>NC_138139.1:54586020-55786020 GCF_964188305.1 Podarcis bocagei | reverse complement strand
TCACACGAGCCTGCAACCAGCTATCTGCTGTGCATGTAAAAAGGGGGAATGTAAACTCTGCTACATAGCGCAAGTTAGGAAGGATATTAAAAAACAATATATCCTCTCCTGCCTCCCTGAACATTCCCACACTTTCTGAGCTGAGGTGACCAGAACTGGGCACGGTATACATTCCTAATGCTGTTTCAGCCTGGATTTGCACAACGGCTTCTGCCATCTCTCCTCCCTGGCAGGGCCGGTCCGTGCGGGACAGCAACTTGCATCAGGCTCAGCAACGCAGCTTCACGCCGGCCAGCTTCCTGGAGGAAGACACGGGGGATTTCCCAGAGGAGCTGGACACCTCCTTCTTTGCTCGGGTAAGGAAGGGCCGGCGCTGGCACTGGGGGTGGCAGAGGAGGCAGGGCCTGGCTTCTGCAGCTGAGCGCCCCCTCTCCTCCCCAGGAAGGAGTCCTGCACGAAGAGCTCTCCACGTACCCCGACGATGTCTTTGAGTCGCCCTCGGAAAGCGCCATCAAGGACACCGAAGCGAAGCTGCCGCAGCTGCAACCGCAGCCACAACCGGAACCCGGCCTCACTGGGGGGGCGCTGGACAGAACTGAGCTGGAGAGGAGTCACCTGATGCTGTGAGTCCTCTGCTTGCTGGCCACATGTCCCAGCTGCACGCTACCCAATGCTTTGTCGCTCTCTCCAGCTGGCAAGGCTGACAAGCCTCTCTGGGCCAGTGGGCGCCACAAGGCGAGGCTTCTGGCGCCTGCAGCTTTGCCCGCCTTTTGCAACACCCCGTGTGGGGCTGCCCCACAGCGAGCTTCCCTGCCTGCTGCCTCCCCTTGCTTGCACTTGAAGGGGGCTCCCTGGGACGGCTGCAGGGGACAAGCTCAGGTGCTTCGCCTCTCAAGGCAGTGGGTCTGCCTGCGAATCGGCCCCAGCAAAGGCATTTGTTTAGCTGGGCCAGGGACACGGTCTGCTGGGCTTCCAGTTGCAAAAAGGGGCTCCTCCGCTCGTTCAATCAGCCACGAAATCCTTTAAGGGTTTAATCTCTAGAATTACGTAAGAGAAGAAGAGGAACGTACGTTTAGAGAAGATTGGAAAACATTTATTGAATATATGTGGGGAAATGGTGTACACCTGAAAACGCTGGAAGCATTAAGATAAATTCAACAGTGTAAATAAGTTTAGATGGATGTAATACAGTCATACCTCATGTTACGTCCGCTTCATGTTACGTTCTTTCAGGTTATGTCCCGCGGCGACCCGGAAGTACCGGAAAGGGTTACTTCCGGGTTTCGCCGCTTGCACATGCGCATAAGCGCAAAATGACGCCACACACATGCACAGAAGTGGCGAATCGCAACCACGTGTGCGCAGATGCGCCGCTGCGGGTTGCACTCTTTTCATGTTGCGAACGGGCCTCTGGAATGGATCCGGTTCGCAACCAGAGATACCACTGTAATGGAATACTGAATGGTTTAGTTTTTGTAAAATATGCTGGGATTTATGATATGTCAAATGAAGCACAGAAAGAGAAGAAGGGAAGTCATTGCTATCTTAAGGATGTTAAAATAAGTATTTTAAATTGCTAATCAGAAAATTTAATAAAAACTTTATAAAATCATCATCTCTAGAAATAGGCCTCTTGGATGATTGCAAAGGTCACCCCCAAAGCCAAGGGCTGTCTTTTCAAAAGAGTGCCGAGCATCACCGGCTGAGCAGGAAGCCAGCTCTGCGGCAGCTTCAGTTGCCCTGCAGGGGCTGGAGGGGTTTGGGCCCTGCAAGCAGAAGACCCCTCCCTGCCCCACAGGCGATGGGGGGCGCATTCCGTGGCCGTTCCTGAGTGCCCCCCTCTCTCTCCTCCTGCAGCCCCCTGGAGCGCGGCTGGCGGAAGCAGAAGGAGGGGGCGCAGGTGGGGCAGCCCAAGGTCCGCCTGCGGCAGGAGGTGGTGAGCCTGGGCCTCCAGCGGCGGGGGCAGCGCATCCGGGTCCCCGTCCGGAAGCTCTTTGCCAAGGAGAAGCGCCCCTACGGGCTGGGCATGGTGGGCCGGCTGACCAACCGGACGTATCGCAGGCGGATTGATAGCTTCGTCAAGCAGCAGATTGAGGACATGGATGACCACCGGTAGGTGACCAAGCGGGTGGGGGCTTGGTTCTGCAGGTGGGCTGCAGCGGCTGAAGGGGCCAGAGCTCCTAGGGACTGCCCTGCTCCTCATAGAATTGTAGAGTGGGCAGGGACCCCCAGAGGCCATCTAGCCCAACCCCGGGCAATGCAATGTCCTACCTCCAAGGAGATTCCTTCCCGCAGAGGGAGCTTGTTCTGCCGTTGAGCAGCTCTTGCTCTCTGGAAGTTCTTCCTGATCTCGAGTCAGGGCCTCCCCCTGCCAACCTGACCCCTCTCCCCACTGCAGGCCGTTCTTCACCTACTGGCTCACCTTTGTCCACTCGCTCATCACCATCCTGGCCGTCTCCATCTACGGAATCGCCCCCGTGGGGTTTTCACAGCACGAGACGGTGGATTCGGTGAGTGGCAGAAAACATGGCCATTGCGGAGCCGGTGGCAGCTGCAGCCCACCCCCCATTGCCTCTGTGGCCCCTTCCCCTTCCTTGACCACAGACCCAGGAATATTCCCCCCCCCCGCAAAGAGGCACCTGCCTCCCAGGCTTCTGCTCCTTTGCCTGGTGGGGTGAAGGGGGGGTGAGCATCTGCAGGGCCCTTTTGCCCCCCCAACTCTCCCTTGCAAGGAGCCATGGCTTCCTTTTCGGCAGGTCTTGAGAAACCGCGGGGTCTACGAGAACGTGAAGTATGTGCAGCAGGAGAACTTCTGGATCGGCCCCAGTTCGGTGAGTGGCCCAGGCTGGTGTGGCTCTGAGGCCGGTGGCCTTCTCAGGGGGGGCTCCCTGGCTTGTGGGGTGCTCTCCCCAGGGGGGCTCACCTGGTGCCTTCCTTGCACCCCATCAAGTGCCAGGCAGAAGCGTTCCACCTCTCCCAGGCCTTTGCCTCTTGTTTTTAATATTTTTTTAAAATTTGATTTTACAAATATCATTTTAAAACAAAACCAATTGCATATCCATAATAATATTTTCTGCTCCTTTGGAATCTTGGTGCCTATAATTCCTAATAGAAAAGCTTCTGTGTTTTTTAACAAAGGTTATTTTAAAGTTTTTTTCATTTCGTGAGATACCCTCTCCCTGTCAATCCATCACGGCCTTTTAAAGCAGGTTGTGTGTTATTGTCTTTTCCTCCCTTTTACTCTTACTTACAGAATTTCATGGAATTGTAGAGTCAGGCGGGACCCTGAGGGTCCCCGAGTCCAGCCCTCTGCAAGGCAGAGACCTTTTGCTCAGCCGGGGGCTCAAACCCACAACGCTGAGATTCTCCCAGCCAAGTTCTATGCTGTCAGCTGCCCTGGGGTCTCTTGATGAAGGGCGGCCTGTAAGCTTGATAAGCAACGATCTGTAGTAACGATGCCGCTGCCCCCCCCCAGGAAGCCCTCATCCACCTGGGCGCAAAGTTTGCCCCTTGCATGCGTCAGGACCAGCAGGTGCACAGCTTCATCCGCGCTGCCCGCCAGAAGGAGAAGCACTCCGCCTGCTGCGTGCGCAACGACAAGTCCGGCTGCGTGCAGACGCCTGCGGAGGAGTGCTCGGTGAGACACTGCTGGCCTGGGCACCCACACTGGGTGGGGGGGCCCCCTCTCTCTGACCCACCACCCACAGCCTGGCACCTGCTCCTGGGTGCCAGGGCTCCTCCACTCCCTGCAAAGGGAGACCCTCCTCCTCCTCCTCTCACCCCCTCGCTCTCCCTTGCAGTCCACCCTGGCCGTGTGGGTGAAATGGCCGCGGCACCCCAGCGCCCCCCTGCTGGCAGGAGACAAGCGGCAGTTTGGCTCGGTCTGTCACCAAGACCCTAGGTAGGTCGGTCGATGGGTGCTGGAGGCCTAGTCTGCTGCGCTGACGGCCTGAACCTCCCCAGGAACAGCAGAGAGGAGGTGAGGGAATCGGGGTTCACCTCCTGCTCCCCCCCAGCAATGCTGATCTCTTTCCTGCGCAGGGTCTGTGAACAGCCAGCCTCCATGGACCCCCACGAGTGGCCGGATGACATCACCAAGTGGCCGGTAAGCCTGCTGACGATTTGGGGGCTACTGGGGGGGGAGGAGGGAGGGAATTGCACCTGCGACAGAGTGGGGGAGGCCAAAGCAGCGCCCTTTGTGGAGCAACTGCAGCACAACAGCCCTGTGGAACTAGCCATGGGTCTTGCTCTCTGTAAGATTGCTGGGCCCCCCTTACTTCTGCAACCCCAGAACAATTTCTTTTTTAAACTTCCTCAGCTAGGGCCCTCCTCAGCTCCACCTACAGCCTTGTGGTTTCCTTGGAGTGCAGAGGCAGCCCACTATAACAACAACAATAGTAGAAGTAGTAGTAGTAGTAATAATAATAATAATAATAATAATAATAATAATAATTTATTATTTGTACCCCGCCCATCTGGCTGGGTTTCCCCAGCTACTCTGGGTGGCTTTCAACAGAACATTCAAAATGGAATAAAACACCAAACATTCAAAACTTCCCTAAACAGGGCTGCCTTCAGATGTCTTCTAAACGTCAGGTAGTTGTTTATTTCCTTGCCATCTGGTGGGAGGGCGTTCCACAGGGCGGGCGCCACTACCGAGAAGGCCCTCTGCCTGGTTCCCTGTAACCTCGCTTCTCGCAGGGAGGGAACCGCCAGAAGGCCCTCGGAGCTGGACCTCAGTGTCTGGGCTGAGTGATGGGGGTGGAGACGCTCCTTCAGGTATACACTCTGTCTCCGAGTCTATCCTGGATGTTGGAAAAATGCACTGGTCCCCAGCAACTTTGATCCTAAACCCCCAGGAGCCTGAAGGCCCAACCTCTGGGGATCCTAAAGCCCTGGAGTTGGAAACCGCAAACATGACAGCAGCCAAACGAAGGAATTTCATTAGGAAGAAAAGGCAGGGGGAAATCAGGCAGAAGGTCAGAGCAGAATGCAAAGGAAACCCCAGCCCCGGGGCTCCACAGCGGAACGAAACCTAGCCAGGTTTTCTCACAAGGAATCTGGAAGGCTGCTCAGCTTCATCCAAGATCCCGTCTTGGATCCCTGGTGCTGGAAAGGGGATCCCCTGGTGCTGGGAGAGGAAGAAGCTGCAGGTAGCAGCTCAGCTTTTAGATCTTGTTGTCTCCCTTTAAAAACTTTTTCACGGGGACCTCCTGGCCCTTCCTGCCCTGGTCCTCAGCTGGGCATTTCAAGCGCTCATTCCAAGGACTGGAATTCCAATGACAGGTTGCCTTAGGCAGGTTAAAGCAACCAAATTTTTAAGATAATAATAATAATTCGACGACTGGGGAATGGTGGGCAGCTCTGGCCTTCCTTGGCTCTTGCTGGAAGCCCCTTAGGAGAGGGACAGACTTTCTTGCCCCTCCAACTGTGGACTCTGGCAGAGGGGGGGGGGTGTGCCTTTCCCTTCACCCATGGGACCTGCAGAGATGGGGGGCGGCAGGAGGCCCCTCCAGCCGGGACGTGCTCCGAGGAGGGAGGCCCCCACCCACTGCCCCCCTCTCCTTCCAGATCTGCACCAAGAACAGCGCTGGCAACTACACCAACCACCCGCACATGGACTGCGCCATCACGGGCCGCCCCTGCTGCATTGGCACCAAGGGAAGGTAGGGGGAGGCCTGGGGGAGGCGGGGCAGCGCTAGGTGGCAGGCTGCCCATTGGCCACTCCGGGGAGGAGGGGGGGGGAGATTGACAGCCACCCCCCAAGGGATCAGCTTGGACTGTGTGCGTTCCCCATCCCTGCCCTTCTGCTGCCCCCCTTAACTTCCCAGCTCTCTGCCCTCTTTCCTCCCAGGTGTGAGATCACATCTCGAGAATACTGCACCTTCATGCACGGCTACTTCCACGAAGAGGCCACCCTCTGCTCCCAGGTAACGCCCTCTCCCCGACTGCCAAATCTTGTGCGTTGCTTTCAGAGCAGGGTGAGGCCCTGGCAGTGCTAAGCCCAGGTGTGCTCCCTCCCCCAGGTGCACTGCATGGATGATGTCTGTGGGCTCCTGCCCTTCCTCAACCCAGAGGTCCCAGACCAGGTGTACCGCCTGTGGCTGTCGCTGTTCCTCCATGCAGGGTAAGGCTGGCACCCTGGGCCCCCACCAGGACACACCAGCAAGGTGTGTGGGGAGGGGAGGGAGGGTTGTTTTCTCTCTCCCCCCCCCCCCGGTCCAACTGGCCTCCCTCTCCCCTGCCCAGCAGGATCCTGCACTGCTTGGTGTCAGTGTGCTTCCAGATGACCATCCTGCGAGACCTGGAGAAGCTGGCTGGCTGGCACCGCATCTCCATCATCTACCTTCTGAGCGGCATCACGGGCAACCTGGCCAGTGCCATCTTCCTGCCCTACAGAGCTGAGGTGGGTGAGGGGCTGCCAGGGGCAACGGAGCCCTTTCCTTTGGGCACCTCCTGGGCAGGGACATGGCCCCAGGCAAGGCCTCTCCGGCAACAGCTTGGGGGAGCCTTCCTGCCAGAGCAGAGCAACTGCTGCTGCTCGTCTGTGCAAGCAGAACTGAGTCTGAGGGGCCCATGGCCTGACTCTGGCCAAGGCAGCTCTCCGGTCCACCCACAACCCCAGGCCGCTCCTTCTTCT
The DNA here is from genome assembly GCF_964188305.1 of Podarcis bocagei. Taxonomy (NCBI): domain Eukaryota; kingdom Metazoa; phylum Chordata; class Lepidosauria; order Squamata; family Lacertidae; genus Podarcis; species Podarcis bocagei. The sequence continues at coordinate 55,779,380 of NC_138139.1, read as the reverse complement.
TCCGGCTCCCTTTGCTGGGCGTTTGCCTCCTGGCTCCCCCCTTTTCTGGCCTGGAGGGGGGGCCCCTCCTTGCCCTACTTGTAGGGAAGCAGCTTGTCAACTGCCTCCCCTCCACGCCCCCCCCAAGGGGGGAAGGTGTTTCGCGAAAGGCAGGCCTAACGGGGACTCTGCCTGCCTGCCTCCCTCTCCTCTCAGGTGGGCCCTGCGGGCTCCCAGTTTGGCATCCTGGCCTGCCTCTTTGTGGAGCTCTTCCAGAGCTGGCAGATCCTGGCGCGTCCCTGGAGGGCCTTCTTCAAGCTGCTGGCCGTGGTCCTCTTCCTCTTCGCCTTCGGCCTCCTGCCCTGGATCGACAACTTCGCCCACGTGGGCGGCTTCGTCAGCGGCCTCTTCCTCTCCTTCGCCTTCCTGCCCTACATCAGCTTCGGCAAGTTTGACCTGTACCGCAAGCGCTGCCAGATCATCGTCTTCCAGCTGGTCTTTGCGGGGCTGCTGTCGGGCCTGGTGGTCCTCTTCTACTTCTACCCCATCCGCTGCGAGTGGTGCGAGTTCCTCACCTGCATCCCTTTCACGGACAAGTTCTGTGAGAAGTACGACCTGGACGCGCAGCTCCACTGAGCGGGGGGGGGGACCCCTCCCCAGCTCCCCAGCGCACTTAATTTAAACGCTTGCTTCTTCTTGCACCCGAGCTGCCTTAGCCCAGAGGATCGGAGACTCGTTTGCTGCAACCGGAACCTCTTGCCGTGCCTTGTTTTACGGAACTCTTTCCCCCCGCTGCCCTGTTTTTATGACGCACCCTTTCAAAATGGCCTTTTTAACGGGATTTGTTACTTGTTGCCCAGGTGGTGATTAAAACACACAGGTAGCGTTTTAGCTACATTTCCAAAAGGGCCTTGGGCATTTCGTTGGCGCTCGATGGCGGAAGGTGGGGCTGCGGGGGAGTGTGTCCTTCGTGCAGTGCCAGAAACCCAGATTCTAACACCAGAAAGGCAAGAAGCTACCCCTGGATAGGGAAGGCAAGACCCTCAAAATGAAGGAGCCCCCTGATGCTGAGAGAGGCCCTAGATGCCCTCTGCTGGGGTGAATCATTCTGTGATGGGAGGAAGAACGGGGGTTCAAGTTGGGGGCTTGGGGTCCCTTCAAACCCTACACTTCTATGATTCCATGCCCCCAAGTCACCTGGGCTGCGCTTTCTGCAAGCTCCTCCTGGGTTTGGGGACGTTACCCCATTCTGCAAGAGCCGCTTCTCCAAATCACAACACGGCCGCCTCCCATTGCTCATGCACTTTATTGAAAGTCCAGCTAAGGCCGACGCCTCCAGCGGGCGAGTGTCTTTGGCTGGGCACTGGGCACCCGCTGCTGAGGTGCTGCTGTGTGGCTGTTGCTCCCAAATCCGCCCAGTTCACAGGCAGTCCACTCTCTTCAAACCTGGACTCACAGCTGCCTTTGCCACCCTCAGAGGAAACACCTTTGCCCTCCTGGGTCCAAAACGACGCCCCCCCCCCTTCCGGCAGCAGCGGTCCCTCGGGTGACTCAGTTGTTGACCAGTCAGAAGCAGAGCAAGTCTGAAGTGCTCCTGGGTCACAGCTGTGGCGTTCAAAGAGTGGCCTCTCCCCATTTCAGAAACGCCAAGCGGAGCTCACAGAGCCTCCCCAAAGGGCACCTGTAGGGGAAGACAAGGGCCAAAGGCTCCTTTAGGCCTGAGAAGCAGCTGCTGGGCTCTCCAAATATTTGAATGCAGCTGAATGTAGCTCAGAGCTTCTGCCCTTGAGCACTGCAAAACCTCACTGCATTCAGGTCCAGAGCGAGAAAACCTACACGCCCCCCTCCTGGTGAGGGTCAGGTTGGTTATGGGGGCCAAGTATGAGCCTTGTGGCTTCAGCATCTGCTCACAGCCAAGGCTGATGGACCTAACAAAACTCCCGCCCCCACCTGACAAAGCCACTAGCACCTTTCTCCAAAAGGCAGGCACAGCTGGTGGAGGGGGCACTTTCTGCCTGCCAGCTGCGGAATAAAACGATTTCCCAAACTGACCCCCAGATGCTCAGCTTAAAAGCACAACAATTTCCCCCCAAGAGCTTTTCACCATGCTGTAAACCAGGGGTCAGCAAACTTTTCCAGCAGGGGGCCGGTCCACTGTCCCTCAGACCTTGTGGGGGGCCAGACTATATTTTTTTGGGGGGCGGGAATGAACGAGTTCCTATGCCCCACAAATAACCCAGAGATTCATTTTAAATAAAAGCACACATTCTACTCATGTGAATACACGCTGATTCCCAGACCCTCCGTGGACAGGATTTAGAAGGCGATTGGGCCGCATCCGGCCCCCGGGCCTTAGGTTGCCTACCCATGTTGTAAACGGTCACTTCTGATACTGCCTTAAGCACATTACTGAACCTAGTTCAGTTCAGCAGTGCTGGTTTCCTTCTCAGCAAAGGGAATCTGTTCCTTGCCTGTCCAGGACATTCAATGGAACCAAAGAGGGAAGACTACCTCCCCCCCCCCCCAGCTTTCTCCTGCCGACAGCAGAGCTGCTGAGAGGCAGCCAAGCACGAGACGTGGGGCAGCAGTGGGGAACAGAAGACCCAGCAAAGAGGTCAGGGGTATTTTGGGACTTGCCTGGCAGCTCATTTCCGGAGCTTTTTCACGAAGCTGACTTCATCTCGGTTTCGGATGCCGTACCTAAAAATAGCGTCGCTCACGTTACACGTCTGCCAAAACACACACATTGCCGTCGTGACAGACCCACCCACCCTTCTCCCCAAGGGCCGAGGAACATCAGGGGAGCAGCTGGACCAAGCCACCGTCCCGTCTAGTCTAGCATCCTGCTCCCCACAGGAGCTCAGCACCCACCTACACACACACACACCCGCTTCCCACTGCTCACCCCAGGGACCACAGCCTTTGTCCACAGGGCCAACAGTCTTTCTTTATTTATTTATTTCAACCCCCCCCCAAAAAAATTTACAAACATCAAATTCAAAATCCATATTCATTTTCTAACATAAGCCTATTACCTAGATTACCTAAATTAAAATATATCTAATTGCTCTAGGCTTCCCTTTGCTATATGTAAATACAACACAATTAACAAATTACCGGTATATTATAAATGATATTATAGGTTCCCATATACCCCCCACTCCCCTTCACCCATGTGTAATCTCAATATTTTACTTCCATCTTGTGTTGTTATAATTTAATAATTATTCAATTGATTCTATTATTATTTTCTTGCTTACCCCTGCACGTTTTACACATTCTCTATTAACATTTCAATTCCGCAACCATATTCTTTCATGTATTGCTTCACTCCATCCCACCCTATAATTATTCTCCGATTTGAGTGGCCTCTAATAATTGCCAACAATTTTGCTATTTCTACAAACTCACAGAGTTTGTTTTGCCATTGTAACAGTGATGGGATTTTCTCCCCCGTCCACTAGTCTTATCTGCCAAGAACTTGCCCCCTCTCCTCTTGAAGACACCCGAGTGGGTGGCCAGCCCTGTGTTGCTGAATTCAACAACTGAGTTCTGCGCTGAATATTGAATATTGCTGCACCCCCAGCCTGCTCCTTTCTCCACCCTGAGCCTGTCCAGAGTCACAGCTTTTCAAACGCAATGTTTTATTTCTGGAGAAGAGAACAGCAGCCACACCCCCTTTTTTTGGGCTCTCCCAAGTCCCAGGGCAGCTGGTTTCCTGCCCTCGCCTGACTGCTGGGGCTCCTCTCCTTTCCCCGCACAAATCTGTAATGAACTCCAGCTGTGTTCCCCCCACCTTCCCTGGGACTCGGCCCCCAAATGAGGCAAGCTGGATGAGCCCCACCAAGGCCGGCCGGAGCCTCCCGTGACTCACTCTCTCAGCTTCTTCCTGTCGTCTGTCAGCTTCTCTGCGCCAAACGTTAAGCAGTATGTTCGCCACACGTACTTCCTGCAAGGGGAGGTTTGCTTATTTATAAAAATACTTTCTATGCCGCTTTCTCATAGTAATACAGCACAGCGGCTCACAGCAATATAAAACCACGCAGTAAAATTGTTAGGGAAAAATCTAGGTGTGAGGCTGCTCAGTCCCCCAGCTGGTCGGGCAGAGCCCGCGGGTCCCTGCGGAATAAAGGAAGGAGTCCAGCCAACCGGAGCAAATAGCTGTAGACCAAAGTTTATTGCGCAACAGGTTCAAAGAGGAATTTTGAACCCTGAGGATGGGGTGACAAGGACTTTTAAAACTTTCCCACCATATCCCAGAATACAGTGCATACAGCATCATTGCTACATCAGAAAAGGGGAGGGTTATACATGATTAACATAGGAGGAATGTGTTGGGGCAACAGGCGGATACAGGATATGTATTGGGAAGAACATTCTAAGAACCTACTATAAAGGGACAATAGAACTTGGGTTTGCATAGTCTGCCACCTGGGCAAGTCCGGAGGAGAGCTTTTGCCCAGCGATTGACAGCTATGAGTACAGCTATGAGTACAGCTATGAGTACGTCTATAGCAGGGACCAAGTGGCTTCCAAGTCCTTGGCCAATGAAGCAAATTGGCGGTGGAATGAAGGAAACTGGCAAAGGAGTTGATTTTATATGATTTTTAAAGCTAGGCAACCTGAGCCGTCAATTCGGAAGGATACCTTTATGCATAATATTTGTAACATTTAACAACTTTAAAGATGTGCCCCCCGCCGTAATTTCCGTAACAGAAATCATTTAACTTTTTAATGATTTTACTGTATGGTTTTATATTGCTGCACACTGTGGTGATTTACTTTTGTGATCCGGCGGTATATAAATATATTTAACAAGCAAGTTAAAAGGAAAAGAATTAAAAACAGGCGCCAGCAGACCATTGTGGTGGGGTGTACTTGTAGCCGCCTGCAGAGGCCTGGCGGAACAAAGCTTTTCGGCAGGCGTTTAAAGGTTGGCACAGAAGGTGCCTGTTAGCAGTGTGAGGGCGGAGGGCCAGTAGGTGGGAGCAGCCGATCCCAGGAGACTAAAGGCTAGCCCACCCGCCTGGGAGGGTCACACAGGAGGACCCCCCACCCGTCCTGGGCAGGAGGAAGGGCTCAACTCACCAGCTGATGTGCTGGACGCCCCCTGCCCGCTCCTGCTTCAGCTGCACAAACCGCTGGATGGCTTTCTTCAGGTCCAGGACGCTGGCATTCTGCACCACCACCACGGCTGCGGAGAAGAAGAAAGCGTCTCCGTCATCACCCCCCCAGGCTGCATCTTGCGCATCCCGCCAGGACCCAGGAGGTGCTCAGGACACTCTCTCTTCCAACCCCCCCCCCCGGGAACACCTTCAGCACCACCTGAGGGAGGGGCTTTGCAGGGCAAGGAAAGAGGCCTGGGGCGGTGAAGGGGGGGTGTCTCTCCCGAAGTGGGCTCTGTGGGGGGAAAAGGGCTGGAAGGGCAACCAGGGCCTTGCTGGCTTGCATTCTTGTATTTTAATATTTTGCTGGAAGCCACCCAGAGGGGCTGGGGAAACCCAGCCAGATGGGCGGGGTAACAACAACAACAATAATATTTTTTTAATATAATAATATTTATTAAAGTTTAATAAACAAATTTTAAACATAAAAAGGTAAAGGTAAAGGTACCCTGCCCATATGGGCCAGTCTTGCCAGACTCTAGGGTTGTGCGCTCATCTCACTCTAGAGGCCGGGAGCCAGCGCTGTCTGCAGACACTTCCGGGTCACGTGGCCAGCGTGACAAGCTGCATCTGGCGAGCCAGCGCAGCACACGGAAACGCTGTTTACCTTCCCGCTGGTAAGCGGTCCCTATTTATCTACTTGCACCCGGGGGTGCTTTCGAACTGCCAGGTTGGCAGGCGCTGGGACCGAACGACAGGAGCGCACCCCGCCGCAGGGATTCGAACCGCCGACCTTTCGATCGGCAAGCCCTAGGCGCTGAGGCTTTTACCCACAGTGCCACCCGCGTCCCTAATTTTAAACATAGAATACATAATACAAGAAAAGTTACAAAAATAAAAAAAATACACAACAAAACACATATTCAATAAAAACAGTTAACAAAATAGTTAATTAAATAATTAAATAAATAATAATATTTATACCTCACCAGCCACTCTGGGCAGCTTCCAACCAAATATCAAAAACAATACGGCGTCAGACATCAAAAACTTCCCTAAACTGGGCCCTAAACAGGTATAAAAAATAAAATAAATAAATAAATAAACAAATAAATAAAGCCACGGGGAGGGGAGGCTGGGGGCTCAGCCTAGAGTGGGAAGGGCCCTCGGGGGTCATCCATCCCACCCCCCGCGAGGCCGGACTGTGGGCGGGGCCAGGTCCGAGGGGCGGGGCGACGCCGACTCACGCATGGGGGCCTCGGGGGCGTCGGCTCTGCGCACGCGCACCGTCATGGCCTGGCCGTACTCGAGCGCCACCTGCGAGCCGATCTCCTCGGGGGTCACCTGACAAGGGAGAGGGGGCGGAGTCAGCGCCGCGGAGCGACGGGCGAGGCCGGCCCCGCCCCCTCCGGGCGGCCTACCTGCGCGGGGAGGTCGCAGAGCAGCGGGTCCCTGACGAGGCGCGCCAGGCCGGCCTGCCACAGCTGCAGCACCTCGGCGTGGGCCGCGTCCACCGCGCCCTCCTCGCCCGCCGCCTCCTCCTCCTTCGCCGCCTCAGGCGCCGCCATCTTGGGAGGGGCGTGGCCTCCGGGACCGGGCGGAAGCGGAAGTGCCTGGGCGTGGCTTCTGGGCGCGGGCGCCATGCTGCTCTTCTGCCCGGCCTGCGGGAACGTCCTGGTGGCCGAGGAGGGCGCGCGCTGCCACCGCTTCGCCTGCACCACCTGCCCCTACGTGCGCAACGTCACGCGCAAGGTAGGGAGGGGGTTCCCCCGAGGGAGGGGGGAAGGATGGGGGGTCTCCCCGCTCCCCCCCCCGCCCACGACCCCCCTTCTCTTTTTTCTTAACGGAGAAATCTGAGGGCTCCCTTGGACAAAAAGACAAGAGCGCCAGCCAGGAATCCCAGAGCAAAAGAGCAGCCAGGAGGCTTGGTCTGGATTGAAGACTGTGGCGACAGGACTCCCACCTGCCACCAGGTCGAACAAGATGGAAGAGAACCCAAACTTTTATTAGCTGCTCATCCCCATGTTACACCCCCCCAAAAAACTACATCACTCATACATCACGGTTACATCATGATTGGGGAGGTCTGGTGGCAGTGATGTGAGCATCCTGGACCCTGCCCCATGGTTCCCCTTGCCCTCCACCAAACACCCATCAAGTGGAACAAAAGAGATATTTACATTTCCCTGTTTCCCAGCCAAGTTCATCACACCCTTTTGTCTTCATCTGGGTTTGTGATTTCTGGAATGGCTACCGGTCTGGCACTCAGGTCTCAGGATGCCAGGAATTATCACTCAGGCAGAGGGGCTGCGGAGGAGCTGAGCTCACATGTCTATAGGAATTTCTGAAGTTTTCCCAGTGAGCCAGTACAGAGATACATTGATCAGTGAATTGTTACGTTTCGTATTCTGCAGCAGAGGCCCCCTGAATAGATAGGAAGAAACTGATGAAGTGTTTTGTGGGGAAAAGTTACAAAAGCGATTGTGCTGATTTTGGTAGTGGGCTGCATGTGCATGATACCTGGTGGGGGGGCAACCCCCCCAACCTATACATAAATTCCTGCAACACTTTCAGGTGACCAGCCGGCGCTACCCGAAGCTCAAGGAGGTGGACGACGTGCTCGGTGGGGCCGCAGCCTGGGAGAACGTGGACTCCACCGCAGGTGTGTGGGAAAGGGGGCCAGGGTCTCCCGGAGGGGAGTCGGGAGGGAACCCCAGGGGTCATCCAGGCCAACCCCCTCGCAGGCAGCGCAGGGATCGAGCTCTCCTCCTGGGTTTGACCTACTCTCCCCCCGCCTTACCTGGAGATGCTGCCGGCGGGGATGGAACCTGGGAGCCCCCTTTGGAAGGTGAAACCCATAATAATAATAATTTATTATTTATACCCCACCCATCTGGCTGGGTTTCCCCAGCCACTCTGGGCAGCTCCCAAAAGAATATTAAAAACATCAAACATTGATAACCTTCAGATGTTTTCTAAAAGTCAGAGAGTTGTTTATTTCCTTGCCATCTGATGGGAGGGCATTTCACAGGGCGGGTGCCACCACCGAGAAGGCCCTCTGCCTGGTTCCCTGTAGCTTTGCTTCTCGCACTGAGAAGGTTCTGGCTCTTGTGACTCTAATTTAAGAGGGAGCTCAGGAAGCTGCCTTCCGCCGAGTCAGACCCACCTGGCTCAGCGTGGTCAGCACTGGCTGGCAGCCACAGATCTGGAGGGTTCCAGGCAGGGGATCTTTCTCCCAGGCCCTCAGGGAGATGCAAAACAAGCGCCCCACTTGTCAGGTTGAGGGTCCTCATCATCTCCGGCCTTGGCCAGCCTGGGTGCTTGAGGCTGCAGGAGCTGCCCTCTGGCCCGGAGGGGGAGATGCTCCACCACCCACCAGGTCCTGACACCCTCTTCTTTGTCTCTCCACCCCCCCCCCAGAGCCGTGCCCCAAGTGTGAGCACCCACGGGCCTACTTCATGCAGCTGCAGACGCGCTCGGCCGACGAGCCCATGACCACCTTCTACAAGTGCTGCAGCGCCCAGTGCGGACACCGCTGGAGGGACTGAGGCCGCAGTGGAGCTGACTGGGCAACTGGGGTGCGGGCGTCTGCTACTTTGTACATAATAAACAGTATATATGAGAAAGAGCTGCAAACATGTTCTCTCATTCTCTATGCGCAAGGAGGGCAGTGAGGGTTGCATCCTACATATTTCGGAGCCAAAATGCACATCTGCTCAAAGGGACAAGAGGAATGGTTGGAGAGCTTGGTGTTTAGGGGAGCACCCTAATTTTTTGCAGTCATTTCTGCTACATTTTAGCAGGCTTGACCTGAGGTTCCACAGATGAAAGTAGCTTCTCCCACCTGAGAGGAGCCACTGCCTTGCCCACAGTAGGAGCCGTTCAGGTGTTTCACCTGCCTTCCCTGTGCTGCCACAGCACCAGTCTCTGCCACCGTCATCAGTATCCTCCCAGTTGTGTGTTATAGGGTCAAGCAAGAAGCTGAGAGTCAGGAGGAGGTACAGAAACGATCTCTTTATTAACAAAAGCACGCAACGACATTCACTGTCCTACTGTACAAAAGAGGCCTCATCACAAGGGAGCCATCTGCACCCACTTGTTCCAGTTCAGTTCATAGGGAAAGACTCTGCCCATTTTCAGGGTGCAATCAACAGTGGGCTCATAGAAGACGGCTGGCGTGCTGCTCAGTTTAGGGCTGCTGACCACCTCCTCAAGGGTCGGCTTCGAGAAGAGCGAGGCTGGTCTCTGCTGCTTCAAGTGGAATTTCCTGATGCAGCCAAGAGATTCAAGGCCCTGTAAAGCAAAGAGGGAAAATTAACACACACACAGAGTTACTGAACGCTAACCTTTTTTTAAAGTGTTGGGCGTAGGCTGTATTGAAAGCAGTGGTTTCATTGCGGGGGGCAAGTTGGACCCTCCAGATGTTGCTGGAATCCCAATTGGCCGTGCTGCCTGAAGCTATTGAGAGATGTACAAGCAGTTACGTCCGCCACTGGCCATTTAGCATTTTCAACATTTTAAGAAAATAGCGGCTGCTGATGGGCACATGTTAAGGTGGAGTGTGCCTCCTAAATGCCTTCCATATGCAGGAAGAGAACCGTGGCCTTTCCTGAGGTGGCTCCTTCCTTGCCCTGTGCCACCACAGCCAGGCTCTGCTCCCTAACAATGGTAGGAGTTTGGGTGGGCAGGTCCTGCTCTGCATCCATCAAGGGTGCAGAAAACCAGCGCTATTGTGCAGCTCCGTCTCCAAATCTCCTGAACAGGAGTTGCCAGAAAATGCCTAAGTGCTTTACTCTGGGCCTTGGAAGTAGGGTGGGAAACAAATGTGGCTAAATATATAAACTTCTATTTTAAGACAGAGGCTGGGACTAGCTGACTTCCAGCCTCTGCCCTGGGCCTGCGCAGATATGGCCATTCCCTTCTTTGCCACCAACTGTCACTGTTCTTGCATGCTGAGCCCTGGGAAAGGACACAGGCAGCAACATGCAGGTAAGCTGGAAACACCTGGGCAGAAGGGATCCGCTTTGACCCCAGGAGACCAAACATACCTGCAGAATTTCCAGAAGAGCCACCGGCTGCAGGACGCCCAAATAGTGGTGGCACAGAGCTGCTTCCGTTATGCCAGGCTTGGTCATGATGTGGCAGAGAACCCCCTCCATGATGCCCTTGCAGACTGGCTTGTTCAGGCTGCCGTCCACGATGCGCCACGGACGGCCGACAAAGCTGATGTTCCCACCAGCGCTGTTTTGAGAGCAGAGGTGCAAGGAGAGAGAGTGAGAGGAGCAGAACCACTGCTGGTATTGGCAAAGGGGACAGCCTCTCCCCCCATGAAGCAACCTGGCTCCTGCGACCATCATCTTATTTGTGTGCCTCTTGTGTGGGAAATTCAAAAGGCAGTAACATGAGAATGGGCCTTTTTGGGGTGGCTTCCTGCTTGACTGGCACATTCCTGATCTTTAGGCACCAGTCAAAAACTTCCCTCTATAATCAGGCCTTTGATTATCTGTGGCCTTTTAGAAGTGGGTGGGATGTTTCTAATTTATTTCTCTTCTTGGTTCTAATTATATGGGCTTTTGGGTTGGCTGGTTGGTTGTAAGTTGCTTTGGGCAAGGTAAAACGACAAACAAATAATAATGCACAGGCAAGGGCCAGGCCCCGCTGAAGGCTGCAGCACAGTGAGTGAGCAGATCCCAGCAGCTTTGGGTGGTCTGTCCCAGCCAGGCCTACTCGCGTCTCAACTTAAGAGCCAGAGGCATCTGTAAGACTGGTGCCAACCTCCTGGAGAACAACCCCCAGGGGGCAGGCTGGGTCTCCAAAGCAGAATACAGCTGACTAGAGGTCCCAGAAGTACTGGAATCAGCAGGAAGTCCCTCTCTGAAAACCCCTCACATCCACCGGCACAAGTCCTGCCCTGGCCACAAACGGAGCCTCGTTCCCTTTTGAGATCCTGCCACAGCAGCAGGAACATCTCAAGGGGTTTGTTGGGGAAAACCTGAATACCTGTTGTTTGCTTCTGAATACCAGTTTCCGCTTCTTGCTGGAAACGGCGGGGGGAGGGGGGGTAGTGCCCTTGGGCTCCAATCCTGCTTGCAGGTTTTCACAGGATCACAGAGCTGTAGAGTTGGGAGGGAACACGCAGCTGTCCCATACAGGGACGGAGGCTGCAACCTTGGTGTGGTCAGCATCAGGCTCTGATATTCCATTACAGTATCTGGTGAGAACAGGATGCTGCAGAAGGGCCATAGGCCGGATCCAGCAAGATTTTCTTAAACTAACCAATGGGGGAGTTGGGAGTCCCTAAAACTTTCTGAGGTGGGTGCACGTCCTGGGAATCAAGTGAATGTGGCCGCTAATGTCTTAACTGCCTCTGACTACAAAGTGGGTGTGTTGAAGCAACACCGAAGCCGCTCTAATCTAAGTTATGTTGTGACTCTTTGGACGCAGCTCTTCTCTGGCAAAGAGAATTCTCTCGTTTCATCTGATCTGCACACTCACCTTTCGTATTCTGCCTGCCACACTTTCCCCGCAGAACATCCTAGGGAAAAGAGCAGAAAGCACAACTGGCATCAGGAGCACAACAAGAGGGGTCCAGCCCACCTCCTCAAATTGCTGGGCTGCGGGACAACTGCATGGATAGTTTGGATGAGCAGCACAACCAGGAACAGGAAGCCCCCATGCAGGTGGAAGGGGCTTGGGGAACAAAAAGCAGCCACCAGGAAGGAGCAAATATTTTTAACCAATTTTTTTTTAAATGGAACCCCTAATATGGGATTTTGTATATAAATTTTCCCTCGGCTCTTTATGCTGGCCCATGTAGAACCAGCATGGATAGTTGGCCCCGGGGCATATTTGATGTTTTCTCCCCTTAAGGCCTTGATCTATAGGCTACCACTAAAACGAGGCTGTGTTTTAAACTGTATTCTAACCTATATTTTAATCAACTGTTGTTTTTAAAAATGTTTTTACTGTATTTTATGCTTGGTGTTAGCCGCCCTGAGACCGGTCTTGGCTGGGGAGGGCAGGGTATAAATAAAATATTATTATTATTATCGTAGAGAGAGCAACAGAGAGAGAGAAAATACTGACAAGGTAACAAGAAGATGGCAGGCCCTGTGGACTGGCTGGTGGTCTTGCCCCTCCATGGCTCTGCAGGAGCCCCATGACGTCAGGCACGCCAAAGGCACTGCATGGACGGGGACAGCCCTGCCTTGCAGGCCTTTCCCCACCTGGTCTGGGAGGGGGAGGCCCTGACTGACATGACTGACGGACTACAAAAGCTGTGGGGGTTTTGGGGTGCGGGGGAAGATGTCTTGTTGGTGTTGGTGCTGTTAAGTCTTTGTACCTTTATTTTGGATCTCATGGATCACGTGGAAATTGTGCAATTCGGTTGTGTACTTTTTAATGTCCAATGTATTTTTATGACTACTTTTCTAATGTTTGCAATTATTCAATTATTTAAATGCTGCAAGCCCTTCCTTCCCTCCCCCTCCCCTTTTTATGAAGATTACCCACTCTGGGATCCCACAGCTAATTCTCCCCTGGTCTCCTTGCTGGCCCAAATAGGACTAATTTAGCCAGCTAGCCCTGGTGATCCTCCAATGTTTATTGGATGGATTTCCTCCCTAAATTGATTTTTGGATTCTGAATTTATTGTTATTCACGTTTTATACTGTATTTTATGCTGTTTTTTGTTGCATCAATTAAGTGTTTTAAATTTGTTGTTAGCCGCCCTGAGCCCGGTTTTCTGAACCGGGAAGGACGGGGCATAAATACAATTTTTTTATTTATTATTATTAGAGCCTGGTTAAAACTGTGGAAAGGTGGAACGAGTGATTGATACAAATAAAATGGCTGATGGATTGCCTCTGCACAAAGGGCCTCCCTATTACTCCAACCCCAGTTGCTGGAGGGATGGGGGGGTCGTGCTTGGGGGCTTCACCGTGCGTTGCCTGGCTGGCCGCTAGGAGAAGAGGATGTGGGCCTGGATGGGGCTCCCTTTGGCCTGATCCTGCTGCAGGCTCCCACCAACCCATTCCTGGAGTTTCTCCTGCCTGCCAAGTGTGGAGAAGGAGCTCAGTGGGGCTCCTCACACGTACCGCTGGAGTCGCCAGGGGCTGCTTCCGGCTGCGAGACGGGATCCTTGCGTGGCTCCCTGCTGGTGTGACCACCACAGTCTTTGGCTTCCTGGCTGCTCAGGCCAGAGGCCTCTTTCCCACTGCCCTTCCCCACAGCGTCCATCCTGCAGCCTCGTATGGAGCCTGGCTCTGGTGCGGCAGTCCCTTCTTGCATCTCTGGAGTCCTTGCGCCACCAGGGCTGGCATTCAGGGCCGCAGGGCTGCTGGCTCCTTCTCCCGGCATGCTCTGGGTGCCTTGGGCAGCAGCTTCTCCATCCAGACTCTCCTCCTCCGTCTTCTGCCTTTTCCTCGCTGGTTCTTCCTCTGACAGAGCAGAAGGAGAAGCCCTGCTGAGCTCCGTCTCCCCTGACTCAGCCGGGTCCTTCGGGAGAGCAGAGTCTTTGCCTTGCAGGACTTCGGGGCCATCCTCCTTGAGGCGTACAGAGTGCAGGAGCCAGGGGTCGGCGAATCTCCTTGCCGCCAGCCGGGTGGTGTGGCCGCCGACTTCTAAGACATGCTCCAGGTCAATGAGGTCCTAAGGGGGAGAAGGAGACCAGGGCCACCCTCAAAGAGAATCAGAGCAAAAGCCTACAGAACTAGATCTCTTAAGGTCCATGAATAACCATAGTTTAGAGGTCCCGGGCCCTAAGGAAGTCAGATTATCCTCCCCCAGGGCCAGGGCCTTCTCAGTGATGGCTCCGACCTGGTGCAATGCTCTGTCCCATGAGACTAGGGCCCTGCAGAATTTAACCTCCTTCCGCAGGGCCTGTAAGACAGAGCTATTCCGCCTGGCCTTTAATTTGAATCCAACCTGATCTTTTATTTCCCTTCCCTCCCCCCCCCTTTTATGAAGATCACCCGCTCTGAGACCCCACAGCTAATTCTCCCCTGGCCTCCTCGCTGGACCAGTAGGACCAGTTCAGCCAGCTAGCCCTGGGGATTATCTAATGCTTATTAGATGGATTTCCCCTAAATTGATTTCTGAACTTTGAATTTTATTTTTATTCATCTTTTTACACTGTATTTTATGCTGCTTTTACAATTAAGTGTTTTAAATTTGTTGCTAGCCGCCCTGAGCCCAGTTTTTGAACCGGAAAGGGTGGGGTATTATTATTATTATTATTATTATTATTATTATTATTATTATTATTATTAATCTCTCTCCCCCATCACGTGGGGATCTCTGCAGTCCAAATGACAATTTGTGCTTGCCACATATGAAGGGGTTAAGACCCACAAAGTTGCAGAATTCCCAGACAGGACAATCTTTGAGGTCATATCCCCTACATACTGTGGTGGGGAAAGGAGTCAAAAGATCTTAATATTGCCTCCTTCCTGCTTGGCTCAGTCTCTTTCTTCTTGCCAAACCTTTGATGGAGCAGGATGTCTGTCCATTCTCCTCTGAGAGAAGATTCCATCTGGATTTTTAGAATGCAACTTAAAAAGTAGATTTGCCTGCCTTGTATTTGTTGCTGTTACTGCTGAAATCAAGGACAAGGCTATCTAAAGCACGTAAACATTGTTTTTACAGTTACCATAGTTTATTGCCTGATTCTTTATTGAGAAGGAAGGAAAATTCCAGCCTGCTTTCACAGTCTGGACAAAACAAAATTAAACTAATTTAACCTTAGTCTCTAGTTTCTGTTTTAAATGTCGCAAAGGGATAGTGACTTTTTAACTCTGCTAACCCAGCGTTTTAAATCCTACGTGCACGCAAGACAGGAAGGAGAACTGTCGTTAATAAGCCTTTCCTACCTGACGAAATCCACCCGACACATCGCACCCACCTGGAGGTACTGGGGCAAGAGCCGCTTGCGCTCCCCGCCGGCCACTTCGTAGTGCTGGAACTGCCTGGCAAGGTCCACCGTGGCCACCCCAAAGTGGGAAGCCTCACCAATGGCTCTGTAGACTTCCAGGGCGGCGGCAGCATCTGCAGGGCTGTAAGAGAGGTGCTCCAGGGACTGAAGAAGGTGGCCTGCCTGGCAGTCTTCTTCCTGGACACCAAGGAGTCTGGTGAAGGCGATGGGGAGGCAGGAGGCTCCGACGGGGAGGTTCTCCAGATCTGGTGGACCTACAAGCACAAAATGGGGCGGGTCAGGACAGAGGGAGCCCGGCAGGCCACCCTAGCTAGCCGCTCTGCCACATATGTGGGGGTCTGGTGGGATTGCTATGAGGAATGATGAAAAATGCAGCACACCACTGTGTCAGCGATGAAAGCCTTGCTTTGACTTGCGTCATTTGGCATGATTTCTGATTGAATCCCACAAGCCTCTGCACCTCTGCCCAATTTTCTTTCTCTACACCTGACAGGCACATATAAGCATTCTAAAACAGACTGGTTGCTTCACCAGGCATCCTCAGTACATAAAGATAGAAGGTCGCTTTGATGTAGCTTTTCTTAGTTTTGTTAATCTTTAGATACATCTTAAGGGCCAGGAACAGAGTTCACAAAGAGATGGTAAATACTCTTTCCTTGCCTGTCCTTCCTTTCCTGCCTGTTTATGACCTCCGGGGTTTGCTAAATGCATTCCTCCTTGATTCCTGTTTCATTTCCAGTGGTGCCTCGCAAGACGAAATTAATCCGTTCCGCGAGTCTCTTCGTCTTGCGGTTTTTTCGTTTTGCGAAGCACGGCTATTAGCGGCTATTAACGGCTTAAAGAAAAAGGAAACAAACTCGCAAGAACTCGCAAGACGTTTCGTCTTGCGAAGCAAGCCCATAGGGAAATTCGTCTTGCGGAGCGACTCAAAAAACGGAAAACTCTTTCGTCTTGCGCGTTTTTTGTCTTGCGAGGCATTCGTCTTGCGAGGTACCACTGTACTCTGAAACATGTATGCATGCTCCAAGTAGTCTTTGTAGTTAAAAGGATTTCTCTGATCTAACTTTGTCCCACATGGGGATGTTTTTGAAATGCTCAGAGGAAATCTGATTGGTTCTTACAAGCGCTGTGTTAAGAGTTTTTTTTGTTAATAAAAGGGACCTGGGCCAGGGTGTGGCGGATTATTATTGGCACTTCCTCCCAGAGTCTTGCTGTATTTTATTAATCAGGGTCCAAATCCTTCCTTGCTTTCAGAACGCAACACACACACAGGCAGCCCACGTCCTTCGCTGGCAGACGAAGCCGTCGCCTTGCCAGGGGGAAGGTGAGGAAGAGCTCCTCTGCCTACAGACTGACCTTGAGCCCAGAGGCTGTCCTGGGCAGGGGTCTTCCTCATCTTCACCTTCACTTGGCAGGAATTGACGACGATGTTGTCGGTGGGGCTCAGGTTGCGAGTGCTGACGATGCCGGGGGCATAGTAGCCTCTCATGAGGAGGTAGTTTGTGTGCGATGCCTGGTGGGCCTTCACCTCAATCTGCCGCTTGCTGGTCGCGTTCTCCTCCAAGTCCTCATCGTCGTCGTCCTCCTCCTCGTCCTCCTCCAGCCCCTCTTTCCCCAGGCTGCAAGGAGCAGACAGGATCCCCCCCACCCATTTCAAGGTCTGCTACATCAAAGGAGCAGCTGCTGCCACCGCCAGTCCAACCAACCCCCCTCGCCAGCAGCGTTTCCTGCGGGCTGCCCTCCTGTGTGGCCACGGGCCAGACACTATCTCTCAGCCTAACCTGCCCAGGTAGTTGTGCAACTCATATGGGAGGAAAGAAGAGCCACGTATTCCTCCTGGACTGATGTGTAAGATCTATTCATCCCCACCAATCTAAAGCCAAAAGCGGCTCTGGCACATTTGATTCGGGGTGGTATTCAATTTGCCATTTGTAGGTGTTCTTCGGGTGGCTGATTCTGCTGTGGAATCTACAGCTGCTCTGCCAAGGTCCCCTGCTGCCAGTTCCCCCAGCGGAGCCTCTGGCCAGCAAGCCGCCTGCAGCAGAGGTCGGCTCTCCACCCGGAGGACATTGTTTAAACAGTCCTGTGAACATCTTTCTGTGGGGTGGGTAGGACTTGTCTAAAACGTTCACCCAATGACATAATGGCCTTTTGCAATAAACACTGTTATACATTTTCTGTTTCGGTTGTTTCCATCTGTTCTAGTTTATCTACTTAATAATAATAATTTATTTATTTATTTATTTATTTATTTATTTATTTATACATTCATTCATTCATTCATTCATACCCCGCCCATCTGGCTGGGTTTCCCCAGCTACTCTGGGCGGCTCCCAATAGATTATTACTATTATTACTATTATTATTATTATTGTTATTATTATTATTATTGTTATTATTATTAATTATTATTATTATTATTATTATTAAAAAGAGATAAAACCTCAAACATTAAAAACTTCCCTAAACAAAGATGTCTTGAGATGTCTTCTAAAAGTCAGATAGTTGTTTATTTCCTTGCCATCTGATGGGAGGGTGTTCCAAAAGGCAGGCACCACTACTGAGAAGGCCCTCTGCCTGGTTCCCTGTAACCTCACTTCTTGCAGAGAGGGAACCGCCAGAAGGCCCTCGGAGCTGGACCTTGGTGTCTGGGCTGAACAATGGGGGTGGAGACGCTCCTTCAGGTGCACTGGGCCAAGGCCAAGGCCAATGAGTTGTTTTTGATCTTTTTGCAAACTGCAACCAACAAACATCACAACAACAACACGAGACAAAGGCAGCTCACTGATCTCGCTGCTGCTGCCTGAAGTGTGGAAGAGCAGCTATGAGCCTCTCCTTGCTCTTCTCTCTCCACATGTTCCCCATGTGTACCAAACCCCAGTCAATGGCCTCAGCAGGATTTCAAAGCCACCAGAAAAACCTCTGCCCCCTAGCTTAGCAGCTCATGCAGAGGCGTCAGGGAAAGGGGTTGAGGAAGAGCCCCAGGGCTGCCGCTGCTGTGCACCCCAAATGGGTAGGCGGGCTTCAGTCAACCTCCCCCCACTGCCACCCCCTTCCAAACCAAGTGCCAAGGCAGCCCCACCTTTTAATGACTTCGTTCTCCACCAGGGTGCTGTCCACCACCACAATCTGCTCTGGGATCATCACGTCCACAGACGCCAAGCCCAGGGAGAAGAGGGCCAGGATGGCGGCACAGTAGCCCCCAGGGCCGTCCAGAGGAAAGGTGACCATCTCCTCGGAGGCAAAGGAGTCGTCTTGGTCCTTGAAAGAGAAGCGAGTGGCTTGGTCCTGAGCTCCGGCCTCCTGGAGCTTCGAGAGGAACTGGTACGACTCGCTGCAGAGCATGGTGGGAAACCGCCACGTGAACACCCTGGAGAGAGAATCCGAGAACTCTTGAGTTGGAGGGGGACCCCAGGGGTCCTGCAATGCTGGAATCGCAGATAAATAATCTCCAGCAGAGGTTTCCAGCTGACGTCACGATTTATGGCGGTCAATCTCCACTGCCCTCCAGGGAATTTAACAATTATGCCCTCCCCCCTCGACTGAAGTTAAATGAACTTCATTTAAAATTATCTCTGGACTGGACCAGGAGTGGAAGGGAGCAATTCCGAATGAGAAGAGGAACAGCTACTAATTAAATCTGTCAAGAGGCTGCATTTGTGAAAAAGGATCTGTTTTTAGTTGTGTGCCGAGAAAGAACCCCAGAGTGGAATTTTAATGGCGGAGAGTGGACACATTATCTGGGAGTTATTTATAGCCGCCGCCTTTATGCAAGTTGAAGGACGGAGGAAGGAATGGAATGTACAAAGAAAGATAGACTCTCCCAGCAGACGAGGTCTGAGAACAATGCTTATGAAGGACTATACACATGAAATGGACCCTGGATTTATGAGAAACAAGAAAGGTGCTGTATGTAAGGAAGCAATAAAGGTCAGCTGTGAGAATGGACTAACACATGGGTAGGCAAACTAAGGCCCGGGGGCCGGATCTGCCCCAATCGCCTTCTCACTCCGGCCCGCGGACGGTCCGGGAATCAGCATGTTTTTACATGAGTAGAATGTGTCCTTTTATTTAAAATGCATCTCTGGGTTATTTGTGGGGCATAGGAATTTGCTCATTTCCCCCCCCAAAATATAGTCCAGCCCCCCCCCCAAGGTCTGAGGGACAGTGGACCGGCCCCCTGCTGGAAAAGTTTGCTGGCCCCTGGACTAACATCAAGAGAAGAATTAAAGAGGAAATGAAAGAAGGATGAAGTGGCTACATGAGGAAGTAATGGACGTATGTTTGCAATAGGAGGGAGAACTTACTGTACTATATCAAAGTAATTTGAACTAATTTGTAATAATCTGGAAAACCAAGAAAAAGAGGAAGAGGAAGAAGAATCATCATCATCCCTGGCAGATGGCTGTCCAAAGAATTTCCAAGGAAGGAGAGTCCACAAGGTCTCTTGGGAGTCCGTTCCTCTGTCGAACAGCTCTTACCGTCAGAAAGTTCTTCCTACTGTTCAGTTGGAATGCCCTTTCTTGCCACTGGTCTCCCTTGGGTGGGGTCCTGCCCTCTGAAGCAGCAGGAAGCACGAGCTTCCTCCATGTGACGGCCCTTTCTAGATACCTGAAGACGTCTCTCATAAAGGGCAGTCGCATGGAAGATGGCACAAGAGCTAAGCTACCTTGTGTTCCCCTGGCTGGACAAAGGGGTGGGCTCCCCTGTGCTCCACATGCCAGGCAGAAAGGGCCCAGGGAAGCCCCCAGGAAGGGCCGTCTGGGCTCCCCTTGGAGGGTGTGTCCCCCCCAACACAGCCTTGGTTCTCCTGGCTGCCCCCCCATCCCCCAGCCTCTGCTTTGCACTGGCCGCCTCAGGCAGGGCACTGACCTGTAGTAGCTCTGAGAGAGCTGGTAAGACATGGGCACAAAGGGCAGTGCCCGGCTCTTCTTGGGGCCCAGGCTGTGGTTGCCCCTCCGGCGGTTCACGAGGCTCCTCTTCTGGCAGTCCAAGAAAGCCTTGACCAGGAGGTCGTCCCCGTACTCCCGGTAGAGGCGGAAGGTCTGCGGACACCAACACACGCAGGGCAGCGAAGAGCTGGGAACGTCAGCTCTCCATTATAACATCTCTCAATGTCTGGTTGCTTTGGGGGAGGGTAGCATTTCCGTGGTATTTTCAAGCATCTTTTCCGGCCACGTTTGCCATTTCCAACATGCACAAATCATTTCGCCAGCATTTTGAAGTGCCTCCTAGACCTTTTCCTCGCCACGCTTACAACCTCCCTCCCTTTCCTGTTTACTGCCAGTTTATGACCTCGGGGGTTTGCTAAATGCATCCCTCTTTGATTCCTGTTTTATTTAGCCTAAAACATGTATGCATGCTCAAAGTAGTTCTTTGCAGTTAAACGGATTCCTCTGATCTGACTTTGACTTGTCCCACGTGGGGATTTTTTGAAACGCTCAGAGGAAATCTGATTAGTTCTTACAAACGCTGTGTAAGAGTTCTTTTGTTAATAAAAGGGACCTGGGCCAGGGTGGTGGCAGATTATTATCTGCACTTCCTCCCAGAGTCTTGCTGGCCAAGCCTTGTGTGTATTTTATTAATCAGGGTCCTGTCCTTCCTTTACCTTCAGAATGCAGCAGACTAGAGGGGCCACTGGCCTCATCCAGAAGTCTCTTTACAAGTTCTCAGGCGCCTAGACCAGCTGTCTTCCCACCTACTCCCCCAAGCATCAGTGTCCTCAGCAGATGCTCAAGCCCCAGTATGTTTCCTTGAGCCCCCAAGATAGGAGAGGGGACGCCCACACCTCCGCAGACCAAGGTTCTCTCTACCTGAAATGACTGGCAGGACTTCATCTGGTTGTCGGAGAGGGCCAGCGTGCTCTGGATCAAGTTCTGCAGCACCAGAAAGTGGATGTCGGCGATGCTGGAAGGAAAGAGCCTGTGTCAATCTGAAATCGGCCTTCGCGGCACAGATCCTTCTTTCTTAAAGATAAAGCCCGACTTCGGGGATGAATAAACCGCTCCACATCTTAGCAATGTGGTCCCAGCTTGGGAAGCTGGAATGGGGGGTGGGGTGGGGGGTGTCTTGGCACTTGGGGATACTGGATGCTTCTCCCCAGCCCACTTTGCCTCACCTGCTGAGCACATCCTCTTTCTTGCTTTGGGTCGCTTCATCTCCGATGGCCAGAACTCGGAACCTGGAAAAGGGCAAGGAAGGAGCCGCAGGGAGATCTCACCAAGGTGCATCTCCCTTTATCCCAGGGGTAGCGGACACCCACCCCAGGACGCAGGTGGCCCAAAAGGACCCCTGGGCCCCAACCCCAGAAAGCCCCTGCCAGGCTGAGTTAGCTGAAGGCAGTTTCCTACAGACCCGCCAGGGACTGGGGCAGATTCTGATGGGCAAGAGCCAGGTCTGCAATTCCCCCGGGCACACAGCAGGCTGGTTTCTCGGCAGACGGGCAGCTCAGCTCCCGCAGGGCCACCCTCTCAGACATCCAGCGGGGTTTGGCCAAGGAGATACCTGCGGAAAAGCTCCTCCAGGGTGTCTGGAATGGCAGGTCTGGGATTCCCCAGCGTGGAGCTGAACTTCTCCTTCAGCCTCTCCACAAATTCCTTGAACTCTTCTGCGCAAACCTTTGAGAAGAGGAGGGAGGGAGGTCAGTCAGATCTGAACAAAGCCTGGCCCTGGGAAACAGCAAGGCGGGGACCACACCCGGTTCCGTCTCTCAGGGTCGCCTGCATGAATGGCACCTGCACACTCGTCTGTTTCAAGGGTTCCTGTGGCAGGGCAGGGGCGGAAGGAGGGGCTGGGAGGAGGCTTGAGGTCTCCTGCCCCCCCCCAAAGGCCAAGAGGGGAAGGCGGCAGAAGAAGAACCAGTGGCTCTGGCATCAGCCCACTCCTTGCTGAGGGGCTGGCAAGGGTTGCCCATTTGCTACGGGGCCATGTTCAGGGTGTCACTGTTTGTATATGAAGCCCTTAACTACTTTGGACCAGATTCCCCATGAGATCGCCTTTCCCCATTCCACCGCGTCCCTCAGTGGAACTGGCCCTGTTACAGGTGACACAGAATTCCCATTCCACACCTGTAATAACTGGATCGTTCAGTGTGGCATCTACACTTTGGAACTCCCTGCCTACTGATATCACTGTACTCATTCTGGCATCTGCTCAAAGCATTCTTGGTTAGGCATGCCTACCCAGAGGCTTAGAAGCTGAGATATTCTTACTCTATTTTAACTTTTGCACGTTTTAAAGCAGGGTTGTGGTTTTTTCTTGAGTTTATTGTTTTATCTTCTTGTAAATCTGACTCGCCTGCTGCCTTCATTGCATATCCTTAGATGTCAGGCAAAAAAGTTCCTCTACTCCCAGGCCTTTTAAACTGGGTGTGTGTCTTGTTTTTGTTTGTTATTATGGTATGTCTTGTTGTGTTTTATATTGTAAACTGCCCTGTGATCTTTGGAAGAAGGGTGGTATAGAAATTAATGATGATGATGATAAACTGCTTTGAAGTTTTTTACAATCGAGTGTTATATGCAACTAAAGAAAACAATTCAAGGTTGAAGGGGAATGGAGAAACCCTCCCTGGAGCTGTGCTCAGCATCTCTGCCCATGCAGGGCAGGGCCACTTCAGGCCCATCCTGGGGTGTATGGACCCAGAGCCCCACACCTGCCCCTGCTCACCTTGGGGTCCTGGTAGTTGCTCTTCCTGTTCATGAAGTCGTCAATCAGAGTCCGGTCTTGGTAGACTTCAGCCAGGCAAACCCTGAGGAAGACACCCCCCAGTTTAGCCCTGAAGCTGAGCCTCCCTCCGAGAAGGCTGGCTTCTGTAGAGCCACAGAGGCAACCAAAAGGGGGCATCCCCTGGCACCAGCCTCTGCTCCCCAAGGAGGGATGGCTGGCTCTGTTCGATGGTGATAGGGAAAATGTTGGTTCTCAGAACATCGCCTCACGGGAAGAGCCCTTGGCCACAGCATCCCTGTGTTCTTAGCACATTCACATTCCCCGCTCATAGCTGGGGAAGAGGAACCCCAGGAGGGAGGGAGCCCTGAAGGACGCCCTGAGAGCAGGGGAGGCAGCGAAGGACAGAACACGCCCCGCCCCCCGACACTGGGACACGGAGAGGGCCTTCTTGGTGGTGGCTGCTCCCAGGCAACTTGGGAACTCCCTGCCCTGAGAGGCCAGACTGGCTCCCTCCTTGCTCTCCATCCGTTGGCAGGTGAATCCCTTTTTGTTCCCACAGACATTCGGAAACTGACCAAGGGGCTGGTGCTGTGATCTTTTCATTGCAAAGATCTGTACATTTTAATAAGCCAGTACATATCTATATGTATCCTGCATAGATGTTTTGATGTTTTATTGTTTTCTTATATCTGTTGGAAGCTGCCCAGAGTAGCTGGGGCAACCAAGTCAGAGGGAAAGGGTACAAATATTAAAATTACTATTATTATTAGGTTTTTATTATTATTAGGTTATTATTATTATTAGTAGTAGTAGTAGTAGTAATAGTAATAGTTTTTAAATGATTGCTTCCCCACCCCCTGGTGATTTTAGCTGTTTCTATTTTAGCTACGAGTTACCTTGAGTCCCTTTATCAAGGAAAAAGGTGGGATAGATATAGATAGATAGATATAGATATATAATAATAATTTCAAAGCCGCAGCAGCCTCAAAAGCTCAGAAAGAGCACTTATTAAACGCTTACCTCACCACCAGAGGGTGATAAGAGGATTAACAATGAAAGGTGGGTGTGACTCCATTTGGTCTCGGTCTATATCGTTTATTAACAATAAATGGCACAGACATCTGCCCTCTGTCTCAGCTGCAGCAGCCACCGTGGAGAAATCCCCTTACTGCTTTAGACTGAAGTACACCCCGAGGACAGCTGCTGAATTTGTAATGTAAAAAGGTTTTCCAAGTTTGTGGACGACTGCATGCAAGACTTAATTTCTGCACGTTATTTGTCTTGGGAGACAACGCTCTGCATTTGGTAACTGCTTTCAAAATTTCCAATAGAGCTTATGAAATGAGGAAAGCGCCTCACTTGTAGTTGAGGTAAGTCTGGGGGTTCTTGACGATGTAGCGTGCCCTCCGCCCCACCGAGTGGCACGTCTTGTCCAGCGACTCCTCGAAGTTGCTGTGCATGATGTCTCGCACCACCTGCCAGGGGACAAAGGGCCCCTTCACCTGCATAGGAGAAGAGAAAGGAGCCCCCGCTCAGTCAAGGCCAGGATCCCTGGACCCTTTGCACACAAGCCCAAAGCCCAAAGCCGCCCCCCCCCCCGTTCTCCCCACTTGCTGGCTGCCAAGTCGCCCCCTCCCAGCCTCGCTGCTGAGATCAGCTTCCCCGCCCACCTTGGCATTGAGGACGTTGCTGGCGATCCGGCACAGCATGAGCAGGCTGTCCTCCTGCACGGTCCACGTCACGCGCAGGCGGGTCATCCTCTGCAAGGCGCTCTGGTCCGCTTCGTCGTGGTAGCGCGGCTTTTTTCTCTTCACGCCGGTGCCCCCCTCTTAGAAAGGAAGGAGGTAACTTGTGGTGAGCGAGCAGCTCGTGGCTCTGCCTCTCCCATGTGTGTGCGTGGGGGGGCAGGTGGGCATCCCAGGCCCACTGCTGTGGAAGACCAGGGCACAGCCACTCTGGCCCCCCTGTGCCCAGCAGACCCCAAAGGCAGACAGGAGGATTTGCCCCAAGTCATTAGGAGGACACTGAGCTCTCAAAGGAAGAGGAAAATCCAGCCTACAACTCCCATGATCCCTAGCTAGCAGGACCAGTGGTCAGGGATGATGGGAACTGTAGTCTCAAAAATATCTGGAGGGCCGAGGTTGGGGAAGCCTGATCCAGATCAAAATGGCGCTCAGAGCCCTAAGTGGTTTTCGGCCAGCGAGTGCCATGCCCAGCCTGCTCCCCCAGCCCCCCAGTGAGGTAGGCCACCTCTTTTCTTCCTCCTTTTCCTTGTCTTCTTCACCGGCTCCTTCTTAAGCCGCTTCCTCTTCTGGCTCTTTCCGCCCCTCACTCTCTGGCTTCTGTTCAGCGTGGTTTCACTTTCGACCTCCAGGTCCTCCTTCTGGACCGCAGGATCCGCACCCAGCAGCCCATCTCCCCAAAGAGAGCTGCCACCGCCGCCACCTGGAAACCAACAAGGAAATCCTGCACCAGCAAGGAATGCACAGCAAACACACACGCAGGCACCGCCTGTCTGGCCAGCAGCAAATTGGGGAGCAGCAGGGAGAGAGGGAGGGGCTTTTGCGGGCCCCAAAAGCATGGAAGAGGGAGGCAGCAATTGGAAATGTCAACTGCCGGTCTAAAGAGACTCTCCCAGGCGCATGCACGAGAATTGTGACCCTGTCTTGCACGCACGCACACACACACACAGCTGTTAAAAAGTCTTAGCTTTTGAGCTGTTGCGCTATTTGAGCTACTACTATTTACTTATTTATGTATTACCTGCCCTTCACTCGAAGGTCCCAGGGCAGGTTACAACATTAAAACAAGTGTTAAAAACACTTTACAACAACTTGCGATCACCAAAGTAAGGTGGGTGCCAAAAATATGCGCCTCAGGTGTAAAAAGCCAGGGTAAAGAGATGCGTCCTCAATATCCCCCGGAAGCTGTACAGTGAAGGTGCCAGGCGCACCTCCGTGGGGAGGGAGTTTGCCATCTCAGGGGCCACCACAGAGAAGGCCCTGGGCCACCACCCGCTGAGTCCCTGAGGAACTACCGAGAGCCCTCTCTGCCAATCTCAGCACCCGGGGAGGTCTGTAGGGAAGGAAGTGGCCTACGGGTATTTGGGGCCTGAGTTGTTTAGGGCTTAATTTGATCTGGCTTCTCCTGAGAGGGGCAGTGGCAAACCACAGAAATTGCTGAGTGGCTCAGAATCACCCACTGGAGATCTTCAAAAGGAGCACCAGGTGCCGCCAAAATGTCTCGGTGCAATTTAGGAAGAAGGTCAACCTGCATCTAAGTCTCCACTTCCCAGCTCCGCAAAGTGTTTTTCCGCAGGAAGGGCTGCCCAGGACAACCACCTCTTTGGACCTGTACCAGCTTCACAGCTCCCACAATGGCCACACGAAAGCTGGGTCGTCCCCCCGATTCCCCTGGAGGAGTAGGATCAATGCACAACCATCTCTGTGCCCCCCACCCCGGACACACACAGGGGAGCTCCCAGTCCCATTACCTCTTGTGCTCAGCGGCAGAGAGCGTTTGGTCAGGAAGGTCTGCAGTCTGACCGTGTGCCCAGCTTCAGCAGCAGCAGCAGCAGCGTTCTCCTAGCGGCAAAGTACACAGGTTACCAGCTATGCAAAGGCCGCAGGTGGTTCAAGCTCATACTAGAGAGAGGATTTTGCTTCCTAGCCAAGCTCGGCTGCATCTGGCAGTCACCTGCAAAGCCTGAGCGCCACACCTGCGTCCAACGGACCAAAAAGGAGCCATTCCTGACAACCGCGGAAAAGCCCTGGGAGCAGGGTTGATTAAAATAAATGGTTTTTAAAAATCGGATTTTTAAAATTTTAAATTGTATTTTTAAAATAGAATGGTTTTGAAGGAAAAATCTTTCTAAAGATAGTTTTCTGTTTAAGCTACCTTATAGTCCAAAGGCTATTCATCAGGAAATAAGGATTTGTTTTCCATTTTCATGTGTGCTAAAACTCAGTCTAAGTTTTTTTAAAACAAATAAACCTGTTTAACCACATCAGTTAACAAACATGGATACATATGCTATAATGTTACTGCTTTAGTTAAATAAATTGTTTAAATTGTTATTATGGAAATGATTATTTTTCTCCTTCTAATAAAGTACAGCAGAAATGTTGTCTAAATATAAACAATAATTTCATAATTATCTGTCTATGTATTTCTAATAGTATAACCGTATCAGTAAGTTTTGATATAACTGTAAAAACTACTCTGAAAATTTATTATTCCAAAAATGAAACCTTCATCAGGTTGTAAATATTAAGATTACACCAGCAAGAATGAGTCTTTCTGTAAAAAAAAAAAAGATTTAAATCAAGTCTTACTGACTAGTGACTTGACTTAAATTGTGATTTAAATCGATTTGATTTAAATCAAATCCACCTGGGAGTGAACAGGAGGGACGAATCCAGGTGGCAGCACCGGAGGAAATGTGTGGATTTGGCGTTGCATGTGGCTGCAGAGTGAACTGAGGGCTTCCTACACAAAGCAGGTTCTTAAGACAAGCTTTTGCCCATCAAGGACACAACAGTCTCCATGCTGGGAAAGCGCATGGCTGCTCTTGCCTCTGTGCTCATGCTACTGCGGAGTCACGAGAGGGGGGTAACGCTGTGCCCACCTGTCCAAAACAGGCTGGGGGATGCAGAATGTCCTTTCGACTTCGCAGGGGTGGCAGGTAGTTTAGTCTTCGAAAGCCACACATAACATTCAGAATCCTTTTATTTCAGTGCTTAGCGGACAACGGCACCATTCAGAAATAAATTTCAGTTATAGCCACTGAAAATACAGGCAGCTGAAAAGGTGATTTCTGGGAGCAGTCTCTCTCTCCCTCTCAAAAATAAAATGCACGTCAAAGCAAAATTTAGCACAGAGCGGCTTGTGCTAAAAAATCCAGTTTATTTCTTCAACCGTCTGCATTGTTTAAAAAGATATCTATTTTGGGGTGGGGTGAGGGGGAGGAGGCAGTTTTTAAAAAGAATTGTTTGGGAAGGAAAACTCACCCTCCTGGTCTTGTTCATAATGTAGCTGGTCCAAATCCAATTGCGCTTCAAATGGCCGTAAAAGCTGGAATCCAAGCCCCCAGCACCGAGCCCGTCACCAGGAATGGTGCCGTTATCCTCCACCTCTCGGCGTCCTCTGAAAGGGGGGGGGGGGAAGGCACGGTGAAGGGAACAGCTTAGCCCAGGAATCCTCAAAGGCCAGCTCTGCTCTGCTTAGGACCAGGGTGTGTGGGGGGGGGGAGGCTTGGTCCTGCCATGCAACTATTCCAATGACTTCTGACTAAACCTTATGAAGATCTTTCTCAGAAGGTGTTCAACTCTCCTTCCTTGGAGGTTTTTAAGCAGAGGTTGGATGGCCACCTGCCATGGCTGCTTTAGCTGAGAGTCCTGCATTGCAGGGTTGGGCCAAATGTCCCTTGGCGGTCCCTTCCAACTCCACAGTTCTATGACTCCAAGTGACTTCCTACTCCTCTCACTTCCTGATGCTGCTAACCCAACTTCAGGAAAGGGTGCCTGATTCTTCCAGACAGCAGTAGCTGTAGTACAGCTTAGCTTTTGTGCTGGGCCTTTTCTGTATTAACATTGAAAAGGCAAATAAAGAAATGCCTTTAAAAGGAGA
This sequence comes from Podarcis bocagei, assembly GCF_964188305.1. NCBI lineage: Eukaryota > Metazoa > Chordata > Lepidosauria > Squamata > Lacertidae > Podarcis > Podarcis bocagei. The sequence continues at coordinate 55,751,072 of NC_138139.1, read as the reverse complement.
GGGGTAGGAAACCCCAAGGGGCCTTCCAGACTCTTTTACATCGTTTTTGATCCTATCTGCTGCACTCCTATTACAGTCATACCTCGGATTACGAACTCTGTGGGTTGCATGTTTTCGGGTTGCGGACCGCGCCGAACCCTGAAGTACCGGAACGGGTTACTTCTGTGTTTCGGTGCTCACACATGTACAGAAGCACAAAATGACATCACGCGCATGCACAGAAGCGCCGATTCACATCACACACATGCGCAGATGCAGCGCCTCAGAACGCTGCAGGTCGCGAACATGCCTCCCGCACGGATCACGTTAGCAACCCGAGATATGACTGTACAAGGAGCGTGAATCCGCACAGAAAGGGCTCAATGGCGCTTCTCTTCTAGAACACACAGACGTCCATTTCAGCGCAACCAAGGAGCATTTAAGCCCCTGCATCTCAGATCTGATCATCTAAGACCTGGAGAAAGACTAGGGGGCTCCTCTTTTCCTCCCTGCTGGAGCCCTTTACCAGCCCTGCCTCCGCTGGCGGATGGGAGTCACCCTCCACCCCTGGGTGCGTTCTGCCCTGCCAAAGCAACACCCCAACTCTGCAACACGCCCCGTTCCACAGAGGAAAAGAGACGTACGTGGTGTATTCCAGCATGGCGCACTTGCGCTCAAGGTTGTGCCTGTGGGCTGCTGACTCTTGCTCCAGCGCCACGTCCAGGGTAGTGCCAGCCTCGCTGGCTTGCGCTCCACCCCTCCTGGCACGGGGGTGGCGGACAATTCCTGAAAGGAGGAAGAGGAGGAGCTGGTCAGCAACAGCAGCAGCAGCAACTCTGCCATGGGCCAGAGAATGCAGAGGCAGGTGGCCAGAGGCTAGGAGCTGAGAGCTGCAGGATATGGCAAGAGAGGGTGGAATGAGAGGAGGCAGGAAGGGGCCATAAGCGCAGGAAGGCAGCGGCTAGTGAGTCTGGCTCTGTACCTAGTGGCGTATTGAGGCAGACGCACTGCAGATCAAACCAGAAGTTCTCCACGTCTTGCAAAGTGTTCAGAACATACAAGCGCCTGTCAAAGGGGCGGCTGCTCTGAGCCAGGTTGTAGTGGGGCTCGCAGACGGTGGTGTCCACAATCACAGCGTTCTTCTTCAGGTAGACAAAGACCTGCAAGACAACCACAAAAGCTCAGGGGCAAAGCAACCGAGCAAGGGCGGACTCGAGGGATTTAGGGAGTTAAGTCAAAACTAGGGTACCCCTTCCTTGCGTGCTTGGATAGCAGCCAAGTGCTCTCCTTTGACACACGCACAAAAACACTGCTGAAGAAGCAGGGGCATCTTCACAAGCCTCGTGAAGCCATCCTGCGAAGAGAGTTGCTGGGGTGGGCCACCCTGGGCCAGGCTCAGTTGTTCGGCCAGCAACATAATGCAGCCACTCAAGGCCATTCCAGCTGCAACCCAGTGTTTTGGGAAAGAGCAATCCCAGCTCCGGAGACAGAAGGGCCTGCCCAGCAACTGCCTGGACCCATAGAGGGGCAGCTTGGCTCAAGATGGGCATCACAGCTTTGCAACCACTTCCCTTTTCTAAAAGTGGCAAATCGATTGTCGCAAAGTCTGCACTAGAGGAGCAAACTGGGATATTCACATGCCGCGATTACTTTTATAGGCTGTTCTGCCTCCTTGAGGTGTTAACTGCTTAGCAATGTCAGGGCACTTTGGCTGCCGTCAAATGTTGCTGTTGCAAATAGGCACTCTGCTTCTTTTGCAAACCTCTAAGCGGCCACAGACGGCATTCCTTGCAATTCATTCCTATCTGGCCTCAAGGGTTGGCATTTTTCTCCCTCTCCACCCAGGGCAAAGCAGACTCCAGTCCACAAATCTTTCTGCAACAATAGGTCGCTCTTTAGAGTGCTTCCTTCTTTTGCTGCCGCAGACTAAAACACTTTTCTTCTGGAAAGGGTTTCTCTTGTTAATCAACAAGGACAAATGTTTAACAGAAGACTAGATGAGAAACACAGGGAGGCAGGCACAGCTCCTGTGAACTGGCCAATGCAGGGAAGGGATGGGGCTGGAACCTCTTCTACCTGCCCAGGTGCACCTGGTGACCCTGCAAGTCTGGAGGGACAGGAGGCAGGCAGAACACACACCTGGGGGTCTCCTTCCCCACTGGGGACAGGGGATGTTTCCCTCATTACTCCTGTAGGCATTGTGTGTGTTTTAAAAGTAAGCTGCTTTGACCATCAAGCGGCAGAGGTGTAGATACGCAGCAGTAACCTTACCTGATCTTTTTCTTGAAATTTTTCTGTGGGTCCAAACTGAACCAGCCCCATGTAACACAGCCGCTGAAGGCTTTCCACTACTGAGAAGATGTATCTCCTGTAGCAAAGAGATTAAGGACTTGAGACTCATCAACTTATTTCTGTCAGTTAGCTTCCAAGCACTCCACCAGTCACCTCCCCTCTCCTCCCACAAAAAAAAGAAGAGAAAGACCGGGCAGGTTTTCCAATATGCATAATTCTCTGACATATCCCATATTCAAACAGTTTGAACCATCCTGTGGAATATTTATAGCCCTCCCTGGGTCCCAATTCAAGACATTCTGACCTAGGCCCAAGGAGGGGGGTGGGGAGTGTCTACAGGCCACCAGTTTTAGTTCAGAGCTGATTCAAACAGACCACCAAGGCAACCTCTGAAAGTCAGCGACATCCCCCTGCCCACAAGATGATGTTCTAGGTCAATAGGGGCTAAAGCAGTGAATCCCTTCCCTCTCCTTTCTCTAAGGAAGGCTTTGGCGCACCGGTGGATGGCTGTTTAGTGAACAGACTATATTGCAAGCTGAGGTTTTTTATGCTACTGACTTGAACTCTGTGATCACGAAGCCCTATGTAATGGAGGGGGGGGGGTGGCAGAAGAGGAGAAGAGAAAGAGGCAGGACCAACATAACCTGCTGAATGTTTTACACGAGACACAAAGTGAGATGTTCTTTCACAATGCCTGACATTTGTGCCTTTAACTCCCTGATCCTTTCTGAACCCTTCATCTTACTGCACCTCTTTCTTAGTAGTTTTCTCTCTGCTCTCAGTTGCATTCATAAATTTTACCTTATGCAGAGGATGAGAGTGGTGTTGGTTTGACATGGACAGCTCTTATAAACTTACACGGCCGTTCTACCTTTTTAGAGAATGATTCGCACTGCTCTAATATTGCCCAGGTTTGGATTCCGAGCTCGTGGAGCCGGACCTTTGAGAAGTCTGGTATTCTCCGCAACTCTGAAATCGCACCCTTTGCCCAAATCTACACCTGCTGAAGATGCTTACCTCTTGTAAAGGAGCTTCTGCCGGATCGACCTTGGAAGGTATCGGATCAACGTGTGTTTCTTCAGGGGATCGTTTAAATAATCTTCCAGGTTATCTACCTAAAAATTATGAATTAAATTTCAATGTAACTTAAGTCTGGCTAACTTTCTGCTTTTCCTAAGCGAAGCCCAGGGATATTTTCTTAAAAAACAGAACGACTGCAAGGAAGGCTGTGGCAGCAGCTTTTCCTAAGCGAAGCCCAGGGATATTTTCTTAAAAAACAGAACGACTGCAAGGAAGGCTGTGGCAGCAGCAGGGAAGCTGAAAAGGCCCCCACAGGAGGCTGGCCAGGACCTCCGCCCGTGGCCTTGGCTAGCGGTGCCCCTGGGTGTGGCAAGCAGCTTTTGCCCCACCACCAAAGGATTTAGCTGCCACCCCTCCAAAGGATCGGGCGGCAACTTGTAGCCACAGCAGAACTGACGGGAAATTGGGAGCAGAAGCCCCGAGGGGCGGCTGCCTTTCGGCCGAGAGAAATCCCTGAAGTGAAGCCCAGCACCTTGTAGCTGACTTGCACTATCTGGGTAAAGATGGACAGTGGCAGGCAGAGGAGGATGTCGCTGACGAGAGCCCACCCATGGCCAAACTCCCGGTGGAGCGGGAGAGGAGGGACGTGCCGCTTCCACGAGGCGTCGTCCACGTACACTGCAAGGGAAAGAGAGAAAACGGTTCTCACGGCTGCAACAGACCCATCTCCTTTCACGGCGGGGTCAAGGGAGATTCACACCAACACATGGATCTCTGGTGTGGAATACTGTGGGGAGCTCTGGGTGCCTCACCTGCAGGAGGATACTGCAGAGCTGGGGAGAAATTGGAAAAGAGCCACCAAAAGGATGAAAGGGGTGGAGTGACTCCCCCAGGAGGAAAGATGAGGAAGAAGGAACAATAAAGATGTACTGTACTTTTCCGTGTATGAGGTTTCTTTACTCTAAAATAATTTTTTTAAACAGGGGTCGTCTTATACATGAATAGTGCACGGGGGGGGGGAGGTAACTGGGTGGGTGGGTGATTGGTTGCTGTGGCAAGGTCTCCTGTTGACTGGCTGCCGCTGGAGCAATTAGACGTGTGATTGCTGGTGAGCGGGCAGATGCCCATCAGCTTCTGCAATGTGAGCATTAGTCATCCGGGTTAGTGATTTTCAGCACACACACCCCAAAGCTCAAAACCTTGGGCAATCCTCCCCCCAAAAATGCTCAACAACTTTGGGCCACCTCCCCCCATTTTCTAAAAATTGTCCCCAAAAATAGGGGGCGTCTTATACATAGGGGCGTGTTATACATGGAAAAATACGGTATAAAGTTATGCGAAGTGTGAAGAAAGTGGACAGAGAAAAGTTTTTCTCCCTCTAACTTTACAACGTGGCCACTGTGCAAACAGGATGGGGAAAGAAATGGACCACCGGGTTGTTCTTATGTTCGTGAACAACTTGTGCTCACCACCATTCATGCTGAAATGCATATAACTCAGGTCAGGTCTCCTTTATTTTGCACAGTGTGCTACCGTGACACAGGAATGTCAGGATTTACTCCAGCTCCTAGGTGACTCTAACTGAGAAGGGCCCTTGTTTAGTTAAGGTGTGTGGGGGGGGGTTTGAACCCTCCGACTTGTGGCTGGTGCTAGAGAGAGGAGGCGGGAAAAGAAGACAGCAAGCTCCACGAGGGCTTCCTGAATCCTTCCCCCGCCCCTCAAGATCTCACAACCCAGCCTGGCTCCACAGCTGGGCAGAGGTCACAGGTGGCTCCCCGAGGCTGATCCCAACCGAGGCACTGGGGCTGCCCAGAGTCCACAGTGGTGTTGTTGCTGCTGCTGCTGCTGCATCACTTGGAGGCCTCCCTGACTGAACCAAGCCCAGCCGTCAGGAACTCAGAGGATGCTTCCCAGGAGCATGCCCACAACACTCAGCCCCTCATGCGTGCATCTTCCCATGGAAGCACATAGCAGTGGCAAGCACTGTGAAAGCCCTATGCTGCTCCTGCAGAGCCCTTAGATGCCCTGGGACTGTTTTCCTGGTGGTCCTGCACCCTCCTGGGCACCGCAGGGCAGTGACCTCAAAACGGGCCCTCCCCGCCATTACCCCTGTGCTGTGGAAATGATGCCCATTCCGTTGCCCTATCAGCTATTTCAGGCATCCTTTAAACAGGAACCTTTTTGCCCAGGCGTCCCCCGACTGATTGCTGAGCTCCTGTTTGTAGCATGCTGTTATTAGTATTTACACCAGAGGTCGTCAAACTAAGGCCCGCGGGCTCTTTAATTCGGCCCGCGCAGAGGCCTTGCCAGGCGGAGACTGACTTCCGCGATGCAGCACACCTTCTGATTGGCTGCAGGATCAACAGCCGCGGATGCCTCCGAGTGCCGCCCCTTCCTTCCCGCTGAGGCGGCCGAGCAGGAATGAAGCGGGAGCAGCGCGGAGGCCGTCTCCACCGCCCAGGCCAGCGGCATGGGCTCTGTGCCCTGCCGAGAGAGAGGACGCCGACGCTCCAGAAGACGAGGCAGTGTCAGCGGCTGCAGCACGAGTGGCATAGGCGGGGGGGGGGGGCTTCAGGAGGGGGGGTGCTTTCAGGAGGTGGTGGGTCCGGCCCCCCACAAGGTCTGAGGGACAGTGGACCGGCCCCCTCCTGAAAAAGCTTGCTGATCCCTGATTTGCACTCTCTTTTTATTATACAGTTTCATTGCTTTTATTCAAAATACTTTCAAATATGAACCAATGGAGAAATGCTTTCAGACCAAGCATCGAGCCGTCCTCTGGACTCCCTGCTTGCTCCCGATTTCTCACCTGCCTGGTCCTCAAGCGCCTCGCAGCCTTCCTGGCTCCCGGCTGCTGCTCTCGGGTCCTTCTCTTCTGTCCTGCCAGGCAGGCTGGAGTCAAGGCCTTGCAGGCCGTCCGCTGCCTCCTGGCTGCAGCTCCATCTCCTCTGCTGGGCGCTGAGAGGATGCCCATAAACCAAGTACCAGAGGAAGAGGTGGGCCACCTTTAAGCGAGGCATTTTGGGGAGGAAGCCCAGGGAGCGCCCAAGGCCTGGCACTGAAGAGAAGAAGAGGGTTTGCGTTGGAGAGACACAGGCAAGAGCTACTGCTCACCACTCCTTACACAGAACCACCCCCACCCCCCAATTCAGGAAGCCAGAAACAGCAGAAGCAGGAAAGGCCTCTACCTGTGACTGGGTGGTAGCTTAACTTGGCAGCGCGCGCCTTTCTGCCAGCCGCCTCCGCTTTGCAAGGAGAGAAGCAGCCCTCCATCTCCCTCAGGGCAGCCCCAAGTCCAGACTCCTGGCTTCCTTCGTCCAGACTCTCCTGAGACATTGGCGTCTGTGGGACTTTAATCCTGCAGTTATGAAGGGAAAGTGAAGCTAGGCACCAGTGTTAGGAAACTGCAAAGAAGGCTCCAATGCTCAGTACCCAGAAACACCACAATATTCACTGAACAACTAGCTAGGAACATGGCTCTTCTGCAGCCATCTGCCTACTGCCGTTTCCTCGAGCCACAAGCAGGACAACGGGTGTCTGTAGAAGACTGGAAAGCGTTTCAGAAACCCCACGAGTGTGGGGCTCCCCCCACCAGGAAGTAGGCAGGAGGAAAGCACCTCCTCTAGATATGTGTCATGGGAATGGATGCCAGAGGGAAGAGAAACCAAGCCTTTCGTGTCATTGGCCCAGTCCTGTGGAACACCCTGCCACTAGATTCAGTGGGCACCTTCTGTTCTACTTTTCTGTTCCGCCAGGCCTAGGCAGGCCATTCAGAGCACACACACACACACACCCCAATGGTCTACTGCTGTTTGTTTTTCATTCTTTTGATTTCAACTTCTTATGATTTTACTACATGGTTTTATGATTTTATATTATTGTGAACCACTGTGATGTACTTCTATGACACAGCAGTACATACATGACATATAAAATAAATAAGAGATCTCAGTCCACCAGCCCAAATCACCAGGGGGTGGAGGAGGGAGAGAGGGAGCTGCCCAGTTCTGAACGCCCTCCTGTTGCTTGGAAATCTTGCCAGTCAGAGCCTGCCCAGCTCATGCTGGCAGCCCCTGCCACCCTCTTTCCCTCCCGCCACCTACCTGTTCACGGTGCTTGAGTTGGAGATTCGGAAGCGAACTTGCTCAATCGCGCTCTTCACCAGTGGGTCGCTGGGATTCACCGAGGGGTCGACTACAAACTCCACCTGCCAAGCAGAGGCAGAGAGAGAGACAGAAGCAGGCTTGGTGAGGAGAGACTGAGCAAAGGAGGCACGGTACTGAGGGCAGCCCTTTCCCCTTCCTGTCTGTGAAGCTCCTTGGGAGACACCTTGCTTCTGCCCAAGGCCCCAGGCAGCCTTCTGAGCAGGGGACAAGCTCCAGCCCAAGGCCACTTAGGAGGAACAGCCACTCTGGGTGGGAGGCGCTGGCTGGTGGCAATGCCAGGACTGAGAGCAGAGAGGGAGGAGTCGTGGGCCGAGTCTTCAGAGAGGAGGCTGTCAGGAGTTCAGCCTACACTCGAGCAAGACCCTGGCAAAGACACATGCCCGACTGGCATGTTCCCTCCCTCCTGGTCGGTCGTTCAGGAGCTTCATAAGCTTTCTTCAGCCCCAACATCACAGCGACCGATGCCAACAGACACCGGCACACTTAGGGATCCGCAGAGTTTGCACATCATGCACGTGACAAGACCTCAGCAACTCAGCATTTTGGCTAATCTACTTTATCTACATCTAAACACACAGGGAGCACTGCAACATGGCTCCCTCTCTCTCCAGCATCAGACAGCAAAGAGAAAAAGAACAAAGGACAATAGTTCCACTTCACGGAACACAGGAACACAAGCATCCTGTCTCCGTCACTTCCCACTCGGTGGAGTCAAAACATATACTGTCATGTGAAAGAGAACACTCCTATGACTGCAATCATAGAGCAGGAATTCTAACAGGCGGGTGGCAATGCCAGTACTGAGAGCAGAGAGGGAGCAGAGAGGAGGCTGAATCAAACCATTGGAGGACAAGATGCCAAGGACTTTCCCCAGGTGAGGATGAGGACACACACATGGCCCACAGTCAAGCCAGAGGTGTAGCTGGGGGGGGGCACTGAGCACACCGCGGGGGGCGGCACTTACCATGCCCAAGCCACATGCCTCTCCTGGGAGTAACGCGGTGACTTGGGCACCTGCAGGCTCTGCGCTGCCCAAAAAAAGCGACATGGACCTGCATGACTTCGGAGCAGAACGGGGCACCACAGGCACCTTGCCCCCCCCCCCCCGGGCACCCAAGCAGCTAGCTAAGCCGCTGAGACAAGCAGAGCAGACTGGCCCCTCAGAGAAGGTAAGATTCCTTGTCCATCTAGGATTGCCCGTTGGGTTCAAGTTACAAGAAAGGGGACCCCGACTTAACATCAGGAAGAACTTTCTGGCCATGGAAGTGTTCAACAGCGGAACAGGCTCCCACAGAAGGTGGTGGACTCCCATTCACCGGAAGTTTTTAAACAAGAGGTTAGAAGTGTGGGAGATTAGCAGTCAAACCTAGCGTGCATATTCTGACCAGTTAGAATAAGAAGGGGCTAAATTTCACACAGCTGTATTGCCAATAGACGGATACTCAGACCATAGACATACAGTTGGCAGAGCAGGCTCTGTGTGATGTCATTTCCCCTCCTCTCCTGGAGAGAAAGGAGCACCTAGTACTTCCTGTTCCTCTTCCTTTGACCAGCGTCGGGTGCTCCAACTTTAGGCACGTGCCTGACGCTGGTTATACAGTACATAAAAGTATTTTGCCTGCGTTGGTTTCACTGCTGCTATTATTGTGAACCAATGCACGATTATAAAGTAAGGAAATCTTTTGTTTAAACTTACAAGTTGTTGAATGGGCAAGAAAGGGAGAGCCACCTTACTTTGTAGCTGGACTTGCCCAGAATAAGGTTTTACAGCCCAATTCCTATGCTTTTAATTTTTCTGCCAAGAATGGGAGTTTAGAACTCTGCTCAACCCACACGTGTGGGAGCTGGGAGGGAGAAACTGCAAGTAAACCCATCCCACAGGATGGCCATCCATCAGGGATGCTTTAGCTGCGATTCCTGCATTGCAGGGGGTTGGACTAGATGGCCCTCGGGGTCCCTTGTGACTCCACAATTTCATGATTCTATGAGCGGAAGTGGCTCCCTGGCAGAGGACTCAGGCTGCTCTCTCTTTCTTATCGCTGGGTACCTTGAGACCCTTTAGGACAGCGGTTCTCAACTTATAGGTCCCCAGATGTTGTTGGACTACAACTCCCATCATCCCTGAGCTCTGGCTTTGCTAAATAGGGGTGATGGGAGTTGTAGTTCAACAACATCTGGAGACCCACAGGTTGAGAACCACTGCTTTAGGAGGACTGAACTTCAACCCATCTCCCTCACCCTTCCCCAAATTCACTAGCTGGAAAAGATTTGCACCTCCAAGATCACCCGAATGGGTAACGCTAACATGCCAGGGGGAGCCCTGGCAGGCAGTGTACCTTTCTGCTGATGCCATCCTGGATGACCGTGGTGCGGAAGAGGCGCAGGAGGCCTTCCTGGGAGAGCTTCTGCACTAGGCGGACAATGGACTTCTTGCAGCACCTGGTGGAAACCCCTTCCTGCTTCTCCTGGTCCATTATCATCTTCTGAAGGCTGCAACAAGACATACACACACTTATTTATGATTGCATCCAATCCCACATTTTCCTCCAAGGAGCCCGACTCACTCCCTGTGGCATGTGCCCTGGTGGAGCAGGGAGTAGGCTGCCCGGCAGGCAAGGGGGAAAAGCTGGCGCTTGCTTCTGAACCCCCGACTTACGCAAACAAGCTTTCGATCAAGCGGAGGTTGCGCACGGCCTCGATGATGAGGTTGCGGCGCTTCAGCAGGCGGTAGGTCTCGTGGGACCGCTCCACGCCCGAGGCTCGCCAGCCCTTCTCTTTCTTCTTGACATCACAGCTTTTCTGGCACAGGGGCAGAAAACCACAGTTTATAGAGGCCAGGTGAAATCCTGCCGCCCAAACGATCATTATGCCACACTCGGGACAAGGAAACCAAGAGAAGCCCCCGGCAGTGAGAGAGAAAGGGGGAGTTGGACAAACTGGCCGCCACCCCACCCTCCTCTGCGCACCCACTTCCTTTCCACACACAGCAACCTACACCAAGGTTCTCGTCCAGGTACCTGCACAAAGCTGCAATCGCAGAAGTAAACCACGCATAAGTTGTGGGTCCCCTGTAACTGAAGCTGGGTGGAACTTGTAGAGGCTGAAGGAAGAGCTGCCAAGTTTGATTGTTACAGCTGGGGCTCAGCAGCTGCTTGGCCGATTGGCAGCCCCGGCAGCCCTAAAAGCAGACTTGCTAGTGGGCTAAGTCTGTGGCATCAACCCCAAAGGGAATCCACCATTTGGGACTGTGGCTTTGGGGCTGGACTGAAATTTGTGAGTTTGGGAAGAAGTGCACAGGGTCTTGACCATGCACGAGACTTTCAGTGCACCCAGACTGAGAGAGCGTTGGGGCCCTAGGAGTTAGCGCCCCCTGCGTATGAGACAGGTGAGACGTGGTGTGCAAGGCCTGCGATGCACTCCTGGCTCTTTGTGGTTGGAACCTTTGGTGTGTGAAACAAGTGCCCTGCTGCTGAAGCAGAGGTTCAGGACAGAATGATACACTTCCTGGACCAGCGCAGAAGCACTGCCACCTTCTTTTTTTGTCTTTTGTCTTTTATTTATTTTGACAAAGTAATAATTATAAAGAAATAAGAATAAAAATGTGCACCCCACCCCCGAGACCATTCCATTGTAACTATCCAACTTCCCAACATTTCAACACCTCTTGCAGTGTTTAGACCCCTTTCCATTTCAACAGTACAAATTCTACAAACACCCTCCATAACTTCTCAAATTAATATTTGAGGATATATTCCCCATCTTACCTTAATGGCACATGTTAATTTATCTTTAATAGCTACATCCCAAACCTCTTTATACCATTCTTCCATTTTAGAATCTGCTTGCCCCTTCCACTTCCTAGCTATCAGAATTCGTGCAGCCGTCAATAAATTTGTGTGCAAGTCCTTCATCCGCCCCTGTTGTCTCCTTTCCCCACACCTCTTTTAATTATCTTTTTGATCCTCCATTTCTACTTTTATAAATTTCGCCGGCTTCCCCTTTTATAAATGTATTGCTGTGCCACCTTCTGATGCCCACTGGGTTGTGGAAATGCCAGCTCAAACCCCCCCAGGAACATCCCCTCTCACTCCCTGAGGCTGAGTTGCCTGACATTGGCTCCTCCATCAGCCAACCCACAGCAAAAAGGCCCTCCGAGGCATATCCAAGCTGCCCATAGCAGGCTTGGCAAGGGAGGTGACCCCCCCTCCAGTGACTCTGGTTCCCCCCGTCCCAGCTCACACCTTGTGAAAGACTCTCCACCCCAAGTGTGCCAAAACATGCACACTAACAGCAAATGTTCAGGCTTTAAGGCCTCTTACTTTGGGAGTCTCCAGCTTGACTTCTTCAACCACAGCCATATCACCAGCATGATCTATAAAATGGGCACAATTTGAGAGGCCACTTTCCTGCTTTAGTGTGTCCAAAGTGGAATCATCATTGGCCATGTGTTCAGGAAGCTCTTCTGGGTATTCAGAAGGGCGCAACGGAGACAGCTTCCTCCCCAGGGTCCTTGGAGCTAGCAATTTCTTGGCTAGTTTTAAGAAAAGACAGAGAGGGAGAGGAAACACATAGCTGGTCAGCAACACAACCAAGCAACTGTTGCAAGCTTTGCTGCACCACAGGCAATGGGTCAGATGCTGACAGAGATCATGGATTTCTGGCGATCTTGAGCAATCCTAACCCCCCCAATTAAGCACAACCGGTTGTGAGGGGAGCCCACCCACCTGCCCCCTTTATACAGATAAAGATCTCAGCACTGAGACCTTATTAAAAACTTTGTTCCAGAGTCATGCAATTTCTGCAACATCACAAACCACTTTGCTGTTCTTAAGGCTGCAAGCAGACAGACAGACACAGAGGAAGGAAGTGGGCCTCTTGGCCAAAGCTCACCCCTTGTACCTTTCACTGGCGTCGACTGGCACGGGCTGCCTCCTCCTCGGAAACTGGGCCTGAGCAGTGACGCTGAGCTGGCGTTCCTCGGCTTCCCGCCTTCTCTCGCCTCCTCCTCGTTCTCCGATTCAGAGAGCAGAGGCATCTCCTCCTCCTCCTCGGCTGCAGAGAGCTGCTCCTCCCCAGGCAAGGAGTCGTCGGGGGCCACCACCACGCTGGCCATGGCCAGCTGCTCACTCCGGGCCTTCTCCCGCTCAAACTGCCGGCTGAGGTCGCTCTCTTCCGCAAACGTGCAGGTGATGTATTTGGTCGTCCGCTGCCTGCCTTCGTCTTCCATGAATCCCTAAGCAAGGATCAAGACCGTTCTCAGCCTTTACCTGGCATTTCCTGCATGTTGGGGAAGGGGGCCGTGCGCAAGGCCAGCAGGGGAGGCCGGGACAAGCGTTACCTTGATCACTTTGTATCTCTCCAAGAGGCGGCAGAGCATCCTGGCTTCCAGCTTCCCCACATTCATGGCGGCTCGGAGTTCAGCTTGAGAAATGCCTTTGGTCCCCCAGCTTTCAACTGCAGAGGGGGGGGGGGGAGAGGGGAAAGCGTAACACTAGGTCCATATAGTTCAAGCTATGGTTTTCCCAGTAGTGATGTATGGAAGTGAGAGCTGGACCATAAGGAAGGCTGATCGCCAAAGAATGGATGCTTTTGAATTCTGGTGCTGGAGGAGACTCTTGAGAGTCCCATGGACTGCAAGAAGATCAAACCTATCCATTCTTAAGGAAATCAGCCCTGAGTGCTCACTAGAAGGACAGATCCTGAAGCTGAGGCTCCAAGACTTTGGCCACCTCATGAGAAGAGAAGACTCCCTGGAAAAGACCCTGATGTTGGGAAAGATGGAGGGCACAAGGAGAAGGGGACGACAGAGGACGAGATGGTGGGACAGTGTTCTTGAAGCGACCAGCATGAGTTTCACCAAACTGCGGGAGGCAGTGGAAGACAGGAGGGCCTGGCGTGCTCTGGTCCAGGGGGTCACGAAGAGTCGGACATGACTAAACGACTAAACAACAACAGGTCCCCCCAAAGATGCTGAATGGTAGGAGAGTTCAGATGGGCAGAAGGGTAAGGCAGATCCTAAAAATATACACCTTAAGTGTCAAAGGCCAGGGTAAAGAGGTGTGCCTTCAGCATTCGCTGAAAGCTGTCTAATGAAGGTGGCAGGCACACCTCTGTGGGGAGTTCCACAGATCAGGGGCCACCACAGGTAGGGCTCTCTCTCGGGCCACCGCCCCCAAACTTCTGAGGGTGAAGGAACTGCCAAGATTCCCCCCTACTGATCCCAGCCCCTGAGATGTTTGGGGCCTGAGCCATTTACCTACTTAGCTCATACGCTTGAGTCAGCATATCCTTCTCGTAGACAATGTCCACAGGCTGCACGGCTTTGGTGATCATTTCTTCGTCGTCGTCGTCATGGTAATCATCCACCTTCTTCCGAAACTCCTTCACTAGCTTCAGACAGCGAACCATTACGTCAGTTCCTGGGAGCGAATGAACAAGCATACCCCCCCAGTATGTCAAAACACAAAAGGAGACTTAGTAAGGCAGAAAACTGGCAGCTCCAGGCAAGCACAAACAAATCAAACACAACTAGCATGAAATGCAGATGCAGCTGTCAGGATACACAACTGTTTTCAAGTATTTTATTTTATTTTTAATTGTATCCCTTTGCTAATCTTACTTTCTTTTACTGATTACCTTTCTTTCCCCCCAATTTTTTCTCCTTTGGGAGGAAAAATGAGATAGAAATTAAGCAAATAAATAAAATTAACAAATAAACAGTAAATAGAAGAATCTCAAGAAATTGTGCATCTGGGGGTGATATGCCTAAAAAAGGCCCCCCATTCCACCCCCGGTTTTAACACGGAGTGTTCAGCCCCCTGCATACAGAGCAGGGACAGAAAACATCTGTTCTTGGACTACAACTCCCATATCCATTGGCCCTGCTGGCTGGGGCTGATGGGAGATGGAGTCCAGCAATATCTGGAGGGTTGAAAGTTCCCCATCCCTGATCTAGAGAGAAGTATTGTGGGGGCAAGAGCTTCCACAGGGCCCTCCCCCTTCACTTGGAAGTAGGAGAACAACAACAGCAGCAATAAATAAATAAAAAATGTTAATTGCTTTATCCTGCCCAAGGCAACCCAAAGCGACTTACAAGGCTACTCTTCTGCGCAAGGATGGCAGTGCCAAGGAAGCCTGACCCCCTTCCAGAAGCTGTGAAGTGCCCTCTTACCCTTCTTGGTCTTGAAGGGACCTCCATCAGGGTGAACGTCTTGCAACGGCACGGTCACAATCTTTCCAAAGCCAGCATTCAGCATATACTGATAGAGACGCTTAAATGTTTTCTCACAGAGACCCTGTCGTTGTGCAATGAGAGAGAATCAGTTTCAGGGCTGACCACAACTGACTTCAGGACAGAATGGCAGGCAAGCTTGTTTCCCCCGTAAGCCTCATGCCAAGCCCCAAACTCTCCTCGGAGGCTCAAGAAGCGAGAGAAAACAAGGGCTGCTCCAAAGACCCACAGAGAGAATAGACACGTTTCTGCTTGGGTCTCGCTGGAGGAGAAACACAGCAGGGCGGATGGGGCCTTCATGGGTCGGCACTCCCAAATGCCCCTGTGGCCCTGGGGAAGAAACACCACCTGGGAAGATCCTCTCCGTCAGAACAAGCACCACCTGCTCGGATGCACACAGACGGGTTTCAAGCGCATGGAAGAACAGCCAGGTGCTCACCAATTCCTCCCTTATGCTCGCCAGCGTCTCCATATGACCAGGTCGCTTGCTCAGCATAGCGGACAGCTTCTCCATGAGGATATCGTATTTGCTCCTCCTAAAACCCCAAGAGAGGCAACCGTAAGCAGACAGCACCAATGCCTCCTCACACATAGGCTCACACCTGTAGCCAGAGGACGCCCGCCCCTTGGGTGGGGCGCCAGCTGTGAGCGGCACAAGGAAAGCTCTGGCCACCCCTAGGAAGAAGCAGACCAGGGTGGGTAAAAATCAATGGTTAAAAAAAATATATATTGGATTTTTGGATGGGTAAGTGGTGCTCTGATGGGACCTGGGCAAGACTAGGGGGCAGGCAGGAGGAAGGGCAGGTTGGGGGCAGAAATCTTGCTTGACATATGGAAGAGCATAGAGCAGGGTGGGTTTTTTTTAATTTAAATCGTATTTTTAAAATAAAATGCTTTTGGAGGAAAATCTTTCTAAAGATAGTTTTCTGTTTAAGTTACATTATAGACCAAAGGCTATTCATCAGGAAATAAGGATTTGTTTTCCGTTTTTCATTTGTGCTAAAACTCAGTCTAAGTTTTTTTAAAAAACAAACAAACCCATTTAACCAGTTAACAAACATGGATACATATGCTATAATGTTATTGTTTTAGTTAAATTAATTGTTTACATTATTATTAAGGAAATGATTATTTTTCTCCTTCCAATAAAGTACAGCAGAAAAGTTGTCCAAATATAAACAGTTAACTTATAAAACCTCACAATAATTTCATATTTATCTGTCTGTGTTTCTAATAGTATAACCAAATCAGTAATTTTTGATATAAATGTAAAAACTACTCTGAAAATTTATTATTCCAAAAATGAAACCTTTATTTGGTTGTAACTATTAAGATTATACCAGCAAGAATGAGTCTTTCTATAAAAAAAAGATTTAAATCAAGTCTTACTGACGTGATTTAAATAGATTTGCTTTAAACCAAATCCACCCTGAAGAAGACAGAGTCACCATTGCTGCCGCCCTGACAGGATGAAAGAGGCTTCATCCTGTGGGCTCAGCTAGATTGGATACCAAGGCGAGACTCTCTCCTTCCTCTGGCCTACAACAAAACTGCCCCAGTCAGAGAGGAGACA
Organism: Podarcis bocagei; assembly: GCF_964188305.1. Classification (NCBI taxonomy): domain Eukaryota; kingdom Metazoa; phylum Chordata; class Lepidosauria; order Squamata; family Lacertidae; genus Podarcis; species Podarcis bocagei. The sequence continues at coordinate 55,734,814 of NC_138139.1, read as the reverse complement.
AGCTCCAGTACTCGCTGGAAGATGTTTATTTTGCTCTATGCATTTCAGAGTCAAATCTCTTTGACAGGAACTGTGAACACTTGCAATTTTGGGGGGAAATGCAAAACGGCTTCAGAGAAAGTATCACGTTTTTCTTTCTGTGCCTCCGCAATGAATAATATTCTCCAGGTGATACCAAAAACAAGCAAAGTGGCCTATGACTGGGGTGCCTGAGGGTGTCTTGGTGCCACACCGGGGACTGTCAGATATAGGTTATCACATGCTGTTATTTAAATCTAGATGGGATATTCTGCTGGTATCCTGGCTAGAATGTTATTGGGGTGGATTTTAATTGGTTAACTGGTTTTGCTGTTGGATTTTATGGGTTTATATTTGCACATGGCTATAAATGGCTTTAGGAGGCCACTCTGTCCCAAAAATAGTCTAAAAACTTTTAAAATAAAGAATAATTTGATCAGGAGAGCAGCAATGAAGGGTGTTCAGTCATTTCCTCCCACGCTATTTCCCCCACCTAAGTCACTCCCCCAAGTTGTGATTAGCCAGGATGGTGGTGGGGACTCAGGTACTGATTTGTCTTTCCTGTGAAGGTGAAGGGGTGCATATAGATCAGGGGAAGAGCGCAGGAGGAAGCAATTAAAATACCCCCCGCCCAGCACTACTTCCTTGACCTCCCTGCAACACACACACACCTGTCAACATGAAAGTGGGTCAGGAGCAGGAGAATGGAGTGCTGCTGGGCCCCCGTTGGCAGCCGGATCACGTGGGACTGCATGGTGATGAGCCCATTTCTGTCCAGGACTCGTCGGTGGTAATGAAGCTTCCCAGAATCCACCCTAGGATGAGGACAGATTTTATGAAAATTAAGCACGCCACAGAAGTTGAAAGGAGACAAACTCTAACCCTGTAGACCAGGCAAAGGCAAACTCCGGCCCTCCAGTTGTAGTTTGGGACTACAATTCCCATCATCCCTGACCACTGGTCCTGTTAGCTAGGGATGATGGGAATTGTAGTCCCAAACTTCTGGCGGGCTGGAGTTTGCTGTAGAATGTAGACCAACAATAACAGGGCCAGAACCTGCATCTTCCAGGGAACCATGCAAGTGCCTTACACTACGTTAAGCCTGCTTAAAATTTAAGTTGGGATAAGATGGGCTAAAGACTGCCTCCCCCAAGCAATCAGCTAGCATTTGCCAGGCCTGTGATGCTTTGAAAGGGCGGGCTCTGGATACAGCTCAGGGCTGTGGCGTGTCCACAGTGATTTGGGGGTGAGGCTTGTCTATCATCATAGCAGCTCCACAAGAGACAGGCTCTAGCCTAACTTAGACATTCCAGAATACCGCTGCAAAACAAACCAAGGCAATCCTATCCTCTTACGCCAGCCCATGGGACAAGGGATCTTCTCCAAATCAGAGGCGGATGGCTGCCCACATGCTATCACTTCTGCCAGTGCAGCACCACAGCTGGAGCCAGAACGAGACCACAACCCGCGCACTTACTTAAAAGCTGCACTGAGGTCTCTTTGCAGCTCTCCCTGCCATCGGGCACGCCCCAAGCGCTCCAAAATGCAGTAGGAGAAGTCAGGAAGTTTTAAGTCTGGATCCCCTTCCCATCCTATTAGCGTTCTGTGGCGCAGCATCTGAGAGGCAACGATCACCAGCTTCTCTCCCCACCTGCAAAGCAGTAAGACGTGGCAAGGAAGGTAATTTCCCCCATTCCCCAATGAATCACCCACTTTCAGTGCCACAGCAGCATTGCCACCTGCTATGCAGGATTTCCGCTCTTGGGATCATTTTGTGTCTAGTAGAGGCTGCTCAGACTGCATACGTAGGGCTGGAATACGCAAAGCAACATGGGCACATTTCAACTCATGACCCCACCCAGACAATAGGCTTTCTTGTCCAGGTCCTCCCTATTTCCGAAAAGACACTGCAAAGCTGACCAAAGCTCCCATGAATCTGGAGTGCAGGTTAAAGAGCCACTTTAAGCAAGCACCACGCAGCAAACCCAATCACCTCTCAGAAGCAAGAGGCTGAAGGAACTCCCACTTACACCTTCACTAATTACTTCCAAGCAAGCAGAGGAAAAGCTGACAATTACTAGATTCCCACATTTCCTTCCTCCCAAGATGCGTATCACAGTTAGTAACAGAACCACAGAAGTGACAGGCGGGCAAAGGTGTTTCTTCTCTTGCAGCCTTTTTTTAACAGGATAAACTTGGAAGGAGCAGGCTTGTTGGTTATTAGCCCAAAGCACAGACGGCTAACCTGTGCCCCTGCTGCGATGTTGCTGGACTGGAATGACGATTCCTGACCATGATGACTGGGGCTGACAGACGTTGGAGACCAACAGCATCTGGAAGGCCACAGGTTAACCACCTCATTTGGTGGCCCTTGTTTTAGCACATTCCCACAAAGGCTCCCTTCGTCCCATCTCCACTTAGCTATCCTGTGTAAATTTAGGTGCAGACATGTGGCACTCCACCCTTCTTTTGTCCTCCAGGAATAAGCTTTCACACTGATGTGTCAATTGAGAATGACACCTGCCCACCCACATCCACCAAGTCTTAATGACAGTGACATTGTCACACTCCTTCATCTTGTTCCAGGTGTGCTTTTCACTGGCATTCAAAGTTTTACTGAAAAATACACTTTTCTTTCTACCTTATGACAAAGCTATACAATTCTCCTTTTGACTCTGTGGACAGTTCTGCAACGGAATAAATTCAACAGTCCTGCTCCACTTGCCCACTCTGCAGACATCTTCCCCACCAATAGAGAGCCTGGCGCAAAAGCAACTAGCAAACGCTTACTCACTTCTCATAAGCTTCTGTATATGTGCAAAGGGGCCGTAGGTCTTTTGTTCTGACCAGGTCAGTAATATCCAGCCTCTCTTTAAAATACTGGCACGAACCCTGAATGCCTTCAGGGTGATCCAAAATCATGTGCACAGGATAAATGTCATCTAAAGGAACAGGATCTCTCTTTGTCTCCAGTATTCCTGTTTCAAGATCAATTTCTTCATACCTAAAATGAGAAGAAGAGAATTAGTTCTTCTCAACCCCAGCCTGCCTGCCTGCCCAAGATTTGCAGCGGGTTAGTTTTTTGGTTTTTTTTAAAGAAGCTCCCCTCATTTCCTCTAAACAAACCTTTCCTCATAGGGGAGCCGCTCCATCATGTCCTTGTCTCATTTTCATTACCCTTTTCTGAAGTTCCTATAATATCCTTTTCGAGGAGAGGCAACCAGAACTGTACACAGCACATCCCAAAACATGATGACAGGGCTGGATTTAGGTTTGATGTGGCCCGAAGCTCCTGAAGGTAATGGGGCCCTTGATTATGTCCAGCTGTACTTTGTCAACAACAAATGGTCACTGTTTTTTGTGTTGAAGATATGCTATATAGTAATTGATGGACCTAATATCTAAAGCCATTTGCACACGCAGAATGTAGGCACCCTATATATAGAAATTAGCAAACCAGTGATCTTTTAGGGAGCAGGCTAGCAGGTGGGGCCCATGACTTATATCATAGGAACCTACACAACACAAAACACTGTTGCCGTAGGTAGGTTTTATTTTACTGTTTTTTAATTTATATTTTGGAAATGTACATCCAGTTTTTTTCTTTACATTTTTTTTGGGGGGGGGCCAAGAGTGGGGCCCTAAGCTATAGCTTGTTTAGCTTATATGTAAATCTGGCACTGCATGATGGCAACACAGATCTGTAGAGTGGAACTCTGTGGCTTCTTTCCTGGGGGTACTCAAAGGTATACAGTCCTAACACCTTTTTTTCCTTAGAGAACTGGAGCATTGGGGGCACTAGGATACCGCCAATCTTATCCCAAACTCCTTTTTCCGCACCTTGGCGGAACCAGGCCAGGGCCTCCCCAGGACTAGAAAGGTGAATGACACCCGAGCCCTTGGGAAGAGCTTCCTGACCGGGGGGGGGGGGAGAGATATCCGCTCGGCTTTCCTTCCCGAGAGGCTCGGGGGTCGCCCCCCCCCGCTCCTGCAAGGGGGCTGGCCTAGATGACCCCTCCCGGCTCACCGGTCGTAGAGGTGCAGCGGCGGCCTGGGCTGAGGGAGCAGGTAGAAGCGGAGCTGCGCGTGCGCGGCGAGCGAGGCCCAGAGGAGCTGCCGGACGTCGCGCTCGAGGGGCAGCGGGAAGGGCGGCACGCGGCCGGCCAGGCGCTCCCAGAGGGCCCCGGGGGTCGCGCCGTCCAGGCCCTCCAGCGCCACCTCGCCCAGCGCGGCCCACAGCGCCTCCATGGCGCCTCGCCCGCCCTCCTTCCGGCGCGCCGGAAGTGACGCGCCCCTCCGAGCGCCGCTTCCCGCGGGGTCTCCATGGCAACGGCCCAACAGCGGCGCCTGGCAGCCGGGCGAGGAAGAGGAAGACGAAGAGGAGGAGGAGGAAGAGGAGGATGGAGTGAGCCCCGCCGCGCCTGCCAGGGCCGCGGCGCCCCCGGGAGGGTCCGGCGAGTGCGGGGCGACGGGGTAGGGGGCGAGGGGGAAAGGGCGCGGGGGGAGGAGCGGGGGGGGGGCGGGCGGCTCCACAGGCCTCCGGGCGCCCCGGACTCCCCTCCCCACCGGCAGCCCCACCGCTGACACCACTGGCCGTGCTGGCCGCAGGGACTGGTCGTAATTAATCATCATCATCATCATAACAATCATGATGATAATTTATGTATACTCTGGGCGGCCCCCAACAGAATATTAAAAACACGATAAAAAAATATTAAAAACACGATAAAAAAGATTTGCAAGATGAAATTACTACCTATTCAGGATGAGTAATGTAATAACTTTAGGTAATGATATAACATGAATAGGAAAGAGAGTGAAATGCAGTGATGCAAAATTTAAGTTTGTAAACTGTTAGGCAGGGGAGAGGGAAGTCCTCAATAATAAGATTTAATAAGAGGATATGATGTTACGCAATGTGATTATATGTAAAACTAATTAAAATTATTATTTAAAAAACCCACTATAAAACATCAGACATTAAAAACTTCCCTAAACAGGGCTGCCTTCAGATGTCTTCTAAAAGTCTGATAGTTGTTTATTTCCTTGTCATCTGTGGGATGTCATTCCACTCGCTTCTCACAGTAAGGGAACCACCACAAGGCCCTTGGATCGGGACCTCAGGGTCCAGACTGAACAATGGGGGGTGGAGATGCTCTTTTAGTTATATGATTATCGTTATCATTATTATTTTGACTTATTAGTTCAACCTCACCCGCAATGGTGCACTCCCCTTTTGTCTCCTGAGACAGACAGATGCCAAACCAAACTATTGTCTATATATACCATATTTTGTGCCCCATAGGACGCTCCGGCCCATAGGACGCACCTAGGTTTTTTTTGGGGGGGGGAATAAAGGGGAAAAAAATTATTTCCCCCCCAGGTGTGGGGCTGGAAGAACCAGGTCGGGGAACAGTGGGAAGGCACGCTCTGCCTCCCCGCTGTCCCCCGAGCTTGTGGGGCTGGCGATGGGGAGAAGTGCGCAGTCCTGGCACGGCAGGCAGCTCTGCGCCGCCATTCCGAGCGGGGCGGGACTTAGCGCCCCGCTCGGGATGCCTGCGCAGATCTGCCTGCAGTCCCCGCACGACAGGCAGCTCTGCGCCACCATCCCCAGCGGGGCGGGACTTAGCGCCCCGCTCCCGATGGCCGCGCAGAGCTGTGCTGAGCCGGGGACTGCAGGCAGCTCTGCGCAACCCTCAGAGCAGGTCTCCCGAGGGTTGCGCAGAGCTTCCTGAAGCCTGGAGAGCGAGAGGGGTCGGTGCGCACCGACCCCTCTCGCTCTCCAGGCTTCAGCTAAAGCCTGCATTCGCCCCATAGGACGCACCCAGATTTCCCCTTCATTTTTGGAGGGGAAAAAGTGCGTCCTATAGGGCGAAAAATACGGTGTGTGTATATATATATATATATATATATATATATTTGCTTTCGTAGATTTTCACGGGTACAGGAATGCAGGTTTTGGTGTTTTCGGGTATCTTCCCGTGTAAGAGTTGGGGTGTCTAGGCGACGTTTCGACGTTTCGACGAAAGCACCAGCCTGAAGATGACGAGTGAGACCTCGTCGAAACGTCGCCTAGACACCCCAACTCTTACACGGGAAGATACCCGAAAACACCAAAACCTGCATATATATATATATATATATATATATATATATATATATATGTAGGTAGGTTTTGGTGTCTTCGGGTGTCTTCCCGTGTAAGAGTTGGGGTGTCTAGGCGACGTTTCGACGAGGTCTCACTCGTCATCTTCAGGCTGGTGCTTTCGGCTTCTTGTTACTAGAACAGAGCAGGATCTCAGTGTTTGAGTTCCTATAAATACTGTTGAGGGGGTGTGGTGTATAGCCTCCAACGTTCTGGGCAGAGAGGAAGTTCCTAGGTTAATGTGCCTTTTCTTCTTTTGTTCATTAATTACTTGAGGGATATCTTGAGTGATTACTTGAGTGATATTCTGAGTACCACTTAGGAGGGTCATTAGGTGTGGATTAGTTGCTAAAGCTTTCGTGTCTTGACCTCTTGACCTTGTAAAGAGTTTTTCTGAGAAGATGGCTGTACTGCACTTAGTTGTGCTCTGGCTTGGCTTCGTGTATAGGGGCGAGCTGTGGTTTTGTGCCCTGTGCCAGCCAGATCTGTGTAGGGATTGCAGGGGGGTGCAGCATCCGGAGGTGCCACTATGGTTTGGCTACTGGATGGTGTCTGTAATTTATCTATGGCTGACAAAGACCACTTGACAACTGAGTTACAGAATCTCTCAAATGTGTTAATCGCCAACGGATACCAGCAAAACAGGGTTACGAAGCTAATCCAAAAAGAAACACCCCCCAAAAACCAAGACACAGAAGAAAACAATGGCATGGCCCTCCTTCCTTATATCAAGGGCACTACAGATAAAATTAGCAAAATCCTCCATAAACACAATATCAAAACAGCCTTTTGCACCAACCAAAAAATAGCCAATATCCTCAGAAACCCAAAAGATAAAATCCAGTTAGAAAACCAAGGGGTCTATGAAATACCCTGCAAAGTCTGCCCAGCCACGTACATTGGACAAACAAACAGACGAATAAATGCACGTATCGCAGAACACAAGAATGCCGTCAAAAAAGAAGAAAAAACTTCCTCTCTTTACCAACACATGAAAGAAACAGGACACGAAATTAATTTTGCAGATTCCAAATTGCTCTTTAACATGGAACATCACCACAAGAGAATAATCATGGAAGCCATCGAGATAGAGAAACACCCTCACAACATGAACAAGCGTGACGACACGTCCCGCCTGCCAGACATCTGGAAATTAGCCCTCCCCACAAAAACCGACACCAGAACCAGAGGCACACAGAACGCCATCTCCAATCAACCACACCAGACCCAAACCCAGACCCTCTCCACAGATAAATTACAGACACCACCCAGTAGCCAAACCACAGTGGCACCTCCGGATGCTGCACCCCCCTGCAATCCCTACACAGATCTGGCTGGCACAGGGCACAAAACCACAGCTCGCCCCTATACACGAAGCCAAGCCAGAGCACAACTAAGTGCAGTACAGCCATCTTCTCAGAAAAAACTCTTTACAAGGTCAAGAGGTCAAGACACGAAAGCTTTAGCAACTAATCCACACCTAATGACCCTCCTAAGTGGTACTCAGAATATCACTCAAGTAATCACTCAAGATATCCCTCAAGTAATTAATGAACAAAAGAAGAAAAGGCACATTAACCTAGGAACTTCCTCTCTGCCCAGAACGTTGGAGGCTATACACCACACCCCCTCAACAGTATTTATAGGAACTCAAACACTGAGATCCTGCTCTGTTCTAGTAACAAGAAGCCGAAAGCACCAGCCTGAAGATGACGAGTGAGACCTCGTCGAAACGTCGCCTAGACACCCCAACTCTTACACGGGAAGACACCCGAAGACACCAAAACCTACATTCCTGTACCCGTGAAAATCTACGAAAGCAAATATATATATATATATATATATATATATATATATATATATATATATATATATATATATATATATATGTTCTAGTAACAAGAAGCCGAAAGCACCAGCCTGAAGATGACGAGTGAGACCTCGTCGAAACGTCGCCTAGACACCCCAACTCTTACACGGGAAGACACCCGAAGACACCAAAACCTACATTCCTGTACCCGTGAAAATCTACGAAAGCAAATATATATATATATATATATATATATGCACACACACACACACCCTGCTTTTTTTCTCAAGGTGGTTTACACATAAATTAACAGCTACAAACGTAGAAGAAGCCCTTCCTCGATGGGCTAGGATGACCTTTGTGGTTCCTCCCAACTCTACAATTCTATGATTCTTTGAAGAAAAACTCCCTCTCAAAAGCCATCAAGCATTAATAGAATTAAAACCATGCAAATAATTACCATGACAACAGCATGGCACCAGCCCTTTCCTTGAAAACAGTCTGTTCCCAAAAGCCTGTTTGAAAAAGAAGGCCTTTGCCTGTCTGCGGAAGGACAGCAAGGAGGGAGCAGCCTGGCTCCTCTAGGCAGGGAGTTCCAAAGGCTGATGGGAGTTGGAGTCCAGCAGCATCTGGAGGGCAGCACCAGGATGGGGAATGATGGCCTGGCCCCCCAAGAGGCAGCGCCACAGCTGCACCCACTCAGCTTGCGCAAGGGTTCTGTTAGGAGAGGTGCCACTTTGGGCACGATAAATTCACCGGTAGGCTGAAGGAGCACCACCATGGGCACCCCCAAAGCCAGGCACCCCCCCTGCAGCAGACTCCCTGCTCCCCCCCCCCAAACAAGAACACAACCAGCATGTGGGCACCAACTACTTAGGCAGCTGAGGCAGAATGTCAGGCATTGGATTTGCAGGGCGACATGTGCCAGCCGATGAAGCTGAATGTTGGGCGATTATTCAGGACAGTTGGAAGGAATTGCTTTATCCGGAGCCAAATTAAACTGGAATTTACTCCAAAGGGGATAGAGTGGCGGCCTCCAATGTGGACAGCTTTATAAACCCCGCCCAGGGCACCTGCATAATGTTGCTTTGTTTCTGTGTTTCAGGCTTAACCAAAGGACATGGTGACTGACTTTGATGAGAAACATGATCAACATATAGTATTTCTTCAGCATAGAAACAGGTAGGCTGAAGGATGACCGGCAGGCCAGGAGAACAGATTTTGGGGGCCCTGGCTAGGTCTGCAGCCTGCTGCCTCTTCAGATATGGCAGGAGGCTGGGCAAGGGCCAGTGAATCCTGGCAGGTCAGAGGCTTTGTGGGTGATGGGCCCGTTGCCTGCTCTGAATGGGCTCGCGCTTGAGCCATCGTTGCTGCTAGAGGCTTGGGGCCTCTCTGGCTTTTAGCAGCTTTGATGTGACAGCCGTGGTGATTCCTGGACGAAGACATCCTAGTCATGCTGTTCTAGCTATTGACTCCAAGAGAATTTGCACTAATGGCCAGTATGCTACCAGCCCAAACTTAAGGTGGTACTGCGAGGGTATGAAGCCCTAAACAACATGGGAGCAGCCTGTCTGAAGACCTTCTTTCTTCATATATTCACACCTATTCTTTGAGATCTGCTGCAGAAGCATTGCTTGACTGCCTCTTGTGAATGGGACATTCATTCATTCATTCAATTCGTATATAACCCTTTATCCAAAGATCCCAGGGTAGTGTGCAACATTAAAAGCATACGTAACATGGCATAATGAAAAACAAGAAAACAAAAACCATAGTAATAGTCTCCACACTTTTAAAAGGCTGTAGATTGTTTAATGGCCAAAGGCTTGGGTAGAAAGCAGCACCTTAAGCAGGCAACCTCTGAGTCAGATTCTTTCCTGACAGGATTTATTTATTCATTAATACATTTCTATACTACTTGTCTTAAGCTGACATCAAGAATGTTTGAATAAATAAATCCTGCCAGGAAAGAATCTGGCTCAGACCTGCTTAGATCTTCCTGCAAGAATCCTCTACACGAACAGACTGCAGACAAGGACGTGAACTTGGAGGTGGCTCTTGGATAGCATTTTTTAAGGCAGAAAACCAGCTTATTGATTTAAAATATCAATAAACAACAGGTTTGTAGAAAAGCAAGCAGTAGCTTAGTAAACTCAACAGTCCATCTTGGGGATTCCTAGGAACTCCTCCTTCCAGGGCTAGATGATTCTATATTGTCCTTAAATCTAGCAGACCCTGGACTCTGAGCAGAGGCAGGTTTCAGCAGACTACTTCTCTCACTCGGTGCTCCCCCACATTTGGATGGTATTCCTCAGCTATTTGTAGGAGGATCTCCATCATGGCTTTGTGGAGACTTCTGCCTCACCACAGAAGTCGTCACGGTAGCATTTTCTGTAGAGAGAACGTGATCCTTGGAGAACCCTCAAATCAGAAAATTGGTGTGCTGCATATTTTAGGATATTGAAAGAGCTCAGAAGAAAGGACCCTATGCAGATTAAGCTGGAGCAGCTGGAGCAAGGGTTTATTCTGTATGTGAACGGAGCGAACTCAGAACTAACCAACCACCGCAAGAAAGTCAACCCTCAGAACTTTTTCAGAAGTGGCACACGAACAGCAAGGGGAAACTGTGAGTTCCTTCATGACATAACTATATTGAAACACCATTGCACCAGGAGTAGGCAGGAAGTAAGCTGGTGGTCATTTTCCAGTGTGCCACCTCGTATCTGCTGGCCTTGAGAATCCTTAAATGACGAAAACTTTGGGCAAGAGTGAAGGGTCTTTAGCAAGAGTGAAGGCTCAACACAGAAGTCACCCCCCAGCTCTTAAGAGGTTCTCCTGATCACACCACCTTATTTGTGAATTTGGCACACATTGGTGGACTTTAGGGAATCTCTAGCTTTTTAGTAAATCACCCAGTAAAAAGCGGACTCCATCTGCCTTGCATCGTGCCACTGAAGGGTCGATTTCTCTGTTTGAGCACACAGGCTTTCTGCCATGTGCAGAGCCTAGAATAGAAACCGGCTCAGGAAAGGCATTTTGTTCTAGTTGACCCCACCCTCCCATTTCATCTACAATAACTCTCTTCAGGTGACTTTAACGCCTCCAAGATGCTACAGCATCATCTCTGCCCATTTTAGTCCCCATTCTCAGGTCCTTATACTGCTAATGAAAGCTGTGACATAAGCTGCCAGGCTCACTGCCTGGTGTCCTATACCTGCCGTTACCAGCGCTGCTCCCTAGTCAGCCGACACAGAAGGCATTTTGGGAGAGGAAGGAAGCACCCAAAGCACTGCTGCTGCATGCAACGTGGGCAGCCCTTGCCTGGTGTGCCCCTCCCCCCTACAGTTTCTCAATTCTAGGAGCCTTCAGTGCAGCCGAGGATACACCTGCCCTGCAGCTCAAGAGCTGACAGAGCAGCTAGTCCCGGTAACCTCATGGTGTGAGGCTTTCCCACATTTGGAACTGTGTTCCTCTCTGTCCTTAGGGCACATGATAATCTGTAGGAGAGTTTGTGTGTTGAAAGCCTTGCCTCAGGGCAAGGAATGGCACTTGACGGCCTTTGAACCCTCCTTGTTCCAAGACTCAGCTCCAAATTTCCTTTCAGGTTCTAGTTTGAGAGCCCTGTTGCAAGACGACGACGACAACCTACAAGGGAGGAGCACGCAAAGTGCACCAAGTAAAATCCAGCGCCGAGGGTGGCTCCAGGTAGGGAGGAGGAAGGTGCACACACGTTGCTCCTTGATGGCCCCAGATTCTGGTTGGGGAAAGTGGCAGAGCAGCTTTTAAACTGATCACTGGGGTGAGGGGGAAAGCCAGCAGGAGCCAAGGAGTGTCCCATTTGGAACAAATGTCCCTGGAGGATGAAGATGAAAAATGATAGTTTAACTTGGGAAGTGTAGAGCTGGGCACTGAGTTTGTAGCCTAGTCCAAGACTGACGCTCAACCTAACCATTGCACCATATTAGCCCTACATTGCAGGTTCACATTGAGAGCCAGTGTGGTGTAGTGGTTAAGAGCGGTGGACTCGTAATCTGGTGAACCGGGTTCACGTCTCCACTCCTCCACATGCGGCTGCTGGGTGACCTTGGGCCAGTCACACTTCTCTGAAGTCTCTCAGCCTCACTCACCTCACAGAGTGTTTGTTGTGGGGGAGGAAGGGAAAGGAGAATATTAGCCGCTTTGAGACTCCTTAGGGTAGTGATAAAGCGGGATATCAAATCCTCCTCTTCTTCTTCTACACATCAAGCCTTCTAGCCTGTTGGTTCGATCCCGCTTAGGGGATTCAGCTTGTTAATGTAGGGCCGAAAGCGTGCAAGAGAAAGTGTGAAAGCAATGGTGGCCATTAGACTGGATTAAGGCCATTCCAGAGCCCAGAGGATGCGAGGGCAGGCACAGAACATCAGCCAAATAATAGCTGGTGGGATTACAATGGATACTTGCCAGTGTGAAGGCAGTAGCAGATTCCTGTTTATTCCTCAAAAGAGTCAAACTTAACACACACAATGGGGTTTTCCATTTTCTAGAAAGCAGTTCAGATCAAAACAGAAAGTGGATCCAGACTCCGTGTCTCTCCTCCTTCAGAGTACTCTGAGGATTTTGAACCTTATGAAAGCCTAAGCTCGCATTCAAGTGATGGTGAACAGGATGACGCTCGCCAGGTATGTGCCTCCACCATTTTGCGAAAAGCATCTTTTATTATCGAAGGTGAAACCCTAGCACTAACACCAGGAAACAATTCTCCCTTCCAAGAGGGGTCTTACATTGATTTTTGTGCCTTGTTTCTTCTTAAGTTCATGACACACACACACAAACACACACATTTGCACATGTGTGTACATATGCACAGACTCAAACTAGCCACCCAGCCAAGGAATTTTAGCGTTTCCAAATATTTCTTCTTGGGTCTTTCACAGGAAGGTGATGTCTCCAGCAAAACTTCTGAATCCATTGTGGGTCTAGAATTCATGAGCAGCAACACCAGCTGTTGCACTGCTTTACCTTTGTGCTGATTTGTTTTTAATTTGTGCTAAACTGTGGTCTGCAACTTTAAACAATATTTAAGGTAACTGTAAAAAAATCCATATTAGGGCAGTAGCTGCGTTAGGCTCACCAGAATGCCAAATTGCGTGCAAGCTTAAAAGTTCTCCTCTTTGTCAGATTTGATGGCAAACAAAGCAAGAGTGGTGGAGGAGGAAAAAAGCTGGATGATCAGTGTCTCTAGGTGGAATGTGGAAAGAAGCAGGAGACATTCCAAGGAGGCCTGCCAGATGCTGTACAGGTTTCAGGTTGCAGCCAAGGAAGAAGGAACATGTCGCAGGGAACCTGTATCATTTGCTGGTGCTCTGTGAAGAACACCAAGCTTGCACAAGATGTTGCACCTCTAACTTCCTCCCCTCTCATCAGTTTTTGCAAGTGTGGTGTTTTTTCTCCCTGACAGAAACTGCCTCCAAGATGATTACCTTGCCCTGCAGAGTGTCGGAAATGAAGTCTGGTGGATGTTGGCAGCATCCCCAGGGTTTGCTCTTGGCAATTTGCCTCTCCTAAGCAGAGAAGCATCAGGAAGTTTATTTACTGCTACTTCTCTGTCTGTTTCCAGAGTCTCAAATCTCCAGAAAGCACAATCCCCAGTGGCTACATCCTCTCTGTTCCAGGGGCAAAACAAAGAATGAGCAATTATGCTGAAAGGGAAGAGTTGCTTCTCAGCATGGAGGACATGAAGGTAGCCTTGGGTTTGCCTGGTGGGCAGCATCTCCAGAACCCTGACGAGATGAATCAAAAGCTCTCCTGGACTTGGGCAGGAGCTCTTCATAGGTGCCCCCCCCCCCGACAATGACAGCCCATCCTCGATCCCCTGTTGGGAAAGAGAGAGGGGTCTTTCTCCCTCAATAGCCTTTGGTTTTTCTCGTACTGCACAACCCTAGGTCTGTTTACTGCAAGTGTTCCATCAGGCTTATGGCTTGGTAAACGTGTTTAGGGTTGCACTCACGGTCTCCCTCATCTGCATGCTGTCCTATTTATTGACAGCCTTTTTACCTGTGTCATTCTCCCAAGGATGCCCTCAATGGCTGTGGCAGGGAGGGGTCCCATCCAAGTACTCTCCAACCAGGACAGGATTGCTCATGCAGCACAGTCCGTTCAAACCAAGGCAAAGTGCAGAGCATCAGTCTAGGTCCAGACCTGATCCGGAGTCAAGGTCCAGAAAGAGTCCCAGGTCAATAATACCCCAGGGAGGCCAGGCAAGGCACAGCAAGGCAGACTAGACTCGAGCTGTAAGCAACAAGGGGTCAGCACTCTGCATTGTTTCCCAAAACTGGAAGACTTAAGAGGAAGGCCTTATGTACCTTGACCTCCTAGACCACACACTGAGCGCTGCTGCTGGTTGTGAAGGAATATCGGGGATTGCTTAATCATGAGTAGACACCCACCTCACAAGGAGACCAGTGACCCTGTGTCCATAGGCACAGACATGCCAGGGCTCTTTGAACTGGACCTGAAGCTTTTGGCCCTGATGCGCTCGAGGCCTGTGGGGTGGCTCCACCTCCTCTGGTGGTTCTAGGGTTTTTTTGTTAGATGTCAATCTGAAGGACCTCTCAGGGCGATCCTCAGGTCCAGGGGGCCCTGCCTGCTGCTCAGGGTCCTCGACCTGTAGGGTGCTTGGATCGTCCTCTGAGGACTCTGTGTCGGGTCACAGGCCAGGGCTCGGCAAGACTCATCCCTCTTGTTCAGTCAAAAAGTCTCCCAGAGTGACTTTGCAATGATCACCGGTAAGACAGTCCTCTAAGGCTGAGTCTAAACAACAAAATACACAAGGAAAAAGGGATGAGGAAGAAATAAACAAGCTCTGGTAGAACAAGGGGTGCAGAGAACTGAGGATTTGAGCTTCATTCTGCAAGCTGTGCTTTCTTTTGGCTGGGTGACTCACCTGAGTTCTCCTAGCTGTGATTCTGGGTGTTCCTGGGACCTGCATAGAGCTAACAGCTCCCAGCAACAGCCGCTGCCCCCTGCTGGCCAGACTTTGATTCACCCTGCACCTCTTCATTGTCGCAGCATGTTGGATACGGAAGGGGATTTATAGCAGAATCTTACATACGTCAACCCAGAGCAGAGTCACATTGAG
Source organism: Podarcis bocagei (assembly GCF_964188305.1). NCBI lineage: Eukaryota > Metazoa > Chordata > Lepidosauria > Squamata > Lacertidae > Podarcis > Podarcis bocagei. The sequence continues at coordinate 55,719,724 of NC_138139.1, read as the reverse complement.
TTTACTGAGGTTTTCTGCAAGGTAAATGGATACCAGGTAGCAGCCTTGATTTGGATCCTTTTTTTATTGTGAGATTTTCAACATGGCTCTCTGGAATTTTGTGGCAGGAACTCCGCCAGACCTTGGAGTTCAGCGTGAATCAGAAGAGGATGGAGGAAGATTGCTCGGAAGGGGAGACCTCTGACTCTGTGGAGGAGGACGTGCCTGCAGGGGCCTCGGAGGCAGAGGAGCCCCTTGAGTCTTCTGAAGAAGGCACTGGGCTTCTCCTCAGCAACGCAGGAGACTCCCCAGCAGCAGCTGCGCCCTCCTCTCTCCTTGTGCTGGAATTCAAGCCCAACTGCCAAAGTAAGTCCAGAGGGGGCTAACTGCCTGCCTTGGACCAGAGAGGAAAGAGAGAGTTTATTTTGTGTTGCTTGTAGAGAATTCTGCCAATCCCCCTTTCCCTTTTTGTGTCTTGTCTTGTTTGACTGTGGATGTGCTGGTGGAAGGTGATGGGCTTAGCCTTGTTTTCCACCACTCCCACTCTCTCATGGTACCAAAATAGGCAGCGTCTGAGAAACAGTGGCCTCCTGTGTACCTGGGGGAGTTCCTGATTGCCTTTGCCTCTTCCACTCCCCATGAGCGCCTCAAGGAAGGCATCACTTCTGTTTGTCTTTCCGTAGACATGAAGAAGGAGCGGAGCCTCTCTGCAAAAAGGAAGGGCAGCGCTGAGACCTACGTCCCCACCAAGCCTGGTAGCCAAGTGGGTCGGCCGCTCTCCGCTGGGTGCCTGCACCAGGAGGATCAGGAACAGACGCCCTCCAGTAAGGGAGATGGTGGTTGTTTCATTGCAACGCCTAAAAGATTGAGGAGAGACAGAGGCTGCAGGAGGGGCCTGCCTGCCGTGAGGATAGAAAGGGACCACAGGCAGGTCCTGTTGCCTCGCAAGGGCCCAGCTGGCTGTGCTGCTTGCTTGCATTCATGCTCTCGTTGTCATGTATCACCATCTCGCGGGGGAGCCCCTTGGGATCTCATTAGTGAGGCACACAAAGCCTTCCTTGCAGAGAGAAGAGAGGAAAGGGCGTGTGACTTGGGCATGCCTCTTGGCAGGCGACTGACGTCTTTCTCTTGTGGCATAGCATTTTCAAGCATTGCACGGCACGGATGTAGAACCCCCAAGAGCACGCCAGTGTTTGGGAAGACTGGCTTGCAAAGCAGCCACCAGCCCTCAGAAGTCGCCGTCTTGCTCAAATCTGACTTCAGATTGTTCTCCAGAAACAGCCCTTCACAGGTTTCTCCGGCTCTTTCTGCCTTGCTCTTTCTCAAAGAGCTCAGCTTTCACATATGCCCCAGCAGCCCTGTCAGCAGAGAAATGCCTCTTGACTCCACCCCTCTCTACAGCTTGCAAACTCCTCAAAAGGCTACTCTGTTTACCTTCTTCCCTCTTTGCTGTGTCCCCCCTTTTCAGCTGAATCCTTACCTTCTCAAGCGGCTGCCCTGCCTTCCTCCTCCTCCTCCTCCTCCTCTGCTTCCCCTGAGCTGCTGTCTCTTCCTTCATGCCTTCTCTGCCTCTTCCTTGGCAGGTTTCCCTCCCCATTTGGCGGAAATGGCACAGGGCCCTGACTGTCCTCTTCTCCCTCTGCTGCTCAGACCTGAGTGGAGCCACCTCAGCTCTTTGCTCTATGTCTGGAGTCACATCCTTGCACCCAGCAGATTGTTAGTTTAGGGGAAATGGCAGGAGGTGGGCGGCAGCTGTTTTGACCTCTCTGACATCCTTGTGGGGCTGGAGGCTTGTGCCAGGGAGAAGGTTCCATATCCTGCCCTGGGGGGTACATAGGAGAGCCCTGGGTTTACTTGCTGTGCATCACATACAAGACATGCTCCCTCTTCCTCCTCTGGGCATTTCCTATCCTGTGGCATAGGAGCCCTTTCAGCCTTAGCTTGGGGCGGAACTCACTTGCGCTTTGAGAAAATGGTCAGAAAGTCTTTTCTGCTTCTTTTGGGCACCAGGGCCAATCAGCCGATCCGAAAGGCCTCTCTCAGCCACCCGGAAGAACGTGTGTGAGAAAAAAGACCCTGTGCTCTCGGCTTCTGTGGTCCTGAAGGCGGTGCAGGCAGAAAACGAGACCCTCCAGAAGGAGCTGCTCTGCAGGCAGCTGCTGGCTGGGCCCCTGAGGGCTGAGCTGGAGCCAGCCGCTTCTGCTGAGGTCAGTAGCAGAAGCCGTCTCTCTCCCCACCAAGCGAGTTGGCGCTCCCTGTGTACACCCACCCCACCCTCGCCCTGCCCATTGCAAGCTTTCTCTGCTGACAGATAAACTGCCAGTGCCACGCTGAGGACTGCAAACCCCTTCCCAGCTGCTGAGGGCAGCCCTGGAAGAGTTTGTATGACTGGCGGTTTCATGGCAATGGAGAGCGAGCTCCTCCCACTGCCTGATCCCGAATGTAGTCAGCTGGTGTGACTTAGCAAAAGGAAGGGGTTGTTTGGAAAACGAGAGGGGCAGTTCCTTGGGCTGGTTGACAGGAGAGGCAAAATATTTTATCAAAAGTGAAAGTTTGAACAGTCAAAGGTGGCTTCATCCACTGCATGGGAATAGGAGGATGCAGAGGTAAATTTAGGGCAATGCCCCTGGGCATGAAATGCATTTGCTTCTACCAGCAGATGTGCTAAAGTGGCAGTGATTTGGGACAGCAGCTGGGGAGAGAAGCCTCCTGCTTCATTGCACTGTCTCTGCCTGCCTGTTGCCAGCCACTGCCACGGAGTCACACTTGATTTCAAATGAGGAAACTCTCCCGAAACGAGGAGGCTGCTAAAAAGGCAGAGTCAAGAGGGACAAATCACTGGAATTGCTCAGGAGTTGTATAAAAGCTCAACTGGAGAGTGTAGTGCAGATCAGGAAAGGCAGCTCTAGGGCCAAGAGGACGCCAGCATGGTTAACAGGCAGAGGCAAAGAAGCCCTCAGACGGAAGTCTTGTCCAAATGAGAAGAACCAAAAGGAACACAAACTTTGCTCCCCCCCAAAAGTGCAAGCAGAGAGGGCGGGATCATAGAATCGTAGAATTGTAGAGTAGGAAAAGACCCCAAGGGTCTAACTCCCTGCAATGCGGGAATCTTAACTAAAGCATCCCTGACAAATGGCCATCCAACCTCTGCTTAGAAGCCTCCAAGGAAGGAGAGGCCACCACCTCCCAAGGGAGACTGTTCCACAGTCAAACAGCTCTTACTGTCCGAAAGTTTTTCTGATGTTTAGTCAGAATCTCCTTTCTTGCAACTTGAATCCATGGGTTCGAGTCCTACCCTCCAGAGCAGCAGAAAACAAGTTTGCTCCATATTACAGCCCTTGAGATATTTGAAGATTGCAATCATATCTCCTCTCAGCCTCCTCTTTTCCAGGCTAAACCTACACAGCTCCTTCAACTGTTCCTCATCAGGCTTGGTTTCCAGACCCTTGGTCATTTTAGTTGCCCTCCTCTGCACACCTTCCAGCTTGTCAACTTCCTTCTTAAATGATGGTGCCCAAAATTGGACACAGTATTCCAGGTGTGGTCTGACCAAGGCAGAATAGAGTGGGACTATTCCTTCCCTTGATCTGGACACCAGCCTTCTACCGATGCAGCCTAGAATTGCATTAGCTTCTTTTGCTGCTGCATCGCACTGCTGACTCATGTTAAGCTTTTGATCCACCAAGACCCCTAGATCCTTTTCACATGTACTGCTAGTAAGCCAGGTGTCCCCCATCTTTTATTTGTGCATCTGGTTCTTGTGTACACTCCTTGTTTGTGATTTCCCCTTTCTTCCATTTCTTATACATTCCCTTCTTACCTCTCAACTCATCTGTAAAACGTGCCTCTCACTTTTCTTTGTTGCTGTGATTGTCTGCCTTTGTGCCTTCAGTATTTCATCTTTAAGAAACTCCCATCCATCTTGGACTCTCTTCTCTTTGAGTATTTCTTCTTCTTTCTCTTTTTTAAAAAAAGGTTCCAGTAGTAGATAGGTAGCCGTGTTGGTCTGCCATAGTCAAAATAAAAAAAATTTTTCCAGTAGCACCTTAAAGACCAACTAAGTTAGTTCTTGGTATGAGCTTTCGTGTGTATCTGAAGAAGTGTGCATGCACACGAAAGCTCATACCAAGAACTAACTTAGTTGGTCTTTAAGGTGCTACTGGAAAAAAAATTTTTATTTTTAAAAAAGGTTTTATTAAAGTTTTTTCATAATACAATAAGATAAAATAAACCAAATAAAAACAAAAACAGAGAAAGAGAAAAGGAAACAAAAAAAATTGAAAAAAGGGAGCAGAAAAAAGAAGAAAAATAAATGTCCAGGAAAATCTGGACGTATGGCAACCCTAGTGTAGAGACAACTGAAATCAAGATATAGGGCAGATCCCATGGTGGTGGAGGAGGAACAACCTGGCAGCCAGGTGTCCTTTAACCACCTGGAGTTCTCTACAGGGCCAGCCCCACCAGCAGGTGCAGTGAAGCAGTTGCCTGAGGTTGCAGTTGCTGGGTGGCAGAGAGCAGCGTTGCAGGAGGGCGCTTGCCCTTCTATCCTTGAGCTAGTCTCTGCCCTCCAGTGTGGTGGAGAGTTGCTGTCCTGTTGCCATTGTTGAGGAAGGGTTCAGCGCCCATCCCGCTGGCTCCTGTCGGCTATCTTGGGAGGGAGGGCCACATTGCCCTTAACCTCAGGCAGCCCACAAGAGGGAGGAAGCACGACATTTCGACTGCCAGGCTCCTGGGTGATCCGTACATGAAGGGAGTGTCCCCCTGAGCCCTCTAAAGATGAACAGTGGTGCACATGTGACTGGCAAGTGACTCCCTTACCTTTGGTTACCAAAGTGCCCCCCTGCAAATGCATGGCCAGGTTGTCGTCCTAGATGCTTCAGCCTAAGCTTGTTCTGGAGCTCCCAGAGGGGGTGTTGGCAACCCCGTGACCTGTTGTGTTTGCGTTTTCCCCTCTCGCAGCTGCCGTCGCCTTTGCCACCTGCGTCTGCAACAAATGAGCCTCCTCAAAAGCGGCAGGAGGGAAGCGTCGTCTCCACGGCCATGGAGAGGATTGGGCACCTAGGAAACAGGTGGCTGTGTGGGTTTATTTTGAATCCTTTTCCAGGGGGAATTCTGAGCCAAGCGGGAGGAGGGGTCTGGTATGTGCAAGCAAGCACCCAGGTCCAGATGGATCCCCATGCCTTCCCCTGTCTCTGCTGGGTCCCCTTGTCTTCCTGTCCATGTTGAAGAAGCGCCGGCTCACGGGGTGATGGCATTGGTGCCATCCAGGATGTGTAGACGGGGGGCAGAGGTTGCGGTCCATTGTGGGGCCGATTCTCAGGTTGGAGATGAGCTGCCGGGGCCATTGGCTCTCCTCCCCTAATGCCTGGCAAGAGAGGGGTGTCTGGGGACTGGGCTCAGCACATGGAAGTGTCCAGGCCCAGAATGCCTGCAAGCGGGGAACACGGTGTCATACCCGAGGGGGACACATTCCTAGCTGCTCCTAAACAAAAATTATCCTGGAACAGACCTTGAGTTTCAGGCCAGTTTGCTAACTCTTGAGAGCATGTCCAATCTTCGGCAAGGTAGCCCAGATCTTGCCCATCCTCAGCCGAGTCAGCAGAGCTGCACCTCATTCTCCAGGTGGTCCAGGTCTTTGCCTGAAGGGTCAGGCTGTGCAGCAATCAGGGCAATAGCCGAGTTGGGCCTTCAGTTGTCCATCTTGGGACTTCCTCCAGAGTCTGACCTGTGAATGTTCTGCTCCCTATTTCAGGCAACAGAAGAAACTTCTGAAAGTGCTGCAAGAGATTGAGAGCCAGTCTTCCTGCCGCAGCTCACCAGTGCTGGTAGGGAAGGAGGCTTTTGTGAGTGGCAGAAGCCACAGCTGTGCCATCGAGTCATCCTCTTCCCCAGGCCCCATAGAAATCAGTAGTGGAAGTGAAATGACCCCAGGTGGGATGAAGGCCCCAGGAGCTCTAGGCAGACGGGCCGCGCCAGGGTTGGGATGGCAGGCTCAGTAACGGATCCCTCTGCATGGCTGCGCGATTTGCTCTGTGCGTGGCATAGGGCAGAGGAGCCATGTGGCAAGGCCCTTTCCCCTCGCCTTCCTGCTGCTCCCCTTGGGGCATCAGCGTCTGTAATGGCAGCCTCTCAGTTTTCACCCTCCTAGGGCCAGCTGGAATTAGAGAGGGAGGTCCGGGATGCCATCTACATCACTGTGGAGATCCTCTCCAACTGGGGCAACGCCACCAGGGTGGGCCTGACGGAAGTGGAATTCTTTGATCTGCACCACGCCAAAGTGTTTGTGTCTCCTCACGACGTGGACATCCGGCACGCCGACATGCCAGGAGAGCTGGGCTGCCTGGTCAACAGGAACTCCAAGGTAGGCTCTGCCTCCAGGATCCAGGGCTCACCTGTCTTTCCAGGGCGGTCCATTGCCCCTCTTCCATTTCAGCAAATGCCCTGTGGCGGGTTTCAAACAGCACCTTCCTCCGGGGGTTCTCCTGGTTCAATTCCTCAGGACAGAGAGTGTGTCATGCAGCGTATCTCAGCCCCCTCCTCAGAAACACCAGACTTCTTCCGATCTCATGCACAGCTTCCTTGCTTTTTGCCCCTGGGTGGACTGTGATCCACGCAGCGGTCATCTTCTTACGGGGTCTTCGCCACAGGATCACATTCACCCGGTTCTATACCAGCTGCACTGGCTCCCAGTGGAGTACAGGGTCAGGTTTAAGGTGCTGGTTATAACCTTTAAAGCCCTATGCAGCCTAGGACCCTTGTACATGCGGGACTGCCTCATCTGGTATGTCTCACAGAGGACCTTATGGTCTTCAAATAAAAACATCTTGGAGATCCTGGCCCACAGGGAGGTTAGGCTGGCCTCGGCCAGAGCCAGGGCTTTTTCGGCCGTGGCCCCAATCTGGTGGAACGCTCTGTCCCAAGAGACTAGGGCCCTGCGGGACTTGACATCTTTCTGCAGGGCCTGCAAGACAGAGCTGTTCCACAAGGCCTTTGGCCAAGGCACAGTCTGACCCCCTCTCTCCTTCTGTAATCCTCATAGAACTCTACCCCAATGGTTGCCATGAATTTGATTCTGAATTGATTTTAGAATGTATTTTAATTAATTGACTGTGTGATTTTATGTACACTGTGCTATTTTTACTTGTTAGCCGCTCTGAGCCCAGCTTTGGTTGGGGAGGGCGGGATACAAATATTTTATTATTATTATTATTATTATTATTATTATTATTATTATTATTATTAGCAGTAGCATTTGTTTCTCTCTGCTCAGCTTGTTGCAAGGAGTGGCTAGGATGAGCCTCCATAGGGGAGGCTGCGGCTGCTCTTGGGGGGGGGGTTAGCTTTGAGGCCTGGCCTGGGGGGGGGGGGGCGAGTAGCACCAGCTTTGCTGCATTCCATGCCAGGGCCCTCTTACCCCTGAAGGTCAAAGTGTGCAGGTGGGGGGAGCAGGATCAAAAGGAGCTGGCAGGCAAGGAGAAGCAAGCTGAAGAGGCCTCTGTTTGTTTGAGAAACAGGCAAGCGTCTTTCATCACTTGAAGCATGGATATTTCTTTAAGGCTTTAAAAACATTTAACTCTGTACTGTTCTGTGCCTGTCAACTCAGGCTGCTTGAGAAAAGTTTGCCTTCCAGAAGGGAGGTGGCCAGAAATGCCTGTCGCTCTTGAAGGTCCAGCCTGCTAATCTGCAAGTCGGTGTCCTGTTGGGATCCTGGCAAGCTGCAAAGCTGATTTACTTTGATTAGAACAAGCCCCCTCCCCCCCCCTGCAGGTTTGACCCAGGCAGCGGCTCTCTGGAGCTGCAGGGAGGCTGCCGCTGGCTCTCCCCAAGGCAAGCCTGGCTTCCCCCAGGAGCAGGTGGGCATGCAGCCCTTGCCCTCCTCTGGCCTCCCCTTCTGCTCTCCAAGCTGCAGCAGCAGCAGCCGGGCTCCTTCCTTCCCAGCCATCTGCTGCGAGGGTTTGCTTCCGTGTCTCCTAGGTCAGCAAAGAGCGCTTCCCCTGGACGTGCCTCTTCCAGCCTCCAGTGCAGCTGTACTTCGTGGTCCGAAATCCCAGCTTGTCTGATGACTTTGGTCTGTCCCGGATCAGGATTTGGAATTACAGCACCCCTGTGCCTAGTGTAAGTGATGACTTTGGTCGTGGGCACCTCGGGGGTGCGGCATGTGCTGTTCTCAGCTGTTATTCCGTTAGCCTTGGAGAGAGGGGAGGGGAGGAGGTGTTTTTGGCACTGCTTCCATTCTAAGCTGCAGAAATGCTTGGATGACGCCTTCAAAACAAGACTTGCCCTTGAGGCTGCATCGTGAGAATTTCCAAACAACAAAAAGAGCCTGCAGAGTTTTGGACAGTCCTTTTCCATTTTGAATTGGCTTTTGGGCATGATCAGAAGGAGAGAAGTTACTAGGATATCATGCAGTAGAAAAAAAACCCCTTGGGAGCTGCTGCTGTTGCTGCTGCTGCTGCTGCTGCTGCTGCTGCCACCAAGTGGGGCCTGCAACAGACAGTTGCAGTATGAAGTGCTCCTGGTCAGGGTTCTAGCCTGCCTCCCCTTCCTCCTCTCAGGACACTCCATTTCTTAGGCGCATGGTTTTCCTTTCCCTCCCCCAATAGGCAGACAGGCTGAGTCCTCAAGGCGCCACTTTTTCAGCCTTTTTGCCCCATTCAGTTTCTTCTCGTACTCAATATTTTTTTCCTAAACCTTGACGATCCAGCTGGTCTTTGGTTGTACACTAAGCCTCCGTTCGCAAGGCTGCTGGCAAATGTGGTGCACAGCCAAAGCCACCCCCCCCCCAGCAGATGGCAACCGCTTCATGGTTCTGGAAATTCGCTGTGAGAATTGCTCAGAGAGCCTGCTGGGATGATTTGTTCAGAATGGCTCCAGGTACTGAGCGAAAGAGGATTTTCTATTCTGGATTATAGATGAGCTAAGCCTTATCCTCCATGACTCATTCTCATCTGTGCTGTCAGAGAGGCAGTACTCACATGGCAGCACAAATAGAAGGGAAATGGGGAAGCCGAGAGCAAAGAGGGAGGCCTCATACAGCTTTCAAAGCAGATCAGAAGCAACCCCCCTTTCACCTGAGAAATAGGTGGCAGGAGGGCAGTTTGCTTGCTGGTCTTCTTGGGGGTCAGGTGCTTGCCTGGTGTAATTCCAGGGGCTTGAGAACAGGTCCTTAAGTCCAGGCTCTGAAGGGAGGAAAAATTGTCCAAGCCAAAATGGAGCAATTGTGAGGGTTAGCAGGGATGGCTCACCTGTGGTCCTCCAGGTGTTCATGGACCCGACTCCCATCATTCTTGACCATTGGCTTCACTGGCTGGGAATGATGGGAGCTAAGACTCCAACAACATCTGAGCAGTCACAGGTTGGCCATCCCTGGTTTAAGGAAATGGAGAGAAGCACAGAAGCTTCAGAAAACCAGCCTCAAGGCATGAGTAGGTATTGGTCTTATCCCAGGGTAACACTAAACTGCATGCAGGGGATCTGTGGCCCTCCAGATGTTGTTGACCTGCAACCTCCATCACCCTTGATGGGCCTTTGACCGTATAAATAAATCTGACCTTACCATAGTCCTCCTCTGTCGGCCACGCCAGCTGGGGCTGATGACATTTGGAATGCAGCAACATCAAGAGGGCATCGGGTGCCCCCTCATCCCTGCACCGAATTGTGTTTTAGCATCACAACTTTGTGCTCTCATTCTCCCTCTGCACTTCTGACGTGGCACATGGAGGAGTTCAGAGCTTTTGCTTGCCTTTTACATTAACAGCCGTTTAGTGTGTTATCTGAACCCAGACACTGGGGCTGACTTTGATTTATTAAAGCAAACCAACTTCAATCCATAAGCTTTAGCTTAACCACAGTTTATGGCTTGGGCAACACGCTAAACTGCAGCTAATCTAAAGTGGAAGAGGAACTCCCTCTTCCTTCCCCACAGCCCCACCTGGTGGCCGGTGGGAGCACATGACTCTGAGGCTGGCACAGGCTCGCTCTTGTAACACTAAACCAGGGGTCAGCAAACTTTTTCAGCAGGGGGCTGCTCCACTGTCCCTCAGACCTTGGGGGGGTGGACTATGTTTGGGGGGTGGGGAATGAACGAATTCCTATGCCCCACAAATAACCCAGAGATGCATTTTAAATTAAAGGACACATTCTACTCATGTAAAAACATGCTGATTCCCGGACCGTCTGTGGGCCAGATTTAGAAGGCAATTGGGCTGGATCCGGCCCCCGGGCCTTTGTTTGCCTATCCATGCACTAAACCATGGTTTAGTGTTATGCCTGAACACAACCAATTCCTCAACGCCTGCAGGTTTAATTGTGAGGAAGATACTGGCACCCCTTCACATGTGTCAGAGCTGAAGTGCTTCGCATATGTTTTTAGCTTGCTGCTGACTGTCTCTCTTCACATCTTATGAATTGGGCTCCTTTGGGAAGGCATGAAATGAAAACCACTGACTTTTGCTTGGCTCCCAGACCCAGGTCCTCCTTTTGTTTTTCTGTGTGTTTTCAGGATCTTGACATTGGAGCAAGAAACATCATTGTCTATGTGGATGGAAACCTTGTATTTGCTGGTGAACTTCAAAAGGGCTGTGGAAACGAGGGTGCCGATGGCAGCAGCTGCACCACCATTGAGCTCCCAGAAAGTTGCTCCGTTCCTGGGAAGGGGAGGGAAGGAAGGGGCTGGGGCGCGGCAGACTGGAGCCAGGAGCCAGGCAGGGGGCTGTTGAATCTGAAGCCTCCCTTGGGGGGAAATTGCTCCGAGGAAAAGGACAGCTCTCTTGGCCTGGTTAAGTTGAAGCAAGATCTCCAAGAAGCACCTGGCTCACTTTCCAGGGGAAATGTCCATAGCCCCCTCTCGCCAGAGACCATGGAGCCCGCTCATTCCGACGACGATCTTTCTCTGAGTGAACAAATGGAAAAGCTCTCTGGAAGGAAACTGTCTCAGCTTCCTGGCGTAGAACCCCCCTGCATCCTGCCCGCTCCCGAGGCCAAAGAAAAGAGCCGGGTCTGCTCACCTAAGCAAAACCCATTCCCCTGGCTTGAATCACAGCGAGCCCAGCTGCCCGCCGAGACCATCGGGAGGGGCTGCCTAGGAACAAGCGACAGGAGCCCCCACCCCTGCCCAGATGATCTAGAGAGACCCCACCTTGAGTCTGGGGAGGGGAAGCTGCTGGCAGGCGCCAGGAAAGAGTCGGCCACCGGCTTGGACTTCCTGAGTCCCCTGCCCAGCAAGTGCAACTATGCGGCCGACCTGCTGCTTCCTGGGCGAAGCCTGGGAGGCCACGGAAGGGAAGAGTTTGGCCATGCCATCTTCAAGGAGGAAGCGCCTCCGGACACAGGTAAGAACTGATCCCCAGCCAGCTTCCCTTAGGTGTCCAGTCGGGCCATCTGCTTTTCTGGGGGCCCTTCTTAGACAGCGAGCACTTGCCTGCTGGCCCCAAAGGGGAAGTGTGGGGTGGTGCCCCCATCCACAACTTCTTCCTTGGGCACAGCTGACCCACACAGTCTCCTTGGCGAGCTCTTGAAGGAGAGGCTGTTTATAATCACCCAGCGAGCAGTGGAGGTGGCAGTGGCAGTTGTGGGAAGTGACTCCCTTGGCAGTTTCCCCACCCTTCAGCTGCACTCGCTAACTGCTGGGCCTAGGGAGCCCGCACATTGTTTTCCTGGTGGAGTTGGGGACTATTCAGACCCTTTCAGCTTGGCAGCTGCGGTGGATGGAGAAGTTGCCGCAGGAGTGCTGCTTCTCGGCGGTGCTCTGCCAGGCATGGAATGCCGCCATGGATCCTGGGGCTGGGGGTGGGTGGGCCTCCCTCCCTCCCTCCCTCCCTCGCCTGGGGGGTTCTGGGCTCTGGCTGGCCATGCTGTGGTGCTCTTGCTCCCCCCCCCCCTCAAAGCTTGAAGCTCTGTCTACTCTTGCAGTCGGGTTCTCAGTGGGCAGCCCCCCCTGGCTGCTCTGGGCTGCCCTTAGGGGGGTCTCATTGGGAGCTGGTGCCTTTGTTGCTAGACTAAATAGCACTTCTTTGAGGGGGGGCAAGGGGGCGGTAGAAAGATGCTCAGCCACTAAAGCTGCAGTATATACTGTACACGCTTACTTGGGAGTAAGTTCTCCTGAGCATGGAGGGGGGACTTGCCTCTGAGAAAACATATATGCAGTTGTTCATTGCTGGAGCTCTGGAGTCGCGCAGAAGAAAAGAGCTCAGGGGCAGAGAGAGATTCATCTCTTCACGGCCTGTGTTTTTTCAGGGCCAGGTTGGTTTCCCCAGGCCAGGTGCTCAAAGTGCCTGCCTTCTTCAGGAGTTCGTCTCCTGCCGTGGGCTGTCCTTTCGCCTTCTAAGAAGCAGCCCTTTCTATATCCTGCTGGGGGCTGTGCTGGGGAGCTTGCAGGTTGGGGCTCAGCTCTGAGTCACATGGAGCTGTAGCATTTCTCAGGAGGGAGCAGCAGTCTGGGAAGTACGTAAGAGCAATTTGTACCCGGAGGTCTTAAACCCGGCCCCAACGCTTCATTTTCTCTGCTTAAATCCTAATTGTTTTGTCCAGGGATGTATTTTATCTGAAACAGATCTTTTAATAAGATTCTGTTCTCTTGTAAGGAATTGAGACCCTCAGGTCCTGGGCACATCCCGTCAGCAGATGTGGGGATGTGGCCATACGAGAACAAATTGACGTCTCTGCCTGGCTTGTATCAGTGGCATGTAAAGCTTACATTATTGGATTTCCTGCCTTTTTGCTACATCTCTTAAAACCTCCTTTCACAACAAAGCCGTGTGCCAACTGTGTCATGCGTCAGGGACGTCTTGGCTTGAGCCGAGTCACGCGCCGACTCTTCTTCCCAGGGATGGTGTGGGTCCAGCGCTCAGAAATGTGGTAAAAAGGGACACCTCTGAGCATCCTCTAAACTGGGATAGAGAGCCTGCAGCCCTCCAGATGTGACTGGAGCCCAGCTCCCAGCAGCCAGCATGCAGAGTGGTCAGGGAGGGATTGTAGCTGGTGAAAGAACACGCACTTCATGTGCAGAAACACTCCAGCAGCACCTTGAGGCCAGAATGGGAGAAGACTCCCGCCTGACATTCTGCAGAGCCCCAGCCAGTTCTCAGCTGGATGGGCCTGGCTCAGCGTAAGGCAGGTTCCTGCCTTCCAGCTCCATCTAGAGGACGAGAGGTTCCCCTGATTTAAACTGTGCAGCTTACATGCCATGAAGCTCAAGCTTGAGAACCGTTACTCCATTTTGATATCTGGTTTCCAAACACTTTGGAGAGTCTTAGTTGTAGGAGTCCAGCTCCGTCTGGCTCAGAGCCACCCTCCTTTGAGGCTCCCTTGGGGTCCCCTCATCTAAGGGTGTGTGAGCTCCCTTGGTCCACAGAGGAAGATCTTTCCACGGCCTCTTCTTAGCAGAGCAGCAGGGCTGTGCTGCTAGACCCTCCTGCCCCGGGTTGAGCTGGGCTTGCAGCCTTTGGGGGCCGGAGCACCCCCCTCGCGGCCTCTGCAGGAGGGTTCAGCCAAGCAGGCACCAGAGGCGCTCTCTGTTTCTCCCTCCTTCCAGGTGAGGCTCTGCTGGCGAAGGGCAACGCCACACGGCCTTCCCGGGCAAAGTGGGGCAGTTCCCAGGAGCAAGTTCTGCAGGAGTCCTGGAACTCTCTCCTGAAGTTCAACCACTTGCACCATGGCCGAATCTCCAACATGGACTTCCAAGGGGACATTTTTGATGAGTTTCTCCACCAGCAGAAAATCAGCCGGCAAGGAGACCAGAAGCTGCGGGCGAAGGAGAGCGGGCAGGGGCTGCCCAGGCGCCAGGAAGGGGAGGGCTGGTTGGACCTGGAGGACGGGGGCGACTTCCAAATCCCAGTCCTGCCTTTTGGGCAGCGCTTGAGAATCGACATCCGCTCCACCTGGGGGGACAGGCACTACGTGGGCCTTAACGGGCTGGAGCTCTTCAGCTCCAAAGGGGAGCCCATCCAGATTGCCAAAATCACAGCCAACCCCCCCGACATCAACATCTTGCCCTCCTACGGCCAAGATCCGCGAGTGGCCAGCAATTTGCTGGACGGGGTGAACCGGACTCAGGACGACATGCACCTCTGGCTGGCTCCCTTCACCCCTGGGAAATCCCACTGCCTCTTCCTGGACTTCGCCAAGGCGTGCGAGGTGGCCATGATCCGCATCTGGAATTACAACAAGTCCCGCATCCACTCCTTCCGGGGCGCAAAGGACGTCACCATGCTGCTGGACGAGCAGTGCATCTTCCGAGGGGAGATTGCCAAGGCTTCTGGGACCCTGGCTGGAGGTGCGGGGGGGGGGGAGGAGGAGGAGGCTTTTAAGTTTCTGCTTCTAATTATGCCTTGCAGAGAAAGCAAGAGGAGCTGGCTCCCAGTCCTGCTCACCCGCCCAGCCCCTTCCCTCAGCTGTTACTCCTCTTGGACCAGGAAGTGCTTAGTTCTTGGAAGAGATGCGCTGGGAGCAGAGAGGGCCAGGGGAAGGGGAGGCCAGGCTGCATGCCCTTCTCCCGAACGCAGGGCTTGGCCTTAGCTGCAAGGCAAAGGAGAGATGGGGGGGAAGGCCAGAGTTTCCCCTGCCCCACCCCCCTTCTTGAAACTGATTTATTTTGGTTTTATTTTAACTTTATGTTGTGCTTTTATCCTGAATTATATGTTGTGAACCACGCTGAGATCTTTGGATGAAGGGGCAGTATATAAATCTAATAAATAATAGTAATAGCTTGAAAGCAGGCTGTTCATGCCTGTGCCTGCAGCCCTTCTGGAGAGGTGCCCCAGCAAGATCTCACCTCTCATATCCTTTTGTCCCTTTGCTTTTGTTTCTTGCTGATGGCTTAAGCAGCCCCAAGCCCATCACCAACCTCAGAAGCAGTGCTTCTCCTCAGGGGGTGCCCCAGGGTGCGCAGGACCCAGTATGAAGCGCCCCTACAGCCTCGCCTGGGCTGCCTTCCTGGTCTGGATGTTGTGGGGCTGGAGGGGCGGGGAGCAGTGTCTGTGACCTTCCTCTTGGCTTGCAGAAGGGCGGGGGAGGAGGAGGGGGGCGGTTTTAGCGCTTGGGCTGCTGACTTGAGTTGTGTCGTCACCATAGAGTTGACAATGTTTCAGCTCCAGAGCAGTTTGGAGACACCATCCTGTTCACCACGGACGACGACATCCTGGAGGCCATCTTCTGTTATGACGAGTCCTACGATGAGGAGGCAGAAGGCGCCTGCAGCCTGAGGTATGAGGAAGAGCTGAAGAGACCGAGAACTGCGGATGGGGAGGGGGACGAGAGACCCTTCACACAGGCGGGCTCACGGACGGAAGACAGACAGGTAAAGTTGCCTGTCGTGAAAGGGCTGGCTGGGGGAAAGGTGGTGTAGAGGCTCGGTCTAGAAGATGAAATTCAGGCGATAAACTGAATGCGTCAGAAACTGATCTCTAACCCAAGCAGGGAACTTTGGCTGGGAAGGAGCTTTCTGCTATGGTTCTTGGCACCCCTCATGGGGAGGGGGCTGGAAAAACTGGCCTCCTGTGCTGCAGAGAAAGAGGGGACATGAGCCAGGATGTGGTGGGTCTGTGCCCTGCAAGTTCCTCCCCAAAGAGCTCCTGCCATAGGGGAAGAGGCGGCCTTTGCTTCTGTTGAACACTAGAGAACAATAAACGTTGCTGTCACCTGTTTCCGTTTTAGGGCTGGATGCAGACGGCTGTGCCAGATTCTGTCCCTGAGATGGTGACCAAGGAACCAGGTGTCTATACTGGGAAGTGTAAGTCTGACTCTGCACACACGGCTCCTGCTACCTTCTCTCAACGGTTCCACCGTGTTTGCTGCCCTGCTCCGCAGAGCGGTGCCCCCTTGCCCCCAGCCTCGCCTCTGGCTTCTCCCCCTCCTCGCTCTGGGGGGGATTTTAGTGCCCTCTGTCTTCAGCTTTCCTTCTTCCAGGAGGCACCTCAGGCAGACCATCGATGCCTCTGGACCCTTTATTTAGGGCTGTGCATATGTGGCCTTGGCAGTTGCTGTAGCTGCAGCAGCTCCAACTCTGGGCCTCTTCTTTATAGACCTTTCTCCTGGTGGCTCACTGCCTCTCTGCCTTTGTTTAGGCCTTCTGCTGAATTTCACCGCTTCTTGGGGAGACGCTCACTACCTTGGTCTGACAGGGCTGGAAGTGGTAGGAAAGGAGGGCCAAGCCATCCCCCTTTCTCTGGATCAGCTCTCTGCCTCTCCACAGGACCTGAACGAACTTGCAGAGTACACAGATGACTGCAGGACCTTAGATAAGTGAGTATCTCTGCAGGCTTCCAGGGCAGGAGAGAAAAGTGTGTGTGTGTCGCTGTCTCTTCTTCCCCAGAGTGCTTCCGGAGGGGCTCCTGGGGTCCAAGAGAACTGCCATGGACACATGGCTTTCCCTAAGGAAGCCTCTCTGGCAAGGCTGGAAGCAGGGAGCATGCTGCAGAAGACTGCCCTGTGCCTTGGGCACATTTATTTAAAACATTCCTTTCCTGGCCCATCTAATTGTCACACAAATGGTTGAGGCTGAGCAACAGAACTGGTGGGTCTTGAGAACAGGGCAGGGCCTGCAAAGTGTAACCATGGAAGGGACTCCCCAAGTAAATTCTGGGTTGATGGTGAGGGGCTGGTTCTGATCTTTGTGCGGTAAGGAAGGCCTTTTTGTGGCGGCGGCTGGACACTTGTGGTCTTCCTGGAGACAGGAGAGATGCCGTGGGCCTCCTCTGTGGCCCAGGAATAGCAAACACTCTTTTCAAAGGCCGAAAAGCTCAGCCAACTCTTGTGAGTTTGCAAATTGGGAAAAACAAACCACCACAAGGGAGGAGGGGGTGTGGTGTGTTTTCAATTGTAATTATAGCATGCTTAGGAGCCAACAGATGGCAAGTGAAGCTGGCCAAATTGAAATTGAAATTTGGGCAAAAATCAGACTCGAGAGATTTGCCAAAAATAAGAACCCTCTGGAGCGAGCTTCTCTCTGCCATTGCCATTTTGGGTTCCTCCCCCCCCCCCCTTAACATTTTTATGCAGAGCAGTCCTCTGTCTTCCTCGTAAATGAAGTAAGAAAAGTGATGACTTCTTCTTATATTATTAGTATTAGTATTATTTGTACCCTGCCCATCTAACTGGGTTGTCCCAGCCACTCTCAGCGACTTGACACTTACTCAAAATATTGTACCTCTTTCTCTCAACTTCCCCCCCTTCTCCCAGATTAATTGATGGGATTAACATTACTATGGAAGATGAGCACATGTGGCTCATTCCGTTCAGCCCCGGAGAAGCTCACGTGGTCACCATCCATTTCACGCGGGCGGAGAGCGTTGCTGGGCTTCGCATCTGGAACTATAATAAATCTCCCGAGGACACCTACAGAGGGGTGAGCGGAAGTCCTGGGCAAGCTCCCAGAATGCACCACGCTTCCCCTGGATGTGGCCACATGCAGCAGAAGGAGGTGCTCTGTGGGCCAGTGGTCACCCTGGGCACCTTGAGAGCATCCTGTGGGCAAAGGGGGGCCGTCCCACCCCCCTCCTGGCACTCCTTGCCCTGGCCAGGCAGCCTCCTCCGCAGGAGCCAGGAAGGCCGGGGCCCCCAGCTCCTGACGGCTTTCCCGGCTTTTTCTTTTCCGCAGGCAAAGGTGGTCCACGTCTCCCTGGACGGCGGCTGCATCTCCCCTCCTGGAGGCTTCCTTGTTCGCAAAGGACCCGGCAACTGCCACTTTGACTTTGCTCAAGAAATCCTCTTTGTGGACTACCTGAAGGGTCCCCCGGTCATGCCAGCCTGCGAACGGTGAGAGAGGGGTGCCCTCTGGGGCTCTGCACCTACTGGCCTGTGCATTTAGGAAGTCTGGTGCCCTCCGGTCCCTGACTTATGTGCTTATCTCTGGGCAGAACGGAAGCGGTGAAGGCAGAACAAGCCAGCATGGACTACGAGGCTCCCCTGATGCCCTGCGGCTGTATCCTTCTCTGTCCGGCCTGCGTGGCCCCAGGCCCTTCCTGGCCCTCTGCCTCCAGGCCCTGTGAACTGGTTCGACTGGTGTGGGAGGGGGAGGAGGACCCTGGCACGGCATAAACGGCCTTGGGATTTCTTTTGAAACGAAAGCAGGCGTGTTTGCATTCCTTTAATCATCATCACCATCTGTACTGTTTTGTGGTGTATCGTTTTGTATTTTGCCGTTGGAACTATGTTCTGTGTTTTCTTTGTCCCCTGCTGTGGGAGGCCAAGGCCCAAGAGATGGGATGAAACATTTACAATATTTCCTCAACGTCCTCCGTCAGTCATTTTCCAGTTCCAGCTTCTTACAAGTTGGGGTGATCCGTATTACATCGGTTTGAATGGGCTGGAGCTGTATAATGAACGCGGAGAGAAGATTTTCCTCAGTGAGAACAGTATCCTTTTCAAGGAACAGCTGGAATCTGGAAAAAGCTGCACTCTAGAGGAGTCCCCACAAATGAAACACCTTCTTGGGGGGGGGGATGGAGGCGGGAATTCAGCTGGAATTAGAGTCATGAGGAGCTGAGCATGTGCAAATGGGAGTTTTGTGCAAGCAGCACTCCCCCTACTCCCCTGCCTGATCTGCCCCACTTCTTCAACTCAGGACCAGAACGGGGCCTCCACCAATATTGGCCAGAGGTGCAATATGTCCTAATTTAATTCCAGTTGAGGCTGGGCGGGGGGGGGGGGGAGTTTCTCAAATGACCAGTGATGGCCCTCTGGGCAGGATTTGTCTGACCTCCTTCTGGGTGGCAGCAGCTGGCAGTCCCCATTTTGGCCACTAGCTTTTTGCCACGTTTGCTCCCTTGTGGAAAGAAGCTTTCCTGAGGTAGCAGCCTGGCATTAAATCTCCCTTGCACTGGGTGGGGCTCTCATCCAAGGGAGCAAGGTTAAGACCTGGTGGGCAGCCTGTGCCTTTTCCTGGGGAGGCCGGCTTGTAACACGTTTGCGCAGCAGACAGCTCGGATGTTGTGCTTGACAAAGCTCCCTTCAGACATTGCGGCTTTCCCAGACAGCGTCAACATATTGGAAGGCGTCTGTGGAGACGTCCGAACGCCAGACAAGCTCATCGATGGCGTGAACGACACGACCGACGGGAGGCACACGTGGCTTGCGCCCATTCTCCCTGGCTTGGTAGGCCTCCTTTGCATATTCTGCCTGGGCTCCTTTCGCATCAGTGCCGTGTGATGCCTCGTGCAGCCGGACACATACCTGTGCAATTCCTTTCTAAAGTAATCAGCAGCCGTCTTCGTAGCTCTAGGCATGTCAAAGCCCTGGAGTGGGAGCTCAGCCTCAGGCTGTCCCCTGCCTCCTGAGTTTAGCAGCAAAGGATCTCTGTCGCTGCCTGCAAAGCTGATTCACCAGAAGTCAGCATAGGGGATCAGCCTTCCCACCTGTGCCAAGAAGCAGGCAGGGGTGCCAGGAAAGAGCCTGCAGAGAGAGACCCGCTAAAGGACCCCACCCTCCGAAGAGGAGGAGCCGGCCAGGGAGTTGCTGTTGTGATTAGGGCTGGGTGATTTCTGGTTTTCAACATTGTGAAAACCAGCTAAACATTGCGATTATACTGATATATCACAGAATGTCTGAAAAATAAGGAGGGAGCTATGTAGAGGCCTTGGCTGTCTTCAAAGTTTTCCCTGCATTGTGGTTTTTGGCAGCACCTGCTCTTGGGATTGGCTGCCCCCTGAAGGAGGAGGCTAGAGCAAAGTTAAGAGGGGCTGCAGGACTCAAGGGAAGCCTGGGCTGGCTTCACAGTTTCCCCTACATGGTGATTTTTGCATAGTACACACACACATGCCAAGATTCACAATATATTGCCAGGTAAAAAATTATGAAACCGATATCATGATATGGACTTAAAACCAGTTTTGGGTGATCTGTTGCCCAGCCCTGGTTGGGATGGAGCCGCGAGCCTTGGGCTTGGCAACTCTTTCTGTCTCATAACATGATGCTAAGAAGAGGTTATGCAGGCGTCTCACAACGCCTTTTATTCTTTACAAATTATCCGGAATTTGGTTTCCAGGATGAGCAAGAAATATATTGGCTCTGTGTCTTTCTCCATGTTGGTTACATGAAATCTGTCTAATTTGCGCCTCTGTATTGTTGCTTCCTATGGTGGCAGGTGAATCGCGTCTATGTCATCTTTGACTCGCCTACGACAGTCTCCATGATTAAGCTGTGGAATTATGCAAAAACTCCCCAGAGAGGAGTCAAAGAATTTGGAGTAAGTGATGGCGCCCCAGAGCAGCTTATGAACCCTCTTCTTGTCTCTTTGAGGGCCTTGTGTCCCATTACCACCATGTATTTACGGGACCTCCTCTCCTGGGCTGCCCCGCAGAGGACCTTGAGGTCCATGAATACCCATAGTTTAGAGGTCCCGGGCCCTAAGGAAGTCAGACTATCCTCCACCAGGGCCAGGGCCTTCTCAGTGATGGCTCCGACCTGGTGCAATGCTCTGTCCCATGAGACTAGGGCCCTGCAGGATTGAACTTCCTTCCGCAGGGCCTGTAAGACAGAGCTATTCCGCCTGGCCTTTAATTTGAATTCAGCCTGATCTTTTATTTCCCTTCCCTTCTCTTCCCACCCCCTCCCCTTTTTATGAAGATCACCCACTCTGAGACCCCACAGCTAATTCCCCCCTGGCCTCCTCGCTAGACCAGTAGGACCAGTTCAGCCAGCTAGCCCTGGGGATTATCTAATGCTTATTGGATGGGTTTCCCCTAAATTGATTTTTGAACTTTGAATTTTATTGTTTTTCATGTTTTTATACTGTATTTTATGCTGCTTCTATATTGTATTACAATTAAGTGTTTTAAATTTGTTGTTAGCTGCCCTGAGCCTGGTTTTCTGAACCGGGAAGTGCAGGGTGTGAATAAAAATTTATTATTTATTATGTCCCCCAACTGGTTCAAACTGAGCCTCTCAGGCCAGGCTTGGCATTGCTGGGCAGAAGGGTCTCCCATGGCAGAACCGCCTTGCAGAATGAGCCTTAGAACCTTCTAAAGCTGCTTCTGTTTTTACTCTGTTTTCATTTATCTTATGAGATTATGGCTTGTCGTTTTTTAACAAGTTGTTGGATGGATGGGACATAATTAATGTGTTTATTTTGGGGGAGGGGAAGCTCTCCTCCTTCTGCAGAGATTCAGACTTTTGGTCTTGCCGCTCACAGACACGGACTGCTGCAGCCCATCCCCAACTTGGTGCCCTCCCACAGTTCGTAGACTCATAGATTTGTAGGGTTGGGAGGGAGCCTGAGGGTCACCTAGCCCCACCCCCTGCAATGCAGGGATCACACCTAAAGCCCTCATGACAGGTGCTTCTTAAGAGCACCCGAGGAAGGAGAGTCCTGGACTGCAGCTCCTTTCCCCTCTGCTGGTGGGGAAGATGGGAGTTGAAGCCCCACAGCTTTGGGAGAATTTAGCAAGTGGAGGAAGCCTGGTCCTGGTCTCCTGTGCTTCACCACAGCTCTTCAGGACCCTCAGGCAGGTGAGGGTCTCTCTCCTCACCAGAGAGGCTGCCAGGGACTGAACTCCAGGCCTGTCTGCCCAGGGGCTCCTGAGCAAAAAGCTCGGCCTTCTCTGAGACTAGGATTACTTGGAAACTGCCCTGTAAGAGGCAGCAGAGACCATGAGAGTGCAGCGTGGAGCTGGCTTTGAGGCTCAGCCTGTTGCTGGCTGGCAGGCAGGCCAGGCCTTGGGGCTGGGTGCTCAGCTACCTGCTCATCTCCCTGCCCTGGAAGCCCCTCCTTCAGGCCACCTGGGACCTTGACCCTCAGGTGGTGATGTGGGAGCAGATAGGGGGGACTCTTCAGTCTTTCCCACTTGTCAGACTGGGCTCTTTCCTTCTCCTGCTCCTCCTCTTTCTGCCCAGCTCCTTGTTGATGACCTGCTTGTCTATAACGGGATTCTGGACATGGTGAGCCACCTGGTCCACGGCATCCTCCCAACCTGCGACCCCGTCGTCCCCCATCACACCGTTCTCTTCACGGACAACGAGAAGATCTGTCGCCAGGAGAAGAACTCCATCGTCAGGTAGGCCAGCCTGCCTGCGTAGCACCTGGCATGGAAAGCTCTTGGCCAGCTTTGTGCCCAAGTCAGGCACCTTCACTTGGGCACCTTGAAACAGCTCCCCTTTGGGTCTGAGGGCACCTTCCTCGGGGGCAGCAGCAGCCCCATCTCTCTTCACAGGTCCCACACATGGACCCCTGAGAAAGGACCCGTCTCTCCATCTTTGAGCCACAGCTGTCATCGCCTTTGTTTTCAACTAGTTCCACACCCCAAAGGCTTGTTCTTTCCTCCAGTGAAAGGATCCGCAGTCAGTGGCTTCTTGCCTGTAAAAGAGTCGACGCTTTGTGTCCGGGGAACTGTCCCATCTCCCCTGCCGCCTTTGCCACCCTCTGGTTAATTCACTGTTCTGATCCACTTCCTTCCTGCCTGTGGCCAGCCTAAAAGCTCAGCAGGGCTGCAGTCGAGGGATTTCTCTCTGGGCGGATATAATAAGAAAGCAAAACCCTCTGACATAAAGGCCAGATGAAAGCAAACAACAAGGAATAATCTAATTTGACAAGCATGTTCTGGAGAGGGTTTCTTCCTGAGCATCTCTGGGGCCAGATAATCCTCTGATGCAGGAGCGGAAAGGCTGTCGAAAGCCATGGCCAACGGCAGCGAGAGGGGGGGGACGGGGCCCCAAAGCCATCTGTCTCTGGAAGCAGGCTTGTGCCCGACCACAGCGGCGCCGCTTCCACCAGCCCCAAATCAGGCTCCGGTTCCTCGTTCAGAATTACCCAAGGCCGGTGTCTGTGCACGTGCGGAGGCACAAGAGGAGAAGGGGGGGGCTGCTGGCAAACAGAGGGGCAGCTCTGCATGTGATCTCTGGGGTAGGGCAGGGGGCACCTGGGGGGCTAAGAGCAAAGCCCGCACATCATCCCTCCCAGAACTGGCTGGGGGGGGGGTGGGAAAGAGAGGTCTTGCCTTCCCTTGCTTGCACCTTCCACTCTTTCCCTTTCTCCACCCCCACCAGCTTTGCGCTTCCTGGGATGATCGGGGTGGGGTGGGGTAGGGAGGGCAGAGAAGGGCCTCTCCTCTTCTCTGGCCAACAGCGGCAAAAGAGAGATCAGGAAGCTCCCCACAAACTTCTTAGAACAGGGGCCAAATGAGGCGTGTGCTCGCTTTTTCTTTACTACATAGCAAGTTGCTGGGGTCTCTCTCTCTCTCTCTCTCTCTCTCTCTCTCTCTCTCTCTCTCTCTCTCTCTCCCACTCTGGTTCCTTCTGCAGCTACTCTTTAGTAAAGAAGAAGGCCCACCCCCTGATCCACGGCTGAAAGGTGGCCAACGGGCAGATTCACTCCACCTGCCCCCCACTCAGCTGCTGGACTTCTAGGGGAGCCCCTTGAACTTCAGAAGAGCCTGCTAGATCAGGCCGGGGGGGGGGCACAGCTAGTCCAGCACCCCATTCCGTCTCCCTGTGCCAACTAGAAGCCCACCGGCACAAGAGCACTTTCTGGGAGCTGGCCTTCAGAAGCCTTGCTCCCCAGGGCCCTTGCAAGCCCTCTCCTCTCCTTCTCCTCCTCCTTTTTCTCTTGGTCCGACAGCAATTACATAGAAGACCAGGACGTGCGGATGATGAATGAAAACCAGATCATTTCCTATTCGAAGAAGAAGCAGGTGCCTGCAGACCCAGGTGGGCTCCTCTTCGGGGGTTCCTCGGACGAGGGAGGGCAACTCTCGGGGGTCTTTCCAGGGAGCCAGAGGCCACGCTCTCCAGGCGCTCCCCTGGCCTCGGCTGCCCTCCCTTCGTGGTGGGTGGGAGCTGCTCTGCTGTGGCTGCTCATGCCTTTTAGGGGAGGGCTGAGATTGCTGCTCCCCTTGACCGGATCCCTGCGCAGGGAGAGGGCCCTCTGCCTGCTCTCAGCCCGGATCTCTGAGGAAAGGCAGCTGCTGCTTCTCGATGGGTGGGCTCTTAAGCCCCCCCCCCCATGCAGCACCAGCAGCAGCACATGGGCCCCAGCAAAGGGCTGTTTCTGCAGAAAAAGGTTGCTGGCTGGCTGGCCCCCTCTGGTCCAGATTGGTCGGCCTTTGGGGCTGAGGCCCTGGAGGTCTCCTTGCCGGCAGAGGCAGCGTCAGCATCTGAAAGCCCTCTCTCTCCCCTTCTCCCTCTCCCAGCACTTCGCCCGAAAACCTGCATCCAGGACAAAGGATTGCTGCGGAGGATGAGGCAGTGACGCGAGGAAGACACGGAGCTGGACTTTGGCTACTCCCCCCACCGCCCCACAGAGAGGGGGCACCGCCTCGCCTCCTCAGGGCCAGGCCCGAAACCCCCAGGACTGCTTTTCTCAGCTGCAGCTGCATTAAACCTATTCCCTGAAGCCCCTGTATGCTTCAGCCCGGAGAGGCTTTGGCAGGGCGACTGCTGCAGAGAGAGGCCTGGCCAAGGCTCCCGGTGGCTCCCAGGCAGAGGAGCTGCCACAGGCCCCAATTCAGGTGCGGGGGGGGGGAGTGAATGGCCAATGTGAAGAGGTGCAGTTAGGAGGAGGGGGCAGCTGGCAGCCAAGGGGACCCCTCTCCCCCCACCCAGATCCTCTGCGCTGCTTCTGACACTTGCAGTCCATCCTGCCCTGCGCTGAGTGTGCCACAGGTAGGACACAAGGGGGCAAAGTGCTCAGAGCAATGCCTTCTGCCCCCCACTCCCAGGCTTCCCAAGCTCTCTGGAAAAGGAGATGGGGCCACAGCCCCCC
This sequence comes from Podarcis bocagei, assembly GCF_964188305.1. Lineage (NCBI taxonomy): Eukaryota > Metazoa > Chordata > Lepidosauria > Squamata > Lacertidae > Podarcis > Podarcis bocagei. The sequence goes on along the minus strand of NC_138139.1, from coordinate 55,695,057 downwards.
AAATAGGGCCCGGAAGGAGAGAGTGCCAATCCATAGCGGCAAGAAGCTCAAGAGGTCAAGAAGCTGCTATGCAGCCCCCCCCCCCGTCTCTAACGCAGGGCTGGCCAGGAGCTGCAGCCACCTTGGCCCCCTCCCCAGCCAGATGGGAGGGGGTGGGTGTCCCTGGAGCTGAAGGGGGGCTCAGTGGCACAATTCACCATGTCCACAGATCAGGTTGCCTCCATCTGTTCCTCTTTGGGGCCACGGATCCTCTCCCCTCCCCTCGCTCCCCTTCCTGCGATGCTCTTTTGTTATTACACGGTTGCCTTATGAGCCTGGCTTTCTGGTGGAGTCTGTGGGGTTGTTCTTAGCAAGCTGGGCGGTGGGCTTGGATGGTCGAAGGGGGCAGAGGTGGGGGGCTGGCTCTGTCCACTCACACAGCCACAAACACAAGCTGCTCCCCCTCCTGTGCTGTGAGGACAGGTCCTGGGGGGGTGTTATGGGGTGGGGAGAGACTGGGGGGGAGCTGGAAAGCAAAGATAACTGGGCAGCCTCCTGAGGGCACCCAACCCTCCATCGTGAGGCCATGGCAACTTTTTGCAGCCGGTTTTTCAAGTAGCTCCCTCTGCCTCCTGCAGTGCCAGTGGGAGGGGGCCCAGAGCCTGGCCAAGGTGGGAGGGCAGCCTTCCTGGAGGAAGGAGGAGTCTTTAAAGGGCTCAGCTGCCCTGGTGGCCATTTTTGCCCAGGGGGGGGTCTAGGCGAGATGAAAAGGAGCCTCGTTTCCTAGTAAGTCTTCTTTGTGGGAATCTGCCCCACTTGCCATCCCCACAAGGGGAAGAAAAGCAGGGCTGCCTTCCCCTCATCTCGGGGGGGGGGGGGAGCACAAGACCCCTCTCATCAGCAGAGGCAAGCATGGAGCAGTGCTGGCCCCCCCGCCTTCCCCCCCCCCGCCCCCTGCAGGCAGCATTGGGGGAAATGAATCAGGCTGACATTTCTATTAGCAACCAGCGAGGAGGATGCGTGGAGGAGGAGGCTGGCTCTGGCCAGGATTATTTATCCCAGTTAGGGCTGTCAGGAAAGCGAAATGGTAGTCAGTCAGCCATGGCCAGAGGACGGGCATTGCCCCCCCCCCCCAAGCACTGGCTCTCACACACATCCTCCCCCCCCCCCAAGTTGGTGGCCTTTGCGGCAGAAGAAGTAGAGGTTCTCTTGGTGCTTTGAGCCATCCCACCTTTCCCGAGGGCACACAAACCCAGCCCGGTCATGTTTGGCTGCCCCTTAATCCCCTCCCCAAGTGCCTCTTGTGTAAGACTTGGAGGCCGAGTTGGTGGCGCAGGCAGTGATCTGTAAGTGCCGACAGCCAGCTATGGCAGGGAAGACCAGAGAGAGAGAAGGGGGCCAGATACATGGCGGTCAAGGCCATGGCCCCCTCTTACGGCCCACCACAGGAGAGACTTGCCCCAAAGAAGGGGTCAACATCTGCCAAAGCTTCCCACACAGCAGGACACGCCATCGCCTGGAAGCAGCAGCACAAAGGATGGAATCCCTAAGACTGCGACACAAAAACCTTGACCAAATATCAGCGGCACAGAAAGCAGGAGGCAACTTTTTAAAAAAACAAAACCAGCAATATTTAATACATCTCTGTCGTCTTCTTTTTTAAAAAAGCTATGAATGAATATATGCTGTGTTCTGCAGACTCAGGGTTCTCCCAAGCCAGTCCCCCTGCTTCTCCCCAGGCCTCTAGCGGTGGCAGGGACCGGGGGTGGGAAAGGGCCGAGGATGGGGCCAGAGTCACCCCCCCCGGCCTGCTGTCCCCAGGGGGCTTGGGCCTTCCTACACGCCCAGCTGCGTCCTCTCCCGCAGGGCCTGGCTGCTCATCCCGGGGAAGATGCTCTGCAGGATGTCGCAGTAGACCGTGTAGAGCTCCGGGTCCATTTGGGGTCTGGGGAGGGTCCTGGAGTTGCAGGCCTGGTCGGCCGCCGCCAAATGCTGCAGCAGGTAGACGTCGCTGAAGAGCAGCGCCAGGATCTTGTGGGCGGCCTTGCAGGGGTCCTTTTCGGACTGGACCAGGGCCTTCAGCTCCGTCAGGGTGTAGCCGTTGTAGCGCTTGCTCTCCTCCGCCAGCGGCTGCACCGTCTCCCCGATGTGCCGGACCTTCCAGCGCAGGCACTTCAGCTCTTCCCGGACCTCCTGCAGCTCTTGCTCCACCGCCAGCAGCTCCTGACGGGTCACCAGGCCTCTGCTGGGAAGAGAGAAGGGAGGGGTGGGCGTCATGCGCTGAGCAGCCCCTCCCTCTGCCAGCACTGCTTGCGCCCCTTTCGTGCCACCTGCTGGGAGAGGGATGGGAAGTGCCTTTGTGCTGGCCACAGAGGCGGTGCGCACGGCAAGAAAACATTCCTTGCACACCATGGGCATTTCATGCGCCACACATCCCAGGGGAGGGGGCACCCCATTCAACTCTCTTTTAGGTCTGCAGGACAACAGCGTCACAGACACACAACACTTCCCCTTGCCACATTTTTCTAAAGCGGTGCCTGGGACCATATGGAGAGCCTCTTGCCATTGCCATGGCTGAACTCTGACACTGCAGCCCAGTAGGAAGAGGCAGGTGTTGGCACCCGCAAAGCACCCAGCAAGAGCCCCAAGATGGCACCTCGGCCGCTTCCTGGATGAATGAGGCGGAACAGCTCCCTCCTTGGCACTACCATGGGACTCTCCTACAGAGCTGAGCAGAGAGGCTCTCGCAATCCCCGGTGCAGAATGAGGCCGCCTTTTGGCAGCAGGCCCCTCACACAACCCACAAACCTCTTCAAGTCCTCCTCTTCCTGGGCTGCTCTCACGTCCTCTTCTGCCAGCTTCACATGCCCAAGAGGCTGGGCACGCATCTGCCTTGCCAGCTGGTTTCCTGATGCCGCGGCCAGGAACTCTCGGCTCACAGGAGGATTGCCCTGGCGAGGCAGCCGGGCTCTGCGCATCATGTTCTCTGGCACCAGGTTGGGCCTCGGGGGGGCTGGGTGGGACGCCAGCCTTGAGGGGGGGCCAGGGGCCAGGGCCCCCGCTGCCGACACCCCCGCCTGTGCACTTGGATTCAGGCGGCCGTGCTCAACAGTCCCTCGAGCGGCGGCTGGGGCCGCATCCAGATGCCTGGCTTCAGGAGAGGCGAGGCGGCTGCTGGGCTCCGACGAAAGCGGGGAAGAATTGGTGGTGCTGGTGGGAGAGCTGGACGGGGCCTGCGAGACGATCCTCTGCCCATCGTGGCTCCTGGCGTTTCGCTGCGGCTTCACAGCTGAGTGTTGTGCAGCCCTGCAAGAGACCGAGAGTGTTCACTCCCCTCCTGGCTGGCACATTTCAGGTCCCGTGAGCAAAGGCCGCAGCTGCTCCAAATGCATGCATCTCTCCCCACTCAAAGACAATTGGGGGGGGGGGAGTTTGCAATAAGAATTTTGGGGGCAGGTGGAGGCAAAGGGCTTGCATGCCTTTTCTCCTTCTCACCAAAAAAGGGGGTCTGTGGGGGTCTTTTGCACAGCAGTTCCCTCCTGAACCTGCCAGGGGCTGAATCCCCAGAACTGGAAGGGCACCAGAGGGTGCTTGTAGTGGGAGGCAGAAATCCCCCCTGGGATCCTGGCCACAGTAAGCAGGCCAACCACAACAGACTTGGGTGCCCACAGGCTTGGGGGGGGGCTCCTGCTGTCTGCTTCCTCCATGACCATTGGGCAAAGGGCTCAAGCTGGCAGGATGGCATTGCCCATCCCACCTGCTGTGACTCAGCCAAGGGCTGCTGGCTGCCCCGGGTGCAAGTTCTGCTTAGGGGCTCCTTCGGGGAGCAGGGAGCCCAGCTGGCCTGGGCAGACTCTGCAGGGAGCCAGCCCCTCTTCCAGTTGCGCCTTCAGCAGGTGTGCCCTTCTGCCCAAAACGCAGCCAGCCTCCCTTGCAGCCAGAGATTCCTTCAAGCCAGGCGTGCGCCTCCTCCCATCTTGTGCCCCCAAGGCGACTCAGAGAAGCACTGCGGCAATCAAAGCGTCCATGCACAAGCAGAGGTAGAAAAGGAGGATCCAGTCTACACTGGGGGGGAAGGATGGCAGGGCTGCAGCAAACGGCCTCAATTGCCCAGAGGAAGCGGCCTGTGCCTGGGCAACCTAGCTCATTGTGGTCCACACTGACAGGCAGCAGCAACCCAGGGTTTCAGGCAGGGCTCTGCCCCAGGTGTGATGAGATGCTGCGAGGGATCAGGGCTGGGACTTCCTGGGTGTACAGCAGCTGCTGTCCCCCCTGGGCTACTGCCCTGGCCGAGGCAAAGCCCAGATGCAACAGGAGGTGGGAGGGGGGGCTCCTGGAAAACCAGCAACATTCGGCTCCTCTCCTCGAAATCTCTCCGTTCCAGCTGGTCCTTTACAAAAGCTCTGTTGCCAAGAAGCAGCACACAGGTTTCCTTTCCCCCTCCTCCCTCCCAACCCCTTTTCCTCTGCTGTTGTGCCTTTTAGACTGTGAGCTCAATCGCAGGGACTGCCTTATCACTGGCCTTTGAAAGAGGCTCTGGGAAAGCGAGATAAAGATGCTTTAAATGAACAAGGAACAAGTCCCTGTCACACAGACATGGTAAATGTGGCAGAAAGGACCGTCTTGGCTGGATCCCTTTTGTCCGGGACGTTTATAGGAAGGCAGCTTGATTCCAGGTGAGTCAGGCATGCACAGCCCCCCCCCCAACACACAGCTCAAAGAGTGCCAGGTGCCCTTTGAGTGCCAGGTGCCCTCGGGGAACGGAAGAGGCACCAGGGAGAGTTATGGATTTAGACAGCCCTTTGGCCCAAGAGGCTCTTCTAACACCCACAAAACGTTACTCTGAAGCGCAACTCGCACCCCTTTACTAAATCACCCAGCAAGACACACGGCGGCAGGCCAAACGGGATTTCCACAGCCCACGAAGTCGACACAGAAGCATCAAGCAATCAGGCGCCTCTGCCACTGGTTCAGAAATGAGCCCAGCCCATTTTGCTACTGGTAGGAGTCCAACTGGGGAGGCGAGAGGGGCAGGCCTGGTTGGAAGCCCTCCAGTCGTCCCTCTCAGGCCCCTCTCAGGATTAATGCAAGGGCAAAGGGGTGCAGGGAGGGGTGTCAATGGCATGAGGAGAGTCGCCTGGTCGAAAAACAGGAGTGGCCACCGGTGCAACCCTTTCGGCCATGAGAACCACCTTCCACCATCCAAAATTGCTCACCATTCGGAAGGCGAGCTATTGGTGGACTGAGCCAAAGAAGCTTTGCAAAACCTGAGCCGTGAGATCCTTTGCAAATTAAGACGCACTTTGCTAAACCTCAGCTGTGTGAGAGAGCCATGCTGGGCAATTCCTTGTTCCCCATGCAAGCTAAGCAGGTGGAGCCCGAACGACAAATGCAGCAGCACAAGACAGATGCAGCTACTGGAACGCAGCCCCCCCCCCACTTTGGCTTTCAGTGACACGAAGACAAACACAGATGGTTTCCCCACCACACACACAACAGTGAGGTTTGGGCCACTTTGCTTGCCCCTTGAAGCAAGGCTGACATCACAGAAGGCGAGGCTTCAATGCCCAGAGAGACAGGGTGGAGTCAGGAATTGGGGGTGGGGCGCCCCTCCAAAAGAGCCAAGAGGAAGGGGGTTGTGTAGCCTCGGACACTGAGGCCCTCGGCAGTCTGTGCCACCCCACATCCTGCCCCCCTGCGCCAGGCCTGCTGCCCCGGAGAGCCGCCATGCAAGACAGACAGAGTCAGAGACAGGCGGCACTTACTATTGGAGGAGTAGCCATGGAGGCATGCTAGCCTCACGTCCCCAGTCTCACCTCTTTCCTCCTCCAGCCTGGAAAAGAGAACATACAAGTCGCACCTTGAGCAGGAGCAGACTCCCCCGCTGGATCGGGGCCCGGGAGGAGCCCAGTCACCTCCACAGCCAAAGCCGCAGGAAACACAGCTACACAGTCAGGCCCTTGGGTCCATCTGGCCCAGCAGTGCCCACACTGACCGGCAGCAGCGCCTCTCCAGGGTTGCAGAGCTACAGCCAGATGCCTCTTTCTCCTTCCTCACACACAAAGCAAAGGCTGGGGGGGGGTCAGGAAAAGGGGGGCACTGTTTCCACCTCTCTGTCTTCAAAAGGGTGTGGCCTGGGGGTGCAGCCATTCCAGAACTGAACCCCCACAGCAACCCCCGCCCTGCCCTGCCCACGGCTGCAGGATCCCAGAAGATCAGATGAGATCACCTTACCCATATCCCCCCCCCCAATGCGGAATTGACCCTGCTACAAGGGACACACAACCCTTTGCTCTGCTTTTGTAAGAACTCGGACCACACTCTGCCTAGTGAGGTCCAGCAGGATGCCTGTAGGACACTGCTGCAAGAGGAAGAGTCCAAGAAGGACTTTTGCAGGGAAATGTCACCAGGATTGGGGATGCTCCCCTGCAATTCCTTTCCGGCTTCATTCCCAGGGACAAGCCCCGATCCTCTGCACCCCACCAGCTCACGCTGGTCAACCAGGAAGAGCCACAAAAAAGGCCTCTTTCAACACTGGCCATGGTTCCCTTAATCACCTTCGTTTTGTTATGAGAATTCTAAGGTCTCCACTAGAGAACAAATGCTCATAAATGTACAAGGCAAATGTACATACAGAAGTATATACTCCACGTGTCTGAAATAGTACTGGAGAACAATCCTGAAGCCATTTTGACTCTCCCAAATTGACCTCAGATATTCCTCTGCAAGGAGGAAGAAAATGGGGAAAGCTTTCCAATGGTCTTTGGACTGTAGGGGCTGCTTACACCTCCCTGTAAATACAGTCTGGCAAGTATCTGTTAAGCTGAGCAAACTATATGTGCAAGAGATTCAAGAACTAAAGTATTGACCATCTCCAAGGAATGGCCAGGAATGGCCAGGCTACCCAGAACATGCAATCATTATCAGGTATCCTGGCAGACTGGAGAGAAGCAACACTCTCAAATTTCTACTGGATGTATGTATGATATTTGGAGGGTGGTCTTGGGCTACAGGGTGGGCAATTTCAAAAGTCTTTATAGAGGCTGGAGCACCATTGTTCTGGGTCTCTCTCGCCTCCTTGCAAGGAGGGAGGGAACTCTATTGCAACAGAAAAATAAAGACCTGCCTTGCTTTCACTGCCTCCTGCCTCCATCCATCCATCCATCTCATCTCAGTCCCTTGGGGAGCTGGGCAGCAAAAGCCAACCACCCCTAATTTCCTATATCTGTTTGCAAGCCCCATCCATCCTCAGAAGGCAGGCCAAGCCCTTGAGTTACCAGCAAGAAAGGGAGGGGGAGAGCAGGGAAATATCCCATTGTGCAACCAGCTGTCACTGTTGCAAAGCCCCTGCGCTTGACCATCAACATGCCCAGAACAAGGCGGGAGAAGGAAAGGTGCTCTCTTCCCAACATTAGCATTGCTGTCACTTAAATGGGGGGAAAAACAGAACTGCATGGCTTTTGGACAGCAAACATTAAAATACAGGACTCTTCCCTTCCTGTCGTTGCTTCCTGGCTGGGGTGTAGGTCAGTGGGGGAAATATTCTGCTCAGAGAGATTTGAGAAGCTGGAATCTGCCAGGCGACCCCAAGGCTCTCCCAGCCGGAGGAACCCCAGGCAACGCTTTGCCCACCTTCTTCCAGGCACAGAAGCTGCCTCTTGACTGCTCCCTGCCCCAGGCAAAAGGGGGGAAGCCCCAGGGCCCAGGTGGGGGAGAGTGGCACCTTCAGGAGGTTCATGATCACTCCGACTTGGTGCATCAGGGATGGTTTTGATGGCTGCTGCCTCCTCACCCCCCTGCTGCCTCCTGCTGCCACCTAAGCCAACACAAGCCGGGCCTTTCCAAGGCAAGCAGGAAAGAGTCACCGCAGTGGCCCCTCTTCTCTCCCCACCTCCCTTTGCAAGCTTCGAATCACAGCGTCACAGAGCTAAGTTCGTTCCCAACAGATCTTGCACCAAACTCCTTCCGTTCCAGCCAGCCATTACCTTCAGATGAGCTTCAGACAGCCAAATTCATTCATTCCACCCAAATTTCTGGGTCACTTTCAGTAACCCAGATCATATTCTCCAGATAGATTACAAACCCAGAAATTATTGGGGGGCCCGGGTAAAGATTTGGGGGCCCCCACTGCGCTGGCCAACCAATGGCAACGTCCTTGTGGGTGAAGGTGAGGAAGAGTCAAGCCTTTCGAGGAGTCAAGAAAGAGACAGAGAGCGCCCTAATCTGCAGCTTGCCGTCTGATTGGATTTGATCCTGATCTCATTTTAGGAAGTATTTCAATTGATTGCCTGATTTTATGTTGATGTGTTATACATTTGATGTTAGCTGCTCTGAGCCCGGTTTTGGCCAGGGTTGTTGTTGTTGTTGTTGTTGTTGGCATTTCCTCTCCCATCGAAAGGAAGCTGCGCCTTGCTCAGAGGAAAGGAGGAGCCCCCTGGTCGGGGCACCACCCACCCAGAGGGATCCTTGCCCTCTGCATGCCCACCCTGCCTCCCCAAGGAGGAGCAGGCATGATGCTGGCTGGGCTCCTCCCCCCTGCCCCACAGCCCCCTTCCCACCCTGCCCTCCCAGGCCAGCCCCACTGACCTTCCGTGGAAGTAGGTGATGGGCTCGTGGTCCGCGTAGGCGGCCTCTTCGGGGAAGCCCTGCTCAAAGACTTTGCGCTTGTGGCGGAACTCAATGACGGTCTTGGTGTAGGAGTTCAAGGTGGTGACGGAGGCCGCCATGCAACAGGTGAAGGAGCCCCAGGCCAGGCTGCAGAGAGAGGGGGGAGAAGGGAGAAAGGGGGCTGGGTGGCAGACCCAGGACCAGGACCCCCCCCCCCGCCCCCAGCAAGGCCTCTCTCTGGTAGAAGAGGAGGAGTTTGGATTTGATATCCCGCCTTTCACTCCCCTTTAGGAGTCTCAAAGCGGCTAACATTCTCCTTTCCCTTCCTCCCCCACAACAAACACTCTTGTGAGGTGAGTGGGGCTGAGAGACTTCAGAGAAGTGTGACTGGCCCAAGGTCACCCAGCAGCTGCAGGTGGAGGAGCGGAGACGCGAACCCGGTTACCCAGATTACATGACTACCGCTCTTAACCACTAAACCACACTGGCACTGGGTCCCAAGGCGGCGCAGGGCCCACCCTGGACATTCACTCATTCATATTTATATATTTATGTCAGGTTCCTACTGGAAGACCAGACAAACACTAGAACATTAGCAGTGACGAAGTTTTTATCGGTGGCTGCAAGAACCAATGATCTCTATCTTTAAGTCTGAACGAAATGCTTGTTTAACCTGGAGGTAGGCTGTCTGAATTGTACATTGCGTTGTAACAATTTGTTGGGTCTATGAACCGTAATAAAGATAGATAGATAGATAGATAGATAGATAGATAGATAGATAGATTTAATTTGCATTTCACGTTTCCACCAAACGGTGCTCAAGGTGGCTCATAGCAATCAAACAAATATAATAAGGGGTCAATCGAGTCAAAGGTATTAAAAGGAAGGGGATTGTTTTGAAATATATCTATTCAAACAACGGTGTCCGGGGGTGTGTGTGTGTGGAATTAAGAGGTGCTGAAAATAAACTTCACAAAAAGAGAGAAATTAGTCAGGGAAGAACTATTCTTTTTAACGACAATAAATAAAGTGGAAAACAACTCGGTATGGAGAAAAGGAAGCATGAAGAAGCCGTAAGGAGGTGTGGGGTGTGTGCGTGTGTGAAGTCGAGAAAAAGAAATTTATGGTGGGAAATGTTTTGTTGGTGACTGGTACAGTATTTTGAAAAGCAAAATGCAATGTATGTAAGAATGAATATAGTATATATAACTAATGGGAATGGAAGAAGATATTTGCTTATGTATATGTAATTGTGAAAATGCAATAGTTATTATTATTACAGTTAAAACAGCCATAGGACATCAAGGAAAGAATATTAAAACAGGAAAGTAAAATCTTAATTAAATGACCTTTGGGGGCACAGCCCCCCCCCAGCTCAAGGCGAGGCGCAACAAAGCACCGCCCAGGCACATTTCCCCCTCCCGGCAGCAGGTGTCCAGGACTGAGCTCCTTCCTTAGACCCAGACCCTTGGCTCAGGAGAGGCACCTCATGCCTTGTTCTGCGCCAGAAGCAGCCTCTCTTCTTCACGCTTGCCCTGTCCTTCCACCCTGGGGGATGCAAAAGAGGAAGGGATGCCCACGGACCCCTCCCCTGCAATTCCAGAGGTGCCAGGAGGCCTGCGGGACAGGAGCCCAGACAAGGCAGCCTGATCCTTTGCCATGGCTGAATAATGGAGTTGGGGTGGGGGAGAGAAAGGTCTCTGCCTGCAGAAGCCTCCTGTGCTTTGCTCTCCTGATAACCCATCACTGGGCCAGCAGAGTCCTCTGTTTCCAAGAGGGGCCCCCATGAGGGTCCCCCCTGCAAGCCACGCAGAGTCTTCAGCCGCTCAGTCTCACCAGAAGGACCAGCCGTAGTCCCACGAGTGCGGCCTCCAGTCTTCCGGGCCGAGGCTGACCGTCACCTGGAACACCTGGGTGTACATCATGTGAGCCACCATTCCCAAGAGCCCTGCGAGAGACACATGCGGGGTGCGAAACACAAGAGCAGTCAAGCGCAACATTCCTAGAGGGAACATGTTTACACATGAGGAGGAGTGTTTGTCCAGCCAGCAGGTCAACTTCCTGTTTCCTTCTGGGCTGGGACAGACTTCTTCTGCATGGGACTAGAGGTGGGCGTGGCCTCACCTGTGCAGGTAACTAGAAAAGCAGAGGGCAGGGCAGCCATCTCTCCCTTTGACTACATGCATGGAAGAAGCAACATCTGCTTAGCCAAAGATGCTCTCCTGGCCTCCAGCCAAGAGAGGACAAAGGGACTGTCTCCTTATTGGATAGTTTCCAGGTGTATGTTACTTTTCAAAGCTAAGTCTGCCTTCTGGGATCCGATTGTGAGCAGAATGTGAGTAAACTCTTTTTATACTTTTATAGAAGACTGTGTCGTGTCTTATCTTTTATGAGGGAATAAGGGGGGAAATACCAAAACAGTTATTATAGAGGCTTTAGTGAGCCTGAGCAAACGCATCCGCTGTGAGTTTAAAAAGGGGAATGTTACTCTGCTAAATTGTGAACTTGTTAACACAAGTTGGAAAGGCTATAATCAAACAATATATCCTCTCCTGCATCCCTGAACATTCCCACAACACAGACCCAAAGGTTTGCCTCGCTGGGACAGGGGAGACCCTGAGGCTGTCTTGGAGCCAGGCCACCATCGAGCCCAGCAACTGTGGGGCAAGCTCCCCATCCCCGGAGACCCACTGGAGATGCTGCCAGGGACCAGCCCTGGGACCTTCTGCAAGCCAAGCAGGTGTCCTGTCGCTTGAAGGGGGGGACGGACGACTGTAGCTCAGAAGTACAGGGAACCAGGCAGAGGGCCTTCTCGGTAGTGGCACCCGCCCTGTGGAATTCCCTCCCATCGGATGTCAAGGAGACAAGCAACTATCTGGCTTTTAGAAGACATCTGAAGGCAGCCCTGTTTAGGGAAGCTTTGTAAGGCTTAAGGTTTTATGCTTTTATATATGTTGGGAGCCGCCCAGAGTGGCTGGGGCAACCAGTCAGATGGGCAGGGTACAAATAATAAATTATTATCATCACTATTATTTGTGAGCGAAAAGTTCTGGGTTCAACGCCCCGTGTGGCCAGGCAGTGAAAGTGTCCTCTGCCGAAGGTCGGCATGGAATGCAGTGGCCCAAGGTGGCTCCAGCTCAGAGCAAGGCAGCCTCAGATCTGGGAGAGGAAAGAAATGGTCTTCACTGATGACCCCAGCCTCAAAAACAAACCATTCCAGCTCAACCAAGTGGCTGTTTTCTTTTGTCTTTTTTAATTTAATTTTATTTTTTTGTCATTGTGTGTCAATTTTATTAGTATTTTCCACACAACAACAACACAGAACATATCAAAAAATAACAAAACAAAACACAAAAACCAACATTAAAAAACAAATCCATATCTAGCAAGTTAATAATATAAACACTAAAAAGAAAAACAAACATTGACTTCCACCAACCCCACAGCACCTCCTTTATCTCTCATTGTGTCTGCCTGTTTTCGTTATCATCTCTATCCTAACATCTAAATATAAATCCCTCTTTCTTATCCTTGCACTTCACAAGGTTATTCCAGACTCAGCCAGATTTCTGTCCTCAAACCTTGGCTTTTGAGGTATTCATTTAGGCACTCCCATTCTTTTTTTTACTTCACTTTTTGGTTTTTGTCTTATTATGTCTGTCAATTTGGCTAATTCTAAGTATTCTGAAAGCTTGCATAACCACTCTCCCCTAGTGGGTAACTGATTCCCTTTCCAATACTTAGCCACCAGGATTCTTGCTGCAGATGTTGCGTATAAGAAAAATTTAGTTTTGTCTTTTGGAATATCATCATTTAAAAATCCTAAAAGGAATGCCTCTGCCTTTTACTATATGATATTCTTAGTATTTTCTTTATTTCTTCCATGACCAAGTAGCTGTTTTCACCTTGCAAGGAGTGCAGTTACTTCCCGGAATATTTCCTGGGCTTGCGCAGGGACCTACCTGAGAGGACGGTGAAGACGGCGGCGAAAGCGTTGAGTTTGAGCCCGTCTATCACGTTGTTGGAGTGGATGAGCTCAAGGCACATGAGGCTGAAACCGATGACCAACAAAGCGATGTAGAGCACTTCTGACACCACGGACAGCCACAAGACTCCTGCAAGCACACAAGGGAGCTCTCTCAGGTCAGAGAGGCTGGGGCAGGGCAAGCTTGAGCTGCGACTCCTGCACTGCAAGGGGTTGGGCTAGATGACCTTTGGGGGGTCCCTTCTGACTTGACAATTCTATGATCCTAAGCTGAGCAAGGGAGTTTCCAGCTGAGCTGCTGCTGGGTTGATTCCAAGCTCAATTGGAAAACAGCCCTGCTCCCAGAACCATGGATCTGTCCTCAGCCGCCTTTCGAGGCAAAGAGAAGCAAGCATTTTCTGGGAAGGGGCCACCAGGATGGGGTGGGGGTTCATTTCATAGCCCACTGGCAGCTAGGATTGATCCTATTCCTTCATTTGGCCCCAGCCCTCCCTCCCTCCCTCCCTCCATGGCCATGACAAGCCCACTAGTCCTCAGAGTTCACTGCCTGCCTTGGGAAATGCAAAGTGTTATTTGTTTAGGAAATTTATGTCCTGCCTTCCCCCTGAATAATCCTCATGCGGACTTACCCCCCAAAAAAGAAAAAAGCAACAAAAGAAATACCCTCTAAAATCAGCATCCAAAAAATAAATACAAAGAAAGCAGCACGATTAAAAACCACAGCACTACTAATGAGAAGGAATGCGTAATTAAGAGGTAAAGATGGATGATTGTCAGAGAAGCTGAAGGAAGTCTAAAAAGAAAGAATTTGTTGGTTAAAAACTAGAAAAAAAATTGTATATTTGTGTTGTAAATCAATAAAAATTATTTTAAAAAATAAAAAATTCCTTCCAGTAGCACCTTAAAGACCAACTAAGTTAGTTCTTGGTATGAGCTTTCGTGTGCATGTGTGTATCTGAAGAAGTGTGCATGCACACGAAAGCTCATACCAAGAACTAACTTAGTTGGTCTTTAAGGTGCTACTGGAAGGAATTTTTTATTTTGACTATGGCAGACCAACACGACTACCTATCTGTTTAAAAAATAAAAAAAATAAAAACCACAGCACAAGCGGAGAGGGCAGATTTCACCAAGTGCCTAAAATCACCCTTTTTATTTAGAGAGCACCATCAGTGTTGGTGATGCTGAAACGAGGACAAGGTCTCAGCCCCAGGAAGCTTACAATCCAAAATTCAGCCCAATGGCAGTGGAAAGGGAAGGAGATGGGCAGGGAAGCAACGTGCGGCCGGTGGTCTCCATGACAGGTGCCGAGGCTTGAGCAATGCCAAGTGGAAGTCGGCCGTAAGGATGCACTGCACACCTTTGCCAGGGGAAAAAACCCCACAAGCGGGTGGGGGGGTGTTGCCACCTGCAGTCACCCATCTAAACCTGGGAGGGGGGCACAAAGAGGATGGGGGGCACAAAGACAGGCTCACAGGAGAAAAGGCAGCAGCAGCCCTTCGGGGACTCAGGCCAGCCCCAAACCGCCTGGTCCCCTCGATGTTTACCCAGTGCCATCAGCTGCCCTGTGCCACCCCCAATCTTTGGGGAGATCTGGAAAGGCAATGGAGAGGGCCAATCAAGTAGGCTCTTTGCCACAAAGGAGGTGGGCTAGGAAGCCCCTGGCCCCTTTTGCAGCGCTGGAGGAAGGCAAGAGCACCAAATGTGCGGCCTGGCAGGTGGAGTGGCAGCCAGGTGGCATCCCTGCAGGATCCGGGAGGAAGGAAGGGGGCCCCAAAGCAGAAGGAGGTACCAGGGCAAAGCCCAGGTGGGGCAAGACCCCCCCCAGCACGGGACCCTGAGTCAACAGGTCAACCCTCATGGCTTTTAGAGGTCTGCAAAGCAGGGCTCTCGCGTTGCTCTGACCTTGCCACTTCCAGCACAGGCACAAAAGGGGCAAAAGAGTCGCCAGGGAACAGCCGTTCTGCCCCCCCCCCCAGTTATGAACAGGCTCCCTCCCAGCGAAGGAAGCAAGGATACGCCTGTTGCTTACAGGCAAACTGAGGCAGGACAGCAGCCTTGGCTCTCCTCTGCAAAAGGACAGGATTTCTCGGTTCAGCGGTGCTGATCTCACCATCAAAACACGGGGGGGGGGGAATAAGAGACAGAGGCAGACAGACACGCTCCCTCCCTCCCTCCCTCCCTCCCCTGGCGCTGCCAATGTCACCTGCGCAAAGGTGACCCTGGCTGATGCGCATCTCTTACCTTTCTCGGAAGCTGGAGCAAGGTCAATGAAACTCCGGCATTTCTCACCTTGAAGAGAAGAGGAAAGGTTGGACAGGCAGACAGAGGCAGAGTGGGCATTGCCACATCCCCAGCAAGGCTCCTCTCGCTCCTGCCCTCTCCCACAGCCCCCCAAACGGCTGCCCCTGGGAGGCCCCGTTCGGGCAGGAAGAGAGGCAGCTGGCCTTGGAAGCAGAGTCAGGCCCCTGGGCTCCCTCTGGCTCTGCCCTGTCTACACTGGTGGGCAACGGGGGCACCCCAGGCTTCCAGGCAGCCCGACCTGGAAATGCCGTTGGGGACTGCGCCTGGGGGCTTCTACATGCAGGGCAACTGCTCTGCCCCAGAGCCGCACGGGCCCTTTCTCCCAGCAGAGACCATTCTCCCAGGAAGGGGCAGCCGGGCCTGTCCTGCCCCTTCTGCCTGTCCACAGGGCCTCAGCCAGTGCTGCCCCACCTGAGAAATGGGTGGGTCCCCTGTTTTGCATGCAGAAGGTCCCCAGTCCAGTCGCCACCTCTGCATACAGGACAAGGGAAGGAGAGAGAGGGGAGGCTGGGAAGGGATTCATCCTGCACATGGGGGCTCTGGAGCTTCAGCTAAGAGGCTGCAGGGGGGTGGCTTTTCCTGCCTGGGGCTGTGGCAAGTCCCTGGCGGCTCATCTTCAGCAAGATCTGACTCAGAAGCCCATGAGAGGAGGAAGTTCCGGGGCTCTGTGCCAGCCTTTCTCAAGCTAGAGCGCTCCAGATTTGTTTGTTCATTTATACAGTTGCACACTCTGCCGGATTTACGTATAAGCTAAACAAGCTCTAGCTTAGGGCCCCACTCTCTTGGGGGCCCCCAAAAAAATTTAAAGGGAAAAAACCTGGATGTACATTTCCAAAATAAAAAAGATACCAACATACTGCAAGAGTGTTTTGTGTTATGTAAGCTCCTGTGATGTAAGTCATGGGCCCCGCCTGCTAGCCTGCTCCCTCAAATATCACTGGTTTGCTCCTTTCTATATATAGGGTACCTACATTCTGCATGGACTGGTTGCATGGCAACATGGGCAAATGGCTTGAGGTCCATAAATTATCATATAATTCTATATTCAACATGAAAAACAGCATCAATTTGTTGTTGACAAAGGACAGCTGGAGATATAAAGGGCCCCATTACCTAAATCTGGCCCTGGTTGCACACCCCACTTATCATTAAACAAACAAATAACAACACAGTCTTAAAATACGACAAAGCAAGAGAATTATAAGCTCAAGATCAATGGCACAGGGTTGGGTCATATCTCAGGGAAAGCCTGATAAGGGGGCTTTGAAAGCTCTGCACTGTTTTGGATCACAGCTCCCTTCTTTCCTTTCCAACAGGGCCCTGTAGGATGACAGGAAGAGCCGTTCAACAATGGGACAGTCTCCCATGGAAGGTGGCAGACTCTCCATCCTTGGAGGGTTTTAAGCGGAGTTTGTATGGCCCTCTGTCAGGGATGCTTTAGCTGAGATTCCTGCGATGCAGGGGGTTGGACTGAATGACCCCGGGGGTCCCTTCCAATCCTATGACTCTGTGATTCTATGATGCTGAGGCTTCTGGGAGTCCAAAACACCTGGAGGAAGCAGGTTGGGCAAAGCTGGCCAATGCCCTCGCCTCCTTCCGAACCCTGGCACCAGCCCCCCTGAGGATTACGAGGATCGTGGCATGGCAAGGGGGAAGGGACTCCCAAGGGTCATGTAGTGGATGTAGTGATCAGATGGGATTACTATGAGGAGTTATAAAATATGCATCAAGCCATTGTGTCCGCGATGAAAGCGTTGCGTTGACTGGGTTTGATTCATTGACAATAGTTTCTGATCAAATCCCACAGGCCTCTCCACCTCTGCCATTTGCTTTCTCTACGCCTGACAGGCACGTATAAGCATTCTGAAACACAGGCCAGTTGCTTCATCAGGCATCCTGGGTCATAGAGATAGTAGGGAGCTTCTTTGATGAAGCTATTGTTAGTTTTGTTAATCTTAGGGCCAGGAAGAGGGTTCAGGAAGAGAGTTCACAAAGAGACAGTCAATACTACCCTTCCTTCCTTCCTTCCTTTCCTGCCTATTTATGACCTCCGGGTTTGCTGAATGCATTCCTCCTCTAGTCCTGTTTTATTTACTCTCAGATATGTATGCATGCTCTGAGTAGTCTTTGTAGTTAACAGGATTTCTTCTGATCTGACGTTGTCCCATGTTTTTTGAAATGCTCAGAGGAAATCTGATTGGTTCTTACGAACACTGCGCAAAAAGTTCTTTTGTGCATAAAACGACCTGGGCCGAGGGGTGGACAGGAATTATTATTGGCACCTCCTCCCAGAGTCTTGCTGGTCAAGCCTTGTGTGTATTCTATTAATCAGAGTCCAATCCTCCCTTGTTTTGGGAACGCTACAATGTTGGGAAGCCAGAGCCCTCCCCTCCATGCCAGGCTGCCCCACCTGAGCCAGCAAGTGAGCCCTGGCACCAAAGGTCCCAGCGGGCAGGCTTTGCCACTCCTCCTGGCAGCCCCTCGCCAAGGGGGTCTTTCTGCTCCAGCCCCAAACACTCCCCCCCCCCCCGGGATTCAGCTTCTTAATCACCAACACGGCACACAATGCAAGGTTGCATAACCATGAATAATTTTACATTGCTGAGTTATGTAACAATGGTATTTATGCAGCTATTAATAGTTTATACTATTCATAGCGTGCTAATAACAGTAATGTGTAGTGGATCTCTCTCTCTCTCTCTCCATCCACTTCCCCTAAAAATAAAAATGAAACCCTAGGAGGGGCATCATGTGTGCACATGAAAGGGTAGGGAAGAGCAGCCTATCCCCAAGTCCAAATCCTGTTGTGTTTTGCTGCTATAGCCCTATCCATCAGCTGGCAGAGAGGCAGGCAAAAGCTGAACCGCTAATGAAGGGTACCTATGCCAGTAATTAAGATCCATCCCCCCCCCTTGCCTGAGCCACATCGCCACCCCACACACAACTGCTTCAACCATCTGGCAGAAGAAAGGCCAGGGGCGTTTTGAGAGGCCTCAGCAATACAGTCGTACCTTGGATCCCGAACGCCTTGCGAGTCGAACGTTTTGGCTCCCGAACGTCACAAACCCAGAAGTGAGTGTTCTGGTTTGCAAACGTTCTTTGGAACCTGAACGTCCGACGGGGCTTATGCGGATTCCAATTGGCGGCAGGAACTTCCTGCAGCCAATCGGAAGCTGCGCCTTGGTTTCTGAACGTTTTGGAAGTCAAACGGACTTCCGGAACAGATTCCGTTCGACTTCCAAGGTACCACAAATGGTTAAATGGCAGTCTCATTACAGCCCACGGAATCAGCTTCAGTTGCTGAAACAGCTGGAGGACACAGCTGGGCACCTGCAGGAGGGGTGGCAGGCCAGGTGCCCTCTAAATCCCTGCCCATCACGGCTGGCACAACCCGGGAGGCAGAGGCCAGCCAGGTGGGTCCAGAGAGTAGTTCATGCATGTGGGAGTTAAGCCCGCTGCCTTGATCAAAGGGGGAAATGGTGCGGCCTCTCTTGAAGAGCCCCTCTCTGTTTCCAGAGGATTTGGAAAACTGTCACCTGGTCTTGAATACTCCATTCTGGAGCAAAGTGACAGAGAGGGTGGTGGCGCGACAGCTCCAAAGGCGCCCAGACCCAGATATGTCTAGACCCATGGCTTGCTGGGCCAGCATGACTAAACCACTTCTGGTGCAACCGGATCCTGTGACGGAAGCCAGAGCACACGGAAACGGCATTTACTTTCTTGCCGCAGTGGTACCTATTTATCTACTTGCACTGCTAGGTTGGCAGAAGCTGGGACAGAGCAATGGGAGCTCACCCCGTCGCAAGGATTCGAACTGCCAACCTTCTGATCAGCAAGCCCAAGGGGCTCAGTGGTTTAGACCATAGCGCTACCTGCATCCCCAACCAGAAAGTAGTCCCAGGGGACTAAGCACAGCCTGCCAGATCAGACCAAGGGACATTCGGTCTGGCATCCTGTTCTCACAGTGGGCAACGAAATGCTCATTAAGGGAAGCCTGCAAGTTGAACATTCTCCCCTCCTGCGGTTTCCATGCTCTCCCGACCATAGCTGTCAACTTTTCCCTTTTCTTGCGAGGAATCCTATTCAGAATAAGGGAATTTCCCTTTAAAAAAGGGAAACGTTGACAGCCATGCTCCCGACTGAGCTCCTCTCACTCACAAGGAACCTGAAAGCAAGCGGCTGGAACTGAACTTGGACTCAGCCCCCAAGTCTCATCGACCCGGCAAGACTCCAGCTCCTTCGTTAAAAGCTGCAGTGCTAATTCCCAGCTCAGTGGCCGCAGCAAAGGCTCAGCTCCACGCACAAGGGAACGAATCACCCTGGAATGCCATGGGCCCTGATATTTCTTGGCACCTTTTAAAGTGCCCCTTTGGCAAAAGGAAACCCACAGACTGCCATTCGGCTCACAGGAGTCGACCCCTAATAGCCCAAGAGACACAGAGAGAGAGGGGAGTCCAGGGCTGGGAATTAGCAGGGAAGGGATGGAGAGCAAGAACTCCCCGCCTCTTTCTAACAGCAAAAGCGTCAAGTTATTTCTGGACTTTCTTCACAACTGCTACAGATGCTACAGTCGTGAAGGCTGCTCCCTGCAAGGCCCTTTCCTCCTGGCCTAGGGGGCGAGACCCACACGCACCAGCTCTACTAAAGAGGCTCCAGGGAGACCAGAGGGACATCGCTATGCCTGGCAACAAATCCTAATTATTGGATTATTCTGCCTCATCTTTTTGTGCCTGCCAAACAGCTGTGCCATGCTTGTAATATTTTATTCTCTTGTTAATTATTCTGTATTAAATGTGCATTTTATATTTGACTTCACTTGGCAATGTTTTCTTTTGAAATGTTGAAGATTTTGACCTCCTTTGTAATGTTTTATTTTGAAATCTTTGAGATGGTATTTTGGTTTCCTGTTAATTGTGTTGCTTTGTCTATGTGCTTTATATTTGACTTTCTTCAGAAACATTTGATTCTGCATTGTTTTGTTGATGTTTAATATGCTGTAAACTGCTTTAAGATTCTTAAAAATATAAAGCAGTATAGAAATGAAATAATAATAATAATAAATATGCAAATGAGAGCATTTCGCAGCAGGCATGATGCATGTTTCAAAGCACTTCTCTCAAAAAAACTTTCATTTCCACAGCTCTTTGAATGCACCCCCCCCCCCCTTGTAGCCTTGCCCCATTGTTATTGCTTTAATCCGAAAGCAGCTGAGCCCCCCACAGCCCCCACGCTTTTTAAAAGTGAAGTGTGTCAACAGAAACAGCACACCATGTCGATTTATTTGGGACCTTTGCAGGAGAACTGCCTCCTTTCCCTCTGACTGGGCCGCAATGCCTGCTGGCTCCCTGCTGATTCCGTTTACTGGCTCCCCAGACGATGACCAATTGAAGAGCCTTTCTTGGAGCTTCATCACATGCAGGTTTTCTGAAGGGCACTTGAGAAGCAGATCATCTTCCATCTTTCCCCCGCTGCCATGACCTCAGGCATCTGTGTTTCAGTGGCCCCTGCACCCCCAACCAGGCTTCCTCACCAAAAACTGTCCCACTGTGGCGGACTGGGGGGGGTGAGACTTGACCTTTGACTTTAACCAGCAGCCCGTGAAGGTGACTTCCATGCCCCCCCTCCACACAACAAAGTGCCATCACTCCCTCTTTGCTGCTGAGGATTTATTCCTGCTATTTTTGAGCATATTGTATAACTGATCTTCTTCTAAGCTTTTTAGATTTAATTTCAGACTTGGCAGGGTAGCTGGGCAGACGCACTGCCTTTTCCCAGTCACCAGAATTTGGAAAGAGTCGGTACTCCCCACCCTGGCAGGACTTCATGCTCTGCGTCCCCCCCCCCCAACAGCAACCACTGCTCCCCTTGGCCCACGGTTGCAAGAGGGGGGGGGAGGAGAGTTGTGAGGTCCAGAGGGGCTGCAGCTCTTCTTCTGCTTACTTCCAGCACCTGCTTCTGGCTATGGCAGTGAAAACATCTTTGCAAAACAGACGCAGATGGAGCGAGCAGGGCTGTTTTGGCACAAACAACAGGCACAGGCAAAACCAAGCCCTTTCCCCACCAGGAGCCCACACACCCAGGGAGAAGCTGCGCAGTCGATGCGCTGAGCTGCAGGCCTCCCTCAAAGGTCTCCTCCGAGTCAAATTTAGACAAATGCATGGAGGAGAGGGCTATCGAGGGTGACTGAGGCAGCGATGCTTCTGAATGCCTGTTGCTAGAAGCCACGGGAGGAAAGAGTTGCTCCTGTGTTCGAATCCTGCTTGCTGGTTTTCCACAGGCACCTAGTTAGCCACTGTGAGAAGAGGATGCCGGACTAGAGGCAGATGAAAGTGATGGACTATATGACACTGGCTGAGATGACTGGCAGAATCCGTGATCAGAGGAGAGAGACGGCGGAAGAGGACTGGAAGAAATTTAAAATCTACCTTAAGAACTATTATAAAATTGATGAATGTTAAAATGCCGAGGTGTTTGAGAGAAAAAGGGATACAGTGACATAAGATTAGGCTAAAGAAAGGACTAAGAGGACATATATTTGATAAAATTGCTTAGAAGCTGCTGAAATAATTTAGTAAATTGGGATGCAGAAAGGGGAGGTATGGGGGAGTCCCAGAAATGAGGGTTATGGAAGAAAGGTTATGAAACTATACATGTTTGTTTGTCTGTTTATTTGTTTGTATTGTTTAAAAAATGTTGTAAAACCAATAAAAAAAATTATAAAAAAGGATGCCGGACTAGAGGGGCCATGGGCCTGATCCTGCAGGCACTTCTTACGAGTGCATTTATGACCAACACTCCAGACTTCAGCAGGAAAAGCTCATAGCAACTCTTGAGACTGACAGTGGCTTTTAGAGTTTCAGAAATTTAAGTGGCTCAAATAAAGAGACTACCTGAGAGCCGCTGCTCAGAGTAAGCTCCAGCATCTGCAGGAGGCCCTGGGTCCCAATCCTTATGTTATAAGAACTCTAAGGTCCCAAACATAAAATAAATGTTCGTAAATGTACAAGGCAAACACATACCTAAGTACCGGTATATAAACCACATACAGTATCTGAAATAGTACCGGAGAGTAATCCTGAAGCCACCCTTCAGTGACCTCAAATGTTCCTCTGCAGTAAGGGAGGCAACTCCCACCTTAAGAGTATATGTGTGTATGGATATGGTGAGCCTGTGACCTGGATTCAGGAATTAAAATATTGACCATCACAAAAGAATGGCCAGGCTGCCCAGGTAAAGCAATCAGTGACCATTAACAGATATTCTGGCCAACAGGATTTCTGCTGCAGATGCCCCCTTCTGTGATGGATGTATGATGTTCTTTGGGGGGGGGGGGTATTGGGCTACAGGGTGAGCAATTTCAAAAGTCTATATAAGGGCTTGCGCACCATTGTTCGGGGTTCCTCCCCCCTCCTGCGTGGGGTGAGTGAGGACCCTATTGCAACAGTTTATTAAAGATCAGGCTTACTAGCTGCTTTGCTTCTCAGTGTTCTCCCTCCCGATAGTGAACCCTCTTAAGGACTCTAGTCAGGCTCTTGGATACCCCATAAGGGAAAAGGAGCAGGTTTTTTCTGTGGCACTTAGTACCCTGAGTAGCAGCAAAAAGTGCTGGAAGAGGCCCTCCTCCCCCTGCTGGAGACCCCAGAGAGCTGCTGCCCCTCTGAGGAGACAAGGCTGGACCGCCTGCTTCTAGATGGAGGAAGCTAGGGAGCTTTGCCCTGCTCAGGAACTGGGGGAATTATTCCCTCCCTGATGGCTGATGAATCAAAGCATTAACGCTGCTTATCTCGACTACGGTACAAGGTTTCCCCAGATACACACAGCTGATTATAAGAGAGCCACAGTTGAACACAGAGCTCAGCGCTCCAAGATGCCTGGGTCGCTTGGCAGCCCCACACCGCCTGCGTCTGCAGGGAGAGGCTTCAGTCCCCTCAAGCTGAGCAACTTCCAGACCTTGGAGAAGCTGCGCAGCTCCCTGCAAGCTCGGCCCCGGTTGCGCCTTTGCTGGAAGGCTTGCGCAGCCCAGGGGAAGGGCCCTGGCAGCTGAGTGGCAGAACAGGTGGGGCTGGGAGGGACTCCGGCCAGAATCCCTGGAGAGCAGCTGCCGGTCAGTGCAGACAGTGCTGAGCTGGGTGGGCCAATGTTCTGGCTTCATAAGGCAGCTTCATATGTTCCATGTATGTTCTCTATAAAAAGGGGGGTGCACGCAGCCATGGCTTGCCCTGGTGAAGTTGTGGGGTGGTTTGAAGGAGGTGGGGGGAGATCCAAGCAAGAGCTTTGCTTGAGATGCAAAGAGCAGCTGGCGGGGGTGTCGACTACTGTCTCAACCACGGCAGGCTTAAACTCTCCCACCTTCCCACTCCCACCCCCCCCCTCCCAAGCTGCCCAGGCTGCTTTTTAACTTCTTTTTCAAAAAACTACCACGCTGGCTTATTTCACCCACACAACTAGTTTGACACTGATGTAACTTGCGGGGTTTTGGGGATGTTTCTCGTGTAGAATCAAAAACAAAGTTGGGACTCCAGGACTTAATTGCCCAGCATGTTTTAAAGGTGGGGGGGGGGGACCCTCAGACACACTTCTAAGTGAGCAGGTGAACTGCGCCATGCTTTGCTAGGAGACAGGAGGGCAGCCGCAGCTGGTTGGGGGGGGCACGAAGCCGGGGTGTCCCAGGGGACCAGGAGAGCCTCCGGCTGCTCCATCCGTGGCTGGCAGCAAAGACGGGAGCACAGCCCCTGGCAGGACTCAGCAAGCCCCATGAAGAGGCCGAGGGCTCATCCGTACTGCCATCTCATACGGACAGGAAACTCCCCGGACCTCCGTTGATTCTCTGCCGTCTTTCGGCTCCTTCAACCTGGCTTTTCTCATACCAGGGATACTCTGAGGCTACGAGAAAATCCGGGCCGCGGCAGAGGAAAGTGTGCGAAGGCAGGGATTTGGAGGAGAGCAGCCTGAGAGTCAGCGGAGAAGACATGGAGGCCAGGGGTGCTTCTTCCCGGAGCCTCGAAGCACTTTGCCCTCGACCCAGAGCGCTGGAACGACCCTCCTGCGCGGCGCAAGGAAGAGGGAGCCAAGGAAGGGGAAGGGGCGGAAGAGAACCCGCCGCCCTCGAGGGGGGCATGGGGCTGGGCTCCTCGGGAGCCCCCATCCCTGTGCTTGAGGCCGGTCCCCCTCCTCGCAGCCGGGGTTGGCCGGGGCCGCGGAGCGGGCAGAGGCCGCCTTGCCTGCTGCCTGCGACGCTGCCCGTGCCAACGCGCCATCCGCCGTCGCCACAGCAACGCCAGCAGATGCTGCAAGGCCGGGCAGACTTACCTGCGCGTAAGCGCCACTCAGCTACGGTGGGATTACTTCCGAGGAGGCCTCTGCTGCAGCAGCCCAAGCCTCCCTCCGGGTCCCAGGCAGACGGGCAGGGGGACAGGCGCCCTCCCGCCCGGCCAGAAGTCCGACTCAGCCGGGCCCTGGCGAGCCCCCCTCCCCACCGCGAACGGCGTCCCCTGCCGGCGGGGCACGAAGCCCGGGGCCTTGGAGAGGTTGCTGCGCGCGGTGCCTTTGTCCCGCCGCAGGCTTCTCCGCCGGGCAGGGACGAGGCGGTGCCCCCCGGCCCCCCGCCCCGCAGGGACTCACCGGGCGTGTTGATGTTCTCCTCGCACGAGTACCAGATGCCGGCGTGGAAGTACCTGAAGAGGAAGCGGTCGTCGCCCGTCTCCCAGCTGTAGTGCACCACGTTGGAGGCGGGCGGCGAGGAGCCGTTGCGCGCCGTCTCGTTGGCGGCGGCTTCGTAGCCGTAGTCGAGGCAGTTGGTGCGCTTGTGGGGCCCGCAGGTGGGCTTGGGCACCCGCTGCGTCCCTTCGCACCAGTGCGTCGTGCCGAAGGCCGTGGCCGAAAAGAGCAGCGCCAGCAGGTTGAGCCCCACGGCCAGCAGCGCCCGCGCCCGACGGCCCCCGACGGCCCCGCCGCGCCCCGACGGGGCCCCGCTCCCGCCCGCCGCCGCCGCTGCCGCCTTCATGCTCGCCCGCGCCACGCACCAGGCAGGCAGCGGCGCCGGCGGCGGAGGAGGCCTGCCATGGCTAGGAGGGGGCGCGCGCCTCGGGCTCAGCCGGCGCGCCACTGGCCAGCCAACGCCGCCGCCGCCAGGGCCAGGGAGGCCCGCCCGCCCGGCGAGAGGGAGCCGCCCCGGAGGGAGGGCCTGGCGCCGCCCCTCCATCGCCAGCGAGGGACGCAAGGAGCGGGCTCCGCGGGGAAGGGAGGCCGGAGAGGAGGCGGCGGGAGGCGGCTGCTAGGAACCGCGTGGCGGCGCGCGGTTCACTTAGGGAACTCGCTGCCGCAGGAGAGGCCAGCAATTTGAGTGGCTTTAGAAGAGGATGGCGTGGGACCAAGTCATGGAGGAGGAAAGGGCGACTGATGGCTAATAGCAAGGATGGCTCGGCTCTGCCCTCGTGGCTGGAGGGAGCAGTGCTCGGTTGCTAGACTCGGCTAGTATCCCCCATCTTTTGTTCGTGCAGCTGCTTCTTCCTGCCTAAGTGCGGGACCTTACAGTTGTCCCCATGGAAACTCCTTTGTGTTCGTCGGGGCCCAGTTCTCCAGTCTGTGGTGGTCGGTCTTCCCGCGGCATTAGGTACCCCTCCCAGTTTGGTGTCATCTGCACATTTGCAGCCTCTCAATTCCTTCGTCCAAGTCATTGACAGAGATGCTGAACAACAAGGGGCCCAGGACAGAACCCTACGCCCCCCGCCCCGCCCCGCCTTCTCACTTCCCCCCAGGATGATGAGGAACCATTAGGGAGCAGTCTTTGGATTCCAGCTACAAATAAATCCACCTAACAATTACCTCATCCAGCCCAAATTATATTACTTGTTAACAACAAGTGGTTGTTTTTTTTAAAAAAAGTATGCATTTTTACAGCATTAGGAGATAAAATGTATAGCAACTTATAGCATTATAATTTTAAAGCTGGTATCACTGGATCAAGTTAATCAGTTTTATTGAATGAATTAAATTGTTTTAATTGGGTCTCAAATGAATGTGCAATTAATTGTTGCTGTTTTGAATTTTATTTCATTGTGTATTATTTCACTGTGTCCTATTTTCCTTAGTAGGTCGTACAAACCGCCGTTCTGAGTCATGCTTTATATAGGGTTTGGTATGGGGCGCTGGGGAGTTTATGGAACCGAGCAGGGATGGCCTGAAACAAAACCGGGTCCCGTGGGACAGGGCCACAGCAAAAGGGAAACTGAGGCATCTCTCTCCTACGCAGCTTGACCTCCTGCATCGCCCTTCCACAGCTGAGTGACTCCTTTGCAGCAAGATGCTCCGGAGGGAGGCTGGAGGGCGCGCAACTGAGACCAGGATCGACTGAGGCGCCGCTGAGAAAACCCTGCATCTCCTTGGGGGTGGGCAGGAGGGATTTAGGGGCTGCAGGGGAGGGTGCCTGGGAAAGAGAGGAGGGGGCGATGGAGAAGCCCAGGCAGTCAAACGCTTGACGGGCTAAGAGCCTCAGTGGCGCCCTCTGGAGGCTTCGCTCAGGGCAAAATTCCTGGCTAAGCGCCCTTCGTTTCACCACTGCAGGCAGAAGCTCCGAGGGGGCCCCTGCCAGCTCAATGGGCCCCCTCTTCTCCCTGTTGGGCAGCCCTTTGCCACCAGCGCTGGGCAGCCAGGCTCCTGACCGGGGGTGCGGGGTGGGCTTGCAACGGGATGAGGGCAGGGGGGTTGGGAGAAAACCCAGATGGCAAAGCGAAGTGACCACTTTTGGGCAGCAAGATCCACCGGGGCAGTAGATCCAGCCTCCGTGGGCTGCATCCCCCCCCCGCCCACTGCTGTTGCCATGGTGGCAGCAAATACAGTGGCACAGCTTCGTGGAGGCCAGATCCTGCACCGCCCCTGCATCACACGCCCCGCGTCGCCTCTACAGCTGTCTCTCGATGAAGAGTGTTGATGGATTTAAGATGCGTAGGAGCGTATATTTTATTCATTAATTATCCTTCTTTCCCCCCCCTCCCGTTGTGTGAGAAGGCAAATGCCTTTTTCAGCGGAGTCATACCGCCATCCGCGTGCAGCTTATCTGGAGACGCTTTTAGGACTAGGTAGCATAACCTTCCAGAACAACATCAACAATAAGACATTTTATTTATATCCCGCCCTCCCCAGCCAAACCGGGCTCAGAGCGGCTAACAACATACTGATATCCAAAGATGCCCAGGCAGACTCGGGTCACTTTTCTCCTTTATATGCTTCCCTCTTAACAAAAAAAATCATGCAAGGGGGTTGAGGTGTTTTAATTAGCGTTCATGTGTGAAGACTGTGTGTCAGACTTTGATAATATAACCAAGATCCGTGTGTATTGGAATGTGTGTACCTGCTTCTGAGCATCAGCAATTAGCATGCGAAGAGTTAATTACGCCTATGTGAATGTCCTAGTTGTGTGTATCAGCCTCTAATCCTAGTCAAGCAACAAGTGTTGACGAAGTCAGGGGAACTCCTTTGTTAGGTGACACCTGGGGGGGGGGTTTAATTATTAGTACTTCAAAGGATCGAAAGAACTAGCCGTGAGGATGCAACCGAATAACGGAATTATTATTTAGGGGAGCTGCCTTGGACTCGCCGGCTGCACTGCTGCTGCCAGGAACAAACCCCACGCTGCAAGATCTGGAGTCCCTCCATGCAGACGGAAAGTGTGAATAAGTGGATAGACCGCTTATCTTGAAGCTGCGACGGTCCGCACCGCGCGCCATTTCCCCAAAGGAGCGCAAGCCCTGGACCCCCCTGGACACTTGCCCCCGCTCGGCAGAGAGAAGAAAAGGCCCCCGGCATTTGCAACAATATTGGCACACAGCTGACGCCAGGAAGGGGTGACTCATTCCTCCTCTGCCGCCCCCCCCCCCCGCCCACCTCAAGCCCAAGCCTTTGCTGCTTGCTTGCAATATAAATTCTTCTTTTTGGTGCTAGAGGAATAAAGGAACGCGGCAATCACAATTACTAGTAAGTTTGGGCCGATTGGAGCAAAATGGATGCTATAGGCGCCCCCGCGCAAACCACCTCCCTCGATGGGTCTCCGGGCCCTGCCAGAGAGAGGAGTCTGGCCGGAGCAGCCTTGGAAGAGGCCCCCGGCTAAAGAAGGGGTCCCGCCTCTGCTCCCACAGCCAGATTCCTCTCCTGGGAAGAAGCTCGCTTGCAGGACCTGGAAGCCAGAGCAATGCCCTCCCCAGGGGGGCTGCGCAGCAACTGCTCTTCAGAGGCGCCCTGCCCCGGGGGTTGGACTAGATGACCCTTGGGGTCTCTTAATGGTTCTATAACACCCGAGCTTGGACACAGCTGCTGCTGCTGCTGCTGCTAGTGGCTTTGGATAGTCTTATCAGCCTCCGTGAACGTGTCTACTCTCTCAACGCCCCCCCCCCGTGTCCGCCGCTACCTCTGGTGGAAAATGCGTGGAAAATCCCGCGGCTCCCTTAGTAGGAGGCCGCACTACATGGAGCGAGAGGGGAGTCACAGCCCAGGTAGAGATAGCAGAGGCCTAATCCCCCCCCCCGCAGGCCTCCTGGAGTTGGGGTAGATGTTGGCACCCTGGGTGTCTGCTTATCTGCTCCCCAGACCTCCCGACCCGCCCTGGGCGCGGCTCCTTCTCCTGGCTGTGTGAGCAGATAGGGTGGGGGAAGGAGAGAGGGCGCCCCCCCCCCCGCGCCATGGGTCCTTCCCCAATGCTCTGGTGGTTTCTCGGGATCTCAGGAACTCATGGTGGTTTCAGAGCCCGAGTCGCCCCCTCCCAGGCCAGGCAGGGTTCCTGCTTGCGGGCCTCTTCCCGCGCCCTCTCAGTGCGGGTGTGGAGGGGACCCCTGGCACTGCCCCCCCCCCGCCTTGGCTGTGGGGAGGGGGCTGCCCCTGCCCTCGAGCGCAGGATCCTAGGAAGCTGCCTTCTATTGCATCCAACCCGGGCCGTATTGCCTACACGGGCTGGCAGCTGTGGCTCGCGGGGCTTTCGGGCTGGACGGAGCCCTTCTGCGAGCACAACCCCACGCCGAGACCGGCCCTTCCGAACAGTTCGTCTGCTTCATCCCAGTCAGTCCAGCCAGGGGCGCAAAGGCCTGGGGAGCCCCACCCCGCAAGTCCCCCGAGGGGAACTGGAAGGAAGACCCCCAAGGAGAGGGAGGGAGCCCTTCTGGGGCTGACTGCGCCCCTGTCCCGCAAAGGCCACGCGTGCCTGCGGCTCTTTCAGGTCCCCCACCGAGCAGGCGACTCGGTCCAAGTGCCCCGGGTTCAAGGAGCGCCAAGGCAGGGACTATCCCGCGGGACGGGGTCTCCCTCGCCAGAGCCCCCTCTCCCTTCCTCCCGCCCGCCCCCAGGTCAGCCCAAGAAGACGCGAGAGATCAGAGAGAGTCAAGTGCAGGTTTATTGTGGGCTTTGGGGGTCGCGGGGCGGCGTCGAGGCGGCTCCTCTGCGGCGGGCCTGGGCTTCGTGGGGCCTAGCGGTACTTGGAGGTCAGCACGGCGCCGACGCGGCCCAGGAACTTGTCCATGGAGACGAGGGTGCTGGCCTTGAGGAGCCCCTGGTGGTGGGCGGCGATGGACACCAGGAAGCAGTGGCCCAGCAGCTGCGGGAGAGGCGGAGGGGGAGCGTTAGACGGGGCCCCGACGGAGCGAAGCAGGGATCCCGGAGCCCCGACGGGGAGCGAGAGAGACTCACCGCGAAGTTGACCGGGTCCACGCGCAGTTTCTGGGCGTGCAGGTCGCTGAGCTTGTCGAGGGCGCCGGCGATGTTGTCGATGTGCGCCACGGCCTCGCCGATGGCCGCCGCGACCTTCTTGCCGTGCACCTTGATGTCGGCGGAGCCGGGGCTCACGTCCATAGGCGCCGACTCCATGGGGCTTGAGGGGGCTCGAGCCCCCTCAAAACATTTTTTGGGGGGGCTCAGCCCCCCCAATAATCTCGGGCGGGCGCCCTTCCAGCAGAGCGCCGCCGCCGTCCCCCGCCTCCTCCTTCGCCAGCCAGCCAGCCGCGCGCCCTAATCGGAGAGCCCCGGCCGGAAATCCCGCGAGAACAGGGGAATCCCGACTGGCCACACCTCCCAGCCAGCCAATCGGCTGGCTGGGGGGGCGTGGCTTGCCCTATTTAGGGCCGGAGCCACTTTATTTGCATATTCATGAGCTTATTTATTATTCATGAGCTTTCCCGGGCCCCCCCAATATTTTTTCTAAGTCCGCGTCCCTGCTCACGTCTTTGTGCGCGAAGTAGGTCTTAGTGGTGGGGTGCGCCGCGAACATCCTGCGGGAAGAGGAGGCGGAGAGGAGCAGGAAGACGAGGGTCCGACTCCCGCCCGGCCCGCGGCCTCGTCCCCGGGAGCAGTGGCGTAGCGTGGGTTGTCAGCACCCGGGGCAAGGCAAGTAATTTGCGCCCCCTCTGCCCTAGGGGCAGAGAGCTGCGAGGGTGAGCGCCCCCCAGATGTTGCTCCAGGTGCGGCCGCCCCCCTGCACCCCCCACGCTACGCCACTGCCCGGGAGAGGGTCCCTGCACGACGGGGCGGACTTACCTGGTGATGGCATCGGCGCCAATGTCCCCGGCGTTGGCCTGGATCACGCTCCAAACGTGCTTCACGTGGCTCTTGTCGTCGTCGGTCAACACCATCTTGGCAGCTCAAAGTCTCGGGTGCCGTCGGAGCGCGCGCGGCCTTTTTATCGGGGGCGCCCCGCCCCGCCTGGGGCCTCTCCCTCGGCCTCCGCCTTCTCCCCGCGTTATCGCTTCTTACGGCTAGTGCTAGGATGCGGGAGGGAGCGCACGAACAGCCTCCCCGCAACTCCCGCTGCTTTCCCCCAGACAGGAGGCCTTGCCGGGTATCTACGTCGGGCTCTCCCTGGGCGATGACATGCCTCCTTTGCTAGTCCTGACACCCCCTTTGCGGCCATTGGTCTTTCCCTAGAACCGCGCGTGGCGGAGGCGCACGAGGAAAGGGGAGGGACGGTGCCTTCCAGAAAGCCAGGATGAGGTCCTCGTCCGCCCCCGCGGGGCTCCGGCCCGAACCAAACCAAGTCAAATGGGTCTTCCCTTTGCGCAGCAAACCAGCCGGCGGCGGGGGCGGCAGAGAAGGGTAGCAGTCAGTCCCGCTGAATGCGGACATTTTGTCCTTGGCCTCCCCGCGAGGTAGCTCTCCGAGGACTCCCGAGCAAACTTAGGAAAGGCATTGGAAAATAAAACTGTGGCTATCATCATAATGCCATTCCACAAATCTGTGGTACGACCACACTTGGAATACTGTAGACCAGGGGTTCCCAGTTGGTGGTCCACGTCACACACCCAGACGGTCCCTGACGCATACCTATCAACTGTCTGGGACATCCCTTTGTGTGTGTGTGTGGGGGGTCACTCTCACTTTGTTGGAAGTGTGGCAAGATGGGTATTAAACAGATGTCCTTCGTTGTGCAGTATTTGGTATCCGGCACAGCAAAGTACTGGGACCAGATTTCTCAAGGAACACAAACAGCAGCACAGCAACCAACACGAAGCCCCTAACATATTTGGCTAAATGATCTTTAAATTTCTTCCATTCTTCTTGGTAGTCCTCCTCCTTCTGGTCGCGGACTCTTCCGGTCAGGTCAGCTAGCTCCCAAAACTCCATCATCTTCATCTGCCATTCCTCCACTGTTGGTACTTTCCATTTTTTGGCCAATAAAATTCTGACTGCAGTTGTGGCATACAGAAACAATCTGACTTCTTTCTTGGGCAGTTCCAGACCTATTATTCAGGGTAGAAAGGCTTCTGGTTTCTTAATATATTTCAATTTAAATAAAATTACTTGTGAATATCAGATAGGCTTAGGATTTAAATATGTGGTGTTGTAGAATAATATGTTTAAAGTTTAAATGAAAAGAAAGATAGATGTTAATTTGACTAAGTAAATTATAAATAGTTTTGGGAAACTGCTACAATGATTTATATGGAAACTCATCCAGAGGGATTTGAGGAAGTCACCTAACAAGGTTAACAAAAGAGGATTTATTACAGTTAAGATAAACGTTTGTTTGTATGTTTGTGTTTTGATGTTCTTTTTCTATTTGTTTGTTATAAATTTGGAAAATTAATAAATTTTTTTGGAAAAAAACAAAAACAAAACACGAAGCCTCTAATCATTCCAGTTTTATACTTGAAATAAAAAGCTGGTTTAAGGAAGGGGGGGCGGGGTTTCCCGGAAATAATCTACGGAGCAAGGAAGAGCTCGAATGGAGAGTCACCACGTGCCAGGAGTGGAGGCCTCGAGACTTTCCTAGAAGTTGAGGCCTTTGTCGCGGACTTAAACCAACGTGTGTCCCCCACGCCCTTCACCAACACAGTAGCGGTTATGACAGGCGTCCAGGGTGGGTTGCATGCACGTGCATTCTTATCCACACGCACACTCTTTCCGTGCATGCTTATGGGCGGCACACTGGGTGCAAAAAAGGTCGGTGAGAATGCAGAACGGTGAGTGGCAGCAGAATTCCTGGGTTAAACTAAGGCAGCATTTAAAAGAAGGGGGGCCCTTGCAGGACATTTCTCCCCTTCTCCACGGAAGGGGGATCCAAGGTGCTTGGCCGCGGGAGCCGGGCTGAAGGCACCTGCGGAAGAGACTCGGGGAGGGCGGCGGCAACTCGGGGATGGCGCCCTGCGAAGCTTTACCGTATCAGGGGGGGGGGGGCAGGGGCGGGAGCGTGCATCTTATTGGGACCACGACCCCCCAAAAACGGGACGTCCGGAACAGTTGTTCCACGGACCCTCTGGATGGGTTACACTGGGGTCTGGGGACCCCTGTTTACAGGAAATACGAGGGAGAGGTGACATGATAAAAGTCTATAAAATTACGCATGGCATGAAGAAAACGGGTAGAGAATAGTTTCTCTCTCTCTGTTATCACACTAATCTAGAACTTGTGGACCCCAAACGAAGCTGAAGGCAGGAAGATTCAGGGCACAGAAAAGGAAGTCCCTCTTCACGCAGCACATGGAACTCTCTCCCACAAGAGGCAGTGACGACCACCAACTTGGAAGGCTTTTAAAGAGGATTGGGTGGACTGTGACTGGCCCGGGTCACCCGGAGAGTTTCTAGGCTGACGGGGGCGGCGGGGTGTTTCGCAGAGGCATACCCAAGAGCCCCCGCAAGCGACTACCCTCCGGAGAAGGTCCCCAAAACCCATCGGAGAGAAGCAGGCGCCCGCGGGCTCCAAGTGGCCTCGGCGGTGGTCTGTGGGTCCACCAGAGTTGGCCGTCTTTGAGCCTTAGCCGCCTCGAGCGGCAGTCTGCTGGAAAGGGAGGGAGAAAAATGACCCATAAACGAATCCACCGACTTGGGGGTGAAGGGGGGGGGCTGAGTTCTAAGCGCTCGAAAACAGGGCGAAGCTTTCGGGAAAGAAACTGAGCCAGGCGCCACGGCGCGTCCCCACCGGGCCTCTGCGCGTTGCTGGCCTTCAGCCAGCTATGGGCGCCCAAGCCAGGCCTCTCCTTGCGGCGCCCAGACGCAGCTGGGAAGGGCGGGACCTCTGGGTCGGAGGCCCCCTGCGCAGCGCCGATTAAAGGCTGCCTGCCTGCGCGCGCGGCGCCCAGGACGCCCCACTGCCAAGATGGGGCTGACCGAGGAAGACAAGCAGCGCGTGCGGGCCATTTGGGTCCCGGTGAGCAGACACGCCGAAGCCGTGGGCGTCGAGGTGCTCACCAGGTAAGTCCTCCCCGTCGGCTCCGGGACCCTCCCCAAAGTCTGCCGTCCGTGGGTGGAGTCTGGCCTGACCCTGTCCTCGTTCTGCCCGCCCCGCAGGCTGATGGCGGCGCACCCCACCACCAAGACCTACTTCCACCACCTCGACCTCTCGCCGGACTCGGCTCAGCTGAAGGCGCTGGGCAAGAAGGTGGTGGACGCGCTCAGCTGCGCCGTCGAGAACCTGGACGACCTGCCCGGCGCCCTCGGCAAGCTCAGCCAGCTGCACGCCTTCGAGCTGCGGGTGTCGCCCAGCAGCTTCGAGGTGAGTCGCGCTCCCCGAGGCTGCCCCGGCCTCCCGCTGCCCTCCCCGTCGGGCGGCCCAGGGTCCTGCTCTCTCTCTCTCTAACGCTGGCGCTCTCCTCTCTCTCCCACAGTGCCTTAACCACTGCATCCTGGTGACCGTCGGGGCCCACAGCCGCGGCTCCCTGGACCCGGCGCTCCTCCTTTCCGTGGACAAATTCCTGGGCAGCGTCGCCCGCGTCCTGACCTCCTGCCACCGCTAGGCAGGGCAAGACGGGCTCGCCCGGGCGCCCTCCCCGTCTTCTCCCTCCTAATAAAGCTTTGGGCTCTTTCAAGTGCAGCGCTGCGCCCTCACCTCTCTCTGGGGGGCGGCTGGGGGCGCTGGACGGACTTCGGAGGAGCCCTCGACGGCGCTCCCCTTGAGGGTGTCCGTAGGGAATGTCACATTGCCCCCGGACCGGATGGTGAAGACTGGGTAATAAATGAGTTTATTCACCATCAAGCCTTTTCGTACCTCGGGGAAATGGAGGGCCGGCAAGCCTGCGGCTTTCCCCTCTATACCCCTGTGCTGAGAGAGAAGAGAATAGAATCGCAGAATTGGGGGGCACTCCAAAGGTCATGAAGCCCAACCCGCTGCAATGCAGGAACTGCAGTAAAGGGGGCATGGGATTTTTGTTGGGGGGGGTAGGCCTTTTGTTAGGGGGCAGAACCTACGTTAGCTCTGCATTTATGTTGATTTCTATTGATTTAGGGGAGCTGCCCCTCCCTGCCCCCTCTTGGCTACGCCCATGAAAGGGAGGCTGCTCAAAACACCCCCATCCTAGGTGTTCTTTGCTTCCACTCAATGATGGGGAGGCCAGCCCCCCAAAAAAAAACATCCGCACGCCGAGAAGAGCGCAGGGAGAGGTCTCCGCGCAGGCAGGGGGTCGCCTCAGGCTCCAGTCCCCCGAGATCACGATGACCAGAGCAATGGGGAAAGGCACGTGGCAAGGGGGGGGGGGCGCTGCCTCCTTCCCTATCTGCACCCAGCAGCAGGCAGGCAGAAGGACCCCACCCAGGCAGCAACAGGCACAACCGTTCAGGGAGGGGCAGCAGGCCTTGGGGGGGGGGGGAACGGGACGAGGACGACACAGATAAGTTGGCCGACCCTGGGTGTCAACTTCTTCTCCAGTTCCGGGGGGGGGGCTTTGTGCGTGGGTTGCAGGACCCCCCCCCCCCAGAAAGCAGCAGCTCAAGAAGGATGATGGGGACCAAAGGCCAGTTGTGGCCGAATGCTGATGCCGCCGCCTTTCCAGTTGCCCCAAGAAGGTGCAAAGGCCAGTTTGAGCTTTGGCGCAAAGAGAGGAGAGGGGGCATGGGGTGGGGGCAGGGGCGACCATCCAAACCCCACCCCTGAAGGGAAAAGCAAGGGGGGGGGGAAGGTAAACACGTTTGGTTTTTGAAGCATTTTATTCATTTTCAAGAAAAGAATATAAACACAAATATTATCAAAACAATTGGTTTCTCCCCCCCCCCTCCCGCAGAGCAGAAGACTATTATAGTGTCAAATTCTCCCATAAATCCATACACGTAGTTTGTGGGCGCCAGTCGTCAGAGAAGCTCAATTGAGTGTTTTATAAAAAAAGGTGCCATATTTCAACAAAACCACCCATATCCGAAGCATCGATTCAGGGCATGTATTCTCTTAGCTTCTCAGATAAAGCAGTTGCCTATGCATTCTGCTTCCACTGTGGGATCTTCAGGTGAGCTTCCTTTCCAGTCTCATGCTATAGGCAATCTTGCCACTACCAGAAGAAAAGTGGCAAGTTCCTCGTGGGATAATTTGAGTATATTTAAATATTATTAATAAACCTCGACATGGGTTGCAATGTACATCCTGGTTTGTAATTTTGCTTATTTCTGCCAATGCAGTTTCCCAAAATGGTTGCCCCAATTCACATATCCATAGCTGACAACTTTCAGATTTGAAAATAAGGGATCAGCAGCCTCGAAAATAAGGGATCAGCAGCCTCACCTGTCCCGGGGACAGTCTACGGGATATCTAACAATCTGGGATAGCAGTGGGAAATGGCACTGGAATAAGGGAATTTCCCGCAAAAAAAAGGGAAGGGTGACAGCTATGCACATATCCATGACATATGGAACAATTTCCATGCCTAGGCCCTTTCCCCAATTTTGCTTAATAGTCAAGCATTGTTCAATGGCTATGTCAGTGAGTATTTTGCATGAAACCGATATTTTTGGGGTGGGGGTGTTCAGTGATATTCAGAATCAGTTTTTCAAATTGTGTGAAAGGTCTAATTGCTTGAGATTCAGCTGTTGGACTTGAGATAATATGTATCACCTGATAGCCAATTCACATTACAACCCTCAATTCTTTACATAATTTGCCGTGAGAAAAAGATCATTTTTATAAAAGTGAATCAATCTGCACAAGTGTTTTTCTTTCCATTTCATAGGCATCAGTTTTCGATCAGACGTGTCGAAGGAGGGGTGCAACGCATGGGGAATACGTATAGGTGGTGCTGATTTTTATATCCAGGATCGCCAGATCTTGAATTCTACTTTTGCAAATGGCTCTATCACTACAAAAGTTTTGTTGTTATTCAAAAATGGGATGCCTGATATTCTGTGTTGCACAGGTTCATCTAATTTCATTTGCATCCAAATCTTCTCTTTTACACTGAGTATCATACTAATGACATTCTATATATGGGCCACATCATGGTATGGTAGACCCATTTACCCTTCTCTGAGAAAGTTGATATAATACAGTTAGGCGCGGATCAGGTCTCTTGCTGTGATGACTCAAGCTTACAATCATTGTTTTGGCCATATCCTTAGAGTATTTGTTGAAATAGATAGGGTTTGAAACACACACACACACACACACACACACACACACACGGTAATATTATTTTAACCAATCCAACCTTTCAAGAGATTCAAGGTCCCTTGTGTGGTTTAAGTTTCTTAATGACTTTAGTTACATCTTCCAGCATTATTGGTGTTACCAAAGAGAGTTGGTTCTACTTCTGAGATTTCACTGTTTTAATTTATATGGAATTTAATACACCTGTGCAACAGAGCATCACAGTTAAAGAGTCCACAGGTATGGCATATGAACAGGGGGTGAGACAGCTCACACTCCCTGCCCCAACTTCAAACAGCTCAATATGTTAAGGGTATTGAATTTTCTCTTGCAAAGAAATGCCAGTTTCAGCTTTCCTTCACTCCCCCCTTGCCATATTCTTCACTTAGCATAATATGAGATATACCTATAAAAATTAAAAATCAAACCAGTCAGTTTGCAGAAGAATGATGTTTCTAATTTCTTTAAGAAACTCTTAGGTTTCTTATTTGACCTCCCTTGCCATCCATATTGTCTCTGTTTCTCTCCTCCTGCCTCTTCCTGTTCTGTGTATTGGAACTCCCAATTGTTCCCAATGCCAGTTTGGCTTCAGCCAGAGTGGTGACGATGGCTGGATCTAGAGACTTCAAAGAAGCGATGAAGTTAAATGCGTTGTAAACTCATGCAGGGAAATCAGGCAGGGAAAGACGGGACTCCACAGCGCCATCTGGTGTCACATATCGCATATGTATATATCATAGAAAAGGCACATTAACCTAGGAACTTCCTCTCTGCCCAGAACGTTGGAGGCTATACACCACACCCCCTCAACAGTATTTATAGGAACTCAAACACTGAGATCCTGCTCTGTTCTAGTAACAAGAAGCCGAAAGCACCAGCCTGAAGATGACGAGTGAGACCTCGTCGAAACGTCGCCTAGACACCCCAACTCTTACACGGGAAGACACCCGAAGACACCAAAACCTACATATAACATATCGCATATACAACACATATAAAATACTTTTCCTTTACTGTACCAATCTAGCTGAGCCCTATCAGTATTGCTATCTGCAAAATAAGTTTAAATTGGAGGCCCCATCTGTATTTCACTCCAGCAGCATGTAGGGTAGTATTTTTTGAGGTTTCTTTTTTTGTAGTGGACTTTCTTCCCTTCCATGTTAAATTCCGTTCCTTCTCTTGCTACTTTCTCAATTGCTTCTTTGAAGGAGGAACGTGCCATTTTCTTCATGTGCCTCCTCCATGTGAGGTCTGGAGGGTAGCAACACGAGAACAGGGCCTAAGTGGCTCCCCGTTTGTGGAATGCTCTCTCCCCAGGAAGGTTCTTCTGGCGCTTTCATTATACACCTTTAGGCACCAGACAAAAACGTTCCTCTTTAACCAAGCCTTTGCCCTTTTAAAATGTGTTGGGGGGGTGTTATTGGTTTTATTTTATGTATTTTGTGTTTTTATATTGCAATTTTATCCTGTGAACTGCCCAGAAATAATAAAAATTGTTATTACAGTGGTACCTCAGGTTAAGTACTTAATTCGTTCTGGAGGTCCGTACTTAACCTGAAACTGTTCTTACCCTGAAACACCACTTTAGCTAATGGGGCCTCCTGCTGCTGCTGTGCCACCGGAGCACGATTTCTGTTCTCATCCTGAAGCAAAGTTCTTAACCTGAGGTACTATTTCTGGGTTAGCAGAGTTTGTAACCTGAAGCGTATGTAACCCGAGGTACCACTGTATATCACAGCCTTGCGGTCTTTGGGGGGGGGGTAGCCAAAGCTTCATGAATTATCTGTATGCAGTTTGCATTCACACTTAAAGTTAACAAAAAGGGCTTTCATACCTGTTTTTTGGAGCTTCTTTCAGTCATAAATTATCCATTCTACTCCTATCCTCCCAGGACTCCATATGAAGTTGCAAGTCTGATGCAGTTTTAGTGAGTCTTTTAATGGTGGATTTATGGCATATTCCTAAATCCAAAGCTTCATTAGCTGAAGCAGGCAGTTCAGTAAATTTCGTAGGCAAGTCTTTCAATTCCATTTTGATTTCATCTCTAAAAACCTTTGAAGGCTGCATTCCTTTTTCCACTGCTAAATCTTTCTGCAATTGTTTTAGAAGGTCATAAAAGGTAAAGGTAAAGGTACCCCTGCCCGTACGGGCCAGTCGTGACCGACTCTGGGGTTGCGCGCCCATCTCGCTTAAGAGGCCGGGGGCCAGCGCTGTCCGATGACACTTCTGGGTCATGTGGCCAACGTGACGAAGCTGCTCTGGCGAGCCAGCACCAGTGCAGTGCACGGAAACGCCGTTTACCTTCCCGCCAGAGCGGTACCTATTTATCTACTTGCACTTAAGGGTGCTTTCGAACTGCTAGGTGGGCAGGAGCTGGGACCGAATGACAGGAGCTCACCCCGCCGCGGGGATTCAAACCGCCGGCCATGCGATTGGCAAGTCCTAGGCGCTGAGGTTTTACCCACAGCGCCACCCGTGTCCCCTTAGAAGGTCATAGAAGGGTTCAAAGTCCTCTTTAGAAAGACGTGCAACTCTCAGAGCCATTTCTGATCTCATTTCTTCCTGACCCATATCTGAACTTCCGCTGCCAAAGTATCTAAAGAAAAATTGATCGGAAGCTATTTGGGGTGAGGTGGGCATAGCCTTTTAGCATCCTGTTCTTTCCCAGGTACCCTTTAGCTTTCAGAAGTTTGTAACAGCTGAGCAGTGCAGGCGAAGGGTTGAAACTGGAAGATTATTTAGCAATCTTGAATGATGACATCACCACCCTCCCCAGAAAAGAAAAATGGAATAGAACTGTCCAGAACTGCTCCTCTTTGAAATGGTGGGAAAGGCCACATGTTTGTGTTACTGTGAAAAGTGTGCTTGCATTTACACAAGTAGCAGCATTGTGCAATTCTAAGGGGAACACCTTCAGAAGCTGAAATTGGCTACAAGATACATTCACAGTGCCCAAGCAGAGCAGGCAAGGTTAGGGCAACTGACTGAAAAATTATCATTCCAACTTCTCCATTATATATATGACTTGCTCCCAAACCATTTTGCTACCTTGAGTAGACAGATACATACCATCCTATGAGTCTGTTGCGAGGGCACTGCCCAGTGATCACAAGCTCTTGGGAAACACATGCAGGTAAATTCAGCCCACTTATCCCTTGGAAGAATGAACATTTCCACAAAGTGGCACGTGAATCGCGAGAATCGCTTCTCCAGATCTCCCAAATTTAAGATGGTGCAAAGGAATCTCCAGTACAGGAAAACCGTTTAATATACAATTGATTACAGATCTGCAGTAACAAGTCAAAGTGAATGTGTATATTTACCTTCTATATACATATAGTATTTCACACATACTTGTGTGTGTGTGTGTCTGTCTTTAGAGCCAGACGTATGCAGGCTATTTACAGTTAAGCTACTGTAGTGAAGGACAGCCTTTGGCACTCCCAGCAAGCAAAACTCTGTGAAGCCACTGCCTCCTCCTCCTCCTCCTCGCCTGGTGTGGGGAGGGGCCTGCTCTTCCTTTCTGCACGGAGGGCAAGACAATGTCAACCAGAGTAGTGGACGCAGAAAAAGGAGGAGAAAGCTGGATGGTTTTCTGCTCACACCTGCGCCCGCAAGTACAGAATTTGGGGCATTTCCCCATTGACACCAATACTGCGTGGAGGCAATATTCCAGGAAAGCCCTTCTTCAAGGCAGACCAGGAGCTGATAGGCACCTGAAGGACAATACTGTGGTGTGGTTTTTTTTCACAAAATGAAAGGAGTTTCAAGTTGCTTTCATCTTTTGCCTCTCCCAAGTTTCTCAGCACACCAGGCTAAAATGATGAAAAATAGGGGAGGCTCGTTTGTGCATATCAAATACTGAAATAGTGTTGCATAGGCTGCCTAAAGGCTGGCACCCTTCTCCCCCCCCCCCCCCCCCGTAACTAGTAGTTTATTCAGCACAAAGCCTCAGGGCCAGTAACAGCATTATCTCAAAACCAAATAAAAATATAAATACACAATTAAATTCAACGGTACATGTCGAAAACAACCCTGTAGATACTGCTGGTGAAGAACACCAGTGTGAACCGTCTTGGATGGTTTGCAGAGGACTCTCGTTCTCCACCAGGAGGAGCTTTCTGAGAAGGGAAAGTCAGGCTCCAAAGGACCAGCCCGACAGAAGGCCTCTCTCTCCAGCCTCCCCACCAAGGGCTAAAGAAACAAAAGGGTTGCTTTGCGTCAGCCAGGAAGATAAGAGTCAGAGGTGGCCTTGGACCCGCAAAGCTGCTTCCAGCATTTCCCACTCAGTCGGCACCTGACCCGGGCCCAGCACTTGCCCTGTCCTACTGACCGATTCCTTCCAGCGGCTCTTCGCAAGTATGCAAAGCCCAGGCCAGTTAAGAGTTTCTGAAGGGTATTGCCATCAAAATAAGGAGTTGGCTTTAAATCACCAGGTCCTGAGAAGGGAAGAGCCAGGCTCCCTCTCCACGGCAGCAACCGGAGGGTGGAAAGAGGGGAGCGTGGCCCTCCGTGGCCCTAGAAGGGGACCCAAGCCTTCAGCACCTAAAGGAACGGGCACCCTGGACAGAGGCAGAGGGAGTCGTCCCGCGGAGACAACGCCACAGGCCGCCACTCTGCTTGTCCCCCATCTCGTTAAGGCTTTGGGCTTTTTATTACTTCTGTTTGTCCTCGTGACCTTGAGGCAACAACCTTAAAGCTGCTGCCCCAAAGGGATGCTTTGGAGCCCTTGGTTTACATTGCTGCTATATGTCCAGGAAGTCCTGTTTGGCTATGGCTACTGCAGAAGCAGGATGCTGCCCTGGCCAGGCGGGAGAACGGCTGACGTCAGAGAGAGGAAGGCAGGAGTGCAGCTGCGGTGCATAAACCAACCAGTATTTACACGCGAGATACACTACTAGCCTTAGGCTCATTTCTAAGAGGAGAGTCTAATGCCTCAGAGACCCAGGAAGTGCCTAGAAGAAATGCTTTCTGCTTTATGATGCTTCTCCCCAGGTAAGTGGGGGGACGGGGCATATTGCAGGTATAGGCATGAGGAGCGTGGGATGGGGGGAGGAGAGAACGGAGAAGAGGCAGTAAAGAGCTCTGTGGGACACTCTCAGCAGGACACCAAGAGCTCCTCCTCCTACCAACTGGACCTGAGTGGGAATAAGTGCCCAGAATGCTGCCTCTATGTGGGGCAGATGGAGGAGGAGGGGCTGGTGGCCACTGCCTTTCAGCTCACAGGAGGGGCAAGGAGAGGGTGGGGCTCCCAAGAGCGGCCAAAGTCACACAGGCGCCTTTTCCTCCACCTTGCACACCCAGCCCTCAGAGATACCCCTCCAGCTCCTGTGGAAGAAAAGGGGAAGCCACCCATCTCATCACGTGGCTCTGCTAGGAAGCCAAATGGCAAGAAGCCTCCAGTGACAAGTTAAAAGAGCCTTTGGAAAAGAAGCCAAGTGCATTGTTTCTATTTATATATAGTCAGCGGAAAGTAAGTTCTAAATAATTAAGTAGTTATTTAGTCCTTAAAAGGTGCTTTGTCTCATTGATTTCTGTAGGACTGAAGCAGGCCTCAATGAGTGAGGTTGAATAAAAAGCCTCATTTACTGCTTTCAGAGACCTTGGAGCACAGCAGGAGAACGGAACTTGCTCTCTTTGGAGCACTTCCTTGTGCATCCCAAAACTTTGTTGCCAAGGAGTTGGCAGCAGAAGACCTAGGCTTCTGCAAACCTTGCCTCCCCCTGCCTTCGCCCTCCGATATTTCCTTCTGCCACCCGACTTCCCAGCCCAACTCTAACTAAAATATCTGTTTGTGGTGTGAGCAAGGTCCTTTTAGTGCCAAGTCAATTAGCATCATTAGTTCCAGAGCCCTGGAAATAAGCTTCTGCTGAAAAAACCCAAAATGACATCCCTGGCTCATGTCCAGCCCGATCTTCAAAGGAACAACTGCCTCCTTTGCATGCCACTACTTGCTCCCTCACCAGGCGTGTGTATTTACCGCTAGGTAAATCATCTTGCATTATTGCTACCAACGTAGCGCTCCAGTTTTATGGCTATAATTTTCGGCATGGTGTGACGAACCGGTGGCCCTCCAGCTGCTGCTGGGATTCCCATCCGCCCCAGCAGCGAGCCTGCCCGATGCGCAGGGGTGACGGGACCTGGAGCCTAGCAACATCTGGAGGGCTCCTTCAGGTTCCCCACCTCTGCATCCACCAAGGCCGAAAGTACAGGCAACAAGCCTTCGGGGACCGTTCCACAGGCAAGCGGCAGAAGAGCTCCCTACTACCTCTGCCTATTTTGCCTGGCAAATAAAACGCTTTTGGGGAGGTATGTGAAAAAGCAACAATATGCAAGGTGCTTTGCAGGCAACGTCCCATTGCAGGAAACCCTGTTGTTGAGAGCAGCCCATGAATTCACACAAAGAGCAGCTGAGACGCTGCTATTTCAGCATCCAGGATGAAGCAGACACCAATCAGAGCCCTTAAAATTCAAGCTGAACATACCTTTCATGTGCCCGGCCAGAGAAAGAGCAAGCCAACCCCTGCCCTGTGACCAAAGACATCACCTGCCTGGCAGAGAGGAAGATACATTTGCCAAGGGCCTGAAGCACCTACACAAATTAAAGAAATGAAATAAAAGACTTCAACCATTTGAGCGTTTTTTACACCGCAAAGAGCTGGTCTTAGGAACATCCCCCCAAGATGGGGTAATTGCGGTCTTTTTACAAAAGCAAATAGCCAAATTCCTTGTGGCTAGAAATCTGCAAGTTTCCAACAATTCTCACAACTGAGAGAAGCAGGTCACACATTAAGACAGCTGGCCTCAAAGCCTCTCATGCTCACAGGACCAGATCCGCCACAAGCCACCATCCCTGGGGGCTATTATCAGTGTCCTTAAACTTCCCTCTTCTGACTTTTAGCTCTTGTTAAACCCCAGCTCTGTTCTGCATGCTGCAGATGGCCTGGAAACACCTTGGGACTAAATCAGCTCAGCCATGGGGAAAACCGCAGTTCAGTCGAGAAACCAGAAGCTAGAATCCTGGCGATTACCTTCGAAAGTTTCTTTGATCTGACTGAGGCAAGAGAAGTTTACAAAACGATACTAATCTTCTGGAAAGCCCAACTCAGGGAACAGCCTCCTCCTACACATTTTATTCACAATTAAGTCCACTGCCTACGCTGGAGTTACTACCTAGTAAATGTGCTTAGGATTGCA
Source organism: Podarcis bocagei (assembly GCF_964188305.1). Taxonomy (NCBI): domain Eukaryota; kingdom Metazoa; phylum Chordata; class Lepidosauria; order Squamata; family Lacertidae; genus Podarcis; species Podarcis bocagei. Next base: position 55,651,172 of record NC_138139.1, on the reverse strand, counting down.
GCCACAGTGGAGGCTAGTACGGTACAGTACTTGGGGCTGAAGAAAATAAGGTTGTTTTTAACTACATTTTGAGAACCGTTCAGCATTGTCCTCCTAGAACCACCCTGCACTGGAAATTCACTACCCCTGTGTTGGTTCAGCCCCAAAGGCTTTTATCGAAAGATGCACGTATTACAATGATGCTCAGTGTGGGTGTCGGAATGTGAGACATACAGAAGAGAGAGTGCACAGAAAAGGTATTCTATGTGATATCAAGCAAAAGCCCCTTTATGATCATAAATTCCAGGGATGCTCTTAACAACTGAGCCAAAAGAAAGAGAGTCTGGCTTTAGTTTTAAAGAAGATTAGCATGTCAACAAAATAACAGAAGCGACCAGCTGATGAGAATGGTCATAGTTGTCCATTTCACTCCAAAGGTTAGAACACAGGAGATGCTAGCTTTTTACTGGACCAATTTAGGTTGCAGGATAAGAAAGTGCAAGAGGAAGTATTCTATGAAACAACAAATTTTCTAACCGTAAAGTACTTTAACCCTTTTCACGTCTTCTAAACTTGCAAAAACGTAGAACAGCCCCTACTTTATTCTGCATGTGTATTTGTGGGGCAGATTTATGCTTGGCTACATCACCTTTAGGTGAATCAGAAAATTTGGCTGCATTAAGAGTCAAACACGTTTGACTCTTCATTCAGTAATACAACAGGAGTGAAAATGCAAAAGAAAAGATTGTCAAAGGGAGTTCATTCTGACTGAATCCACACAATAAAGCGCTGAAGGCTTATGATCTCCCTACTCTTGTGCTTTTCAGCTCTGAACAGACTTCTCATTCCAACTCCCACAAAGGGCAAACACAATAAGGGCGAAATATGTGCCCCAACCCTGCTAGTTCAGCCACGTCTGGCAGCTTGAGTGCTGTTGGCACCAACTGTGCCTAAAGAAAGGCTGGACTGAGTACGCAGACACGCTTAATGGGCACCTGCCTTACAATGGCACCACTGCTTACAATCCCTACCGTCCCCACAAATACAGAATTAAGGGGGAAGGGAGGAATAAAAAGGAAGGGAGAAAATCCCCTATCATTTATTATCTTTCTCTTAGGCCTGGCCAGATTTAGAGAAAACAGTTTCACCCAAATGCTCAGAAGTCCCTCCTGGCAGAGGTCAGAAGCGAAACACCTGAGGCTGAGATTGGCCACGCTTCTGCCGCTGGAGCACTGTGCAGCCAGCGCCAATCCCCACACGGCAGAGGCCTGTGGGGTGAATGGCAAGAGGCCACGCATCCCAGAACACACAAGGGCACTTGAGTCTGATTATGGCAAACAGAGCAGCCCACGGATCACTTCAGGTGAGTGCTGGACTGCCAAGGCAAGCTCCCTGCTCCTCCTCCTCCTCCAGTTGCCCAGGGGGCAACTCTGCCAACTCCTCTCTCGCCTCACATCACCTTCCCTTAGTGGCTGTTTGTGTCAGTCAGGTAAACATGCATTTGTCTGTGTTTACATACAAAAGGCTTAACATAATAGGCAAAACAAAAACAAAATAGTAGTGCCAGTGAGAAACAATAAAAATGATATAACCACGGCTTATCCATCAAACATATGGTCAACTTTGTGCCTCTGTTCCTAGACAAGGAGTCCAGCAGAGTCTATCTGAAGGCACTTGATGTCTCATCTCAGCTGAAAGACTGTTCCAAGGGGCCCTGGGGGGTGAGAGAGGCACAAAAGCCCTGGCACACCAGTGACCCCCTCGGATCCCGTTGCCAAAGTGAAGTCAGATGACAGAGCCGTCCAGCCACTCCCTCTCCTGCCCCCTCCTCCAGGAGAACACAGCCCACCGAGAGCACCTGCGCTCTTGTAGACAGAGCAGACCACTCCAGCGCATCATACGCTCCGCGAGTTATTCAGCTTAGTCAGCTCACTGGTCTCACCGGGACCTGCTTCTTTGCAGTCGTTTTTCTCAACAGACTTACCAAACCTACGCCCATCCTCTGGCTTCACTGTCTCTTTTGGGAGAGTCTTGAAACAGGGGAGCCCGCCCTTGAGCTCCAAATTATGGTCCGAGACGTGGGGCATCTTGTCCAAATTCTGTACAGAAGGCACCAGGTTGGTGATCTCGTCCGTCGGAGACCGCCCAATGCTGCCATCCACTTGAACACGGATGTCTGGAGATATAGATAACTGGTGGTGGGGGACGATGCCGTTGTCCATGCACTTGGGGTACAGGAAGGTCTTCATCTGCCCTTTGCCCTTCACGTTCACCGTCCCCCTGTAATCAAAGTCATACCCCATTTTGTTCAGGATGCGGTAGCTCTCTTCACTCACCTGGATGCGACACTCCACTCCGGTCGTGTCCATCCTGCTGGCGATGTTCACAGTGTCACCCCAAATGTCATACAGGAGCTTGGTGGTGCCAATGACCCCGGCAGTCAAGGGGCCATGGTTGAAGCCAATCCGCAGTTTGAAATTGAACCACAGCATGTTGTTGTTAAAGTCATCAACCACTCGCATCATTTCTTTGGCAAATTCGAAGAGGGTTTGCAAGTGGCTGTGCGGGCTGCTGCTGTCTTGGCACTGGGACGTGTTCAGGCCAGAGGCGGCCATATACGTGGCCCCAATGGTTTTGATCTTCTCGATGTTGCTGTAGTCTGGCTTGCTCAGCAGCTCGTCAAAGTCCCCGATCAGTTCGTTCAGGACTCGGTAGCACTCCTTGCCTCCTTCGTAGTTCTCCTCGTAGAACTCACTGAAGTTCACGATGCTGGCAAAGATCACGCCACCACTGTCATGGTTTTTGGAGTAGCTCTGTGAGACTTTCAGCTGCTCCGCCACGTGGTACGGAATGATATTCCGCAGCAGCCAGTCCGCCTGGTCCCTCATGCTCTGGATCTTGGTGCGGTGAAGGTCGGCTTCCACATCTCCATGGTAATGCAGGCGGTAGCTCACTTCAAACTCACGGTTTAAGAACCAAACCAGGAGGAGGAGAAGGAAGAAGCCCAGAATCACTTCATGGCCAATAAGGTCTGCTGGCCTCCTGAAGTCTTCCAAGGTCGATCGGTAGCATGGATTCCTTATGGAACTGGAGTTAATTTTTTAAAGAAAATATAGACACACGCACATACACAGAGTAAATGTAAAAAAGAAAAAAGCATTTGTATGTTTTCTCTGTTCTTATATTCCTATATTCTAATCACAAGCACGCAACGTTACTCTATTTTAAAATGTTATTCTATTTTAAAATACGATTTTCTAGTCCCCCATGGCAACAGAGACAATTATGACAACTTCATATGCGCAGGACCAAACTAGACATTGTGTCATTCACACAATGGGACTCTCTCTTTTTTGGAGTGGGGGGAGTGGAGATTCAGATCAGGGCTGCTGTGGTGAGCAAAGATCCAGACCACACACACACACACACTGCCTGGTTTCTTTTTCAAAAATGTTTTATTGTTTTATTCATTTCAGTGGGTATACTCCAAGTAAAACGTAGTTGAATAAAACCTAAAACTCTTTTGAAGTTTTATCACTCAGATATGAGGCCAATGTATACATACAAAACATTTAACTAAATATATGCAAATAAAACACAAAATGAGCAAACCAAATAAAATTCTGTGCTGCCATCAAAAGGCAAACAATCAAATCCTTATTCTTCAAATATTTATTTTAGCTGGTACAGTGGTACCTCAGTTTTCGAACGTAATCCATTCTGGAAGACCATTCGAGTTCTGAAACAGAAAACTCAATACAGAAGCCTCAAAATGGAAAACTCAATACGGAAGCCACGTTTCATGTTTGAGTTCAAAAACAAAGCATTTACTTCTGGGCTTACGGCGTTTGAAAACTGAAACTTCCGTCAACGGAGACGTTCAAAAACTGAGGTACCACTGTATACAGATTTAAGAGGGCCAAATGGGTCCTGATAATGTATCATGTTTCACAATTTTCTGAACCCTCTAAAAATCCCAAAATTCATTTACAGGTTCACCACTTATATCATGATGTACCAGTTTTGTTCCAATCCAGATTTTCTCCAATTGCTATTTACTTTCCCTCTCCCTACCACCTCCCCCCCCCCCACTCTCTCACACACATACACGGATAGTGTCACAATTAGTTACTACAGTGGTGCCTCGCAAGACGAAAAGAATCCGTTCCGCGAGTCTCTTCGTCTTGCGGTTTTTTCGTCTTGCGAAGCAAGCCCATTAGCGGCTTAGCGGATCAGCTGATAAGCGGCTTAGCGGCTTGGGAAAAAGGGGGGGAAGGGAAAAAACCCCGCAGGAACTCGCAAGACATTTTCGTCTTGCGAAGCAAGCCCATAGGAAATTCGTTTTGCGAAGCACCTCCAAAACGGAAAACCCTTTCGTCTAGCGGGTTTTCCGTCTTGCGAGGCATTCGTCTTGCGGGGCACCACTGTACTTGGGTAAATCACATCATGTCCAGTTTGGTCCTCAGATGTCAAATAAAGTATTCTGTCTGACTTATTCAAGACTCATCCCAAGTTTTCATGTGAGAGTCTGTTTAACCATCATCTGTCACAGTTATCTGCAGATAATATGTCTATGACTGACTAATCTACATTAGTACCTCTCTCTACATTTCAGAAATATGAATGATCAAGCAAAGGAAAAACACAAAAAACTGGGAACTAGGTATCAATTCTTACCTATAGTTCTGTTCTAACTGAAGATGGGAGATTTCTGTGGAGCTGAAATCCAAATATAGCAAAACATCAACAAAAATGAATAGGCGAGATAATAATTGCAGGATTTAATGAGCTTAATCTACATTTAGAATTTCCATTTCTTAGTCCCAGGGATTCCACTGGAGTTTTACCTATATATAGCTTGGTGGCTTCAGACATTCACCATGAAGTGATGAAAATAATGAAGTTTGATGTTGATCAAGCCCTTAAATGAAAAACCATTTGCTTAAGTCTGAAAACAGCTACTTCTGTTCTTGCCATTATTTAGGGTACAGACACATGGTGAGCGCTTCTTCTCCTCACTTTCGCTTCTGTGACACCACATATACCAGGCTTCAAAACTAGCAGCGATGTAGGCACACACTGCATTTTTTATTTTTTATTTTTCTTTTTTAAAGATATTTATTGCAAATTTTAAACAAAAGAAAAATCACCAAACATATATAATACCATCACCACAATATAACAAACAAAGAAGAACAAAGAAAAACAAGAAAATAGACATAGAATAGAAAAAATACAGCAAAAACAACTGTCCATGAATCATACTTCCATAACCTTTGGACTTCCTCACATCTCCCTTTCCTGCATTCTCAATAATAAAATTATAAGCAGCAATTTATTACCTTGTTTCAATTCTTATTTTGTAATTCTCAAATATTATGTCCCAGACTTTAAATATTTTTATCAAATACTGAACTGCTTAATTTAGACATATTACTTCAAATTTCATCATTTTCTTAAATATCACTTATTCTCATATAACTTTCAACTAAATTGCTGATGCCATGTTGTTTTCTATTGTGCATTTTTTTTTAACATTCTGCATTTTTTCTTTTTTTAAAATCCAGGCAGCTGTTATATTTCTCTAGTTTATTTGGCATTTTTTTTACAGTCAATTTGGTTGTTCCTGAGCTAAATTCTGAAGCAGGCTGCTGATGTCTAACTCTTTGGACATGGAGTTCAGTGTACAGTTGACCTTTTTTAGTGTTTCTAATCAATACACAAGCAAGGTTTTATAGCATACAGTGGTACCTTGGTTCTCAAACGCCTTGGTTCTCAAATGCTGAAAACCCGGAAGTAAGTGTTCTGGTTTTCAAACATTTTTCAGAAGCCGAACGTCTGATGCGGCTGTCGGCTACTGTTCCCGGGGCACCTGCACCAATCAGAAGCTGTGCCTTGGTTTCTGAACATTTTGGAAGTTAAATGGACTTCCGGAATGGATTAAGTTTGGCGCTTTTGTTTTTGCTATTTATTTTACATTTTTTGTCTTTGAGGCTTTTTTGGTTAATTTATTTTTATGACTGTATGGAACCCAGTTCAGCTACTGATTGATTGTGTGACTGTGGAAATGGATAAAAAAACCCCATCCAAACAATGACTATCATCAGTGCAGTTCTTTTAAAGCTTCCTTTTTTTTATAAAAAAAATTGTTATAGCACTTCATTTAAGCCTTTGAGGAGAAAGCAGAAAGTGCAAGGAAGACTGCTAGATGTTAATGATTACCTGATGTTCTGTGTAGAGTTGAAGATTTCCATGGAGCTGAAACTGAAATGCAAGAAGCACTAGATCAGCAAGAAAATTGACAGGCCACTATTCCCACTGCAGCAACAGCTGCTTGACAAAATGTGACTCTGCCCTGATGCATCAGTTACTGCATCAAGCATTTCTTCAGAAATGGGCAATGAGCCTCATGTATGTCTGCTGTCTCCAAGGTTCACATGTTACAGCTTCTTAGTCTGTGTTGGATAACCAGGTCTACAAGATGGTCCTTAATGTGTTTAGTTCAACTCACATGAAAAGGCCATTTTAACACCTGCATAGTGCATGTTTTATGAGGATGGTGGTTGTGTAGAATCAAACGGGGGAAATGTTTGGGAAGGCCTGTAAACACCACCTTGGTAGCCAAGATAAATTCAGGACGAATTGGCAGTCGCTGCCAGAATCAGCTCACATTACGTTTATGCTACAGTACTTGGCTTGCTTTGACGTTATGCTTATCTGGGGCTTGAGACGTTCAGTTATTGGCCTAGGGAGGGGAGCTATCTGTAAGACATGGATTTCTGAAAAATAAGTCATGTCAGACTAACCTGATCTCGTTTTTTGACAGAATTACAAGCCTGGTAGATGAAGGGAACGCAGTGGATGTAGCCTACCTTGATTTCAGCAAGGCATTCGACAAGGTGCCCATGATATTCTTGTAAAGAAGCTGGTAAAATGCGGTCTTGACTATGCTACCACTCAGTGGATTTGTAACTGGCTGACTGACCGAACCCAAAGGGTGCTCATCAATGGTTCCTCTTCATCCTGGAGAAGAGTGACTAGTGGGGTGCCACAGGGTTCTGTCTTGGGCCCGGTCTTATTCAACATCTTTATCAACGACTTGGATGATGGACTCAAGGGCATCCTGATCAAATTTGCAGATGACACCAAACTGGGAGGGGTGGCTAACACCCCAGAGGACAGGATCACACTTCAAAACGACCTTGACAGATTAGAGAACTGGGCCAAAACAAACAAGATGAACTTTAACAGGGAGAAATGTAAAGTATTGCACTTGGGCAAAAAAAATGAGAGGCACAAATACAAGATGGGTGACACCTGGCTTGAGAGCAGTACATGTGAAAAGGATCTAGGAGTCTTGGTTGACCACAAACTTGACATGAGCCAACAGTGTGATGCGGCAGCTCTGAAAGCCAATGCAATTCTGGGCTGCATCAATAGGAGTATAGCATCTAGATCAAGGGAAGTAATAGTGCCACTGTATTCTGCTCTGGTCAAACCTCACCTGGAGTACTGTGTCCAGTTCTGGGCACCACAGTTCAAGAAGGACACTGACAAACTGGAACGTGTCCAGAGGAGGGCAACCAAAATGGTCAAAGGCCTGGAAACGATGCCTTATGAGGAACGGCTAAGGGAGCTGGGCATGTTTAGCCTGGAGAAGAGGAGGTTAAGGGGTGATATGATAGCCATGTTCAAATATATAAAAGGATGTCACATAGAGGAGGGAGAAAGGTTGTTTTCTGCTGCTCCAGAGAAGCGGACACGGAGCAATGGATCCAAACTACAAGAAAGAAGATTCCACCTAAACATTAGGAAGAACTTCCTGACAGTAAGAGCTGTTCGACAGTGGAATTTGCTGCCAAGGAGTGTGGTGGAGTCTCCTACTTTGGAGGTCTTTAAGCAGAGGCTTGACAACCATGTCAGGAGTGCTCTGATGGTGTTTCCTGCTTGGCAGGGGGTTGGACTCGATGGCCCTTGTGGTCTCTTCCAACTCTATGATTCTATGATTCTAAGACTGGGGGGCCTTCATCAATGGGAGGTTCTGGCCAAACTGACATATGCTGTGCTTTGTGTAAGTGATGCATAAATGTTTTCCAGGGTGCACCCAAGTCATGATGAGCGCTTCCTGTTTTGGAGTCTGTAATGGCATAAAGCAGGCATAGGCAAACTCGGCCCTCCAGATGTTTTGGGACTACAACTCCCATCACTCCTACCTAACAGGACCAGTGGTTAGGAATGATGGGAACTGTAGTCTGAAAAACATCTGGAGGGCCGAGTTTCCCTATGCCTGGCATAAAGGCTCTGCAGGCTGTGCTGCAGGCTAGTGAATTCTAAAAATGCACTAGAATTGGCCGTTCTGGCATTTTTTACATTCTTTTTTTGGTATCCCTACATCAAACCACTCGCACAGGCTCTCTTTTGGGCCTGTGGATTAGGACAGTGATAGGGCAATCTCAGGCTGGAGGCTCCAAGCACCTGCTGACCCGAAATACGAACTGGTCACCTTACAAATGATCTAAGTAAAAACTGGAGATGATTATCCTCCACTTGGCCATTTCCATTTTCCTTACACCAAACAATAATGGGCAGGACGCAAGGAACCTCAAATCCAAGCTCAAACCAAAAAGGAAAAGGCATAGACATCCACCTGATGGCTATCATGCAGTAAAGCATGATGACTTCAGATACAGAGTTCCAGAGCTTCTCAAAACCTTGTGAATATAAGCTGGGGGTGGGGGAGAAGGAGAAAGCAATTGTTTAAGGTCTAAAAATGCTGCTGGTTGATATAAAGACTTAGGGAAAAGGCTGCCAGGCTCAGTAATAGCCAGAAACGAAAGGAAATCCAATGAATGCTTACCTAAAGTTCTTTACTGATTCAATATACGATTCCTCCACCGAGCTGAAACAAAAACACAAGAGAGAGACAACAACAAATCAAAAGCATGGAGGAGGGGGGGAAAAGAACAGTTGCAAAAAACACCCCTCAAAAAGAGAAAAACGAAACACCTCTCCTGGCTGCCACTCTCCAAATCTCATTCTGGGCTGCTGGATACCCATTCTGACACGGAGTTATACACCAGCCTCAATCCTCCTTCCCCCCAGAGGTTAACCACATTACTTCACAAAACGTCAAAGTATACATCTGATGGCCAAAGTGGCAGCACTTCTAATCAACAAAGACACCAGGTGGAAGAGGGAGACAGAACACCTATTTCACTCCAGCTTCCTGATGATGCTCCCCAAGACCCTGACTGGGGAAAAGGCACTGTCCCAACTCACAGGCAACAGGCAGGCAGCACCACTTTTCCTCAAAGGCTCACCTGTCAGGGCACAGAGGCACCCACAGCAAAACTAGCAAGACTCCTCCAACCAGAGTGGCCAGAGATGATCTCATCCAGGAGCTGAGCTGGCAGAAGTTACAGTACTGGACAATAGTGATGAGAATTGCAGAACACATAAACATGGTATACTGCAACAAACAGAAACAGCAGCTATTAGTCATATATGATCTATTGGAATAGGATGTCTAAGTAAATGCACAGGAATCCACTTTCTTTCTTTTTTTAATGGCTGTGGTCGCGAAACCAAAATTTCACTAGTCATTATGCCTCCCCTCAGGGCCGGATTTAGGTTTGATGAGGCCCTCAGCTACTGAAGGTAACGGGGCCCTTTATATGTCCAGCTGTCCTTTGTCAACATCAAATTGTTGCTGTTTATTGTGTTTAATATATGCTATATTTATGGACCTACACTGTTGCTATGTGTAAGTTTTATTTTATTTGTTTTTTATCTTATATTCTGGAAATGTACATCCAGTTTTTTCCCGTTAATTTTTTTGGGGGGGGCCCAAGAGAGTGGGGCCCTAAGCTATAGCTTGTTTAGCTTACATGTAAATCTGGCACTCCATTTAACATATGCTGGCTTCACATGCAGCCAGCCTCTCCAGTGCTCTCCTTTCAAGAATGAAGCACCCCATAGCCAGCTCACTGGAACTGGCGGGCCCCAGCCTGCTAGGCACTTCCCTTCCCATCTCCCTCAGCACTGCTTCCAACTCCTCTCAGGAAGAAAGCAACCTGCATACTTTTGGGCACCCAGGGAAGATCTACCCACCAACGTTTCTGGTAACTGAATTTTGAAAAAAAGAAAGAAAGCGAGAGAGCCAACTTCTGGTTCTCAATCTCGATCCTCTACCTGCTTCCTCCCAGGATATAGCAGGAGCACAGAAAAACCAGTCCAGTTATGGGATTCAGCAATGTATGACTTACATAAATGTTTGTTTCAAATTCCAAGCTGAAGTGTGAGAAGACTGCGACAGCGGGGAGGGAGATCCAAACGGCACCAATGAAGTGTCGCGGCAACCAGCCGGCAATCCCCTCCAACAACCGTTTTGTGCAAGCCATGACGTCCTCCAGAAAGAACACCATTCTGAAAACAACACACATCCAAGTCAGCCAGTGTAGCTGCTTCTATCTATGACAGAACTGAGCCTAGAAAGGCAAAGAAGCGGAGGGGAATGGTTTTGCAAGTCTCTCTGCATAGCTGCAGTCCTCGAGCCACTTCACTCAGAGCCGGCCTCTAAGCAAGGAACTGGCATGCCTGATTTCCTCTCTTAATCAGACTAGCAGCGGCAGCCCTGCCATTTTGCTGGATCCTGCTCTCCTCCCTTTCCTGTCATGTTCTCACCTTTAGGGTGCCTTACACGTTTAATTATGTCCAAAGTGACTCGTGGGTTTTGCCTGGCCTAGGGTGGACCACTAGTACAAATCTGAGAGTCCTGGCTCACCTCTAAGTGGTGAAAGGAGGAGTCTGTTTTCCATACAACAGAGCTACGAAGGCCCTCACAGAACTCTCTATCCCATTCTTAGCTATTCCCATTTCAAATCCAAGAAGCAGGCCCTGCCTCTGCTGCTATCCTACGCACCCTGCGAGAGCGATCCAGAGTCTGCCTCATTTACCTAATGGAGACGATAAGGGACAGCACCTCTAGCAGAATGGCAATGACCACCACAACCACTGCTGCAGGCGGGGGAGGAGTTGCAGCCATGCCATGCTTCAGGAAGCAGGTGACAGAGAGGATGAGGAAGACGGTTGTGGACAGCAAGACATCCAGAAGTGAACTAAAGGTAGCGCTGGCGAAGGTCTTCACGGGGGTGTTCCTCATAACCTGTTTCAGATAAAGGCAAAAAGAACAGAATGAGACAGTGCACCAATATGTGGGTGCCCTCCTTCTTTCTTTCTTTCTTGTTTGCCTTTTAAGGAGAATCAAATCCAGTGTGGGCATTTCTGTCAAATATGATGGCACAGACAGAGCTTTTGGGGGTGGGAGACAGAAGGAAGGTGTTACATTATTTAATAAGATGTATATACAACCTGTTCAGCTGAAGACCTCCAGGCTATTTACAAAGAGCAATATAATATTTTTTTAAAACACAGATATAAAACAAACAGTACAATTTTTTTTACATATAAATAACTCGACACTAATTCTGTCCATTTGTATGCTTTATCTCCTTGGGTTAAAAATTTCTCTTTTTTACCCTCCTTTGGCCTTCCTTCAGTATAATAGGGTAAAAAGTTTTTAACCCAAGGAAATAAAGCGTACTATTTCTGTTCCTCCTGCTCTGGAGTGAAGCTTCCCCCTCTGTCCCTGTCCTCAACCTTCTTGCTTTCCTTCCTTCCTTTCCTCCCATCCTCTTACTGCACCTCCACACTCCATCCTCTAGGCTCCCCTTTGCCCAAAACTGTCACCCTTACCTGCTTTCTTGTTCTCAGCTTGGGAAATGCAGCCAGCTGCCTTTTATTCTTCAGCTGTGTGCATTCCTCAGCTCTGACTGCATTGCTAGGAGATCTCCTTCCGGGAGGCCACTCAGTCCAGCTGCTAAGTTGCCTTCGGACAGTATCTTATATCCCACACTCTCAACAGCAACTTATTGCAGTGCTGAATGCAAGGGGCAGCTGCAGCTTTGCGGTCTTCAAAAGGCCCTGTGAGGGGGCTATTCACCAGAACCGGCGATAGTGTAACAAAACACGAGGGATTTCAGCAACGCAAATTTAGACTGGATATTAGGAACTACCTTACAAACAATTTAAGAGGCAAAGCTCCCATGAATGTTGAGAAACTCCCCCAGGGTAGCAGTGCATGTTCAGGATGGTTTAAGGACGGAGAACCTTTACAGTGTGATGGACCTTTGTCCTATCTTTTGCCTAAATAAAGGATGTTCAGGTGCTGTCACACGAAAGATGGAGCAGGCTCATTTTCTTCTGCTCCAGGGTAGGACTTGAACCCATGGCTTCAAGTTACAAGAAAGGAGATTCCGACTCAACATCAGGAATAACTTTCTGACAGTAAAGAGCTGTTCAGTGGTGGAATGGATTCCCTTGGACTCATAGAATCATAGAATCGAATCAAAGAATCATAGAGTTGGAAGAGACCACAAGGGCCATCGAGTCCAACCCCCTGCCAAGCAGGAAACACCACCAGAGCACTCCAGACATATGGTTGTCAAGCCTCTGCTTAAAGACCTCCAAAGTAGGAGACTCCACCACACTCCTTGGCAGCAAATTCCACTGTCGAACAGCTCTTAGTGTCAGGAAGTTCTTCCTAATGTTTAGGTGGAATCTTCTTTCTTGTAGTTTGGATCAAACCTCACCGGAGGTTTTTAAGCAGAGGTTGGATGGCCATCTGTCATGGATTCTTCAGTTGAGATTCTTGCATTGCAGGGGGGTGGCCAAAGGACCTTGGGATCCGTTATAACTCTACAATTCTATGGTTCCTGCAACAGCGTATTGTTCTCTATCCTTAAACCATCCGAGCATCAAGTTCAGTAACTGCCCAAAAAGGAACCAAGTACAAACCATAACATCCTCCAAAACAACTCATAAAAGCCACAGACATGAAGGAGTTAAAGCATCTCTCTCCCCTCCTACAAAGCTCCAAATGTATGTTCAGAAGTATGAATTCAGAACCCTGGGAGAAAAGCAACCGGGCTGGGTGAGATTAAGAGCAGAGGACAATGATAAAGCACCCCTTCCTCCACAAAACGCAACACTCCAGGACTACTTTTCAGTGAAAAATGAAAAATTAGCAGTTCATTGGTTTGCTTCTCAGAGACAACCAGAACATACACAATACACAACACACACAAACACACCTCTTCTTGATAGCTGCTCCTATAGTTCATCTCCAATTCCTGATCCAGGAAGTTCAGGCTCAGTCTGTTAATGGGCGGCTTAAAAAAATAGTCTTTCATCAAGCTAGAGGAAGAATGGAAAAGAGTTTACTTCTGCACAGTTATCATTTGAAGAAACAATTCCTAATGTCCCATTTCCAGGTTACTTCTTGGTTGAGCAACCGCTCTTAGTCTCTCACTATTCAGTATCTGTGTCCCCACAAGGAAGGAAGGCGGTGCTCAGAATATTTCCAGCAGGTAGACAGAGCCAATTCTAATTTTGTCCCTATCCTCCTCCCTACTGGATTGTGTAACAGCAACACTGAGACAGAGGAGGAGGAGGAGGAGGAGGAGGAGGAAGAAGCTGACAGTGTGTGCTACCTGCTGGACTGTGAAGTAAGAAAGCAGGCAGGGAGGGACTGGCTGAGGGAGATTCTGGCATTGAAGGTGGTTGGACTACCAGCCTCCAGCGGAGCTACAATTACGGTGAGGCATAACAGCAGAATGATCCACCTATGTCATGCAAATAACTCGACTTCTGAGACAACCCCCCTTCTATATGGGAAATGTCGTCCCCAAGGACTGCACACATCACTTGCACAATTTACAGATTCAAAGTCTCACCACGGATGGCACTAACGTCCTGCAAGTTATGAGGTGGCATGTTACTTCCTTCGTGCATAGACTTATTGTGTTCTAATTTGTTGGAAGCTGCCCAGAGGGCCTGGGACAACCCAGTCAGATGGGCGGCAGAATAATAATTTCCATTTACACTAAGATGGGGAGCAAGCCTGTGCAGCAAAATGTAAACCCAATTTGCACAAACTGTTGGGGTATGCAGAAATGGCAGAACTTACTGAAGATTAAGATGTTGCATACCATCTTTGCAACACCCATATAAGGTAGCCCAGTGTTATTATCCACACATGCAGATGGAGGACGAAGGCTGAGAGGTGAGTAACCCAGCAAGTTAATGCAGAACATGAATTTAGAACTGGGAACTACTTTGCTCCCAACTCATGCTCACAGCCACCCTATCACACCAGGTCTCAGAGATGCTGCAGTGCCCACCAGGGTGCCCTCGTCAAAGAAGGGAGAAACACCAAAACCCCTGGAGAGACCAGCTGCTTGGCTGGGGCTTGAATGCTCATGGCCAACTGCCCACCTAACAAGGCGCTGCTTAGACAAATCTCAGTCGCCTCCTGAAAATATTTATTTAAAAACTGTGACTAGTTATTTAAGAACATGTGAAGAACCCTGGTGGATCAGACCAAACAGCTATTTAATCCAACATCCCATTTCCCACAGGGGCCAAAAGGAGAACACGAGGGCCCTCTCCCCAATGTTGTTTCACAGCAACTGGTATTCAAAGCCTGTTTCCCCAAAGGTAGTACATTTTCTTGCCTCATCCCATTTTAAAGCCAGCTAAGTGGATGACTGCCACAATATCACGTGGTAGTGAAATCCAGTCTAAGTGTGTGCTGTGTGATGACTCTACTGGGTTTTCGTACAGGAGGTTGGGGAAAACTTAAGTCCACCCAGTTTCTCTACACAATGCATAATCTTATGTAACTCTGTAATGGTAAACTAAAAAGCACCATATGTTGCAAACTTTCCCTTGATCACTCCGATTGCCCTTTTCTGACCCTTTTCCAGCTCTACAGTCATTGTTTCTGAGGTGAGGTGGCAAGAACGACAAGCAGCACTCCGAGTGTGGTTGCACTGCAGATTTGTATGACAGCAGTAACATACCAGCAGTTTAATTTCCAGTCCCTTTCCTAACGATCCCCAACATGGATTTTGCTTTTTTCACAGCTACCATGCACTGCACTGGGTCCATATTTCCACTGAGCTATCCACCACGAGATCAATACCCATTTCCTGTTCAGTTGCTGCTAGTTCAGACCCCACCAGTGTGTATGTGAAGCTGGGATTCCCCCCACCACATCCATCCTTCTCACCTGTCTTCTTTTATCACGTCAACAAAGTGAGCGTCCGTTTTCTCCCTGATGTTTTTGAAGCGCAGTGGCAGAAGTGGTGACTGGTCCAAGCTCACGCCAACCCATCTTCCTTTCTCCTGCAACATTTCATAAAGGGATGTTTGGCTGTTGCTCAGCTTCTCCTCTTGTGGAGGACTTAGAAGACCATTCTGGGACTTTGGACTGCATCCTCCAGGGCCCTGATTCAGATCAAAGGAGGGGCAAAAGCACAAAGAGACAGAGTGATCGTGCCATTCTATTGTTCCTCAAGAAATTTTGACAGAAAAACTGCCTCAGCTCAAACAGTTTATAATTTGGAGTGAGAAAGCCTGCAAGCTTTCTTTTTTCAACAATTTTCAGGTTTGTAAACACAACCAAACGATTAAGACGGAAGAAAATTTCAGGATATTTTTACAGTGCAAATTATTTTTATGCACATTATTTGTTGTTTTGCAAGTCAAAACACCCCTTGTCTGAAACAGAAGGGATGGTATTCAACTAAATTTTATGAGGCGTAGAGCTACTGAAACTTATGGACCTAACTTAGCCATGTTCATTAATTTCAATTATCTCTATGTAAAACTTACGTAATACTATCAAAGATTTTCACACCACTGTGCAACCTACACTTTTTGCCCCAAACTAGCTAGTCTTATCCAATTAAGGCACACTGACTCCACACAAAATCAGTGGCATGATCAAACATTTTACAATTTATTATTTACTTATTAAATTCCTATGCCACCTTTTATCTGATACCTGGGCCAGCACTGGCTTCTAAATTTTTTTTTACTCTTCTACAAACATGGATTGGAGGAAGCTAGATAAGGCTAGTCATGGAACTTTGTTGCTGGCTCTAATGTGTTACACCACTAATAGTTAATAGTTCAAAATGATCAGTTTGAAGCACCCAAGCGCAACTTCTGGAAGTATACAGATCAGTTCTGAGAATGGAATTCTGTATGTCAGTGGTTAAGTGAGTTTTCTCTTGAGACTACCCTAAGTGAGTTTCCAAATCTTGGACTTACCACATGAATGGGGCAGGGGAGCGAGAGAAGAATGCAAGCTGATAAATTAGTGTTACCTTTGTGCTGTTTTTATGTTCATCCTGGCCCCCATTTTGGATAGCTCCTTCCTCTATACTTGCAGCAGAAGCAGATGCCAACGTAGTATTACATGAAGGGCATGTCTGGAAGCCAAAAGAGAAAAACACTGCAAGATTAATGTGTCTCTTTTAAATAGCACTGACATTGCAACTCTTAGCATGTCCAATCTGTATAAATTTCAGGATTCTTGGCAAAAGGTTTCTCAAATGCAGTCCATGGGATGTTGCCAACAGGTTGCACATCACACTTAGTTGTCCTTTTTCCTTCCTTAAATATTTGGGAATAGAATTAAAATCACTTGAGTGTAAAGGAAAGTAGTATCACATATGAGAAAAGCTATAACCACTTAATGGAAGCCTAACTATAATTAAACAAAAATACAGTGAATGCACTTGTACTTAGATAATCTGTTTGGAATAATGGAAATGCCATCTTAAAAAAAAAGAGAGAGAGATTCTAGTTCTCACGGCCACAGATACAGAATGTTAAAGCTGAAAACATAGTCCATAAAAGATAGAGAAGCAGCTCTAATTCATCATTTATCTTATTTTTATATCCCACCTTCCAGCTCACCAGAAGGGAGCAGGAGGAAGATCTCAGTTGGCACACAGTATCAAGAGCCCTTCCTCACAAGGTGTACTTGTTCAGAAAAGCACAACTCACACACACACACACACACACACACACACACACAATGGCTGCAATGATTTATAGCAGGGGCAGGAAAGCAGTGGCCCTCCAGATATGGCTGGACTACAACTCCCATCACCCCTAAACATTAGCCATGTGGGCAGGGACTCAACAACATTTGATGGGAAGGGGGGTGTCATAGGTTACACCATCCGTGGTTTATAGAAACCATCCCAGTCAGGCAACCATTACAGAAGCCCCAGGCTATTCAAGTGATTTATTGTTTAAGCAAGGTTTGGATATAAAATATCAGAAGCATAAAACCTCAAAACCAGTGAAGGAATATTTAAATGTATCAGCTGTCAGGAGTGCTACATTTTGCTTTGCGCCAACGCCAACTTCTTTGAAAACCATGGTCCAATAAGGGACAACCTTCAGACACTCCCAAGAGACAGGTATGAATGAGCCTCTTAGTTCTCAACCCCTCCAACAATTCAAACCCACGCCTGGTACCTCCTACAGTGGTGCTGTATTGCAATGAGGACACCAACTATTGCAGAAGTTGACTTCAGAGGCTGCTATCCCTGTATAGATTGCCCTATGCCATTCTTCCTGTTAGTTCTTCAATGAGCCAAATGAATTTTTCATTTAATAATAATAATAATAATAAATAACATTTATTTATACCCTGACCTCCCCAGCCGAGATCGGGCTTAGGGCGGCTAACACCAAATATATAATACATTAAAAACACAAAATCAAACCATTAGTTTAAAATACAATTCGAATCACATTTAAAATCAAAATAAAATCAAGTAGGAACCCACGAATCATAACCATAGGTGTAAGGAATTAAAAGTTCACCAGGCCCGGCCACCCGTGCTGGTCCCACAGATAGAAAGAGCCAAGGAGGTCACTTACAATAAAGTACACATTTCAGAAACAAAGCCTTGTGTTGAATGCTCATTCTCCAAAATAAGATGCTTCACATGAGTGAGGTCCAGTTTCTCTAGTAACTTGGTTTGCTATAAAATAATGCAGTTGGTGCAAATGGACCCAGTTAATGTGAAATGGCAATCCTCTCTACTGATACAGGTTTTCTATTCGTGTAGACAACTCCTTATTCACATGATATTGAACTTCTGTTTCTTCCAGACCATCAATGTTGCCTTTGTGGAAGGGTTATCAACCCACTCCAAATTTCTGATAGGTGACCATCCCAAAATCAATTATTAGATTTCTCTTTTTCAGTCCCTTCCCCTGCTCCCCCACAGCCTGTCCTGTGGCTCATGTATGCACAGGCTTCAGCATTCAAAAACTGAAAAGCCTCATCATAATGCAACAAGCAGGGCTCCCCCACCCCACCTGTTTTGCACAATCGTGGGGTTTTCCTTGACCAATTCAGGGCTTGGCACTTAAAGTGATGTATTTTGTTGCAACCCTTTGCCGCACAGAAATAATTTGTGTTTGAATTTCAATACATAAGATTTGGAAGCAAAAGCTGATTTCTGAGAGATCAACCATTAAAATCACCTTCCCTGTGTTGATAATTTGACTTCCATTGATTGAAACCTTTTTTTAGCACAATCCAACCGCTGGAAATAAGTTTAATGGTAATAACGTATATATTGAGATTCCTGCACTGCAGGGGGTTGGAATAGATGACCTTTGGGATCCCTTCCAACACTACAATTCTATGAATGTTTTAAATTCCTGAGGATTATGACCCCCAGGAAGCAATCCATTAATGTGACATAGATACAGGGTGAAGCTCTATATAGAATCATAGAATCCTAGAGTTGGAAGAGACCACAAGGGCCATCGAGTCCAACCCCCTGCCAAGCAGGAAACACCATCAGAGCACTCCTGACATATGGTTGTCAAGCCTCTGCTTAAAGACCTCCAAAGTAGGAGACTCCACCACACTCCTTGGCAGCAAATCCCACTGTCGAACAGCTCTTCCTGTCAGGAAGTTCTTCCTAATGTTTAGGTGGAATCTTCTTTCTTGTAGTTTGGATCCATTGCTCCGTATGGTGTGCAGCTGTCTCTGACACTCCAGGGCTATACTTAAATACCTTATTCAAGATTCATTATAAATTTGAAGGACAGCGACGCTGTCATAATCCTTAATATTTCATCTGCAATTGCAGATGAAAATAATCATATCCTTTTTTTACTGAAAACACACAATCACATAAAGAACCATAGCCTAAAGTGATGAGGAAAATATTTAACAGACTTGCTATGAATTAAAAACTACAAATGCATCAGTTGATACTGACGGCATGTTCATCCTACCTACATCTCAAACTCAAGGCTGATAACAACCTTACATCTCATTTATTCACCCCTCCCACCACCCTGTGAAGGCTTATACGGGCCAAGATGAACCAAGTATCTACAGAGCAAAGAATATGGGATTTGTACCTAAGCCTCTCAGGGCTACTGACTGCACTCAAAATGGCTCTGGAACACCCTTTAACCAGCAAGGTGCACCCCAGATGTTTTTATTACAGCTCCCATCAGCTCCTGCCAACACACAATTGTTTTTAGTTATCAAATAAAAAAACTTATATCCCACCCTTTCTCTCCAAAGGGTGCCAGGGTAGTTAACAGCATAGGGGTGGGGAACCCAATCTCCAGTATACAGTATTTTTTATATTAAAAATGTTAATATATATTGCAAATTAAGAATAATATATAGTTTATTCCTTACACAATGCTTCAGTTCAGTTTGCATGTGCTTTGGCTTAATGAAACAGACATCCCCTCCTCCTCCTCCTCACAAGCTCCTTGAGGAAGAGTCCTCCCTTCTTTTTCAAGCTTTTGATACATTTATTGACAATTTTATGAGAAAGTTTAAGTGGTATGATTAAGGCAGGCATTAGAATCAATGGACTCTTGTTTCTCTACCATCACAGCATTTAAGCTAAAGAATGCTTTTATGCTAAAACAAAACCAAAAGGTCTCTGCTCTGTCACTTGCTTTACTTTGTAAGCAACACACACACACACAAATTTCAATCAGTTATTTTTCCCATGCAGATATCAGAAAAGCAACCCTGAAAAGTGACTGGTTAGCTGGAACAAATATTGCACTAGGGACAATTGCTTGGAAGAGCACACCAAATAGCGCACAGCTAAGAAGTGTCTCTTCCCACATACATTTGGGGATCTGAAGCCACAAATCGTACTTAAGGATCAGGACCCGATAACAAGAGTTCCCTGCCACCCCCTTGTTCCATTTGCCACCTGCTCCCAGGAACTCAAAGCAGCATTTCCGCACTAACACTGCTGCGGTGAGGGAGGTTGCACTGAGATATGGAGAACTGTCCACCTGGGGAGCTTCATGGCAGAATGGGAATTTGAACCGGGTCTCTCGCAGCCAACCCTCCACTTTAGCTATTATCTTTTTTTATAACATATTTATTAAGATTTTCAAAATATTACAAAATAAAAATAGAAAAAAGAAAAATACAAAATAAAAGTAATTAAAAACAACTCAATCTTTCCATCACTTATTTTTCATTAGCTTGTTTCCCAGACCTCCTCAGGCCTCCCTTTTTTGTATTCCAATTCAGTTTGTTGGTTCAGCAAATCCTTCCCCTCTTTGTTTATCCTAATCTTTAATCTTAAAATATTGTAACATTAAATCTTTACCTATTAGTAATCCATTCTTCATATTCCCTTATAGTGTTGCAGCTAAAAACCACTTAGTTTCTATCCAACATCATTCTAACATTCATTAATTTTACAATATTTCTGTAAATAGTCTTTACATTTCTTCCAATCTTCTTCCACCGACTCTTCTCCCTAGTCTCGGATTCTGCCAGTCATTTCCGCCAGTTCCATATAGTCAATCACCTTCATCTGCCATTCTTCCAGAGTGTGTAGATCTTGTGTCTTCCAATACTTTGCAATGAGTATTCTTGCTGCTGTTGTAGCATACATAAAAAAAGTTCTATCCTTCTTTGGCACCAATTGGCCTACTACGCCCAGGAGAAAGGCCTCTGGTTTCTTCAAGAAGGTATATTTAAATACTTTTTTCAATTCATTATAGATCATCTCCCAGAAAGCCTTAATCCTTGGGCACGTCCACCAAAGGTGAAAGAATGTACCTTCAGTTTCCTTACATTTCCAACATTTATTATCGGGCAAATGATAGATTTTTGCAAGCTTGACTGGGGTCATGTACCACCTGTATATCATTTTCATAATATTCTCTCTTAAGGCATTGCATGCCGTAAACTTCATACCTGTGGTCCATAACTGTTCCCAGTCAGCCACTTTAGCTATTATCACCCAGTATGGTTCCTCTCTCATTTTAGGGCTTCATAAGCAATAAAATGAAGAATGAAATCTTTCTGTTTCTCCTTCTTCAAGGATTCAGTGGTGCATGTTCCTAGTTCTACTCCAACCACCCAAGTGGCTATTTAACGTCCCCAATGAAAGCTTCTCAAACAAGTTTCTGATTTAAAACCCTTAGAAATTTGAAGAATACATTTGACAAACCTTGGTTTTTTCCAACTGTCTGAAACCTTTTGCTAAGTTGCCAACATTCTCTGCTGATGAGGTTCCCTGTAACTTGCTTCTGTCTCCTGCTTCTAGACCTGGAAGCAGCATCTGTGAGCAGCTGCAGGGGGGCTCCTTCACTTTCAAACCAGAAATCAGGTATGTTTTCAAACCTACAGGAAAATTACAGTTAACAAAGCTGAAACCATTCTTCCACTACTATCCCTCCTCCCCACTTGTTTGCAGAACCCCTCTCTCAAATGTGCACTCCACTATGACTAGGCAAACCACAGCAGCCAGCTACTACTGCCAGTGAGCCAGCTATTCCCATGGCTCACTTCTCCTCTTGGGAACAGTCAGGCCCATCCTTTGGCAACAAAAAGACATTTCATCAACTGCTCTTAACAGACTTTTGTTTCCCTTTTCCTGCCTTCCTAATCCCTCACAATAAAAAGAAAGGCAAGGATAGGCTTATACAATACAGGGCCGCAATATTTTACAATTTTTGAATACTGTAGGCATTTCTGTCCCACGCAGTAGCACTTGATTTCATTGGCAAGTGTGAATGTTTGCTTAAAAACAACAACACACACACACTTTACATGTTATGAAGAGTGGGAATCCTGCACCAAGGACTACTGCACTGCAGCATCTGAATAATTGTAAGACTTTTCTCGTCTAGCTGAATGCTAGCAGGACTCTGCCCCCCTCCCCACCAGTTTAGCAATGAGGTACAGCCTAATGGCCTGCAGATTATCTTCCTACAGCAAACATGGTGTCAAAAACATTTAGCAGCAAGCAGAATGGCTTGTGTACACACAGAAGTCCTTCAGGACACAAAGCTGACCCACCACCACTCAAGGTAAGACCCCTTCAACATTTCCAAGGCTGCAACCCTATGCACATCTTAAACAGAAGTCCTGTTGAATTCATTTTCCAGAGGGGAACCTATGATAGTTAACTGCAGCAACAAAGACTCTTGCATCTAGTACATCTAGTATACTAACAGTATTCAAAGCTCATTCCTGCATACTTTAATCCCTCTTTCACTAAACTGAGCTGAATCTAAATAAAAGCCATGAGAGTGACATAACCACATTAATTACCTGCATATGTTTATTATATTTTCAATAACACTATACAAAGCTTAACCCAATTTAGAACTACTCATAAAATCAGGTTTTTAACTGAATTTATCCAGTATATGCAAGTTAAACATCCATTCAGTGTTAAGTGTGTCGCTGCAGAAAACAAAGGCTTCTCTTTACACAGCACAATGCTCCTCTGCAGGATAGACATAAGAAAATCTTCTAATTATGTCTTATCTTTGTTAAATGCTTAAGTGTACTGCTAAAACAGCAAGTAGGCACTTTGTGGTAGTCATTCACATCAAAGGCTTTCTACCACATCGGGAAGAGCCAGAAACCCCTTTTCTTTAAAAAGAGAGAGAGAGAGAGAGCGCGCGCGATTTCACTATTAAATTGTTAATACTGTATTTGCAACTACTGACCTAGGAGTATTCTGTACTGGAAACACAGACTATAAATGTTATAAAGAAATAGATATATAATAAACAAATATAAATTAGCCTTGGTGTCCTAGGGTGCAGCATATCTTGTGCACTTCTGGGAGCTACAGAATAAACAGAACAGACCTTCTTTTCTTCAAAAATCAGGTTGCCCTAAGGCAGCTGACTTGGTCGAGGTCAAATGACAGTTTGAAATTCAAAACAATTTATACAGATAACAATTACTGGTACCCTTCATCTGCTGTCAAGGAAGGAAGGCTGAGTCCATTACTACATTTAAACTTTCTGCCTTTTAAATTTCACCATGCTAAGAAAACTCAAGAGGAGGAAAGATGGAGACATTTTCCAAGCTGTCTTGAGGAAGCTTTAGCTTTGCATATTTTATGTCATTTTATGCTCCATGCCCCATCTGTTACTCACACTTAGCTGTCTCCCTTCCAGTGCACTCTGCTCTTGCCTACGGTTTCTAAAACTGACTATTAATTAAAACAGTATCAAATACTTCATTTTGGATCACATTCAGCTCTTTCATCTGTTCTCCAGACTCATAAATACAGTACAAAGTACCTGAAACAAAACATTATTAGACTGTTTTCGGAGGAGCATCTAACACATATTCTTTTAAGTTCTGACTTCTATTTGAAATTCATTAAAATATATGCCTTTTCCCTAAAGTATTTGTCAAACTGCCACAAGTTCTCTAAAGAACAGATTTGTAACTGGGTGCCTCAAATCTATTTGTAGCTTCAACAAAATAGGTTAGTACTTTGTAAGTCAAGTTCTAACCATTACAACTCACCAAATAGCGGTATTTTTCTGGAGAAACCAAAAAGCAAATCTGCCTTAATATGAGGTGTCTGCAGTCTGCTCCTCAGCATGAAGACAAAGTTTTTTTCGGAACGTCATATTTTTTTCTAGAAGCCTATGAATCACTTGAAACCCAATCACCCTAAGTACAGACTATATGAAAGTATATGAACTATAAAATATCTGGCAGACGATTAAAATACAACATTAAAAGTGCCCTTTATAATAATCAGTTCTAAAATCAGAAAGCATTGCAACCGCCAAGCATATGACATCAAATACCTTATCTTTCATTCCTTGAAGAATCAGCAAGGACAACCTCAAAACTAAAACTCTGAATCTCAGATGTTGTACTTGATGTGTCCAGACTTGCCCATGTCAGCACAACAAGCGTAAGAAACTATGGGAGGAAAGTATTGAAGTATACCAGTTCATTTTAGACACACACACGTATATATATACCTTTAAGCTGGTCTACAACCACACTCTGACCAACACGCTCAGTCACCTTTCCATCCTCCATTTCATAGCGGTCATCTAAGTATTTCGCAGTAGCTTCTGAAATATGGACCTTTCCTGCCACGCCCAGTTGCTCCATAAGGTTGGCCAAGTTGACGTCATTGGACCACACATCGAACTTGAACCTTCTCATCCCCAGAATGCCACACAGGACCGTCCCAGTGTGAACACCAACCCTCATGTTCACCATCTCTTTCTTTTCCTGACAAAACTGCTCAATGGCTTTAATCATGCCCAGCCCCATCTCGATGCAGCAATAAGCATGGTCCTCTCGGGGCTCAGGGCACCCTGCCACGCAGTAGTAACAGTCCCCCAAAGTGCTTATCTTCTCACATTTTGTGTCCTCGCACAGGTGGTCAAAGCGACCAAAGAGATCGTTCAAGAGTCCCACCAGAGCATGCGCAGATTTGTTGGCACTCATTTTTGTGAAGCCCACAATATCCGCAAACAAAATACTGACTTGTTCTATCTGCTGCATTTTAAAAGGACGGAATATGATGGGGTTTTTCTGTATAGAAGGCTTTTTCTTTTTGTTTTTGGGGCTGGAGGTGGAGTGGCGCTTCACAGAGTTCTCGCTTTCGTCGTCCCCCTGCTTCATCAGGTCGTCGGCAATAATCCTGGGCATGACGGAATGGATCATCCTCTCCTTGAGGGCCTTTTCCACCTCCAGGTCTTTGCCGTGCATAATGGACTGCCCCACTTTCAGGAAGGTGCTTCTGGACCGGACTTCGGACATGATGAAGAGGTGGATGCCGGTGGCGTGGATGCACACGTGCAGCAGGGCTTTGCTGAGCAGGTCCCAGGCCAGGAGGCGCTCCCCAAAGGGCGAGAAGCAGCTCTCCTCGCGGAAGTAGTAGCCGAAAGTCTCGAAGAGGACCGAGTAGGAGAGGCCCAGCAGGAAGCTCAGGTAGAGGGGCAGGTGCATGACGGTGTAGAGCAGCAGCAGCACCTCGATGCACATGGAGAAGCTGCCCACCTGCGACAGGCAGGGCCCGGCGGGAGCCCCCCACTCGTCCAGGCCCCCCTCCGCCGCCGCCGGGGGTCCCAGCGCCTGCAGCTGCGGCGCCAGCGTGATGGCGAAGACGAGCAGCACCAGGGCCAGCGAGGTGCGCGCCGGGTGGCGCCCGTAGGCGCGCGTGAAGGTGAAGGCGAAGAAGGCGAGGCAGGCGGCCAGGAAGGCCAGCGCGGGCGCCACGAAGGGGGCCTGCCGCCGCCGCCGCCCTTCTCCGCCGGGGGGCCCCAGCCGCAGCGCGAAGTAGCCGCCCCACAGCAGCCCCGCCGCGCCCAGGTACGAGAGCGCGTAGCGGAAGCGGCGCCGCGTCTGCGGGAAGCAGCGCTCCCGGCAGGCCTCCTCCAGGTTGCAAGAGTCGAACGTGGGGTTCCACCACTGCGCCGAGGCGCGCTCGAACAGCTGCGGGAGCCGCGTCGAGCGCCGCCGGGAGCCCAGCCCCAGCCCGAGGCCCAGGCCCAGCCCGAAGGCCCCGCCGCCGCCGCCGCCCTTGTCTCTCTTCTTGCCCCGGCCGCCGCCTCTCCCGCCGCCCGCCTGGGCCCTCCTGGCCGCCGCTGCCGCCGCGTCTCCCGAGCTGCTGCCGCCGCTGGAGGAGGAGAGGCTGGCCTTGGCCGGCTGGGCCCCCGGGGGGCTCCGGGCGCAGATCCTCACCGTCACGCTCCCGCCGCCGCCGCCGCCGCTGCCGCTCGAGTCGCAGCTGACCTCGGTGCTCCGCCGGCGCCGCTGGGGCTGAGGCTGAGGCTGCTGCTGCTGCTGCAGGAGCTGCTGGTGCGCCGACGAGCCCGAGGGCGGCGACGCCGACGACGAGGCCATGGCCCTCCGAGCGCGCCCTTCTCCCTAGGCAGCGGCTCTCAGCGCGGGCCCGGGCCGCCTCCGCCTTCGCCTCCTCCGCCGCCCGCGCCGCCTCCGCTGCCGGGGTTCTGGGTGCCGCCCAAGACCGCGCTGCTCGGGCTCCCGCCAGGCCGCTCCGGGCCCCGCCGCATGGCGCTGCGCCAGGGCCGCGCCTCCCTCACGGCGGGCCGCTCGGCCGCATCGCCCGCCTCCCTGGAAGCGCCTCACAGGCCGCGGCGCCGGATCGGCCGCCCTCGGGAAGGAGAAGAACCACCACAAGCAGCAGCAGGGCGAGGGCGGAGGCGGCTGTCACTGAGGCGCGCGGCTCAGCGCAGGCGCGCTCGCGAGGGAGGGAGGGAGGGAGGCGGGGAAGCCGTGGCCGAGGGGGGCGGGGACTCGCGCGCGCGCGCGCGCACAGGAGAGACCCCGGCGGGGCGCGCGCGCGGCGGCGAAGAAGCCGTGACCCGGAGAAGCCGCGCTGCCCACTGCGCAGGCGCACGCTTGTCTTGTGCGGCCCAGTTTCCCGCCTTTCGTCTCCTCCCTCGCCTCAGCGCCCCTCCCCCCCTGCGGTTTCTCGTGAGGAAAATTAGATGGCGGGAGAAAGGCAAGGGGGGGCCACCCTCGCGAAGACCCCGTCTCTCCCTCATAGATCATGAGCTTCTTTAATTTTTCAAAAGCATTTGTTAGCTTGTCATTTCCACCAAAACTTCTCCAAGCAATTGAGCTGCGATTAGTCAGCGAGTTATTTACACCCAGGGCGACTTTAGCAAAGGCTTCCCACATGGATCTGCACCCTTAATGCTCCAAACTTATCTTTTGGCGAAATGTAACGCCTCGCTCTTCGACTCCCAAGAGCACCGTCCAAAGACGCTGGAAAGAAAACCCAGCTCCGCTGCAAGCGCTGAAGAGCGTGAGGGCAGATCGCATCCGTGGCATGAGAAACTCGAGCGAAGCCGGCCAGTTGGGAAGCATTGGGCCCAAAACGAAATGGCCGCTGGGCAGAGACCGAGGGCCCCAGGGGATAAAGGCACCCAGCAGCTTCTTCCCATCTTGCTTCAGAGTTTCTGGATGGCTAGATGGCTGAATCAACATTTTCCAGTGAAAGGTTTTTTTAAGCCAATTGATTGTTTTTTCAACAAACAGCTGATTTCTTCCAACCCGAACCTGGGCGACAGGCGCCATTTTGAGAAACTGCTGAGGGAAGACTGAGAAGTGACACGTGAGGGAAGAACTCGTGAAAGCCTCTCCGTGACTTTTGGGGAATGCCGCTCTCCGTTTTAGGGAGCTGGTCACCCCAGAGTAGCTCCCAGCTTCTCTTCTCCATATTCCCACTGCATTTATTGTCTCCAGAATTGCAGCCATTGAACTCTGCGGCAGCAGGCAGGTTACCAAGGCCAGCCCTGCGGCGAAGTAAAGGAACGTGGCGGCTGATTTTTCAGGAGGCAGGAAAAGGTGCAAATCATGAGTTATTCCATTGAAAGGACTCCTGAGGTTCATCTAGTCCAGCCAATGCCAATGCCATGCAGGGATCGCAGCGAAATCATCCCTGCCAGGTGGGCAGCCAACCTTTGCTGAAAAACCTCCAATAAAGGAGACTCCATCACCTTTAGCTTAACAATGCCTTGTTACTGTGATTTAATTTCCACTTGCAGGATTTTCTGCCTTGCGTGCCGCAATGATGGGCAGCCTCGGTCTGGAAGGGAGCTCTTTTGTTGTTGCGCCTCAGGCAGCGAAGGTCTCGGCCTCATCCTGCAGGACCACCTGGCTCTGGTTTGCCCCGCAGAACTTGGGTTCTTTGCATAGCTGCTAATGTTTCCCTTTTTAAAAGGGAAATTCCCTTATTCTGAATAGGACTCCTCGCAAGAAAAGGGAAAAGTTGACAGCTATGGTTCTTCGTTGCTGAGAAGACGGGAGGATGAGCCCCAAAGCCACCGCCGCAACTCCCAATGCCACCGTGCATAAGCAAAGAGATGGGCTTTGCGCCGTCATTTCCCCAAGGGGGCTCCTGGGCCCCCGGTCAGTGGTCCTCCATGGCACCCACCCCTTCGGATGCGTTTCGCTTCCCCTTGGGATGGCCTTTTGCAGCCAGGAGCCGCCTGAGGAGCCACAAGTGTGCGCTGCCTGCTCAGCCCAGATCCCCACACCAGGCTGCACAAAATACCTTGCTGCTCTTAATGTCTTTTCCCTGGACCTGCTCCTCTCTCATTAGAGCTAATGAATTGCTGCCGTAGAAAGGGTAAATTATTCAGCAGGGAAGAAGCCAGCCGGTGGTTCCATTGTGGCACCACTATGATGCGCGGCCTGAGTCAGAGGGCAATTAAAGGCTTGGCGCGCAGCAGCTGCGGGGGGGGGGGGTTGCGCCTGATCTCGCTGCCGCCCTCTCTCCCCTTCCGCGCCCTCATTAGCTGCAGCTGACACAGTTGCCTTTGCATGTTTCTGCCCTCCGTTCTGTTATCTCTTCCTGCCTCCCGCTTGCCATCTTTGGCTCCCACACAGAGTCCTCTGATGCTGTCACAGAGTGTTCTTCTCGTTTCTCCTCCTTTCCCTCACATCCTCACATCCCGATCCTATGTAGAGTGGAAAATCAACAGGCAGCACGCCTATCCTTGCTGAGGCCTACTTCCTGTGCAGGGGGGTTTATTCATTGTGACTTTATCTGAAGCAAACATGCATATGGTGATGGAGAAAGTGTTGGGTTTTGGTCCTGGCAATTAAAAAAAATCAATCTGCTGCAGCCAGCAAGCTATTTACTATATTTATTTATAAACTTCCCTACCAGGCTTCAGTACATCCTCTCACTGGTGCTACTCTGCAGTCTTACCTCAGCATTGAAACTGCATTTTTATATCAGAAAGTGGGGGGAGAAAACAAACCTTGAGAATTTCTAAAATGTGATCATAAATTTGGGGGCTTCCCTGACAAACTCTACTGATAATTTCATCTTTTTTTACAAAGTGACTCTTCAGGTTGCATTCTTACATGGGGAGAAGAATTACCTTTGAAATTAGAACACTTATTGACACAGTTGCCCTCAATATGCTTCCATGTCACTATAAACTCTATACATGCCCAGACACTCATTAATACATGCATACATAACCAAAGAATGTATTGAATATTCAATATTATTATTTCATCACCAGTTTCTCAATAAGCACTTTTCAGGGGCAAAATATATATGCAATAGATTATGTGAGGACTGAAAACAAGTATTCCATCTCCAGTGGTTCTAGAATAAAATGTTGTGTGTGACAATTTGCAAGCAGGCTTTCTTGGTGATAGTACCCATCCTTTGGAATGTTCTCTGTCAGGTATTAGTGTGGTAGAGAGAGTAATGACCTTTAAATGCATCTTAAAAGTTTATGCAAGCTTTCATTAACCCTGGCTCTTAACTTTCTAATTTTTTTGTTTGGTATACAGGTGTCTCCCCACTTACGTGCATTCAGCTTGCATGACTGTGTATACGTGTGACGCCGGGAAATAAATAAATTTAAATTGCAAAAAGACGCGAAAACGGCCCCAAAAGATACAAGCAACAGCAAGTGAATCTGACACACAGCCAGCCTCTTCAGGGCACCAGTCTCCCTGCCCTTGTTGTTGATTCCACATCACCCTCCAGTGATGAGGAAGACTAAGAGCCACCATTGCCACAATTCATGCCAGTCTGGTAAGTGCTTCTGGTTTTTTAAAGGATTTCGCAAAGGTTTAGAAGGCTTTTTAGATGGTGTTCCCTACTATATGTGATATCACGTATACGTGCGGTACCCGGAAACGTAACCCTCGCATAAGTGGGGAAACGTCTGTACTGTTCACTTTTATCAGTGTGTAATATACAAATGGTATATTTTCGTAAACTGCAAATTTGCATTTGCATTTTGGTTTTACCTGATTTTTATAAAACTGTATTGAATGTTGCATTTTTATTGTTTTTATATAAGCTGCTTGGATTTGTATAAGAGGTAGAAAATGTAGAAAATGAACATGTTATGCAATTTCTAATTATCTGGAAACATTTTCATGCAGTTCACAGTATACCAGGATCATGGTGGTTTTGCACATAAACTCATGAGGGGCTGAGCTAGTTTTGTTGGCAGCGAGTCTGATCCCGCAAGGGATCAGAGAATGGAATTACTTGTGAGGATGAAGCATGATGGAGGTGTGAGTAACAATCCAATCCAACACTTCTGCAGACATCCTTCCGTTTCCTAAAGCACACTAAATCCAGGTCTTCAAAATATTAGGAAGCAGAGTGGTGGCCACTTTGGGAATCCTGATCATTGACAGCAACGGAGAATTGGCATTTAAGCTGAGCATGTGAGCCATTCAGAGTGAAAGGAAAGAATCTCTGCAGCACCCTATTGTGGTTTAGCCACTTCCTGATTGCAGCTTGAAGTCTCTCCCCTAATGACTTCCTCCTTCCTCACTGTAGAGGGGAAACCCTTTCAGTAACCTCACCAAAACTCAGACCACAATCATAATCTAATGAAACAAAATACAGTTAATAAGAGATTTGTGCTTCTAAGAGATTATTTTCCCAATTTATGACAACTATCACCCATTACTGAAATAAATAAGGACAAAACCATAGTGGAAATAGGTGGGTGCAGCCACTTAATGGAGTCAAAAGGATTAATTCAGATCCTCTGGTAGACCTGACAGGATAGTACTGAAATGGACAAAAAGCAGGGGAGAGCAGTATAACAGGAAAGCACTTTCCTTGGGTTTTTAAAGTTCAGGCCTGCAAGTTTGATGAGAAGAGTACTTACAATGTCATCATTAAGTAAAGAGTTGCCTCAAAGCCAGGTCTTGGCTCATCTTTTGTAAATAAAGCAACTAACCATGTTTGTGCATCTGAGAGCATCCTTTCACCAATTTGCTGGACCCCAAATTATTTTATCTACCAGCTCAACGATGTCTTCTCTACAACAGAAACAAAGCATCAAGGAATGTGATTGGAAAAGATCAGAATTTATTAGAACAGCTGATGTACATGGTCTCTCCAAATACAGATTATTATTGTGAACCACTAACTGGAAATATATTACAGCTATGTAATTCCTTTAAATGTATCTGTCCAAATTCCTGTTCAAAAGAAGCACACAACGGTGGATTTGATTTGGTTTTGGTAATTTAACCAAATGGAGAAGTCCACAGGCTCCCCCCCCCCCCCCGATCAGTGGCCCACAGAGTTGCATATTCTCAAGACTGAGAAGAGACAGACTGGTAATGCTAAGAACCATCTGTTCTGGCTGATCCTCAGACAGCGCCAGTTTAGGTGGATGCCAAACTATTTCAGCCATGCTGTCAATGGCTAAAATTCCCCCAGAGAAATCACCTACTTAGTTTTCGGTGCTGGAGTTTCCACTGTTCTTGAAATACCACGTGATTGTCAGGTGCCAACAGAACATGTTATTATGAAGTGGGCACTACTCAAAAGAGACCCTGAGTGTAGATTTGAGGGTGGGGGAAGGGAAGGAGGGCAAGGCAGGACCTAGGGAGTCCTGGGATGTTTCAGTCCCAAGGGACCAGGAGGTTTTATTCAGTGCATTGGGCTGAATCGCCGCCTTTCAGCACAGGTCAGCAAGATTGTCGCTCAGCGCTTCTCCCCACCTCCCAGCATCTCATTCCAGCAAGCAGCAGGCAGCTGCACACCTTGACTACTTTTTCTTTCAGCGCTACCACCGAATTGCAGTTTCTGCTGTGTTTGGTTTCTGGTGTCATCCCAGATCCTACTGCCCCTCAGCAGTCCTCAAAGTCATGCCAGCGAACAAGACACATGTGCCTGTGGGTTATAGACCATGGGAGTGGCCATTGCATCCAATTTGTCACTTCAGACTTTCACCCCACACTGAACAAGTTGCTAAGCTAAGCGCATCTTGTAGAAAACAACCTTGTCTCATTGGACATGACCTGTAATATATTGATACATAAGAAGAAAGGAGGCAAGAAAGATGAATGAAAACAAGAAAGTCAAGTGGCAGAAGAGGAGAAGAGGGGAAACACAACGTGAGGACGGGAAAAGCAATGGAGGCGGTGGGGCCTATCTGTTGGGGTCACTGCTTCCTCAGAGAACAAGGCAATTTCACTTTGTGGAGCCAGTTGCAGCACACTTCTTTTTTCTGTTCCACCAGTTGTAGAGTCAGATGCAGGACCATTTACAAGAACAGAGCATCTGATTGGGAAAAAGCATTGCAGGGTGGGAAGCAGTTGGTGATATGAGAAGGATAGGAAGCTAACATACAAGAGAAGAATGGAGAAGGAGGTTTCAGCAGCAGCAACTCCAAGATATTGGGGGGGGGGGCTTTTCTCTGCGCTGACTCTTTCCCTAGCTGTTATCTGGTGCTGAGCTGCATTTTCACCTGCTGTCCATTTCCTCGAAACTTTCAATTTTCAAATACTTTATTTGGTGGGAAAGCAAGTAAACCAATCCATCATGCTACCTTCATCTGCTTCACCTTTTCTTCTTCACTTCTGTCTTTCTCAGGTTGCTTAATTATACCTTTCTTGAACCTCCCTTGCAAGATTAATAAGGCATGCCAGCATGTTATCTCAATGCTGATAACTGGCTGGATGTCATAATTGCTGCAGACCCCCCTTCACACTCAGAGAATATTACCATCAGGGTGTAAGGCCTGGACATCTCTGCTTACCACTCACTAATCTCATGTCTCCAGTTTGCACTCAGCACTGCCATCAGCTGTGCTACCTAAAGGACTGCTTCTCCTATTTCACATACAAGAAAGCTGAGCTTTGTTCTAACTTAAGAAATAACCATTTGCACCTAACCACAAAAATTTGATGTTGAGGTGCAGGGAGGCAAATGAACAACTGGGAAGCTATAAAAGAGAAAAGATAGGCAAAGACTAGCCATTTTTTAACCCACAGTGAAAAACCTGGAAGGGCAAGGGCAGCGGCGGCAGCAGCAGCAGCAGCAAGAGGACGCTAAAGGGGCAGGAGATGCCTGGCAATCCTGGGTCTCAGATACCATGCCAAGTCCTAGCGAGTGAAGTGCTAAGACTCACAATTTTAAGCTTGTAGCAGCAGGTTTCTGTGTCCATGTACACACATACAAAGTAGCCTCCACTGCAAACGAGACTCCCCAAAGGCCAGGCTTCAAATGGCCTCTGCAGGAGCCACTTGGATTCTGATGTGTGCTGGCGGATTTCTGTTTCTGAACCAGGTTTCCAAGAGAGTAGCAAGCTGCCTTCTTTCGGACCAGGCAGAATCCAGAGGAACAGCAATCTGTAATCTTTCAGTTATGGGGCAGTAGGGGCACTGAACACACTACAGGGGGAATGCTCAGATGCAGCTGAAGTGGGGCTTGCTGATGAAGAGCTAGAGATGGTGGCCTGCTGTGACTCTCAAGCAGAATGCTGGTTATACATGTGGCGATGAATTCTGTGGTCCTCAATCCCAAGTGCAGCAGAGGGAGCTGGAAAAACTACATACAGGTTGTGTGCAAGGGAGGGCCATGCCTGTGCTTCTCCTAATGTCAGGAGACCAGCCTTTTTTCGCCCTCAGTACTCTCATCCTTCCTTCCTCCTCCCTGCTTGCTCAGTACATGCAAGGGCCTATGACTGCCTCAGAAGAAATGGCCCCTCCATTGGACTTTCAGCTCGATACATGGCCTCCTACTTAGAATAACAGGTTAGATAATAAAAATCAGGAATTCACAGTGTTTTATTCTCTTCTGTAGGCTCACCCAACTTCCCTGCCACTGATGCCAGTGACTCCAAGTCCTCATTGCATATTAGCTCTTGCCGGTGTGGCACTCAAAGGGTTAACAGACCTTGGCTTCTTGGACAGATAAGACATAAGCTCATTCACCAACAGGAACACAGGAGTGGTTACACTGAACAGATTACTAATGTTTCTTGTAACGGTTCTTTGGAGTCTCGCCACAGCCAGTTGTGTCGCAGGAGAGGACGCTGGGTTTCTTCCCCAGGCCAATACTCCCCAAGAGCTCTGGCAGCTCATGGGTTATAGCCCTCTCAATCTTCTCCAGGAAACAGCCTCCCATGTAGGAACACTGCTGAGCAAGAAGCTTAAAGGAATTGATAGGGTTGATCCCAAAGAAGTCCTTGTAAGCTTCACGATTAGGGAGGTCGAACTTGCTGACATTGGTCTTGGCCAGGATTGTTTTAAAGATGTAAAACTTATCTGGATCCTCCACAATGTCCTTGAACACGAGCTCTCCATCGCTGAAGAAGGTCATTTTGTCCTTGTAGGTCTGCAAGTAGCGATCAACTAAGAGTGCATGGATGCGGACGCGGATGGCATGTTGGCGGATAAAAGCAATCTTGTTCTCCAGCCTGTTTTCAATCACTTGGTTCAGGTCTTCTAGGAGTGAAATCTCCTCTTTCAAGAAGAGTTCTCTGTGGGTGTCGGGCTCGTAATCCAGGGGCCAGAAGGAGCTGACATAGACTCTGGGGGGCTCAGTGACATTGATCAGTGGAGCCAGGCTCCAGAACAAGGCTCCGTAGACTCGCATGAGCTCTTGTGTAGCCAGGCTGTCAGCTTTGTTCAGAATTATCCTAATCTGAGATTCCCGGCCCTTTAGCTGGCGGAAAAGCATCTCCAGCTCCAGCCCCACATCCAGCTTTGTGGGGTCAAACACTACAAAGATGAGGTCAGCTCTGTCAATGAACCACTGGCAGACGTCATTGAAAGGGTAGCCTGTAAGACAAGGGGAAGAGGAACATCAAATTTGAGCCCAGGCACTTTCTGACATCTGGCACATGACAATGATTGCCCAGAACCCTTAGTGATACATCTTTGGAAACCCATGCTTCACTAAGGCAGGGATGTTCCTGGGCTCCAGCTCCCACCAACCGCAGCACCTGGGGTGACCAGTGGTCAGGGATGATGGGAGCTGTAGTCCAGGAACATCTGGAAGACTGCAGGTGTAGCTGCCCTGCATGAAGAACCCCATCCTATTTGCTGTTATCCCTTGAGTGGATAGTTAGGTCGCAATAGAGAAAGCAAAGTTCAAAAGCGGGGTGGGGGGGATGCAATTCAAAAGCTTGGCCAAACTGTGAAGTCGAACTGATGTGCAGTACATACTGCAGTAAATGCTAAAAACGTGGAAAATATTGATATCTCATTTGACTATTGACAATGCTATATGAATTTTGTGGTTGACCAAAAACTCAAATCAAAACACCTCAAGACCCTCTGAACATTAAGGCATAGTAGGGCTTTACCTCGTTCCTGCTGCTTCCGGTTTTCAATGATCCCCGGCGTATCCACAAAGGTAACCCTTTCCAAGAGCTTATGAGGGACCTCGATCCCTATCAGCTTCTCCAGAAAGTTCTGACCAAATTTCTCAAGAGGTGAGAAAGAGCGTGTGCTGTCCGCAGCCATCACAATGCCTTCAATGGTCTTGAGCTTAGGGCCATGCATGATGACGGTGAACTCTGAGGTGGTGGGTTCAGCTCCTGTTCAAGGAGAAAGCAAAACAAAGGCCACACTCACACATCTGGCAAAAAACAGTTAAAATCTCAGCTCCCTCAAAGCCCAACAAGTTCACAGCAGAGGAAAACAATCCTATTGTCCCTTCCAAAACTCTCTTAGGAGTGCTTATGCTCAGCAGACAAATGGTTTCATCCCTTGTTCCTGGCTGATGACCGTGACTTCAGAATACATCCCCGATGGCTTAAAACAAATAGCTTCTTGAAGATGTTAAATGATTATCAAATCAGTATTCATTGTCCCAACTTCTACCACACTCAAGGAAGAGGGCAATTCCCTGCTCTGTTTGGCAGAAACCTGGGTAGCTATAACACTACCACTCATTCTGCTGACACAAAGGAAGATAGTACAGCTCAGGCAACCGACTCCACTCTGGAGACCACATTTTTGCTGCAGTTTCTAGAGCTATGCTTAGAAGCATTTTGCCACCGGGTCCAAGTTGTTCAGCATCTTATGCAGAAAAGGAACCCCCCCAAACTGCTGAGCTTGTTTCATCTTGCTTAGAAATTTCATTTAAATAGAAAGCTTTGCTCATTGGGAATCAGAGAGAAAGGAAGCCCCAGAGGGTGGTAGGAGGTGGGGAGGAGAGAACACTGGAAAGGTCACTCCTGCTCAAACTAATTGGCTCCATGCAGGGGAGGCAGAAAATTGCAAGTTCCCTTGTGCTTGCCAACTGTGGTTCTTGCAGTCAGGCAACCACCTGAGGAGGGAAGCCAGCCCAATGGGGAGTCTCCTGGCCGAGCCTGACCTGCTAAGCAGGGTGCACTCCAGAGAGGCAATGGGGCTGAGCTGGAAAAGCTGGAGCTTGAAGCACAGCTAGCAGGAACTGTTGCTTCTTCTTCTTCTTCTTCTTCTCCTCCTCCTCCTCCTCCTCCTCCTCTCACTCATACCTGGCTTAGCCAAGGCAGAGACTTTTTTCTGCATATGAGGCCTGGGCACACCAGGGAGCTCACTTTGCTGGACCCTGACCACAAAAAGGTCTGTTCTGACACTAGCTACAGAGATTTTAACAACCCCTATGCTGTAGGGTGGAGGAGAAATCCAATTCAGTACATGTTTAAAGCAAAATCTATCAAATTCACACTTTACGAAACAATATGATAACAAACACAGCTATCCTCTGAAATGTCCACTTATCCAAGTTTTGTGATTCACCTCTACAACCAAATCATGTCTATAAGAACATGTTATATATGAGAAAGTGCATAAAAAAGACAACTTTAGTGAAAATGACATACAAAAATGCATTAGAGCAGGGGAAATTGCTTGTAAAAATGTGAACATTTGTCAAAGCTGCATATAAAATGTGTTAATTAGGAGAAATTTGCACTAAAATGCTGATGAATTTTCAAGAAGAAATTCCCATATTGCTGCAAAATGTGGAGAACTGGATTCAAGATTGAGAAAATTAGAAAATGAGAGAACTGAATTGGACAGCTCCTTCCATCCCTAGCAGAAAGAGGCAGGTTATACAAGTGCCTAAGACTTCTGACCAAACTGCGGGAGGCAGTGGAAGACAGGAGTGCCTGGCGTGCTCTGGTCCATGGGGTCACGAAGAGTCGGACACGACTAAACGACTAAACAACAACAAAGACTTCAGAGATGTTACCTGTGTAGAGCTGGTAGGGAGTGTTATCCAGCCCCAGGAGGTAGTTTATCATGGTGGATTTGCCAACACTCCATGGTCCCAGGAATAGCACCATCGGCTTGGAAGTGATCTCTCCATCTGCAAGGGGAAAGCAATAATACCACAGGGTGATTCTTTTTCCTCCTTCAGCAGGAAAAGCTCAGGAGTGTCCTTGAAAATTTTCCAGTCGCCTCTTAAATGACTACCTGGACCCATGCCCCCAAGCTCACAGGAACATTGCCCAGCCTAAACAGCCATTCCTTGGGGCAATCAGTGCAAGGCAGGGATGAAGGCATCACAACCTACACAGAGTGGGTAGGGTGAGGCATCACAGTGCACACACAAGCTGCTCACCTGCCATCACCCTCCACAGTCTCCAAAAGCAGGAGCAGTCCAAGCAGATGGGAACTCTTAGCCATGCGAGTCCTCTCCAGGGTTGCCCCGGCCTCTGCTGTGGCCATGGCAGGGCCCTTCAGTTACATTAAGATTTCTTTAATTAACATTTTCAGTTGGTATCTTACTCTGGACAGATTAAATCAGGTCTACATGTGCTGGAGATGTAAAGCTGCACATGCTGCTCTTATGCACATATTTTGGCCATGCTGGAGGATAAAATCCTTCTGGGGAGTTGTATTAAGTAGCATTGAGAGCATTACAGGAACCTTCTGGGATATAAAAGAGATCATGTCATAGAGAAATAGGAACATATTTCTGATCTGACAATTAGTTATCATTGGAGAAAAATAAACACACACACCCCACAGACACTTAATGATTGGATTACAAAAGAATGTTTTAATTGTAAAGCTGATGGACCTTGTAAGAGGGAAGGCAGGCAAGTGGATATATATATATATAGAGAGAGAGAGAGAGCCCTTCCATTATGCATTGGTGCAACAAAATATAGGAGGATGCTAAGCCACAAGTATCACTAGAAACACTGATAACAATGTGTACGCCTTTCCCTCTCCCCTTGTATCTCTCCCTTTTCTGTCTAAACAAAAGTCTGTATATTTCATATTAAGTTTGCATTGGTATTTACTTGGTTTGTTTACGTACGTGCAGATTTAATGATAGTAATAAGTTGTTGTTGCTGCTGTTGTTTGTTATTTAACAATAGCCTGTTTAGCTCAGCCAGGCACATAGGTGATGGT
Source organism: Podarcis bocagei (assembly GCF_964188305.1). Taxonomy (NCBI): domain Eukaryota; kingdom Metazoa; phylum Chordata; class Lepidosauria; order Squamata; family Lacertidae; genus Podarcis; species Podarcis bocagei. The sequence continues at coordinate 55,612,852 of NC_138139.1, read as the reverse complement.
GCAGAAGCCAACTTAGGCAACCAAGGAGGCACAAGGGGTGCGTTTTCCTTCTGGTCCAGCAAGAGGGGCTGCTAGGCGCAGCAAGGAGGTGGGGGAGATGTCTTGTGACACTTCCTTGCTCAGCAGAGAGAGGCTGCCTGAGAGGAGCCGTGCTGACATGCAAGTGACAGGAAGCCATACCCACCTGTGGCTGAGGAGCCCAAGGTGCGTCCAGGGTAAGCTGTTAGGCAGGAGAGGACAGGGCCAGGGGGAGAGAAAAGGCAACGTGAGTAGGGAAAGGCTCAAGGAAAAGGGATGCTTGGTTAGGCTGGTATCAATCAAGAATTGAAGATGGCCATTGGCATTCTCTGAGGAAGGATGCAGCGCCAACGAATCTTTCCCCCTGCCCTATGAAAGAGGCTGGAATCATGATTCATGATCCACACAGTAACACAAGAAGGAGCTCATGCATCAAAGACCTCTTTTCCACAGGGATTAACATGCAAATCCTATCCCAATTTTGTTGGGAGGATCATGAGCTAGGGGCTTCTTTGCATACTCAGCCCCTCTGCAGTCTGATGGGTTTCACAGAATCATAGAATTGTAGAGCTGGAGGGTACCCAAACCTCTAATCCAACCTCTCACAATGCAAGAATCACAACTAAAGTATCCCTGGCAGATGGTCACCCAACCTCTGCTTAAAAGGAAGGAGATCCCACCTTCCCAGGGAGTCTGTTCTACTGCCAGAAAGTTCTTCCTAGTGTTTAGCTGAAATATCTGTTCTTGTAACTTAAATCCGTTGGTCCGGGTTACAAGAAAGAAGATTTTGAAAGGGCATCTTCTCTCCTTAGCCTTTTTCACATGGGCTTAAAGGACATTGAGAATGGAAAGACCAGCACAGTCCACAGACCAGGGATGTATCGGCTGTCCTGGAGAAACCCGAGGCTGGCAGAAGGAGGAAGGAATTTTAGGGGGAATGGACACTAAATGGTGGGGGGAACACCCTACTGAGAAGGTGCTCAGTTGTTACAGAATGCTGTGGAAGGGGGAATAGAATGACGTATCCAGAAGGAGGGCATATCCAGAACAGGAGCATTCCACACTGCAACATTTTGTTGTAGGTCCTGCTAGTAAGTTTCTACTTTTGATTCTAGCAGCACCAGGGCCTTCTAAAATGCTGCAGTGCAAGATGAGACCCTTTGGGCTGAATGGTCTGCCTCTCCACTTCCCTCCTACCTCTCAAGATTGGCCACGAAACATGGCAGCCCATCAAAACATAAAAGCGGTGCCCCGAACACAACCCTCACCTGTGATTTCATGCTGCCGTAGTTCGTTATACTTGTAAGACTGCTCCAAGGGCTTGATAGAAGTGTGGTAGATCTTCCTCAGCCGCTGCAGTGTGCCTGCAATGAGAGAAGAGGCCAAGAGGAACATATCAAAGCAAAAACCAGACCAGCCTGTCCACCACCACAACCCCTTGCACCCAGTGCCGGGTCAGTGAAGTGGCCAGTGGCAGTCGGAAGCTAAATGTGCAGGCAGATGAGGCAGGTGGCTCTCCCAGTTGGCCTTTCCCCTGTTACACACGAATGTTTTACCAACAACATTGCAAAGAAGGTGTGAGAGGATTTTACGTTTTCTTGAAATAGGAAGAGGCTGCTCCTTTTGGTGTGCAGGGCTGTTGGGATGGTCCTTCTGGCAGGAGGAACAAGCAATGCCACTTGCCAACACCTTTGCTCTTCTTCCCCCATCTCCACCTCCTTTGCCCTCCCTCCAGGGGCTTCCCAGATCCTATGGGGCAGTTTCCTCACTCTTCAGAGGAGCATCTGGCATTCATCTTTGGAGAAACAAGAGAACACACGGACGCCTCTGCGGCTCACCAGTTTTGGGTTCCTCTTTGGGAGGCTGGGTACATGCTTCCAAGAATCTGACCTCTGCAATCCATGCTTGCAAGATGCTCCAGCCTCAGGAAGAAAAGCTGACCCACATCATGCGGTGGGGTTTAAAGGGGAGCCTCCAGCCCAGGGCTCCTTGCCCTGCTCTCTGATGGGGATGGCACTGCTGATCCAGCCAGGAGGGCTCTGAAAATGGGGTTTCCCTTGCAGAGGAGGACACCCAGTGGTGAAGAAGAGCAAGGGCAGGAGAGCCAGAGAAACCAGGAATGGAGGGCCACCAGCTCCCACTCTCCTGTACCTGCCAGAAGGAGGCAATCAATCAGTTTATTCTGTGTGTGTGTGTTTCTGTGTTTGTGCACTTGGAGAAGGGTTGTTGTGGAAGACTGCGAAGGTTCAGTCCCTGCTATATCCAGGTTAGGAATGGAATATAAATTTGTTTCAGTTTGCATTTAAAAGCAGGTCTATTAGATAAACACTTTCTGAAACCATGTGCAAACCGAAACACAGCTGAGCCTCAAAATTTGCACTTACCTGAATTTTTTGATGAGGTTCTCCAATCAAGCAATGTTTACAAAAATGCATTATATATGGGGAAAGTGTGTATGAAGATGAAGATATTAGTGAAAAAGGACACATACAAAAGCATATATTAGGAGAGGCTGCTTGGTTGTCAAAACTGCATACAAAAATGGGTTCATTGGGATAAATTTGTACTAAAAATCTGACAAATTCTAATTCAAACATTTAATTCAAAAATTGCTGCAAAGTGCAGAGAACCAAAATAATGACTGGAAAAATGAAAAATCAAGAGAACCTAAAGTTTTCCCCTCATCGGAAAAACTTGAGAGCTGCTGCCTGTCAGAGATGACATTATGGAGCCTGATGGACCACAGTGCCTGACTCAGTAGAAGGCAGCCTGCTAAGTGCGTCTGTATCATCATTCCTTGCTATGGCCTGCTAGTCCTTCTTCCAGAGGACACTAGAAGAGGTCTCAGGCCCCTTCAAGAAGCTGGAAGAGGGAAAGTTTGAGAGCTGGTGATGCTACAAGAGCTTCTGAGGGGCTGGGAGCTGGGGGCACTGTTATACAGTGGTTCCGCTCCTTCCTCCTGGGCCGTGTTCAGAAAGTGGTGGAGAGGGATGAGTGTTCAGACCCCTGGGCTCTCACTTGTGGGGTGCCTCAGGGTTCTGTCCTCTCCCCCATGCTTTTTAATATCTACATGAAGCCGCTGGGAGAGATCATCAGGGGGTTTGGACTGGGTGTTCATCAGTATGCGGATGATACCCAGCTCTACCTCTCTTTCAAATCAGAATCAGTGAAGGCAGTGAAGGTCCTGTGTGAGTGCCTGGAGGCGGTTGGAGGTTGGATGGCGGCTAACAGATTGAGGTTGAATCCTGACAAGACAGAAGTACTGTTTTGGGGGGACAGGAGGCGGGCAGGTGTGGAGGATTCCCTGGTCCTGAATGGGGTAACTGTGCCCCTGAAGGACCAGGTGCGCAGCCTGGGAGTCATTTTGGACTCACAGCTGTCCATGGAGGCACAGGTCAAATCTGTGTCCAGGGCAGCTGTTTACCAGATCCATCTGGTACGCAGGCTGAGACCCTATCTGCCTGCGGACTGCCTCGCCAGAGTGGTGCATGCTCTGGTTATCTCCCGCTTGGATTACTGCAATGCGCTCTACGTGGGGCTACCTTTGAAGGTGACCCGGAAACTACAACTAATCCAGAACGCGGCAGCTAGACTGGTGACTGGGAGCGGCCGCAGAGACCACATAACACCGGTCTTGAAAGACCTACATTGGCTCCCCGTACATTTCCGAGCACAATTCAAAGTGTTGGTGCTGACCTTTAAAGCCCTAAACGGCCTTGGTCCAGTATATCTGAAGGAGCGTCTCCACCCCCATCGTTCTACCCAGACACTGAGGTCCAGCACTAAGGGCCTTCTGGCAGTTCCCTCACTGCGAGAAGCCAAGTTACAGGGAACCAGGCAGAGGGCCTTCTCGGTAGTGGCGCCTTCCCTGTGGAACACCCTCCCACCAGATGTCAAAGAGAACAACAACTACCAGGCTTTTAGAAGACATCTGAAGGCAGCCCTGTTTCGGGAAGCTTTAAATGTTTGATATATTATAGTATTTTAATATTCTTTTGGAAGCCGCCCAGAGTGGCTGGGGAAGCCCAGCCAGATGGGCGGGGTATAAATAATAAATTATTATTATTTATTATTATTATTCTGAGTAGGGAGCAAGCCCAGGAATAAGGCTCAGGGGAAGCAGACGCCTGATGGTCAGTGATGAGATCCTGGAGGCACAAATATGTGGTCCTATGCAATGTGAGAGGGTGCTGTAGGAAAACAGAATGGACTGGGCCTCAGGGCCCTCTCTGGAGAAAGAGCTTGGGGCCCTGTCAGGAAGCATGGGCTACTTTGCAGATGTGCCACACACAGGGTGTGCGCCCATCTCTCCCAGCACATCTTTGCATCCTCCCCCTCCCCACCACCAACCTCTCCCCTTCCACTGCTACCTGAATAGTCATCTGCAGGCTTCTCTTCCTTCAGCTTCAAGGTGCTTTCAATGTGGGTGCGGTCCCTCCTGGCAGACTCCCCGGCATCCTCCGCCTCTTCTGCAGAAAGAGCAAAGACAGAATCACGGCCTGCAGGGAAGGTATCCAGGAGGGGGAGGGCTCAGTCCCAGCTCCCAAAGGGGAAAGGAAGAGGCTTCCCATGGTGCTCATCCAGGCCTTTGGCACACAGTGAGGTTTCCCTTGTGGAGGCATTCCTTCCCCGCCCCCAACCCTGCCTCCCAAGTGGAGCTAAGGGGCTGGCAGCTGCCGGAGGGCAATCTTCTAATTTTAGATGCTGCTGCATCCTGACTTCACAATGATGGGCAAGGCGAGGGGGTCTCTCATGACAGGAATAACCTCTGACAGTATGCCATGCAACACTTTTGAGGCCTTCCCAAATGAACTTGTTGATACACTGGAACAGAGACCATTTTAAAACCAAGTTGACACTCCTGTCGATTGAGGTTTTATATTATAAAATGCAAAATAACTTCATCACTTGAGAGCCTAACAGGGAATTTCAGAAGACGGCATTGCAGGCCTCCCACCTAACACTTAGCATCTGGGCCGCCCTTCTAAGCATGTCCCTTGTTTTCTCAATGAAAGTGCTGACTTAAAACTAAAAATAAATTTTCTATGTCACTGTGGGAAAAGAATGTGTCTCAATAAGGAATGCTGTGAAGATGGGAGACTGAAGCCCATAAGGTAGAGACAGTGAAGATCTTAAGGTGAAGATTGAGCTATTAAGAAGACCAAGAATATTCAGGATGGCAATACATCAACTCTGTTGACTGTTGGCATCTTACAACAATTACTGAATGTGCAATTAAAAGAGATCAGAGCTGAGATTGTTGAAATGGTGAATGAAAATGGACCAGAGAAGGATGACCAGAATTGAAGAAGACACAGAAGCTTTGGACAATGATTTCGATAAAGGATTGCCAGAACAGGAGAGGGAAATGGTAAAGTTGGAGGCAGCAGATTATGAAATGGATAAATCCTTCACACAGGTGTCTAGAGGAATGAAACAGCCAAATGGCAAAGTTATGATGTTGGAGGAGTGGAATGAAGCCATGGATGAAGAGATCAAGAGACATCCTGAGCTGGCAGACATAGAACTGAGAGAGAAATGATTCTGTGCACAATTTGGAGTGAATTCAGAGTAAAAAGCTGCCAAGCCTCTGGCGCTTCTCTTGGAAAAAGAATGAAAGAAGTGGAAATGGAAGATTTTGGTTTTTGTTTTGGGATGGGAAATAACAGCAAATAGAATTAGAAGGTACGGAACTGGGTGTAAATTAATGAATATACAATAAGTAAATAACCAAAAAATATTATTTTAACATATGACCACAGTGGAGAGACTCTTGTGTAAACAAAGATAACAAATTAGAGATCCACTTTTAGATTTTTTGTGTGGAAAGGAAAATGAATGAATTTGAGACATTTGGGTCTGAAGACTGGGAAAACATTGCTTTGCTGCAGAAGGAAGAACAGCTGGATATCCTTTTTAGTCCTTTTTTCTTCTTTTTCTTCTTATGATTCTAGTATATTATTATCTTCTATTATTATTTTATTTTCCTTCTCTCTCTCTCTGTGTGTGTCCTCTACTCTGGGCCACTATTGTGATTATACACACATGAAGGTGACAGTAATCAGAGAAGGGAAGATCTCCCAGGGTGGGAGACTGGAGAAGAAAGGGATGCTCCCAGGTAAGAACTGGGCGGGTCCACCCCTTTCTGTGAAAGCCAAGAGTTAAGCCAGGGCTTTTTCACGGCTGGAACTCACTGGAACTCAATTCTAGCACCTCTCAGGTGCGCACCATTAACATTATAAGAGAACAAAGGAGGAGTTCATGGTGAGTTTTGGCACCTCTTTTTCTAGAAAAATAGCACTGAGTTAAGCTCTACTTTGGGGGAAGAACTTTGTACTTTCTTTTTCTTTTTATGCTTTGTTTTCATTTAGATTGGCTTGTTTTTTATTGTAATGTATTATGAAAAAGCTATACATATGAAGAAAAATACAGCTACATGGCAGGAAGCCCATTCACTTTTCTTTGATGCAATTCACACTCCACCTCAGGTGGGGCAGGGGTTCCAGCTGCTCCCCCAAACAGTGAGAGGCTTCTTGAAGGGGTCCTTCCTGTTGCCACCCTGACAAAGTGTGTTCGGCCACATGGTCAGACAATTGGCAGCATCCATAATTTTCAGATGCTGGGTGGAATATAAATTTCATGAAGTATAATAATGCAGCCAGTCACATGTTAATAAACAGCCCACGATGCTTGCCGCCCAGTTGTGTGACTGCAGACTAGATTCCCTTTTGTCTCATCCTCCCATCATGCCTCTGTGGTCCAAAATGCCTGTCCCAGTTCCTCCTCCGCTCCTGAACCAATTCCTTCCCATGTCACTGGGAGTCACTGGAGCCCTGCCTCGTTGCTGGGCCTGACTGAATAGGCCCCACGGCGCAGGTCTGTGGTGCCAGCTGGGAGCTGAGCCCAGCCTACCCCACAAGGCAGCCGATAGCTGCAGAAAAGACTTTCCTGCTCCCCAAATAGCCACTGGATACAGCTCTGGTTACACTTTGGCATCAGCTGTGTGTTCAAGAGCAGCATTAACAAAGGGAAGCTCCTTCTCGCTTCCTGCCCCCTCCCTCAATGGCAGGTGATCAGATGAACATTCCTGGCATGGAATTTATTCCAAGGAACACCCCCTCCTGACAGTCATGCCAGCAATTAATTGCCTCTAGAGGGTTTTTCAGAACCTTACTGGTCGAAGCTGTGGGGGGGGGGCGGGAAAGGGGGCTTTCTTTGTGCAGTTGGGGGAAAACATAGTGTGGATTTAAAATCAATGTGGTGAATTTATTTGGCTTATTTGTCAATATGCTGGAGAAAATCCCTTTGAGTTCAGGAACCCCCTCCCTCCAAGCGACAGGCCTTCAGGCAACACGCCGGAGAATTAAAATTATCCTTAGACTTCAAGACTTCAAGTCTGTCAACCATTATTGTACAGCATCTTGTTTGCATGTTTCATTTTATTATTATTGTTATGTAAAAATTATTATTCAGGTTGCTGCTTTGCTGAATTAAAAAAACCCACAGACCATTTGACATAATAGAGATCTTGGATTTTTGCATCATTATTGCAAACTTGAACTGGTTTTGTTGGTTCAGGTTTTGTATTACTGTATTTTTCCAAAATTAAGAAATTAATATTCCATGTATAAGACGACCCCCAATTTTTAACTTTAAAAATTTGGAGGGAAATATAGTTTTATACACGGAAAAATACGGCATTTTCTGCAGAAATGCTGAACTGGTTGCCTCTAGACCACAACCCATACAGGACCACTTGGTAACCTACCCCATACAGCTGAGGCTTTAAAGTAGCAAAAAAGGCACTGTAGATTTTGCATCCAACAGAAGGGGAGAAAATGTAGAAGCACATAGCAAAACAGTGAGAACACCTAGAGGGACAGAGGCCCACCACCCTTGCTTTCTTTAGATCTGCACTAAAAAATGCAAAATGCCTTTCGACCCAAACCCTTCCCTGAAGCTTCTTGGGCAGCTGCTTCTCTCCTCACTCCCACCCCTTCACTGTCCTGCGCTGGTGAGCAAAGGCATTGGGGTAGGGGGGAAAGGGGGTGACTTGACAGCCAGGGTAGGTCTGTTGGGAATATTGTGTATGGGAGCTGTTTTATTTAGCCCTACAATATGGCACGAAGGGGGCTGGAGCCTCTCCAGGTGAACTGACCAGCGGTGGAAGTAGCTGGAGGGTTGCTGTGAGGTGCTGGGCTAGCAGCAGGCGGGACTGGGTGGGCTTGCTCAGAGGATGCCTCCTCGTGACCACCGAGGGTGTCTTCATTGCTGGGAGGAGTGGGCATTGCTTCTGCTTCACTGGGGCCTCCCTCTTGATGCTGGAGGTGGGTGTCAACCTCAGAGTCAGATGTCAGGCTGGGATCTCCTGGCTCCACTTCACCCATGCCTTTCCCTGGGGAAGTCCCCTCTTCCCCCTCCTCTGCTCTCCCCTCCCTCTCTGATGGGGCAGGACCCTCTTCTTCTCCTCCTATTCCATGGGCAATGGCTTCTTCTCCTGCCAAGGCAGTAGCACCCTCTTCTGCGGCTTCCACTGTGCTGTCATCTTCCTGCGACTGAGGGTCTTCTTCCTCAGCCACATCTTTCTGAGAATTGTCTCCTTCCTCAGCTGCGTCTTCCTCAGAATTGTCTTCTTCATCAGCCTCATCTTCCTCAGAGCTGTCTTCTTCCCCAGCCACATCTTCCTCAGAATTGTCTTCTTCCTCAGCCTCATCTTCCTCAGAATCTTCTCTTTCCTCAGACTCATCTTCATCAGAACCTTCTCCTTCTTGTAGGCTGGTATCTCCCTCCCTGGCCACTGTAGCCCCTTCTTCTCCCTCCTCCTCCTCTGCATCAAGCTGCCCAGGACCATCCGCTGTCTCCTCCTCTGCTTCTTCCTCATGGGGGCTGGTGTCCTCTGCTTCCTCAGACTCTTCTTGCCCCTCTAACATGTGGGGCTCCTGTGGCGCCCTTCCTAGTGCTCCCAAGGTGCTCATTGCAGGGGAGCCATCACTAAAGTGTCTTTCCACAGAGGTAGCTCCATCTTCACTGCCCAAGTCAGCAGTGATGTTGTACTCCGGAGTGGAGGACAGCTCCTCTCTGGTCTTGACAGGGGGCTGAAGGAGGCTCTGGGAGGGGGCCCCACTTCCGCCTGGGGCAGCATCTTTGGCAACTCCCTCTGACTGGGCCTGCTCACTCTCTTCAGCCTCCTCTCCAGCCAAAACATCCTCCTTGTTGACTGTGAGATATTGCTCAGGTGCTTCCCTTTGCCCATCCGTGTCATGCCCTTTGTCGGGGGCATTCTGTGGTTCAGCAACAGGGGCTTCCTTTTCTTTCAGACCCTCAGCTTCCAAGGAGCTGGTGTCCAGTTCAGCAGCTGCCTCAGTGGAGCCATCAGCACGAGGGCTTCCTTCCACACCTGTGCTGGCTTCCTCCTGGCTGTCTAAGGGCCGGAAGGGAATTCCTGTCGCAGGTGGGATGGCAGCGGTGGCAGCAGCAGCAGCAGAGTCTCCATAGAGCAGCTTCTCCTTCTCTGCCAGGCTTGGGTCTCCGGGCAACAAGCCTCCTTCGGCAAAGGTGGCAGAGTCTTCTGTGCCATCCGGGGCAGAGACTTGCAGTTCTAAATAGTCAGAACATGGTCAGTCAGTTTGATCTGTGCTCAGCCTGCCTCCCTCCTCAAAACGGCCTGCGTGGTTCACTCGGGGCACACGATTTGCACACGTGGCTCTGCATAAAGGCACAGGCAGAGCCAGGCTCTTCCCTTTCCTATTAAAGGGATGTTGAAACTGATGCGCATTTTGAGGAGGCTTTTATAAATACATTCTTAACCCTGTCCCAACTACCAGGCTTGGAATCCAGCTTGCTTTTCTTGCTCCTATCAATAAACTGATGCTGGTTGGAGGGAATATAGCTTGGATTACACACAGGCAAACCCTGAGCAAGCCTAAGCCCCGGCCGGCTGGCCCTCTCTCTCTGCTGGGCTTCCTGCCTTCCTAGGCTACAAGTACAGAAGGAGAAAAGCCAAGGAAGGAGAGGAACAGCTTGGGAGGGAGAAAGCAGATGCCTTTAAATACTTTTTGAAGGTTTTAGCATATCCCAAATTACCATGTAAGGCTAGGATTCACCAAACACTTTGTGTTTCCTCTCAAAGTTCATCTTCTGTGCTCCAGAGGTTTCCTGCTCTCCTTTTCCTTCTGTTGGGGGCTAAGGAAAGCGGGACAGAAAAGGAGACAGAGGCCATGGGGGTCAGTTGCCTCCTTTGCCAGCCTCACGTTTGCGTTGATGTGATGGCACGGATCCTTCCAAAGTAGCTAATTTACAGTTAAGGAGTCCAAACCCACCTGCCTCTCTCTGTGTGAACCCAGATCAGTCTCTGTTGTTTGAACATGCTGGCAGGGGTACATCAGAGAGAGGCAGGGCTCTCTCCAAGCAGCGCAGGCAGAGCTGAAAACGGGAACTGACTCACAAAACCTCCCGAGCTTTGTAGGATGTTTCACATGTCTGGATGCAAATGCTGGCAATGAAAGTTCTTCTTTATTGGTATTGCATCTTCCTTCTCACTCCCACTCCACAGAGCACACCCCAAATACAGAAGAGCCCTGTTGTTGTTGTTGTTGTTGTTTTATTATTATTATTATTATTCCTTTCCCCAAAATCCGGGACTCAAGGCAGCTTACACCAATTAAAACAGCACCAACAAAATACAAAAAGCTAAAAACATGTAAAAGATAATTGTTAAAAGTAATTAAACGCAAATAGAATTAAAATAATATAGAAAGGAAATCTTCTAAAATGCAGATAGGAAAAACAGCACAGCACTATTAAAAGCCCTTTCCTCTAAAAAGCTTAGTAAGTTCCCAAAAACCTGTTGAAATAAAACAGTCTTCACCTGCCAACAGAAGGACATGAGGGAGCCAGCCTGGCTTCTCCAGAGAGGGAGTTCAAAAGTTAAATGGGAGCAGCTACCACCGAGAAGGCCCTCTCCCGCTTCCCCACCAAGTGTGCCTGGGAGGTTAGCAGGAGCAAGAGAAGAGTACCCTCCTGAAGATCTCAGAGTCTCACTTTGAGGTAACCTGGACTTAAGCCGCATAACCACCCTTGTTAGCTTGTGCCAGGAAAGAGACTGGGAGCCAGTGGAGCTACTGCAACAAGGGAGTCACCTGCTCCGGTTTCTATCCCCGGCATCTCTAGCTGGGCTGGTGGACATCCTGGTGAGCCACAGCCAGGGAATCAGTGTGGACCAAAGTGGGTCAGTACAGGGCAGTTTCCTATGCTCCTAATGGCAGTTGCCCCCAGACACTGGGGCGGCCTCCCTAGTAAGCAGTGTGAACCAGTAGTTCAGGTTAGCCAATCATTTCCTTGTGTCTCGGTTGGCATTGCAGGAAAACATGAGCCGAATATGGAACACAGCCCTTATGCCATCCATAACAGGCCTCAACTGTCCAGCTGCTTTGACTGAGTCTACTTCCCTCTTCTCCAAGTCAGGGTCCCTGCACCAGGGAAAGTGGTGAGTGAATCTGGCCAGTATCCCAGGAGTTGTGTGGGGGAGAGAGAAGGGGTCACTTGTGCTCTCCATGAGCCTCCCACCCACCACCATTTCTTATTGGCCTGAAATGGACGCCTGAAATTCAGCAGACCTCCGTTGAAAACGGCAGCAACATAGAGGGATAATTCTCCCTCCACACCTGATGCCAGGGGGCAGGTCCCATTTGCCCATGCAAAGCTTTTCCTTTGTGCAGGGTATGTAGCGGAAGGCCATCCACCCCTGCCACCAGGGGGAAGGCCCCAGGCCCCAAGCATTGGCCAGCCTCTTTGAAAGGCTTTGGAACCATCGAATCATTGAATGGAAAAGTTGGAAGGAACCCCAAGTCCCACCCCCTGCAATGCAGGAATCTCAACTAGAGCATCCCTGGCAGATGGCCATCCAACCTCTGCTCAGAAACCTCCAAGGCAGAAGGCTGCCTCCCTGCCTGCTTTGGTGTAAAGATAATGACAATGCTTTGCTTTTGGTTATTAGAAAGAGAGACCTTGGCTGCTTCAGTGTGTGCCCAAATGTGAAAGGGATGCCCTCTGACCATCATAGGTCCATGGTTCTTCCCAGGAAGTGTCGCTTGGCCTGGGGTTCCTCCTCCTTCTCCTCTCCCCCTCGCCCACCAAAGCTTTGCCCAGGAAGAGGTTGTGGGGATGATTGCAGGGGAATCCATGGGGCTCAGACCTGTACATGAAGAGACCAGGGGCATTTGCCCAGAGGCAGGTGGGCTGGGGTGCTTTGGAACTAAACAAAGTGGTTGGTTCCCTGTGGAGACCTCAATGGTGAAAGACCTGAGGAGCTCCCTTGGGGGGCTGGACTCAGGTGGGAGCTCCTGGCCCCTCACTTCCTCTGACCTTCACGGCCTTATATAAAGAGCCCTCCTTGCCCTCGCTGGCCCCAAACTGGAGGCCTCCAACTATATCGAGCGCTGAATTCTGCTGACCTGCAGATAGTTAAGGGGTGTTTGCTCTGCAGCAAAACGGGCTGAAGGTTATGGGCTTAACACCCAAGCAGCCTCCCTCATCGGCTAAAAATACCACCGGCAACTGGGTGGGGGGTGCTGCCGCTGCTGCTACAAACCACAGAAACTCCCTTCATGGCTCCTGCCCCTGCCTCCCCGTCGCCCCCACAACACAAACGCACACACAGAGAAAGGTCTTGGAAGTGTCTCCATGGAGAGGAGCCCAGCAGGACTTTGGATGTAGGAGAGAGGCCTCATTCCTTTCCCTGTGGGTGAGGGGCAGAGGCGGTGGCAGGAGCCCCTCCAACGCATCACACAAGCCTGTTGTAAGCTGACACCCTAGGATGCCTCTTGGACATGCCATACAGTACTGTATGCGTGCCGCACTAAGGGAGCCGAGGACGCCGAGAGCCGCCGAGAGCACGTCAAGAATGCCGAGTCTGCTGTGGCAGGGCAGATTCCAGCCCAGGACCCTGCAGGAGGAAGTGGTGACGGAGCCTTCTGGGTGGCGAAGTCACAAGCAACAAAATGTCTCTGTGGCCTAGGAAGCAAAGGATGTCCAGGGTCAAGCCTCAGACACACGTACCAATCCCACCAAACGGCAGCAGGCAGAGCAGCAGCCAGGTGAACCAGAGAGTGACGTCCTGTCAGCCGGCAGGCAGCTACCTAGGCACCTCATGCAGAGATTTCGGCTGCAGGCACATGACTCCAGGGTTTGCCCAAACAGAACCCCCCAAGAGCAAGCCACAGCCCTCCACGGGCTCTCTCTGACATGATGCCATTAACCTGGCCCTCTTTATCAGCAGACACCTAAAAACTAATGAAACAGTGGCTCAGCCTAGAGAGCAAACTTTTTCCAGGCGTTGTAACCGACTATCCCCAACAGAGCTGTGATGGGAGAGGAAGCGGGGTGCCCACCTAATGCCCACACAAGGCAGGGCTACGATGAACGAAGAGGGCAGAGAAGAGGACGCCAGCCCTCCACAGCAAGCTAGAAATAATGTGTGACGTTTGCCCCATAATAGAGCAGGATGGCCATAGCTCTTGTCCCACCTGCAACTGCCCCTCCAGAAGGTCCTCTGCTCCCCCAACCACCAGCTGCCCTCTGTGGTGCTTCTGGACAACTCTGCTCTGGCCCCTGCTCCCCTCCTGTCAGGACCAGCAGCCAACCTGGCCCCTGGGAGGGTCCTTGGGGGTCCTTCATCTGAGCGCGGTGCTCCCTCTGCAGTCAGCCCATCACCCTCACAAGGTCAAAGGCCCACCTGCGATGGGGAAGCAAAAGGGAGTTTCCCACCTGTCCTTGCTGCTGTTTTGACAGCCCCGCAAAGTGGTGTCTGCTCTTCCCTGTGTGATTCCTGCCTGCTGGGCCTGGCTGTTACCCTTCCTCCTCGTCCTCCATTTTCTCAGAGAACCCGCACTCCCTCCATGGCTGCGGAGGTGGAAATCCCTTGCCTTCTGGGCACTCCCAGCACCTGACAGGCTCTGAGCCAAACCTCTGGCCCTCTTCCCACCCTGCCTCTGGCAAGTGGCCCTGCTTACTGTCTGCAGCCCTGGGAATGCTGGAAGCCCCATCCCTCCAGAGAAGTGGTGAGGCCGCTGGGCACGTGGAGCATGGCTGGCTGGCAGAGAGCTCTGCTTTGCTCTGCAATAGTCACCATGCAAGTCTGGCAAGTTTTAGGCTGACTTGAAATGTGTGCTGGAACCCAGAGCTTTGGGCCACTTTGGCCAGTGTCATCCACCCTGATGAGAAGCCAGCTGCCACGCAAGAAGAGGGACACTAGCCGCCACCCCAGGAGCAACCAGGATCCCCAGGGGTCCTTGCCCTGGAGTTGCTGGCTGGTTGGGGGTCCCAACATGGCAAGGCCTGCAGCTACTCAGCCTCTGGGTCAGGACTCCTACCCTTCTGTTTTGGTTTGGGCAACAGGACAGAGCAACCCCAGAGGCACTTAAGAGCCAGGACTCTGCTCTGCACTCGGTGCCCACCAGCCAGCCATTGCAAGCCCCCCTTTTTCCCTCTCCAAGATAATAATAGACTTGTAGAGTCAGAAGGGACCCCAAGGGTCATCTAGTCCAACCCCCTTCAATTTAGGAAACTCAGCTAAAGCATCCATATCAGATGGCCATCCAGCCTCTGAGGGAATCTATTCCATTGTCCAACACTTCTTCCCCTGATAAAGCTCTTCCTAATATTTACTCAGAATGCCCTTCCTTGCAAGTTGAATCCATCTATTTGGGTCCTCCTCTCTGGAGCAGCAGGAAGCAAGCTTGCTCCATCTTTCACGGGACAAGATATTTGAAGATGGCTCTCAGCACCTCATGGTCCTTTACTGAGAGGCGAAGGGAGTGGGAATAGCTGGTCTTGTTCAGAACAATAGTGAACCAGTGAGTGTAAACCTGCCTGGGATGCCCGTGCTTTTGCTTTCCCTTTCAGCATTCACACGTAGCACACAGGCATTCAGCAATGTCCCAGGTTAAAAAGAAGACCCCGGTCCTGCCGACTTCTGCAAAACTGCAGCAGCCAAGACGACCCTCTAGTGGCCAAATGCAGAGTGGCGGGAGGCCAAGGAATGTAATGCTGGATTCTGCAAGTCCCGAATCAAAGGTGCAAACTTTTGAGCAGCATAGATCTGCACTGTTGCCTGGCAAAGAGAAAAGATTCCTGGCTCCTGCCCTGGTTCCTCCTAGCCTCTGAAAATAGCCCAGCTCTAAACCTGGTATCGCTCCTGTTTTCTTCAGTCCTCCAGAATGGCTGCCGCTTTGAAGAGCGGATGGACTGCACACCTGGTTAAATGCCCAGCTGGCTGCCCAAGCAAGAAAGGCGTTTTCCTTGCCTGGAGAAAGTTACCAGGAGAGAACATACGCAATACACACCCCTTCTCTGTGCTTCGGCTGCACTGCTGGCACATCCTTTGGTGGGCAGTTAGGCCTCCAAAGGGGCAGGCAGGTCACCAAGACTTACCCCTGGGCACAGGCAAAAGGTGAGGTTGTTTTGAAATCCAAGATATTTGATCCCCACATCAGACAGCTGCCTATTCCTGCATTGCAGGAGGTTGAACTACCGGTACATGATCCTCAGGGTCCCTTCCAACTCTACAATTCTGTGATTTAATTCTTTTAAGAGGTACCACACCTTTTTAATAGCTGTTTGATGGCCTTGCTGCTGTAGGCTGCTAAATACTGGAGATTTTGGGTGAAATATTTAAGAGAAGGTGCAGAGAGAGGAGGAGAAAGAGAGACACATGCAGAGAGAGAGAAAGAGGAGTGGACATTGGGGATATATCTGTAGAATAGGGCACAGTCGGCCCTATTAGTGCAATGAAGGACACCTTTCATGAAGTTCCCACAATAGTCTCATATTCCAAAAGTAAATGAAGTCGCATAGCTCCTCCACTAAACAGAGAGGTTTGCGTTGCAGATGGTGTGTGCAAATTTAGGGACCTTGTGAAAGCATGCAACCCCCCTCCCAAAAAAAAGCCTGTTAATGATTACTTCTATGATGCTCACTTTTCTGTGCTGTGGGCAATCTTAAAATGAAAATATGCAGGGAAAGGGCCTGCTGGGTGATTTGCAAGCCAATGCAAGAAGGAAATGCCACATGACTATCTCAGCTGGAGTATTGCTGCAGGAAAGGAACGAATGTCCCCATCATATGCAGCTGTTGTACAGCTATTGTAAGGGGGGCAGAGGAGAAGAGGCAATGGTCCCTAAAAGAAAGCAGACTCTTACATGCTGTAGAAGAGAAAGGTTGAAAGTACCACTTATTGCATTGGCACATACGTCTCCTTGGCTTATAATATTTGAAACCTTTTATTGTTTTCTAAAGAACAAATTAAAAAGAGTAGTTCTCAGGTTCCAGTGAAGCTGGTGGTGACCTTGGGTTGTGTGATTCTGCCCTGTAGCTGTTGCTGGGGATGGAAGAGACACAAGGCAAACCTGATCCTTGCGTGAGGAAAGGGCAAAGTTCAGTTCCTCCAGGAGGCTGAGTCTTTGTCTCCCTGACTCTGGAATAGAGGGAAATGGGCCAAATGTCTGGAAGAATTACCTCACCCTCCCAAAAGCACTCTTGGTGGCTGCCACAGGCTGAACCTCCAAATCCAGCAACGTCCCTTGCTTGGGAGCAGTGTAAAATACTCATGTTAGAAGGAAATAAAGGGGGATGCTGTATTTCAGTGCAAGTTGCAGTTTGGAGGGTGGCCCTCTCCTCTCTGGAAAGCCAGCTCAGCTCTGCCAGATGCCGCCTGCTGGCTAATGGACAATGGCAGAACCATTGCTTGAAGTGAAACTTTGGGGGATCCTGTTTAGTTTTCCTTGTAGATAAGAAAGCTGGGAGCACACTGGTTGGCCAGGATGCCACTGGCCAGTAGCTTCCCCATGCAAAAGAGATGCATGCAGAATGGGAAGCAGGAGGCGCCTGGCGGAAATTCTGCCTCCTGTTCTCCTGGGACTTTGGGATCACAGCTGCTGGCTTTGATCACTGGCTGATGTTCACACATTCTCATTGCCAGCTACCCAGAATCCTGTTAGCACTAGTAGGGTCCAGCTCTCTTGACTTTTGCCTTACAGGCCTCACCCTCCAAAAGTACTCTGGTTGCTAGACAAAGGTAGTACCAGAAAGTGCCCCAATTCTTGCACACAGACCCCACCTTCCTTGCTTGGGTACATCAATGGCAAAGGGGGGGGGGCTTTGTTTGTTCCATGCACACACCCAAAAAGCATGGAATCCTGCAATGATCAAGTCTATTTACATTCACTCACTCCCTGTGGTTCACAATATGAAGAGGAAGGGCATGGAGAAGCACCCAAGTTAGAAACCTGCTTCGTTTGTTTCATACAAGAGGAGCTGCAATCCACACCGAGGCGCTCATGATGAAGTCACGCAGCTCCTGTTTCTCCTAAGTGGAAACTGTTGGACCATCCCAGCAAGGGGAGGGGAGGGAGGGAGGGAGGGAGGGAACAACAGATGCTGTGGAAAAGAGCTCCTGCACAAGCAGCAGCAGAGAGCGGACCAGGGTCCAGGCTCCCCACTACCCAGTCTCTCTCTAGGGCCCTGCCTGGCTGCTGCCACCCCCCTTACAGGCTCTCCCTCCCGCAGACACGGCAGGCTTGACTGAGCACCTGCAGTGCGGCCTCTAAACCTCAGTAAAAGAAACCCGGGAGCCCTGGATTTCTTCGCAGCCATGCCAAGGCCCCAGCGCTTATTACTGGCTGTGGCTGGGTAACCCCAGGCGGGATAAATATAGCTCCCTTGTGCCTGCTGGGCTGCTCAGGTTCCATTGACTGGTCTCTGCAGACATCCTCTCTGCAGCTTGAGGGTGAGGGTGGCAGCCAGCTGCAAACTTGTCTGCAGCACAGGAGGTTCCTGGACTTGGGCTGCATCACAAATGCACCTCCCACTTCAATTTCCGACTGCCTTCCAGTCAAGCCCCCTCGCCCCTTTCCTTTTGAGACCTCATTGGGCTTCCGAGTTACTATGCAAGGATATCAACGGTCAGAAGTGCAAGTCGGTATTAGGCCTCGAAAGTTCTCCAAAGAGCAGGCAGAAGGGAAGGGAGGGTCACTTCCATTGCAAGAGGCATTTTGAATTAGGGGTGCAACAGCAAGACCTTCCCAAATATAAGCAGCTCCATGACTGTTATGGGCTCTGCCTTTGCAGCCCAGAGGCATCGTGGCTTTCTCAAAAGGCAGAAAGAGACCACCATCTTTCCTGGGCTGCACTCAAGTCTTGGAGGTTGTGGGCTGTGGCTGAGCCTAGTGACGCAGCAAACATCCCAACTCTTACTAACTTGTGCATTGCTACAGGATCTGAGATTATTCCATAAAGGTAAATCCAGCTGTTTCTGTTTTAAGCAAGAGGTGGGAAGAAAATGAAGGGAAGGGCTTCAGATGTCAGCTGGATGAGTCAGCCAACACCTGGGCTTGGGCCTAGCCAAGGGGCCGGGGGGGGGCAGCTGCACCCCTAGATCAAGGAAACAATAGAAATACTAAACTAACTGACCAATCACTTCAGTCCTGCCCCCCCCCAAAAAATCCTGGCTATGCCCATGCACTTGGGTGAAGGTAAAACCCAATTGAGCAGCTGAAAAGGGCAGAGAAGTTGGCAGGCGATGGAAGAAGCCATCTTCTTCTGCAAGAAGGTGGGAAAGAACAAGCGCAGAGGCAGAGATGAGTGAGCAATCCCTCCAGACACTGCTGGGCTTCCATCATCTTCTCTGGCCAGGGCTGGTGGGAGTCTGAGCCCAACAACTGCCACCACAGGTGGGCTGGATTTGGCCAGGAATGTGACCTCCCAGCAGAATATGAAGTCAAACAAGACCAGAAAGGACCTTGAGTCAACAGGGAGAGCGGATACAGCGAAGCAGAGGAGGAAGGAACTGTTGACAAAGACCCTCCAAGAACCTGAAAGTCACGGCAGCCTCTGAAATACAGGCAGGGAGCGTTTTGCCAGAACCAAGGGAGAGAGCAAAGTCTCCGCTGCCCTTTCCTTCCTCAGCACCAGAGGAACTGGGAAGCGGCAGAGCCAAGCGGCACCTCAGGCCCATCTCCTCCCAATACTCCACAAGTGATGCACAACACTTCTTCAGAAGGGAAACTCAAAACACAACAACTGGGAACAGAGAACGGTGCCCACCTGGGACTCCCCTCCATCAAACTCAAGCTAAAGGCAAGGCTGGCTGGCTTGCCAAGGGGTCAGGCACAGAGCAGGACCACTGGGGTACTCACTGGGGAAAGCGAGGCTGCTGTTGGCTGGAGAGGGAAGCCCAGGAGCCCACCCCCAGTCGCACCAGGAGAGAAGGCAGCTTTGGCCATTTCATCCCCTCTCACCTCCCCACTGTCTGCAGAAGCGCCAGGCCAGGTAATGCAGGTAGCTCAGGTAGGGCAGCCCCCCCACCTCCATCCTTGCAGCTGGAGGGCCACAGGGGTTTATTCCTTGAAAACATTCCTTAAGTGCCTTTCATCAAACGATTCTAGGGCTCTGAACAAAGTGTGAATAAAATCAATTCACACAGCATATAAATACAATTTCAAGCCAACAATTAAGCATAACGAAATACAGCAAGACAAAAGCCAACCCCGAAAGCTAAAAACAGGATAAGCACGGTTCTGAAAACACCCATCTACTATCCAAAATGCAAGCAAACAGAGAGGTCTTCGTGGGACACCCCAAAAAATGGGACTCCTGGTGCAGGGCAAGCCAGTTCCATACAGAAGGGCATTCCAAAGCCAGGATGCCAATCCAGAAGGCCATCTCCCCCCCCCCCAGGGTATTCCTGGGAGCAAGGCAGGGCCTCTCAAGAGCATTTCACTGGCCTGGGAAGAGGCCCTGTCAGCTTTCCTGCCAGCCCCCAGCCCCTCAGGGGCACTAAGGACTCAGCCCTGAAAGCTGTTTTCAATACGCAGACAAGGGCAAAATGGGCTCAGCCAGTGTGACCTGATGGCACACCCCAAGATACCGAGGGGAGAATCATCTGGGATACAGAAAGCCCAGAGGGAGACTGAGAGAGCTGGTCCCCATCCGTGCCTGGCCTTGCTTCTCTGCTCCACCTGGGCGCCAGCTGCAGGTAAGCATCAGCTCAGGCCTTTGCTCAGATGCAGACACCAGGGTCGCCAGGAAGCTCTGTGTGCCCTTTTGCCCACTTCCAGAGTCCACAAGACAGCAGGAGCGCTTGTCAGGGGGCAAAGACAGGGTCACCACCAAGCTCCAGAGCAGATTCACAACCAGGTGGGATTTGGGGGCTCAACGTGTTTGTGTGTGTGTGTGTTCTACCAGGTCCAGCAGAGCCATAGCAAGGGCACCCCGCACCCCACAGAAAGTGGGAGGGGAGGGGGGTCCCCAGCCCCCCACTAGTCCCTTTTGTTCTTGAGAATGACAAAGGATGCCCTTAAAAGGAGGCAAATCCGCAGCCCTGGCTCCTCCGTGACAGTGTGAGGAGGCAGCAGCTGAGCTGGCCATGGCAGGGAGGGGGCTTGGGGGGGGTCCAGTTACACGCCTGTTTCCATACTTAGCCATCCTGTGGCAGCTGGGCATATAGCGTCCAGCCTGAGAGACCAAATTAACTCAAGGGCAACCAAGGGGAACGCTGGCAGGCGGGCACACACTCTCTCCACCGACAGGTCCCCAAAAGAGGGGGGCAGCTGAAAGCACCACGAGGGCACAGCACAGCAGTGCCAGGATGCCCGCCCCAGAGCCAACCTTCTACTCTGGTGCGGAGAGAGGCCAGCCAGTCACCTTCTCTTTCCACCAGTGCAGGCCAGGTGGTCCAGCAGCAAGTCCACACTGCAGCTGTCCTCAGGTGGCTCCTTGGGCACTGGCAGGGGGTAGGGGCAGTGAAGGAGGCCTGCCAGCTTGGCCCCCCTCCCCTCCATCTCCGGAGACAGCATGCCTGGCTGGCTCCCAGGGGGACAGGCTGAAAGGCACCCACATCCTCCTGCACACCCTCCCAGCCCCTCATAACGCTGCCAGGGCCGCCCAGAGATCCTGTGCCACCAAGCTGTGGCCCACGGCAAGGGGGAGAGGGCAGAGCGGAGGCCAGGGGTGCAGGAGGGAGACCTGGGAGGGGGCAGGGCGAGCCTCTTACCTGCCTGCGCCCCAAGGAGCAGGATCGGGGCCACGCAGCAGCAGAAGAGCCTCAATCCATGCATGGTGGCGGCCTGGAAGTGCCTCTCCTTCCACCCCTCTGTCTCTGCCACGGAGGCTGTGGAGCAGGCAGCTGGCCGGCTGGGCTGCAGAGGGGCCTGCACAGATGGTGCCTGGAGCTGGACTGCCTGAGGCCCCTCCCTGCCCGGCCACTTCAGGCCCCGTGTCAGTCACCCAGGAGGCGCAGCCAGGCCCAAGTAGGGAGAGGGGAGGAGCAGCAAGCAGGCAGATGGATCCTTGCAGCTGAAGCAGGCCATTGCCATTCTGGCCAGCACCAGTGGGGCACAGTGGCTAGGAGTCCTGGGCTATGGGCTGGGAGAGACCAAGGTTTGAACCACCCACTTAGCCAAGAAGCTCACTGGGTGTGAAGTGGAGTGGTGGAGGCAGCAGTCACCATTTCCCTCTCTGCCTCGCAGGGTTGTTGTGGGGGTTCAGTGAGGACCCCGGAGAGACCAGGGTTCCAATCTCAACCTGGCCATGAAACTCCTTTGGTGACTTGAGGCCACTCACTGTCTCTCGGCCTCTCCTGCCTCGCAGGGCTGTTGTGAGGATTAAAGGCAGAAGGGGAGAACCCTGTACATGACCTTGAGCTCCGTGGAGAGAGAAAAGGCGGTCTAGTCATGCCATAAACTAGTGGCCAGTTCTCCTCATGCCTACTACGCAAAGGAGACCGGGGAAGGGGCTGTTTGAGCAAACCAGGGGGGGCCACTGAGACCCAAGGAGGCTCCTCAGCCTGGTGTGCTCAAGACAAGGGGCAGCAAGCCTGTACCCGCCTCCCCCGCAGACGCACCTGCCGCTTGTCCCACTCTATAGATTCTTGTTGGCATCCATCTTTCTCAAGAGACAAGGGAGTGCGCCTCCGGGGGTGAAGCCAAACTGCTGCATTGGGGCAGCAGCAAAGTGACCTCTCTGGGGTGCAAGCACATGGGGGTCCTGGGCTGCCCAGACAACAAGACCCCCCTCTTGGCTGCACTGGTGGGATCCAAAGGAAAGCAGAGAAGACGTTTGGCCCCTGCTTGGCTGCTGAAGTTGCCAGAAGGAGGAGTACAAGACGCCATCCAACTCTGGATTTATGTGGGGTTTCCTCCTGAGTCTTTTCTTCTCCCGAAGACATCCTTCAAGGCAGCAGAGGGTTAGGAGTTTTCCTTCTCAGGTGGGTGAGCCCCATCTGCCCCTCACTTCCCTCTACAGCAGAAGCTGCCTTCATGGCCACAGGACCCACTCTTGGTCTCATCTGCCCAGTCCGGCAAAGCCTGTCTTCACATGCAAGGAAATACATAAAGGTAAAGGGACCCCTGACCATTAGGTCCAGTTGTGACCGACTCTGGGGTTGTGGTGCTCATCTCGCTTTATTGGCTGAGGGAGCCAGTGTACAGCTTACAGGTCATGTGACCAGCATCTGGCAAACCAGAGCAGCACACGGAAACGCCATTTACCTTCCCGCCGGAGCAATACCTATTTATCTACTTGCACTTTGACGTGCTTTTAAACTGCTAGGTTGGCAGGAGCAGGGACCAAGCAACGGGAGCTCACCCCGTCACGGGGATTCGAACCGCCAACCTTCTAATTGGCAAGTCCTTGGCTCTGTGGTTTAACCCACAGCGCCACCTGCGTCCCTTAAAGAGGCAGGCACGCTTGGCAAATCCACAGTGATCAACTCCCACCCTGAAACCAATGTCCCCACTGTGGAAGGACGTGTGGATCCAGAATTGGCCTCCATAGTCACTTACGGACTCATAGTTAAAACCGTGTTTATGGAAGACAATCTTACTCGGCTACGAGGGATCGCCAAAGAAGAAGACTGCACTTGAGACAAGGAAGCATCCTGGCCCCTCCTGGCATACACTAGACTAAAAGGCAGTCACGGGTTCCCAGGAGACAGAGGGCATTCCTTTGCCCCATGGTTTCATGAAAGAACTTTAAAACGTGCTGAGCCTTCACCTAGACATCTTTCAATGCCTGTCCTACACAAGGTTGGCGTTTTGGAATGTCTCCCTCTGGTGGGAAACCCGGAAACTGCAGGCAAAGGAACACAATTCCAAGCACAACCAAATTAGAGGGAAGTATTCATGCAAGCCCGGTATTATAGGGGTGCCTGCCTGTGCGTGCATTTTTTGCTTCTCGACTGTTCTCACAACTTACCTTGCACCCTCCTTCCAGGACTGTGAGGTGACCTCTTGTAGCAAACAGATACGGGGCAAGTGAGCTGCTTTGAACAGTGGGAGCCCAAGCGGTTCCAGTGCCAGAGAGCAGGTGAGAGCCCCCCCCCCTCCCAAGCACAGGTGCTGCCATTGTTTGTTTTCAGACCCAATTCAAGGTGCTCGCATTTCTGTTCGAAGCCCCAAATGACTCAGGCCCCAAATACCTGCAAGACTGGCTGCTTCCCTACACTCTCTCAGGTGCAGAGACTGGTAAAGGGGGCCCTCTTGGTTGTTCCTCCACCCTCTGGGGCTTGGGGGTGGCTGCCCAGGAGAGGCCTTCTCTGTGGTGGCCCTTGAGCTGTGGGACTCCCTCCCCACGGTGCCACGCCTGGCACCTTCATTGCACAACTTCTTGCCTTTGACCCTTGAGCTGTCATGTTTTTACAGCTCACCTTAATTTGGGGTGGTTGTAAGTTGCTTTGCACTGTTTTTAATATTGTACTTTCCTATCCATGTTTCTTAATTTAAGGGTGTATCGGATGTTGGTGGGGAGGACACTGTGCTCCTTCTGGGGTAGCTTGTCCACCTTTGGTCCCCACCCTGCCCTCTTGTGGCTCCCAGAAGCCATCAGTCAGCATGTGGCAGCAGCCACAATCCCGGCATGGCTTCAACTAGCTGGCTCAACCAGGTGAGGGGAGCTGCTAGGACTTTTCCTGCATGCAAAGACAAGCTATGGCAGATGGAGCAGAGACCAAGAGTGGGTCAAACGGTCAAGAAAGCAGGTTCTGAATGTGCTGTGCAGTGCTCCGTCTCCCTGTTCTGGCTTTGGGCTTAGCTGCGCAGCCTGCATTCACTCCATAAGACGCACACACATTTCCCCTTACTTTTTAGAAGGGAAAAAGTGCGTCCTATAGAGCGAAAAATACGGCACATCCCACAGAAATAGAGTGGAGTCCCTAAGACGGCTGGGTGGTGCTTTGTGTGCCTCCTTCCAGCAACTCCTGCAACTGGTGCCCAACATGCTGCTCTGCTTTCCTTTGGACCCGAGGCCGAGAGGGGCTGGTCTTGTCGTCTGGGCAGCCCAGGACCTCCATTCACACTGCCCAGGCTTGTGCCCGGAGGGTCACTTCAGTGCTGCTAACGCAGCAAAAATAATGCAGGAGGCAGCAGATTTGAGTTGCCGGTCTCTGCAGCCACAGCAGGCGCCGCGATTCTCCAGTGGTTTGACTTCACCCCCAGAGGCACACTCCACAGTCTCTCGAGACAGATGGATACCAGAAATATACAGCGGTACCTTGGTTTTCGGACGTCTCGGAAGTTGAACGTTTCAGTTTTCGAACGCCGAAAAGCTGGAAGTACGCGCCATGGAAGTCGAACAGGAAACGCAGCTTCTGTTTTGAGTTTTCCGCAAGTAAATGCTTCCAGAAGTAACTGCTTCAGTTTTCAAACGTTTCAGAAGTCAAATGGTCTTCCAGAACGGATTACGTTTGAAAACCGGGAAGAGGAGGAGTTTGGATTTGATATCCCGCTTTATCGATACCCTAGGGAGTCTCAAAGCAGTTAACAATCTCCTTTCCCTTCCTCCCCCACAACAAACACTCTGTGAGGTGAGTGAGGCTGAGAGACTTCAGAGAAGTGTGACTGGCCCAAGGTCACCCAGCAGCTGCAGGTGGAGGAGCAGGGAAGCGAACCCGGTTCCCCAGATTACGAGTCCACTGCTCTTAAGCACTACACCACACTCGTGAGGTACCACTGCATATAATTCTATCTTTTTATTTTATTTTATTGTTTTTTTCCTGTGTTTTAGAGGTTCTTATTTTTATCTTTAAGCCACCTTGAATCCCTATCAGGGCAAAAGTAGTGCAGTGGTACCTTGGGTTAAGAACTTAATTCGTTCCGGAGGTCCGTTCTTAACCTGAAACTGTTCTTAACCTGAAGTACCACTTTAGCTAATGGGGCCTCCTGCTGCCGCTGCGCTGCCAGAGCAAAATTTCTGTTCTCATCCTGAAGCAAAGTTCTTAACCTGAAGCACTATTTCTGGGTTAGCGGAGTCTGTAATCTGAAGCGTATGTAACCTGAGGTATCACTGTAGTAGTAGTAGTAGTAGTAATTTGCTGTAACCCTGCCCTGAGGCCTTAGGGAGAAAGATGGGTAATAAACTCTAATACAGTGGTACCTCTGGATGCAAACGGGATCCGTTCCAGAGCCCCATTCGCATCCAGAGCAGAACGCAACCCGTGTCTGCGGGTCGCAATTCGCAGCTTCTGCACATGACGTCATTTTGAGCGTCTGCGCATGCGCGAGTGGCGAAACCTGGAAGTAACACATTCCATTACTTCCAGGTCGCAGCTGAGCGTAACCTGAAAACGCTCAACCTGAAGCGACTTTAACTTGAGGTATGACTGTAATAATTAGAGGAGAAGATGCAGCCCCCAAGTCCGCACCCCAAAGACCAACACCCCAGACAAAGGCATCTAAAAAACAAAGTACAAACTTTATTTTGTTTCTTTACAAAGGCACAAGCCTCATTTTTCCCACTTTCTTAACAAAATATAATAGCATCTCAATGAACACGAAGACCCGAAAACTGTAAAAAAAGAGAAAAAAAGAACAAAAACAAAACAGAAAAACCATATAAAAAAATGAAAGAACTGAGGAACAGCTGCGGCTGGGGAGGAACCTACCAAATACCAACAGCCCTAAACAACACTGGCCTAGGCCTCTAGCCAAATTGGGGGAAGCTGGGTGGTGGGGGGGAACGGGGAAGGACGCAACAAAAAGCAACGATCACAGAACACGCACGCCCTCATGACCCAGTCGGACCCACGGAACAGATTAAGTGCTTCGAAAAAAAGGAGGAAAGAAGCCACGGGGGGTTGGGGGGGAGCCAAAAGTGGCCAACGTGGCAGGCTGCGGCCCACCCCAGAAACGGCGCCATCTTTGAAAAGGGACACCCCCCACCCAGACTGCAGCTAAGGCCAAAAACCTGAACTGGCCCCCTGAGAACGGAGGGAAGCCTGCCGTCCCGTGACGCGGGAGGGGACGGCAGGCAGGGGCCCCCGGGGTGGCAGCGTGGGCACCGGCCCTGCTATGGGCAGACCTTCCGTCGCCCCCTGGGTCCTTTTGCCTCCCCTGGGGGTGATGCCAAGGAACCAAGCCCCGGGCAGAGCTCGTGAGGAGGCAGTCCTTGAGGGGCCCTTGCAAGGCCAACTAGCAGGGAGGAAACAGGAGGCCCAGAGAAGTCTATCGCAGAGATTTGGGAGGGGGGGATGACTGGGGAGGCAAGGCAACCCAGCAGGGCCTAGGAGGGTGCCGGGAGATGGGGGGCACCCGCCACTCTGCGTGGCCGCAGGCAATTTATATGAACGTTCCCCCCTGAGTATTTGGGGCTCCGATCTGGCCCCCACGGTCGCACGCAGGCCAGGCACTGTGAAAACCCCCGTGCTGCTGCCCTCTCCCCTCCGCCCCCTTCCCGTTGGCTTTGAAGAGGGCAAGGATTCGGCCCTTGCAGGTTCTAACGCTCCCGTTTACAGTATCGAAAGGTCATAAAAGAGACCCGAATTCCATGGTATTTTGTAAAAAAATTCAGCGCAAGTTTCTCCATAGTCCCCTCACCCACACCCTGCCCGCCTGCCCGCCCCCCGTGGCCAGGTGGGGGTCAGGGCATCTCGGCCTTGCTGTGCTCCATGGAGTCGCTGTCATCCGCCTCGGAGTCGGAGGCCGTGTCCGAGTTGGAGGGCTCCAGGCCGGTCCGCGCAGGGGTCACGATGACGGCACGACGGCGCTCCTCCTCCTCCTCCTCCTCCAGCAGCCGCTTCTCCTGTGTCCCCTCGATGTGCTGGATTGCCTGATTTTTTGGGGGGGGGGAGACACCAGTGTGAGACAGCAAGCTGGCCCCCCTGAAGCCCCCCAACACACACCCAAGACTCTGTCTGCGGAAAAGAAGCTCCCAGGAGCTGCCCAAGATCAGAGAGCCCCCAGGAAGAGTCCTTGGCTATGTCCACCGGCAGACTGAGGGTCCCGCAGGGTCTAACCAGTTCAGGGGCCCTGCAAGGTCTCAGGCGCAGGTGGGAGGGTTGCAGAGGGACCTTCCCCAACCCCTTGGTATCCCAGAGCCTTTGAGCTGCCTGGGACTGGTCAGAATTAGGTCCAAGGAAGGCTCAGTGGTTGGAGCACCTGCTTTGCATGCAGAAGGTCCTGGATTCCGTTTCTGGGGATTCAGCCCCAGGGAAAGGGAGCGTCCCCCCTCTTCTCCCTTCCCCTGACCCCAAAGGGATCTCCAGGAGAGCCCGTTGAGCAGCAAAACTTCAAAAGCGCCACAGGGTCTAAGATTTTGCGGACCTCAGACCACTTCCACAGAAGCTTTCTGCTACGAAAAAGGAGCCACGATACCCTGCGGCATTTTCTAACAGGAGTGCGTCTCAAAAATAGCAGACAAACCACACCCAAAATTGCACACGGATGAGGCACCTCCATCTCCCGCCAGGCTTAGAGGTTCTCTATAGAGGGCTGCCCCCCTGAGCCCCCCCAACTGCTCTAGAAGAATCCAGCATCTCTTTCCTCGCCTGGCACTGAGGAAAAGGTGGATGGGCGGGGTAGAAATAATGAATTATTATTATATTATGGGGCTTGTCACACAGCAACTAACAACACTCGTCCAGGACACAGAGGTGCAAAATTTGGTGCATTTGTGGGGGCTTCTGTCTTCCAGGGCAGGTGCAGGACACCTCAAAGTCAGAGTGAACCCTCAAGCACCTGGAGTGATTGGCTGTTGTCTCCAGGATATGGCTTGGCTCACTCACTCGAGCCATGCAGCACTTCTGCAGCCCAATGCCAAGCTAGGCCATTGGCCCACCCCACGGGCCCAGGGGATCTCTCCCCGCCCTCCCTAGGGAAGCCACTGGGGATCTGAACCTGGGACCTCCTGCGTCCAAATCCAACGCTCCCCTGCCCCCCCCTCACGGACGCGGGTCTCCCCGTCTCACCTGAACGATGGTATCCAGATTCTGCCTGGATGTGGAGATAGTGTTGATCACGGAGGACGGGCCCATGGTTACCACGGTGACGTGGTGAGAGGGTGGCAGCGGCGCAGGCACGATCACAGTCGGGTGGTGGGTGGGGGCTGGGGGGCCGTGTGCCGACAAGAGCTGCGGGGGGAGAGAAAAAGAGACCGGCCGTGTCACCAGGGGCCGCCTCTAAGAAGGTCCTGCAGTCGGAGGCAGAATGGCTGAGCCTGGAGCAGATAAGACCTCGGGGCAGGGAGTTGGCTCTGGCCTAGAGAGGCAGCCATGAGCTACTCCTGGCTCCTGATGGGGGGGGGGTCTCCCTTTGTCCAGGGGGACTCAGCCCCACATGGCCATGTATGGAGGGGAGAGCGGAGGCTGCAACCTTGGCCTCCCAGACCCCCCCCAAGAACAAAGGCAGCAGCATGGGCTGGGTTTTGTTGCAGGCAGGTGACCTGCGCTGTGCCCCCCCCAACCCCGACCCACAGGGCTCCTCCTGCTGCTTGAACTCGTGAAGCAAGGGCTTGGAAGAGGCAGACCCCAGGGGTGGAAGTGAAAGGTGGGAGAAGGACTACATGACTTCAGGCCTACCCCCCTGCAGGGGAAGCCCAGAGTCAGTACAGGGTACACCCCTCCCATCCTCCAGGAGGGACCTGGGGACAGCAAGGGCCCCCCGGCACCTCCAAGAAGATGTGGCAAGTGGGCAACCCAGGCAGGCAGGCATCAGGGCATTGGCCCACCTAGAGTCCATCATTCTGTTTTGACAGCAGGCGCCCATTTGGGGAAGCGCATGAGCAGAATATGCGCACCAGGCCCTTCTCCCGCCCTGTGGTTTCGCCCCACCGTCAAGAGCTGCAAAAGGCAGCTGAGGTTTCCTAGCACTGCAGAAGCGGCAGCCAGGCCTGCGGGGGCTGGGGCTGTGCCACGGAGGGGAGGGCACTTCCCGCAAGACCCCTGCCCCCCAATTCCAGCCGGAGCTGCAAGGGAAAGCCTCCTGCCAAACGCTCGGCAGCTACGGATACGTGGAACCTGGCCGAGCGGCAGTGGCTTGCCGGGGATGGAGCCCCCGAGACTCC
Organism: Podarcis bocagei; assembly: GCF_964188305.1. Lineage (NCBI taxonomy): Eukaryota > Metazoa > Chordata > Lepidosauria > Squamata > Lacertidae > Podarcis > Podarcis bocagei. Next base: position 55,583,509 of record NC_138139.1, on the reverse strand, counting down.
TGCCTGCCCAGGTGTGCAAGGACCCTCCCCGGGGGGAAGGAAGCATTGCTGCAGCAGCCAAGCCCCCCAGGCCCCCAGGTGAATGCCGAGCCCTCCTTTGGGAGGCGCCGTCCAACTCCCTTGGATTTCAGCCCCCGCGAGTCCCCCGGGGGACTCTGGGGGGCTGGGGCAAGAGCGCTGCCCCCGCAGCTGCATCCCAAGGGGGCTGGGTGGGAGGCAGGCCGCGCACTCACCTGGGGGCGGCCCTGCTGCTGGTGCTCAGGTGTCTCCTGGCGCAGGAGCCTCACCTGTTCCTGCTGCTGCTGCTGCTGGAGCTGCACCTGCTGCGCAATCACCTTCAGCTTCTCGGGGTACATGTGGGCCTCTAAGGAGCGCACCTGCCAGGGGACCAGGAGAAGAAGGCCCCGTCATGGGCTGGGAGGGCACGGCAGCACCCCACAAGGGCCACAGAGAGGGCCAGGCACTCAGTGTGCCAGTCGGGTGCACAACGGGCACATCCTGTTCTGAACCCCGTTCGCAAGGGAAACCAAATTCCTGGGCCAAACCTGCTACTCTTTTCTCTCTGTCCCTCCAGAAACATTCTGGGGCCTTCACTGGTTTGACAACACCCTGAAGGATGCGGCCCCGGGAGGTTGCTCCTCCTGACTGTGGGGTCAGGGAAGCGGTCCGAGCAATCTCCCCTCCCAGCCAAGCCCACGGAGACCCCACGGCCCAGGCGACGCCCCCCTCCTCTCACCTGCTCCTCCAGCATCAGGCGGACAGAGCGCTCCTTGTCCAGCTGTTGGCGCAGCTCAATCATCTCCCGGCGGAGGTCCTCAGCCTTCTCGTCCTCCCAGATGTCCGGGGACCCGATGCCCTCATCTTTGTCCTCCGCCCTCCGCCGCTTCGGGGAGGAGCCGCTGAACTCCTGGCCAAGCAGACGCAGCGTGAGCATCAGGGATGGGGAGGCCGGGGGGAGAGAGGAGGCCTGCCCCACACTTCCTCTCTAATGCGGCCAAGCGGCGGCCAAGAGGGCACGGCTCAGCCACGCAAAGCGAGCCCAGGCTTGTGGCAGCTCCAGGGAGAAAAGGAGCCCATGCAGAAGCCCCCCACCCTCTATGCAGAGAGGAGCAACCCCCCCCCCCAGTCTGGAATGTTGTAAGTGTGCACGCTCTCTCTCACAAACACACACACACAGACACGAGGGAGCAGCCTCGGCAGATACCTGGATGAACCTCTTGAGTTGGGCGTTCTGCTGCAGCAAACGTGTCTTCTCCTGTTCCAAAGAAAAGATGTACTCTGCTGTCTGCTGAAGAATCGCTGCCTGGGGAGGGGCAATTGGAAGGTGAGGGGGGGTGCAGAGTCAAACATAAAATCCAGCATGTATTATCATCATCAAAATGCAAAACAAAGAGTTAAAACATTTATACCCTCCTCCCACAAACACATTTGTCTGGCACCTAAAGGTGTATGATGAAGGCGCCAGGTGAACCTCTCTAAGGGAAGGATTCCACAAATGTGGAGTCACCACAGAAAAGGCCCTGTTCTCATGTTGCCTCCCTACAGACCTCCTGTGGAGGAGGCATGCCAAGAAGGGACTCAGAAGATGACCTCAGGGTCTAGGTCGATTCACATGGAAAGAGGCAGTTCTTGAGGTATTGCAGTCCTGAGCCACTGAAGGTTTTCTAGGTCAAAACCAGCACTTGGAATTGGACGTCGAAATTAATTGGCAGTCAGTGCAGTTGGGCCAGGATCGGTGTAAGATGCTCAAACCGCCGTGCTCCCGTGAGCAACCTGGCTGCCGAATTCTGCATCAGCTGAAGCTTACAATCAGTCTCCAGAGGCAGTCCCATGTAGAACGCCTTGCAGTAAGCCAGCCTAGAGCCCTGGTCCCAAACAAGCCCTTTTCCAGCTCAAGGGGAGGACCAGACTAAACTGGGTCCCCACAGAGAAGAAGAAGAAGATGCAGCTCTTCCACAAGCAGGCAGACCACTTATGAAGAGGGGGTTGGGGGGGCGCAGGCAGAAAGAGCTGGCCAGAGACATGGTGCCCCTTGTGCCCTCCTTCAGGTCACCTGGGAAAGCAAACTGTGCTGCTCCTTCTCCTAAGCAGCCTTGGGCTTCCGGGGGTGACTCCCGAGTGTCTCTATGTGGGGGTGTTGGTTCTCCTCCTGCCTTTGCTCCAAGGAGCAGAAAAGGCAGCACAGAGGGTCTCTTCTCCCTCCACCCCAATTTTATCCTCATAACAGCTCCGTGAGGAAGCTCAGGCTGAGAGTTGGTGACTGGCCGACCTGGAGGTGGGCTTTAAAAAAGACAGTGTTCGCATAGGGGACTCTTGCCATCCCCTTGAGATATTGGCGGCCCTTTCTTGAACCTTTTCCAACTCTACAATATCCCTTTTGAGGAGAGCTGGCCTCAACTGTACACAGTATTCCAAATGCAGCCCCGTCATTTGAACGATGGCATTATGGTAGTGGCAGTTTTGCTTTCTATTCCTTTCCTAAAGATCCCTAGCATGGAATTTGCCTTTTTACAGCTGCAGATCACTGGGTCAACATCATCTTTGAGCCAGCTGCCACAACCATCAGTTCAGACCCCAGGAGCATCTATGTGAAATTAAGATTTTTTTTTATTTTGCCCAAACGTGCATCACTTTGCCTTTGTTTATACAGTCATACCTCGGGTTACAGCCGCTTCAGGTTGCATTTTTTCAGGTTGCGGACCGCCGAAACCCGGAAGTACTGGAACGGGTTACTTCCGGCAGTCACGCATGCGTAGAAGTGCTAAATTGCGCTTTGCGCATAAGCGCTGAATTGCAACCCGCGTGTGCACAGACGTGGGTTGCAAACTCTGCGGGTTGCAAACGTGCATCCCACGCAGATCGCGTTCGCAACCCGAGTGTCCACTGTACACTGAACTGCATTTGTGATTTTGCCACCCGTTTGCTCCTTTCAAAGCTCTTCTCTTCCTGGTTCAATCACCCTCAACAATTTAGTGCCATTGGCAGACTTGGCCACCTCAGGGCTCACATCGAGCACAAGATTGTTTATGAACAAATTAAAAAGTCCCCAAGAACTGCCCATTGATTCCTCCTCTCTGCTTCCAGTTTCTAACCAGATCCTGCTCCATAAGAGGACCTCTCCTCTTATTGCGCGGCAGCTAGACTTAGTACTAAGGTTAAACTCAAGTGGAATCCTAGGAGACGGGAGCCTCCAGCCACGCTCCTTGCATCTGGTACACAGAAAATGCCAAGCCCAGCTGCTCCCCATCCCAACCCCTGTCTGCTGCCACTATCACCAGCATTGGAACAGCACAGAAGTCTCCAGCAAGGACTAGCAGGCAGCCCCGGTGAGGAGAGGGCTTGGTGCGCCTGACCCTTACCTTGCTGAGCTTCTCCCCATCCGTGTGTGGGATGAGGGTCTTCAGCGACTGGAACCCTGCGTTGATGCTTTGCATGCGGCGCCGCTCATTGCTGTTGGCGATCTCCCTGCGTATCCGCCGCTCCTGGTCCCTTTGCGTCTCTGGGGTCAGCGGGATGTTGGCCAGGCTGCAGGGGAGACGAGCAGCTTTAAGGGAGGCTCAGTCCCTCTGTGGCCCTGCACCCCTGGAGAACGGCTGCCCGCCAGTGGGCCCCAGGGCTGGGGGGTGCCGTGGCTGCCCAGAGGGTCCTGGGCGAAAGCTCCTGCCCGCTCTGGTCAGCCCAGCCAGCAGCCAGGGATGGGGGAAGTCAGGACACACCATTGCAAAGAGGACAAAGGGTCTGATTTGGCACAGAGTGAGATCCCGCCTGCCTGCCCAAATAACACACAATTTGACTGAAATGCCCGGTTGGGTCCTGTCCTGAGAAATGAGCAAGGGCTCATTTTCTTTTAATGCCTTTAAATGAAACGTCAACACCGCGTTGGCCTCTAAAGCAGATCCCTGCAGCCTGGGAACCCAAGTGCTCCCATGGAGAGATGGGGACCCATCCTGTCCCAGGCAGGTTCTCGCCTTAGAGGGCTCAGGCTGGCAGGCTAACTCCACCCTGAATGGCACAAACTGTCCCAAAGCCCCAGAACCATTGCCTGGAGGGACCTGCAGGTAGCTGGGAGGAGGAAAAGGATGCCACCTGTCTGGCTGCAGCCAACAAGCGATGCATGATCCCCACTGGATGGAGAGCTGATCCAGGGATGTGCTGGGCCTCAGGCCAACTCATATGCAGCAATGACTTTTTTAAATAAACAAAAAATCACTTTGGGGCATACCAAAGAGTTAAGACAGAAAAGTTTTTAAATATGCCCAACTATTCAATGCAAAGTCAACTCGCAGCTGCAGGACTGTCTCCCAGCACAAGACCCTCACCAGGCGGGGATGGGGGGTGCGCTCCCGGTTTGGCAGGCAGCAAGAGAGATAGGCTAGAGACAAACTGGGGGTGCTTTTTACACAATTGCTTTATTCCTTTCTTTGTGCATTGTGTGTAGACTGCAGATATCAATTGAAGGAGCCAACCTTCAAGGGGCCTTTGGTCAAGCAGGTTCCCAGCACAGGGCCAAGAGCCTGAACAAGCTGTTTGACTTAAGTCCATCCCGCAAGGCGCTGGTCTTTTAGACCTCCTCCAACTCCTCAGAAAAACTCTCCTCTGTCTCTGGACTGAGATCTTGGACCAGGCAGAAGTCCTCTCTGCTGGCGCTAAGGGAACCCAAAGGAGGAATGTGCAACTGGCCCTACCTGGGAGCAAGAGGGAGGGGTGGCGGGAGGCCACCTGGACGTGCAGAGGAATCCCACCACCACCATTTGTGGTGGGTTCAAATCCCGCGGTCCCTGGGCTCCAGCTGGCACCTGAAAGCCACCTTTTGCTAATGCATAAAAGGCAGGGGGGGCAGGTAAGCCAGGTGTATGTGGCGGGAAAAGAGTCGGGGGGGGGGCAGACGGCCAGGGCCAAAATTTGGAGCGGAATCACCCCCCCCCCCAACTAGCGCTGGACCCTCTGCCCCGACCTGCCCCGCGCTCTGGCCGCAGGAGCGCAGCCGAGCTCTCCGGGGTACCAGCGGGAAGTGGGGCTGCCCCACTGAGCAGCCCCCTGCTGCACGGGCAAGGGGTCCCGCGCCCCCGCCGGAGCCCTCCCGTCCACGGGCGCCCCGGGAGCAGAGCGGCCAGAGCGGGGCGAAGGGTCCCGGGCTCCCTTTGTCTCCCTTCCCTTCCCGCTGCCCCGGGCGGCGTCAGGGCTCCGTCGGGCACAAAGGCGCCCGCCCGGCGAGGAGCGCGGCGGCCCTGCAAGCGAGCAGGCCCGGCCTTCCCCGCGCGGCCTCCTCTGCGGCCCGAGCCACGTGCGCGGCTGGCCGGGAGCGCCCGGGCGCCTTTGTGCGGAGCGGCGGCGGCAGCGTGGCCCGGCCGAGCGCAGCACTACATGTCCCGGCAGCCCGCGGCGGAAAGGCCCGCCCCTTCGGAGGCTGCACAGTCACCGCCAGGCTAGGCCCGGCCGCCGCCGCCGGAGTCCCCACGCGGCCGGGCGGCGGCACCAGCGCCCCGGGGAGCCCCGACGGGGCGGCCGCCCAGCCCCGAAAGCCCCCCGCCCCAGGGGGAGCCCGGCCGGGCCGCCTGGGCGGGCGGCGCGTCGAGGGGAAGGCGAGGGAGCCGCGGCGGCGGCATGGCTGCCTTGCGCCCTCCTCCCTCCCTCCCTCGCCCGCCCGCCCAGCTGCACGCCTTCGCCCGCGCCCCGTCCGCCCGTCCGCCCGCTCGCCCTCCCGGCCCGGCAGCCCCTCGCCGCCGCGACCCCTCGGCGGGGCTGGGGCCGGGCGCGCAGCCAGGCAGGCGGAGGGAGCGCAGCAGGTCGGCGGCGGCGGCGGCGGCAGCATGGCCGGGGCGCCCGCTCTGCCTGCAAACAGACCCACGTGCTCCCGCCAGCGGCCCTCCCGCCGCTCCGGGGGGCGACCGGGCGCGTCCCGAGGGAGAGGGAGACCCCACCGCCCTCCCCGCGCAGCCCCGGTCCGGAGCGCACGAGGGTCCCGGGCAGCGGAGGCTCCGTCGCTCGGCCGGCCCGTCGCTCGGTGCCGCTCTCTCTCCCCCCCCCCGGCCCGGCCCGGCCCTGCGCGGCTGCCCGTTTCCCGGGCTCGGCGGGGCGCACACCCACCTGCACAGCCCGCCGATCACCTCCTTCTCGGATTTCCTGAAGTGCTGCAGCGACGGCACCTTCTGCGCGGGCACCATGAAGTACTCCATGCCCGGCCGGGGCGCGCGGGTGGCGGAGGGAGGGAGGGAGCGGCGCCCGCGGGGATCGGGGCCGAGGGGGCGGCGTGGGCGCGCGGGCGCGTGTGGGTGCGCGGCGGCGGCGGCGGCGTGTGCGTGTCCGTCCCCCGCCCGGCGGCGCCGCTCCTCCTCGGCTGGCTCGCTCGCTCCTCCGTGCGGCTCCGGCTCCTCTGTGCGCGTCTCCTCAAGGCGGGAAACAGCTGGTGCGAGCGCAGCGCTCCCTCCCCGCCGGCGCCGCCTCCGCCAGCCACCGGCCCATGTAAACAAAGGACTATTTGCCGCGGCCCCCGCGCCCCGCCGCCGCCCCCCCGGGCGCCCCGGCCCAAGCGCGCCCCGCCCGCCGCCCCCGCCAACCCCGCGCCTCGCCTGGCCCCGCGCCCGCCCGCCCTGCCGCCCGCCCGGCCCGCGGCTGCCTGCGCCACGACGGGGTGATGCGGCCCATCAGCTGACGGCTTGGCACGGAGGAGCAGCCCAGCAGGAGCGCACGGGCGGGCGGGCCGGGCAGCCGAGGGGCCACCCCCGAACTTCCGAGGGGAAGCCACCCGCGTGGCCTTCGGGCGGCAGTCGACACCCCCCCCCCACCGCCAAGCGCGGGCTCTGCCCCGAGGAGCTTCCCATCTGCGCTCTGGTTGCAAAGGGAACGGAGCGAGCGGGAGAGGCGCGCCGCCAGGCTCCATCGCAGCAGCCTTTCCTGGAGGAAAACGGCTCCCTTGCTCGCCAGTAAACACCCGCAGGAGCCCAGCCTTGCCCAGAGGAAGATCCTGGCACGGGCAGAGGCCCTTCTGGACCAGGATCTGCCCAGCGCACACGGCAGGCAAAGCCTCCTGGATCGGGGCCAGCAGGGACAGGCACCCTCTGCCCAGCGGGGGCATTTAATTGTGGCTTTCATGCCAACTGCAGTTGGAATGCAGGGGTATTTATATATTACTGATATTAACATCATGCCCACTCTGAGGCTGCCTAAATTTACAAAGGCCCTACATCCATGCTGGCGACAAAAACCTTAAAATTAGGCAAGGAAGATGATTTCTCCAGTGGGTGACAGGGATGACTCAAGGTTGACTCGTGGTGCAGCAAAAAGGCTGCCGGCACATTTGCAAAGTTAAGCAGAGTCCAGTATTGTTTCTGAAGAGCCAAGGGGCCCAGTACCCCAAGGAGGCAGAAAACCCCACAAGGGGGGTAAAAATACAATAATAATACATTAGGAGTCCCCAGCAACGCAAAGCCCAAATCCTGAGATGGACTTTCCCCTTCCCTAACAGTTGGGCCGGCCCTTTCCTCACCAGCTCTTCTCCAGCGGCCTCCCTGCCCCTTTGCAGCTGGTGCCCCTTCTACTTTCAGAAGGGTGGGGAGGAGCCTGTGCTGTGCAGGGGTGTGTGCCATTTCTCCCCTCCCCCCCCCAGGCAGCAGGTGCTGGCCAAGGCCCCTCTCCCCACGGAGGCCCTGGGGGGCCACCGGAAGGGCAGGCCAGAGGCCTGGCTCAAGTCTCCTTGGTCTGTGCAGGGCCTGAGCAGAAGAGTGTTGGTGGCACCCTGAAGCCCGGCTGGGTCTGCAAGACGGAGTTGTTCTTGGGGAGCGGGTCGGCTCCGGTGCACTTTTAGCCCAGCCCAACTACTGTACTTTAGCACCTGGCTGCCAGAGCATCCTTTATCTGACCAACAACTTGTCTTCTGGGAGGGCAACCTTTTCTAACTCGGCCTCCCCCAGCTTGGGGCTCTCAGATGTTCTGGCCCAGAATTCCCATCGGCACCAGGTGGGGGGGAAGTGGTTCTGAGCAGTGACCCTCTCCTCCTGCCACCATAAATGCACAGGCACACACTATCCTGCCTGGGGAAAAGGCAGGCAGGAACTCGCCCGCTGGACGGGCAGTACCAGGGAGATTTTGGAGAAGTGGTATTTTCTGCCTTACATCCTCTTGCGTTTTGTGGGGGGAGGGTTTCAACAGAGCAGCAGCAGCAGCAATCCAGAGCAGGATAGGACCTTTGGGGCCTTTTGGGGTGGGGTGACAAATGTCTGCTCCGCAGACGACAAGCACATCGTTTGCCTCTGGCTGGTCTGGTCTAGAGCTCCTTCCAGCACCCTTTAAACCCTACTGGGGAGAGAAGTCAGCAGTGGTGGTGGCGGCTGTGAGCTACTCCTGCCCCCCTCTCCCAGCTGGCAGGCGGCCACGCTCCACTCCGCCCTCGCCACTCACTCACCTTGGCAAGGGACTTCCCCAACCAGCTCTGAGGGTCTAACTGAGCTTGTCTGCCAATGCCTCGTCCCCAAAACAAGCCAAGGAAGAGCCAGCTTCCGCCAAGCCTGGAGACTGGTTCACTTCTCCTGCGGCAGCCGCTCTCTGCTGAGAACTCTCTTGCATAGCTGGGTCTGGGTCTCTCCCCTGCCGTGGCCCTGAGACAGCTCACCCCAGGGCAGCATGAGCACTTGGGGTCCCCCTTCTGTTCCGCAACGGACGTGGCTCCAACTGCCAGGGAACTCTCAAGGCCCGGCATTCCGCCACCCCTCTCGGTCCAGGCCCAAGCCCCTGCCGCAGGGTGAAGGAAGAGAGACTCTCCCCATGCTCTGGCCAGTGACCAGAGGCAGCAGCCACACCTCGAAAGCCTCTGCGCCAAGGCTGCAGGTGCCCCTCTTGCCACCTCTCGGCTGCTGTGCCCAGCATCTCTCTTCAATTTGCCCCTCTCCCTTTCAGCCCGCAGGAGAGAAGGGTGGCGGAGGGGAGGTGCCCGTTGGTTCCTTTTCCCAGTGTGGCCAGCTCCCCCAGGAGGAAGGAGGCCTGCCCTCAGCCATGCATGCATTGGTTCTACCCAGGCTAGACAGCTGCAACGCATTCTGTGTGGGGCTGCCTTTGAAAATCGCTCAGGATCATTATACCTCAAGAACCGCCTCTCCCCACATAAGCCAATCCGGACCCTGAGATCATCCTCTGAGGCCCTTCTTCATGTGTCTCCTCCACAAGAGAACCAGAAGGTGGCAACAGGAGAACAGGGCCTTTTCTGCAGTGGCTCCCCGTCTGTGGAATGCTCTCCCCAGGAAGGCTTGCCTGGTGCCTTCATTTAGGTGACAGGCAAAAACATTCCTCTTCAACCAGGCCTCTGGCTGATTGATATTCTACAGGCTTTTAAATGTGTTTGTGGAAGGGGGGGGTATTGGTTTGTTGCTTTTGTTTTAACTTTTTATTTGTGCTTTTACTTTGTATTTTTATCTTGTGACCTGCCCTTGGATCTTAGGATGTCAGTCTAATAAACAGAAATAAAATATAATGACCTGGAAATGCCAGTGGTGTGGAATGTTGCTGTTTCTTCGCTGACTGAGTGTCAGATGATCAGAGCAGAGAACACCAGGGCTGAACCAGTTCTGTGCTTGGGGGTGTATGCGTTTCTAGTTCAATGTGCTGGTTTTGTCCTTTAACCAGCTTGTGACCATGTCACTTGAAGGACCAGTTGAAGGTTGCTCATTGGCTGCCTTTAAGGTTAGTTGGTTGATGGGCAGGAGGACAGGGCCTTCTCACTCATGGCACCTCCCTTACTTAACTCCCTCCCTAGGGAAGCCCACTGAGCTCCAGTATTCAAAGCAGCCTCCAAATCTCGCCAGTTTCGAATGGATTTTATTGGTTCTAGTTAGTCATGCTGCAATTTTGTCGATCTCACTGGTTGAATTATTGCATTTGAATGTGCTGCTGCTTTTGTGTATCTTTTGAATGTAAGTATTTCATCATCATCGTCGTTGTTTATTATTTCTACCCCGCCCATCTGACTGGGTTTCCCCGGCCACTCTGGGTGGCTTTCAACAGAACATTAAAAACACAATAGAATTTCAAACATTAAAAACTTCCTTAAACAGGGCTCCCTTTAGATGTCTTCTAAAAGTTGGATAGTTGTTTATTTCCTTGACATCTGGTGGGAGGGCATTCCACAGGGCAGGCGCCACTACCAAGAAGGCCCTCTGCCTGGTTCCCTGTAGCTTTACTTCTCGCAATGAGGGAACTGCCAGAAGGCCCTCTGCGCTGGACCTCAGTGTCCGGGTAGAACAATGGGGGTGGAGATGCTCCTTCAGGTATACTGGACTGAGGCCATTTAGGGCTTTCAAGGTCAGCACCAACACTTTGAATTGTGCTCGGAAACTTACTGGGAGCCAATGTAGGTTTTTCAAGACCAGTGTTATGTGGTCTCTGCGGCCGCTCCCAGTCCCCAGTCTAGCTGCCGGATTCTGGATTAGTTGTAGTTTCTGGGTCACCTTCAAAGGTAGCTCCACATAGAGCGCATGGCAGTACAAGTGGGAGATAACCAGAGCATGCGCCACTCTGGCGCATGGCAGTACAAGGGCAGAGAGGGTCTCATCCTGCATACCAGATGGAGCTGGTAAACAGCTGCCCTGGACACAGAACTGACCTGACCTCCATGGACAGCAGTGAGTCCAAAATGACTCCCAGACTGCGCACCTGGTCCTTCAGGGGCACAGTTACCCCATTCAGGACCAGGGAGTCCCCCACACCAGCCCGCCTCCTGTCCCCCCAAAAAAGTACTTCTGTCTTGTCATAATACAGTATTGCAGTGTGTCTTGTGTGTGTCTTTTCAACAGTTCACCCCCTTGGGTGATCCTGGTCTAGAAAGGTAGCGTCCAAATATTGAAGAGAAAGAAAGCTGGGCAGCCTAGAGAAACGGGGGTCCGTCCATGCTTCTTCTTGCCGTGACTTCACTTGCTTAGTTTCTCGAGGGCCCCCCCTTCCGTTTCTTGTCCCCCAGAGCCGTTGGAGGTGGAGGCGGTTTCCAAAAGCCACCAAAGAAATCGGATGTGGATGACAGTCTGTGTCGCAAGAAGGGCACGGGAGGCTGCTGGAGGGGAGCGGAGGAGGTGCGCGCAGGCTGAGCAGAGCCCCAGGAAGGGTCCTTCTGAGCTCCAGCTGCGGCTCTTTCTGCGCCCGAAAGCTCACCCCTTTTGTGGCCTCGAAGGTGCCACGGGGCGCTGCCCCTTCTGCGGCTGCAGCCTCGAGGCTCCTGCCCAAACTCTCCCAACCAGGCGGGCAGAAGGCGGCTGCCACGCCAGGCGCTGCCTTTGCGCTCTTGTCTTGTTGGTTTCAGTTTCCTGCTCTGCAGCTGACGCGCAGGAGCTGCCTGACCCCAGCTGCAAGGGAGAGAGAGAGAGAGAGAGAGCGCCGAGGGGAATTGTCTAGTCAGGCTTGCTTGCCTCCACCCTGCAGCCCCGCTTTATGCAAAGAAGCAGCGGCAGCGGCTGCAGCACCCTCGAAGCAGCGCCCTCCATCCACCAGGCGCCAGGACCTGGTGCCCAATAAAATAATAACTCCTTGGGGGGCATTGATTGTTCTCTTCCCCCACCCCAGTCTCTGCGCTCTGAGGTCTTTCCGACTGGCTTTCCGACTTCGCTGTGGTTCAGTTTTCTTGGGATGAGATGACCCCACCGGCTCCCGACTGTTTCTCTTGCTGCCATCAACAAAACCATGCTTGGCTGCAGTTCCCTGCGTGGAGAGCCACCGCCACGGACCGCCTGCCCTCTCGGCTGCCAGGGATGCTTTTGTGCAGGGCTCAGCCCCGAGAGGGGAAGAAGGAAGGGACAGGCCCGCAAGGCTCCTGCTGCCCTCTGCCAAGGCCTGGGCCAGCCAGCCCAACTCTCGCGGAGGCGCGGGTGCAACTGCCACGAGAGAGCCGGTCCCTCGGCTGCCCTTGCGGAGCTCGCAGCTGCTGCAGCGAGAGCACAACAAGGTGCTGGAGGAAGCTGCACGCCTGCCGAGAGGGGCTGGATCAGTGCAAGAGCTCAGCTGCCCACAAAGCGGCACAGAAAGGAGACTGCACTTGCCCCTTTAGCCTCCCGCTGCAAGGCGAGAGCCGTCTTCAAACGTCCGAAAGGCTGCTTGTCACATGCAAGAGGGAGCAAGCTTGTTTTCTTCTCCTCTGGAGGGCAGGACTCGAACCCATGGCTTCAAGAGGTGGGGGACTCTCCCACCTTGGAGGTTTTCAAGCAGAGGTTGGATGGTCACCTGCCATGGATGCTTTAGTGGAGATTCCCGCATTGCAGGAGGTGGGACTAGATGACTCTTATTAATAAATAGTAATATTTTTTTATTTATACCCCGCCCTTCCCGGTTCAGAAAACCGGGCTCAGGGCGGCTAACAACAAATTTAAAACACTTAATTGATGCAACAAAGAACAGCATAAAATACAGTATAAAACGTGAAGAAAGAGTATAAAACTCTTCGGGTCCCTTCCGGCTTTCCAATTCTGTGATCCTAAGATGGCCAGATGTTCTCCCCATCTTCGTTCCTAACTGGGACAACGCTGCCTCTGCAGTCAGGACACCCACTTCAGAAAAGTTCTCAAGGTGCCTGTCATTGAATACAGGTGGAGGGATCCGCTCCCCAAACATCCCGTCACACCCCAGTGTGACCAAGGAACGGCGTGGGCGGGGCTATGTAGACGAAGGGGCGGGGCTCTGTAGATAGGCAGCTTGGTTCTCGGTGGCTGAGCTCGCGAGGGTCCTGGCGGGGCGGCTTCGTGGGGCGTCCGCTCAGTGAAACGCGTGGCTTTTGCACTCTTCTCGTGGGGCTCTCCGTTTCTTGGCCTTTTCACCCCCAGAAGGACTGCCTGCAGGTGGGATTGTGGCCAAAGGATGGAGGGCTGCCCTTTCGACCGGGTTGAGAGAGAGGGGGGCGCAGCTAAAAGCCCCTGCTGAGGGGGCAGCACAGGAAAACCCTCCAGTTTGGGGGGAGCCAACTGCCTGGCCTCATGCAACCCCCTTGGCTGGGTACATCGCTGAGGAGGGGGGGGGAAGAGGGAGGAGCCCGTCCGCCTCTCTCGCCCGGAGGCACGAGGGATGGAGGACGGGCATAGGGGGGCAAAAGAGGCCACGTTCTCCACCTGCCACTTTCGGCTCGCTCTTGGGCGAGGCCATCTGCCTCTCGATCTCCCACATCGGCCAGGATGTGAGCAAAGGAACAGAAATACAGTACTTAACTAAGTGACCAGTTGCGAAAAGTTTGCCAAGGGAGACGAGCAGGAGCCTTGGCTTCCCCCTAGTGGTCTGAAATGTGCACTGCAGCCTCTCAATTATCCAAGGTAATGCACAGAGGATGAGGACGGCCACGCACCTCCCTCCTTCCGGATCAGTCCAACTCCAGATCCCACTGACTCAAGCATGAAGCTCCCTGGGTGATTCTGGGCCAGCTGGCCCAACCTCACAGGGGTGTCGCAGGGATTAAACAGGATAGCCTGACCCTGCGTGGCAGAAAGGCCCGAGTCCACGTGAGATGAGGCAGGCAGGTTAGGAAGCCGTTTATTGCATGTCCGTCCTATTTTTGCTGCTGTCCGATTTGCATCCTCCCTTTCTGCCCAAATGGTGCTGCAGGCAGCTAACGATGATGGTGCAAATATAATAACAAAATGCAATAGAGCAAGGGTGTCAGGACTGCACCGAATAAATGAGAATACTCTTGCAAAAAAGGAGCAAGCAGAGAGGGAAGCCCACCGAGAAGAGAGTGGACCGTTTTATTGTTTTTTAAACGCTAATGAACTCTGTTTTTTAAGTAGATGTAAAATGGCCCGTGGAATCCACCCACCCTTTCTTCTGCATGGGCAATTGGTTGTGGAAGGGCTTGTTCCTGAGCGAGAGACTGGAGAAGGGGTCAGTCGGCCCCCTGGCTCCCTGCCCGGGGAAGGCTGGGGAACTGCATGGATCGATTGGTGGGTATTTTGGGACTTTTGCTTTGATTGATTCATTGCACTTTATTTTTCATTGACACACCATTTGCCATCCCAGAGGTCTTTGGACCAAAAAGCCAAACATAAATAAACCCGGACAGAACACTTCCTCTGCCTAAAAGCCAGGCAGGGGGCCAGGGGCACTGATGGGAGGAGCTTCCTGCTGAACAATCTCCCCATACAGCTGCTGGGGTGAGGCAGCTGTACTCAGGCGTCATCTTTTAAGGGCCACCAATGAAGTCCCCTTGCAGATGGAGGGGTGTTCCTTCAATCCCTCGTGATGGCACAGAGGCGGTTGCAGCGGGCAGTTTTTAGCATCATTATTATCATCATCTCCTGAGCATCTTCTGCCAGGGATCCTTTTTGGCCATGGGGGGGGGCGTGCCTAGTTCCTGTACCCACACACAGAGGATGACCTCCGGGGGCATATTTGGAGGGTCTTATCATGCACACAGGGCATTGTCCTGGGAGGCAAGGGAGCACTGAAACATCAGGGAGAAAGCTGGCAGGAAAGCACACAACCCTGTTTCCTCCTTAGCCCCCAAGGAGCTGTGGAAAGCTCTGTGTATCCCCTAGGTGGGTGGTATGCCCCCAGCAGCGTCTCCCATACACAGTGGCATAGCATGGGTTTCCAAGGCCCAGAGCACCGCCCACTGATAGACTGGAACGAAGGGGCAGTAGCTCAGCCACCTACCCGAGTGGCAGCCATGGTGCCCTGTGAGCTTCAAGCATGGCGGAGAGCAGGACGGGGAATTGGTCCAGAGTGAGACTCTTTCTAAAGCCCATGCAGAGGGTCCCTGGCAACAAGGCATCACCCAAATCTGCCCCTCAGTCCACCCACACAAACATTGGGAGATTTGTTTGTGAGGGGGAGGACGCACTACTACTGTCTTTTATGTTTTCTTTTGAAATTTTGCACCCTTGAGTTTTGCGCCCAGGGCAACTGCCCCGTGGCCCTGCCCAAGTTATGCCACTGCCCATAGAGGTGGTTCTGGCTATGGCATAAGAAGCCCTAAACAACAAATGCTTCTGGGCTTCATTTATTATTGTTGTTGTTGTTCATTTAGATGGGATTCAAGCCAGGAACTCCCACGTGTGGATGGAGGGTGGCGGGTGAAGGGGTGGCGGGTGGAGTGTCCTTCCTTTGAGGCCTGAGGAGGTGTTGGAGGCAACTGGAGAGATTCAAGATTTTAAATAAGAAAGGAAGGAGAATAAGAGAGGGAAGCAGCTGGAGGAGGAAGAGGATGTGGATGCCAAGGGAGGAGGGGTGGGAAACAGGGGCAACTGCAGGGGGGGAGAAGAGAAAGTCTGAATGACGCGTGAAAGGAGAAGAAATTATGGAAGATAAGGAAACATAAAAAACTGGTGGAAGAGAAGAGATGGGAGGGGCAACTATAAACTTAGCCTCCCCCCCCCCCCCGGAGCTTCTGCATGCGCAAGTTCTGCCGAAAAGGCCACTTAGTTTGAGAGAAACTGAGTTGTGGGACTCCCTGCCACAAGGGAAAAGGCTGCAGCAAAGCACTTGCAATTGCTAGATTTGTGTCAATAGAAAAAGGTACCTGAAGCTGCCTGCTGACAATATTAAATTCCACTTCTGTTTTGGCCTGGCTCCATTCCTGAACGGCCATTTTTGTGACGCGGGGGGAAAGGGGGGCTCCAAAATCTTCCATTCTCTCCAGGCGGGTAGAAAGCTGGAGGTGTAAGCTCTTTGGGGGAGGCCCTTCTCTTGGTCGCCCCACCCTCACTGGCACGCTTGATGGGGACGCAGGAGATGGCTTTCTTGGCGGCAGCTGCTCCTAGACAACTTTGGAACTCCCTGCCTGAAGAAGCCAGACTGGCTCCCTCCTTCTTGTCCTTCTGTCAGCAGGTGAAGACCTTGTCCTGAAAGGCTTTAGGGAAGTGGCTGCTTCAAATGAAAGGGCAGGGTATAACTACAGTATACAACCACCACCACTTTGCTCTATTAGTTATGCACTTGCCGTGCGTTGGCAGATAGCACTGATAGCATTTTGATGGGGTGGCACTCTTGTGCCAGGCAGGGGGTGGGTGCCAAGCACCCGGCCTCCTGTCCCTTCCCCCACTTTTAATTAGTATAAAACCCACAGGGAAGTCTGTAGCAGGGATGAGCTCCTTGCAGAAAGCAGAGCTTGGAGTCGGCTGACGGGGCAGCTGGGCATGTTGCATGGCACTGTGCTGGCATGACCTTAGCCATTGCCCACCACTTAAATTTCCCAGGGGAATCTGACTTTGCTGTGGCATGGGCCTGTGCCCAAAGTGCTTCCCAGTACCTAGCAGCAAAGAGACGGGTGCCAGGCAAGGGACCTGAAGGCCCCAGGGGCCACCCGGCTGGCGCTGCCAAGGCCCTGGCGTGGGCCCCATGGCACAAATGCTGCTCAAGCCTGGAAGGCCCAGTGCAGCCACCTGGCTGGGGCTCAGGTGGTCTGGTCAGCTGCCCAGTGGGAGATGCCATGGTGAAGGCAGGCAATCGACACAACGCAGGGAGTCAGCAAGCTGGCTGTGTCCTCCAGCCCTTGGCCAGCCTGCAACCCACTGGGGGCAGCCCGGGTGGCAGCTTGCAGGTCAGAGCCAGCTGCTGCTCTGGGCGTCTTCCTCCACAGACAGGTGGCTGGGGAGGGGGGGTCCTCCTCCATCCTACACAGATCAGCTGGGCTTTGCCCAGTGATGAGGAAAGCCCCCTCCCCTGCCAATGCTGCCATCCTCCCCACTTGAGACGGTGCCAAGCCACCCTGGATTTGGGCAAGGTGCCCAGTCAACCCCAGAAGGTCCTCCTGCCTCCCTATGGCAAGGATGTGTGTGGGGGGGGGGGTCATCACTGGGAGAGCAAAGAGAAAGAGCCCTTTGTTTCCGCTTTCCCCAAAGTGGAGAGCAGTGGCGGACACTCGGGGGCACTAAAGGACCCAGGAAGCTTTTTGCTTCATGTGCCCGCTCCCATTCCCTGAAGGAGAAGCCCACCCAGAGATTCCTGGCCCTGGATCTCCCCAAATGGGCAGTCTCCTGGGGAGAGGAGGTGGGCCCCCACAGCAAGGACCAGAATTGGGCGAGAGCAACCATTGGCACATCCTTGAGAGAGGGACTCGGGTAGCTGGCCATTGCCCCTTCCTGCGTGGGCCGTTTGTGCCTTTCTCAAAAGCTTTGATCCTGCTCTCCTAGCTGAATGAATAGTCCTGCAGGATGAGTGGGCCAATGGCCCTTCTAGGCCTATGCACTGTTTTCATTGTGGCAAAGCGGCAGCTGCCCCAAAGGGAACCCTGAAAGCAGGACCCCCATGACTCCCAGCGACTTGGCATTCAGGGGGCATGATGGGCAGGGCAGCTAGGAGACTTTGAAAGCCCCCTTGCCTGTGAGTTTGGCTAGACCTCTTTTCAGGCCACCCCAGTTGGTGGCCATCACAGCCGTTTGTGGAACAGAATCCCAGAGTTATGCGTAAAAATAGTACTTCCTCTTGTTTGCTGCGCATCTTCAAATGCTCAGAGTTCTAGTATGATGAGGGAGAAGAATTTATCGCTCTCCATTCCATGCACAATTGGTTACACCCCCCGCCATCCCTCATACTTGCCTTTTCTCTAAAAAGCCCCAAATGTTGGGACCTTTCCCTATCAGGGAGTTGATCACTTTTGTTTGAGCCTTTTCCAACTCTACAGCATCCCTTTCAAGGGACGCATCCAGAACTGCGCACAGGGCTCCGACTGCAGCCCCACCAGAGGTTTGTTTAATCGCATGGTGATTCCTGAGGTTTTATTTTCAGTTCCTTTCCTAATGATCCCTAGCATAGAATTTGCCTTTTCCTGCAGGAGTTAAAATCTTTATCAAGCCATCTGCTGTGGCCCCAAATTCTCTCATTCCTGGTTAATCACTGCCAGTTCAGACTCCAGAAGCATATATGTGAAATTACGATTTAGTTATTTTTGTCTTGGCATTTGCCATTTCACCTCCATTCACTCAGTTTGGAGAGGTCACTTTTTGATTTCACCACCCTGAACAATTTTGTATCATCGGCAAAATTAGGCCCTTCACTGCTCACCCGAAGTCCATTTCATCTGCCAACAAGTCAAAAAGGACAGAGGCAGTGTGGCCCAGGAGTTAAAGCCTTGGGCTGTGATTCGGGAGAGATCAGGTCTACTGACTGCTGTTTTGCTTCCTTAACTTGGCTGGAGACTCATTTTGCTGACTGGAGAGACCCGCGGGGAGAGGCCCCCCAATGAGCGGGACAGTGGAGTAAACCCGTACCCCAGATTTTTTCCCTTATCCCCCCGGGTTCAGATCCTTGGCTCAGCTATGCAGCTCCCTGGGTGACCCTGGGGCCAGTCGCTGCCTCTCAACCTAACCTACCTCACAGGGTGGTTGTGAGGATAAATCAAGGAGGTCAGAAAAGAGGGGCGTATTAATGTAGTCAGCATTACAAGGCCCGCAAACAGATCCCCTTGTGACATCTCTCCACCCACAAAACTCTCCCTTTATTTCTCTCCTCTGCTTCCGTTTCTTAACCAGCTCAGGATCCCCAAGAGGATATTTTTCTGGATTGCCAAATCAATCTCCGTCCCAGGCCTGCTGCTCAGCTGGTCTTGGAGGGGGTGTCCTTGGCTCAGCCCCCCCAAGGGGAGAAACAAGCCGCTGGGCAAGAGCAGCTGCTGCCTCCGCCGCACCGATTGCCCTTGGGTTGCCATGGGGAAGCTCCGCGGCAGATCAGACTAAGCCCCCCCCCCCCCCCGCCGCCAAGAGGCCTTGGGAAGGACGGGACTCCCTCCCCTCCCCGCTTTTGCCTCCGGGAGGGCGGCCGGCCGGGCGTTTCCTCTTGGTCACATTTCAAGAATGCGCCCCCTCCACCCGCTCCTGTCCCTGCGCTTCCTCGCTCTGGGCGGGGCGTGCGCTCCCTTCCCCGGCCCCGCTCCCCAGCATCCTGCCTCCGGAAGGAGCTGCTGCTGCCCCCGCAAGGCCGGCCACATGTGCCAAGGAGGCTGCTGCCAGCGCCGCGCAGTGCCCCCTCCCTCCGGCGGGGGGGGGGGCGGGGAGGCTGAGCAGCGCCAGCCGGACAGCCTCCCTCGAAGACAGAGAAGCAGGCGGCGGGGGGGGGGGGGTCTTCCAGGGTTCAAGACCCGTGCGCCCTGGCAGCCTCTGGGGCTGCAGAGCCCCGCTGCGCCGGCGCCCCCAAGCCCTGGCCCTATCTATGGCGCAGATATTGCGCGCAGAGGACACCCGCTTCTAGAAGCCAGGGGGCAAGCAGCTGGAGGGCTGGCTCGCCTCCGGGCCCCCGAGAGTCGCCTCTCTCTGACCCAGCACCTGGCCAAGGGAGGCTTCTCTGCGGAGCCATCGTGGGAATATTGGAGGGCAGACGGGCCAGCGCTGCCTCTCCCTTCCTAGCAATCGGGGCCGGCGAGGGTCCGCCTTGGTTTTGCGCATCCCACTGCGGCCGCGATCACATCTCGGAAGCTCCTCTCTTGAAGCCTCTCTTCCCTCCTGCTCGCCTCCGGCGCTGCGAGCCGCTCTTCCTCCGGGCCGGGAGGACCCAGGCGTCCTGCGAGAGCCCCTCCCCTCAGCTAGAAGCGCAGCTGCGCATCCCTGCGCTCTCAAGCGGGGATTTGAGGAGGGGGCGGGCTGCAGAGAGAAGTGGCTCCACCCGTGCCCTGTATTGCGTGGTGGGGGGCGCTTGGATTCCTGGGGAGGGGGGAGGGACTGCGTCTCCCTCTCTGCTCTGCCCCCTCCCCCTCGGCGGGGAAGGGGGCGGGGCCGGGAGGGGGCGGGCATGCGCCCAGTCCCTCTCCGCCCCCTCCGCGCGGTGAGAGGGAGGGAGGGGCGCCTCCTCTCCAGCCTTCGCGATGGAGACCTTGTCGGAGGCCGCCCCAAGCGGGTCCCTCTCCGCAGCCGCGCGCTCGTAAATCACGCGCGCCGGGAAGGGAAACACCCTCCGCGCGCCTGGCCTCCCCCTCCCTCTGCGCAAGCAGGCGACCCCCTCGCTCCGCAGCCTCCGCCTCGGCCCCCCCCCCCGCTCCCCGGCGCCGCCTCCCTCCCCTTCCCCGCCTCCCCAGGCGCAGATGTGGCGCTGCCGCGGCCCGCCCCGTCGGTGCCGGTGGGGGTGGCCGAGGCAGACGCCGGGCAGATCGCCTCCCGGAGGAGGAGGAGGAGGAGGTCGCTGCTCCCGCCGGTGAGATCCCGCGCCGGGGAGCCGGGCGCGGACAAGACCAGGCCGGGGACCCCCAACCCGACCTGCGCCCGCCGCGCAGCGCCGCCGAGGGCGCGCACAAAGGCGCCTCCAGACGCCCCCGGCCCGGCCAAGGTAAGAAGGCGGCGAGCGGGTGGGGAAGGGGAGGCAGAATCCGGTCCCTGCGGAGGGTTTGGCAGCTGAGGGGCCCCCACCACCCCGTGACCCTTCCGAAGAGCGGCCGAAGGGGGTCCCCAGCGCTGGCAAAGGGACGGGGCGGAGGAGAGATGCGCTCCCGGCGGTGCGCTTGCTTCTCCCTTAGCGCTATTGTCCTTCTCGGCCACCCCCCCCCCGGGTGTATTTGATCCGCAACCGAGAGAGCTGCAGGGCGGCGGCGTCCTCTGTCTTCTCCTCCGCCCTCCCCCGACGTCGCTGGGGGTCTCTGCACCATCCGGCGGGGGTGGGAGGAAGATATGCGAGGAATGCCAAGCGAGCTGGCGGGGGCACCTTCCTGCGCGGAGCGAACAGGCACCGAGCCCAGGGAGGGAGGGAGGGAAGCGGGCGGGGGGGGGAGAGCTGCCTCGCGTGAACCTGCCCTTCGCCCCCCCCTTCCAGTCAAATATTAAAGGGAGGCAGAGTTAAGGAACGAGGACCTGCGGAAAGAGAGCAGAGCCGGATGGCAAAGCCACCAGGGGGCCTCTGAGGATGTGCAGAGCGCGCTCCTCCGTCGGCAGAGACCTGGGGCAGGACTAGCGGGCCAGAGGATGCCTTGGACAGGTAGTCCCCCGCCAGCACCCCTTTGTTTAGACAGGAGCCAGTGCTTCTGAGCTGCCAGGATAAGGCCCCCAGCTGGCAGGCTGTAGTGGAGATTCCTGGATTGCAGGGGGTGGATCAGGCGACTGGGGGGGGGGGGCTTCCAAGCCTCTTTTGTCAAGGGATGGTGCAGCCTGGCGGCTGCGGTGGAGCTTTCAGCCTGTGTCCCGCCTCGCAGGGCTCTGGGCAGGAGGCCCTGAAAGAGGAGCTTCACCGGTGGGACTCCCACCACAAGGTCAGACAGGCCTGGCTCTGGGGCGGACTTGAGACAGGGCCCTGGGGACCCACTCCCCATGTTTCTCTGCCGCTGCGCCTCCCCCCACATCACAGGGGCTTGCCAGAAGCATAACAAAGACGGGTCAGCTGCTTGGCATGCAGAAGGTCTCTGGCTCCCTCCCCACCGGCACCCCCAGACAGGCTTGGAAATGACCCTTCCCAGGGAGCCCGCTGCTGCCAGTCAGAGCCTGCATGACTGAGGTTGATGCGCCGCCATTGTTCGATTGCTTGCCATGGAGGCTGCCTTTGTCTGGGGCGGTGCGCGGAAGTGGCTCTGTGGTGTGGAACCCCCTGCTCTGACCTTGCTGACAGTAAGGAGCACAGAGGAGTTGGGGCCTTCTTCCTGGATCATGCCCCTCCCTGCCTGGTCTTGGAGACGCTTCCTTCCTTGCTCAGCAGTAAAGGGGTCTTCCTGGGCCTTGCAAGATCTCGGTGCACGTTTGGTTTTGAAGCCCTGCTTGACGGAACTGCAATTCTGTATAGATTTTTTTAAAAGGGGGGTACACTTTAAAAAATGGAAAATGGCAAAGGGCACTTGGGAGTCCCTGCCCCCCCCAACAACCTTTGGGCACAGCCTGGCAGAGAAATAGCCTGGGTTAAGAATGATGCCACTGCCCAGGTTGGCAGGCAGGGGGCGCTGTGGCCTCAGAGGTGCCCTCCGTGTCTAGAGGGCTTATCTCAAGCTGGGGATCTGCCCTCCTGCTTGACCCCCCCCCACTGGGATGGGGGGGCACTTCTCCTGTTGGCAGGTACCTCTCCTCTGCTCCAGAAGGGGCTCCCTTTGCCTGGCCTAATTCTTGGGTCTATTTTCCTTCTGGCCTCCTTGTCTTCATCTCTCTGAGATCCAGGCCAAGAGTTTCATACTCCCGTCCCCAAAGGGACCCCCTCCCACTTCCTCTCCATCATCGCTGTCAGTTTGTTGCTTGTGGAGTCTGGCTCTTGGGATGTGAATATTAGGATTCCCCTCCGGAAACCTCAGATTTTGCTTTGAACTTTGAACTGTTTCCATTCAGCCCACCTTCCCCTGAACTGGCTCTGCCCACTCGTCTACGCTGCCTGCCTGCCTGCTGCTGGTCTTTCAGCCCCTCAGCCCTGCAAGAGAAGCCCCCTGCCCCACAGATCTGGCCCCCTGCTTGCCAATCCCATCCTTGCTGAAGGCCAAAACTGGCCAGAGTCGGGCACAAGGCAGAGCGGAGCCAGGAGGGGGGCATGTGAAGAAGGCGGCCGTGCGCTGGCATGCGCTGGGTTGGCCAAAGGGGAGACGGGGGGGGGGGAGAAGAAGAAGAGGAGGAGGTCCCAGCTGGCCATTATTGGGGCTGGAGTGGTCCATTTAGCTTCAGCTTGCCACCCTGGGCAATATAATAAATGAGTTAAATTTGTAAAAACGCTGAAAACAGTTTTGTTTAGACAAGCCCCCCCCAATGCGGATGTGTTTTTAGTTTATTCCTGGTTTTAATGTTGTGAATGTTCTAATTGGTTTTTCCCCGACGATCTTATTGTTCCGTTCTTTTCGTAAACTCCTTTGAATTTTTTTTTTATTTTTTAAAAAATCAAGCGGTATATACATTTTCTTAAATAAAATAAATATCCTCCCTCGCGAACGTTTCGAAAGAGGAAGAGGCGCTGTTTAAAGCCAGCAGCAGTCCCCGCATCCCACTGCAGCCAGGCCTGGAAGCGAGTGAAGCCAGGGCACAGATCCATTTCCCCAGCGATCCCAGGCCCCAGCCTTATTGGACCTGGAGGCCGAGAAATCCTTGCCTTCTGGGTTCTCTTCTCAGCCAGAGCTCATACTCCGAGATGCCTCGATCACCTTGCGACCGTCTTTTCCCTCCCTAAATGCAAGAGCTGCTTCCCGTGGCTTTGGCCTCAGAGGTCGTCTCTGGGCCTTTCCTGTAGCTCTTCCTGGCCCCGTTCAGGGACACCCAGTGGACATGTGCTCCCTCCTCCAAACATGGCTGCACCAATGGGCTGACCTGCCTTATGTGCAGGACCGACCCAGATGGGGTCCCTTTCCAACTGCAGGGAAACTGGAGCTGAGCTCTCCTGGGGGGCTCCCCCAGTGGGTGGGTGTGGGTGGGGGGGCCATAGAACTCCATCTGCGTCCGATAGGCGATATGTCCTGTTTGCATTTGTGCCAAAGGGCTGGCATTTCTGTGCAAGAGGCGGATTTCGTGGACAGGGACTTCCCAAGCTGTGGAACTGGGTCTTTTTGAGCATTAGAATTCTCTGGGCGTGCGTATTAAATTTTAAAGAGCATGTTTGTAGTCCTCATGGCGTAGAAAGACTTTCAAATGTAGAAACTGTGTGTCTGAAGAAGTATGCATGCACATGAAAGCTTATACCCAGAACAAACTTAGTTGGTCTCTAAGGTGCTGCTACTGGACAATTTTTAAAATTTATTTCAAATGTAGAAGCAGTTGCTTGCAGAGTAGAAAAGAACCATGGAGGCAGAGGCAGGACTTGCACGTCCAATTGCTAAAGACCTTGGCGCACACAGGCGCCTGGCCAGGCGAGTGGGCAGATTTGGATCGCAGTCCCTGCAGTCTTTCCCCGTCCGGAGAAATGCGTTGCCCTCTCTAGGCTGGCAGATGCCCTGGGAGGGAGAAGACCTTGCTTAGCCACCAAGGCCTAAGGAGAACCTGGCTGCAGCCAAAGGGGACCCACCTGGAGAGCGCAGTCAGTTGAGCATGTGCCTCTTCAGTCTTGGGATCGTGGGTTTGAGCCCCATGTTGGGTGAAAGATTCCTGCATTGCAGGGGGTTGGACTAGATGACCCTGGGGGGTCCCTTGCAACGCTACAAGTCTGTGATTCTCATAGCGGTCAACCGACTGTGGAGCCAGAGTCCAGCCATCCTGGCTGGTAGCCCTCAGTAGCCCTTTCCCCGCCAGGAATCTGCCCAGTCCTCTTTCAAAGCCACCCAAGTTGGGGGCCTTAGCTGCCTCCTGTGGGAGAGAGTTCCACCGTTTCACTCTGTGCTGCGTGAAAAAGCCCTCCTTCCCTTTTGCCTGTGCTAAGCCTCTCAGCCTGGGCTTCCTGGGATGAGCCCCCAAGTGTCTTTGTTTTGGGGGTGTTTGCTGTTTCCCCAAGGAGCAGAAAAGGCAGCATAGAGAGTCTCTTCCCCCTCCGCTCCATTTTATCCTCACAACAGCTCCGTGAGGAAGCTCAGGCTGAGAGTTGGTGGCTGGCCAAACCTTTGCGCTTGGTGACCAAGTGGAGATTTGAACCCAGGACGCTCTGCTCTGAGCCTCCACCACTCACCCAGCGCTATATTTGCCTCTGCTCTTCCAGCAGGAAGCAGATCAGAGCTGTCTCTTTTACCCGAGGTGGCCCTTGGCCAAAGGGTGCCCTTGGGGAAGACGGTGAAAAAGGAGGAAGCTGGTGCCCTTTCATGGGGCCCAAACCCTCCAGCAGAGGGCATCTGCTGCCCTTGGCAACGCCACCCACCCTTGTTGGAGTATGCCCTGGGTCCTCTCTTTGAGCTCTGGCACAAATGGATGCCCTGTGCTTCTGCAGGGATCCCTGGAGAGATATTCCCAGGGCGGCTGGGCTCCCTGGACCCTCTTCCTCTCCCCTTCCCCATCTTCTTCTTCCTCCTCCTGTTTCTGTAGCCATCCCTTTATGCAGACCAATCCTTCCTGCTGGCAGTTTCTCCCGGCGCACCAGGGCAAAAGTTCCCTCCTTGTCCCCATGATTGTGGCCCCTTGACCTCCTCCTCCTCCGCCACCCCCTCTCCCTTCCTCCCTCCCTCCCTCCCTCTCCCCCCCCCCAATTCCTGGCTGGCTTTGCATCACAGCTGCGGCTCTGCAGACAGCCTGGGGCCTGGCAGCCTCGCCTTGGCAGCTGCCCAGGTGGAATGCTCGGGATACCACTGGCTCCTTCTCAGCACGTCTTGCATCCAGCCAGGCCTCCTGCACTCTCTCTCTCTCTCTCTCTCTCTCTGGCTGTGTGCTGAGGTGGCAGAGGCGGCTGCTGCTCGGCTAAAGCAGAGGATGATCAGGGCACAGGTGCCCGGGCAAGGCAGGCAGGAGCAGCAGCAGCCTCCAAGATGGACCCTGACCTGAGCAGAGCCGGCCTCCAGCCATCGTCCTAGGCTGCTCTTTGAAGCCCAGGACGCAGCAGCCCACCCCACGTCGCCAACATCTGTCCGACACCAATGTCTCCTTGGGAACAGCTGGGCTGCCTTGTGGGCGTTGCCCTCTTCCTTTCTCTTTGTGAACTTTGGCTCCTCTCCCAAGGGCCCCAGCTGCAGGGAGGGAGAGAGAGAGGCCGGGAGGCCAAGGAGGATCTGCTTTCAGCCAGGCAAAGGTTCCTTGTCACTCACAATGCTCCCCCCTCCTCGGCCCTGGGGAGCAGCCCAGCCTCTGGGTCAGGAGAGAGGAGGGTCCAGCTTGGTTTGGGGCCCTGCTTGACCTGTCAGGGATGGATCAACTTACTTAATAATAATCATAATAATTGTATTATTTATATGCCGTCCATCTGACGGGGATGCCCCAGCCACTCTGGGAGGTTTCCAACAAAATATCAAAACACCACAAAAAACAAAAAACAATAATTGATTGATACCCCACCCATCTGGCTGGGTTTCCCCAGCCACTCTGAGCGGCTTCCAACAAAATATTAAAATACAGTAATGCATTAGACATTAAAAGACTTCCGTAGAAAAGGCTCCCTTCCAATGTCTTCTAAAAGTGGTATACAGTGGTGCCCCGCAAGACGAATGCCTCGCAAGACGGAAAACCCGCTAGACGAAAGAGTTTTCCGTTTTGGAGGTGCTTCGCAAAACGAATTTCCTATGGGCTTGCTTCGCAAGACGAAAATGTCTTGCGAGTTCCTGCTGGTTTTTTTTCCTTCCCCCCTCCTTTTTCTAAGCCGCTAAGCCGCTTATCAGCTGATTCGATAAGCCGATAAGCCGCTAAAAGCCGCTAATAGCGCTACTCCGCTAATCCGTCAATGGGCTTGCTTCGCAAGACGAAAAAACCGCTAGACGAAGAGAATCACAGAACGGATTCTTTTCGTCTTGCGAGGCACCACTGTAATTTATCTTCTGGACATCTGGTGTGACCTTCATAACCCGCCTTTTAGGACAGCTCCTTGCAAGGGGGATTCCCCAAAAAACCTGTCGCCTGGCCTGGCCACCTGTCCTGGGTGCTTTAGCTGAGATTTCAGCATTGCAGGGAGTTGGACTGGATTACCCCTGGGGGTCCCTCCCAACTCTCCAGTCCTTTGATCTTATGCAAAGCCCTTAAATGGGACCTCAAGGGAGTTGCAAGCGTCTTGGCCAAAACCACAGGTTGCTGGGGTGGGGGACACGACTCCTTCTGGCCGTTAGCTTGGCCTGGGTGAGAGCTGTGCTGGGAGAGGCTGTCATTTCTGGCATCCCCCCCCCCCCGGCCAGCTGCACAGCCATCAAGGCTGGAGTCCAGTGTTAGAAATTAGCCAGGCGCATCTTGCTACTAATGGTGCTGACCTTTAAAGCCCCAAATGGCCTCGGTCCTGTATACTTGAAGGAGCGTCTCCACCCCCATCATTCTGCCCGGACACTGAGGTCCAGCACCAAGGGCCTTCTGGCGGTTCCCTCCCTGTGAGAAGCGAGGGCCTTCTCGGTGGTGGCACCCTTCCTTCAGATGTCAAGGAAATAAACAACTATTTTACTTTTAAAAGACAACTGAAGGCGGCCGTGTTTAGGGAAGTTTTTAATGTTTGATGCTGTATTGTTTTTAATATTCGGTTGGAAGCCGCCCAGAGTGGCTGGGGAAACCCAGCCAGATGGGCAGGATGATATTATTATTATTATTATTATTATTATTATTATTATTATTATTAGGGTCCAATTGCAACTACTTAGAGTGGTACTTAGGTTGGCAACCACAGTTTAAAAACCTCTACTTTAGTCCATAGTTAATATTTTTTTCCATTTCCACGGTGCGTGTTTCTCCTTCTTGCACCCTGAGACAAGTGTGTTGTTCTAAGAGCTACAGTCAAGCAACGTAGCTGGAATCATAGAATCGTGAAATTGCAGCGTTGGAAGGGACCCCGAGGGTGTAGTGGTTAGGAGCGGTAGACTCGTAATCTGGGGAACCGGGTTCACATCCCTGCTCCTCCACATGCAGCTGCTGGGTGACCTTGGGCCAGTCACACTTCTCTGAAGTCTCTCAGCCCCACTCACCTCACAGGGTGTTTGTTGTGGGGGAGGAAGGGAAAAAGGAGATTGTTAGCCGCTTTGAGACTCCTTAGGGTAGTGATAAAGCGGGATATCGAATCTCTTCTTCTTCATCCAGTCCACCCCCGGTGAATAGACCACTGTGGGCAACCTCAACTTAGCTTTAAGGGGCCATTTGGCGCCTAGCAATGATGGCGGTCTCTTGAGCTGCGTAGATGTGGTGTTGCTTCTTTGTCCCTTGTCCCTGCGAGGGGCACACAGCCTCACGGGTGTGTGTTGGTGCCAGGAGAACAGCACCTGTCTGGTCAGCCGCAGCAGGTGGCAAGGGGCCAGCTGGGGTCAGCATGCCAGGCCAGGGAGGGGGAGGCAGCGTGGCCAAGCAGCTGTGGGCTGGCTCTGCCCTGCCTTGAGAGGTCTGTGGATGAAGGGTAGAGGGCAGGAAGCCTCAGGGAGGGGCAGAGCCCAAATGGATCAGGGCAAGATCCAAGAGGCATAGCCTGGCCAGGACAGAGCAGAGGAGGAGGAGGAGGAATAGGCGGCACTTTGAAGAACTGGCTCCAAAGAGACACGGGATAAAAATAGAGTCCACCTCCAGCCCATCAGGCGCAGCTGGGGCCTCGCTGCCTCTCCAGAATCTGCAACCACCTACAGAATCCCAAATAACAGCAGATGCTATGAACCAGAATTCCTTTTGCCCAAAGGATGAGAGAATCCGTCAACAACTTGCGAAAGACTTTGTTGAAACTGATTTTTTTTTACTGTGATCCGTAGTTGTTTGCAGTGCTCCTTGTTGTTTCGTATACGGCTGCAAATTTGTATGAGTTTAATACGGATAATAGTTGGGTCTGTTTTGTTTTGTTTTGTATCTTGTTACCATGTTATGTAGTTTGTGTTTTTATGTTGTAAAGCACCTTGCAATCTCCAGACGAAGGGCAGGATATGATTTTTAATAAATAACAATAACCACCTCTTTTTATGGTATATTGTCCTGGGTTTTGGGCAGGGCCTCTTCCCGGTGCCACCTAGAAATGCCATTGGCTGTTGGCCCTGGGATCTTTGCATGCAAACTGGTGCTCAGCAGCTGACCCCAACCCTTCCCACTTACCGTATTTTTCGCTCTATAACACGCACCTGACCATAACACGCACATCGTTTTTAGAGGAGGAAAACAAGGGAAAAAATATTCTGAATGAAACAGTGGACGTATCATTTTTGTGCTTCATGCTGTGGCCACAGACATGTGATCTGATGGTGAATTTGGGGTGACCCAATGCAAAAATCCTGAGAATCCCTGTGGATCCATGCTTTGTAACCACGTTTTTGCACCATTGCAGCCCCAGGCAACAGTGGGTGCGTGATTTTTTTGGGGGGGCAGGCTGTAGCCATGGACATGCTATGTGCTCTGATGGTGAATTTTGGCTGACCCAATGCAAAGATCCTGAGGATCCATGTGGACCCATACTTTTTAACCATGTTTTTGCACCATTGCAGCCCGAGGCAACAGTGGGTGCGTGATTTTTTTTGGGGGGACAGGCTGTAGCCATGGACATGCTATGTGCTCTGATGGTGAATTTTGGCTGACCCAATGCAAAGATCCTGAGGATCCATGTGGATCCATGCTTTGTAACCACGTTTTTGCACCATTGCAGCCCCAGGCAACAATGGGTGTGTGATTTTGGGGGGGCAGGCTGTAGCCATGGACATGCTGTGTGCTCTGATGGTGAATTTGGGGTGACCCAATGCAAAGATCCTGAGGATCCATGTGGATCCATGCTTTGTAACCACATTTTAAGTGGGGAGGGAAGGAAAAACACAGAAGGCTAAGAATGCAGGAGAGGGCTATAACGTGAGGAAAGGAAGGCAAAAGTTTCCCCCCACCCACCCACACAAGCCAGCCACTGTTTAAGGATTTCATCCTTTTAAATGGAAGAAAGCATATTTGAATGCTGTGTGTCTCCAAAAACAAAAAGCAGGAAGTCAAATCAGAATTTTAAGCCGAACCTGTAATCTCTCTTCCCTTCACAAACATTGTTCCCTCCGGAGCAGGGACAGGATAGAAGGAGGGAGGCTCCTTTCCTTTCCTCTCTTCTTGCCTGGAGGGGAGGGGCTTTCCCTGCTCTTTGTTCCGTTTGAGCAAACACAGCAACGAAACAGAGAGGGTGGGCAGTAAGACCCTGAGGCAGAATGCAGGAAAGCAACAGCTTCCTCTCTCACGGAGCTCCCTTCTCCCTGAAGCGCGGTTTGATTTTTGCCTTATTTTTCGGCTCCAGGGACCACACATTCGCTGCATAACACGCACAGACATTTCCCCTTCCTTTTTAGGAGAAAAAAATCTGCGTGTTATAGAGCGAAAAATACGGTACGTTCCTGGCTACAGACTCAAGAAGGTTGCCTTCAGTCCCCTGGAGGTCCCATTATACCTGTGGTCAGAAGATGGATCTCCTCTGCCAGCTTCTCTGATCCACGTGAAAGGCCAAGGTCCAGGTGCTGCTGGATCTTGCAGGATAGTAGTAGTAGTAGTAGTAGTAGTAATAATAATAATAATAATAATAATAATAATAATAATAATAATAATAATAAAATTTATTATTTATACCCCACCCATCTGGCTGGGCTTCCCCAGCCACTCTGGGCGGCTTCCAACAAAGATTAAAAATACATTAAAATGTCACACATTAAAAATTTCCCTGAACAGCCTTCAAATGTCTTCTAAAAGTCCAGTAGTTGTTTTTCTCTTTGACATCTGATGGGAGGGCGTTCCACAGGGCGGGCGCCACCACAGAGAAGGCCCTCTGCCTGGTTGCCTGTAACCTCACTTCTCTCAGGGAGGGAAACGCCAGAAGGCCCTTGGCGCTGGACCTCAGTGTCCAGGTAGAACGATGGGGGTGGAGATGCTCCTTCAGGTCTACTAGTAGCCTGTTCTGCTTGGGTCTGGTCTGCCCACAGCAAGGCCCCGTCTTCAGGTCTGGAATTAAGGAGGCAGGTGCAGAGGGGCCTCTGGGGATGGAGAAGAAGGCCAGTCCTTTGCTCTTCCCTGTTGTGGCAAGACATTCTAACGTACGAAAGTCAGAAGAGGCTGGCTGCTGCTGGATCAAGCTCCTGCGTCCCCATCAGGCTAGAAACTCAGGTATATAAGGTAGGGCCTAAATGGCTCCTTAAACCAGGGTTAAAGGTAAAGGTACCCCTGCCCGTACGGGCCAGTCGTGTCCGACTCTAGGGTTGCGCGCTCATCTCGCTCAAGAGGCCGGGAGCCGGCGCCGTCCGGAGACACTTCCGGGTCACGTGGCCAGCGTGACGAAGCTGCTCTGGTGAGCCAGCACCAGCGCAGCACACGGAAACGCCGTTTACCTTCCCGCTATAAAGCGGTACCTATTTATCTACTTGCACCTTGACGTGCTTTCGAACTGCTAGGTGGGCAGGAGCTGGGACCGAGCAACGGGAGCTCACCCCATCGCGGGGATTCGAACCGCCGACCTTCTGATCGGCAAGTCCTAGGCACTGAGGTTTTACCCACAGCGCCACCCGCGTCCCGCCAAACCAGGGTTACAGTCACCAAAATAGAATGCCTAGTTGCTATTTTGGGGCCAGGCTGCTCGATGCTTGTATTTTTCAATACAACTTTGTGGTTCCTGAAATTTGTTCTGAATGTGGACATAAAGTACCATGGATAGAATTCTACAGGACGTTCTGTTGGTGTGTGAATATGGTCAAGATCCAGGGATCCCCAGACATGCTGCTCCAGATGGTGGAAACGTCAGGCACCACCCTGGCGCCTGGGCATCTTCACTCGATTGCAAGAGGCCGGTAGCCGGGTGCAAAATGTGCCTGGTGGATTTTGAATGCTGGCAAAGAGACACCACAAAGCGAAGCCCGCCAAGCAGGGACTGGGGCTCAGAGCCCCTTCCCCTCCTGCAGATTCCAGCAACTGTGATTCAGAAGCTTTGCTGTCAGGGTTCGAAATTCGCCAGGCATCAGAGGTGCATTTTGCACCTGGCTATCGGCCACCTGCGACCAAGATACCCGGATGCCTGACGTCTCCACCATTTGGAGGTGCCTGCCTGGGGATCCTCGGATCGGGACTGTTTTCACACATCAACAGTGCATTTTATCTGCATGATCAGAACAAATTTCGGGAACCGAGCCATTTGGCCCCCCAAATGGCACCTAGACATTCCATTTTGGCGACTGTAACCCTGGTTTAAGGAGCCGTTTGGCGCCCCGCTTCTGCATCCAAGTTTCTGACACTGCTTGCTGCCTCCAGCTGCAGAGATAGCCATTGTGGCTCGTTGTCCCCAATAGTGTTACCCTCCCCGGAGCTGAGAAGCAATCAGGATGGCAGAGCAATCTCTCTTCGCTGCTCCTCGCTTGCAGCACCCAGCAAGCAGCATTCAGAAGCCGACTTTTTGCTCTGGTGGGCAAAGGTGGCTGCCCGTCTGCCATGAAGGAAGCGGATAGGGATGGCTGAACCTTCAGCTTGGCCTCATGCTGCGTGTGTCACATGTCGGTGCCCCAGGTAGGTGCTACCCCAAGGAAGACCAGCTGATGGGAGGCCCAGGGAGTGTCTTCTAGGAATGGGCACTAATAATAATAATAATAATAATAATAATAATAATAATAATAATAATAAATTTATACCTCGGCCATCTGGCTGGGTTTCCCCAGCCACTCTGGGCGGCTTCCAACAAAATATTAAAATGCAGTGGTCTGTTAAACATTAAAAACTTCCCTAAACAGGGTTGCCTTCAGATGTCTTCTACAAATCAGATAGTTGTTTCCTTGACATCTGATGGAAAGGCATTCCACAGGGTGGGCACCACCACCGAGAAGGCCCTCTGCCTGGTTCCCTGTAGCTTCACTTCTCGCAGGAAGGGGACCGCCAGAAGGCCCTCGGAGCTGGACCTCAGTGTCCGGGCTGAATGATGGGGGTAGAGACACTCCTTCAGGAATACTGGGCAGAGACCGTATAGGGCTTTCAAGGTCAACACC
Organism: Podarcis bocagei; assembly: GCF_964188305.1. Taxonomy (NCBI): domain Eukaryota; kingdom Metazoa; phylum Chordata; class Lepidosauria; order Squamata; family Lacertidae; genus Podarcis; species Podarcis bocagei. The sequence continues at coordinate 55,551,204 of NC_138139.1, read as the reverse complement.
AACGCTTTGAATTGTGCTTGGAAACATACTGAGAGCCGATGTAGGTCTCTCAGGACCGGTGTTATGTGGTCTCAGCTGGAGGTCAGGCACCAGGTCTGAGAACCACGAGGCCCAGAGAGCATCCAGGAGGTTGCACCAGTGCTCCTCCTAGTGTGTGTGTGTGGGGGGGGGAAGGGAAGCTCCTCTGCCTGCTCACTTGGAAGAGATTTGCACTCGCCACAGGCGAGGGAGAAAGAAAGGATTGTGTTCTTTGGCGGAGCAGAAGCTCCTGGCAGCTCCCTGACCACATCCAGCTCTTGCCTGGCTGCGATTGATATGAGTCAGGACAGGATGGAAGTGGCTTGAGGGGGGGGGATGGAGAGCAGGGTGTGTTGGGTCTGTTCATCAGGCACATTTCCTGTTCCAGTCTGGGGGGGGGGCTGCAGGAGGAGGGGCAGCCCTGAGCCTCAAAGTTTCCCATCTAGAGCCCCCAGCTGTCTCCCAGGCAGGCCCTTACCCAGCAACCCAATCCCTGGAGCAATGGGGGGGGGGAGGCCCAGAGGAGCCTGTGTCTGGGAGGCTGTCGGTCCTTCTGGGTCAAGGAGAGCATTCCAGCCTCTGTCTGGAGAAGGAGGGGCAGCTGCCGGCCAGCACTGGAGGGGCGTCGTCACACAAGCTGCAGAGATGGAGGCAGCCTCCCATTTTTTCGCAGGCCAGGAACCTCTCCTCCTCCTCCCTCTTCTCCTTCCCACGTCTTTGGCCCCAGGGTGGGGGCTGCCTGCACGCCCCCCCCCCCTGGAAGTCGAGAGAGGTGGCCCTCACCCTTCCAGTTCCTCTGGATTCCGGGCTGGGAGGTTTGTTCCCAGGAATGTTGTGCTGGGGGCCAGTTTGGTTTGGCAGCCTCTGCTTCCAAGAGAGGCTTTGCCTCCAAAGCGCCCCACCCCAGCTGGCTCCCTGGAGCAGCTCAGGAATCCACTGGCTTTGGAGGGGGGGCTGGGAGACTCGGGGCTTGCTTTGCACCTCGGTGGCAGCTGCACCCTGCCTCATTCCTGAGAGACTCTGCAAGGCTCTGCCAGGGTGGGGCAGACGTCCCCCCTCCGCCCAGCTCCTGCCTGGCCCCAGAATCAGAGGCAGATGTGGGTCCCTCTTGCAAACCTGCCTACATTTCTTTGCTGGCCTGAACCCTCCCTCTCTGCCCTCCCCCTTGCAATGGGGGAACGATAAGGGCACCTCTGAGAGCCTCTGGGGCTGCCAGCTTTCCTTCCCCAGCAAACAGCTTTGTGGAAATGGGGGGCATTCGCAGACCCCCTGGTGACCTGCCAGCTGTGGGAGTCTCTCCCCCCTCGCTTGGCTCTTCTGGCGAGAGGGAAGTGAGGGGATTGGGCTTGATCCCCAGCTGAACTTTGTTTCCCCTACTGTGTGGAGCACAGGCCACAATCCCTTTGAACTGCAGTGGGGGGAGATATTGGGGAGTACTTGGAGGGGGCTGGGTGGGCCTGGTTGTCAAGCAGGAACTGGCTCCTGAGTTAAGGAGTGAGTGCAGGGACAGGCCCAGGAGGCCGTCTGAGCAAAGCCTCCTGGAGGGGCTTCTGCTATAATAATAATAATAATAATAATAATAATAATAATAATAATAATAATAATAATAATAATAATAATTTATTATTTATACCCCACCCATCTGGCTGTGTTTCCCCAGCCACTCTGGGTGGTTTCATCATAATATTAAAATGCAATAATCTATTAAACATTAAAAGCTTCCCTAAACAGGGCTGCCTTCAGATGTCTTCTAAAAGTCAGATAGTTGTTGATTTTCTTGACATCTGATGGGAGGGCATTCCACAGGATGGGCGCCAACACCAAGAAGGCCCTCTGCCTGGTTCCCTGCAACCTCATTTCTCGCAGGGAGGGAACTGCCAGAAGGCCCTCAGAGCTGGACCTCAGTGTCCGGGCAGAACGATGTGGGTGGAGACGCTTCTTCAGGGATACTGGAACGAGGCCGTTTAGGGCTTTAAAGGTCAACACCAACAGTTTGAATTGTGCTCGGAAACTTCCAGGGAGCCAATGTAGGTCTTTCAAGACTGGTGTTATTGTGGTCTCAGCGGCTGCTCCCAGTCCCCAGTCTAGCTGCCACATTCTGGATTAGTTGTAGTTTCTGCTGTCGGGTGTAGTGGGGGTTGTGATGGGGAAGGGCAGGGCTAGGCAAGGGGAGTGTGGTGTAGTGGTTGGAGTGACAGACTAGGACCTGGGAGAGACTAGGGTTTGAATCTCCCCACTCAGTCATGCCCACTGGGGGTGACCTTCGGGGGGGGGGGGAATCACTGCCTCTCTCAGACTAACCTGCCCCCCAGGGGCTTTTGTAGTGATTAGGTGAGGAGGGGAATATTTGAGCTCCTGGATAGCTCAGCTGGTTAAAACATGGTGCTCATGAGGCCAAGGTTGTAGGTTTTCTGAATCCTCGAATGTTAGTGTTAGAAGGAACCCCAGGGGCAATCTAGTCCAACCCCCTGTGATGCAGGGAACTCAACACTCCATCTCCCATCCAGTCTGAAACCATACCTGACCCTGCTTAGCTTTGCAATTGTGCTGCCAGTTTTATTGCTGCCACCCCCATACGGGACAGCTGCATATCCCTGGCATTGCAGCGGGTTGGACTAGATGACCCTTGGGATCCCTTCGAACAATTCCTTGATTGTATCCTTGGAGGCGGGCTATAAATGCAGTATATAAATCAATGACTCAGTGGGCTCTTTCAACAAAGGTGGCTGCTTCTCCCAGCGTCTGAGAAGGGATTTAGGCTCAGCGGAGGCCAAGGGACTGGGCCAACGTGGCTTCATCCATTTCACTGCATCTCCTCTGAGTAGGACCTGGTGGGACACAGAGCCAGGTGTGGGAGAATTAGGGGGCTGGTGGGATGCCTCTACATCTGCTTTGCTGCTTTATGAAACAAGGGAAACTGAGCTGCACAGGCTCTCCCTCTGTGTAGAGGAATTGTTTTCACTCCGGCTTGTTTTTTCTGGCCAGAGCTGCCCTGGGGCGTTTTCGAGAGAGAGGCTGAGGAGGAGAAATGTCCCCGTATCAAATAAATAAGTAACTCTGGCCGAAGGAGAAGGGTCCCAGAGGCTTCCTGTGGCCAGCGGAGCTCTGACCTGTCTTTGGAAGAGGCGAGGCTCCAATTCTCCGCTCTTGGGGGGAAAGCCAAGGAGCCAGACATGGTCCTCCTTGCCCTCTGGACCCCTTCTCATTTCAGGCACAGCCTTGCTGCCCCCCAGCCTGCTTCCAGGAGGGGTCAGCGAGGGGCACCCTGGGGGGGGGGTGTCTTCCTATAGGGCCTGCAGCCGCCTGGGCCTCTGCCAAGGACAGCCTGCAGGATCCTGCCTCCCTCCCTTGGCTGCATGCAATTAAGCAGGGAAGTGGAGCAGCCTTTGGGGAAGGAGGGCCCCCCCTCTCCCCTCTCCTTGCTGCTGCAGCAGCAGCAGCTCCCCACCCGCTTCCGCCCTCGCCTCCTTTCTAATGGATTCCTGTTGCAGCTGTGCGACCCCTCCAGCTGACACATGGCGGGGAGGGAGAGGAAAGGCCTCTTCCGGCTGGGAGGGGCGCCACCAGGCTTGGCCCCAGCCAGCCAGAGCTGCCTCCTGCCAGCTGCTCCTTCCAGGCAGAGTCCCCAGCAGGCCTCTCTCTTGGGTGGGGAGCAGGGGGAGGGAGGGGCCCTCCTGGGACGACATCCACAGTCGGGGAGAGTGCTGGGAACTGTAGTTTGCTAAGGGGACGGGTCGCATGGAGATACAGTTTACACCACCACCCAGTGGCGTAGCGTGGGGGGTGCAGGGGGGCCGGCCGCACCGGGCGCAACATCTGGGGGTTAGGGTTAGGGGGCGCAAATCCACGGGTTAGGGGGCGCAAATTACTTGCCTTGCCCCGGGTGCTGACAACCCACGCTATGCCACTGCCACCACCCCTTTAGTTCCCAGCACTCTTCCTTACTGTCAAAGTGGTGTAGTACTGCTTTAAGCCTTCAGACTAGAATAATAGAATCAAGTTGGAAGGGGCCCCCCAAGGTCATCCATTCCAGCCCCCTCCAATGCAGGAATCTCAGCTAAAGCATCCATGGCAGGTGGCCATCCCACCTCTGCTTAGAAACCTCCAAGGGAGGAGAGTCCACCATCTCCTAAGGGCAGGCAAAGGCAAACTCCAGCCCTCCAGATGTTTTGAGACTACAATTCCCATCATCCCTGACCACTGGTCCTGTTCGCTAGGGATGGGAGTTGTAGTCCCAAAACATCTGGAGGGCCGAGTTTGCCTAAGGGAGTGTGCTTCCCTGTTGAGTGGCTCTCGCTTTTCTGAAACTTCTTCCTGACGCTTAGTCGGAACCTCCTCCCGTGTCACTTGAAGCCACGGGTTCAAGTCCTACCCTCTGCAGCAGGAGAAAACAAGCTAGCTTCATCTTCAGATATTTGAAAGTGGCTCTCATGTCTCCTCTTTTCTTTAGCCTGGAATTTAGGCGGATTTAGGGGAGCATGACTGGGTACGGAGCCTCAGGCGTGCTGCAGGAGACACCACAACTATGGTTTAGAATGGCGCATGAGCAGCGGAGAGCACCTAATTTTGGCTGCTGACCTTTGAGACCCTGAAGTCTCCTACGGCTGTGGATGTGAGCAAAGTCTAGCTGCCTGGCTTTGCGGCCTTCCTCTGCTGTCCCGGATGAGTCCCACCACAAGAGGCTGGAGGGCCTCCCCCCCGCCCCCCGGGCTCTCTTGGTTGGTATCCCCCGCCTTCTGGCCCCAAGCCCTGGTGGGGGGCTGAGGGCACCAGGCCCCTCCTGCTTTTATATCAAATCATGAGTTCGCCTCTGGCCTCTTCTTTCGACACAGTCCTCCTCAAGGACACAAACGCCATGGGAAAGGAGTAAAGTTGTATTATAAAGCAGCATGAGACAAGAAATTTAAAACGTAAGACCAGTACAGGGAAAACCCAGGGAAAATAGTGTGTTTGTTTTTTGAAATCATTTTTATTTGATTTTACAGATATAAATTTATAAATACATATCCGTGTATAGAGAATTCTCTGAATCTCAAGACTCCATGGGTCCTATTGTCAACATTTTCAGCTGCATATGGTTGCATACTCTATATTTTATATCCATCCATATTATCCATAATGTTTGTTACATTACAAGTGAAATTAAAATCCTGCTAATGTTTTCATCTGCTTACAGTGGTCTCCTAAGTAAATTATAAACTTCTCCCATTCTTTTTTAAAGTTTTTGTCCTCTTGGTTCCTGAAATCGGGAAACTAGTTTTGCTACATTTTATTTATTTATTTCATAAAGTTTACATAAAACAATAAAGTTGTGGGTTGTTGGTTTTTTAAAAAAAAAATACTTCGAAATCTACTAAAAATCAGATTAAAATTCATACTAGCATTTCTAAACACCCGGGCTTATCTAAACAATGTTTTTAGCTGGTGCTGAAAATGGTACAGCATATCAGTCAGCAGGGAGTTCCAAAGTTCAGGTACCTCCACACCAAGTGAAGGGGTTGTTACAATTGTGAAACTGGTACGTGGCACCTGTAGCCAATTCTGCCAATCAAAACAGTTTAGTGGCCATCTATTGGCTAAGGTGATCTAGCAGGGTAGACTGGTCCCAAGCTGTTAAGAGCTTTATATACTTGAACCTGGCCCATACTGACCTGGCAGCTCCTGGGCGCTGGCGGGGTGAGCCCAGAGGGAGGGTCCCTGCCCCAAGGCGCTTCCCATCCGCAGAACCCCATGGAGGGTGTTGGGAGGGCAACTTGCACTCCTTCAGTTCAGCTGGGTTGGTGGCTGCTGGCGGGAGGGCTCAGCCTCAGAGCAGCAAGGGTTCATCTCCTCCCTGGGAAGTTTCGACGCAGAGATGGGGGGGGCATCTGTCATGGATGCTTTAGTTTAAATTCCCGCATTGCAGGGGGTGGACTAGATGACTCTTGGAGAACCCTTCCAGCTGCCATTCTAGGATTCTCTCATGTCAGAAGGTGATGACCTCTCCTTCCTTGGTGGTTTGTAAAATGAGGCTGCATTTTAAATTGCATTTTAACCTGTATTTTAAATTGCCCCCCCATTATGTTTTTACTGTGATTTTATTGGTGTTAGCTGCCCTGAGCCCGGGGAGGGCGGGGTATAAATAATTTTTATTATTATTATTAAGCAGAGGTTGGACGGCCACCTGTCAGGGACCTTCGAGCTGAGATTCCTTCACAGCAGGGAGTTCATAGAATCATATAATAGTGGAGTTTGACTAAATTACCCTCTACTGCCCTTTCCATCACAATTCTAAGCCATTTTAAAGTGTGGTGTCTTTGGGGGGGTTATTCTGTTGCTTTAATTTTGATTATGTCTTTTGTGGTTTTATATTTTGATTTTATTTTGTGAACCGCTCTTAAACGCCCAGGGAATAGGGCGGTATATAAAATAATAATAATAATAATAATAATAATAATAATAATAATAATAATAATAATAATAATAATAATAATAATAATAATAATGTCTTAGCCCAGAAGTGTGCTGACTCCGCCGCCGACGGCGCTTTTCTTTCGAGGGTGGACAGTCCGCGGGGTGGGCAGGATGCGCTTTCTTTCATGCAGCCGCCTCGGACCTCCCAGCGCGCGGGTGGGCCGCCCCCGCACACCGAGGCCGTCGGGGCCCCTCTGCCTCCCAGGCGTCGGCCCGGCGGGGGCTCCTGCCTGGGCCTGCCCCCCCCCCGTGCTCCGGCTCCGCGGGAGGCGCTGCCGCATTCCTGCGCGTCTGAGCCGCTGCCGCCTGCCGTGGCCCGGTGCCAGCCCGGCAGGGAGGGCAGGAGGCGGCCTCCGCCAGCCGGGTTGAGGGAGCAGGTGCCACCTGGAGCTTGCCGGAGAGGGGAAGGCTCCGGCTCCCGCCCCCCCCCCCCCGCGACCCTCCGATGGCCGCTTTGGCTTCCTTGCGCTCGCTGCCCGCGCGCCCCGTCGCGTCCTGCGCCTCCATTCATGCGCTCTTGGCAGCGGCAGGAGCCGGGCGTTCCCGGGCTGCCTGGGGAGGCAGGCGGGGCCGGAGCCGAAGGAAAACAGACCGAGCCGCAGCCCCGTCCAGCCCGTCGCAGGGCACTTGGCAGCCGGGCCAGCGAGCTTGGCGGGAGTCCCCGTCGAGGCAGAGGCAGCTCGGGGTCACGCAGGGCGTGGGGACCCCGCGGCCCGGTGCTCCGGGAGGGAAAAGACGAGGCAAGCGGGCGCCCCTGAGCATACGCAGAGTGCCTTGACCCAACTCCCCGCGAGGCGGGGCTTCTGGACGGGGCGGGGGGCCTGGACGTGGGCTCCGTTTGTTCCAGGAGCTGCGTGGAAGATGCGCCGCGCCGGGTCTTGAGCAAGTCGCCCGAGCTGAGTCTTCCCTCTCCTCCGGTTGTGCCGTCGGGCAAGGAAGGGGCAGGGCGGGGCCCGACAAATCTTGGAGGTCTGGAGGAAGGCTTCCTTCTTGCCGCCGCCCGCTACTTCCCTCCCTTTCCCCTCTGGGTGGATGTCCCCCAAAAGCTCATCCCTCTCTCCAAGCTGCTGGAGAAGGCAGGAGGGCTGGTGACTTCTGTGGAATTGGGGCCCCTATGCCTAAGGAGGTGCTGGAGGTGACTCTTGAGAGTCCCACGGACTGCAAGAAGATCAAACCTCTCCATTCTGAAGCAAATCAGCCCTGAGTGCTCACTGGAAGGACAGATCCTGAAGCTGAGGCTCCAATACTTTGGCCACCTCACGTGATGAGAAGACTCCCTAGAAAAGACCCTGATGTTGGGAAAGAAGGAGAAGGGGACGACAGAGGACGAGATGGTTGGACAGTGTTCTCAAAGCTACCAGCATGAGTTTGACCAAACTGCGGGAGGCAGTGGAAGACAGGAGTGCCTGGCGTGCTCTGGTCCAGGGGGTGACGAAGAGTCGGACACGACTAAACAACAATGCCTAAGGAGGCACAGGGGAACTGGCAGGTAGACACCCCCCCTTGACTGCCAGGACTCATAAATCCCACCCTGAAGCCCCCCTTTTCATCCATGTTCTCGGAGATTCTGCTCCTGGGACCTTCAGACCTTCTCCATCCTTGTGAAAAGAGGAGGCGGCAGCAACGGAAAGTGGGGTGCGCTGCCCCCATCAGCATCCCAGATGGGTTTTAGCCCTGTGTCCCCAGTGAGGAAGGTCTCCTGGACAAGTGTCAGTAGAAGCATCTGGACTAAGCCAGGGATGGAGCCACGTGTGGACCTCCCGCTGTTTGGACTCTCAGGGAGCTAGATGGTGATGAAGATGATGGTTGTTGGTGTCTAACAACACCTGGGCCTTAGGCAGCCCCCTCCCCTTCAAAGTAGGGAGTGCCAACATGACTCCCACTCCCAGGTGTGGGGCGTAATCTCTTAGCAGAGCTGATGGGAGCTGTCGTCCAACAACACCTGGAGAGCCAGCACAGGTGAAGGACAAGGGGAGAACCTGCAAGAGGGATGAGGCCGGTGGCCAATGGGGTGCCTCAATGGGAGACCCACAAGCAGGACCCAGCACAGATTTAGGGGGTGCAAGAAGGAGGGGAAACACCCTAACCCCACAGAGCATTCACCTGAGCGCCATGTTGAAGGCAACACCCTTATTTCTAACTCGGATTATTTGATAAACGGCATTAATGTGAATTTGTGGAATTGGGGTGTTTATTGGAACCTCAATTGAATGGAAATAACTTGCCTTCATGGAGCAGTAGTCTTCCACCAGGGCTACTGGGGTATTCCTCTCAATACGAATGTCAAGCATTTTTTTAAAAAAAGACCCCCCCCTTTCCCAAATTTCCACACTCTTTCTTGCCCCACATACAATTTACACTCCCATGAATTTACTCCCATGAATCTGTCAATATCCTCTGCACCACCCAGCCCAAAAGCATAACTGTGGCTACAGAGGTGAAGGCCTGTTGGGGGGGTGGGGAACCACATAAAAATTGGGCTGGAAAATGTGTTTCCCAATTTTTCAATTCCCCCCCCCCAATTTCCCACAAAATAATTGATCCCCCCCCCAGGAGCAGATAGTGGCACTCTGCACATGTGTAATGATACACTTCCCTAAATAAGTGCTATACAAGTCCCACTGCGATGAAAACGGCGAGATTAAAAATTGTCGCCCTCCCAAATCACACATTGCCTGTCACCCATGAGAGCAGCATTTCTTATTGAATTTGAAAACTGTGGTTCTAATTGAAATGGATATTGATGCCAAGAGACGGCAAGTGTGAGTGGATAAACTGTTACAGGGAAATTGGACGGGAGAGGCTGAAAGTCCCCCCCCCCCCTTGCCTCACCAGTAAACAATTTGCGTGGCTGGTTACCAGTGGGGATGGGCTCTGGCTGTGTCTGCTGAAAGTCCCAGGCAGGATCTGGAGCGAAAGTCCCCCCCTTTGCCCTGCCCAGGTGAGCAGCTGGCAGGAGGTCTCCAGACCAGAAGGAGGCACCCATCATATCTCCTGGTGCCCGCATGGGTCAGAAACACTCTGGTTGTGCCAAGGTCTTTGTGCAGACATTTTTTTAAGACCTGGGAGGGAAGGAAGAAGCGAAGTTTGGGGCCCAGAGCAAGACAAGGGAGGCAGCCTCCCTTGTGACTCTTTGATCTGCCAGCCTCGAGGGGAGGGGCAGAGCGACTTTGTTCCCGCTGGTGGTGGTGGGGAGCCCTGTGACCGATGCCCTCTGCCAGCCTTTCCTGGAGCAGCTGCTGCCCCCTGCTGGCCAGTTCTGGGGAGCCACAAACCCACATGGTTGTTGTTTAGTCATGTCCGACTCTTCGTGACCCCATGGACCAGAGCACGCCAGGCACTCGGTAGCTTCAAGAACACTGTCCCACCATCTCGTCCTCTGTCGTCCCCTTCTTCTTGTGCCCTCCATCTTTCCCAACATAAGGGTCTTTTCCAGGGAGTCTTCTCTTCTCATGAGGTGGCCAAAGTCTTGGAGCCTCAGCTTCAGGATCTGTCCTTCCAGTGAGCACTCAGGGCTGATTTCCTTCAGAATGGAGAGGTTGGATCTCCTTGCAGTCCATGGGACTCTCAAGAGTCTCCTCCAGCACCAGAATTCAAAAGCATCCATTCTTCGGCGATCAGCCTTCTTGACAGTCCAGCTCTCACTTCCATACATCACTACTGGGAAAACCAGAGCTTTAACTATACGGACCTTTGTTGGCAAAGTGATGTCTCTGCTTTTTAAGATGCTGTCTAGGTTTGTCATTGCTTTTCTCCCACATAATGGGCTTTAAAAACCTCCACTGAGAGTCCAATCTGCATATTTCCTTTCCTGATGCCCCGCGGGACCATTCTGTAGTGCAACTGCTGGCGCAGGGCGGGGCCTGGGGCCTGATCCAGAGTTGTGCATCTGCTCCAGCTTGTCTCTCTCTCTCTCTTAATATTTTTATTAGGAATTTAAATACAACATATTAGCTTACAACATATCATCCTTAGTTTTTTCCCCCCATCACCCCCATAAAACAACCCCCCCCGACTTCCCTCAGTTCCAATCTCTGGTTTCTCTATAGATGCTATTCTCTGCATGTTACAAAATTGTATAAATCCTAAATTTATCTGGCTAGTTATTATCAATAAAGAGTTTATGAGTGTTTATTCAAAGCCTGCCAAGGAGTCCAGTTCACTTTGTTGCTTCTTTAAATACTTTGTAAAAGGTTCGCATGCATCTTTAAAGTCACAGTTATCCTTGTCCCGTAATTTGTGTGTCAATTTTGCCAGTTCTGCATAGTACATGAGTTTCTCTTGCCATAGTTCTTTAGTCGGGGTTTCCTCGTTCTTCCATCCCTGTGCTATTAAGACTCTCGCTGCCGTTGTCGCATACATGAAGATATTTTTCAACTTCCTTAGCAGGTCTTTCCCTACAATCCCCAACAGAAATGCTTCGGGTTTCTTAGCAAATGTTAGATGGAACATTTTCTTCAATTCATTGTATATCATTTCCCAAATTTTAAAAATTTTATTACAATCCCACCACATATGGTAAAATGTCCCCTCCTTTTCCTTACCCTCTCTCTCTTTCTCTCTCTCTGCTATTCCAGGCTGAGGAGCCCCTCCCTCGGAACATCCTCCTCCCCCCTCCCCAATTGACAAGAGTGGCCTTCTCCCTGGCCACTCGCCATGCATTCCCTCGAGGAGCCGCTGGACCTCAAGCTGAGCATCTCCAAGCTCCAGGCGGCACAAGCCAAGGGCGACCAGACCCTGGGCAGCTCCAGGCCCCGATCCTTCCGCCAGGACTTCCGGATCCGGGAGGACAGCAGCCCCGACTCGCCTCATTCCCCCCTCGACGGTGAGTGGCCGAGGGGTGGGGGGCAGATGCGAAGGAGGCTCTGCTGGAGTCGTGGAACTGGGGCAGGGCAGGGGAGACGTAGGTTGGAGCTTCTTCATTGCATCTCTCCCCCTCCTTTGCAGGCCTCCAGTTGCACCCCAAATGCCACGACAAGAGGAACACCCGCTTCTCCTCCACCCCCACCATCGACCTGAGCCTTTCTCCGCCTCCTCCTCCTGGCTTGGACTCCCCCGGCGGGGGCCGCGCCTCGCTCTCCCCTGACAGGCAGAGCGGCGGGGAGTTGGTGAGCTCCTCCGCCCTGCGGGTGAGTTGCTGGGGGCAGAGGAGGTTGCTGTGCCCCAGGGTCCTGCGCAAGGGATGTGTCCCCTATTTGGGGACTTCCCCGGCTTTTTTCTGGCCCATGTGGGACCAGTCTGGATAGTTAGCCTTGGTGAAGACTTGACGTTTTCATCCCCCAAAAAGTTTTTGATTTGAGTTTCCATTGAAATGAGGCTGTATTTTAATGTTGTATTTTAATCTTCTTTTTAAGTTGTATTTCAATCAATTCATTTTTATATTGGGTGTTAGCCGCCCTGAGCCTGGTCTAGGCTGGGGAGGGAGGGGTATAAATAAATTATGATGATGATGATGATGATGATGATGATGTGGGGGGCAGCCGAGCGGCAAAAGTCCGCTGGCATCTTCCCTGGCAGCAGCCCAGTGAGGCAGCTGAATGGGAGACAAGGCAACTCTCAAGGACCAGACCCTGTGGAACTCCAGCCCACTGAGAGGAAGCCAGACTCTGGCTGAGCTGGGAGGGCAGGGGGTTGGGCTAGATGACCCACGGGGTCCCATCCAACTCTGCAGTTCTATGGGTCTCCTGCAGGGGAGGGGGCATCCTCTCAAGTGGCAGATGGGGGGGATAGATGGGGAGGGGGAGCCTCCTGCATTGCCACCTTTGCCAAAATAAGAACCTGCAACCTGTCAAGTAAAGTAATAGTTGCTATATTTAATTAATAGTTAATAGTTATATTTATATATTTATATGCTGCTCATCTGACTGGGTTTCCCCAGCCACTTTGGGCAGCTTCCGACCAATTAAAATTTCAAACACAGTAAGGCATCAAACATCTAAAACTTCCCTAAACAGGGCTGCCTTCAGAAGTCTTCTAAAATCCAGATAGTTGTTTATTTCCTTGACATCCTTTTCCCACTACCAATAAGGCCCTCTGCCTGGTTCCCTGCAACCTCACTTCTCACAGGGAGGGAACCGCCAGAAGGCCCTCGGAGCTGGACCTCAGTGTCCGGGCTGGATGATGGGGGTGGAGACGCTCCTTCAGGGATACTGGGCAGAGGCCATTTAGGGCTCTGAAGGTCAACGCCAACACTTTGAATTGTGCTCGGAAATGTACTGGGAGCCACTGTAGGTCTTTAAAGGACAAGTGTTCTATGGTCTCAGCGGCAGCTCCCAGTCACCAGTCTGGTTGCCGCATTCTGGATTAGTTGTAGTTTCCGGGTCACCTTCAAAGGTAGCCCCACGTAGAGCGCATTCCAGTAGTCCAAGCGGGAGATAACTAGAGCAAGCACCACTCTGGTGAGACAGTCTGTGGGCAGGGAGGGTTTCAGCCTGCGTAGCAGATGGAGCTAGTAGACAGTTGCCCTGGACACAGAACTGACCTGCACCTCCATGGACAGCTGTGAGTCCAAAATGAGTCCCAGGCTGCCCACCTGGTCCTTCAGGGGCACAGCTACCCCATTCAGGACCAGGGAATCCTCCACACCCGCCCGCCTCCTGTCCCCCAAACAGTACTTCTGTCTTGTCAAGTTCCCTCCTCAATCCATTGACTTCCATCCCAGCATTTCCAGGCTTTGTGAGCCAGACCATCAAGCCCTCTGCATTGCCAGAAAAATGCAGGGGACATTTCTGTTCCTTTCCACCCCCCCCCCTCTCGTCCCCCCAGGACCTCCAGTCCCTGCGCTACATCGATGGCCTCCGCAGCTCCTTCCAGTTCTTCCTGCCCCTCAACTCGGGGGGTGCCTTGCACCTGCCTGCCTCAGCCTTCCTGGGGGCCCCCAAAGAGAAGCGCCTCTCCCCAGAGATGCCCCTGCAGAAGCAGCTGGTGTGCCGGTGGTCCAAGGTGAGCACTGCCTTTGGGGTGGGGGCGCCTCTCCCTCCAGGGCCCTGCTGGTCTCTCTTGAGGCTGAAGCCCCTCCCTCCGCTGCTTCTTCCTTCTCCAGTGCAACCAGCCCTTTGACCTGCTGCAAGACCTCGTGGACCACGTCAACGACTTCCACGTGAAGCCCGAGAAGGACGCCGGCTACTGCTGCCACTGGGAGGGCTGCGCTCGCCACGGAAGGGGCTTCAATGCCAGGTAAGCCAACTGCTCACTGCCCAGGCATCTGGGGAGTGGGAGAGACCCCTGACCCTCCCTCAAGGGGCTTGCAGGCTTCCCAGGGACCACACACAGCAGGCGGAGGAGCGAGACTGAGAGCAGCATCTCCCGTAGAGCTGTGCTGAGCAGACATCCAGGCAGCTTCTGGCATTGCTGGCCGTGGGCGCAAGCTGCAGGCTGACAGCGCCTCGGATGGTCACCACATTGGCTACCCGTGACTCAGAAGGGAGCGGGCAGCAAAATCCCTCGTGTCTGAGCTCCCCAAATTTGCTTGGCTTGTGAAGAGCCAAGGCTCCCCTTTGGGAGAACTTGCAAGTCAGGCTGCCCATTTTGGTTGGCATGGGGGTAGGGGTGGAAAGCCCTTTATTAACTCCGTGGTTCTTGGGGGGTGGATCCCCAGGGCCAGGCTGCTGCCAGCAGTGCCCCTTCCCTCCAGGACAGCCTTTGGGAACTTTCCAAAGAAAGGAGGAAGCCTCCTGCTTAGAGGATGCTCTCTCTCTCTCTCTCTCTCTCTCTCTCTCTCTCTCTCTCTCTCTCCCCCCCCCGGCAGCCCCCTGGCTGTGGGGAGGGACACGGAGCCTCAGGAGTGGCCAAGCAGGGGGGGGGGGGAGCCTGGGGCACCTCCCCGCCTTTTTGGCTCTGGACTCGCCCCAGCAGTCTGCAGCGCCAACAGTCGGGGTGACCATGGCAGCCGCAGATTCTTTGCCCCTGTTGAAAGCACTCTGGGAAGAAGTCTCTGCTCTCCTCCTCCTCCCCCCATCTTGAAGGGGCTCCTTCCTTCCCTCCCCAGGTACAAGATGCTGATCCACATCCGCACGCACACCAATGAAAAGCCCCACCGCTGCCCCACCTGCAACAAGAGCTTCTCTCGGCTGGAAAACCTGAAGATCCACAACCGCTCCCACACAGGTGAGTCTTGAGGCCAGGGAGGTGGGCGCACTTTTGCAAGCCCCTCGGGCAGAGTCCAGGTGTCCCTCCTGAGCAGAGCAGCTGCCTTGCGGGGGACAGACGGACGACAAAGCTTTCCAGGAAGACTGGGAAAGTTCATGGAGGAGGAGAGGGCGATGGAAGACTATTAGCTGCAGCAACTTTGCTTCTGAATATCAGTTGCTGGAAACCACAGGAGGGGGGGGGGAGCTGCTCTCGTGCTCCAATCCTGATGGCTGGCTTCCCACAGGCATCTGGGTGGCCGCTGGGAGAAGAGCCCGACTCTCATGTTCCTATAGAATCCTAGAACTGAAGCCTGGGGAGTCATCTAGCCCAACCTCCTGCAGTGCAGAATTGTGTTCCTAAAGCTCTGACTTCCAAGTCTCCCTGCCCGCTTTCCTGGGGGGAATCTGAGATGCTGGTGGCTGTCAACTAGAGTCTGCCACCTATAGTTTGGAGTGTGCCACAGTTTGGAGCAGAGATTTCCAGACTTTGAATGTTGGTGACACACTTTGTAGATGTCCATCATTTCGCGACGCAGCAATTCTGTTTTACAGTCAAACCTTGGTTCTCGAATGGCTCCGTTTTCGAACATTTCGGCTCCCGAACGCCAAAAACCCGGAAGTAAATGCGGATTTTTTTGGAACCCAAACAGTTGACTACAATAAGCTCTTGCAACCAATCAGAAGTCGTGTCTCGGAAGTCGAACGGGCTTCTGGGACAGATCACGTTTGACATCTGAGGTTTGACTGTACAGTACTAGCAAATCAGAGGTTAAACTAACCCCTTTCCAGCCCCGGGAGGAGTGTGGGGTGTGTTAGTGTGTCACACCTACACACGGCAGCCAACACACTAACATGTCACGACACACAGTTTGGAAAGCTCCAGTGTAGAGTGCTTTCTGGGCCAGCTCTTTGCGATCTATTGAAGGATGAAGGGGGCACAAAACAGTGGCGTTGCCAGGCTCCATCCTGGCACCTTCACTTGTTCTCAAGAGGTGCAGATTTCAATTGCTGGTTTCAAGGAAGCCTTTCCCTTAATATCTCACATGTCCCTTCCTCCCCCCGCAGGCGAGAAGCCCTACATCTGCCCCTACGAAGGCTGCAGCAAGCGCTACTCCAACTCGAGCGACCGCTTCAAGCACACCCGCACGCACTACGTGGACAAGCCCTACTACTGCAAGATGCCCGGCTGCCACAAGCGCTACACAGACCCCAGCTCCCTGCGCAAGCACATCAAGGCACACGGCCACTTCATCTCGCACGAGCAGCAGGAGCTGCTGCAGCTGCAGCCGGCCCCCAAGCCCTCCCTGGCGGCCCCCGCGGACGTGCCTTACCTCAACGGGGCGCAGATCATCATCCCCAACCCCGCCGCCCTCTTCGGCAGCCACGGCCTGCCCCTCCCGCTGGCCCCCGCCCCACTGGACCTCAGCGCCCTGGCCTGCGGGGGGCTGGCCGGCCTCCACAGCCCCGTCCTGGCGCCCCTCAACCTGGCCAAGAACCCCCTCCTCTCCTCGCCCTTCGCTGCCAGCAGCCTAGGGCTGCCCGTCGTCTCCTTGCTGGCGGGGGCTGCCTCCGCCAAGGCCCTGCCCGAGAGGAGCGTGGCCCGGCCCGGCAAAGGCGGCGGGGGCGGGCAGGGGCCGCCGCAGAGCTGCAAGGAAGCCAGCGGGAGGACTGAGCGGGGCCGGGCGGGTGCAGAGGGCCTCTCGCTGCTGCCTGCGGGGGGCGCCCTAGACCTCTCCACCGGCATGAACTCGGCGGGCAGCTCGGACGGCCTGCCCCCCGGTTGGGTGGTCATCCCCACAGGCTCCGTGTTGCTGAAGCAAGCCGTGGTGAACTGAAGGGGGGTGGCGACCCACACCAAGGACGGGGGGAATCTGGGACCGGCCGTGGCCAGCGGAGGACCCCAGGCAGCCCTGGAAGAGCTTCTGGCCTGCGCCGAAAGGTGCCCTCCTCTTTTCCACCACCCACCACCCACACACACCCCATCTCTCCCCCCCCCCCGCTATGGCTGCTGGGGTGGCCAATCCCCTCGGCTTCCTGGACACCCACGACGGAGGAGCCTGGCTCTCCTGAACAAAGCAATAAGCAGCATTTCCCTGAGCAGCAGCCGTGACTCCCCCTTCTGCCCCCCCCCAGCTACCTCCACACAGACATCGCGGGGTTGGTCTAGAGGACCCTTTGGGGTCCCTGCAGTGGGTCCAGGGCTTTCGCCCTCTGCATACAGAAAAGGAGGGCGCTGGCTCTTTCTCTCTCCATCTCACGCCCAAAGCGCCCCCCGACATGCCAGCTTCTCTGCTGCCACCCCCTCCACACCCCCAGTCTGCTGGCCCCCCCTCTGTGCCTGTTGGCTCGGGGGGGTCTTCCACTTCCAGCACTTGGCTGCTGTTCAGGGAAGGAGAGCCCCCCCAGCTGAGATTAGAGGTGTCCCCCCCGGGGTTCAGCTGCCTCCATCTCTCTTACTGAACAAAAGCAGCCAGGCCTTTTCCTGGCTCAGCCCCCCAACCCCCCAACTGACAAGGCACACCCAATGGCTGTGCCGCTCACCAGCCCTTCTTCTGCCTCCCCCCCCCCAACTGACGTGGAGGAACTGAAATATTCACTTCCCCCTATTAGCCGTTCCGGATGTTTCAAAGCTGACCTGCAAATCTCCCGGCCTGAGATGGCTTTGCGTGGGAACAGCAGCTGACAAGCCTTCCTTGGTTCTCCCACCCAAGAGCCCCCCCCCCCAGCTCCCCAGCAGGCAAGGACATCTCTCCCATCAGTTTCCTCTGGCCAAGATCCGTGTCGCTAGATGGGGCCCAGAAGGAGCAGGGAGGTTGGCTGGTCTGTGCTTCCTCCAGGAAAAGCCCTCTGGAGGCACAGCTTGCCCCCAAGGCAAGGAGTCCAGGGAGCCCCCTCCCTCCCTTGGAGACAGGAGGGGTTGGGAAGGCCCCAGGATCTGAGGAACAGGACCCCCCCCCCACGTCCGGGCACCAATGCAGGGGAGAGGAGCAGCTGCCCAGTCCTTTAATGCCCCTGTCTCCACCTGCAGAATGGGTCTGTTGTCAAACTGTCCCACCCAACAGGGCTGTTGTAAGGATTGCTCAGACAATATACCTGCTGGGGGGGGCAGGAGGCCAAGCAGTCCCCAATTGGGTCTGGCAGTGGGATGGGGCCAATATTAGCAGCACAAGCCCGTCCTATTGGCAAAAGAGCCAATAGGAGCAAGACCTGAGGGGTTGCCAGTCACACCCATTGGCTGAGGCTGGGGCAGGGGCCTGACTCACAGGGCCAGAAGGGGGTCTTCTGTAGAGGCTGGAGGGACCCCCTGCAAATGGGGCGCTGCTCCGGCCCGGACTGGGGCAGCTGTGAAAGCCACACTTATTCTTGTTTGTGCATCTTGGTTTCTGATGGGGGTGGACCCTTGCCGCCCACCCCAGCAGCAGCAGCAGGAAGGCCCCCTGCTTCTCCCCCCCCCAAGCGCCCGCTTCTTTGCTGAAGGAGCCCACTTCACCTCGACCGCCCTCCCCAATTTGGAGGGGTCCCCCTGCTTTTCACTCTGGCCTCCCTGTACAAGGGGGTCCCCACATACCTCTCCCCACGCCGCTGTCTCAGCGGGACCCCTGCTCTGGGCTTCCACACAGGCAGGCTCCCGGGGCCTGCTGCTGCCCCTTCCTCTGAGGCATCGCCCCCTGCAGGTGCTGGCAGGGGGGAGGCCCCACACCAAGCCCCCCCTAGCGCTGCCCGGGGCGCCTGGGACCCCGCACTGCCGCTCAGCCGAGGGGAGCTGGCCTCCCAGCCACGCAGTGGAAGAAGGCTGAGCACAGGGCCGGACATGCACAGAGCCACACGCGCCCTGGGGCCCGATCCTGACCCAGCACGCCTTGCTGACTGACCAGGCCTGTGAGCCGGTGAACGTGTCCGTTTCCTTCCCCGTCGTCTGTTGTTGCCCCCTCCAGGCCGCCAGTATTTTAAGCCGTTTCTAAGTGCCTTTCGACGGTAGTTTCTGTTGGATTTCGCCCCGCCCCTCTTGCCTCCATCACTGTTAGCGTAGTTGACGACAGGAAGAGATAAGCTACGACCCAGGCCTCTGCGACAAGAGGATGGCTACTATGACGGAAATAATAAAAGTGGATCTTGACACTTTGCCCGGCGCTGCCTGCTGTCTGTCTCCTGGGGAGGGTGGGGGCGGGAGGACGGGAACCACACCGAAATATATGTCTGTACACACACTAAACGTGGGTCCCCGGCAGTTGTGGGACTACAATTCCCATCATCCGTGGCTAGCAGCACAAGTGGTCAGGGATGATGGGAACTGTGGTCCAAAAACAACCAGAGACCCATATTTGGGAAACCCTGGTCTGCACACACAGTATCACAAACACGCTCCATTAAATGCGCACTTCATGCACACCAACACACACACACAGCTGGGCTCTGCACGCTCAGCCAAACCAAAACTCTGGCACTGAAGGTACAGCAGATCCTGCCTCCTGGAGCAGCGCATGGCTTCCTGCGTCCTGCCTCTGCCGACCTCAGGGAAGCTGCTTCCTGACAAGGAAGCCAGGCCCTGGCCACGTCTAACTGGGAACTGTCTGCATCAGGGACAAGTGCCGGTGCTCCCCTGCAAAAGCTCCCGGACTCCCAGCACCCTCAGCGGCCAGGTGTGATTGGGACTGGAGCTCCCCTTCCACGGTCAACCCTAACTGGCAGCAGCTGCCCAAGGTTTCAGGAGGAGGCCCTTTCCCAGTTGTGCCAGGGCAGGCCAGGGATGGAGCCTGGGGCCTTCCGCTTGTGAGGAGTTGCGGGAGAGAAGTGAGGCGTTGGGATGAGCTGCCTAGGAATTGCCTGCAGGCTCCCACAGGCTGTTCAGCAGGCTTCTGACGCAGCAGCGAGGGCAGAACTTAGCACAGGGGTCAGCAAACTTGCCGCGCCTCGGGCCGGAGGGTGAGGGAGCACGTGCCCATACGAGTGCGCACACGCTACTTCTGGCACACTTCTGCCTCGGAGGAGCACCAGAAATAGCTTGTGTGCATGTGTGTGGGCCTCTGACCTGGATGTGCACTGGAAATAGCGCTTGCGCATGTGCAAATAACGCTTGCGCATGTGCACCAGCTATTTCAGGTGCTTCTCTGACCCGGAAGTGGGCAGCCGCGCAGCGCCGGTAAGAGCGGGCGGTGGGGGTTGCCGCGGGCTGGATAAGAGAGTCCCTCGGGCCTGTTTGGGAGCCCCTAACTTAGCAGTCGGGTGACGACTGCAGTCAGTCCACAGGCCTGGCTACTCCTCACAGAGCAAAAGCTGTCTGGGCAAATGCGTCTCTGAAAGCTTTGGGAAGCACATTGCAGGTTTGTTGCTTGGCCAGAGAAGACACTCCTGGGAGGAGGGACACTCCAGCCCCTTCCGTGGGTCCCACCCCGGTGCTGCATTCTGCACCCCCCAGTCACCCCCTGGCAACAGACTGCGAGGCCGAGAGCAGCAAGCTACACAAGGGCAATTTATTGGCTAGCTATACTTTAGAGGGGGAGGCCGGTGGGAGTGGGATCTGCTACGTGTCTGGCTTGCGCTCTGCGTCTTGTTCTCGCCGTTGCTGCGACTGGATCCGCAGCTCTTCGTCCAGGCGCTCCTTGGCTCTCACCACCTGCGGGGCACAGACTTGGCACTCAGTAGCTGCTGCTGCTGCTGCTCCAAAAAGACGGCAGGAGGCCAACACACACAGAGGGCGAGGGCAGCGGCTTTGCCAAGGGCATCCGCCAGAGGGCTTTGAAAACAGCTCAGGAGCAAGCAAGGAAAAGGGGTGGAGGAGGAAATCCCGGCTTTGGGGCCTCTTTGATCTCTGGGAACCCCAAGGAAATGAGGGGGCTTAGCTAGAAGGAAGTGGGCACAGGGCAGAGGTCGCTCCGGTTGACACTTGGGACACACTGCATTTTATGTATTTTGGGTAAGTTTGGATCTCTGAAAACGATGCTCAGCCTGCCAATAAGCTACAAGAAAGGGAGGAAAGTCTCTTAATTGCATGCCCTCCACCTAAGGGACTGCCAGCCCTGAAAGCACAATTTTATTGTATTATTAGATGATGATAATCTCTGACAGGGACTCATGGCAGCTTACAGATAAAACAAGAAGAGCTAAAAACATAGGGGGAAATCACAATCTTTCAAAATAATAATCATTAATAGAAATATATGTATATATACAAACTTCTACGTGTGAGGGGAAGGAGCAGTTTCCTGTGGCTTCCTAGGGGGAGGGGGCACGAGCACAGTTCCACCTGCCCAACTCACCTTGGACTGCAGGTAGAAAGAACCCCCCACGGATTTGTCGTTCACCTTGAATAAATGCTCGTAGTTCTGCCAAGGAAAAGCAAACAATACGCGCATAACCAAACTGCCCAGCGGCACGATTAATTGTCCCGTCCCTGCCACGCTCTGGGGAAACCGGTGGACCAAGGGAAGTAGGAGAGCAGCCCGGCTGGATTGGAAGGGCCAGCGTTCTGCTCCCCTCGCTGGCTGGCCAGAGGCCTCCAGGGAGCCCACAAACAAGACCCCCTGCCCCCGCCATGCACGCCACCCCCTGGTCTCTGCAGGTGGAGGTACCATTTAACTGTCACGGCTAATAAGCACGGGTGGCCATTTCCTCCTCTGTGAGTTTTAATTAATATCTTTTGAAGCTACCTAAGCCATGGAGGTGGCTTGTGGCAGGGAGTTCCACTGATCCACAGCCCTTCTTGATGTTGCTGGACTCGGGCTCCCATCAGTTGCAGCCATCCTGGCCAGGGGTGGAGTAGGGCTCAAGAGTGTCAGGCAGGGACCTGGGAGACCATGGTTCGAATCCCCATTCTGGCCACAGAAGCTCCCTGGGTGACTGGGCAACTGCCTCTCAGCCCAACCCACCTCAGGGTTGGTGTGAGGATTAAATGGGGGGGGGGGAGAACCATGCAGGCCACCTCTAGCTCCTTGGAATAAAAATGCTGGGATATAAATCCAAGGAATAAACAAGCAACATCTGCAGGAAGGCTGCATGTCTCAGTTGTGAAGAGACTCAGCTTTGGGATCAGCCACTAAGTTCTAGCCCTATGAGAAATACTGCTTCCCGATGTGCCTCGTGAGGTTTCCACAGGGACCGGGGGACCCAAAGGAACATGAATGCCCACATGGGGGAAGGCTGCAAGGTCCCTGGTTCAATCTCACTGGCATCTCCAGGTCGGGCTGGGAGAGACTCCGGCCTGAAATCCTGGAGAGCCGCTGTGGCCTGTCAGTGGGACAGATTCATAGAATTGTAGAGTTGGAAGCCGACCCCCTTGCGATGCAGGAATCTTTCTGCTCAATGTGGTGCTCAAACCCACAACCCTCAGATTAAAATCAGTCTCATGCTCTACTGACTCTGAGCTCGGTGGACCAATGATCTGACTTGGTATAAATTATTATTATTATTATTATTAATAATAATACCCTGTCCATCTGGCTGGGTTTCCCCAGCAACTCAGGGCAGCTCCAAACAGAATATTATTAATAATAAAGCAATCAAACATCAAAAACTTCCCTAAACAGGGCTGCCTTCAGATATCTTCTAAGAGTCAGATAGTTGTTTATTTCCTTGACATCTGACAAGAGGGTGTTCCACAGGGCAGGCGCCACCACCGAGAAGGCCCTCTGCCTGGTTCCCTGTAACTTCACTTCTCGCAGGGAGGGAACCGCCAGAAGGCACTCAGAGCTGGACCTCAGTGTCCAGCAGAATGATGGGGGTGAAGACGCTCTTTCACATCTACTGGGCCAAGGCCGTTTAGGGCTTTCAAGGTCAACACCAACACTTTGAATTGTGCCTGGAAACATACTGGGAGCCAGTGTAGGTCTTTCAGGACCAGTGTTATATGGTCCTGGCGGCCATTCCCAGTCACCAGTCTTGCTGCCACATTGTGGATTAATTGTAGTTCCCGGGTCACCTTCAAAGGCAGCCCTACATAGAGCACATTGCAGTAGAACAGTTTCCTGTATCCCTACACAAAAGCTCTGAAAGCAGAATTGTGGGTCTCAATCACCAAGGAATGAGCCTTGTACTCTCCCCAACAAGCCTTAAAAGTTGGTATTTACCTTCTGAATGTCCTCTGGGTTGAGCTTGCAGACGTTGAGGATCTGCTGGGCCTCCTGCAGGCTGAGGCCAGAGATGCTGGAGGCTGCTTCCGACTGAGGCCCTGAGCGCCCTCGCGCGTCTGCCGCTGCTTGGCTGGCTGCTTGGAAAGAGGGCCTCGGTTACCCCTCTCGGTTCCCCCACTCTGGATGGTGCGGCTGGCAGTGCTCATGACGCAACCAGGCTCAGGGTGGCCTTGCCAGCTGGGCTGTCCTTGGGAGCTGCCCAGCCCAGGGTCACAAGGCTGGTGTTGGCCGGCCCAGAACTTGGGAGACGTCAGTGACAGCTACTTGGGACCCCCACAGGGAAAGCCACGGGCCACATTGCGCCAGGTCAACGAAGCGCAGGAAGGCCCTGGGAGCAAGAGAGGCAGCCCACAGCGTCTCCCCCCCCCCCCCAGAAGCATGGCAGAGGAGATGGGGCAACCGCATGACACTTGTTGCAGGAATTTATGCATAGGTTTGGGGGGGGGGTTTGCCCCTCCAGCAGATATCATGCACATGCAGCCCACTACCAAAATCAGCACAATCACGTTTGTGACTTTTGTGATTTGTCCCCACAAAACACTTCATCACAGTTTCTTCCTATCTATTCCAAGGGCCTCTGCTACACAATACCAAATGTAACAATTCACTGATCAATGTATCTATGTACTGGCTCACTGGGAAAACTTCAGAAATTCATATAGACATGTGAGCTCAGCAGCCCGTCTGCCTGAGTGATAATTCCTGGCATCCTGATACCTGAGTGCCAGACCGGTAGCCATTCCAGAAATCACAAACCCAGATGAAGACAAAAGTGTGTGATGAACTTGGCTGGGAAACAGGGCAGTGTAAAGATCTCTTTTGTTCCACTTGATGGGTGTTTGGTGGAGGGCAAGGGGAACCATGGGGCAGGGTCCAGGATGCTCAGATTACGGCCACCAGACCTCCCCTTTCATGATGTAACCGTGATGTATGAGTGATGTAGTTTGGGGGGTGTAACATGGGGATGACCAGCTAATAAAAGTTTGGGGGCTCTTTTGTTCGGGGCTTCCATCTCGTTCCACCTGGTGGCAGGTGGGAGTCCTGTCGCGACAGTCTTCAATCAAGACCAAGCCGACTGGCTGCTCTTTTGCTCTGGTATTCCTGGCTGGCGCTCTTGTCTTTTTGTCCAAGGGAGCCCTCAGATTTCTCTGTTAACACACTCACCTGCGAACTCCTGCCGCAGCGCCCGGGCAAAGGCTCTGCCCACCACCTGCACCCCCACGAGAACGATCTGCGCCAGGTACTTGGCCTGCCAAGGGAAGAGTCACCAGGGTCAGGGCATTTGCCAGGCAGTTGCCACCCCTTCACGCTCTGTTGCTGTGCCACTCACTTGACCAGGCTGCTTCCGCCCTTGGGAACCAGCCCCCTTCAGCGCTCGGATGGCAACGGCTGCCAAGCTCCCCGGGTCTCTGTTCGGGGGGCAGCGCAAGGCCCACCCCAACCCCGAATGGGGATGCCAGGAAGCCGCGGGAAGGGGGGCGCTTGGTGGGGACCTGAAGTTCTCTCTCGGGGGGGGGGGTGGGCCCAGAGGAAGAAGCCCTGGTCACGGGGCGGGTGAGGGGGGGAGGAAGAGGAGGCCCAGGAGGCTGGAGACTTCGCTCAGCCCTGGCCAGGGAGGTGAGGAAGGAAGGAGGGACAGGGGGCAAAGTAGGGGGGTGGGCTCACGCTGCACGCACATCAAGGGACCCCCGGGGGTCATCTAGTTCAGCCCCCTGCCACATTTCCGCCCCACGTGGTGCTCGAACCCGCGACCCCGGGGTCCAGAGACTCGAGAGGCGCCAAGTCGCTCTCTGGGCAACGGGAAGCAAATGGAATTGACGGGAGCAAAAGGGAGGCGGCGTGGGGGGGGGGGGCAAAGGGCGCCCCGGACGCCTGGGTCCCTTCCTGGGGCTCCGAGGGAGAGGGCGGGGGCCAGGGAGGCGGGAGGGATCTGGGGAGGCCACGAGGGTCCCCTCCGTGTGGGGCTGAGCGGGGGGGGGCGCACTGCTCGGACGCCTGGGTCCCTTTCCCGAGGGGGGGCGGGCGAGGGGCCCCCGCTCCCCCTCCCTCCCCGCCCCCCCGACTCACCATGCCTCTCCCTCCCTCTCTCCCCCCTCCCTCCTTGGGCGGCCCAAGGGCGAGATGATCCGGCGGCTCCCGGGGAAGGAGGGCACCACAGAGACGAGCCGGGCCGGATGGAGAGGCCCCTTCCGCCTTGGCGACCGGAAGCGGACCCCGTAGCGGCCTTGGGGCCTAGAGCGCCGCCCCGGGGTGGAGGGCGGCCCCTGGCGGCCGGGAGGCGCGCGCAATCCCGGGATCCCTGCCGAGTTGGAAGGAAGGGGCCACCTGGTGGCCATCTAGTCCAGCCCTCGAAAGCATGCCTGGCAGGCGGCCTCTTTCTGAAAGCCTCCCGCGAAGGAGAGTCCACCCTCCCCCACCGTATGAGGAGCTGGAGCCATGGAAGGGCAGACTTAGGAGGGGCACCCAGAGGCCATCTAGTCCAGCCCCGGCAGTGCAGGCAGCGGGGACGGGGTGAAGCGGCGCCTGTGCGCCCGGCTGTTAAAAGCACAGGAGCAGAGGGTGGGAATGTAAAAAGTGGAAAACGTCTGGGAAATGATATATAATGAGATGAAAAAGATGTTGAAATATACATTTATTAAGAAACCAGAAGCATTTTTACTCGGCATTGTAGGAGATGGTATTAATAGACAGGACTGTAAATTGTTTTTATATGCAGCAAGAATATTATACGGCAGCAAGAATATTATTGGCACAAAAATGGAAGCAAGAAGAATTACCGACGATAGAAGAATGGCGGATGAAATTCATGGACTATGCAGAACTGGATAAATTAACAGAAAGGATTCGAAACCTGCGGGACCAGAGATTCTTAGAAGACTGGAGTAAATATACAAACTATTTGAAAAGTAATTGTAATGAATAGAATACGCTAGTAGGATTGCAAGATCTGTAAGGATGATTATTTGAAATATTGCAGGAAATACTATCAGGAGAACTATTAGTTAATGATAATTAAGAGTAATAGAGAAATTAAGAAATGTAGAATAAGTGATAAAGAACGGAAAATCATCAGAGGTTGTTGATTGTTACGGCTAAAATCTGGGTGCGGGGTTACTCTGCCACCCAGCTCATCGGACTAAGTCCGTGGGTCCCTGCGGAAGAAAATGAGCTCAGCCGGACACAGGAGCAAACTGCAGAAGGTCCAAGTTTATTGCGCAACAGGTTCAAGGCGAGATTGAACCCAGAGAAAGGGGTGACATGAACTTTTGAAATTTCCCTCCATATCCCAGAATACAGTGCAAAATACATCCCAGTTACAACATGAATACATTAAGAAGAGGTTGGGTTACACAGATTAACATATGGAGGAGGGAGGGGTGAATATGCAGAGAGCTGGAGATATGCGCAGATAAACACATCCTGAGAAGGCAATGGTCCATGTTTGCATAGTCTGTCACCTGGCATCGCCTGGAGGAAGGGTTTGGCAGAGTGATTTTGACTGGATTACTTGAGAGATTATGGAGGACAGGGGAGGGGTGATGGAGTCCTAGAGAAATTGAGCAAATATATTGTAGTGAAGAAGACATCCCCCCCCCCCTTCCGTAACAGTCCCCCATTCGGAGATAGATTTGCATTAAAGTTCTGTAAGAACTTGCAAATCTTTTCTCCGCACCCTAAATCTCGGTGAATGGGATGTGTGGCTTTATGCAAACCTGAAAGGGACTTGCAAGCCATGCCTCTTACGGTCATTTGCAAGTATAGCAGTGCAGGTAGCTGCATATAGGGTATTATATAAAGAACACCTCTTGTATTTTGTTGCTAAATTACTTGTGGCATTCTCAATAGTGTTTTATGCTTTACACCTAGCAGGAAGGTCCACTAATGACTGAAAAATGCAGTTGGTGTTTTGTCCTTCGCCATTTTTGTGTATTTCTCAGGTGTCAAGCTAGCTCTTCTGTGGTCTCACACTGACATAGTGCTACAGCAACACATCCTGTCTGTTGAATCCTCTCGGGGCTTTCATTTAACCATGTTGCCTGGCATTCACCATAGCTGGCACAGGTTGGACATCTCGTGAGGGAGAGGTCTTCGCCTTGGCCTTCCTATGGGATTCTATCATAGGCTGTGGTTTTGCACGCATGGGGGTTGCTCACTTGCACTTAAAGGACCAAAAGGCTAATTGCAGCCTGGATACACTTGCCCAATTCAAACTGAGTCCAATTTGAATTTATCTTGCCCCATGGTTCTCAACTCTTCAAACCAATCTGTTAAAAGAAAACCATTCTTAACAAGGGCAGTTGTCCAAATAAGTCAATTTAACTCTATAAGGGATCATTCCTGCTAAACCAAAGCATATGCACCTTCATGTACCTGGTGTTTTATGGATCCAGAAGCTTGTCCTTGGCAAAACGAGGTTTAACACATTTTAAAATGGATAGGGAAAGTTGGCGGTGGAACAATTAAATGTGGTTACAAGTTGATCTAAACATTGGACTACACAATAGTGTGAGCTACTAGAAAGTATAAAATGCATGAGAATTCTCCATTGGTGAGTAAGCAATAAGACATTAAACATAAAAACAATTACACAGAAAAATTGCCCCCCTTTGTGGAAATCACACTGTCAGACACATTTCAACATTCTTACATAATAACACATAATACAAAACAAACTAATTAAATATCAGTTACATATCTTGACACAATTGTGATCTTTTATGCATGTATCTTTTGAATCCTGGAGCACAGTCTTAAGGTTCAAAAGTGAGAAAATGTCCTTGCAATTCATCTCCTCCCCTTAGCCATGAGGGGTTGTTGCTGCTTTTCATCATTGCATCTGTAGAAGTGATATCCTGTAAGGGGCAGGGTTTTGGGGCTTAAAGACAGTTAGAAAAGGGAGGGGGCAAAAGGCGAAAAGGATGTGATGTCCTTCGGTTTCTGTTGGAAGTTGCAAATAATAAAATCTTAGCGAATTAAGCGTTTCATTCATTCCAATATTATTATCACATTTTCCTATAACTACTGTTATTATCTGCTAAGTTTGTTTGCTTTTCTTCACTTAGTTTTTGTTGTTGTTGTTCTTTTCATATTATAAAATAAAAATTACTCCACATGTATAGAAAGAGAACTGTAAAAAATACAAAGGTTAAAAAATAAAAAGGAAGCAAAAAATTAGATTACCAGTTAGATGAAAATGGACTTGACACAAAGACATCAGATTCAGAAAATAACTATTATTAAATAGTACAAAGATATTATCAAAACCACACATATTACTACTGGACTGAAAAAAAAGGGAAAACAATGGGGAAAACTTAAAATTCACCATGTGCTATCCAATAAAAGAACTTCATGAGACTGACTTTCAACATGTGATGAACATGTCCCCAAAGTAAAACACAAACACACAAAATGAGCTATGAGGAACCAAAAATAAATAAATGCTAAGACACACAATTAATAATGAATGGCAATTTAAAGTTGTGTAAGTACCTTGCACTAGCCAAAATGACAGAATTAATAAGAGATGCTCAGGCCGAAGGTAAACAAGTACCATTCCACAAACAATGTTTGGTTGTGCTTCGATTAACTTCATAGACATCATGGAGAAATGTATTAAATAAATGAAAACAGATTATTTGTAACTTGAAAAAAGTGTCAAAGCCACAAAGAGATGGAAGTCACTAATATAGCAGGGATTCAGACGTGTTTCACAAAACAGAAAGAAAGTTGCTGTGGGAGGAAAAAGGGACAAACACTTTGTTATCGGGGTTCACATATCCTGTTAAAAGGGAAAATTATTTCATGTGAGAAGCCTGTCAGGAAATGCTGTTCCTAAAATTCCCATTGAGGGGGGAATGCTTTGATATTTACCTGTGAAAAGAATTTGGCATGTTAAGATTTGGAACCTGGAAAACTCTTGACTTTTGATGGGCTAGGTTTTTTTTTTTTTTTTTTTTTTTAGCCTTTTGTCTTAAGTAGCCCCTGGAGCAAAGACAGATTAAGGGTGATTTCCTTCAATGGTTCCGACTTTTCTTTTACATTTGGAAATTTGGAAAGCTTTCTCCCTGCAGCACACTGCTCTCCAAACCTTCTCTCTCCCCCCTCCTTTCTCTCTCTCTCTCTCTCTCTCTCTCTCTCTCTCTCTCTTTAAGCTGATCTAGCCTCTGTGCATGTGCAGAGTTCATGTCTCAGCAAACCTTTTATACCATTGAAAATGTTGCATCTTTTGGCTCAATTAGAATAAGGAAGGGAAAGGTAAGGAGTAGATTTTAAAAATAGGGTTAGATTTTAAACAAAAAAGAGAAACTCAGCAATTCAAGTATTCACCATTCAGCCCAAGCAAACTGAGACTGCTTCCTTTATGTACAGGAAAGGGCTAATATCCCTCTGGCCATTCGCGGAACAATCAACCGCTCTCTTATTTATGAGTAAAAATGGCCAGAGAGTTAGAATTCATAGGATTTTTATTTATTTATTTATTTTAACATTCTCAGTCATGGTCAAGGCTAATTCTACTTAACTATGTGAATTTTTATGTGCTTAAACTTTTAATAGACTTTTAAGTTTGATTTCTTTTTTTTTTTAAATAGTAGACAAAAGGATAAATACTGTAATCACTCAAATGCCTGATATCACCAGTTCTGCTTCAAAACATCACAGCTTTCACCTCTCCTCTTTTAAAAAAAACAAAGAGCAAATCTGGCCTGAATTTCAACTCATCACCTCACCAGAATTTAAGAATTACCCTCCAATGCTTGCAGACCCATGTCCTTCCACACAGCCACAAATTGGGAGAGTTGAAAGGGACCCTGGGGTCATCTAGTCCAACCCTCCAAATATAGGGTTCACAGCAAGATTTCGCAGCAAGATTTGTACTACCAGAGAGAGACACACATACCCATGCACACAGACACAACTGGGGAAGAGACCACAAGCCATGCGCCTATCATGTACTAAGGAAGAGGAAAATAAAAGTACCCAACTAGTTTAAGTGAGAGTTTACTTCCTTAGACTAAAGAGTGAAAGTTCCTAGATAAATTATCTTTAAAGACTGAAGTGAACATTTTTCCTAAGATAGGGAGAGGATCTCTTATAAAGCATAGTTAAAACAGCCATAGATTTGATTTAAAAGGAATACAAACGTGACAATTTTTCCTGAACTTGCAGAGGAATAGTAAGCCTAATCTATGCCCTTTGCAGTTTCCTTTAAAGGAAGCTTACTCGGGAGTAAATTTACCTGGCACAGAATAAGAAGGAGAAGGGGAAAAAAAACCCCCTGAAAGAGACAGAGTGAAACAAGGGGGGGCATTTTCTAAGAAAAGAGGCCAGGACGTCTTATAGAGACTGATATCAGGAGCCTTACAATAACTCTTCTGTCCAACCAAATCAAAGTTAAAACTGGACTCAAATATTTTCTTAGAATGAACACCATACTTTTATAGGCATACGCTTAATGAAATACATACACTGCATTTTAGCTTGAGAGAGCAGTTGTGCTCAACTAGGCTTTTGCAGCAGAAACATTAGGTTATCAGCACCTTCCAAAATAAGACTGTAGACTCACAATCTCAAAAGTTGGGGCAAAGCAAGAGGTGGGGTAAACATTTGCACACTTCATTCTCATCTTCTCTTATTTAGGACTGCTAAGATCCAGCATGGCTTCCTTAGATTTAAATTTTGAAGCAAGCTTGCAGTTTAAACTATGCACACTTAAGAAAGGCAGTCTGCCAGAGACAGAAGGAACAGACAACACACATAACAGACAACATGTAAACATACATATTCTCATATATGTATTAACAGACAACACACATAACAGACAACATGTAAACATGTAAACATATATATTCTCATCCTTTAGTTGGTTATTGCAAGGAGTTGGGCCACTACCTTTGGCTTCATTAAGTGAAATTAGTAGGAAGGTCCCACATGGTTTTATGAGCCTCCTTGCCTCTTCAAACACACCACCAGGTAATCAGACTGGTAGGGCTCACAACGCTTGGTTGACTGGGTACCCCTTTATAGATGCATGCGTTGCTGTTGTTGCTCTTTTGCTTTTTCCTTTTTTTGGGGGGGGGGTCTGGGATAGAGAAGGGGAAAAAGAGGGGTTGATTAGGATAGGTATGTCTAGGGGTTTGGAATGCTTAGTACAGGGACGTATAGTAAAGAGGAGAAGGGGCTTCTAGTTGCCTGGCAACTTCCTTAGTGGGTTTTAGAGAGCTCTAGCTATCCGGTTCCTTGCGTTCCCTTTCCTATTTCCTATTTCCTTATTTCCTTATTTCCTATAACCTGGGGTCTCTTTCCACTCTGCCGGTCCTGCCCAATTCCTCATGGGCTATCCCTCCTGGCAACCTCCTACCTATCGTCACATCTCAGGAAAAGGGGCCCTACTGGACGCCCGCGCCATGCGGTGCCAGATCGGGTGGTCCCTGGATAGAATTTCGAACTGAAAATCCCCCTTGCTTTTGGAAGCGGGCTCACGCACGGTTACGTGGCACCGACCAGTGCGGCTGGGATTGGGATAGAAAGCAAGACCACTTCCCGCCCCCTTGCCGGGCGCTAGAGAAGTTCGGAAAGAGAGCTCCAACCCCTTGCTTTCAACTGGGATGCCCGTTGCGGAAAGTCGGCTGTCTTTCCAAGCCGGGTCTCACCGTCTTACTTTCGGACTCCCAATTGGTGCGGCTGGCTGGAGATTTTAAGGAAAAGAGATAGAGCTCAGAACCCCCCTTTCGGGTTGAGCAGTGGTCCACGGTCTCTCTCACTAACCGGACCAAGAGAAAGGCAAGAAGGAGCGATAGAGAGGAGGGCAGAGAATTCAGTTGCCAGGAGATTCCACCCCCTTCCCACCAGTGCACTGGATTTTCCTTTTTCCTTATACTCACGCGTCTTCTATGATGATCCCGGGATCGATGAATAATAAGCCGGCTGGATCCCTCTTTTGCTCCCCGGCTGAACTCCTAGGGCTTTCGATTACCGCCCGGAAGATGGCTGGGGGTCCAAAAGGATCTTCCCAGGCAAAATGGCCCGGAGCCGGCTGAAGATTTCGGGGCCCCCAGTCAGCAGCTCGGGAGAACCACAAGCCCCACGTTGGGCGCCAACTGTTACGGCTAAAATCTGGGTGCGGGGTTACTCTGCCACCCAGCTCATCGGACTAAGTCCGTGGGTCCCTGCGGAAGAAAATGAGCTCAGCCGGACACAGGAGCAAACTGCAGAAGGTCCAAGTTTATTGCGCAACAGGTTCAAGGCGAGATTGAACCCAGAGAAAGGGGTGACATGAACTTTTGAAATTTCCCTCCATATCCCAGAATACAGTGCAAAATACATCCCAGTTACAACATGAATACATTAAGAAGAGGTTGGGTTACACAGATTAACATATGGAGGAGGGAGGGGTGAATATGCAGAGAGCTGGAGATATGCGCAGATAAACACATCCTGAGAAGGCAATGGTCCATGTTTGCATAGTCTGTCACCTGGCATCGCCTGGAGGAAGGGTTTGGCAGAGTGATTTTGACTGGATTACTTGAGAGATTATGGAGGACAGGGGAGGGGTGATGGAGTCCTAGAGAAATTGAGCAAATATATTGTAGTGAAGAAGACATCCCCCCCCCCTTCCGTAACATTGATGGAAGTCTAAAATATTGTATAAGTTAAGGAGTTATGTTGAATGATTGTTGAAAATGGTATGTAAAAAATCCAAAAAAGTATGATAAAAAAGAAAATAATAATAATAATGTGGCAACTCTGCCGGTGGCGCCAGACTAGCAGGCACAGCAAAGGGTGGCATTTTCTTCAGGGATCAACGTCCGAGCCTCCAAGGGGCCTGGCTGCAGTCGGAGCAGAGCAGGCAGCCCCCCGTCCAGCAGTCCAGCGCCCAGTTTCCACTGCGCCAGCCAGTCCTTCCTGGGACCTTTCTCTCTCCTCCGTGGGTGGTGCTGGCTGGGTTGCACTGGTGCCCTTTGGGCAGTCATCCCTTCCTCTTGAATGGCGCTTTCCCACCCTCCCCAAGTTCAGGACACCGGGGGCCTTTGCAGGTCTTTGCTTACCTTTAAGAAAACAAAATTGTACGTGGAACTGCGCAACCAGTCTCAACCGTGTTTCATGGTTTGGGGATTTGGAGTAGGTTGAAAATGTGTGTGTTGCGGCTAGACCCCCAAGCCCCCCCCCCAGCGCATACCCACAAGGTCAAGCGAGGACACAGCTAAAGGAAAAGGCTTTGGGGTGGAATATAGGGGGAAGCTGCCCCGTCCACTTCCGAAAGAGAGAACAAAGGAGGTTCGGCTTTGTCGTGGGAAAGCCTTCCCTTTTATTATGGTTTTTCCCTTTCCTGACTCCTCTAACCACAAGGGCAAATTTTATGTTTAATACGGCTGCTTTGCACAAAAGCAAAAGAAGAGAAAGAGCTGTTTTGATGCAAACGCTGCATCCTCTGGAACAGGGGTCAGCAAACTTTTTCAGCAGGGGGCCGGTCCTCTGTCCCTCAGACCTTGTGGGGGGCCGGACTTTATTTTGGGGGGGGGGAATGAACGAATTCCTATGCCCCACAAATAACCCAGAGATGCATTTTAAATAAAAGGACACATTCTACATGCTGATTCCTGGAACATCTGCGGGCTGGATTGAGAAGGTGATTGGGCCGGATCCATCCCCCAGGCCTTAGTTTGCCTACGCATGCTTTGGAAGGACAGGAGCAAAATGAAAGTATAGAAAGTACAGACAGGTGAGGACTCTGTCCCCAGGTGGAAAAAAACCCATGCTTACAATGTGCTCCGGTGTACGCGAAGTCCTCTTACATGCACATTTATAGTGGATTTAAATCTCTTGTCCGATTATTCCTGGATTGGGATGAATCTGAATTTAATGGGGGCGAAGAGCAGCTGCCAGTTGTTAGAGGAGGAGCCCATGGGGCAACCCCAAAAGGAACTGAGGCACGAGGGGCTTCAAACCCACAGGAATCTCCTGCGTGGACGAGCCCAGGATTTGTCACCGGAAAAACCCAGGATTCCTGAGCCTGACTTCTTTCTTGACCTGACCAGCTGCTTCTGGACTTTGATCATAAGAAAAGCCCTGCTGGATCAGGCCCAAGGGCAACAGCACACAGGAACTAAGGAAGGCGGGCATTTGCTGACATGGAGGAGGACGTGAGAAGTAGTTCACCCCTGGGATAGTGGCACCCCTTTCCCCAGGCACAGAAGCCACAGCCCCCCGGCCCGAAAGTCTGCAAGGGAAAACCAGGGTCTGTAAGGCATGTGGGGGCCGCAGGGGGCCTCCAGGGGCCTGTGTGACAGCAGCACCCATTCCGGGGTGCAGAAAGGGCTACCAGGCTGGGACAGGTGCTCTCCATCCCTCTAGGCGGGGAGAAGAGTCGCTTTGGGGAGAAGGCTGGTGTTTTGAATAACAGACACAAGAGGCAAAAGGGCTGAAATTGACATTCTTTCAAGTTACACTGGCAGGGCAGACACAGAAGGCGAGCTTTGCTCCGAGGACAAGCCTGGCGAGGTAACCCTAGAGCTGCAGGGGGCAGAAGAAGCCTCCCAAGCAGCCTTCCTCCGCTCCCGATCGAGTTTGGAGACCCCCAAAGCTACACGTCCCTCGTGGATGGGCCCTCCAGAGGGGCTGGGGCCTGGCAGGCACACGGCAGGTTCAAAAGTCGACCTGGGCTCAGCAGCCAGAAGTGCCAGTCAGACGGTCAACGTGGAAGCCGAGGCAAACTTCTGCCTGGGGGGCAAGAAGCAGGGCAGCAGCCCAGACGAAGGAGGGTCCAGGGGGAGGAAAGAAGATTCAGCGGGCAGGATCTTCTTGGCATCTTCGTCGAGGCGTGGGCAGGCGGTGGCCCAACCCAGGGTGGCAGTGTTGGCGCGGGGGGGGGGGGGGAGAGGAGCCTGGAAGTCAGCCTGCTCCTCCCAGGGGGGCCTGAGGTCTGGGCACCCTCCAGTCCACGGAGGAGAGGGTGGCTGCAGGGGGTCATTCGGGCAGTAAGGCCACTGCGTGTGGTCCCTGGTCGAAGCGTCCGCCGTTAGTCCTACGGAGCAGGAGAGGGAGAGAGAGGAGGGATGGATGGATGGATGGGAGAAGCCAGACTGGCCACTGCTCTGGGGCGTCTCTTGCTCTGGGGGTGCTGGGAAGGGCACCTGTGCCCACAAGACCACCCTTGCCAACTTGGGAGGGGAAGGGACACGGGATATACCCCAGAGACCACCAGCCCCCCCGCCCCGCCCAGCCCTGGGATGGGGAGGGGGACACAGCTGTCAATGTGTCCCTTTTTTAAAGGAAATTCCCTTATACCGAATAGGATTCCTTGCAAGAAAAGGGAAAAGATGACAGCTATGGAGGGGGAACAAAGCTGCGGAGGATCAGATCAGAGTGCCCCTCCTCCCCCACAGCACTCCTAGCGGGTGTCTTTTGGACCACAACTCCAGCAGAGCCCCCTGGTGGGTTACAGCGCAGAGCTGGGGGCAGTAGCAGCCCCAAGGCACCAGGATGGGCACAGGCGGACGGGCACGGCTCTCTCCCCGGGGCATGGCGCTTCTGGGGGGCCCCTGCCCAGCTCTTACCCACTCCTCTTCATCCACTCCTTCGAAGGCGTCCTGAGGCAGGGGGTCGTCTCGGTTGCCCAGCTTGGCCACCATGGCATTCAGGAGCTGCAGGGGAGCCAACCGTTGCCAGGATGTGGGCACGAGAAGGGCTAATGCGTCTGCCACCCCCAAGACCTTCCCCCTCCTCATGGTGCCCCCTCAACACTTCTCTGTGGGGCGTATTTCTATCCCTCCTTTTTCTCCCTGAGGAGCTCAAGAGGGCGGCCGTGGGTCTCCTTCTCCCCCTCTGATCCGCCCAACAACCCTGTGAGGGAGGCTCGGCTGAGAGGTCACCTTGCGATCTTCACCACCAAGTGGGGATTTGGTCTCTCCTAGCCAGACACTAACCACTATGCCACACTGCCTCTCACCCGCTCCGTGGTCTTTTGGATGGGAGATGCGGTTGCTGAGTCTGAGGTGCCTCCCCAGGTTGCATTTGCCTTGCCCCCCAGTGCCAAGGCCGTGGGCATCAGGGAGAGCTTGCCAGCCCCCTCCCCTCTTCCCCTGCCTCCCCAGCCAGAGATGCCACCCCCCTCAGGGTCCTCACCTCCTCCTTCTTCTGCTCGTCAGACTTCTCTTCCAGGTAGACAGAGGACGGCACGTATTTCCGGCTGGGAGCCTCCTTCGGGGCTTCGCTCACTGCGGAAGGAGGTGGCATGGCAGGTCAGTGGCTGAAGGGGCCTGGAGGCAGATCGCCAGGGGGCCCTTTCCTCAGCCGCAAACCCACCTGGGGTCTCTCCAACACAGGAATGGCCTTTCCATGGCCGGAGGGGAAACCCAGCGGGGGGGGGGGGCTTTCTGTGTTCTGAGATGCTGTGCCCCCAGCAAAGGTTCTCTGTTCCTACCGCTGTGATTTCCTCAATGCCACCCCTTCACACAGACAGCCAAAAGGGATTCCTGCCCCCTTTTCACTGAGGTTCCTTGGAGGTCTTTGAGCAGAGCTCAGGTGGGCAACTGCCAGGGATGCTTTGGCTGTGATCCCTGCCCTGGAATGGGGGGGGGGGACTAGATGACTCTAGGGCTCCTCTGGGAAGAACTATGGAGAAAGAACTGGAAATTTACAGCCTGTGAAGTACTGAGGGAAAATCTAATCAAGGTGTTTTATACATGGTACTTAATACCTACCAAAATAGCTAAAATGTATATGACAAAAACAAATCTGTGCTGGAGGTGTGGTAAAACAGAGGGGACACTTATACATGTTTGGTGGACCTGTGAAAAAACCAAAAGCTTCTGGAATATGGTATATGACAAGCTTAAAAAAATGTTTAAGTATAACTTTATGAAAAATATAGAAGCTTTTCTACTAGGGATAATGGACACAGGTATAGCAAGAGAAGATCAGAAGATATTCCTCTATGCGACAGGAGCGGCAACTGCTAAAAACTGGAAAAAATAAACTTTGCCAACAAAAAGGGAAGGGCAAGACAAACTGTTAGAGTATATTGAACTGGCTAGATTAACAGAGGCAATGAGAGATCACACTAGACAAGAATTTCAAAAAGCATGGGGGAAATGCAGAGAATACTTCACAAAACAGCGCCCTAAAATACATACCTGGACTTGTTTCGATTAATGTCTGCAGGAGACTTTGTGGATATTTAAGTTATAATTAGAAAAATCTTAATAATTGTTCATAAAAGAAACAGCTTATAAGAAGTAAATAAGGAGGCCAGATACAGGAGAAAGGAAGTCTTTTATTTGGTTGTTTGTGTTGTTGTATGTTATGCTCACTGTATGCTATGTTCACGTCTAATGAGGGTGGATTTCTGTCTTGGGGGTGGGGGGTTTATGTTATGTTGTAAATAAAACTTCCAATAAAATTAAAATAAATAAATAAATAGATGACTCTAGGGGTCCCTTTCCAGCTCTACGATTCTATAAACCCTGAACTCTCTGCAACAGCACCCCCCCACTGATGCGCTCCCCCTCGCCCCCCTGCCACCTACCTGGGGTCATGTCTTTCGGCCGGAGGCTGACCTTGCGGTGCTGACCGTCAGAGCCGCCCAGCCAGGCAGCAGCCGACAGGGCTGGTTCCCACCGCACCTCCGTGGGAGGATAGAGGTCGTCCTGGAAGAACTCTTTCTGTGGGGAGAAGGGGCAGGACAGGAGCACGGAGGGCATCAGTCCGTGGGTCACTCAGCCTGCGCACCCCACATGGTGGGAAGGTTCAGGAGAGAGAAAGGATTCATTCGTGCAGAGCCTAACCTGTGGAACTCCCTCCCACCGGAGATGGCGATGATGACCCCTGACTTTAAAAGAGGACGAGACAAAATCATGGAGGGGAGGGCTGCTTAAAGCCATCCAGGTTGGGGGGCCACCAATGCCTCCTGGGGCAGCTGCTTCCATAGTTTCCCTGTGTGTAGGAATGATTGCTGGGTGAGAAGCACACTCCCCGCCCGCGGGCAGCCTCAGCTGCCTCCATGCGTGACCTTGGGGTGCGGGGCACACTCCCCCTCACAGATAAAGCCACAGCTGTCTGAACATCTTGCCCTGTCTAAGCTCTTGCCATCTCAGTAGTCTGCGGTGTCCTGTCTGTGACCGTTGTCTCCTTCGTCATACATGTCATGTGCAAGGGGAAAATGACGCAGTGGAAACAGGTGCCAAAATAACTTTGTACCACCCCACGATCTCGGGACTGGAAGATGTGTAAAGGTCACAGCCCAAAATGTAACTGCCTGGGTTTGCATATTGTTTCAATAAAAGGAGCCTCCACAGAGCTGGCCGGCAGCTTGCTTGCAGCTCACCTGTGCGCAGCTCACCTGCATTATCCGCTCCTGCCTCATGTGTGCCAGGTGAAGCAGTCCTTCCTTTTATCTGCCCTGAATCTGTGGAACTCCCTCCCACAAGAGGCAGGGATGCCTACCAAGCTAGATGGCTTTAAAAGAGGATTTTGCAAATTCCTGGAGGAGGAGGAGAGGGCTCTGGGTTGCTCCTAGCTGGGATGGCTAGGAGTGGAGTAATTTGTCTCTCTTTCTTTTGGTCCCTGGCCAGCGATGGACGCTGAGACACTCAGGTCCTGCTGCGAATCCTCGCCCGGCTGGGCCTGTTCCGAAAAGGAGCGGGGTCACTCTGGGAAGCTTGCAGAGATGCCAGCTTGGGGTGGCATTGTGGCTGGGGGTGGGCAGGCAAAGGGGCATGGCATTATTCGGAGAGGGTGACGAGACCTTTCGCGGTGCTGCCTCTATAGTCTGAGCCTTCCCTCCTCCTCCCCTGCCAGAGACCAAGGGCCCAGAGGCCCAGTACCCTACCTTCACCCGGGGCACCCGGAAGGCCACGGGCTCAATGGAGGTCTGGCGGAGGCGCAGGGCTCTGGCAATCTCCACTTCCCGAACGTCACACTCTGTCTTGGGCAGGAACTGGTAGCCCTGCGGAAGTCAAGAGGTCAGGACCTTGCGGGGACACCTTTCCCAGAGCGCGGCTGCAAGGCCACAGCAATGCCCTCTGTGCCTCCCAGGGTCTTTGGAAGTGAAGCAGGGGGCACATCTGGGCACCCACCACACGCCAATTCGCACGCAACCCTTGGGGTTGTTCCTCCGGTGACTCCACAAGTGCTCTGCCCAGAACAACCACAAGAGGGCAGGCCAGAAGCAGGTTTGGCAGACCAGATAAGGGGGCAGAGAGGAGGAGTCAGCCCCCTGGAACTTCACTGCCCCAAAGGATGCAGTTCTGGTTTGTCACGGGGACTGATGCCCGTTCCCCTTGGCATTCCCAGTAACAGCTCAAGAGGCTGCTGGATTCCTGCTCATTCTGTCTCCCACCCCTGCGTTTCCCTGGCCCCCACTCCAAATTCAGGGGTCCTCCCCACTTGAGCCAGGAGATTTTGCTGACAGCCGCTCTGTGGGCATTTTCTCCTCATCTCCAAATCTTGCAAATCCACATTCTTTCCCTTTTTAAAGGAACCAAGCCATAGCCCTAATGGCTGCAGAGGAAAGCCCAGAGAGGTGGACTGAATAGAACAAAGACTCCCCCGGGGCAAAGGGGGGTGACTTCCCTTACTGCACGTGGCTCCATCTCTCCCAGGGACATAACTGCTGCCCAGATCCGTCCCCCCCCCGCACCGCTGCCACCTTACCTTATGGGGATCACTGGACGGGAAGCTGTTGCACTCCAGGAAGAAGGGTGGCTCTGGGACCACCTCGTAGATGTACACTCTGGTGTCACCCTAAACATGTGGCAGAGAGGAGAGGCTTTGAAGGGTGGGGGGCGGCCTGCCTTTCCTGAGCAAGGGGGGGGGGGCGGTCTGGGATCCAAGTCAGAAGGAATGGGGGCAGGGAAGGTACCGAAAAAAGGGGTGCCTGGGCTGGCCTCAGGGTCAGAAGGGGCTGCTCACCCAGCCAGGCTCATGGTGGCCAAGCCCCTCCGGGACTCAGCGCCAGGAGGCTGGCATGACTCTTCCCACCCCTAGATCTGGAAAGTTAACAAAATAGACCCTGTGCTACCCGAAAAACAAAGAACGGGTTTTCTAAAGTTTGGGATCCATTTAAGCAAATGTGTTGAAGCCACCCTTCCGTTGAGGCTCCTATGGAAAAAGCTCCTTGGCTCATGGGCTTATGAAGGACCACCGACTGGAAATATAATGCTGTTTTTCGAAATTCCACCCACTCCCTCCTCTCTCCTCAAGGCCTTCCTTCCTTCCTTCCTTCCTTCCTTCCTTCCTTCCTTCCTTCCTTCCTTCCCCCTTCTTGCTTTGACTTTTTCCCTTTGTTGTTGTTATTTCTTGTTGCATATTAGAAACGAAAATAAAAACAATTGCAAGGAAAATAAAGAGAAAAATTAAAGAGCGAGGCTGCTCACCCAGCCCAGCCCCTGGTGGGGGGCAGCAACTGCGGACTTCAGCAACAAACAACAGCCCCCCTCCCCAGTTCCTTGCTCCCCCCCTTTCCTGTCAGCCAGAGAGATGCTCTAGGTCTGCCCGGTTGCTCTAGGTCGGCATCTTCTCTCCCCCCCCCCCCCGCCGGCCTGACCCTGCAGGCCATTTCTGCTGCTGCCGCTCCTGGAGGATCAGGGCCAGCCCACCCACCCCGCTCACCTTGCCCGTGAGGAAGACCACGCTGGTGTCTGCGTCGTAGAAGGGGATGAGGGTGGATGGCGAGACATCGAGGCCAACCGTGGCCACCGGTGGCCCCAGAGACTCCGCCGGGTGGAGGGAGAGCTGTCGCTCGCTGCGGCTGCGGGAGGAGGAGGAAGAGATGCTGCTGGGATCGGGGCCGGCTGGGGCTCCTGGGAGGCAGCATTGGAAGGAGGGGGAAGCCGGCATTTTTCAATCTCCGCCAAGCTAAGCAGTTGGCTCCTTACCTCTCTCGCCCTGACCACTGTGATCCACGCGACGGTCACCTCCAGACTGGATTATTGTAACTCGCTCTACGTGGGGCTGCCCTTGAGACTGACCCAGAAACTCCAGCGGGTGCAGAATGCTGCAGCGAGACTCCTTACAGGGTCATTGCCGCAGGATCACATTCATCCGGTGCTATACCAGCTGCACTGGCTCCCAGTGGAGTACAGGATCAGGTTTAAGGTGCTGGTTTTAACCTTTAAAGCCCTATACGGCCTAGGACCCTCGTACCTACGGGACCGCCTCTCCTGGTACGTCCCACAGAGGACCTTACGGCCTGCAAACAAAAACATCTTGGAGGTCCTGGGCCACAGAGAGATTAGGCTGGCCTCAGCCAGAGCCAGGGCTTTTTTGGCCATGGCCCCGATCTGGTGGAACACTCTGTCACAAGAGACTAGGGCCCTGCGGGACTTGACATCTTTCTGCAGGGCCTGCAAGACAGAGCTGTTCCACCAAGGCTCAGTCTGACCCCCTCTCTCCTTCTGTAATCCTCATAGAACTCTAACCCAATGGTTGCCATGAATTTGATTCTGAATTGATTTTAGAATGCTGTGTTACTTTTAGTGTTGTTAGCCGCTCTGAGCCTGGCTTTGGCTGGGGAGGATAGGATATAAATAAATTATTATTATTATTATTATTATTATTATTATTATTATTATTATTATTACCTGTCAAAGCCCGACACTAGCAGGTATTTGCCTCCGCATACCCAGACGATGCGAGCGCCCCGTCCACCTTCGGGCCCCGGGCCCTCCTGTGAAGAGAGACGGATGCCTCAGAGAGCAGAGGCCATGGCTTATCTCTAGGTCCTCCCCCCCCCCCCCAAGACAGGAAACAGGGGCTGCCAACACGGCCCTCCAGGGCTGACCCTTGGCACTCTCCCCAGGGTGAGGCCACCTGCTTCTCCGCCAAGCCCTCCCTCGTAGGAACCTGGGAAACTGCCTGACACAGAGTCAGAACATCGGCCCACCCACCCCAGCATTGCCTGCACTGACTGGCAGCAGGGAGAACATGCTCCCCTCTCCCTCTCCCCCTCCTCACCTCTGTGCATCTCTTCCTGCCAAGCATCCCCGCGACTCACCTGCAGGGGCTGGGAAGCTTTTCGGGGCTCGTAGACCCTCACTCGGCCATCCTTGCAGACGGTGGCCAGGCGGCGTCCATCGGGGCTCCAGGCCAAGCTGAAGATCTGAAAGGCCCCCAAGAGGTCAGTCCCAATCCTTGGGCACCAGGGGTCTCCCTCCAGGTCCAGCATCCTCGGAAGGGCACTTCTGGCGC
Source organism: Podarcis bocagei (assembly GCF_964188305.1). NCBI lineage: Eukaryota > Metazoa > Chordata > Lepidosauria > Squamata > Lacertidae > Podarcis > Podarcis bocagei. The sequence goes on along the minus strand of NC_138139.1, from coordinate 55,509,290 downwards.
CTCTCCGCACAACTCCACACACCTTGGCTGGCTTTCATTTTAACATGGCAGGCTGTGCCCTGTGCAACTCCCTGCCACTAGAGGGTGAGGCAGGAACCCTCCTTCCCTCCCTCTGTGCAGATGCCTTTTTAAAAATTTACATTATTTTTGACAGGCCTTTGTAATACAGTGGAACCTCGGCTGTCGAACACAATCCGTTCCGGAAGACTGTTCGACTTCCGAAACATTCGACGACCAAGGTGCAACGGATGGACGGCAAATTCCACTGAGAAAATGGAGAAACGCATCTCGGAAGACGTTTGACGTCCGAGGTGCGTTTGAAAATGGAAGCATTCACTTCCGGGTTTTCGGCGTTCAGGTTCTGAATCGTCCAGCTTCCGAGACGCTCAAAAACCGAGGTTCCGCTATATTAACTTTCCTTTTTAGCTGCTAGGAATTGTTATTTTTACAGACTCCTTTGTTGATTTTATTCTCATACACTGCAATACCACCTGGAAATGCTTTTTAAATATAAAATTGTGGATTATAAGTATGCAAATGGGGGTAAAGTCACCAAGGGGGGGCTGTTTGGCATGAACTGGTGGCGCATGGAGGGGTCTGAGACCTCCCTCTGCTGGTTCTGCCCCCCCCCCCGTTGCAGAAACAGAGGGAGCCAAACTTGCTTGCTGGGCCTTCCTACCTGGTCCCTGTGTCCATCCAGCCTCAGCACCTGCCCGCCAGAACGCAGGTCCCAGATCCGGACGCTCATGTCATAGGATGAGGAAGCCAGGATGTCCGCAGCCAGGGGGTGGAACTGGATGGAGTAGATCTTCTCCGTGTGGCCTGGGGGGGGGGAGAGAGAAGACGCCTGCTAGCTGGGCTCTAAGCTGGCCAAACCCCCTCAGGCCAGGGGACCAAGGGAGAGAAAAGCCGGGCAGGAAAATGATATACAATGAATTGAAGAAAATGTTAAAAATAACTTTTGTAAAAAAAACCCCAGAAGCCTTTTTATTAGGTATTTTAGGTCAAGACATACCAAAAGAAATGAGGACTTTATTTATGTATGCCACTACAGCAGCAAGAATGTTGATTGCACAAAACTGGAAGACTGGAGAGACACCAACTAAAGCACAATGGCAAGAGAAGTTGGTGAACTATGCAGAACTGGCAAAAATGACATAAAAAGACAACAGAGACTTTGAAAAAGATTGGGAACTATTCATCTTATATTTGCAGAAACAAAGAAAGGCTTGATGGCAGGATTTAAATAATCCACATTATTAGCATCAGGAAAGGTTTGGAAGATAGTGAAATAAGATGATATATTTAATTTTATTTTTATGTTTTTAAGGTTTGATGTTATGTTAATAATAACTTTTCCTGTTGAGAGATAGCAAAGCGGGTGAAAGTAGAAACAAACCAGAAACGCAAATTGGGGGAAGTCTTGGAGGGGAGGGAGGGAGTATATAGTAAACGTTAAGAATTTGAGATGTATGTAATGAATGAAAATGAAAAATGGGGAAAAAAATTAAAAAGAAAAAAGGAAGAAAAAAAAATGGGGGCAGGGGGAGTTTCACCTTGTAGAACCAATTCAGGCTCCAGCATTGTCTTCTGAATACCTCCCTCCTCGACTCTCCACAGCCGGATCCTGGCGTCTTCTCCAGCTGCGCCAGAGGAAACAAGGGGGCAAGTGTGAGAGCCCATTGTGCCATGCTGAGGGCGACCCTGGCTGCAGAGAACCCCCCCCCCCCGATGCCCGGCCCGGTCCTGAGCCCAGACGGTGCAGGACGGCAAGACGAGAGAACAGGGCTCTGGAGCAGTCTCGCTTCGGGAATTCCCTCAGGAAGTCCGGAGGCCAGTGGTGGCTTCTTGGTGGGCCCAGTAGCTGCTCTGGGGTGTGTGGGTGGGTCACATACCAATCGCCAGGCGCTGCAGGTCAAAGGGGTCCCAGCACAGGTCGGAAATGGGCGTCCCGTTCTGGATGGTGGGGAGCGATGTGTCTGGGAGGCGGCCTGGCTTGGAGAGCTGGGGAGGAGGGCAGGGTGAGTCTCTTAGAAAGGCAGGTGGGGGGCACTCTCCTCTACCCTCCCCCCAAGACGGGGGCCTTCACAGGCACGCCACCTCTGCCACCCCAGTGGGTATGTGATGTAATCCATTGGAGAAGTCAAATACAACATTCCTGGTTTGCCTAGAGTGGACACAGACAGGGGGATGTTGATCCAGCCAGTTGAACTTCCTGTTACACCTGGTCGGGAGCATCCTCCTCCTGCGTGTGACCAGGTAGGTGGGCGGGACCCTTGCAGACCCCACAAAAAGTCCAGTCACCCAGCCCTCTTCCTCTCTTGATGCTCATCTCTTCCCTTTTGGTCACTGGTCCTGATGCTGTCTCCTGGCTCTTGGCCAGCAGCACATGGGTCCATCCTTACAAGGATGTCAGCCACACTGTATCTGTAACTACAGGCTAAAGCCTGCCTTCAGGGATCCAACCGTGAACTGAATGTGAGTAAACTTTTCATTACTTATAAGGAAGACTCTTGTGTCTTTATTTCTTTTAGGAGGGAGTCAAAGGGGTCTTACCAGGAATATACTCCAATCTGGGCATGTCGGATTAGATTGCTTAACTAAAGAGATTAAAACGAATCTGCAACTAGCTGCTTGCTGTGTAAAAGGGGGAATGAGCTCTGCTACATGTACCGTAACTCACTAGCGTGAGTGAGGAAGGATAATTAATCAATATTGTTCAAACCTGCCCAAATAATTCAATATTTTCTCAAACCAATCCTCCTCCTTCTCACTGACCTTAAACCCTTTCATTTTATGTATCTTCACAGTTAAAATGAAAGGGTTTAAGGTCAGTGAGAAGGAGGAGGATTGGTTTGAGAAGATATTGAATTATTTGGGCAGGTTTGGGGCAATTAAAATGTTACAAGTTAAATAAACCTTGTGGAGGGAGGAGTGTTAAGGTATATAGAATTGTACATATGGTTGATTTCAATATGTTATTATTGATTATGTATACCCAATGTATCAGCCGCCTGGGGGGTTTCACTGTTTGTTTTCACTGCTTGTGTTTTGGTTGTTGGTAAAAAAATTTAAAATTAACATTAATATCCTCTCCTACTACCCACAACATTCCCACAGTGGGCAATCTGGCTGGTGCTGGTGCTCTCAGGACCCAAGGGGCCCGGGACCAACGATGGAAGGCATTGGAAGCTGCCTGCCACCCAGCCAGAGCAGTGGGGCATCTAGCCCAGTGCTGCCCACCCTGACTGGCAGCCACTCCCCTGGGTCCTTCACAGCCCTTCCTGGAGGCTGAGCCTCGCGCATGTGAGGCTGGCGATTGGCAGTGGAGCCTGGGGGGGCCTTCCCCTATGAGGCTCTGCCAACACAGACGGGCATCCGGCTGGGCAGCTGCCCCTGAAAAGCGCCCATTCCGTCACGGTCCCCTTACCTCCAAGACAGCCACCTGCCCTCCGGCAGAGAGCAGTGGGATGGCCACACGCTGCCGGTTGGCACAAAAGCCGTCGCACTCCCCCGGCGTGGTCAGGTTCAGCCCCCGGAGGTTGGTGATGTGGGTGCTGCGGTGAAGCACAGCACCCTGGACGTGGCGGAACCCCGAGCTGGGTCCTGGGGGCAAAGAGGCAGGTGAGGGGGGGGACAGGAGATGGGGAGGGACACCCTCTCCCCCCTCCCTGCTGGAAAACGCAGAACCACCTCTGTGCGCCAGCAGCACGGTGGGGAGAGGGGGTCTTCCAGGCGCCCCCCCAAACTCCCTCCGAGCGGCACAGGTTGTGGGGCCCACCTGGGAGGTGGGTGGCAGGAAGCTTACCCAGAATGCTCTGCAGGGACCGCTGGCTGGGGCTGGAGGCAAAGCCGCTGGAGAGGGAGGGTGTTGTGGCGCCAGAGGGGGAAGTCAGGGAGCTGGTGGGGGACGAGAGGGGGCTGCTGGCCTGGGAGAGGGGAGAGAGAGCCAGCCTCAGACCATTGCAAGGGGGTGGATCCTTGAAGTCCCTTCCAGTTATATAAGATCCACGGTGCTCCTGGACTAGCAAACGCCCTGGGCTCTGGAGATGCTGGGAATTGCAATCGATAGCTCGTGGCCACAATGGCTACGCTCTGCCCCCCCCCCCCCGGTCAGAGGAGGCAGTGATGCTTCTGAACCCCAGTTTCTGGAAACCCCAAAAGGGCAGAAGGCTCTTATGGTTAGATCCTACTTGCTGCTTTCCCACAGGAAATCTGGCTGGCCACTGTGAGAACAGGATGCTGGACTAGATAATGATGATAATAATAATTTTTAATTTATACCCCGCCGTTCCAGGTTCAAAAACCAGGCTCAGGGCGGCTAACAACAAATTTATTTTATTTTATTTTTTTAATAACTTTTATTTCCAATATTCACTCTTTTAAAATCACAATAGGAAAGAAGAAAAAAAAGACATCACAAAATAAACAGATGTAGACAATAAAATATCAAGACGTAAATACATTTCTCCAAAAGTATTAATTATCATAACATCATTCTGACTTCCCTCCACCACGATTTAAGCTATATCCCATTGATACCCTTCTTGCAGTTCCTTCTTTCAACAAATTTAAAACACTTTAAAACACTTAACTATAAAAGCAGCATAAAATACAGTATAAAAACACGAATAACAATAAAATAGAAAAATAAAAAATCAATGAGATAATCTAATTAGATGGGGCAGACTCTACTTAAGTTCTTAGGGGAGAAGGAGCTGGGCAGAGGGTTGTGGGGAGTAGGAGCGGAGGAAGTGGGGTGTGGGCGGACCGCGCCGGGTGTCACCACTGAAGGAGGTGGCAAAATGTCAGGTGGCACTCACCACGGTGTCTGCAGCGCGCCCGAGCCACGCATCTCTCCTGGGAGTGACGCAGTAGCTTGGGTGCCCGCGGGCTCCGTGCTGCCCGAAATGGTCCGCCCACCGCCTCTCCCTCAGCTGTAGGGTGGCTGAGTGGGAGGAGTCAAGCATCCTGCCCTGGCTGGCCCCGCCCCTGGGCACAGGGCATGCATGCCGCCCCAGGTGCCCGATCGGCTTGCTCAGTCGCTGGTCGAGAGAGCCCTGGAGAGGATCCCCTCTGGAAAGGACTATTGGTCTTTGCCTGGGGCCCAACCCCATGCCTCAGTCTCGGTCCAGTATACCTGAAGGAGCATCTCCACCCCCACCGTTCAGCCCGGACACTGAGGTCCAGCTCCGAGGGCCTTCTGGCGGTTCCCTCCCTGCGAGAAGCCAAGTTACAGGGAACCAGGCAGAGGGCCTTCTCGGTAGTGGCGCCCTCCCTGTGGAATGCCCTCCCACCAGATGTCAAAGAGAAAAACAACCAGCAGACTTTTAGAAGACATCTGAAGGCAGCCCTGCTTAGGGAAGCTTTTAATGTTTAATAGGTTATTGTATTTTAATATTCTGTTAGAAGTCACCCAGAGTGGCTAGAAACCCAGCCAGATGGGCAGGATATAAACAATAAATTATTATTATTATTATTATTATTATTATTATTATTATTATTATCCCCACCGTGGCTTCCAAGCCTGCAGCTGGCATGAGCACAGTGCCAGGGGGCCAGGGAGGAAGAGGTGGCACCTTCCAAAATGACCCAGGCTTCTCTTCCTGGGAGCATCTTTGCTTCTGCATTGCCCAGCCGTCCAGAGCAGGGAAGAACGATCTAGCCATAGAACCACCGAACTGTGGAGCTGCAGGGGACCCAGAGAGTCACCTGGCTCAACCCCTTGCAGAGGAGAAACCACAACTTCCTGCACAAGTATCTCTGGATGGAGATGTTGGGGGGGGGAGCAGCAGGACTGTCTTGCCAGGGGTTTGGGGGCTCTTGAAGTGGCACCACTCACTCTCACCTCTGGCTCCTCGGTCTGGTCCCCTGGCCCTGGCTGGGCGGAGAGGTCGGGGGTTTGGTGCTCCTGGAGGCAGGGAGAGATGAAAGCCTTGCTGGGCCTGTGGGCAGGATGGAGGCTGATCTTCTCCACCTGAGAAGAGAAGGAGGAGGAAGAGGGAGCCGTCAGCAGCTGGGAGAGAGAACCAGAGGCAGAAGGTCTCCTGTCTCCTAGATGGGGCCACGGAGAGCTGTGGGGCAACGGGAACCACCTAGCAAGGCTTCAGAAGCAGCTCCTGAATGGTAGAATTTTATTATTACAGCCACAGACCAGTTCCGGCTCACTTACAATATCAGGAAAATCATAAAACACAACAAGAATACAGTGGTACCTCAGGTTACATACGCTTCAGGTTACACACTCCGCTAACCCAGAAATAGTGCTTCAGGTTAAGAACTTTGCTTCAGGATGAGAACAGAAATTGTGCTCTGGCGGCGTGGCGGCAGCAGGAGACCCCATTAGCTAAAGTGGTGCTTCAGGTTAAGAACAGTTTCAGGTTAAGAATGGACCTCCAGAACGAATTAAGAACTTAACCTGAGGAACCACTGTACATTGAATTGCAATTGGGTATAACAGAGACAATTCAGATATAGTGACAGTTAAAGAAATAAATACACTAAATCTTGATCACTAAAATATAACCTAAAATTATCATTTAAAACCTTAATCATGTTGAGAAGCAGCTCCTCAAAGCCCCTCCCCCCCCCACAACAGGGTTCAAAATTAGCCGGGCTCCAGGTGCATTTTGTGACGGGGAACTGTATGATGGAGAAGTCTTGGTGCCTCATCCAGCGACAGAGGTCAACCTGGCCGCTGCTGGCGCTGAGGGAGAAATGCCACCCCAAACATGGGAGTTCAAATCTAGCACAATACTTTATATAACATATGTAATAACATGGGGCTCAGCCCCTGCAATTGTGGCCAAAACCATAAGTCATTTGAGTAATTAATATTTACAGATACCGGCATCCATGTATATACATACACAAACACACAGGCCGGCATTTGTAAATATTAATTACTCAAATGACTTATGGTTTTGGCCACAATTGCAGGGGCTGAGCCCTATTTATGCTTGCGGTGTCCAATTAAGAATTCCTATTAAAAACGATGTATCAACAATATGTTACTGATGTGAATTGTTTATTAGTTCATCGGTTTCGGAAAAATAATTAGAAACTGCAGCTGCCAGGGGGTGGGGTGGAAATGGCAAGACATGTTCCAGGAGGCCAGGTGGCAAATAGCTTTTCTAACCCCCCTCCCCAAGTCTCAGGCACAGCTGAGGGGGGACCTGGCAGAAAGAGCCCCCTGTGCACAGAAGCAGAGACCTCTCAGGGCCTGGCAGGGGGGCACAGAAGGCACTGCCCGGCCTCTGAAGCCTCCTGAGGCGACACCTGGACGACTCATTCAGGCCAGCAGAGGACTTCCCCGGGTCTAGAGGAGCTGGAGAGGCTTGCAAGGTTGTTGTTTTGGGGCAGGGAGCCTTTCCTTCCAGCCCAGAACAGCCATCGCCAGTCGCCTGGTGGGCAAGGGGTGGGCGGGCAGACGAGGGCTCTCACCTGGCTGTTGTCTCCGGACCACCAGGCCTGCGCAGAGGCCGCAGGGACGTTTCCTGCGCAGTCGGGGAACAAGTCTTTGTGGAATTCCTGTGTGGACTGAAAGACAGGCTGTGAGTGAGCCCCGTGGGACCGGCCACCTCCAGGCCTGGCCACCCAGCCCTTCTTATTCTGCCCACCCATGCCCCAACGCTGCCCGTTTACCTTCCGGGGCACCACATAGCTGATGGGGGTGATGCCAGCTTCGCTCAGCTGCAGGACCCGCATCACCTCGCAGCCCATGACGTCCAGGGTGAGTTTGGGCACCTGGGCAACGCCCTGGGACTTGGTCTCTGTCAGGCACTGGTTGACTGGGCAAAAGGGAGAGAGAAAGAGAGAGTGGCGACAGGTGCCCAAGGGCGGCTCCTGAGAAGGCAGCCCAGAGACGGTCGTCTCTCCAAAGTGAGGCTTGTCATCATACTACCGGCCAGCAAGGGGAAGTGGAGAGAGAGAGACTTTCAGGACCCTAAACTGGCAATCCTCTTCTTTGGCACTCGCAGGTGCCCAGTAGCAGGCCCTGGCACAATGCTCACGCATGGGATGCCCGGCAGCTGGCTACTCACCCAAGAAGTGGAAGCCAAAGGCAGAGCAGAGGTCGAGTCCCTGGCGGTGCCACGTCTGCAAACAGCAGAGCCTTTTTTTGCCCAGGAGGTGGCCCCTCTGCCAGTGCCAACTCGCCACCTCTGCTCCCAACCCCTCCCTCGGCAGCTGTGGGGAAGGACGTGGGGAGCAGGGCACCACCGGGAACCTGCAGAGTCAGACCCGGGCAGAAGGAAGGTTGGGATCTGCTTTCTGCTGACAGTCACGGAAGGCCCACCTAGCTTGGCATTGCCTGCACGGACAGGCAGCACCCTGACTCTCTAGGGTTATGGGCTCAGCCCTGCTGGAGGTGCTGCCATTGGGGGTTGAGCCAGGGATGTTCTCGGGCCACGGTTTTCCTTCCCCATGGCTTTCCCCCCTCTCTCAGGCAGTGCCAGGCTTGGCAGGACCAGGGAGGGCACACAAGGGGCCAGGCCGGATGCCCAACTCTCTCCAGGGCCAGGAAGAGCGAAACCTGAGCCAGGAGCCCAAACATCTGGAGAGGAGCTCAGGTACTCACCTTCTGCCAGGGCTGGCTGGCTGGGCAGCACCTCATAGCAGAAGAGGACGTTTTCCCCCTGGAAGAAAAGGACCAGCCTTAGCAAATCCTGGCTCCTTCCCTTGCGAACTGCCTTCCTTTCCCCCCCTCCAATATATTTTTATTATTTTCCTCCTTAAACAACATTTTCAACGTTACAACACGACAATATCAAACACAAAACCTCTCTGCTCTGCCGAACATACGACTTCCAGGTTTTCCATTTCAAATCCAATTGCTCAATTTACATCTTTAACCTATTGCCCATATTGTTGGATTTATTACAATCCTGCTAGTGTCTTCAAGTTTTTACAGTTGTTATTCAAATATGCAATAAATTTACTCCAGTCCCTTTGGAATTTCTGATAGTCCTGGGCTCAGATCCTGCAAGCCAGTCTGGCCAGTTCTGCAAAGTCCATCATCTTCGCCTGCCACTCAGCAGTGGTAGATACCTCCTGTAACTTCCACTTTTGGGCCAGTAAAGTTCTCGCTGCCACTAAGGTATACAAAAATACTCTTTGGTCTATCTTTGCAACTTCCTCTCCCATCAAACCTAGCAAAAATGCTTCTGGTTTTTGGGGGGAAGGTGTATCTAAACATCTTTTTTAGTTCATTATAGATCATTTCCCAGAATGTTTTTACTTTGTCACAGGTCCACCACATATGATAAAAGTTACAGTCTGATTCTTTACATTTCCAGCATGTTTTCTCTCTCGTTCTATACATTTTAGCTACGTTTACTGGTGTCAAATACCATCTGTACATCATCTTCATTACCTTTTCTTTTAATGCCATACATGCTGTAAATTTTAAATTTTCATTCCACAATCTTATGCATGAATCACACTCAATGTTATACCCAAAATCTAATGCCCATTTTATCATGACTTCTTTCACTTCCTCTTCTTTAGTAAACCATTCTAACAACAAATTGTACATCTTGGATAATAATTTACTTCTGACGCCTTCCAACAGTTCGATTTGGAATCTTGATTTTTTATTTTCAAAACCAACCTTCCTCTTATCTCCATTAAATATATCATTCACTTGATGATATTGCAACCAACCTGTAAGTAAACCTTCAATTTGATCATATGGCTTAAGTTTTAGACCTTGTTCGGTTTCCATCAATATCTCTTCATATGTAGCCCACCTTCCCTCCATATTTAATTTTGTAACCGTCAATACCTCAGTGGGTGAAATCCACCATGGTGTTTTCTTTTCCAATAAATTTTTATTTCTTTCCTCACACGGGGCACCAAATGTCGAGTTGCTATATTGGGCCTCCCATACTTCATAAATTGACCTTCTAATCACATGATTCAGGAAACCTTCATGTACTTTCACTTTATCAAACCAAAGGTAAGAATGCCACCCAAATCTATTATCATGACCTTCCAAGTCCAGAAGGTCTGTATTTTCCAACATTATCCATTCCTTTAACCAACAGAGACATGACACTTCATAATAGAGTTTCAAATCTGGCATGGCGAATCCACCTCTTTCTTTTTTTATCTATTAACAATTTGAATTTTATCCTAGGTTTTCCCCCCTGCTAGATGAATCTTGATAATATTTTTTGCCACTCTTTAAATTGTTTTGTTCCTTTGATCACTGGAATAGTTTGAAATAAAAATAACATTTTGGGTAGTACATTCATTTTTACCGCTGATATTCTGCCAGAAAATGACAACTTTAATCTGTTCCATATTTCCAAATCCTTCTTGATTTCCTTCCATGTGGTTTCATAATTATCCTTAAACAAATTAATATTTTTTAATGTCAACCAGATTCCTAAATATTTCACTTTTTCTACCACCATAATGCGAACTGCCTTCCTTGGCCTCCCCAGGGAGGGAGGGAAGAGGCAGCAGACCCGGGAGGGCAAGGGGCGAGCGCTTACCTTCCCTGCCAGGACCAGGAGGCCGGTGCTGGGGTCAAAGAGCGGGATCAGGGCCCTGCAACAAACACACAAAAAGGGTCACCTCTGAGAGGAGAGGACAAACAAAGGGCAGTGGCTGGGTTTGGGCACAAGCACTATTATTATTAGTAGTAGTAGTAGTAAAGGTAAAGGTAAAGGTAACGGGACCCCTGACCATTCGGTCCAGTCGTGGCCGACTCTGGGGTTGCTGCACTCATCTCGCTTTATTGACCGAGGGAACCGGTGTACAGCTTCCGGGTCATGTGGCCAGCATGACGAAGCCGCTTCTGGCGAACCAGAGCAGCGCACGGAAACGCCGTTTACCTTCCTGCCAGAGCGGTACCTATTTATCTACTTGTGCTGGTGTGCTTTCAAACTGCTAGGTGGGCAGGAGGCTCACCCCGTCGCGGGGATTCGAACCGCCGACCTTCTGATCAGCAAGCCCTAGGCCCAGTGGTTTAACCCACAGTGCCACCTGCGTCCCTTAGTAGTAGTAGTAGTATACCACCTTTCATTCATGGATTTCGGGGCAATCCTTTTCTTCTTGTGGCTTCCTGCTTGTGGGATGCTCTCCCCAAGGAGGCCCACCTGGCGCCTTCATTAGGCATCTTTAGGCGACAGGCGAAAACGTTCCTCTTCAAAGAGGCCTTGGGCTGATCAATATTCCACAGCCTTTTAGATGTGTCTATGGGAAGGCGGGGTATTGTTTTATTTTGGTTTTAACTATTTATTTGTGCTTTTATCTCATGTTTTTATCTTGTGAAGCACCCTGGGATCTTTGGATGAAGGGCGGTATATAAATCTAAATAATAATAATAATAATAATAATAATAATAATAATAATAATAATAATAATAAAAAGGTGAAAACACTAAATACATAATAAAAACAAGAAAAGACAAACCGATAGCCTTCCGCTATGATTCCTGTCATGGGCTAGATGATTTTTTAAAAAAATATTTATTGAATTTTATAACAATTAATGATACAAATCTCCTTCAGCATGTTATTTACAATTATTCTCCCTCCCCTCCTCTGGACTTCCCTCAACTCCCCCTCTGCTGAGTTATAATCGTATCCTGCTTTTCCCACACAAAAATAAAATCCCTTATCATTTCTCTGAAATATCCCTTACTACTCAAATGAAGTTGTGAAAGTTTATTCGAATCCTGCCAGTGAATCCAGACCATTCTGAGCTGGATGAGTCTACACAGTTAGTTCTCTGGCTCCATGAGAACTTTTCGCCAATGCAAGTATCGCCCCATGCAATTTATCTCCTGTTTCAGTAGCGCGGCAACGACTCTCCATAAGAATTTGGCAATGGGGACGTTTGGGGAGAGGAAGAGCAGAGGATATTGGAGGGCTGGGGAAGAGTCCGAAAAGAGAGGCCGAAAGGATGAGGGGGGAAGAGGCAACAGGACAGGCGCAGTTCATAAAACAACACGTGGCTGAAGTGCCAGGAGGAAAGTGGACAGAGAGGTTTCTTCTTCCTATTGTGATAAGAATTTTAAGGTCTTAGATATATATTAGATGTTCATAAATGTACCAACAAAGCACGTACGTAGATCAGCACAGGAAGACCAACCTGAAACCATTTTTGATTCCCAAACTGACCAAATGTTTTCTCAGCAAGGTCAAAGGAAAATGGAAAAGCCTCCCCATTGTCTTTTCCTTCACAAATCCTCTCTTAAGGGTATGTCTGTGTTTGAATAGGGTGAGCCTGTGACCTGGCTCAGGAACTAAGTATTCATCATTACAAAACACTGGCCAGGCTCCCCGGGGTATCCAATCAAGTGAGCATTAACAGGTAACCTGCCAGACAGGAGATGAACAACGCACTCAGATTTCTGTTGTAGACAGCCCCTTCTGGATGTAGGTATGATGTTTCTGGGGGTGGTCTTGGACTACAAGGCGGGCAATTTAAAATGTCTATATAAGGGCGGACACACCTTTGTTCTGGGTCCTCCTCCATTCCTGCGGGTGAGGGGAGCACCCTGTTGCAACAGATCAATAAAGATCAGGCTTAATAGCTGCTTTGCTTGGGGGAAAGGGCAGATTTTTATTGTTTACAACATTAACATCCAATGAGGCTGAACATTAGGAGATTCAGGACTGGCAGAAGGATGGACTTTTCCTGCTCCCTCCAGGACCAGCAGCAGTCGCAAATGAGGCTTTTTTACTTGGTATTATGTCACGAGAAATTAAAAAAACTACCCGACCTATATTTATGTATACGCGACCACCGCAGCTAGGATTCTAATAGCCAAAAACTGGAAAAGTAATAACATTCCCACGAAAACTGACTGGTTAGAAAAAGTGATTGAGTACTCCCAGCTTGCAAAATTATCTGGGAGATAAAGAGGAAACGCCACACAAAGAGTCAACAAAGATCGATCAATATTCAATGATTATCTCAAAATTTATATAGAAAACACAAATCTCCTGACAGATCTATAAATAAATCTAATAAACACAGAGGTTAGGCAAGAGGAAAGACGTTAATTATTACAAAAGAGAAACAAAATACTGTAAGCAATATTCTCTCCTGTCAGTCAAGATACCTGATAAATGTTTTGCTGATTGTGTTACAGTCATACCTCGGGTTACAGACGCTTCTGGGTGCACGTTTTCGTGTTGCGCACTGCGCCAAACCCAGAAGTACCGGAAAAGGCTACTTCTGGGTTTCGGCGCTCGCGCATGCACAGAGACACTAAATCACGCTTTGCACATGCGCAGAAGCCCCGAATCGCAACCCACATGTCCGCAGACATGTGGGTTGCGAATGCTGCGGGTTGAGAACATGCCTCCCGCACGGATCACGTTCGCAACCTGAATGTCCACTGTCCTGGGCAGTCTGGCCATTCTTTTGAGATGGTCAATGCCTTAGTTCTTGGATCCAGGTCACAGGCCCACCCTATTCATACACAAATAAGCCCGTAAGACAGGAATTGTAGGATTTGAAAGTGAAAAGAACCATTGGGAGAGGTTTTCCCAAGGTATTTCCTTCTGCAGAAGAATATTTGGGGTCATGAAGAGTCAAGGTGGCTCCTATGGTTTATGTATGAGCCTTCATTTTATTTATGGCACCTTAGAATTCTTATAAGAGAGTCCAGATGGCTACCTCCACTGTTGGAGGCTACAGGCCCCCAAACACTAGTTTGCTGGGAATTAGGATTCGATTGCAGAGTTGGAAGGGGCCCCGAGGGTAATCTAGTCCAACCCCTTGCCGTGCAGGAATCTTTTTGTGCAGCGAGGGACTCGAACCCACGACCCCAAGATTAATAGTCCCATGCTCTACTGAGCTATCCCCTATCCGTACTGATCGATGGCGCCCTCCCTGCCCTGGCCGCTCCGCAGGACTGTGAGAACAGCTCTGGGCGGCTCCCCCTCCTGCCTCCGGTTTATGGCTTCCCATGTCAGCCTCCTGTAATATACAACCCCAAGGCTGACAGAGGCTGTGGCCCAACGCTGCCCTGGCACTACCAGCCTCCCCTTTCTGCAGGTAGCTGGCCTTCCCACGCTCGCAAGGGCACTGGAGGAGGAAGTGGAGCCCAGGCCCTCACCCGGGGTGGCAAAATTCCCAGGAGGCCAGCCTTCGCCCAAAGAGAGCGGCTACTGTGGTCTGACCTAGGAAGGCTATTTTTGTCTCTCGTTTTGAGATGCAAGGAAATCTCCCTTGCTCGCCCCCTGCACCCCTTTTCCAGCTGCCTGGGGCTTGGCCTTCTCCAAACCAGACGGGACCCCGGCTGCCTGGCTGGGCTCAGGAGACCCAGAGGCTGCTCATGTCACTCCCAGAGGCAGGTAAATGGGGGAACCCGTCAAAGATGGAGAATCCCCCAAAGGGAGACAAGTCGAGGGAGCCCCACTTAATGAGGCAAGGGCTTGTGATAAGAATTTTAAGGTCTTAGATATATGTTAAATGTTCATAAATGTACCAAGCAAGCACATACATAGATCAGCACAGGAAGACTGACCTGAAACCATTTTTGGCTCCCAAGCTGACCAAATGTTTTCTCTGCAAGGTCAAAGGAAAACGGAAAAGCCTCCCCATGCCTGTGTACGAACAGGGTGAGCCTGTGGCCAGACTCAGGAACTAAGTATTTATCCTTACAAAAAACTGGCCAGACTTGTCAAGCACCCCAGGGTATCCAATCAAGTGAGCATTAATAGGTAACCTGCCAAACAGGAGGTAAACAAAGCACTCAGATTTCTGCTGTAGACCGCCCTTTCTGTGATGTAGGTATGATGTTTCTGGGGGTGTTCTTGGACTCCAGGGTGGGCAATTTAAAATGTCTATATAAGGACGGGCACACCTTTGTTTGGGGTTCCTCCTCCTTTCCTGCGTGTGAGGGGAGCACCCTGTTGCAACAGTTAATAAAGATCAGGCTTACGAGCTGCTCTGCTTCTCAATATTCTCTGCTTGGCCTCTGTTATTTTCTCCTACCAATAGGGAACCTACATAAGGACTCTATATGGGCTCTTTGGTACCCCATAAGGGGAAAAGGGCAGATTGTGTTTACAACAGACTCAGGGCATGGGAAGGGTCCTGCGACAGGCAGGCAGAGACTTGGGGGGGGGGTCTCTGCTGGCAGAGAGTGGTCAGTATCCCAGCAGGCTGGCAGAGCAAGGGGTGCCTGCATCCCTCCCAGGAATCTCCTGGCACCCACAAGGAGACCCCCCCTTCCGCTGGGGGAACCTCTGCAGCCAAAGCAGAAGAGGCCCTGAAGTCTCTGCCACAAGTGGGAGACCCAAAGGTGAGGCAGAGAGGAGGAGAAGGGCTGTGGAGCATTGCTGCGTGTCCTCTCCCTGCATGACTCAGGATCATGGCCAGAGCCCTGGAGTCGGCTCAACCGGTCCCAGCTGGGCCTCCTCCCCACAAACAGGCTCAGCCAGTCTTCCCATCTGGCGGCAGAAGCGCCTCCGAGAGGCAGCACGCCTGGCTGGCTGCAGGACCATCCCGGCACGAGGCCTGGGTGTGGCGGCTGGCACCAGGGCGCATCCAGGGACGCTTAAGGAGCCTGGGTGTCTCGGAGGGTGACTGAGCTGGGCGGGGGAAGCCAGGCAGCGCCCACAGGTTTCAAACCGCTGTGGGCGATTGCAGGATGCAAGCTATGCATTGGTCGATGGAACCGCTGGGCTAAGCTGGCTGGAAGGGCTGTTTCTTTATTTGGAGGAAGGGGTCAGGAAAGGGGTCTTCCCTCAAAGGGGGGAGGCGTGTGGACCAGGCCACAAGTGAGAGAGATGGGCCTGCCAATGGGGCAAAGGCCCAGCACTGCCCCACGAGGAGCAGCACCCAAGAAATGGTGTGTTCTCTTCTAGTGCGCCTGCCTTCTCCATAGAGCCATAGAATGGTGGTCCTGCAAGGGACCCTGTGGGTCATCCATCCCAGCCCCCTGCCTTGCAGAAATTGCCACTAAAACATCCATCCCAACTCTGCTTAGAAACCTCCAAGGAAGGAGTCTGCCACCTTCCTCTTGCCATCAGAAAGTTGTGGGGTGCCTCAGGGTTCTGTCCTCTCCCCCATGCTTTTCAACATCTACATGCAGCCACTGGGAGAGATCATCAGGGGGTTTGGGCTGGGTGTTCATCAATATGTGGATGACACCCAGCTCTACCTCTCTTTCAAATCAGAACCAGTGAAGGCGGTGAAGGTCCTGTGTGAGTGCCTAGAGGCGGTTGGAGGATGGATGCCGGCTAACAGATTGAGGCTGAATCCTGACAAGACAGAAGTACTGTTTTGGGGGGACAGGAGGCGGGCAGGTGTGGGGGACTCCCTGGTCCTGAATGGGGCAACTGTGCCCCTGAAGGACCAGGTGCGCAGCCTGGGAGTCATTTTGGACTCACAGCTGTCCATGGAGGCGCATGTCAATTCTGTGTCCAGGGCAACTGTCTACTAGCTCCATCTGGTATGCAGGATGAGACCCTCCCTGCCCGCAGACTGTCTCGCCAGAGTGGTGCATGCTCTAGTTATCTCCTGCTTGGACTACTGCCATGCGCTCCACGTGGGGCTACCTTTGAAGGTGACCTGGAAACTGCAACTAATCCAGAATGTGGCAGCTAGACTGGTGACTGGGAGTGGCCACCGAGACCATATAACACCGATCTTGAAAGACCTACATAGGCTTCCGGTATGTTTCCGAGCACAATTCAAAGTGTTGGTGCTGACTTTTAAAGCCCTAAATGGCCTTGGCGCAGTATACCTGAAGGAGCGTCTCCACCCCCATCGTTCTGCCCAGACACTGAGGTCCAGCGCCAAGGGCCTTCTGGTGGTTCCCTCATTGCGAGAAGTAAGGTTACAGGGAACCAGGCAGAGGGCCTTCTCCACCCTGTGAAACACCCTCCCACCAGATGTCAAAGAGAAGAACAACTACCAGACTTTTAGAAGGCATCTGAAGGCAGCTCTGTTTAGGGAAGCTTTTAATGTTTAATAGACTACTGTATTTTAATACTTTGTTGGAAGCCACCCAGAGTGGCTGGGGAAACCCAGCCAGATGGGCAGGGTAATAATAATAATAATAATAATAATAATTATTATTATTATTATTATTATTATTATTATTATTATTATTATTATTATTATTATTCCTGGTGTTTAGTCCAAAGTCCCCCAAATAACCACTGGCCTGAGACCAACAGGAGATTATTGGAACACATCCACCACAAGTCTGCGAAAGATGCAGAAGATGAAGGAGGAGGTCCCGGGAGTTTATGGAATACAGGAATTTAAAACAAAGAAATATGATTGGGGCCTCCATTCTGACTTTGACTCTGAAGATGCAGGATTTGTGGAAATTTTCCAGCAGTTATTCTCAAATCTCCTCGTGGGAAGAGAATCGATGGTGAAAGAACTTTTTCCAGACTTGACGACTGATATAAAGGACTACCAACAAGACCGGCGGAGAGGGACTGAAAGAGATTTGAAAGCCTCGGACGTGAGGAACCCAGGCTAAGAACTGTTATTTTGGATTTGTATTGGGAAGGGACAAAAACCGGGGATGGGAGGGAGGGAAGAAGAGAATCTTAAAAACACTCAAGACCTTTAGGTTTGGTTAATATGACTTTTAACTAAGACAAAATGAGAAATCGATGGAAGAGAACTTGAGTCCAACTTAGGAAAATCTATATTTCTTTATAAAAGAGGTAACAAGATGAATAAGATGGTTAAGAGGAGAAATACCAATTTGCTGACACAATTTTGGGAATTGGGATGCACGAGGGGGGGTGGGGGGAAGTCAGGGAATAGGGTTAGGAAATTAAGATTTTCTGAATTTATACATGTTTTTGTCTTCTGTTATTTTTGTGTGTGTCTTGTCTTTATAAAAGTTGAAAAACCAATAAAAATTTATATAAAAAAGAGACCAACAGCAGAGACCCCCCAAACTGACTGGAGGGCAAGGGGAGCAGGCTCTCCCCAGCGTCATGGTAGTGGTCTCAGCTGCCAGGTCCACGCAGGGGCTTCGATTTCCAGCAGGTGGGGGGGGAGGCAGAGAAGGTGCAAAAGACCAGAAGGGAAGCAAACACCCCAGTTTAGTGCTCAGCCCCACTAGAGAGCAAGCCAAAAAGCGGCTATGCCAGGCTTCGCTGGCAGAGGGGCTGTGTCCGGAGGGGGGAATAGTAGGGCCTGGAGCAAGAGGGAGAGTCCTGCCCCACAGTGCCCTGCTCCCTGGGTGCAGCACGAAGGAAGAAGGGGGCAGACCTTTCCCTACCCAGAGAAAAGCAGACCCTATTGGCAGGGGAGGCATAGCCGGACCCCCCTCACACACACACACAAACACACAAGGTGAAAACCAGCTGGGTGAGTGAGGGAAGGAGCGATTATTTCTGTGCCAGCCAGTTGCCCGACACCTTTTGTCTAAGATCCAGTTCCGTGTTCCGTCTGTGACTCAAGCACCTCCTTTGCCTATTCTTCTTTACCGCAGTACGTGGCAGAGAAGAGCTATAGGGAGAAGCTACCTGGGCACCCCACCTGCAGATACAACTGCCAAGAAGCCACAGTAGGACGTGCCAGCCAGAAGCCCTCTGGGCACGTACAAAGAGCTAGCACGGGCCAACCAGAACTGTGTGTGTGTGTTTTTGTGGTGTTTTGTGTGTGTGTGTGTGTGTGTTTCTCATGGGGTTCGGCCGAGGCTCACAGACCCTGCCAAGCTAGGAAGACGGATCTGCCACTCTCAAAGCGGACCATTTGGCCCTGCCACGTTGGGAGCTGCGCCAGCGGGCATCTTGCCAAGTGTGTGCCCAACAGTTTAACTCAGGAGCAGGCCTCCAGGCACTCGCAGCCTTGCACAGCCCTTGAAAGAGCCTTCTGTCTGAGGAGGAGCCCCCCCCCCCCAGGACAACAATGGGGTGTGGGGCTTTGGCCACCTGCTGCAGCCCCTGGAGGTTCTCAAGGCTGCCTCTTCTGAGCCAGGTGCATGGAAAGAGGAGAGGGAAGGGGGCTTGCCTTTCTGGGGGGGGGCACTCTCCCATCTCCTCTGTGCCTCAGGAGACAAGGGGCTCCTGCCCAGAGCAGCAGGGCCAGAGGGAGGGGGCTGCTGCCCGTCATCTCAGGGCCATGGATTTGAGCCCCACGTTGGACATTGTAGGGGGTTCAACAAGATTATCTCCATAACCCCCTCCCCAAGGAATGGAAGAACGAGTGATGGGGTTCC
The DNA here is from genome assembly GCF_964188305.1 of Podarcis bocagei. Taxonomy (NCBI): domain Eukaryota; kingdom Metazoa; phylum Chordata; class Lepidosauria; order Squamata; family Lacertidae; genus Podarcis; species Podarcis bocagei. Next base: position 55,490,125 of record NC_138139.1, on the reverse strand, counting down.
TGCCATCTGACGGGGGGGGGGCAGTCCAGTTTCTCCAGGGTGGCAGCAGCTGATGGCCAACAGAAAGAGAAAAGCACTTGAGGAACCAGAGAGGGAGGCGCAGCCCCCAGCCCCTCTGTTGACCTAAGATAAAGGCAGCAGGGAAGCCAAATACCAGGGCTCTCTCACTGGGGAGAGAACAAAGGCCGGCATATTAGGTTCCAGAGGACATTTTTGTGGTTGCCCAGGTGGGGGAGGGGGTGACCCGCTGGCTCCCTTTGCCGAGGGAGGGAGAGGAGGCACTGCTGCCGAGGGGCCTTTGGGGGTCACCCCTAGGCTGAAGCTTGGAGGGGCAACGCTGGGCTGTTTGAGGCAAGCAGCACGGCTGCTGAAGCCGCCACCTTGAGCACCCTTGTGGGTGTTGCCGTGCCTTCTGAATCAAGTCCTTGGCTGGTTCTGGGCATTCAGGCAGTGCCCTCCTGGTCTGGAATATCCTCTGCGTTGATTAATGGACTACGCAGAACTAGACAAAATGACTGGAAGGATTCGAAACCGGCAGCGCCAGAGATTTACAGAAGAGTGAAAGAAATATACGAACTATTTGAAGAGCAACTGTAATCAGCAAATTACGCTAGTGGTACTACAAGAAGTTTTGTAAGGAGAAATATATGAAATCTTGCAAAATAGAGAAAGAAAAGAGATTAGTTATAATATTTTAAAGGTAATAGTGACAGTAAGAAATGTATATTAAGTGAATAGATTGGAAAATTTTCAGATGTGATTGATGGAAGTCCAAAAAAATTGTGTACGAGGCAAAAGTATGTTTAATTATTTGAAAATGATATGTTAAAAAAACTAATACATATATATATATATATATATATATATATATATGTAGGTTTTGGTGTCTTCGGGTGTCTTCCCGTGTAAGAGTTGGGGTGTCTAGGCGACGTTTCGACGAGGTCTCACTCGTCATCTTCAGGCTGGTGCTTTCGGCTTCTTGTTACTGGAACAGAGCAGGATCTCAGTGTTTGAGTTCCTATAAATACTGTTGAGGGGGTGTGGTGCAGAGAAGAAGTTCCCAGGTTATTGTGCCTTTTCTTCTTTTGTTCCTTAATTACTTGGGGGATATCTTGAGTGATATCTTGAGTGATATTCTGAGTACCACTTAGGTGGGTCATTAAGTGTGGATTAGTTGCTATAGCTTTCGTGTCTTGACCTTTTGAGCTTGTGAAGAGATTTTTCTAAGAAGATGGCTGTACTGCACTGAGTTGTGCTCAGTACAGCCATCTTCTTAGAAAAATCTCTTCACAAGCTCAAAAGGTCAAGACACGAAAGCTATAGCAACTAATCCACACTTAATGACCCACCTAAGTGGTACTCAGAATATCACTCAAGATATCACTCAAGATATCCCCCAAGTAATTAAGGAACAAAAGAAGAAAAGGCACAATAACCTGGGAACTTCTTCTCTGCACCACACCCCCTCAACAGTATTTATAGGAACTCAAACACTGAGATCCTGCTCTGTTCCAGTAACAAGAAGCCGAAAGCACCAGCCTGAAGATGACGAGTGAGACCTCGTCGAAACGTCGCCTAGACACCCCAACTCTTACACGGGAAGACACCCGAAGACACCAAAACCTACATTCCTGTACCCGTGAAAATCTACGAAAGCAAATATATATATATATATATATATACACACACACACACACACAAAAGGAATATCCTCTGCACTGGGCACCTGCTTCTGGAAAAATTTGCCCCCCCCCCTCGGGGAACGAAGGAACACACCTTCCCCTTCTCTCATAGAATGGTAGAGTTGGGAGGGACCCTAAGGATCACCTAGTCCAAGGCAGGAATATGCAGCTGTCTCATATGAGGATCGAACCAGCAACCTTGGGATTATCAGCACCACGTTCTCAAAAAGTGAGCTGTCCACATTTCACACATGTGACATATTACAGGGCCATTTATTTTATTGCAAGATGAAGGGACATTATTGAAGGCTCTTCTTCCCCATCCAACATCCATTGGAGTCTACGGGAGGGGAGCCCACCACTTCCCTCTGGGCACTGGATTCAAACCTCCTACGGGCACCCCCAGAATCTGCCCCCAGAGAGTGGCTGGGGCTTTTCCCAAGCAGGGGGGGGGCTGGAATTCAGGGTGCTCTAGGTGTCACTGTGTCTGGCTGGAATCCTTCAGTGCTGCCCCAGAGGGGAGCCAGGAGAGGGTGGCTAAGAAAACTCCCCTCCTGGTGCCAACCCCTGGGCAGGGGGGCAGCCTGCTCACAGGCTGGGAGAATTCTCTTTGGCACATGGGGCTCTCAAGGGCCAGGGGGGCCTTGCTAGGCTCCTCAGCCCTGAGAGTAATAGTGGTCCATCTAGTCCAGAATCTTCAAATCCTACAGTTGTAGAGTTGGAAGGGACACCTAGAGTCATCTAGTCCAACCCTCTGCAATACACAGCCAGGGCACCTGGATCCCCCTCAACTCCCTCCCCCCCCAAGAGAAACCTGCCAGCAGGACCTGAGGACAAGCGCTCGCTCTCCTCCTGCAATATTCATTGCAGCCTCCAAGCTTGGAGGGTGGATCATGGCCGTTGTGGCATAGTGGCAGCCAGCCCTCTTCTCCTGCCCTCGCTGAGCCCCTGGAGAGACTGGCCCAGCAGGCAGCCAGGCCCCCCTGGCCAACTCCCTTCACCAGAGGCAGAATCCCAAGGATGACCTGGAGGAGGATGAGTGTTCCTCGACCTCCAGGCGATAAGGCCTGAACTGCAGAAAGTGAGGAACAATTAGAGAACCTCTTAGTGAGGGTGAAAGAGGAGAGCGCAAAATATGGTCTGAAGCTCAACATCAAAAAAACGAAGATCATGGCCACTGGGGCCATCACCTCCTGGCAAATAGAAGGGGAAGAAATGGAGGCAGTGAGAGATTTTACTTTCTTGGGCTCCATGATCACTGCAGATGGTGACAGCAGCCACGAAATTAAAAGACACCTGCAATGAAAAGCAATGACAAACCTAGACAGCATCTTAAAAAGCAGAGACATCACCTTGCCGACAAAGGTCCATATAGTTCAAGCTATGGTTTTCCCAGTGGTGATGTATGGAAGTGAGAGCTGGACCATAAAGCAGGCTGATCGCCGAAGAATTGATGCTTTTGAATTCTGGTGCTGGAGGAGACTCTTGAGAGTCCCATGGACTGCGAGAAGATCAAACCTCTCCATTCTGAAGGAAATCAGCCCTGAGTGCTCACTGGAAGGACAGATCCTGAAGCTGAGGCTCCAAGACTTTGGCCACCTCATGAGAAGAGAAGACTCCCTGGAAAAGACCCTGATGGTGGGAAAGATGGAGGGCACAAGGAGGAGGGGACGACAGAGGACAAGATGGGTCGGTGGAAGAAGATTGGAAGAAATTTAAAGATTATTTACAGAAATATTGCAAAATTAATGAATGTTAGATTGATGTCAGAATGAAGTTCAGTGGTTTAAGCAGCAATGTTATAAAGGTGTATGTAAAAATGGATTATTAACAGGTGAGAATCCAAAGTTATAGTATATTAAGTTAAAGGATTAAGATAAAAACAAAGAGGGAAAGAAATTGCTAAATTAACTAACTGAATTGGAATACAAAAAAGGGAGGTGTGAGGAGGTCAGGGAAGCAAGGAAATGAATGTAAGGTGGAAAGATTGATGTATTTCTTTAAGTGTTTTTTATCTTTTTTGTATTTTGTATTTTTCTTTTATTCTTATTTCTGTCTTTTTTTTTCTTTTCTTTTTATTTATGTAATATTTTTCTTTGAAACCTTAATAAATATCATTAAAAAAAAAAAAAGACAGAGGACAAGATGGTTGGACAGTGCTCTCGAAGCTACCAGCATGAGTTTGACCAAACTGCGGGAGGCGGTGGAAGACAGGAGTGCCTGGCGTGCTCTGGTCCAGGGGGTCACAAAGAGTCGGACACGACTAAACGACTAAACAACAACCTGAACTTTCCAGGCCTTCCAGGAAAGGTCAGGGAGCAGCAGTTGGAAAGCTGACCCAAAGAGAACAGGGCACAAGGGCTTGGTGCCAAGGAGACCCAGCCAAGTGGGCCAGGCAGAAGCACAGGAGGCAAGTCACAGAGCTGCCAGCTCCAAAAAGGGGTTCACTCTAGATGAAATCACCTGTAGACTTGCTGCCCTCAGCTGACACCCCAGAAAAGACTTCTCCAACCCAACCCTTGTCCTATTCTCTTGGGTGGTGGACCAAAGAGCAGCAACAGAGCCCTGGATCAGGCCACAGGGCCACTGCCTTGTCCCGGCTCCTTCATCCTTGCCACCTGGCTAGCCAGATGCCCCCCAGGCAGGGGGCTAGGAAGACCCCCGTCCCTGCAACACCTCCCGGGGCTCAACGGCAGCCTATGGCGGAGGGCCGCGTCGGCACGGGGCTGCCGGCCAGAGGCCACTGCGGGGTTGGGGGAAAGTGGTCCTCTCTCCGCCGTCTCCAGTCGGGGCCCGTCGAGGAGGCGTCGCATCTGCCCCCGGCCAGCCAGCCAGCCAGGAGCAAACCTGTGCCGGGGTGGCGGCGGGAGAGGAGAGGAGCAGTCCGCCCCGCTGGCCCCTCCGCCGCCGGCTGCCCCTCGGAGCAGCTCCCCGGCTCCACCTCCGCGGCCTCGCAGCCAATCCGGCGCGGCCGCCCGTCGGAGGAGCCTCTTCGCCAGCCGGACCCGCCTCCTGCCGCCTCCCGCCCCGTCTCGCCTTCGCTCGGGCGCCGCGCAAAGGAGGCAGCAGCGCACGGCCAGGACGCGCAGGAGGAGCAGCCGGCGATGGAGCGCGCCCCCCGGCAGTCGCCCCTCTAGACCCCGACGCCCCGCTCCCGAGTCGCCGCCCGGCCCAGTCGGTAAGTCCGCCGCCGAGCTGGCCGCTCCCTCGACGGCTCGCTCGCTCGCTTCTCCGGCTCCGCGTTCGCGCTTGCAGCCGGAGTGTCTCCGGAGAAGTTGGCGGGGCAGCGAGCGGGGAGACTCTGCCAAGCGCGCCGCGCTCGTAGGTTTGGCCACTTGCACGGGCCAGCCAGGAGTCGCCCGTCCGCGCTTCCGCCAGTCGCGCATCAGCCTGGCCTACCTCGCAGGGCTGTTGTGCAAGGCGAAGCCCTCCTCCAGCGGTGGGGCCTGACTCGCTGGCCCGATTCCCAGCAGCAGAGAGGGGCAGCTCGAAAGCCTGTTCCGTGGCGCCTCCCCACGGACAGAGCCTGCGCTGGGCATGGACAAAGTCCCGGGTCGAGTCCCCAAGTCGGGCTGGGAGAGCGAGCCTTGCCGGAGACGCGGGAGGCGGACTCCGGAGCTCGGTGGGAGCCAACTCCTAGGGCTCGAGGGGTCTTTGCCCCCCCTAAAATATTTGAGGGCCCTGGGCTCCCCCAAAATTAATGGGCATTGCCATTCAAGTGGTGCGTGATCGATTATGCGGTGCCCCCAATATTTTATTCAAGTTGGCACCCAGGCAGCAGCTCCCCTTGGTAAGTTGGCAACCCAGGCTCCCTCTCCTTGGACCAATGGAAGGGGCTCCCAAGACAAGGCCCCCCCTTTGCCTGCCTGGCCTGGCACTCCTGTACAGTGATCTGGGTTCAGCTCTGGGACAGAGCATGTGCAGAGTGCTTTTCCTCCCTTGCCACTACCAAATTATCTCACTGTCATTCCCAGGGAGTATTCCTCCGAAAGCTGCGTCAAAAGGGCACATCATTTTTATGGGCCTCCGTCAGGACAGCTCCCAGCTGGATGGGGGCCTAGGGTCATCTATTCTGCTGCGCTTAATGGCACCCCAAATCTCACTCCTGGGGGGCAGCTGCACGTCCCCCCAGATGGGCTCAGTACCACTTGCCTTTTCCCTTCCCGCTTCCCAAGCCAAGCAGGTCTGGGAGGGGAACTCTGAGCCAAGATTCAGGAGGAGGGGGTTTTGGGGTGTCTTGGCCGGCGCTGGAGAAGGAGGCTTGGGAGAGCCAGCAAAGGCTGGCAGCTCCCTCACTGCTGGCGTCAGGCATGGACTCCAGGGCCCCTATGCTGAGCTGGGATGAGAGATGCGGGTTGCCTCGTGGAACAAACATGTAGGAAAAGAGTCTGGCGGCCTTCCCTTCTCCTTGAGTTGGAACACCCTTTCCCGCTCAACGTTTGGGGGCTGGCTGGGCATTTTTGCCCTGCCCCCCCCCCGCACGGGTTCCTTTCTCTTCTCCCCCCTGCCTTTTCCAGCCCCTGTGTTTATTTTCTTCCGTACTTTATGAGTGGGATTCTGGGAGGTTCTGTAAACAGAGTGTCAGAGGCAGGAAGGAGCTGTGTGAATGAATGACAAGCCTGGAAGTCATCCAAGCGCACCCTCACCCCGACCCGACCTGGGGTGGCTCTGTCACTTCCGGCCTGCTGCAGGACTGCCACCCACGGGGGGCAAGGGAGAGGGGTGCAGGGCCCAGGGCCGCTGTGCCAGGTGCCAGCTTCTCTCTCTGTGTGTGGTGCCAATGCAGGAGAGATTGTGGGGAAAGGTCTCTTCTTCCATTCCGCTGGCTCTCCTGGTGTTGCGGGGGGGGCAGGCTGGGGCTGTAGCTTCGCAAGTGACCACTTGGGGGTCTTGTGCAGGGCATCAGGCAGAGGTGCGGCAGGGGGCCTCCGGCTCATTATACATGCTTGTGTCCCTTGGGTGCTTGTGGGAAAGGCAGGGCGGAACGGACTTTCCCTACTTTATGGAGACAGAGAATTCCTTATCCCTCCTCGAGGGTGGCAGGGAAACCGTAGCCTGAGAATTGGTTTGCGTGGGGGAACTAGACTGCAAATGTTAACCTGGCCAAAGCAGCCAGTCTCTCTCTAGGAGCTGTCATTTTGTGGGGCGCTGGGGGGCAGGAGTGGCTCTAGAGGTAGAAATCTCAGGTCTCAGAGCAAACTAAGATACTCAGGATTCCTTGGGGAAATCTGCAGTGTAGAGATGCAGTAGTGAATCTAAGGAAGAAATGTATTTTGTTTGTAAAAAATGATACCGCCTTAATAGAATAATGAAAAAAAATCTTAAGTGGTTTAGATAAAAAATGCAACAACAAATTATGTTTTGGAATTATTCTTCAAAACAAAATCCCTGCTGTATTTCCCCTGTCCACCTACCTCCTACCACCTACCTCCCCCCAGTCACCCCCTGGACCAGTCAATAAAGGCCTTGGCATACTTTTCTGTAAGTTGGCACAGAATGCGCGATTGCTTCAAGGAACAAGCTGCTTTTTCAAATGCTACAGGGCTCCACGGAGCCACAGGTTCTGAACATATTTCCGAGGGATCCAGGGCTTGAACTGGATTGTGCTCTCTGCTACGAGGGAAACTGAGGCAGGGCTGGTGGCAGCGAATGGGTTGTGTGCTCAACAGATGTGCAGCTGCTGCCCTGCCGCTTAGGGGCCCTGCATATGTTGCTGTTGTAGCTGCTCAGGTTAGATACTGGAGGGTGGGGGCCGGGGGTCTGCAGGCCACGCATGTGCCACGGCTGGGGGCACAATGCCCAGGGAGGAGGGGAAGGAGCAGGCAGGGTGGCACAGAGGGCACCTGAGGCTTGGTAAGCTAATATCCAATAATTTAGCAAGCCCAGCCCAACTGATAAAACAACCTGCAGTACAGTCATACCTCGGGTTGCAGCCACTTCAGGTTGCATTTTTTCGGGTAGCAGACCGCAGAAACACAGAAGTACCGGAATGGGTTACTTCCGGGTTTTGGTGGTCACGCATGCACAGAAGCACTGAATCGCAACCCGCGCATGCGTAGACACGCAGACATGGGTTGCGAACGTGCATCCCACATGGATCACGTTCGCAACTCGAGTGTCCACTGTAGTTGAATTTGGATGGTTTAAAAGAGGTAAAGGTGATGGTTTGTGCCCCCACTATGTACCTTGTTAAGACAGACGTAAAGCTGGAGAGCAACAGAATAGTAGAGTAGAATGGGGCACCCAAAGTTCATCTAGTCCAACCCTCTGCAATGCAGCCATCTCAACTAAAGCATCCCTGACAGGTGGCCACCCAACCTATTTTCAAAAAGCTCCATTGAAGGATTGTCCACCACTTCCCAAGTCATTCTCCTTGCTCTTTATGATTACAAAATAAGAGCCCTGATGAGTCACACGGACAGCCCACTTAGACCAGCACCCTGTTTCCAAGAGGGGGCAGGCAGGTGCCTCTACCAAACTCACAGCCAGGCTTGAAGGCAACAGTCCTTGCTTCCTCTGCTGCCCGAGCGGCTGGTGTTCAGAGGAATGCCCCCTCCAAGACTGGCAGGTCCTCTGCACTAATTCACGGCGATCTCGAGGACGCAGAGCTGTCACCTTGCCAAATAAACCTTATAACTATCACTTTTGGGTCATGGCTCAGCAGCAGAGAGCTCTTTGCACCTGTATGCGCCCCTGCTCTTAAATCCCCGGTCAGAGCTGGGATGGAGCCACCCCTGCTATTCCAGGGGGGGCCACCAAGCGAGATGGACCACAACTCTGAATCGGCAGAAGGCAACAGCATCTGACTTAAGAGATAAATATGCAGTTCTGAAGCGAAGAGTTTTAATAGTACAGTCATACCTCGGGTTGAAGTAGCTTCAGGATGAATATTTTCGGGTTGCGCTCCGTGGCAACCTGGAAGTAACGGAGTGCGTTACTTCTGGGTTTCGCCACTCGTGCATGTGCAGACACTCAAAATGACGTCATGCGCAGAAGCGCCGAATCGCAACCTGCAGACATGGGTTGCATTCGCTTCTGGGTGCGAAGAGGGCTCCAGAACAGATCCCGTTCGCATCCAGAGGTACCACTGTAACACTCTAAAATCTGCTGCCTGCTTAATCAGAAAAACAAAAAATTGATGAAGAGTTGTTTTTAATCAAAGAGAACACCAAGAATATAGATATATAAAAAGACTGCTGGATCAGGCCCGTGGCCCATCTAATCCTTCACCCTGTTCTCCCAGTGGCTGCCCAGCTGCCCCAGTGGGAAGCCGGGGAGCAGAACATGACCACAAGCGCAACACTCTTTCAGAAACATTGCTGCCTCTGTAGTCACTGTGGCGAGTGCCACCAACAGCCATCTCCTCCTCCATGAATCTGTCTGATCCTCTTTTGAAGCCGCCCAAGTTGGTGGGCATCCCTGGTCTCTTACAACAGGGAGTTCCACACGTTAACTACACACTGCATGAAAAGGATTTCCTTTTTATCTGTCCTGAATCTTCCAATGCTCAGCTTCATTGGAAGCCCGTGAGTTACACCAAGCATAATTTTACACATTTCTGTTGCGCTGCCTCTGAACTCCCTGCCATGGGAGCATATTCACCCAGTGCTTTTCCAGCTGCACTGGCTCCTGGTGGAGTACAGGGTCAGGTTTAAGGTGCTGGTTTTGACCTTTAAAGCCCTTTGTGGCTTAGAGCCCTCGTATTTACGGGACCGCCTCTCCCGGTCTGCCCCGCGTAGGACCTCAAGGTCCATAAATAGCAACACTTTGAGGTCCCGGGCCCTCAGGAAGTCAGACTAGCCTCAACCAGAGCCAGGGCCTTTTCAACACTGGCTCCGGCCTGGTGGAACGTTCTGTCTCATGAAACCAGGGCCCTGCGGGATCCGATTTCTTTCTGCAGGGCCTGTAAGACAGAGTTGTTCTGCCCGGCCTTTGGCTTGGAATCAACTCGATCCCCTTCCCCTCTTTCCTTCTTCCTTTCTCCTTCTGTGATGCAACTCCTATTTGGGGACTTCCCTGACTTTTTTCTGGCCCACATAGGTTCAGCCTGGATAGTTGGCCTTGGGGAAGATTTGACGTTTTCATCCCCCAAAAGTTTTTGATTTGAGTTTCTACTGAAATGAGGCTGCATTTTAATGTTGTATTTTAATCCTGTTTTTAAGTTGTACTTTAATCAATTGTTTTTATACTTGGTGTTATTTATTATTATTATAAAAAGTCCCAGACTTTCCCACCTTTCTTCACCGCAGCTCCTCACAGCGCCTCCTGAGCCACCCAGTGACCCAGTCCAAAGTCAAAACAGGTCACCTTTCCACCTGGCAGCACCCAGCTGGCTCACCTGGGGGGGGTGCCCCTTCCGTCCCTCCCTCCCTGATGCGCAGCCCGGCCTCTTCCTTAGAAGCATCCCAAACCAGAAAGGCAGCAGCTGCCTCACAACATTGGAATTCTCATTAGTTGGTCCTTGGGGAGCAGCATTCCTGGCGGTGTGTGCAAGGCAGGAGAGTGCGCAAGGCAGGAGGGTGCGCAAGAGGTGCGCCAGCCCTCCTCCTCCTCCTCCCACGCAACTGGCTCTGGCCGTGCGGAGCGGCTGGAATCAGTTTCTTCTTGGAAGGCTGGGCTTCCTGGCTTGCCTCCTCCAGAACACCTGAGGGGGAGCCCCAGCCGTCCCCCCCATGCCTGCCAGAGAGGAACGAGGAGGCTGGGCTGCTGGAAAGATTGCAAAACCCGTTCCAAGCAGACAGGAGAGGGGAGAAGAGGAGGGGAAGCAAGGGGCCAAGGGGTTGGGCGGGCAGGGGAGGCCTTTCTGAGCAGCAGCGCAGCTCTGCGTTGCCCGGGGATTGCCAGAGAGCAGTGCCAACCTTGGCTGCCCAACTGATGCCCAGAAACGAACCCGGCAGAGGAGAAACAAAGGCAATGGGCGCATCTAGCCAACTCTGCAAGGGAACCGATGGGATCCTTGCGGATTTTTAAGCAGAGGCCAGGTGGCCATCTGTTGCAGAAGATCAAGATTCCTGTATTGCAGAGGGTTGGACTAGATGACACTCAGGGTCCCTTCCAAGTCTAGAATTCTATGATCATGTCAGAGAACGTGAGCACAGTCAGGAGTCCAACAGGGATTGGAAGCAGCTTGACTGGACAAGCTAGCTGAGAATTGACTTGCTCCATGGCAAATGAGTGCCTGTATTTGCCAGGCGAGAGGCCCAGTGCAGAGAAGCCGGGAGGGAGCCCTGTGAGTGGGCCCTCCCAAGGAAGCCTCTGGCGCTGTTCCGAGAGGGCACTGGCACTTGCCCTCCTCAGGGTGGATCCTGCCACTGCCGCCACCTCCCTTTCTTCCTGGTGTGGCGGCTGCTCACACCAAACTCCAGCAGAGACGGCTCAGAGGCCGGCCGGCCTGAGCCGGACAATGGCTGCCTTGTTTGTTGTGCTGGTGAGAGGAACTTGCCAGGAAGGTGAGCTGGCAGGAAGCGTGTCCAACAGGCACCTAAGAGGCAGCTCTGTGGCAGACTGTGGGGGGCCCAGTGTGCGGCAGAGGCAGGGGAAAAGGAGCCCCAGCCTGCCAGGAAAGGGTTTGCACATGTGGCCACGGCTCCTCTTCATGTTCCCCCAGCAAAAAGACCAGAAGACTCCTTTGACGTGGCCTCCCCTGCCCTGTGCCAAGGGGCTGGGACAACCGGCATGTGGCGAGGCTCTGTGTTTGTGTGGAGAGCCATTTGTGGCAAACAGATAAACTGAGGGTGCCAACATGGTCCGGGAGCCCCCCTCCCCCCAAAGGGGGAACCTTGCACAGTTCTCTTCCCTCGCAGGAAAGGCAGTTTTAGAGGAAAAGTGAGTAAGAGGCAACGTGATTGTAGTTTATAAAATTATGCAGGGCGTGGAGAATGCGGACAGAGGAAAGTTTTCCTCCCTCTCATAACACTCAAATTCATGGGCATTCAGTGAAGATGAATGCTGCACAATTCAGGATGGATTAAAGAAAGTCCTTTTTCAGACAGCAGATATATATATATAGAGAGAGAGAGAGAGACCAGGGGTCAGCAAACTTTTTCAGCAGGGGGCCAGTCCACTGTCCCTCAGACCTTGTGGGGGGGCAGACTATATTCTGAAGGGGGGGGGGAAATGAACGAATTCCTATGCCCCACAAATAACTCAGAGATGCATTTTAAATAAAAGGACACATTCTACTCATGTGAAAACACGCTGATTCCCGGACTGTCCGTGGGCCGGATTGAGAAGGTGATTGGGCCACATGCGGCCCCCGGGCCTTAGTTTGCCTGCTATAGACTATGGAACTCCCTCCCACAATTTGGAGAGCTTTAAAAGAGGGTGTTGAGACAAATTCAAGGAGGAGGGGGCTATCGATGGCTCTGCTCTGCCCCCGAATGCCAGTTGCTGGAAACCTCAGGAGAGGAGAAGCGGGCTCTTGCGCCCGGAGCCTGCTTGTGGGCATCTAGTTGGCCCCAGGGAGAGCAGGAGGCTGGAGTGGGTGGGCCATGGGCCTCATCCGGCAGGCTCTGCTTATGCTCCCTGCCCGCAAGGAACTCTCTCCTGCGCGGCACAGCGGAGGGGCCTCCTAGCCGGGCACAGGTGCCATCAATGCCAAGGCCTCTCTGGTAGCAGAGGTGGCGCTGCAGCCCTGCCAACCCAGCTGACTCGCTGACAACCCAGCCGCAGGAACGCAGGTCGGCCAGCGCCACCCTGAGGTAATGACGGGTTACCTCTGTGTGCCTGGCTAAGGATAGCCTGGTGTCCTTGCGGCAGCTGCGGTCAAGGCCAGGAGGGAAGGGGAGAGGGGCAGGCGCCACTGGTCACCTTCTGTGCCCCACAGAGGGGTGACAAAGCAGGCTGCAAAAGGGGGCCCTGAGCCACTGATACCCAAATGACCCTGAGCCATTGCGGCTTCCCTTGTGGGCGCTGTGCTCTGGCCGGGGGCAGCAGAGGAGAGCCCAGAGGCCCAAGAGCGTTCAGCGGCTGAGCCCCAGGAGGATGGCGAGAGTGCGAGAGATGGGGCAGCTCTTGCGAAGGAGAGACAGCAAGGCAGAGGCGGCTCGCGGAACCTGTCCCTGCCAAGCCCCGAGGAGGAGGAGGGTGGAGATCCGCCCTGCAATTAATCCTGCGGCAGGCTTAATCCTGGCACTGCGGTGTCCCACTCCTGACCTGGGTTGAGGCTGCGCTTGGAGGAGCCGTAATTAAAGGGGCAGCAGCGACAGCAGACGTTACTCAGCAGCCTGGATGTGGCAGACACGTCAGCGAAACCCGAGCCCTGCCGTTTCCGAGCAGCATTCCAGCGGGCGAAGGCTGGTGCTGGGCACTCCTCCCAGTGCCCTCCCAAAGCCCTCCTCCTCTGCTGCTGCTGCTGCTGCTGCTGCCCTGGTTATGTGGCATGGCTCTTCCTCCCTCTCCCCCACCAATCCAATTCCCCAACTGGGGCCCAAACCAGTCTCAGAGGCTCTTTCCTGGCTCTCCCTGGGACCAGCGCAGACCAACTATGGTTGCCACAAGCCTCGGGCTGAGCGGGGATGCACTAAGCAGCTTAAGCCGGATCGTGCTCACGGAAGAAGTCGTGTAGTAGATGAAGGACATACAGAGAAAGCCAACCCTACTCTTAAGACAGCAGCCGCCACCCCCTTGGTGGGAGGGCAGACCTCTCCCCAAACTAGCCTCTGGCCTCATGCCTTTGTGTGTGTGAGGATACACTGGCATGGGGTTCGAGTGCTGGTCCTGTGAGCGTCTGTTTGCAGAATGGGGCAGGGGTGCCACCCTCCTCCCGGGCCCAAATGTCTCAGGCCAGGCCTGCATGCAAACAGCGCCTGCTCCACTAAGTTCCCCTGAAATGGGTGAAGAAGAAGAAGAGTTTGGATTTGATATCCCAGCTTTCACTCCCCTTCAGGAGTCTCAAAGCGGCTAACATTCTCCTTTCCCTTCCTCCCCCACAACAAACACTCTGTGAGGTGAGTGGGGCTGAGAGACTTCACAGAAGTGTGACTGGCCCAAGGTCACCCAGCAGCTGCATGTGGAGGAGCAGAGACGCAAACCCGGTTCCCCAGATTACGAGTCTACCGCTCTTAACCACTACACCACACTGGCTTTCAGGCCCCCCCAGTTTTGCAGAGTGCGGAGCAAGCCTCTCTCTGCAGGGCTCTGGGGAGCCCCAGAAGCAAGGGCCCCTAATCCCAGAGGGACCTCAAAAGCGACTTCAGTCCATGTTGCTTATGGGTCTCGTAGACCCATTTGAGTGGCACGACTCAAATTGATATTTTCCCCGCAGTAGCTATTTCTGCCATCCCAAAGTTTGACATTTAGCAGCAGAGATGCTTTAAAGATTCTGTGGGGATCTGTTGTGGAACAACCCCACTGGTGAAGATAGCAGGGGTCACCCAGACCTCATTGCTGGTGGCAAGGCTTGGGAGTTCCAGCTTCAGGGCCCCCCAGATGTAGCAGGGCCCCAGAGGGTAAAGGTAAAGGGACCCCTGACCATTCGGTCCAGTTGTGGCCGACTCTGGGGTTGCAGCGCTCATCTCGCTTTACAGGCCGAGGGAGCAGGCGTACAGCTTCCGGGTCATGTGGCCAGCATGACTGAGCCGCTTCTTGCGAACCAGAGCAGTGCACGGAAACCCTGTTCACCTTCCTGCCGGAGCGGTACCTATTTATCTACTTGCACTTTGACGTGCTTTTGAACTGCTAGGTGGGCAGGAGCAGGGACGGAGCAACAGGAGCTCACCCCGTCATTGTGGGGATTCGAACCGCCGACCTTCTGATCAGCAAGTCCTAGGCTCTGTGGTTTAACCCACAAGACCCCCCGCGTCCCAATAGGGCCCCAGAAGCAGGCATGCAAACCCTGAAATTCCTTTGCTCTTCTTGCCTGCTGCTCACGCATCATGCGCAGGCGGGATTGCCCCAGCTGAGCGCAGCGAGGGCCCCAGAACACACTGCGCACTCTGCCGAAAGGGAGAGTGAACTGGGAGAAAGGCAGCATTGAACACGGTCCCCCCCTTCCCCGTCTCTCTCTCGCACGTGCAGAGGAGACCCCCACTTGGCAGCTCTCTGCAGAGCCCAGGTGTTTCCAATGCTGCCTGGGCTACTGACAGCCCAAGAACGCCGCCTGCACTGGGGCGGGGGGGGGCATTGACGGTGTCAAGGAGGGGCCTGGCTTTAAGGAAAGAATGGGGGGGGAGCCCAGCATGTGCAAGCAGAGCCTCTGATGTGCTGCCAACCGCAGAGCCAGCCCCCCCTCCCAGCCTGGGGTGGTGGGGGTTTTTTTTAGCAGGCGCAGGAGGGAAGCGTTAGGAGACGCCTTTGGTTCGGGTCTGTACATCTTGGGAGCAGATGCATCTATCGCAGCCACTACAGAGGCGCTGCGCATTCCTGCGGGACCCAAGTCCTCCCCCCACAAGCCAGGATTGGGGGCGGCGGGAGGCAGCGCGCTTTGCCCTGGAGGCCACAAACCCCACAGAGTTCATAAGGCAACTTTCTCGCTGCCAAGGGAGGAATGGCCTTGGAAGTCTCCCTTCTCCACATGACCAAAGGCAGATTGCAGCTGCCCTGCGGATGTGAATACTCACATGGGGGGGGGGCGCAGAGAAAGAGGAAGCCTTGGCCAGGATCTGGGGAGCGGAAGCTGCCTTATTCCAGCAGCCTGTGACCAGGAGGGGTCTTGCCAGGGCAGGAAAGGACCCTTCCACGCAAGCCCCATTCCTCAACAACTCCCTCCCCAAGCCAAATCTCCCCTTGCAGACCTGCTCCTGTTGCAACAGCCAGCGGGCCTCAATGCGCCCCAATCAACCACTTCCTTGTTTTTCCAGTGACTTTTCCTAATCAATCCAAGCCGTGCGGCGATTAGGAGCAAAGCGGGCTTTGCAAGCGTTTGGGAAACTCTTTTTTGTCGTTCGCTCGCAACGCAAACACAAAAACCGCACAAACGCACACACGAAACCTGCACAGACAGAAGACCTGCGGGAGAGTAGAGCCCAGCAAGGGTCCTCTGTGGGGTGGGGGCAGTGGGGTGGGGGCAAGAGAGCAAGGCTGTCCCTGGGCCAGCTGGAAGGAACGGCTGAGAGCTTTTTGGACCCGGCTCCAGGATCCAGTCGACTGAGCGCTGAGCTCATCAGGCAAGAATGAGCCTCAAAGCCACAGCGGTGTGCAATTGCGTGTGTGTGTGTTCACCTCTGCTAATCTGGCTCCAGCCTGGGCAGTGCACTGACCCTTCCAGGCCTGGCAGAGCACCCCCCCGCCGCCGCCGCCGCTCTGCCGCCAATTAAGAGGACTTTCCTGTCTCAGATCCCGGACAACAAGCTCCTAATTAGTAATGAGCCCATTTTGAGGCTCTGATGGAGCTTCTGAGATGCAGCAGCGCCTTCGCCTTGGCACATGCCCAGTGGCTGCAGGGGGGGGGGGTTCAAGGGAGAGAGAAGGGCTGCTCCCCCACCAGAGAGGAGAATGGAGAGAAAGTTGAGCCAGCAGCTCTGGGGTGATGGGGGGAGAGAGACGGCATCTTAGTTTACACTAGATTCAAGGTGGATTGGAAGTACATACAGTATTTGAAGTGGGGGGTGCAAGAAGCTAGACAAGGGCCAAACCATTTTACTTTGGGGGGAAAGCCAAGTATTGGGGGGGCAGAGGAGTATAGAATTGTGCACAACATAGAGAAAGTGGAAAAGAGAGACGGCTTTTCCACTCCGTGAAAGTGAAGGCCGGGAGGAGAGTCAAAAGGAAGGACTTATTGACACAGAAACGTAGAACTGGGGAGCGGGAAGGGACCCCGGGGGTCATCCAGTCCAACCCCCTGCAATGCAGGAATCTCAACGAAAGCATCACAATACAGAAGCAGCATTTCCAGTGAAGGTGGTGGGTGTGTTTGTGTGCCAACGTTGGGAAGCCCAGCTGGAGAAGGCTTTGCAGTGCAACCCACATCCTTGTGGAACTCACTGCCACAAGATGTGTGGGTGGGGACTGGCTTGTGGGGCTTTAACTGGGGATGAGACCAATTCCTGGAGGGTAAGCCTGTCTCTGACTACTAATCATGATGAAGACAGATAGGGAGATGTGGATAGATGAACAGATATAATCTCTGGCATCAGAATCCGTCTTCCTCCAAGTACCAAATTCTCAGAAGGGGAAGCAAGGGGAGGCTGTTGCGCCCCAGTTCTGGTGCTGTGGGCATCTCAGGGACATCTGCCTGCAAACTTTGATCCCACCCCGCAGGGCTGGTTTTGTGTTGCCTTCCTGTGGGGCTCAGCAGAGGGCAGGAGCTCAGGAACAGCGCCGTGGGTGGCTTGCAGAACCCTCTGTACTTTTTGCTCGCAAATTCCCCCCTCAGACCTTCTCTCTGCCGGACACACGTTGACCCTGTTGTTTGCTCCCTATTGCACTGGCTCCCGGTGGAGTACAGGATCAGGTTTAAGGTGCTGGTTTTAACCTTTAGAGCCCTATATGGCCTAGGACCCTCGTACCTATGGGACCGCCTCTCCTGGTATGCCCCACAGAGGACCTTACAGTCTGCAAATAATAACATTCTGGAGATCCCGGGCCTCAGGGAGATTAGGCTGGCCTCAACCAGAGCCAGGACCTTTTCGGCTGTGGCCCTGGCCTGGTAGAACGCTCTGCCACAAGAGATCAGGGCCCTGTGGGATTTGACATCTTTCCGCAGCTTTTTGTATAAGAACTAGTACGAAAGAGGCCTCCCGGCATTCTCACAGGCCCATATAAGATCAGCGTACACAGTTGGGCCTGATGAGTATTTACTGTTCCCAACCCAAATCCTGCAGAAAGCCATCTAATTCAGATTTTAATTTTATCCTGACTTGTTTTTAAGAGGGTGATTTAATTATTGATTGATTTTATATCAATGTTTATATTTTATGTTAGCTGCCCTGAGCCTGGTCTCGGCTGCGGAGGGTTGGATACAAATAAAAGTTGTATTATTATTATTATTAATTATTATTATTATTATTATTGCCAAGCCCAAGGCAGCCCTCCTGGGAGGAAGAAGTTGGTAGCAGCTGCTCCCATGGTAGATTTGGGTCACCATGAAAGGGCAGCAAAATTCCCATTATTCAGTTTATTCTTGCGTTTTGACTGGGGCTGGGAAGACGGCAGTGGACAGGAAGAAGGGAGGTTCTGTCGCAGGAGCCAGAATGCCTCCTTGCCGACTGGTTTATTGCTCAAGTTGACATGGAACAGGTTCAAGGGGGTTTGGGGTTCCTTTTGGATGAGGTCCAGCAGCCGCGATAGGGGATGTACAGGGCTGGGGGTAATCAGGGATGTTCTTTGACCCTTCTTGCTTATCCGTAGGTAAATGAGGAATTCCTGACAGTGGCAAGGAGGCTGCCTGGCAGCTCCCAGGAAGGGGGGGGGGCTTTGCTTGCTCTCACCCCCCATCCTCACCCCTAATCCTGACCGCGAACAGGATGCCCGGGAGAAACCGGAGAGCCCTGACCCTGCAATCAGGCCGGGGTCAACCCCACTTATCTCCTTGCCAGCAAAACACAGCAGCCCCTTCAGGAGGCCTGGGCTGGCCTGTCAGCGCCCCCCCCCAGCACAGCTGGCTCCCATTACCCACAATGCTCCAGGCCAACCTTCGCCCCAGCAGAGGGGGCCCCGGTCTGCCTTCACCTGACAGGTTAAGAGATTGCAGAAGGAACAAGAGGGCAGATTGAGGGGGCGGGGGAGATGGGGGGGAGGCAGCGGCAGAAGAGAGGGAGGCTCTGGGGCACCCAAAGCAGGCAGGGGGAGGGAGGAGGGCTGCCAGGAGAGGACCCCGCAACAGCTGCCTGCTCCACCCTGGGTAGCAAAGGGAGAGGAAGCCCACCCCCCAGCCCCCGCAAAATCTGGCATCAAGGACCAAGAGCTCGTCAGTTGGGTGAACCCATTAAAAAGACATTTCAATTAACTAAAAGCCAATTAACTAGGCAGCAGACTTAAAATTCTCTGGGGAAGCGGAGGGCTTCCTTGGAGGATTTTAAGCAGAGGTTGGGTAGTCATCTGGCCGGGGATGTGTTGGGATTCCTGCATTGCAGGGGGCTGGACTAGATGACCCCTGGGGTCCCTTCCAACTCTACAATTCTTTGAAGCTTTCGTATATTTACGCGTTGCCTTTAGAGGAGGTGATGGCGCCTGTACTGAGAGGATACCCTGACGCAGGTAACACACACGTGGGCATCGTTTAGATATGTAGAAATATCCCCACCTGAACGCAAATGTACTTGATTAATCTACCAACGGAAACTTGTACGCCCAGTCAGTTTGGCATTTCTTGAGCCGGGTCACACAGCCAAAGTGACTGCGGAGTCAAGGAGGGCAGCAGGGTGGGCAGGCCGGCCGACCAGGCACAGCTCCCAGCTTGAAAGGGCAGGTAGGAGACGTGGGCAGGATGGAGCCCAAGTCCCAGCTGGCCTCAAGAGCAGCCAGGCAGGTGCCTCGGAGAAGTTCAAACGCAGGGAACAAACGCCAAGGTGCTTTGTTGTTAAATATTTGATTTTTTTTTCCAACCTCAAAACAAATAACCGTATACAATACCAGTGCAAGACTGGCTTATTACGTAAAGCATTTCAACCCAGGAAATCCTGCCCAAAGCCTTTAACGCAGGGCGGGCACACCTGTCCCTACAAAATACAAAGCCGCTTCTCATCCAGATCTTTCCCCAAGCCCTTTGTCTCTCTCGGATGACTTCTAAGCTTCTCCAAAGGAGCGATTTGGCAGACCAGATCCAGTACCACCTAGCTCAAGGGAGCCCAGTCCAAGATTCCCACCGCTGGCTCCCTCGCTGCCTAGCAGCAACTGAAAAGAAGTTGGCACGGAAGCCGTGCCCCTGCTGTTTGCCCCCCACCCCAGTGCCCTGGTATTCTGAAATCCAGCCTTCTTCTCAGCATCCATATGCACAGAGCCTCACGGCTGCCAAGGGGCCCACACGCTGCAAATGGCTCTAAACCCAGTGCCCAGCCCCCCCCCAGATGTTGGGGACTACAACTCCCACCCCCCCCCCAGCTAGAGGTGATGAAAGCTTCAGCCCAAACTTCAGAGTGGGCACCATGTTGGCTTCCCCATCAAAGCCTTCCCTCTCCGCCTGTGGCCGGCCCCTGCCATTAGGCGAGAGAGGGAGGTGGTTGCCCCAGGCGGCGGCTGGTAAATGTCAAGAAAGGGCAGCAAACGGTTATTTAATTTAGTAGCCAGGTATTTTTTGCCTGCAGGGAGACGCACTTCTGGGACTTTGTGTCTGGGGTGCCAAAATAACTTGGCCAGCCTTGGAAGGTAGAGAGCTGCCTTGCGCTGGGAGAGGCAGGATTCTGGGTTTGGGAAGCAAGCCTGGAGGAGACAGAGAGGGATGCGAGAACCACCTTCAAGGATCTCAGTACAGTGGTTCCTCGGGTTAAGAACTTAATTCGTTCCGGAGGTCCGTTCTTAAACTGAAACTGTTCTTAACCTGAGGTACCAGGGCCTCCTGCTGCCACATGATTTCTGTTCTCATCCTGAAGCAAAGTTCTTAACCTGAGGTACTATTTCTGGGTTAGCAGAGTCTGTAACCTGAAGTGTATGTAACCTGAAGCGTCTGTAACTGTACATTGCATGGAAGAGGGAGCAAGTCTGGAACCAATGGATTCAGGTTACAAGAAAAAGATTCTGACTAAATATCAGGAAAACGTTTCTGACAGTCTTCTTCTTTCTTCTTTGGCGATCCCTCGTAGCAGAGTAAGATTGTCTTCCCTGAACACGGTCTTAGGAGTGAGTCCGTAAGTGACTGTGGAGGCCAATTCTGGATCCACACGTCCTTCCACAGTGGGGACATCAGTTTCTGGGCGGGAGTTGATCATGGTGTGGATTTGCCCAGAGGAATGCCTTCCTCTTAGCACGTTTCTCCCTTGCGTCCTGAGTTCCAGCGTCTTCAGAGCCCATGACACCTTTGGTCAAGGCTGTTCTCCAACTGGAGCGCTCGCAGGCCAGTGTTTCCCAGTTGTTGGTGTTTATACTACATTTTTTTACATTAGTCTTTAAACCTCTTTTGTTGACCACCAGCATTATGCTTTCCATTTTTAAGTTTGGAATAGAGTAGTTGCTTTGGAAGACGATCATCAGGCATCCGCACAACATGACCAGTCCAACGAAGTTGATGTTGACAGTATAAGCTGTTTGACAGTGGAACAGACTCCCACAAGAGATTGTGGACTCTCCTTCCTGGGTGGTTTTTAAGCAGAGGTTGGATGACCATCTGTCATGGCTGCTTTAGCTGCGATTCCTGCATTGCAGGGGGCTGGACGAATGGCCGTCGTGAGTCCCTTCCGACACTATGATTCAATGAACCACACACTCTCCACAACAGCCCGGCAGGGGGCCAGACTGGATGACCCTTGGGGTCCCCCTCTCACTACACAATTGTCAGAATTGTTGACACTGACTGGCAGTAGTAAGGAGTGCCCTTTGCCTCTGAGCCTGCCTGGTTCTGTGGCCCTGAGCACCATTACGGAATCCTGCCTTATGGAAAGCATGTGCTGTTGCTCTTGCGCTCTCTCTCTCTCGCTTCCCCGCCAGCCAACTTTCAGGGGGTGCCCCCAAGTTCTGTCATTGCAAGAGGGGGCAAAAATGCCCCTCCCCACCGATTCCCTTCAGGAGATTTCTTCCCTGGGAGACCATTGGTCATCCTGCCAGGGAGGGGGTCCATCCCAGGCCTGCCCCCTTCCCCTTCTCCCTCCAGCTGCACATTCCAGCCTTTGTTACCTGTCTGTGTGGTGCCAGCTTTGGGGGAACCATTCCAGAGCCCCCCCTTTGCCGAAGTTCATTAGCTCACTTATTAAAAGGGCTGACAGACATGCTGAGAAAGCAGCAGCCCCCCCCCCCCCGTGACCCCATCATGCTTTGGGGAGGGGGCATTCCTGAGCTGCCCAGGACCCACTCCAGCCTCACTCCCACTTCAGGGAGCAAGAAGGGGAGTTCTCCTCTCCCTCTGCTCTCCCCCCCCCCACTAAAAAAAGCAGGATTAAATCCATGCCTGCCTTAATGACTGTGCTAAGAACACAGAGAGGAGCAGAGACAGAATCTCAAAGATGTCGAGGGGACAGGCCCTGCCAGTGGCGTAGTGTGGGGGGTGCAGGGGGGCCCGGGCGCAACATCTGGGGGTTAGGGTTAGGGGGCACAAATCCACAGGTTAGGGGGCGCAAATCCATGGGTTAGGGGGCGCAAATCCACAGGTTAGGGGGCGCAGATTACTTGCCTTGCCCCGGGTGCTGACAACCCAAACTACGCCACTGGGCCCTGCCCTACATCATGGGGTCTGGGGGATCCCACTGCTCCCTCCTCCTGGGGTGGGCAAGGGTGGCAGCCCTGGGAGGGGGGGGGGTCCCACGCCAGGAAAGAGCAACTGATGGTCTCCAGAGCGAGCAGAGTAGCAGAACCACAACTCTCCCGCTTGGGCAAAGTAGCGTTTCCTGCCCTGGGTGCTCGCCTGCACTTTTTCCAGTGGGAGAAATCACTTGGAAAGTATTGCATCCAAACACAAAAGCTAATGCCAGGTGTTTTTTGGGGGTGGGGTGGGGAGGAATCCACGTGTGGGAGGCTAGATGCCTTCCCAGTTCAAACCCAAACCCTGCATGGCTTGGAAGTTTTGGGGTCACCTCTTTCAGACACTAAAGCACTTCCATGTGTGGCTGTTGAAAACAAATAAATCTGCCCTTTTCCCCTTATGGGGTATCCAAGAGCCCATATAGAGTCCTTACATAGGTTCCCTATTGGTAGGAG
The DNA here is from genome assembly GCF_964188305.1 of Podarcis bocagei. Classification (NCBI taxonomy): domain Eukaryota; kingdom Metazoa; phylum Chordata; class Lepidosauria; order Squamata; family Lacertidae; genus Podarcis; species Podarcis bocagei. Next base: position 55,467,722 of record NC_138139.1, on the reverse strand, counting down.
AGAATAACAGAGGCCAACCAGAGAATATTGAGAAGCAAAGCAGCTAGTAAGCTTGATCTTTATTGATCTGTTGCAACAGGGTCTCCCCTCACACGCAGGAGAGAGGAGGAACCCCGAAAAATGGTGCGCAAGGCCTTATAAAGACTTTTGAAATTGCCACCCTGTAGATCAAGACCACCCCCCAGAAACATCATAGGTACATCACAGAAGTGGTGTAGCTCAAGACCACCACCACCCCGACACATCATACCTACATCACGGAAAGGGCGATCTACAGCAGAAATCTGAGTGCTTTGTTTACCTCCTGTCTGCCAGGTTACCTCTTTAATGGTCACTTGACTGGATTGCCTGAGGAGCCTGGCCTGTCTTTCATAATGATAAATACTTAGTTCCTGAGCCAGGTCAGGCTCACACCCCATTCATATCTTAAATGTGCCTTTAAGACAGGATTTGTGAGGAAAGAGACAATGGGGAGGTTTCCCACTTTGACCTTGCAGAGAAGTAATTGAGGTCAGTTTGGGAATCAAGAATGGTTTCAGGTTGGTCTTCCTGTGCTGATCTATGTACGTGCTTGGTTGGTACGTTTATGAATATTTAACATATATCTAAGACCTCACGCATGTGGCGCTGTGGGTTAAACCACAGAGCCTAGGGCTTGCCGATCAGAAGGTCGGCGGTTCGAATCCCCGTGACGGGGTGAGCTCCCGTTGCTCAGTCCCTGCTCCTGCCAACCTAGCAGTTCAAAAGCATGTCAAAGTGCAAGTAGATAAATAGGTACCGCTCCGGTGTGAAGGTGAACGGCGTTTCCGTGCACTGCTCTCGTTCACCAGAAGCGGCTTAGTCATGCTGGCCACATGACCCGGAAGCTGTACGCTGGCTCCCTCGGCTAGTAAAGCGAGATGAGCGCCGCAACTCCAGAGTCGTCCGCGACTGGACCGAATGGCCAGGGGTCCCTTTACCTTTTAAGACCTCAAAATTCCTATCACAGGGTCCACTTGCAGGAATGAGCCCCACCCATGAGGCAGCCCTGTGCATCAGGAACTGAGAATCTCCAATCCACCAGGGCTCTTGATTCATTCCTTTCCAGAGCACTCTGCAATTCAGCACCTTTAAACCCGGCACTCAGCGCCAGCCCTGCTGGGACTGGAACTGCATGGGGGGGGGGCGTGAAGCACCTCTACAGTCCGGCTGCTGGCTCTGACCTCACCTGGCCTCAGGTGATTGGCAGGTGCCCACTATGATCCACCTGTCCAGATCTAGATATGTCCAGCAAACCAGCTCCAGCTCCTGGCTCTTGGTCTACTTGTCTACTGGGCAGGGGCACAGAGAGGCATCCGCTGCAACTCTTTGGGCGTCTGTGGGATTCAGGAGCCTAGGAAACTCTCAACCCAAGACAAGGGCTGCTCTTGAGATATGGGAAGAAGCCAAACAGGAGTTTCTTTCCCCCCTTTCTCCTTCTGTGATGGAACTCCTATTTGGGGACTTCCCCGGCTTTTTTCTGGCCCAGGTAGGACCAGTCTGGATAGTTAGCCTTGACGTTTTCATCCTCAAAAAAGTTTTTGAGTTTCTGTTGAAATGAGGCTGCATTTTAATGTTGTATTTTAATCTTGTGTTTAAGTTGTATTTCAATCAATAGTTTTATATCTGAGCTGGGGAGGGTGGGGTATAAATAAAATTTATTTTTATGATTATTATTTAGTCACCCCTCTGGAGAGGGCAGTGTTCCTCCTGGGCTGTTGACAGTTTTTTGGGGGGAGCCACATCCTCATGGAGAGAGGGGAGTGCGCGTTTTCTCTCCAGATCTTCCCCACCCTTTCTTTGCCCCCCACCCACGGGTGTCCGTCAGTAGCACCCAAAGGCCAGGGGTTTCCAAAAGTTTGCTCCATTTCCCTTTGTTTCCTTGCTGGGGGGCTCTCTTGCACAAGTCTGTTCCTCTGCTCTTTTCCGGTGACCTTTGGAGACATGAAATGATGACAGGCTAGGCTGACCCCCCCCCTCCCTCTGAGACATTGCTAATATATACAAGGAGGAGAGAACGGTTACGCAGGATGAAATCATCAGCTGGAGTGAAAGAGGTGGAATGACACTGGAGTGTTTTGACCCACGATTGCCCGCCTTACAATGCGCAGAAAAACGCTCTGTGACTTCCCAGGGACTTGGCAGCAAGGAAGCAAGATGGGTTTTTCCGACTAGTCACAAGACGCCTCTGTGCGACCAGGGAGATGTGGCTGCAGTGAGACATGCGCCACTCCCTTTGGAGGGGGGAGCGCATGGAGCTGCTCTTCTCCCCCCCCCCCAGGGTGGGAGCCATCTCTGCCCATCACAGGGAGCAATAAATGTAAGTCGTAGAATTATAGTGTTGGAAGGGACTCCGGGGTCATCTAGTCCAACCCCTGGGGGTGCAGGAAACGCAACGGAAGAATCCCTGGCACGTGGCTATCCAACCTCTGCTTGAAAACCTCAAACGAAGGAGAGTCCATCACCTTTGGAGGTTAAGTGCATCGCATTGTGCATACCACCAGAAAGCCCTTCCCAATACTGAGTCAGAATAATAGTAGTAGTAATAAATGGGGACACGGGTGGCGCTGTGGGTTAAACCACAGAGCCTAGGACTTGCTGATCAGAAGGTCAGCAGTTCGAATCCCTGCGACGGGGGTGAGCCCCTGTTGCTCGGTCCCTGCTCCTGCCAACCTAGCAGTTTGAAATCATGTCAAAGTGCAAGGAGATAAATAGGGACCGCTCTGGCGGGAAGGTGAACGGCGTTTCCATGAACTGCTCTGGTTCGCCAGAAGCGGCTTAGTCATGCTGGACACATGACCCGGAAGCTGTACGCCGGCTGCCTCAGCCAGTAAAGCGAGATGAGCGCCACAACCCCAGAGTCGGTCATGACTGGACCTAATGGTCATGGGTCCCTTTACCTTTACCTAGTAGTAGTAGTAGTAGTAGTAGTAGTAGTAAAAATTTATTCCAACCCTACCCATCTTGCAACAAAATATTAAAAATACAATAAAGTATCAAACATTAAAAACTTCCTTAAACAGGGCTGCCTTCAGATGTCTTCTAAAAGTCAGAGAGTTGTTTATTTCCTTGATATCTGATGGGAGGGCATTCCACAGGGCGGGTGCCACCACCAAGAAGGCCCTCTGCCTTGTTCCCTGCAACTTCGCTTCTCACAGTGAGGGAACTGCCAGAAGGCTCTCGGAGCTGGACCTCAGTGTCCAGGCAGATCGATGGGGGTGGAGAAGCTCCTTGCCGTTTGGATTCATGGGATTGGGTCCAGAGCAGCAGAAAACAAGCTTCCTCCATCTTGCAGGGGGCAGCCCTTCGGACGTCTCTCCCACCCCCTCTTCCCTTTTCCAGCCTTGGATGCAGTTTGGGTAGTAAAAACTCCCCGTATGCGGAGCCCTGAAGATGCCTCTGCCGGACTGAGGCCCTGGGGACTTCCTCCTGAATCCTCCTGCCCAGAGCCAAACACAGCTGGGGGGCTGGCAGGGCAAGGGCTCCCCCCCCCCGGGCTATGGGACGTCCAGTTTGCTGCAGCTGGTGCAGAGCAGCCCTGGGGGGCAGGCAGGAGACGCAGCGCAGAAGGAGGCTGGGTGGGGCTCCCTTGACCCTGCCAGATGGCTCTACCTCACTTGCCTGACTCAAGCGATAGACATTTGGGGGCAGGGGCAGCCAAGGTTCGACGCAGGGGCGGCAATCTGGGGCAGGCACACACACCCCCTTCAGCAGCTTCAGAGAGAGCTGCAGTGCGGCGACTGCATGGGGCTCTGTGCCTTTATCCGTAAGAGGAAGGACGCCTGCTTGGCATGTAGAATGTCCCAGGCAGGGCTGAGAAAGGCTGCCCCCTATTCCCTCCCTGGTGAGCCTGGCAGAGGCGCCACATGCCAGGGGTGGGCGGAAGTGGGGAAGAGTAACAGATGCGGGTCTTTGAGCTGCTGGTCTGTTTTCGTTTTCCTCCCTCTTCGTTTCGTAAGCTGACTCCCTGGTGCAACAGCCTCCAGAGCTGTGGCAAGAGCCGTAACGGTGGTCTGTCCTTTCCAACAGGGGGTTAAAAAATATAGTTTGCAAATCCACCTCGTGCCAGAGTTTCTGATTCTGGTTTTGCCCAATTATCGCAAAATATAAGCTTTGTCGTTTCTGGCATGCCCAAACCACAGACTTCATTCGAACTGTAATTAAGCTTTCGATTAGGTTTGCCCCAGTAATGGCTTTTGACTTCCAAAAAAATCCTCTATAAGCAATCTCCACTACTGGATATCAACAAACAACTGGGAAGGAGAATCCATAAAAATTCTCTTAAGAATTGTTTAACTAGTGGTGTCGGCACTGACTCGTGTCAATCTCGGGGTTGTGGGTTTGAGTCCCACGTTGGGCCAAAGATTCCTGCATTGCAGGGGGCTGGACTAGAGAACCTTCGTGGTCCCTTCCGACGGTACAATCCTGAGATCCTCTGATTCCCCTGTGACCCCTGGGTGTCCAAAAAGCAGGAAGTTAGGCAGCACCAGGTGTCACCTGAGGACGAGGGGGGGCAGGACGACTGGCCAAGGAGAGGTGGAACCCCCCCTTGCCCAGGTGTAGTTTTTATGATGGAATCCACCCCCCCCCATGTTGCACGAGACTGAGCCCATAGACCAGGGGTCTCCAAACTAAGGGCCGCAGGCCGGATAAGGCCCGAGGGATTCGTTTATGTGGCCCGCAGCGACCCCCACCGCAGCTCACTGCCACTATTTCCAGTGCTTCTCCGACCCGGAAGTGCGCTGGTAATAGCGTGTGCGCATGCATATGGGCACAAGCTCCCCCGCCCTCCGGCCTGCCACACAATCGGCACTGGAAATACTGGCCTGAGGCGCGGTAAGTTTGCTGACCCCTGCCAAAGACAAATAACCTCCCAGTTCCTAAGGAAGAGTAAAGGCAGGGGGTAAGAATTGTACACTATTGCTTTGAATGGCGGGGGGGGGGGTGTCTTACCAGAAACATGCCCCTGCGCCTGCCTTGTAGGAACTACCGCAATCCACTCCAGCACTAAACCCTCACCATGCCTCCTTCCCTGGGAACAAACCCAGTCGGGCTCTGCCAGCAGAATCCAACTGGGCTGCGAACCAGATTTCTGGAAGGGCAGGAACTTGGGTGGGGTCTTGCAGCAGAACGGTCAGAAGTCCCACTGTCCAACCTGTCTCTCTCTTTCCCCCGCAGGAGCTGCGCCATGAGGCAGCTGGCGCTCTGGGCGCTGCTGGTCTTCCCCGCTGGGATCCTGTCCCGGGGCTGCCCCTCCGAATGCCAGTGCGGCCAGCCCCAGACGGTCTTCTGCATTTCCCGGAGGAGCCACACCATCCCGCAGGGCCTCCCCCCGGACACGGCCAACCTGTACGTCTTTGAGAACGGCATCCGGTCCCTGGGCGAAGACAGCTTCACGGGGCTGCCGGCCCTCCAGCTGCTGGACCTGTCCCAGAACCTCATCGCCAGCCTCCCAAAGAACGTCTTCCGCCCGCTGGCCGGCCTCCGCAACCTGGACCTCTCCGCCAACCAGCTGCGGGAGGTCACCAACGAGAGCTTCCACGGCCTGCGCCTTCTTGAGCGGCTCTACCTGGAGCACAACCACCTGCAGCACATCCACCCGGCCGCCTTCGACTCGCTGGAGAACCTCCTGGAGCTGAAGCTGCAGGACAACCAGCTGCGGACACTGCCGCCCCTCCAGCTGCCCGCCCTGCTCCTCCTGGACGTCAGCCGGAACAAGGTGACCGCCCTCGACCCAAGCGCCTTCCGCGTCCCCAACCTCGAGTCGCTGAAGATCGCCGGGCTGGGGCTGGGCGAGGTGGAGGAGGAGCTGCTGCGGAGCGTGGCCACCCTGCATGAGCTGGACGTCTCCGACAACCTGCTGCCTGCGGTGCCCTCGGCTCTGCAGCTCCTGCGGGGTCTCACCAAGCTCAGCCTAGCCGGCAACGCGCAGATCTCGCACCTGCGCCCCGAGGACTTCCGCGAACTGCGCAACCTGCAGGAGCTGGACATCAGCAATCTGAACCTCAGCAGCCTCCCGGGGGGGTTCCTCGCCTCCTTCCCCCGGCTGCGGGCCGTGGCGGCCGCTGCCAACCCCTTCAACTGCGTCTGCCCAATGAGCTGGTTCGTCAGCTGGGCCGCCAGTGGCAAAGCTCTGCTGCGGAGGCCCGAGGAGACTCGCTGCCACTTCCCGCCCAGGAACGCCGGCCGGCTGCTCCAGAGCCTGGAATATGCAGACTTCGGCTGCCCGGCCACCACCACCACCAGCAGCGTGGGCACACAGAAGACCGCCGGCCCAGATGTGGCCGAACCTGCGCCCAGCCGCCCGGATGCACCCAGCACGGCCATCCCCACGGAGCCGATGTCGGCCACCTCGCCCACCACGCCAGAAGGCCTGCCCAGCGCGGAGCCTCGCCTCTGCCCACCGGGCACCTGCCTCAACGGGGGCGTGTGCCGGCTGGATGCCCGGAACCACCTGGAGTGTGCCTGCCCTGTGGGCTTCACCGGCCCCTACTGCGAGACTAGGGCCCGGGCGACAGCCGTGCCCACTGCCGCCCGGGTACCCGCCCCTCCCGAGCGGCTGGCCATCAAGCAGGTGGGGGGCACCTCGCTGAAGGTGGACCTGCAGAACGAGGCCTGGTCGTCCTTGGAGCTGAAAGGGATTCGCCTGACCTATTGGAGTCTCTCCGGGCCAGACAAGCGCCCTGTCACCCTCCGCCTGCCGGCCTCTCTGCCCGAGTACACCGTGCGAGGCCTGGCGCCCAACTCCTCCTACCACATCTGCGTGGGGCCGCTGGGGGCCAAGGCGCACGAGGATGACCTGTGTGTGGAGGCCCGCACATTGCACCTGACTCACCAGCAGCATGCGCCCGTCACCCAGGGCAAGGGCACCAGCCTGGCGCTTGTGGTGGTGCCCGCCGTGGCTTCTGCGGTGCTGCTTGCTGCTGCCGTGGCCGCTGCTTCCTACTACGTGCGCCGGAGGAGGAGGAGGAGGAGACAGGCTCACGCCGCCTCTGGAGCTGCCAGCCCGCTGGAGCTGGAGGGGGTGAAGGAGAACGGGGACCTGGGGGGCCACGGCCAGAAAGCGGCCCCCAATGGCCTGGAGTACGAGGTGCCGCTCATGCAGCCGCAGACAGCGGGCCGGCCTGCACCCAGGACCCTGCGGCCTTCCTACTTCTAGAGCCAAAGAAGGAGCCGAGCGAAGCTGGCAGCCGGGGGCGAAAAATCAGGTCCCAGCCTGCCTGGGGGGTTGCCTCGTAGCAACACGGAAGTCCCCTAAGGTGTTCTGAGCACAGCATCCCCAGGGGTGAACCCCATGCCGTCGGACTAGGTGGCCGCTTAGCCGTGGCCGCCCCAGGGATGTCCGGAGCGTGGCCAGGGGCCGCGGAGCAAGGCAAGAGGGCTCCATGTTCTGGCAACGAAGGATCCTTTTGCTGAGCCGGGGGCAAGCAGATGAAGGAAAGACCAGCAGCCCCTTCTGCTGGGGGGGGCTTGAAGTCGGGGTGGGGGGAGGGGGCACGAGACGGAGCTCTCTGGGGGAGCTTATCGGGAAACAAAGCTTTATGGACGCTTAGAGAATATTTATAAGACAGGATTATGTCCCATTTCTTCTGGGAACAACTCTCTTTTCTAACACGGACGGAGCCTTTTTTGTAAAAACCGGGCTGTGTAAGCGTTTTTGTACAAAAAATAAAAAAAATTAAAAGGAAAGAGGTGTTTCTGGAGTGTGATGAGTGGGTGGGTGGGGCTCGAGGGTTGTGTGTGGCTGGGGTGGGGTCCTCGCCACCTGCCATAAGGGACGGTGGCCGTAAGGGGGAGGTGGGGGTCTTGCACTTGGGGAGGGTGGGCGGGAGGCTAAGGACCCCCCGTGCACTCAGGGACAGGGGCGAAGACCACTCACACATGAACTTCCCGCACAGCGAGGGAGACCCCCCCCCCAAGACGGGGAGACCTATAACATGTCCAAGGTGCTTTAGTTAAGATTCCTGCTTTGGGGGGGGCACAGCTAGATGACTCTTGGGAGTCCCTTGCAACTCTTAAGACCTGGTGATTCTCATACCCTCCAAGTGTCCCGGTTTTCCAGGGACACTCCCGGAATTACAGAAGCTGTCCTGGTTCATGATTAAATCCCAGAATCTCATGGTTTCCCTTTTTTCCTTTCCTCCACATCTCAGAGAACAATTAAAAGTGGAGAGAGAGGGAGAGAGGAGAGGAGAGAGGAGATGTCCTGTTTCTGCTGAAAATAAAAACCCTGCACCAAATGAAGGAAATGGTGAAGCTGCCATAGAGAGCCCTTCCTGTAATTTTGAAGAAAAAAGCCACCAAACCACCACTTGAAATTCTTTCTTTGCAATGCTTCCGCAGCCAGCCATTTCTTAGGAAAAGCAGTGAGTGCTGATCCCTTTATTGTAAATAGAGTGTCACACTGTCTACTCAGAAGCAAATCCCACTGTAGTCCATGGAGCTTACTCCCAGGTAACTGGGTCAAGACTGGGCAGCCTGCAGTCTGAAGCATTTTTGCTCAGAACGAAGTCCCACGGGCTGCAATAGGATTTGCTCTCTGGTATGTTCCTGATCAATCTCACAATTTCCACTTAGCATTTATTATTATTATTATTACTATTATTATTATTCTCCGACTTTTTCCCTGATGGGGACTCACGGCCGCTTACAGCTAAAATTCTATCTCCATTTATTTGTGGAAGGTGCACACGATTCCTTTCCCCGCACATTTTTCCTTTACAATAATCCTGTGAGGCAGAGAGGTTGCCATTGGCTGGAGGTGACCGATGTCGATCAGCAGATGACGTCTGTCTGTGCCGCAAGATCAAACTCTGGAGAAGCTTCCTGATGGGAGAACAGGACGTCCCTATTTTATCAGAGAAATGTTGGCGGGTATGGATTCTATCTAGTTCAATACTGTCTACACGGGCTGGCAGCAATGGCTCTGGTGTCAGGCAGGGCACATTCCCAGCAGCCAATGCCTGGAGACTGAACTTGAGGCCTTCTGCTCTGCCATGGAGCCACAATGGCCGTTCCCCTCCGGACGCTGCGAGGACCGATCTGCCGAAGGGGAGCCAGTGGTTTCTGCAGGTCCCTTCCAGAAATCCTTGAGGATGCTCAGAAGGAGATGCTGAGCTCCAGAGGGAGCCTTCCTGTTTCAACACCTTGCCGGAGTCTCTAGGGCAGGGGCCAGCAAACTTTTTCAGCAGGGGGCCGGTCCACTGTCCCTCAGACCTTGTGGGGGGCCGGACTACATTAAAAAAATGAATGAATTCCTATGCCCCACAAATAACCCAGAGATGCATTTTAAATAAAAGGGCACATTCTACTCATGTAAAAACACGCTGATTCCCAGACCGTCCATGGGACTGATTTAGAGGGTGATTGGGCCGGATTTGGCCCCTGGGCCTTACTTTTGCCTACCCATCCTCTAGGGTTCTCAACCTATGGGTCCCCAGATGTTGTTGGACTACAACTCCCATCATCCCTGAGCTCTGACCTTGCTAGCTAGGGGTGCTGGGAGTTGTAGTTCAACAACATCTGGGGACCCACAGGTTGAGAAAGGCTGCTCTAGGGCAAGGCTGGGAAGGACCCCCACCCCAGAGACTCGGGGCAGCCACTTCCAGTCAGAACTGGCACTACTGGGAAGCCAACCTCCCTTCCCCCACAGGCCTGATACAGAAACTGGAGCGGGCACGGCTGCCTGCCTGTGCCCACACGGGGAGAGGGGGGCACCCTTGGGCAGAGCAAGGTGTGCCAAAATGCCTCAGTTTCTTTTCCGCCAGAGCCAAGCCCAGGTCCTGTTGACACAGCTGCCTCCCATTCCAGACTCCTCTCGCCGGCCAAGAGTCCAGGGCGGCTTCCCTCTCCCCACCCGCGGCCGGCTGCGCATGGACCGGGCGAGCGCCACATGGATCTGATTAGACGGAGGGGCTTTCCAAGGCTGGATTGCACGGCCGCGGCCCCACCTAGCAGGAACGCAGCTCTTTCCGTGGCTGGGGGGGGCAGGGGGCACAGCGGATGCTCAAGGTGGGAGGGGGGACTTTCCAAACCTCTTGGTTCCAGGCACAGCCTGGGGGTGCTAAGCACTGGGCAGGGGCGTCTTAATGTGCAAATTATGCCTCTGCCACGCTGAGATGCCTGCACTGCAGGGGGTTGGACTGGATGACCCTGGGGTCCCTCCCAACTATGACTCTAACACGAGAGGCGTTGCAAGCCCAGCTCCTGTTTCCCCAAAGCCACCGGCTGCTTTCCAGCGTGGGCCCTTTGCCCTGCCCCCCCTTGCAGACCAAAGTCTAGCAGGGTGCCCTCTCTGCTCCCAAAGGCAGCCCCCGCCCTGCCTGCCCTCACCTCTGGGCCTGGCACAAGGCGAAGGTTTCCTCGGTGTGGGGGGAGCCAGGAAGGGCTGGGGCTCGCTGGGCAGGCAGGCAGGCAGGCACTGCTCCCCGCGGGGTCTCGGTGACACGCTGAAAGGGCCCATTGTCGGCTTCCAAGCAGATTTTTCAAATTAGCTTCCCAAATTCCTGCGAAAAGTGCTGCTGAGCAAATATTTTCCTTAAGAGCCATGTGGATTTTCCAACCGCAACAGGGAGGGAGATAAAAGCGCTGCTGTTACCCGGTGAAGGGCGGTGGACAAGGAAGGAGATGGAGGAAGAAGAAGAAGAAGAGGAAGAAGAAGAAGAGGAGGAGGAGGAGGAGGAGGAAGAGGAGGAGGAGGAGGGAGAGGAAGAAGAAGTAGAAGATGAAGAAGAAGAGGAAGAAGAAGAGGAGGAAGAAGAAGAGGAAGAAGAGGAGGAGGAGGAGGAGGAGGAGGAGATTTCTGGACAGACCTGCACCCTCACATTGCCAGGAGACTTTGCCGGCCAACTTGAGGCTGAATAACAGCCCTGAAGTGTTGACAAGGACTCCAGCCAATGGTCAGGGAGGAGGGTCAGATTTGGGAGTCCACCCGCAACATCTGGAGAGACTGCTTATCAAAATGCAATTTATATACTGCTCCCAAGAAGTCTGACTGGTTTACATCATAACAAATCACATTATATATATTTTAAAATAATGCAATTAAAATAAACCCACATTTTAAAACAGGGTGACACTTCTTATGCCCTCTTGCACGAGAAAATCTGGCAGGGAAAGTGCTGGGGGGACAGGGGGCTCGATCTGCAGCCCCCCCCAAAGGACAAGACTTGGCAGCTTAGAATGACCCACAAGGCTCAGAGACATTGGGGGGCGATAAACCAGCCAGGCTCTCACATGAGAGGGAGGGAGGGAGCCTCCACACACACACACGCTCCCCTGAGAGAGACCCACAGAGTGAAAGACAGGGCAAAAACGGAAGCGGCGGCTACTGGTTCCAGGAGCCTGACTCTGCGCCAGGAAAAAGCTTCCTCAACCCCAAATGAAACCCAAATCCCACTTGATGTCAGAGCCAAAGGGGTGGGGGCGACTGCCGGGGCCTCTGAGCGCAGAGGCAACGGAGGAGATGGAGGCTGGGCTTCCGGAGGCGCCTGCCAAGCCCCCCCCCAACAAGGAGCTCTGCACTCAGGGCAAGGAGCTGCCAGGCTCAGCCCCAAGTGCCTTGCCCCAGACGCTGAGCAGCCCCAGCAGCAAAGCGGCGGGTGCCAGGGTCCCCCGAGCGAAGGCACAGACATGCAGCCACTCTCCGGGGTTCAGCCAGGATTCCTGTCCCAGGAAACACCAGGGATCGAACCCAAGACCTTCTGCGTGCAGGACAGGTGCGCTGCTGCAGAACTACAGGGGTCCTCCCTGGTTTATTCCGCACTGCCTCCTAACCCCCTTTTGACACCGGCTGCCATCTACGCTGGGTATTCTTAGCAGCCACCAGGAGGAGCAGTCCTGGTGAAACAGAGAACTATCGCTGGAAGGGATCCTGGGGTCATCTAGTCCAACCCCCTTGAGATTCAGGAATATCCAGGTGTCCCATGCAGGGACCAAACCGGCAACCTTAGCGTTATCAGCACTGTGCCCTCGCCAACTGAGCTACATTATTCTCTCTCACTGCCACAAACACGTTTCCTCTCAATCAGGGCCCGTCTGCGCAACCTGGGGGGAAGGGGGGCGGCTAGCAAAGTGAATGGATATTTGTCCCTTTTTAAAAAAGATATCTATTACATTTATATACCACCTTTTCTTCCAAGGCGCTCAAAGTGATTATCCTCCCTGCTTTTCACTCTCACAACAACCCTTCTTGGTCCTAGTTCAGCACACTAACCACTAGGCCACACTGCGTCTATGGAGCCCACACATGCGGGCAGGGAAAGTGAGTTTCCCAAGCACGAAAGCTGCAACTGCACAGGGACCCCCCGGATATTATGGGGTGGCTGGTTCTTCTTCTTCTTCTTTGACACAGCACCCCTCTCACACCCCCTGAATGCCTGCCTGAACCACCTTGTGAACTTTTAACATTTCTTTTTAAAGTAAAACCAAGTGTTTTCTTTCCAGTGTCCTTGGTGATCCTGCACCCCCCCCCCGAAACGCGTTGCCATGGTGCAGTTGAATCCAGCCAGCACCGGTTGTTAAAAAGCAACATCTCTGAAGGATGGAGGTTCTGCAAACCTCTTATTTGCCTTCATTTTATTTTTTGCAAGTTCTTCTGAACACACCCAGTCTCTGGTCTGTGGCAGGCAGCCGCCTCCCCTCTCTTAGCCCTCAAGTAGCAGACTTTGAGCAAAACTTGCTGCAACCTCCTCAACTCCACTTGCCCTCCTCTGTTTTTGGAGAAGGCAGGCAACAGCCAGAAGTGGCTTTTCCAGCTTAGCCTAAATCAGATCCTTATCACCAGCCGGTCTGGCATTTGCACTAATAGCCTGCAGATGATTAACAGCACTTGCAATCAAAGGGGGTAAGGGGGGGCGCAAGGAAACTCAAGAGGCCAGGGTTTAGTCCCGCTTGCCAGGACTGCAGGCACTCTGGGCACAAGGGCTGAGTGAGATCTGCTTCTCAACATTGCGATGTATCACCAGCTAAGCATCGCAATATACTGATATATCACCATGTCTGAAATAAGGATGGAGCTATGGAGAGGAACTGGCTGGCTTCATGGTTTTTCCTGCATCGTGATTTTGACACAGCATGCACCCCCCACACCCCCATGATTCACAGTATATTGCCTGGTCAGTAATAATAATAAAATTATTTTTATTATTAATACCCCACCCATCTGGCTAGGTTTCCCCAGCCACTCTGGGCATCTGACAGCATATGTAAAACATAGTAAAATATCAAACATTTAAACTTCCCAATCCAGGGCTGCCTTAGAATCATAGAATCATAGAATCATAGAGTTGGAAGAGACCACAAGGGCCATCGAGTCCAACCCCCTGCCAAGCAGGAAACACCATCAGAGCACTCCTGACATATGGTTGTCAAGCCTCTGCTTAAAGACCTCCAAAGTAGGAGACTCCACCACACTCCTTGGCAGCAAATTCCACTGTCGAACAGTTCTTACTGTCAGGAAGTTCTTCCTAATGTTTAGGTGGAATCTTCTTTCTTGTAGTTTGGATCCATTGCTCCGTGTCCGCTTCTCTGGAGCAGCAGAAAACAACCTTTCTCCCTCCTCTATATGACATCCTTTTATATATTTGAACATGGCTATCATATCACCCCTTAACCTCCTCTTCTAAAAGTTATGTAGTTTTTAATCTTGACATCTGAAGGAGGGCATTCCGAGGGAGAGCATTGTGAAACCGTTATCACAATATGCACTTCAAACCGGTTTTGGACGATATATCACCCAACTCTAACACACATCATGATTCACGATATATCATTCAGTCAAAAACTATGGAACCAATATCACAATACAGTGGTACCTTGGTACGCGAACGGCTTGGCTCCCAAACAAATCGGCTTCCAAACGCCACAAACCCAGAAGTAAGTGTTCCAGTTTGCAAACGTTTTTTGTAAGCCAAACGTCCAACGCCGGCTTCCACAGCTTCTGACTTGAGTGAAGGAAGTTCCTGCAGCCAATCAGAAGCTGCACCTTGGTTTTCAAACGGTTTCGGGAGTCAAGTGGACTTCCGGAATGGATTACGTTTGAGAACCAAGGTACGACTGTATGGACTTCAAACCGGTTTTGGATGATATATCACCCAACTCAAACACACATCATGATTCGCGATATATTGTCAGGTCAAAAACTATGGAACCAATATCACAATGCAGTGGTACCTCTGGATGCGAACGGGATCCGTTCCAGAGCCCCGTTCGCATCCTGAAGCGAACACAACCCACGTGTGCGTGGGTCGCAATTCGACGCTTCCGCGCATGCGTGTGACGGCATTTTGAGCGTCTGCACATGTGTGAGAGGCGAAACCCAGAAGTAACGCGCTCTGTTACTTCCGGGTCGCCGTGGAGCGCAACCCGAAAATCCTTAACCCAAAGCTACTTCAACCCGAGGTATGACTGTACCGGTTTTGGACAATATATTGCCCAGGCCTAAAAAAGGCTCCGTTGGGGCTGTAGAACTTTATGCAAGAAGAGGCGCCCTTCTCAGGGCAGGAGGCCTTATCGTGAAACAACACAAAGCAGTTGCTTCTGTCCACGGTGCCACGTTACGGCTTCCCCTCTGCCATCGCTGTGTGCTGGGAAAGCAAGCGGAGCCCCAAGGGGGGCAACTGGGATTGTTGGCTTTGGGCCCAAAAGCATCCGAGGCTGGTGGTGTCAAACCTCCTCCCAGCAACTCTCCTCAGCACCCCAAATCCCAACCCCAAAATGTTGCTGGAGAGCTTGAGGGCATCAGCCGTTTCCCTTCTTGTGGCGGCCAGCCAAAGGAGCGATGTGCGCCCCTCCCCAGACCACGTCCTGGAAGCATTTGTGCCGCTTCCTGAGCTGCCCGGGGCTCAGTGGGGTGGGCCTGACCTCCCCACTGCTTGGCTAAGAAGCAGCTGCCAACCAGCTGGAAGCACTTAGCTGCAGAAGCCGCTACCTGATGCCGCGCTGATGCCCGTTAATTGCAGGAGGCCCCTCAAGGGCGAGGCCAATTCGAGGAGGACAAGGTGCCTGAGGACGCCCAGGGGGTGCGGCAGCTGGAAATGGGGATCTCTGCGTTCAGAGCACCGGATGAGACCCAGCGAGGGCCCAACTTGTGGGCACCAAGGAGGCAGCCGGCTGGCCCTCGTGGAAGACAGCTGGGCACCTTTCCCCAACCCAGGCTGGCTCCTCAGGCATTTTGGACTGCAAGTCCCACCAGCCCCAAATAACAGCCTGGTGGGAGTTGTAGTGTGACAGCTCCGGAAGGACTCAGGGAAGGGCTGTGGGGTCTCATGGAGAATCTCTCTCATCTCTAGGTAGGCCTGGGCAAAACTCCTCTCTGAGTCCCTCCTTCAAATACAGGACAGGGACCAGTTGTAATCTATCCCCCCGATGTGCTGGTTTTCTCCATTTTCTTTGCATCTGCAGGCGGGAGCCATGGAGATATGAACCTCCACACACTCTCCCATCAAAGAGGGTTTTCTTCCCCACGGAGACTTCAAATAGGACACCAACATCATGGTTATTTATTTTTTGTTTGGGCTGGTGGTAAACTACAAAAAAAAATATGGAATTGAGAGTGGGGGAAGCGATGCAGTTTGAAAAGAAATGAGGAAGCCTCTTGTTTTTAAGAACGAGCGGAGTATTTTTAAAAGCAATGGTTCAGAACGATATTGGCCAAGGGGACTCAGGCTGCTGTAATAAGGCTAGAGGCAGCCAAGGCAGCGTTGCTAAGAGAAGTCCGTCTGGATTGCAGCTGCGTTTGCGATAGCCAGCCTGTCTCTATAAAAGCACAAAGGCGGGAAGTAAATATTTGGAATGAAGTGTTTTAATTCCCCCACCCACAAAATTCCCATCCATGCACACACTGGAAACCCCCCAGAAATTTTAGATTTCCAGGTGAGCCCAAAGTCTCCAAGCCCCTTCACTGGAAGTTTATAAATGTGGCTGTTCCCTTCTGGCTATTACCAAGGCCCTTCCCCACTGGCCATTTCCAGCAAGACCCCACCACACTGCCCCCCTGCTCCTGCCAGCCCCTCTCCCCGAGGAACGCAGCACAGCACTCTGCACATTGGCAAGATGGAGGGTGGGCTGAGGAAGGAGACCGAGGGTCCAGGGTCTGGGAGCCCAGCCTTGTGAGGAACAACGGAGAAAGTTGGGTATGTTCAGCCTGGAGAAGAGGAGATGGAGAAAAGAGAGGGGAGCCACCTTCACACCCCGAAAGGGTTGTCACATGGAGAATGGAGCGAGCTTGTTTTCCCTCTGCTCCAGGGGTGAGGACCCCAAACCGATGGAAAGGAGGTTCTGACTAAACATCAGAAATAACTTTCTGATGATCACGTGACAGCACAGGGAGCGCGGTGGGTTTGTAGGCGGGTTGCGAGCACGTGATCTGAAAGGGGGAATGTTGGCTTTTCCCAAACACACCAGGGTGCGTTTCCTCAGAGGTTGTCAAGATGGCGGCGAAGGCACTGGGACTTAGGTGAGACAATACAATGTATGAAAATGAAGATGTGAAAGAAGCGATAAGGAGACTTCCTGAAGATGCACATAATGAGAGATTATTTCGCATCAAGAGAGCGTTGGACTTGTCCATGAGGCAACAAATACTTCCGAAAGAACAGTGGGCAAAATATCAAGAGGACAAACATTATCTTGAGCCATATTTGAAAGAGAAGAGTGGGAAAAGAAATAGCTGCTGCTGCTGCAATGCACTTCAGAAAAATGTTTTCTTTTAAGTTTTAAATTATTTTGTTCAGGCACGGGTCTACTGAGAAAATCTGGGTGTGGAGAAATCTCATGTAAATCTTTCCTCGCTTAATATTCATCCACCTAAAATAAACATTACCAAATCTAAAAAAAGAAGAAAAAAAGAAATAACTTTCTGATGGAAAGAGCTGTTGGACAGCGGACTGGACTTCCACAGGAGGTGATGGTCTCTCCCTCGTGCCATTTCAGATGAGACCAGGGGGCTTTTCAACAGAGGTTGGGGAGCCACCCGACAGGGATTCTCTGGTTGCCATTCCTGCATTTCCGGGGGTTGGGGTCCCTTCCAACTCTAGGAGGAGTCAAGGCCAGACCAGTGCTGTGCCCTGTTGTAAACCAAAACCTGCCCTTTTCCCCTTATGGGGTATCCAAGAGCCCATATAGAGTCCTTACATAGGTTCCCTATTGGTAGGAGAAAACAACAGAGGCCAACCAGAAAATATTGAGAAGCAAAGCAGCTAGTAAGCCTGATCTTTACTGATCTGTTGCAACAGGGTGCTCCTCTCACACGCAGGAGAAGGAGGAGGACCCTGAACCCAAGTGTGCCCGCCCTTATATAAACTTTTGAAGTTGCCACCCTGTAGATCAACACCACCCCCAGAAACATCATACGTACATCACAGAAGGGGTGTAGCTCAAGACCACCACCACCCCGACACATCATACGTACATCACACAAAGGGCGGTCTACAGCAGAAATCTGAGTGCTTTGTTTACCTCCTGTCTGCCAGGTTACCTCTTTAATGGTCACTTGACTGGATTGCCTGAGGAGCCTGGCCAGTCTTTCATAATGATAAATACTTAGTTCCTGAGCCAGGTCACAGGCTCACACCCTATTCATATCTTAAATGTGCCCTTAAGACAGGATTTGTGAGGAAAGAGACAATGGGGAGGTTTCCCACTCTGATGTTGCAGAGAAGTAATTGAGGTCAGTTTGGGAATCAAAAATGGTTTCAGGTCGGTCTTCCTGTGCTGATCTATGTACAGTGGTACCTCGGGTTAAGTACTTAATTCGTTCCAGAGGTCCGTACTTAACCTGAAACTGTTCTTAACCTGAAGCACCACTTTAGCTAATGGGGCCTCCTGCTGCTGCCGTGCCGCCAGAGCATGATTTCTGTTCTCATCCTGAAGCAAAGTTCTTAACCTGAAGCACTATTTCTGGGTTAGCAGAGTCTGTAACCTGAAGCGTATGTAACCCAAGGTACCACTGTACGTGCTTGGTTGGTACATTTATGAACATTTAACATATATCTAAGGCCTCAAAATTCCTATCACAGCCCTCCTTCCTCTCAACCCCTGCTCCAACCTATTCCTTGCAAACAATCCCCCCCGTGTGCTGAGGCACCCCCAGAGCACGGCCGCGTCCAGGGCGTGCCGGGAGGAAGGGGGCCAGCAAAGCACTGCTGGGGAAGGACGCCCCCCCCCCAAGCGAATGGCTCAGCCCTTCTTGCACAACTTGGCCATTTGCACCAGTTGTGGGCTGCTGCAACACACACACACACACACGTGCCCCTTCATGAGCAGCCTCCCCACCTGCCCTTGGCCCCTCTTGCAACCACAGCCAGCCCCCCTCCCCCAGCATCTGCTACTAATTAACCAAAACGAAGGGAAACTGGCTCCCTATTTGCTTCGGTCCAGGAGGCAGGGCTCTCTGCTCTCTGCTTGCCCATCAGGCTTTCAAAATCCATCTCAGATGAGATCAGGAGGAAAGCTTGCGGGGGCTTCCAGAGCGGACCCCCGCCCTTGCCCGGAAGCAGTGATGCAGCCCAGGACTGCCCCCTGGGGTACTCTGCCTCCCCCAGCCCTGAGAGAGGCTCCTGTGTGTCTGGAGGACAAAGCACGTCTGCGCTGGGACCCCTCAGCCAGGTCCCGGTCACCACACAGGCCAGGACCCTTTGCTGCTGCCCCACACGGGCCGGTGAGCATGGAGGGACGGGGCCCTGCGCACTCCTGCACCACACCAGCTGCTTCAGCAGTTTCCCTGACCCCCGGCGGCCGCAGAGCACGGAAGCACAGAATGAAAGGCTTTCAGCCCCACAGTTTGTTCTGCAAACAGCCCCCAGAGGACTCAAGGGCCATTCATGCAATGTGCTTGGCAAGACGGAGGATGGGAGGGGGGCTTTGGAACAGAGCTTGGCAACAAGGGGGGGGGCGAGGCAGAGAGAGAAAGAGGCAGGAGAGAGAGAGAGAGAGAGAGAGAGAGAGAGAGAGAGAGAGAGAGAGGCATTTGTCTTCAGAGCCAGGGCAACCATTCTGCAGACATCCCCAAGCCTCATGTAAGAACCTAGTAAGACCCTACTGGATCAGGCCCAGGGCCCATCTGGTCTGTCATCCTGTTCTCACAGGCGCTAACCAGATGCTGCAAGCAGGATCCCAGCACAAGATCCCTCTTCTCTGCTCCTGCAGTTTCCAGCAACTGGGATTCAGAAGCACTGGAGCCTCTGTAGCAGGAACCCCCCCCCCCATCATTCAGTTTGTACAAACTTCACACACACACACACACACACACACACACACACACACACTCACACACTACATACGCTACGCTTCTGTTATAAATCCATAGAAAATCAACCATACATCGGATTTGCACTGTTCCACTTTTATTTTACTCCATGAAGGAAGGACTACAAAATGGGGAAGGTTTGATACAGGGCAGCCATAATCCCTTGCGCATTCCAGCACATCCACAGGAGCCCTGCCCAGTTGCTGTGCCAACCCTGATGGTCCTAGACAGAAGACTATCAAGGTCACAAAAGAACTTGCATATAGGAGTGGATTCAGCACAGACTGGAACAAAGGACAGTGATCAGCTCTTCCCTCTGGGGGCAGGAAACTGCAAACTCCCCTCTCTCACCTGGAAAATGACTCATGACTTTCTGTGATGTATGCATGATGTTTCTGGGGTGGGCTTGATCTACAGCACGGGTGTCAAACACAAGGCCCGCGGGCCGAATCCGGCCCGCCAGACCTCGTCATGTGGCCCGCGTAGCCGCCGTTCCCGCCCGTCCAGTGCACCATCGCCTGGTTGTGCGCCGCGTCGCCTTTCAGCACGAAGGAGGTGGTGAGCAGAGAGGCCGCCTCCAGAGGTCCCCCACCGGCGCGACCCCGCAGGCCGCCCGCCTCGTCCCACGGGCTGCCGCGTCTCTGGCAGGGGGGGGGGAGGCTTCGCAAGGCTAAAGAGGAAGCCAGGGCAGCGAGCGCGATCCATCCCGTTCGCTGCTCTGGCTTCCTCTTTAGACTTGCGCGCCTCTCCAGGGGGGGGGGGGAGGAGGCTTCGCAAGGCTAAAGAGGGAGCCAGGGCAGGGAACGCGATCCATCCCACTGCCCTGGCTTCCTCTTTAGCCTTGCGTGCCTCTCCAGCCGCAAGAGATCTACCAGAGGTAGATCTTAACCCTTGCCTCACCTGGGAGCTTCTCTGGGCAGGAATTCCCTTAGCTTAAGTGGGGTGGGGGAAGTGTGGCAGGTAGGGGGGTACCTGCCTAGACACTGAAGCCACATGTCTCTCAGATGAAAATTGGGAGTGGGCATTGTGTGAAGTGGTCTGATGGTGGGCATTGTGTGAAGTGCTCTGATGGTGTGGGCATTGTGTGAAGTGCTCTGATGGTGTTTCCTACTTGGCAGGGGGTTGGACTTGATGGCCCTTGTGGTCTATTCCAACTCTATGATTCTATGATTCTAAGTGGCTGTGGATCTCCTGCTGCAGAACTGTAGGACTGTATAGAGTTGGGAGGGCCACCCGAGGGTCATCTAGCCCAGCCCCCTCACAATGTAGGAATCACAGCTAAAGAACGCCAGACAGATGGTCCCCCAACCGCTGCTTAAAAGCCTCCAGTGGTGGAGACCCCAAACACCTTCCGAGGTCATAGAATTGCAGGGTTGGAAGGGAACCCCAGGAGTCATCTAGTCCAGCCCCGGTGGACAGCGGGCGCAATCCATCCCATTGCGCAAGACTAAAGATGCTGCACAAGGCTAAAGAGGAAGCCAGGGCAGTGAGTGGGATGGATCGCGCTCACTGCCTTGTCTTCTTTAGCCGCGCTGGAGAGGTTTAGCTCCTGGCTGGAGAGGTTGCGCGGCTATGGATCCCGTGCGCTGTCTTGGCTTCTTTGCTCTTTGGGGCTGGTGGGGGAACCCGGGCTTCCCCCGCAGCCCCGAGAAGCTCTGGGAGAAGCAGACAGGCTGCACGCAGCCTGTCCGTTGCTCTTTGGGGCTGGGGGGGAGGGATAATTTTTTTCCCTTGATTTTCCCCTGTAAAAACTAGGTGCGTCCTGTGGTCCGGTGCGTCCAATAGAGCGAAAAATACGGTAAAAGCCCATCAACTTCAGGGGTCTCAGCCTGCTCAAATATTTTAGGCCGATACAACCGGCCCTTTGAGGGTGACCAAACTGCTGGTGCGGCCCCCGATGAATTTGAGTTTGACACCCCTGATCTACAGGGTGGGAATTTCAAAAGTCTTTATAAGACCTTGCACACCATTTTTTCTGTGTCCTTCCTCTCTCCTGCAAGTGAGGGGAGCACCCTGTTGCAACAGTTCAGTAAAGGCCAAGCCTACAGGCTGCTGTTTTGCTCCAAGTTATCCTGGTTGGTGTCTTTGTTTTTGTCCAAGGGAGCCCTCGGATTTTTCCGTTAACACCTCCGACAGTTGGAAGCAGAGCTGAGCCATCAATAGCCTTCTCCTCCTCCTCCATGAATTGGTCTAATCATCTTCTACAACAGGCCTAGGCAAACTCGGCCCTCCAGAT
The DNA here is from genome assembly GCF_964188305.1 of Podarcis bocagei. Taxonomy (NCBI): domain Eukaryota; kingdom Metazoa; phylum Chordata; class Lepidosauria; order Squamata; family Lacertidae; genus Podarcis; species Podarcis bocagei. The sequence continues at coordinate 55,446,222 of NC_138139.1, read as the reverse complement.
GTTTTGGGACTACAACTCCCATCATCCCTGACCAATGGTCCTGTTAGCTAGGGATGATGGGAGTTGTAGTTCCAAAACAGCTGGAGGGCTGAGTTTGACTTGTGCCTGTTCTAAAACCATCCAGGTTGGTGGACATCCTTGCCTCCTGGGGGGGGGGGGCGTGTTTGAGTTCCACAGTTTAACTCTGCGCTGCATCAAGGACTTCCCTCCCGGAGCTTTGTCAAAGCAATAAGGGGCATTTGAGGGCTCAGTGTGGGTGCTTCCACACATGATACGATGCTGACGGAGCTGGGGACCTAAACATTTGGAGGGCACCTGGTTGGCAAAGGCTGGGCTAGCCACACCGCCACCGTGGCTCTCACTAGCCCAGCGCCAGGTGGAAGGGAGTTCCACAGTTTAATCCTGCCCTGTGTGAAGAAGGACTTTCCTTCGCCTGCCCTGAATCTTCCCACATTCAGCTTCTTCGAATATCCACGACTTCCAGAGTTAGGAGAAAAATCTTTCTCCATCTACTTTCTCCATTTCACGAATAATTCATGACATAATTCCATCATGTCACTTTTTACTTTCTTTTCTTCCGGCCCCCCCAGCACAGCAGGAGGGCGGCAAAGGAGGCCCTTTCTGGGCACAAGGAGCTCCAGGTTGGGAGGGAGGGGGCACCCCAGTAATTTGCCCAGGGAGACAGCACTGCAAGCAGGGGCGTAGCTAGCTGCTCCGGCACCTGGTGCGGCGGGGGTGGGGTGAGCCGACCAGGGGGGCGGCGCAGCAAAAGGCCCACAGAGTCTGCCTGGTGGACACAAGCCCCACGCTGATGTTTTGGGCGGCGCTGGGCCCTGAGCCACCACAGCACTCTCAGGAGAGACTAACAACAACAACAACAATTTATTATTTGTACCCCGCCCATCTGGCTGGGTTTCCCCAGCCACTCTAGGTGGCTTCCAACAAAAATTAAAAATAAATTGAAGTGTCACACATTAAAAACTTCCCTGAACAGGGCTGCCTTCAGATGTCTTCTAACTGTTAGGTAGTTGTTTATTGCCTTGACATCTGGTGGGAGGGTGTTCCACAAGGTGGGTGCCACCACCAAGAAGGCCCTCGGAGCTGGACCTCAGCATCCTGGCAGAACGATGGGGGTGGAGACTCAGACACGCTGCAGGCCATGACCCGCGATAAGTGCCGCCCCCCGCGGCGTGGCATTTTGTCACCCCCTCGAGGACGACACCTGGGGCAACCCCCACCCCCCCCACTGCCCTTCCTGTGCCCCTGACTGCAGGAACAGTAGCAGCAGCTAATCCAGAGTCTGTGGTTGCCCAGAAACAGGGCAAATTGGTCCCCCCCCCCCTTAGGGGCTCACTGCTGATCACTTTCCCTTTCCAACAGAAAGTGTGTGTGTGTGTGTGTGTGTGTTGTTCCAAATTTTGCATATCACAAGTCCAACCAAGCCGCCCAAAGCCCTCTGAGCGACTCATCTCTTTTCCAAGAGCTTGAAGGAAAGGAATCTGGACGCGGAACAATACGCCTGCTGGATCGTGTTGCTTGCTCAGGAAAAGCCCCCCTTGCGCAGAGGAGGCGGAAAGCAGCGCAGGAGCAACAGGGCTCCTCGTCGCCCTCCTCGCCCCCCCAAGTCCCTCATCTCCTCTCCCGCTCCCCTCCTTATCAGGCTGGGTCCCAATGATACACAGGGGTCACCTTCTAACCCCAACGCAGCAAGGCAGGCCGATAAGAGAGGCTCACAGCAGCCGCCAACCACATTCCTCCCCCAGTGGTGGCGGTGGAGATAGAGTCCCCCAGCCAAAACAAGCCAGCCGCCTGGAATCAATTTACTCCCTCGCTCAGGGCTGCTTGCGAGGAGGAAGAAAGGAGCAGCAGCCGCCCACCTTGGCAAGAGGCTCACAGGCCCTGCTGCAGCCAGGAAGGGGGGGGTCTGTGCGGAGGGGGGGCTCTCTCTGCCTCTCTCGCCAAAGGAGGCCTCCTGCAGCACCCCCAAGAAGCTGCAAGTCCACACGGACTGACTCATTTGCCCAGAGAGAGTGGGAGAAAAGAGGCTGGAGGCGATTCTGACTCTCCGCAGGCGACCAGCCACCCCAGAGACACGTGGAAAGATTGCAGAAGACCGGAGCGTTATTCAAAGTGGGGAGGGGGAGACACCTCACCTCCTGATTTCCTGCCGGGCATCGTGCAGAGACAGCACTCATTCATTCATTCCTTCGTTTGTTTGTTCGTTCTTTCCCAATATTTATACACCACCTAATGGCAAAAGTCCTGTGGGTGGTTCGCAAGTAAAAGATCGAAAGCCGTAAAATACTCTAGGAAACTAAACTCTTGCACAGAATAAAACCCACAAGCAGAGGAGGGCGTCAGTACAACAAACGCAAAAAGCAGTGGGGGGGGAATTCTGACGAAAAATGCCTTCATCCGGCACCTAAAAGAGGTCATCGCGCAGGTGCTAGGCAGACATCCCTGGGGGTGCCAACACTGGAAAGGCCCTTCTCTGGAGCAGCCAGCCTCATGCATTTCATATCCGAATGAAACACTCCTGGCCTGGGGTCAGTGGCAAGTGCTGAAACTGGAGAGACCTGCAGGGTTGGCCCCCTTCTATCCCAGGAAAAGGCCGCCAACAGATGCATTCGCCCAACATGCAGGGACAAAGCAACCTCAAAGAGTCCTGTGGGTTGTTGCATTCAAAGCCTAGAAAGCTCAGACGGGTTAAAGCCAAAGGTTCCCAAATTCTTTTGGGCCACCGCCCCCTTGGCTCCTCTGCCCCGTAAAAAGCCTTATTCAGAACGGCGGTTTGCACAACCCACAAAGGAAGACAGCAGCACAATCAAATTCAGAACGGTAACAGCCGATTGCACGTTTATTCCAAATCCAGTTGAGACAATTTAGTTTGATGAGTTCAACAAAATGGGTGGACGTGATTGAGGGGCACCAGCTATTAGAAATCTGATGAGCATTTACTGTATTTTTCGCTCTATAAGACGCACTTTTTCCCTCCTAAAAAGTAAGGGGAAAGGTGTGTGCATCTTATGGAGCGAATGCAGGCTGCGCAGCTTTTGCTGAAGCCAGGAGAGCAAGAGGGATCTCTGGAGAGCAGCTGCGCAGAGAGGGAGAGAACATGTTTTTCCTTGTTCTCTTCCTCTAAATCTAGGTGCGTCTTATGGTCAGGTGCGTCTTATGGAGCGAAAAATACAGTGTTTGCAATGCCAGTGTGCCCCCCCAATCCCTTGCCTCTTGTCATCCCCAAGTCACCCCACTTCCTCCCTGGAGGGGTCATACTGACACTTAGAGTTAGCACTGGGTTAAGCGCACCCCTGTTCTGCCTCCAAGGCTAAACAACAACCCCCCCCCTCAGCCCCACAGTGGCAACTCCAGCCGAACAGCACCCCAAAAGCCACGCCCGTTCCCAGCCCCCCACCTGCCCCCTCCACCTCACTGGTCTTACCTGGGAGATGCATCTAGGGTGATGGAGGCCAGAGAGTTGTCAAACCTCCGCGTGTCCCAAAGCCTGACTTCGCGCTCCCGCACCTGGAAAACAGGCAGGATGCTGGTCTCTGGCAACCAAAAACTCCCCACTTGGCTCCTTGCTAAGTGGCAATTCCTGCATTGCAGGGGGTCAGGCTGGATGACCCTCGGGACCCTTGACAGTTCTATGAAAGCTAACAAGAAAGAGGCAGCTCCTCCACCCAGGGGTTGGCTTCCGCCAGATGTTCTGGCCCACAACACCCAGCCAGCGCTGCCCTGTAGACAGAAACATCTGGAGGGTACCAAATTTGGGGAGGTTAGCCTTTGGCTTCATTTCAATTGGCTGTGCTGACCAAGAGGCTAGTCCTCAGGCCCTGTGTGTCAGCTCTGCGCCAGAACCGCCAGGCAGAGCGCGCATCTCGGTTCCTGTCTGCTCCAAGCCCACAAAGCAGAGTCTTTGCTCCCGCCTCAGCTCATTAGCCAGCACTAATTTTCTTCTTCGTGATTTCCTAAAGGTGGGAGAGCTCAGTTGGTAGAGCAGGAGACTCCAATAATAATAAGAATAAGAATAATATTTTATTATTTATACCCCACCCATCTGGCTGGGTCTCCCCAGCCACTCTGGGCGGCTTCCAACAAAATATTTAAACTCAAGTGGGGGGAATGATGGAAAGCTAAGCCCAGAAACATGAAGCTGAAAATTACCCATGGAAAAATAAAGGGAAATCACCAATGAAAAATATTGGGGGGGGGGGTCAGCTGTTAAATGCTTTCGATCCAAAATTAAAATATCAAAAGAGGCTATGTTCTGTGTTTAATAATAATAATAATTTATTTGTTTCCCCAGCCACTCTGGGCAGCTTCTAAGGAAGATTAAAAATACATTAAAATATCAATTCTTTTGGGTTGCCAATGCATTGCCGATCAATTAAGGAGGCTCAAAGGCACCCTGAGACGCACCGAAATCTCAGGGTCGCGGGTTTGAGCCCCACCTTGGGCCAAAGATTCCTTCACTGCAAGGGGTTGGACTAGATGACCCCCGGGACCCCTTCCAACTCTTTGGCTCTGTTATAAAGGGGATGGAGGCAGGTACCGTACCTGGTTGAATCCGACGGAGAGGAGGCAGCCTTCGGCGTCCACCCAGATCAGCCGTGAGTCCTTGCCGTTCGCGTGTGCCAGGACGCTCTGCAAGGAAGGAGGGCAAAAGGCTGTCAAGAGCCAGGCTGGGAGAAGAAGCCGCCCATTTCGCAGGTGCCTTGCCTGGAAAACTGACTCCCACCCGCTGTCTCTGCCCTGCCTCCCTCTCTCTCAGTTGCAGGTTCGGCATGGGTCCCTTGGGCCTGTATCTGAGCGATGTGAGCATGCGCAGAGGAGAAATGAACGAGAGAAGCCCCCCGGGCTTAAAAACAGGAGAACAGCTGAGAGAGGGTGACGCAGGGTCCCTCTAAGCCAGCCTTTCTCAACCTGTGGGTCCCCAGATGTTGTTGAACTACAACTCCCATCACCCCTAGCTAGCAAGGCCAGAGCTCAGGGATGATGGGAGTTGTAGTCCAACAACATCTGGGGACCCACAGGTGGATAACCGCTGCGGCTAAGTTAAGGGCAGAAAGTGGGGCAAAGAGACCCCAAAGGGTGAAAACATCATGGAATCCAATCTCAGAATCACAAGGTTGGAAGGGAACCCCAAGTCCAACCCGCTGCTAGGCAGGAATCCCTGACAACCTCTGTTTAAAAACCTCCAAAGTGTTGGTCATGTTGCTGGTTTTGTTCTTTGTGGTTTTATGGCGCTGTGGGTTAAACCACAGAGCCTAGGACTTGCCCATCAGGTGGTCGGCGATTCGAATCCCTGTGACGGGGTGAGCTCCCGTTGCTCGGTCCCTGCTCCTGCCAACCTAGCAGTTCGAAAGCACGCCAGTGCAAGTAGATAAATAGGTACCGCTCCGGCGGGAAGGTAAACGGCGTTTCCGTGCGCTGCTCTGGTTCGCCAGAAGCGGCTTAGTCCTGCTGGCCACATGACCCGGAAGCTGTACGCCGGCTTCTTCGGCCAATAAAGCGAGATGAGCGCCGCAACCCCAGAGTCGGCCACAACTGGACCTAATGGCCAGGGGTCCCTTTACCTTTAACTGCTTTATAATAATAATAATAATAATAATAATAATAATAATAATAATAATAATAATAATAATAATAATAATTTATTATTTATACCCCGCCCATCTGGCTGGGCCTCCCCAGCCACTCTGGGCGGCTTCCATAAAAACCAAAAATACAGTAAAATGTCACACGTTAAAAACTTCCCTGAACAGGGCTGCCTTAAGATGTCTCCTGAATGTCAGATAGTTGTTTATCGCTTTGACATCTGCTGGAAGGGCGTTCCACAGGGCGGGCGCCACTACCGAGAAGGCCCTCTGCCTGGTTCCCTGTAGCTTTGCTTCTCGCAGTGAGGGAACCGCCAGAAGGCCCTCGGCGCTGGACCTCAGCGTCCGGGCAGACTGATGGGGGTGGAGACGCTCCTTCAGGTATACTGGACCGAGGCCGTTTAGGGCTTTAAAGGTCAACACCAACACTTTGAATTGTGCTCGGAAACGTACTGGGAGCCAATGCAGGTCTTTCAAGACCGGTGTTATATGGTCTCGGCGGCCGCTCCCAGTCACCAGTCTAGCTGCCGCATTCTGGATTAGTTGTAGTTTCCGCGTCACCTTCAAAGGTAGCCCTACGTAGAGCGCATTGCAGTAGTCCAAGCGGGAGATAACCAGAGCATGCACCACTCTGGCGAGACAGTCCGCAGGCAGATAGGGTCTCAGCCTACGTACCAGATGGAGCTGGTAAACAGCTGCCCTGGACACAGATTTGACCTGTGCCTCCATGGACAGCTGTGAGTCCAAAATGACTCCCAGGCTGCGCACCTGGTCCTTCAGGGGCACAGTTACCCCATTCAGGACCAGGGAATCCTCCACACCTGCCCGCCTCCTGTCCCCCAAAAACAGTACTTCTGTCTTGTCAGGATTCAACCTCAATCTGTTAGCCGCCATCCATCCTCCAACCGCCTCCAGACACTCACACAGGACCTTCACCGCCTTCACTGGTTCTGATTTAAAAGAGAGGTAGAGCTGGGTGTCATCCGCATACTGATGAACACCCAGCCCAAACCTCCTGATGATCTCTCCCAGCGGCTTCATATAGATGTTAAAAAGCATGGGGGAGAGGACAGAACCCTGAGGCACCCCACAAGTGAGGGCCCAAGGGTCTGAACACTCATCCCCCACCACCACTTTCTGAACACGGCCCAGGAGGAAGGAGCGGAACCACTGTATAACAGTGCCCCCAGCTCCCAGCCCCTCAAGACGGTCCAGAAGGATGATGCTATGGTCGATGGTATCAAACGCCGCTGAGAGATCCAGCAGAACTAGGAAACAGCTCTCACCTTTGTCCCTAGCCCGCCGGAGATCATCAACCAGTGCGACCAAGGCAGTTTCAGTCCCATGATGAGGCCTGAATCCCGACTGGAAGGGATCCAAATGGTCCGCTTCTTCCAGGCGTGCCTGGAGTTGTTCAGCAACCACTCGCTTTAAATGACCTCGGGAGCAAGGGGGACACCCCACCCCACCCCCAGCTCCAGCTCCAGAGGCTCACGTCCCACTGCTCCCAGCCCCATGTTCAGGTTGGAGGGAAAGACACCCCCCCCCCAAATCAGCCCTTGGCCTCAGAGGGCTTTTTTTTTTTTTTTTTTTTTTGCAGTCCTGCTGCAATCAATGCACCCCAGTCCAGAGGGCAGAAGTTATTCTGTGGGGTGGGGTGGGGCAGAAGAGGAGCCTTCCTTTGGGCAGGTTTGGCCACTTTTCATTCATCGGTTCTGCAGCGAGACTTCGAGTCGGAGATCAGCACAGACATTTAAAAAAAGGCTTCTCCTAAGAGACCCAGACGCCATAAAACAGCAGCTGATCCATGGCACAAAATTGGAAGCAAGAAGAATTACCGATGAAAGAAGAATGGAGGATGAAACTGATGGACTATGCAGAATTAGATAAACTAACAGGAAGAATCTGAAACCTGCGGGACCAGAGATTCTCAGAAGACTGGAGTAAATTTACGGATTATTTGAAAAGTAATTGTGATGAACAGATTACGGTAGTAGGTTTGCAAGAAGTTTTGTAAGGTGAATTATTTGAAATATTACAAGAAAGACCATGAAAAGAATTATTACTTAAGGACAATTAAAGGTAATATGAAATTAAGATATGCATAATAAGTGATAAGAATGGAAAATCATCAGAGGTGTTGATGGAAGTCCAAAAAATATTGTATAAGATGAGAGGTTTTGTTGTATGAATGATAATTAATATGTTAAAAACTAATAAACATGTATATTTAAAAACAGCAGCTGATACGATAGCAAGGAAATGGTCTTTTTTTTGAACTTGGCAGTTTGCAATTTCTTAGGTGGCAAGTTTAATTTCTTTTTAACATTTTACTCCTCCCAAGAGTAAAACAGCTGGCCTAATTCAAACATGTAGTGAGGAGCCCCTCCCTCCCTCTCATCTCCTGCCATCACTGACTTTCAGCCCCCATAAACCGGCCTGCTGCTGGCCCCCTCCCCCCCCTTGAGAACAGGGCAGGCGCTGGAGGGACCCCTCCCCCCAAACTCCCTCTCCCCCACCCTTCCCTTCCTGCTTTCTGGTCCTTTGGGCAAGGGGCATTGATGGGGGCCGCGGGGGGGGGGGCACACTGACATTTAGCCAAGCTCCGCTTTTAAAGCTCAGGTCAAGAGCCCGGCGGTTCGGAAGACAAAGAAGCATCAGTCTGCGGAACTCTGAGCCTACCTCTACTTTGCTTGCAGTGGCAATGGGAGACATCGAGAAGGGCAAGAGGATCACAGCATTGTAGAGTTGGAAGGGACCCCCAGGGGCAATCTAGTCCAACCCCCTACAATGCAGGAATCTCAATCTCATTGCCCCACAGTTGAAAAGGGAGGCAAGCAAAAGGCTGGCTCTTAATCTGCACGGTCTTCTTGGATGAAAGGCTGGTCAAGCCGAAGGTTTCTCTTACACAGAAGCCCACAAAAGCAAAGGTATAGCCTGGCCAGAAGATACACTGATGGCTTGCTTGGAAAACCCCAAGAAGTATAACCCAGGAAGGCATTAAAGTGATGTTTGCTGGCACTAAGAATAACAGGGAAGAAGGTGGATTTAATACCTTAAGGAGGCCACTTCTAACCAACGGCTTCTGCGGCCTTATTTATTTCACCCAACAAATGGAAAGAACTCTCTGATGAGATTGGGTTTCAAACTTTCTATTTTCACATGCCCTTTGTTGCAACACCTCCAAGAAGCCTCCTCATCAGCCAGAGAACTTTGGTATCATGGATGGTTCTTTCTACTGGTTCTTGTACAGCAGAACATCGGTGGTCAAAAGTGATCTGTTCCAGAAGACCCTTCGACTTCCGAAACATTCAGCAACTGAGGCGCAATGGGTGGCTGGCAATTTAAATGGATAAATGCACCTCAGAAGCCGTTCAACTTCTGAGGCACATTCAAAAATGGAAACATTCCCTTCCGGGTTTTCGGCATTCGGGTTCCGAATCGTTCAGCTTCCAAGATGCTCGAAAACCGAGGTTCCATTGTATTGTAATTTATAGACTTGTGCCATTGGGCTGGAATGAATACAGTCAGGGTGACCGTACGGTCTCCTGATCATGTAATAATAAAAAACCAACAACCCTATATATATAAAAAAAGACTCTGCCCATGGAGGGTCACACAAGGGAGGCCTCGGGGTCTACTTGGGCCCCCAACTCATTCCTTTGCAGGCCCAGGAAACCAGAGCCCAGCAAGAACGCTGAGCATGCGGGAAACCAAGACCGGGGAGTTGGCACATGTTGCATGTTCAGTCCCTTCTAGGTGCCCGGATTCATATCCAGACCAGGCCGTAGAGTGGAACTGGCCTTGGCACGAGACCTCCAGGTGTTGTGGGGCTCCATCTGGCCAGCTCCCCTCAACACGGCAAGTTGACAGGGTTACTGGGAGTCATGGTTCAGCAAATGTCTGGGTTGCACCAAGGAGAGCGAAGTCACTGCAAAGCCCAGTTCACACATCTCAGCAGCCGGAAGCCCTGGCGCCTGAGGCCAAATAACGCCCCCCCCAGCCCCCTTCAGATTTCCAAGGAAACTGCCCAAGAGCTGGAAGAGAAGGAAGAGGGTGCAGCCCTTCAAAGGCAGCTGCAGAAAGCGAGGCGGCAAAGTCTAGGGAGGGAGCATTCAGCCACATCAGCACTGGCAAGAGGGGGAAACAACTGCCTCACACACACAAACACACCGAAGCCGCAGCCTGCAGCTCTGGGTCACAGCCTCTCGGAGAACTTCAAAAGCTGCCCTATAAGCAAGACGCTGTGCCAGAATCTCCTTCCCAGACTTTTGCTCACTTCCTCCGCCTCCTTCCAGACACAGATTCCTCCACCTCCACAAGTAACAGCTCAGAGTGTGCGTCACTTTCTTTCTCTTTCTTTCTTTCTCTCTCTCTCTCTCTCTCTCACACACACACCACACACACACACGCACACAACACAGCCTCTTGAACCCCGTGGGCAGCCCAGATGGCCAAGTACAAGACTCACAGGGCAGAGGAACAGGGATCAGTTTCTCTCCTCCCACAGCTGGGCCAGGGGTCCCACTGGGCTCCCCAGGGCCCCAGAAACAGAGGCTGGGCCCCTGCTGCTCTCTGTGGCTCTTCCAGGACTGGCTCCCCCCCCCCCAAGTCAACAGTGGGCTCTGCAGCCCCACAGGTGCCACTTCCACAAACGCCCGTTTCTACAGAGTGGGGCCATCCCAGATGCAACACAAAGGCCCCAATCCTTGCTGCCAGCAGCTGCACAAGCATTGCTGCTGGGGCACCCTGACACTGTCCCCAGCAGGAAGCCAAGGAACGGGGAGACGGAGCTCCTGCAGCGACCCTCTGCCTTGGGCCCCCATCTTTCTCCCTGCTCAGCCTCCCCACGGCTTCCTCGTTTTTGGACGGAGGAGCAGCGATTCGGAGGGGGTGGGGAGGGTGAGAAGAGAAGCGGAAGCCCAGAGGCTGCCCCCCCTGCTCAGCTGGGGAGCAGGAGCCTGAGAGCGCCGGCCGCACGCTGCTATAAATAGGCCTTCCCAAAACCTAGGCCAGCTCCCTTCCAGAGCTTCCCACGGCCTTCTTGGGAAGAGGGAAGGCTGAGGACGTCCCACCAAGCGGGAAGGACACTTGGCTGCCGAGGGTGGGAGCCAGGTACCCCCGAGGTGACCTCTGCGGGAGGGAAGTGGGGGGTTGGGAGAGGGAGAATGAACGCCCCCCAGAGCCTCCCTCCCCCAAAACAATCCCACAGCTGGATCTGGAGCATGAGAGGTGCGCACAGCTGGCTCCCACGCAGAGGGGAAGGGGTGGGCAAAGGGGAGCTCTTCCTCTTCCTTCTCATCCTCCTCCATCTTCCCAGGAGCCACGCCAGGTAAGAGAGATGCAGAGCGGAGCAGACATGGCTTGCTCTGGGGGCAGCCCCCCAAGGTGCAGGTGGGGGGGTTGGCACGGTCAGAGGAGAAGGGGCACAGAAGCAAAACACCAGCAGCAGCCGCCAGCGCAAGTCAAGCCAGGAGGACTCGTTGAGACGCACGGGGAAATCAGGAGGGGGACAAAGTCTGCACCAAGACAGCCCCTTTCCAGGATGACCAAGAGCCGCAAAGGGCAGCAGATTGTTTGGAAAGGAAAAGTTTGCTGAATGCAGAAGAACAGCAGGGCAGGGCACAGGCCAAGCCCCTCTTGCTAAGACGCTGCTTTCCTACATGAACTAAAACAATAAAATGTGTTTTGTTTTCGACGTGGGCATCCAGACATGGACTCCGGCCCCTCCAACTGGAGGCTGACATGGGGCAGGAGAGGCAGTGTTTTGCCACTTGACTCTGAGGAACTGGCCCAGGCTGCCAGCCACAGGGAACACCAGCCCTTCCCGTGGCTGGCCTGGCACCAGCCTTGCCAGGGCCCACGCCTGTGAAATTAGGGCCTCTCCAATGGAAAGAGAGGATTCACGAATTTGTGTAGTGAGTTCCACAGTTTGCGCTGCATCAAGGACTTCCCTCCCGGAGCTTTGTCAAAGCAATAAGGGGCATTTGAGGGCTCAGTGTGGGTGTCTCCACACATGATTCGATGCCAATGGAGCGGAGGTCCAAAACATTTGGAGGGCACTTGGTTGGCAAAGGCTGGGCTAGCCACACTGCCACTGTGGTTCTCACTAGCCCAGCGCCAGATAACAGACCAGCCACCTGGCACTTTCTGAAGTTGACGCTGTGAGCTGTTAAGAGGGGCAGGAATCCTGGGGTCCTGGCACCCAAGGAAGTTGCTCTGGAGGAAGAACAAGCAGCTTTAGACAGGGTGTCTCCGCAAAACCCAGCCCTGGCAGTGCCTTCTCCCCAACCCCACCCTGCCCCCAAACCAAAGAGGTCCAGATACCTGGCAAGCTGTAGGTTTGGCACGTGGGTCAAAGATCCGCAGCTTTTTATCCTGAGGACAGAGAAAGAAAGGGAGGTCATGAGGGACTGGGTGTTCGCCACAAACGCAGCAGCCCATTTTCAATTTAGTCAGGTGCTATATGTAGAACTATGATACTTAAGTGTCCGCAGTATCCTTGCAAGAGAGGATGGAGAGGAAGGCAGAACTTAGCCATGATCCAGTGACCTCCTGGCACCCCGACCTGGTACAGTGGGTACCAGCCAAAGCAAATAAAAGGTATAATCAACAGTAGCCTGGTTCGCACACTTTGTTAAGCCACGGTTTGTTGAACTCAACTCTGGTTTGTTTGTCCAAACACACAACGGCCATCAGCTATAGACTTGCCACACGTCAGGAAAATTCCTGACATAACCTGGTTTGGGGTGCAAAATTGGCATGGGGGGATTTTGCTGAATTGACAAAATGTCAAGGAAAACCTGGATGTATTGCAACGTGATGGAAAAAGCAGCAGAAACAGCTCAAAAAGCTTAAAATCACTATTTTGAGGTTAGGTTTCTCCCAAAAAGCTGAACAATTTGGGTTTGTTTCCAAAAAGAAAGCTTAACTATTTTGGTGGTTTCCTTAAAAAAGCTCACCAATTTTGCAGGTGTCAGGAATATGGCAACCCTAATCAACTCTGGTCAGCTGACTACCAGCAGACCAGAATGTGAAACCATGGTTTGAAGCTGGCTTAGGAATCTCTGCTTGCATGAATGCTCTGAAACGCATTCTCTGGCTTAATTCTGGTTTGCTTCAGTGCCCAGCCCTCGATGCTTGCCGGTCTACAGAGGCAAAAGCCCCCAAAACGTCAGAAAAACCAGAACCTTAAGTGAAACTACACATGGTCCCTTTGCTCTTCTGCAAGACTGATTCTGGTTAGGCATTCCTAAACACACCTGGAAAAGGTTGCAGAGCTTCCTAGGCAATGGTTTCTATGCTAGCAGATACCACAATGCTTGCTGCAGTGGTTCATGCACGTTACTATTAGTAGATAAAGCCTTTAACAGCTTGGGACCAGTTTATCTACAAGATTCCCTTAGTCCACACCCTTAGTCCAGGTGGTGGAATGGGCACAGGTCTACTACAGGTGCCACCTTTGTAAGAACCGAGTCGTTCCATGTGGCAGCATCTACACTTTGGAACTCCCTCCCTATTGATACCAAGCCCAGGCCTTCACTGGACTCTTTTCGGTGCCTGCTAAAAACAGGAGGGTCTGCAAGCCGACCCAGATCACAGAACAGCCCCACCCCCTGCAATTCTGGATGCTCAGAAAGTTGAGGCGAATTTTAATCCGCTTTCGTCTTTTTAACTTTTCGTATGTTCTAAAGTACGGCTGCGGATTTTTCTCGATTTCATCGTTTCATCTCTTTGCAAACAGCTTTGGGTTTGTTTTGTTTTGTTTTACAATCAAGCGCCACATAGATTTTATGAAATAAAGACATTTGAGGAGGTGCTCTTCGTTGTGTTTCCAAGCTGAAAGAAGCCAGCGGCCAGATTGCAGCCACAGGCTTTTCAATGCACCCTTTTGCACCAAGCGTGAGTCCTTGGGAGGCGCATTATGTGCGCGTGTTGCGCCACCCAGTGGTCGCTTGTGGTGTAGGCCATTTAAAACAGTATCACCTTAAACAGTTCTGGCTCCCCCCCAAGAATCCTGGGAACTGTAGCCTCTTAAGGGTGCTGAGAGTTGTTAGGAGACCCCTGTTCCCCTCGCAGAGCTATGATTCTCAGACTGGTTTAACAACCAATTCCTCTTCCCAGGCAACTCTGGGAACTGTAGCTCTGTGAGGGAAACAGGAGTTTCCTAACAACTCTCAGCTCCTTTAAAAAACTACAGTTCCCAGGATTCTTGGGGGGCAGGGAGAGCCGTGGTTGCCTAAAGTGGCGTGATACTGCTTGTTTATTTACTAAAGGTCATCTTCACAACAGCCCTGTGAGGTAGGCTCAGCTGAGGGATGGTCTCGTTTTTTGACAGAATTACAAGCCTGGTAGATGAAGGGAACGCAGTGGATGTAGCCTACCTTGATTTCAGTAAGGCATTTGACAAGGTGCCCCATCATATTCTTGTAAAGAAGCTGGTAAAATGTGGTCTTGACTATGCTACCACTCAGTGGATTTGTAACTGGCTGACTGACCGAACCCAAAGGGTGCTCATCAATGGTTCCTCTTCATCCTGGAGAAGAGTGACTAGTGGGGTGCCACAGGGTTCTGTCTTGGGCCCGGTCTTATTCAACATCTTTATCAACGACTTGGATGATGGACTCAAGGGCATCCTGATCAAATTTGCAGATGACACCAAACTGGGAGGGGTGGCTAACACCCCAGAGGACAGGATCACACTTCAAAACGACCTTGACAGATTAGAGAACTGGGCCAAAACAAACAAGATGAACTTTAACAGGGAGAAATGTAAAGTATTGCACTTGGGCAAAAAAAAATGAGAGGCACAAATATAAGATGGGGGACACCTGGCTTGAGAGCAGTACATGTGAAAAGGATCTAGGAGTCTTGGTTGACCACAAACTTGACATGAGCCAACAGTGTGACGTGGCAGCTAAAAAAGCCAATGCAATTCTGGGCTGCATCAATAGGAGTATAGCATCTAGATCAAGGGAAGTAATAGTGCCACTGTATTCTGCTCTGGTCAGACCTCACCTGGAGTACTGTGTCCAGTTCTGGGCACCACAATTCAAGAAGGACACTGACAAACTGGAACGTGTCCAGAGGAGGGCAACCAAAATGGTCAAAGGCCTGGAAACGATGCCTTATGAGGAACGGCTAAGGGAGCTGGGCATGTTTAGCCTGGAGAAGAGGAGGTTAAGGGGTGATATGATAGCCATGTTCAAATATATAAAAGGATGTCACATAGAGGAGGGAGAAAGGTTGTTTTCTGCTGCTCCAGAGAAGCAGACACGGAGCAATGGAGCCAAACTACAAGAAAGAAGATTCCACCTAAACATTAGGAAGAACTTCCTGACAGTAAGAGCTGTTCGACAGTGGAATTTGCTGCCAAGGAGTGTGGTGGAGTCTCCTACTTTGGAGGTCTTTAAGCAGAGGCTTGACAACCATATGTCAGGAGTGCTCTGATGGTGTTTCCTGCTTGGCAGGGGGTTGGACTCGGTGGCCCTTGTGGTCTCTTCCAACTCTAGGATTCTATGATTCTATGATTCTATGACTTGGCCCAGAGTCACCCAGGGCGTGGGCTCTCCCACTGTGCCACACTCTATAGGGCAGGAGCAAAGGGGGCGCAGAACAGCACAGAGATCTGTGGAAGCAGCGGAGTCCCTTTTGCTGGCTCCACCTACCATATTTTTTCGCTCTATAGGACACACCCGACCATAGGACACACCTTGTTTTAGAGGGGGAGAACAAGGAAAAATAATTCTCCCCCTCTCTGCTCAGCACCCCTTCAGCGAAGCGGCAGGAGAAACGGAGCCCCTTCTATTTCTCCTCCCACTTGGCTGAAGGGGCGCTGCGCAGCTCTCCCGGCTTCAGCAAAAGGAACCTGAAGCCTCCGGAACGCAGCGGGAACTTGCACTGTGCTCCGAAGGCTTCAGGGCTATCCCTGAAGCCTGGAGAGCGAGCAGGGTCGGTGTGCACCGACCCCTCTTGCTCTCCAGGCTTCAGCGAAAGCAACGCGAAGCCTCCGGAGCACGGTGGGAGCGCTCCCTCTGCGCTTCGGAGGCTATCGCTGAAGCCAAGGAGCCTGCATTCGCTCTATAGGACGCACACACATTTCCCCTTAATTTTTGGAGGGGAAAAGTGCGTCCTATAGAGCAAAAAATACGGTATTTCTTCCAGCTGCTCCTTCTGGCCACAGACCTTTCTTGGTCAGAAACAGCAGCAGCAACATGCCTGGCATCGCAGCAGGAGCAAAGTGGGTCACGGCGCAGCGGCTGGAGCCCGAGGAGGATCACTTGACCGCCACCCGCTGACCTGAAGGGCAGCTTCACACAGAAACACACACACACCGGCCCCTTGAGCCCCAGCACCTGGTCTACTACGCACCTTGCAGGACGTGCCCAGCAGACAGCCATCAGGTTTCCAAGCCAAACTCTGGACCTGGTCATCGTGAGGCTCCAGCTCTGCAGGCAAAGATAAGAGATGAGATAAAGTTCCTGGCAGGCGCCACTCATGGAGCAACCTGATCGCCCGGCCTGAGAGCGGGCAGAATAACAGGGCAGCAAAGTGCAATATGACCTGCACCCACAGATAATGATGCTTCCAGGAGGCTGAGGAAGAGGCAGGCCATCACTGCCCTCCCCGACATCTGCTTTTTGCTGCTGTCAGCCTCCTCTGGAGTAATAATAAATAATAATAAATGTTTATTTATACCCTGCCCTTCCCGGTTCAGAAAACCGGGCTCAGGGCGGCTAGCAACAAATGTAAAACACTTAATTAATGCAACAAAAAACAGCATAAAATGCTATTTTGCAATAAAGAATTGTTTTAATAAATATTATTATTATTATTATTATTATTATTATTATTATTATTATTATTATTATTATTATTATTAGGATGTTTCACTTAGTCAGACAGAGGGCCTTCTCGGTGGTGGCGCCTGCCCTGTGGAACGCCCTCCCTTCAGATGTGAAGGAAATAAGCAGCTATCTTAACTTTAAAAGACATCTGAAGGCAGCCCTGTTTAGGGAAGTTTTTAATATTTAGTGCTGTATTGTTTTTAACACTCGATTGGGGGAAACTCAGCCAGATGGGTGGGGTATAAATAAATTATTATTATTATTATTATTATTATTATTATTATTATTATTATTATTATTCAGTCAGAGGCCATCTCCTACTGTGGGATGCGTTTCTGTCCTGAAGGAAATCATCTTGCTCCCAGGGCTGCAAGGAGAGGAGTACAAGGTTTTGCATTGTGCTGAGAAGGAGGAATTGCTATTCGGGAACAGTAATTCCATCCCAGAGTCGAGGCGGCCTCTGCTTGGAGCTTGCAGACCTTGTGGCCGGTTGCTAGGCAACAGGGCCTCCTTGTGATTCCCGCTTCCTGTTCACACAACATTCCTGGCCTGGGGTGACAAACACCGCCTGCCCCTTCCTCCCAGCATCTCACCCGAAATGCAAATCTGGTGCTTGCCAGGTGTTTTGGAACTACAACTCCCACCAGCCCCAACCAGGGCTTGCTGAGGCTGATGGGAGTTGTAGTTCCAAACAGCTGGAAGGCAACAGTTGGGAAAGGCTCGTCCTTGACCTCTTCCCCCAACATCTGTTTGCTCAGAGAAACAAAGGGGAAAGGGGGGCACAAGGGGTTTTTAATCCCACCCCTGAGCTCCCTGTGACACCCCACACCGCCCCCTTTTGCCAGGGAAGCAAAGGGCAATGCTCAGCTAGCTTGCCACGATGCACCTCTACACTGTAGCTCCCTTTCTCTTTATTCTGCTTCCAAGCAGAGTTAGAAGGGACCTCCAGGGGTCATCGAGCCCAACCCCCCACAATTCCTGACAGAATATTCGGAATAAATTCAGAATATTTAGCAGAAGACTTGTTGGGAAGCGCAGAGTGCCCCTCTTCAGCTGAAAGAGACCAGTGGGAGCGGGTGCGAAAGGCGGCCTGAGGCTACCCCAGAGAGCCACCACTGCCAGCTTGGGTGGGCAGTCTTGGGCTAGAGGGGCAAACAGCCCGAGTTGGCGCAAAGCAACCAATGGAGACAAGCCGTCCTCCTGCCCTTCCCAGTCCCGTTATAGGAATTCTAAGGTTTTATATATATCTATATATAATGTTCATAAATGCACAAGGCAAACGCATACGTCTGAATATAAACCATGTTTCTGAAATAGTACAGGAGAACAATCCTGAAGCCATTTTGACCCTCCCAAATTGACCTCAAATATTTCTCTGCAAGGAGGAAGGAAATGGGAAAAGCTTTCCAATGGTCTTTGGACTGTAGGGGCTTACACCTCCCTGCACATACAGTCTGACAAGTATCTGTTAAGCTGAGCAAAGTTATCAGTATGCGCAAGAGATTCAGGAACTAAGTATCTTTCAAATCAGAACCAGTGGAGGCGGTGAAGGTCCTGTGTGAGTGTCTGGAGGCGGTTGGAGGATGGATGGCAGCTAACAGATTGAGGTTGAATCCTGACAAGTCAGAAGTACTGTTTTGGGGGGACAGGAGGTGGGCAGGTGTGGGGGACTCCCTGGTCCTGAATGGGGCAACTGTGCCCCTGAAGGACCAGGTGCGCAGCCTGGAAATCATCTTGGACTCACCGCTGTCCATGGAGGCGCAGGGCAATTCTGTGTCCAGGGCAGCTGTCTACCAGCTCCATCTGGTACGCAGGATGAGACCCTCCCTGCCTGCAAACCGTCTCACCAGAGTAGTGCATGCTCTAGTTATCTCCCGCTTGGACTACTGCCATGCGCTCTATGTGGGGCTACCTTTGAAGGTGAACTACAACTAATCCAGAATGCAGCGCCTGGGTATCCCATAAGGGGAAAAGGAGCAGTTTTTTCATATAACACCCCCAACCTGAAAGTGCCCCCCACTGCGGAGTTCACCTGCCAGAGTCTGCCGATGCCCCACATCCCAAACCTTCACTGCCTTCTGGGCCCCACTGGCCAGGATGCTGTCTGCCGTGGGGTGGAAGAGGAGAAGGTCCACCGGCCGGCCCTCCGGCCCCAGGGCAATGTGGGGGGAAGACGAGAGGTCCTGGCCAGAGTCCAGGAGGCGCCACACCTTCACCTGCAGAGAAAGAGGCCGGGAGCAAAGGTCCGTCCGTCACCCTGGGAGAAGATGAACCCCAACCCACAGGGGGGGCAGCAATATGGGGGAACCACAGCAAAGCCAAGCAGACCTCTCCAGTCAAGGGATGGAGAAAACAAATGCCCCATCTTCACTTATAAAGTGGTATTAATACTCCTCTAAACGGCCATGGCTTGAATCAGTGCCGGATTTACGTATAAGCTAAACAAGCTATAGCTTAGGGCCCCACACTATTGGGGGACCCCCAAAAAAATTAAAGGGGGAAAAACTGGATGTACATTTCCAAAATATAAGATTAAAAAAGAAATAAAATAAAACCTACTTCCAGCAACAGTGTTTTGTGTTGTGTAGGCTCCTATGAATTACCATATAGCATATATTCAACACAAAAAACAGCGACAATTTGTTGTTGACAAAGGACAGCTGGGCCCCATTACTTTCAGCACCTTAGGGCCTCACCAAACCTAAATCCAGCCCTGGCTTGAATCCTGGGAACTTTAGTTTGTTATAGTTTCTGGGAGTTGTTAGGAGACTCCCATCATGGTGCTACAATTCCCAGAGAGGTGTGACAGTCAATTGTATGTCCTAGGGACTCTATATTTAATAAAACGGTAATAATACCACCTTGAGATGTATTTACTGGCACCTGACTCCATGCATTCCTTTTCTGGGGAAGTGGGGGGGGGGTCCTACTGTGGGAATTGTGCCAAGGACCCCAACCCCCTTAATCCAGACTTGCCCCAAGTGTGCCCCCCCTCCAGGCCCACAGCCCTCTCCAGAAGCAGCAGCAATTGGGCAAAGGTCTTGGGGGTCATTTCCTCTCTCAGCCCCCCACTCACAGATGGAGCCTGGCAGGGTCTCCTCTACAACCTCCCAGGGTCTTGGGGGGGTCTGCCAAAGGAGGACCCCTTCCCTGAGCACTCACCACTTCATCGGCCGAACATGTGGCCAAGAGCTGCTCGTCAAAGGGAGAGAAGTCAAAATCTGTCACCACATCTGGGGGGGGGAGAGAGAGAGAGAGATCATGTTTCTTCTTCTTCTTTGCATATTGTTAACTATTTTCAGAATAGCATCAAGGTACAGAATAAGAAAAAAGGTCTTCAGTAGTACAGATGTTGCGTCAGCAACCTTGCAAAGGTTGATGAATGCAATACATCAAGTAACAACACAAAACAAAATGTATTTGGGGGGGCTACTGGGTTGTTGGGATGCAGGTGGCACTGTGGGTTAAACCACAGACCCTAAGACTTGCCGATCAGAAGGTCGGTGGTTCGAATCCCCGCGCCGGGGTGAGCTCCCGTTGCTCGGTCCCTGCTCCTGCCAACCTAGCAGTTCGAAAGCACGTCAAAGTGCAAGTAGTTAAATAGGTACTGCTCCAGCGGGAAGGTAAAAGGCGTTTCCGTGCGCTGCTCTGGTTTGCCAGAAGCGGCTTAGTCATGCTGGCCACATGACCCGGAAGCTGTACGCCGGCTCCCTCGGCCAATAAAGCGAGATGAACGCCGCAACCCCAGAGTCGGCCACGACTGGACCTAACGGTCAGAGGTCCACTTATTGGGTTGCTGTTTTTATTTTTATTATGTACCGTATTTTGTGGTTTTATATCTTGATTTTATTCTGTGAACATGAGACCCCCGAGGTATAAGGTGGTATATAAATTCAATAAATAAATAAATATTTACCACAC
Source organism: Podarcis bocagei (assembly GCF_964188305.1). Classification (NCBI taxonomy): domain Eukaryota; kingdom Metazoa; phylum Chordata; class Lepidosauria; order Squamata; family Lacertidae; genus Podarcis; species Podarcis bocagei. Next base: position 55,425,854 of record NC_138139.1, on the reverse strand, counting down.
ACACACACACACACACACACACACACACACTCACACTCTCTGTCTCTCTCTCTCTATATATATATATAATCCACACACAGTTCATCCTGCAGAATACAATTTTAGCAAAACTTTATTACAAGTGGGATACAGCGGAGATAAAACAGGCCAGGGAAACCATTTAAAATCGTGTTTCTTCTAAGACAATACGTTGAGTGGGTCAACGTATTGACGCGTACACACTGCGATCCCTACAGATAAAGAAGAGATGTGAAAAGGGTTTGAGAGGACATTGTTAGGAGACTTTGCTTCCTCCAACTGCATTAAGAATGCGCCAAGGACGTTTGCGCGGGAAGAATTCAGCCTTGAGCCACACTGATAGAAAGTAGACCTTCTGCTCTTGCTGAGACAGCTCTGATAAAGGAGACCTGCTTTGCCTCTGAGAACGTCACTTAATTTCTACTGAGGTGTAAAGCTGAGGAGAGGGGATGCCTCTGTATAAACCTGTGTAACGGATGGGCACCAGCAGCTGCAGATATTCTGAACCATTAAAAGTGGCCCTAAATATCCCGGCTGAAATGGTCAATTGAAGAAAGTCGCCTGCAACAACAAGGTTCAAGACTGCATGCCATACAGCGTTCATTTAATTAGAGAATGCACCTCCCGCCTCTTTCTCCAAGTCGCTCAAGGCAGCACATGTGGTTCTCTCCCTCCTCATTTTACCCCAACCCTGCCAGGTAGGTTAGGCTGAGAGGCAGCGAGTGGTCAAAGGTCGCCCAGCTGCGCTTCGTGGCTGAACAGGGATTCGAACCCAAGTCCGACACTCTGACCACTAGACCACACTGGCACGCAGGACAGAGCCACGTGAGGTGGGAGGGTTTAAGCCCAGCAGATAAATGGTGGGGGTGGGTGGGAACGTTCCCTCACTAGAGGCTTCTGGGCATCGAGGGCAAAAGCTCCCTGTTTGCAGGTCAACGTTTTATGCCAGAGCGGCAGGAGAAATTTAAGAAGAGGAACTGTATGCAAGCCTCTTTATCCCTCCCAAGGAGAACGCAGAGGGAAAAGAGGTTCCATTTGCATTATTTTGCAGGAGGAGGCAGTAAGACCCAGCCTAGGACCCACGTACCTACAGGACCGCCTCTCCAGGTATGCCCCACGGAGGTTACCTTAAGGTCCACAAATGACAACACTTTGGAGGTCCCAAGTCGCAAGGTGGTTAGATGGGTCTCAACTAGGGCCAGGGCCTTTTCAGTACTGGCCCCGACTTGGTGGAACGCTCTGTCCCAAGAGACCAGGGCCCTGCGAGACTTGACATCTTTCCGCAGGGCCTGCAAGACAGAGCTGTTCCGCCTGGCCTTTGGTTTGGACTCAGTCTGACCCTTAGGTTTCCCTCCCCTTATGGTTTTGATCTATGGGCTACTTTTCAAATAAGGCTACATTTTAAATTGCATTTTAACCTGCATTTTAAATTGGGGGGGGGGGTTTCCTATTATGTTTTTACTGTAATTTTACTGGTGTTAGCCGTCCTGAGCCCGGCTCTGGCCAGGGAGGGCGGAGTATAAATAAAATTTGTTGTTGTTGTTGTTGTTGTTGTTGTTGTTGTTGTTGTTGTTGTTGTTGCATCTGCAGAGCACAGCTCAGGCCCACTTCTGCAAGAAGCGGCAGGCACACTCTCAGGGCTTCAAGCAGAAACACAGGTATTTAAAAAGCAAACAAAAAAACCACCTTTTCAGGTGCCCTATCATAGGATAGGGTTGCCACACACTTGGATTTTCCCAGACATTACAGGGATTTCAAAGGGGGGGGGATTTCCGAAAGGCAGCACTTTGTCAACAACTTTTGGGGTGCCCTGCTTTTTACTTTCTGCAATATGGCATCCCTACAGCAGAGCTGCCTTATGGGGAACAAACAGCCAGCCCCCTTGTTGCAAAAGCTGCACTCGCTACCGGTCTGTTTCCAGGCACAATTCTAAGTACAGTCGTACCTTGGAAGTCAAGCGGAATCCGTTCCAGAAGTCTGTTCGACTTCCAAAATGTTCAGAAACCAAAGCGCGGCTTCTGATTGGCTGCAGGAAGTGGCGGAAGCCCCGCCGGATGTTCAGCTTCCGAAAATAGTTGCAAACTGGAACAGTCACTTCCAGGGTTGTGGTGTCCGAGAGCCAAAACGTTTGAGAACTAAGCTGTTTGAAAACCAAGGTACGGCTGTATTGGTTTATGACCTATAAAACCTTCCATGGCTGAAGTCCGTCCAAGTGACCTGAAAGACCATATTCCATCATACAAATCTGCCCAGCCTGCGAGATCTTTGAGGAAGACCCTTGTCTCCATCCCTCTCCCCTTCCAGGCATGCCTGGTAGTGATGCAGGACAGGGCCTTCTCGGTGGCTGCTCCCAGGCAACGTTGGAACTCCCTGCCTAGGGAAGCCAGACTGGCTTCCTCTTTGTCCTTCTGCCGGCAGGTGAAAGCCTTCTTGTTCCAACAGGCTTTTGGGATCTGACTGCTCTTACCGCAAGGGCTAGTGCCGTGCTGCTTTTATTGTAATTATTTTCATGCTTTTAATAGATTTAAAGGTAAAGGTAAAGGGACCCCTGACCATTAGGTCCAGTCGCGGGTGACTCTGGGGTTGCAGCACTCATCTCGCTTTATTGGCCGAGGGAGATTTACAGATAAATAAACATATGTGGCACATATTTGTGGAAACAAAAGGCTCAGGATTAAACCCTACACAAATCTGGAGTCCCTAAGACGGTTGGATGATGCCCTTGACACCTCCTTCTGGCAACTCCTGCAGCCAAGAGTCTGGCTCTGCTTTCCTTTGGACCACATCAGCGCAGCCGGGAGCAGGGCCTTGTCGTCTGGCCAGCCCAGGACCTCCAGGCACACTGCCCGGCCTCACACCCCAGAAATGCATGCATAATTTTACTTCTCTCAATATTTAATTTTTTAAAAACATTTTATTCCGATGTTTTGAGCTGCTCTCATTTTTATCTGTAAGCCGACTGTCAGGGGGAAAGGCGGGCTATAATATAATAATAACAACAACAACAACTTCCATCTCGAGCGCAAGTGGGGTTGGGGGGGGTGGACCTGGCACAGAAATCAGCCGCCTGGCTGAGGCATCTGGCCTCCCCAGGAAAAGTAGGTCGCTGCGTCATTTTCCGTTTCCACAGGCCTGCGGCAGATGCAAGCCGGCAGCGGGAGACTCGTGCCAGCTGCCTCGGGAGAGCAGGGCTCATCCTGCGCCCAGGCAGGCAGGCAGGGAGCAAGAGTCTCTTCCCTGCTTGTGCCCCTCTCTCGACTGGGGCTTAACTGGGACTGAACCCTCTCAAAATAACAGCCAGGCTTAAAGGAGGGAATTGGAGAAGCCGGGAACAAGGGGAACCTGGAGACACACGAGCTAAGAGGAGGTGGGGATTTCAGGGCAGGAAATATGAATCTCAGGTACCTATAAACTGGCAGAATTTACTATATCATTGCAGGGGGCTATGACTCTATGACTTTTGCTGTATTTGTGATGATCAGCCTGTTCTTTTAGTTGCTGGTTTGCTGATAGCAGATCGTAATTGTTTCACCAATGTTTTGTTATTTATATTATATGATTTACGCTCGTAATGTTTTGTTGCTGTTATTTATTAAGCCGCTTTGGGATTCGCGTGAAACGGAAGCGGCACAGAAATACAGTCAAATCCATTGTATATTTATCATCACAAGCGTAACATTTGGTAAACTATTTACGTTTGCTGTAAATCTCCGACGGCACCTTCACGTTTCTGTTATGTAACGGCGGCATGAATTTAACGAAGTTTCTGAAAAGGAAGCTGGTGCCTCGCCTACCCCAACTTCACCCCATCGTCCCACCTAGGCAGGCTCCAGCCCTGCCCAGGTGCCAAGCTCACCTGAGTGGCAGCCCAGCTGCGAAACAACCCTCTGGGATCTCTTCTGGCTCTCCAAGGGCACAAGACCCAGCACACCTGGAAGGGGAAGGAACAAGACAAGTCACAGGGACACCAGATACATGCAATGGGGGGGGGGCAGATGGGTGCAATACATGAAGGGGGTGGGATTCTCAAACAGGGAACTCTCCCAGTCCTAATGGGAGACGTTGAGGCAACAAACATTGCTAGTTTTTTTCTATGCGGGGTAAGACTGCAGTAAACTGGGTTTTAACGCATCCCCAATAAACAGAATTTCACTTTTGTTGGCTATTTGCAGGTTAGTTGCGCTACAGAAGGCGTGCTGGGGAGACCACACATTACAAGGAACACTAAAATAACTTGTGCTAGGTTTGTATAACAAAAACTCCTTTTACAAAATATCAGTAAGCATGACCCAACCACCAACCTATCCACCAGGGTACTGAGACAGCTAGGTGCTGCTCTTTATATACTATACCCAACAGCTTAATTAACATAACTTAACAGCACCTGCTATACTTCTTCACAGCTGTAAAACTAGGTCACGTTATTTGCTCTGGCCTTTAAAGAAATACACATCTTGTGGAACAGTAATGAACCTTCAAATTTAAAGAGAACATTCAACACCTTTTAGTTCTTTTTGGGTTTCACTAATAACCTTTGGCATGATACTAGAACAGGCTTCCTCAACCTCGGCCCTCCAGATGTTTTGAGACTACAATTCCCATCATCCCTGACCACTGGCCCTGCTAGCTAGGGATCATGGGAGTTGTAGGCCAAAAACATCTGGAGGGCTGAGGTTGAGGAAGCCTGTGCTAGAAGCTGCACAAATGGACTTCCGGTCGGTGCCAGCGCTTAATGGCGGTCCTAGCTCCGAGCTCCGGAGAAGGACTGCTTCGCAAGTTCGGGTCTTACCCGCTACGGCGAGCGGGGGACCCCTAAAATCCCAGGCGCTGAAGCCTGAGAACAAGGAGACTCGGTGGGCACCTTCGCGCCCCCCGGTACCGTGAAAGAGCCTTTTTAAAGGCTACGGATCGACATCGGGAGTGAGCGCGGTGCTGAGAGTCGCTACCCAGCCTGCGAAGTGAAGCCGCGTCGCCATAAGCGGAGAGCGCCGATTCCTTCCTGAAAAGAAATTCGGACTGATTCCCCGTGAGTAAGAACTGAAAAATAACCGGGACTCTTTCATTTCTAAAAATTGGGCTAAAAACGGGGGAGATTTAAACAAAGGAAGTCTGCCTCCCCCCGACTGCATGAAAGCGAAAGCAACGGAACTTTAAGCCTGCATCCGTTTAAATCTGTCTTTTGATCAGCTAGACCGGACATTTAAACCTTTGATCTCCCCTCTAGCAAGCAGGGCAGAGGGGAGGTGAATCTGACCATTAACTGCATGACTTATTTGGAGGAAAAAAACATCTGCTGTCTCATCTGTTTGAATGTATGAAACGGTCTGCCTTCTTAGTACACTGAACTGACTTTTCCCTGTGAGGTGATACTTTGATACAAAGTTTCTACACTGCCTGACTATTGTATATCACAAGAAGAAACAGTATAAATTGGGCAACTGTGGCAATTTGAAGTTATAAGTATTTAGTAACATTGGCTTGGACTGTGTTATTTCCCTTTTTCTCACTTTTTGGACTGTCTCCTTTGTTTTGGTACTTGGAAATTTTGCTCTATGGCCATTTTGATTTGCTCCCTCTAGAGGATAAAGTAAGTTCGGCACGGCTTAAGACAGTGGAATTTTCCAAGGGAGAACAAATCCCGTGGGAATTGACCTTGACATGAGTGGCCCACAAGAAGAGATAGTCACAAGAGCCAAGATCAAGCAACAACAGCAACAACAACAGCTGCAGCTGCAACAGGCAAAGAAAAGAGGTTCAATCTCAGGCGCAACAGCCGGATCAGCAGGAACAACAGGTCAAGATAAAGGAGCAGCCGTCTCTATGGAAGCTGTGACAGAGGCCTTGCTCAAGATAAACCAAACCCTGGAGTCTTTGACAAAACAGACTTCAGAGAACACACAAAAATTAACAGAAATATCAGCAAGATTAAATCAGAATACAGAATCTATAAATAGATTGGTAGAGGAGAACGCCACCACGCGCCAAATTGCCGAGGAGGCCAAAGCCACTGCCGGAGAGACACAGGAGAAGCTAGAGCCCCTTGCCAAGAAGGTCTATGAGCATGATGCAACATTGGCCTTGTGGGAGTTACAGAGGAAAGAGAGAAATTTAAAATTAAGACTGATTCCGGAGAACGAAAGAGATAGCCTTGTGGAATACTTGACACGGGAGTTTGTGGATTGTTGGGACCTTGAGGAAGACGAATTTAAAATCACGACTGCCTTCAGATTGGGTAAAAAGCAAGATAGAAAGACACCGAGAGACTGTTTGATTACACTCAGATCCAAGGAGGAAAGAGACAAAATACTAGGATTACACTTCGAAAAGGCCCTGCAAATTGGAAATTCAGCTGTACAGATCTTTAAAGACATCCCAAAATACATTTTGGACTTAAGAAACTTTTACAAGGACTTGGTTCTCTTGCTAAAGAAGAACACTATTCGCTTTAGGTGGGAGTTCCCACAAGGACTGTCATTTGACTACAAGGCAAAGAAAGTGAAAATAAAGACAATTCAAGACAAAGACAAATTTTTGGCAAGATACCAGGAGGATTTACAGAAGGGGACTGTGGACGTACTTGCAGAACAGAGGAGAGCATTGGACATCTTGAATCTCTTGCCTGGACAAAAATCATTACCATCAGAAGAAGAGCAACAACTTGGAGCTGTTGGAGGAGTCTTAAGAAAATAACAAGATGGCTCTGCAATTCCTTAGTTGGAATTGTAATGGGCTCAATGGGCCTTTGAAGAGAAGACAAGTATTTCATATATTGAATAAAGAACAATTGGACTTGATATGCTTACAAGAAACTCACATAACCAGAGCCCATAGGAGATTACTTTCAAATAAAAGGCTAGGACAAGAATTTATTTCATCAGATAAAGTTAAGAAGAGAGGAGTTGTAATATATGTGAAGGAGAAATGGGCTCCAAAAATGATATTTAAAGATGAACAAGGGAGATATCTGGCTGTGGAGATACAAGTACATGGAGAAAAATTCTTAGTTGTTGGAATTTATGCACCAAATGAAGGCAAATCTGACTTCTTTAAGAGACTTCATGAAACCTTGACGGACTATTTGGATTATAATATGATAATCATGGGAGACATGAATGGCGTGGTCTCCACTAATATGGACAAGGCACAAAGACTAACAGTCACTAAAGAAGGGAGACTCCCTAAGACTTTTTTCGAAATGACAGAAAATATGGACTTGATAGACATTTGGAGAACAAGGAACCCTCTGGAGAGAGAGGGAACCTTTTTCTCCCAAGCAATGATGACCTGGACCAGAATTGACCAAATTTGGGTTACTAGTGGACTGGCTCCAAAGATTAAGAAAGTGGAAATCTGTCCAAAAACTTGCTCCGACCATAACGCCGTGAAGATGGAGATGAAACCCACAATATCTGGTCAATTTAGATGGAGAATGAATGACACCATCTTTCAAGATAAGGAGATTCTCACGAAGGCCCAAAAGACCCTAAAAGACTATTTTGAAATAAATTTGAGGACCGACGTGGAGAAAAGAGTGATCTGGGATGCAAGTAAAGCGGTTATGAGAGGATTTTTGATTCAACAAAATTCAATAAAGAGGAAAAAACAAAATGAGAAAAAAGAGAAGATCCTGGAAATGATAAAGGAAGGAGAGAGGAAATTAAGAACCAAACCAAAGTCTCAGGACATTTTAAGAGAGATCAAGTTATATCAAACCCAATATATGGAATTGATGAACCAAGAGATTGAATGGAAGATAAAGCAAATGAAGCAAAAAACTTTTGAATCAGCAAATAAATGTGGTAAACTTTTGGCATGGCAATTGAAGAAAAGGCAGAAACTAAATACAGTTACAAGTCTAGAGGTGGATGGAAAGAACATATCTAAACCCAATGAAATCAGAAATTGCTTTTTAAGTTATTTCAAAAAACTCTATACTCAAGGCCCGCAAAATGAAGAAGATATAGACAAATTCCTTGGAAGATATGGACTACAAAACATCTCTCAGCAAAGTAAGATGGATTTGAACCAGAGAATCTCAGAACAAGAGATAGAGGCTGCCATTCAGAATATGCAACTGGGCAAATCTCCGGGACCAGATGGATTGACTTCTAGATACTACAAATCGCTGAAGGAATGGTTGATTCAACCATTAAGAGAAGTTTGTAATGAGATCCTTGAAGGAAAAAGGGCACCTGAATCGTGGAAAGAGGCATACATTTCACTCATACCAAAGTCAGAGACTGAAAAGACCCAACTCAAGAACTACCGCCCAATATCATTGCTTAACGTGGATTACAAAATTTTTGCAGACATTTTGGCAAAAAGACTCAAAAGAGTTTTGATGGAGATGATTCATAAGGACCAAGCAGGCTTTCTCCCTAAAAGACACCTGGCGGACAATGTAAGGAATGTTATAGACATTCTGGAAAAGCTAGAGGTGAATATAAACACTAAAGCAGTATTGATATTTGTGGACGCGGAGAAAGCCTTTGACAATATTTCTTGGAGTTTTATGAAGAAGAATCTGCATAGGATGGGGGTAGGCCGGGGTTTTGAGAATGGTATGGCTGCAATATATTCTGAACAAAAGGCCAAACTGATTGTAAATAATGTGGTGACTGAGGAGCTTAAGATAGAAAAAGGAACACGACAGGGGTGCCCGATTTCCCCATTACTCTTTATTACAGTTCTGGAGGTCTTGCTGAATATGATAAGAAATGACCAGCAGGTTAAAGGTGTGCAGGTCGGAGCTAAACATTACAAGTTAAGAGCGTTCGCAGATGACTTAGTATTGACTTTGCAAGAGCCAAACACTAGTACGAAAAAGGTATTAGAAATAATACAACAGTTTGGCCAGGTAGCTGGATTTAAGTTGAACAAACTAAAAACCAAAGTTTTAGGGAAAAACCTAACAGATATGGAAAAGGAGAAATTTCAAGAGGAAACAGGTTTGACTGTGGTCAAAAAGGTCAAATATCTAGGGGTTTATCTAACATCCAAGAATCAGAATTTGTATAAGGACAACTATGAGAAATGTTGGTCAGAAATTAAAAAAGACTTAGAAATATGGTCAAATTTGAAACTGTCAATGTTAGGCCGAATTGCAGTAATTAAAATGAATGTATTGCCTAGAATGCTATTTTTGTTTCAGACCTTGCAGATTATTGACAAGATGGAATGTTTTAAGAGGTGGCATAAAGATATTTCGAAATTCGTCTGGCAGGGCAAAAAGCCCCGAATTAAATTTAAAATACTGACAGATGCTAAAGAAAGAGGGGGTTTTGCCCTGCCGGACCTAAAATTGTATTATGAGGCAGCAGCTTTTTGCTGGCTCAAAGAATGGATGCTCCTCGAGAATACAGACATCTTGGACCTGGAAGGTTTCAATAACGCCTTTGGTTGGCATGCATATCTTTGGTATGATAAAGTTAACAGTGCCTTCAAAAATCACATTGTCAGAAAAGCATTGTTCAATGTTTGGATAAGATATAAAGATCTATTGGAAAATAAAACCCCTAGATGGGTGTCACCAGTGGAGGCTAATGCTGTGAAAAAACTCAATATGGAGGTCGGATGGCCGAAGTATTGGGAAATCTTAGAACAGGATGGAGATAAGTTCAAATTACAAAGCCAGGAGAAATTGAAACATAAAGTGGAAAATTGGTTTCAATACCGTCAAATAATGGAATTTTTTAAACAGGACAGGAAAGTCGGCTTCCAGGTGGAAAAATCAAAATTAGAAACCGAATTGTTAGAACCTACCACTAAGAATTTATCTAGAATGTATAACTTGTTGCTGAAGTGGAATACACAGGAGGAAACAGTCAAATCAGCCATGATTAAGTGGGCACAGGATGTTGGTCATAACATTATGTCAGATGACTGGGAATGGTTATGGAACACCGGTATCAAATTTACGGCATGTAATGCCTTAAAGGAAAACATTATGAAAATGGTATACAGGTGGTACATGACCCCAGTCAAGCTGGCAAAAATTTATCATTTGCCCGATAACAAATGTTGGAAATGCAAAGAGACTGAAGGTACCTTCTACCACCTTTGGTGGACATGCCCGAAGATTAAGGCTTTCTGGGAAATGATCTATAATGAAATGAAAAAGGTACTTAAATGTACTTTTCCTAAAAAACCAGAGGCCTTTCTCTTGGGCATTGTCGGCCAATTGGTGTCAAAGAAGGACAGAGCTTTTTTCATGTACGCTACAACAGCAGCAAGAATACTCATCGCAAAGTATTGGAAGACACAAGATCTACCCACTCTGGAAGAATGGCAGATGAAAGTGATGGACTATATGACATTGGCAGAGATGACAGGCAGAATCCGTGATCAAGGAAAAGAGACAGCGGAAGAAGAATGGAGAAAATTCAAAAGATATCTTAAGGACTATTATAAACTTAATGAATGTTAGAGTGTTTTGGTTCTTAGGAACAAAGGGATACAGTGACATAAGGTTAGAATATAGAGATGACTAAGATGATGAAGGTTGGAAAGTAACAATTGGGAGTTGCTATAAAATTATGGACATTGGGATGCAGAAAGGGGGGGTATGGGGAAGTCTTAGAAAAGAGGTTTATGAAAATATGTTATGAAATTATACGTGTATGTTTGTTTTCTTAAGTGTTTGTTTGTTCTTTAAAAATTTCGTAAAACCAATAAAAATTTTATAAAAAAAAAAAAATAGAAGCTGCACAAATGTCCTGCAGGAAACAGCCACCGTCCCCAGAAACAAAGTCATTGTATGGGACACAACTGGGAAGATTCAAGGCATGTCCATGGGGAAGTTCTCCAACCCGATGTTCTAGAAAAACACACAAACACACACACACTGTGTTGGCACATTGCAACTCACAGGCAACTTAGCTAGACTCCTGTCTTGTTCATCTTGGTAAGTCATGTGGCTATATCTGTGTCAACACAACAGTATCAACAGTGTAAAGCTATGTATTGTGTTTACACTGAATTTTCTTTCTCGCACATATTCTGCGAACTGCCCTGAGACCCCCAGGTATAGGGCGGTACAGCAGTACCTCGGTTTACAAACTTAATCCATTCTGGAAGACTGTTCTTACACTGAAACTGTTCTTAAACTGAGGTGCGCTTTCCCTAATGAAGCCTCCCACTGCCGGTGCCCTTCCACCGTTCCGCTTCCGTTCTTAGACCGAGGTAAAGTTCGCAAACCGGGACACTACTTCCGGTTTTGCGGAGTTTGTAAACCAAATCATTTGTAAACAGGGCTGTTCTTAAACCAGGGTACTGCTGTACATTAATAATAATAATAATAATAATAATAATAATAATAATAATAATAATAACAACAACAACAACAACAACAACACAACAACAACAACAACAACAACAACAACAACAACAACAATAATAATAATAATAATAATAATAATACAAACTCTCTATATATAATCTAATCGCCAATTGGCACCTTAGGCCTGGGTGTTAGTGGTTGCTTCTTTACTTCTTTGTATTTTAAAGAACAAATCTCATAGTGGTTTACAACACATTAAAACATCAAATCAAACAACCCAGAATAAAACAAGGTAAATATTTCAGATCCTTCTCTAAGTGACATTCTGCATTCCCCAGCTGCCAACCTGGCATGCGGAGATCTCCATGTGGTCGCAGTGGGACCCACAGCAGTCGCAAAACGCGCCTGGTTCATTTCTAACACCGCAGGCAGCCCCTTGCAGGCCTCTGCCAGCGACTGAAGGAGCCCACAAAGGGCACTGCGGACCCTGTCCCAGAAGGGACCTCTGGATTCTGCACAGCCAGTGGCTGGAAGGGGCATCCAGCCCCAGGAAGCAGGGTGACTGGTGGTGCTAAGGAGAGCCTTTCCTCAGCAAGAGGGCCGCATTCCCTTAAGGACAGACTTCTGAGGGCCACACGCCAAGGGCAGGTGAGGCCGGAGGCCAAAGAGGGCAGAGCCAGAGCATTTTTTCTTAAAAAAATGTTTAGGGGTACTCTCATTTTCCTATTCATACAGTGGTACCTCAGGTTACATTCGCTTCAGGTTACATACGCTTCAGGTTACAGACTCCACTAACCCAGAAATTGTGCTTCAGGTTAAGAACTTTGCTTCAGGATGAGAACAGAAAACGTGCTCCAGCGGCATGGCAGCAGCAGGAGGCCCCATTAGCTAAAGTGGTGCTTCAGGTTAAGAACAGTTTCAGGTTAAGTACAGACTTCCAAAACGAATTAAGTACTTAACCCGAGGTACCACTGTATTGAAATACCTCCCCTCAATGAGGCCAAACTTAAGATTCACAAAATGTTTAGGGGTATGCGTACCCCTAGGGGGAAAAGCACTGGGCAATGCAACTGGCGCAAATCAGGCCTGTGTGTAACCTCTGGCTGCAGAGAAAGCCAGAGGTTTCTACACCCTTGCTGCACCCAGGCAAGGAAGAGGAACTTTCTCAATTCAAGGCTGTGTTCTTGGGGGTTGGGGATACAGCAGGGCTGGCAAGGGAGGGGCCATGAGCTCCAGAATGAGAGGCCGGCAAGGCTGCATTCAGCACCCCTGAAATGAGGTTCTGCACCCCTGCCTTACAACGGTGCCCAGTCCAGGTGAGTCCCCTTGGGACAAGAGTTCTCCAACCCCAGCTCCTCAGGCGAAGGGGGCAGGCATCTCTCCTGCTCTTCCCAAGAGTTTCTAAGGCCTGGAGACACCGGGAGGTGCAAGCAGGAACCTTTGGGAGAGGGTAGGGCATGAAGGGAAGCCCAAGCCCACCAGCAGCGGCAGGAAGCAGGAATGGCAAGGTGGCACACCCATCCCTTCCTCCTCTTCTTCCTCCTTTTCACGAGCCTCCTGGGGATGCCTTATCCCCTGGCAACTGGACCTCCCAAGGAGTTTCCCATCCTCGTGCAACTGGGACTCTCCCTGCTGCCAGGTGCCAGTTCTCAACAGTTCCCACATGCCTGCACAGGTTGGCGCAACCTCTCTGCCCGGTCGAAGTGCACCGTGCAAGCGTGCCCCACGGAGAGTAGTGGAGCCACCCACTGCAGGGCAGGGCAGGGCCTCGCCTCGCCCACAGCTTACCTGCCGAGTCTGTGTGGAAGGCGATCCAGCGGCCGCCAGCCTTGATGTGGTTCGCCGAAGCAGCCGGGAAGCCGGCTCGGAGGTCTCCAATCCAGGCCTGCAACACAGGAGAGAGAGAAGGCCCAGCTGAAGGGAGGGGGAGAGCCATTCCCTGCCCCACAGCTCAGTGGGGAAAGGGAACCACCTACAGCTTTGCCACATCCTTCTCCCCCAAACCAAAGCTGGGAGTAAGAGAGGGAAAGAGACACTGCAGCTTCCTCTCTCGTTCCTGCAGAGCAGCAGGGATCTTCTTGCAGAGTCAGAGGAGGAAAAGCATCTGCACCCCAAGCCCAGGGGCCAGAGAGGGGTCCTGCGCCCGTCCCAAATCAAAGACTGTATAGGGAAGCTTTTAATGTTTGATGTTTTATCGTGTTTTTAATATTCTGTTGGGGGCCGCCCAGAGTGGCTGGGGAAACACAGCCAGATGGGCATGGTATAAATATATTATTAGTAGTAGTAGTAGTACTATTATTACAAAGCAGAGGGCCGCCCCCCCACAGGGAAGTAGAGGAAAGACTGTGAGCTTTTGCAAAGGGGTTGCCAACTATTACCAGGCACCCGAAAGTGGAAAGGACATGCCCAACGGAGCAGTGCACCTCCCCATGTGCTTAGTGCAATCCGTGAGTCCTTCTGTCCTTATCCCAGCCGGGAAGAGAGCCAGTGTGTACATTCCAACACATGTGTGCAGTGTGCGGCCCATTTTGGGAGGATGGGGGGGGGCTAACAGATTGAGGTTGAATCCTGACAAGACTGAAGTACTGTTTTTGAGGGACAGGAGGTGGGCGGGTGTGGGGGACTCCCCGGTCCTGAATGGGGCAACTGTGCCCCTGAAGGACCAGGTGCGCAGCCTGGGAGTCATTCTGGACTCACAGCTGTCCATGGAGGCACAGGTCAATTCTGTGTCCAGGGCAGCTGTCTATCAGCTCCATCTGGTACGCAGGATGAGACCCTACCTGCCTGCGCAGTGTCTCGCCAGAGTGGTGCATTCTCTGGTTATCTCCTGCTTAGACTACTGCCATGCACTCTCCATGGGGCTACCTTTGAAGGTGACTCGGAAACTACAACTAATCCAGAATGCAGCAGCTAGACTGGTGACTGGGAGTGGCCGCCAAGACCGGTCCTGAAAGACCTACATTGGCTCCCAGTACGTTTCCGAGCACAATTCAAATTGTTGGTGCTGACCTTGAAAGCCCTAAACGGCCTCGGTCCTGTATACCTGAAGGAGCGTCTCCACCCCCATCGTTCAGCCCGGACACTGAGGTCCAGCTCCAAGGGCCTTCTGGCGGTTCCCTCCCTGCGAGAAGCCAAGTTACAGGGAACCAGGGAGAGGACCTTTTCGGTGGTGGCACCCACCCTGTAGAACAGCCTCCCATCAGATGTCAAGGAAATAAACAACTATCTGACTTTTAGAAGACATCTGAAGGTAGCCCTCCCTCCCCTTTGCCTGTGGTCTCCTCCACCCCAAACTGCACGAGAGGAAGACAAACTGCCAGGCAACGGAGCTCCCAGAACTTCTTCTTCCTCCGTCCACATCCCTCCCTGCAGCTCCCTGGTGGATGGTGCTCCAGGCAGATGCTCAACAGGGAGGACTAAAGCCTTACATTATATGTTCCTAGAGCAGAGGGGAACCAAGTCAAGGCTGACGTGTGCGCAGCTTCTGTGGCCAAATTCCAAAGCCTCAAACTTTGACGTGGAAGAATTGTAGCAAACGCAGCTTCTCCCATCACTGGATCTGAGTGGTGGGAGAAGCTGCAACTCCCAGAATTCTCCCTTCCTATGAAGAAAGGACCAGGAAGACCTGTGGGAGCTGCTTGAGAAGGCGCCATGTGCTCCACACCATAGCGACACTTGGGGGGGGTGGCTGCTTCAAGACGAAAAGTGGGTTAAAAAAATGACACTGAGATTATGCGCGGGAATTCTCCGCATGCCCCAGCTCTGCCCACCTGCCCTTTGGCGCTCACTCTCCAGCAGCAGCCCTCAAAAACTGCACAGCGGCAACACAAAGGGAGGCTTGTTGGCTGCCTGGTTTTATTCCGCTTAAAAATAGGCTCTTTCATGCAACTTCTGCTACACACACCAGGCAAGCAGTGCTCCCACTTTCAGCAGGCAGAGGAGGTTGCCCAGGCAACAGAAAGCCTGACATTTCCCTGGTTCTGCAATATTATATTATATTATATTATTAATAATAATTCCTGCAATCATTGAAATTTCAGGGCATTCATCCGGTTCTGGCCTTTAGCCCGGAGAAGTCATCCATGCTGCGTTGCTGGTGCCACCACACAGGGGGCCCTGCAGAGAGCTCACAGTCCGAACCGCATGAGGCATCAAATGCAAGAGGGTCGCCGCCTAGACCCGCAAGAGGGGGCAGAGGGAAGGGGGCAGGGGGCTCAGGCTGCCCCCAAGACTGTAAGGGGGCTCCCTCCCAAGGCCTGTGCTCTTCACAGCCAGCCACTTTGCTCTGCGCAAACTAAAAAGTGACACAATTTTGGGGGCCTCCTGGACACCCAAACATCTGCCTGGTTTGTGGGCGGGGCCCTGGAGGCCACCCCAAAATGCTTCCCCTTAAGGAGGGGGCACAGCCCAGTGGGAGGACACCTGCACTGCATGCAGAAGATCCTGGGCTCAGCACCCTGTTGCAGGAACACCACTTCTTATTAAAATAAGCACAGAATTTCAAAGCTGTTTGAGCCTTTTCACGTCCACTTTCCCAGCCTCTAAGCTCCTGTCTAAGAGCAGCAGGGGACGAGGAAAGAAGCCCAAGACGACCGCCTGTCTTAGAGACCCCCCCCCCCGTGGACTAGCTGGGCCAAGGCCTGAGGCTCAGGATCCAGACCCCCCCCCTCCACTCAGGATGAGGGCAAATGGAAACGGGTTGCCCAGGGTTGCCCAAAGCAGATGAGAGAGGGCGCAAGGCTGCGGCACTCCCCAGATCGCAGGCAAAGTAGCAGCTCCTGGGGGGGTTTCCTGCCCCCCCATCCTGCTTTGCAAGGGGTTAGACTAGATGACTCTGGTGGTCCCTTCCAACTGTACATGATCTATGGGACTCTCCGTCCTGGGAGGTTTTGAAGCTGAGGTTGCGTGGGCGTCTGCCACGGATGCTTCCGCTGAGATTCCTGCTTTGCCGGGGGTCGGACTAGATGACTCCGGGGGTCCCTCTCAACTCTACAATGCTATGATCATCATCATCATCCCATCGGAGGGAAAGGAGGCGGGGCTTCAGCCCAAGGCAAGCTCCTCCCCCCGCCCCCCGATTCTGCAGGCGCCACCTTCCCCCCTTGGCCCCCGAGGAGGAAGCCGGCTGCAGACCGGAGAGCAGCTGCGCTGTGCACAGGATGGGGAAGGGAGAGCGGAAGCCGCGGAAGCCGCAAGGCGCGTCTTGTGACCCACGCCCAGAGCGCGGCTGCCGACGCCCCGAAGGCGCCCCACCTCTTCGGCGGCCGCGGCTCCGAAGGGGTTAACCCCGAGGGCGCCCCCGCTGCTGCTGCCGCCGCCGCCCTGGGCAGGGGAAGGAAGGAGTGCCCGGGCGCCCGGGGGCGCGCAGGCTGGTGGGCATCGGGAATCCCCGGGGGCGCCCCCGGGCAGAGGGTGCCAATCGGGAGCAGGGCATCCCGGGGGTGGGTGGGGAGATCGGGGGCAGCGGAGCCAAGACCCCCACCCCGGAGGCAGGTGCGGGCAGGGAGGGCGCCTGGGGTTGCTCTCCGGGCGGGGATCGGGGCCCTTCCCGTCGGGGCGCCGGCACCCACCTCCTTGCGGGCCACCCTGGCCTCCGCGTGGCGGAACTTGGACACCTTGAAGCGATTCATGCTCAGCCTCCCGCCGCCGCCGCCGCCCGGGCTCCGATCCGAATCGCCGCCAAGCCCCGCCCGGCCGTCCCCGCCTCCTCCTCCTCCGCCGCCTCCTCCTCCTCTGCCGCCGCTCCGGGGACTGGGCACCATCCGGCGCCCAGGAGGAAGGAGGAGCCGGGCGGAGGGGCGCTTTCGCCCGGCAGGCGCCGCGCAGGTACGACGGTGGCGCTTCCACCTGGAAGGTTTGGGGAGAAAATCCTGCCTCCCAGTCCAGCACACGGGGCTCTCGCGCTTCCCACGCGCCCCAGTTTGATCCTGACAACAACCTTGCGAGGTAGGCGAGGCAAAAGAAACCCACCCAGCCGCCAGAGGATGCCCTGGCGAGCTGAGAAGGGATTTGTTTATGAACGAAAAGATTAGGCACCGCCTTTGTGTCCTAGAACCTGACGCTCAATTTTAAAGCCATCATTTAAACAATCATTTTATTTACTTATTAAATTTTAGATACCGCTCTCCCTCTGTGGAACCCTGGGTGTCTTGCAGCAAGAGCAGGGGTCAGAAAGCTTTTTCAGCAGGGGGCCGGTCCACTGTCCCTCAGACCTTGTGGGGGGCTGGACTATATTTTTTTGGGGGGGGGATGAACGAATTCCTATGCCCCACAAATAACCCAGAGATGCATTTTAAAATCTACTCATGTACAAACACGCTGATTCCCAGACCATCTGCGGGCCAGATTTAGAAGGCAATAGGGCCGGATCCAGCCCCCAGGTCTTAGTTTGCCTACCCATGAGCAAGAGTTTCTTACAGTGGCGTAGCGTGGGTTCTCAGCACCCGGGGCAAGGCAAGTAATTTGCGCCCCCTAACCCGTGGATTTTAGCACTCGAGTCTCTTCCGCCCCCCCCCCGATGTTGCGCCAGGTGCAGCAGGCCCCCCTGCACCCCCCACGCTACGCCACTGCTCCCACCACAAGTCTTCAGGACAGCCATCCGAAGGCTCTCCGCCCCACCGCCAGGCTTCGGAGGAGGTCCGAGGACAGTGGGGTTCCTGCTTCCTCGAGGAGGGCCGGCCAAACGCGCCCCCCAAATGTTGCGCCCGGTGCAGCCGGCACCCCTGGCACCCCCCACGCTACGCCACTGGTTTCTTAAGGATCTGAGGTGGGTGGACTGGAAAGTCCTCCATTCAAATAGGAGGCGAGCCCTGAGGGTGGTGGTCTCCCAGGCTGGCGTGTTGAGCAGGGTGCTTTACAGAAGCGAGTTGTGGGCCACTGGCAGCCATCAGCAGCAACTGGCTCAACACTTTCCACACGTGGTGCATCAGGAATATTTTGGGCATCACGTGTGGCAGGACAGAGTCTCAAAGAAATATGTGCTCTCTCAAGCCTCAGCGACGTCCTACTCTGGCTTGGTCATGTCCACAGAATGGAAGGTGGCAGACGATGGCAGTGCCTGGAGACAGGCGGTCAGGTCATGCACCCACAGCAGTGACCAGAGGAGGAATGACCGCTGGGAGACCAAGCAGAATAGAGTGGCACAGACAGCATCTTAAAAAGCAGAGACATCACCTTGCCGACAAAGGTCCATATAGTTAAAGCTATGGTTTTCCCAGTAGTGATGTATGGAAGTGAGAGCTGGACCATAAAGAAGGCTGATCGCCGAAGAATTGATGCTTTTGAATTCTGGTGCTGGAGGAGACTCTGGAGAGTCCCATGGACTGCAAGAAGATCAAAAGTATCCATTCTGAAGGAAATCAGCCCTGAGTGCTCACTGGAAGGACAGATCCTGAAGCAGAGGCTCCAAGACATTGGCCACCTCCTGAGAAGAGAAGACTCCCTGGAAAAGACCCTGATGTTGGGAAAGATGGAGGGCACAAGGAGAAGGGGACGACAGAGGATGAGATGGCTTGATAGTGTTCTCGAAGCTACCAGCATGAGTTTCACCAAACTGCGGGAGGCAGTGGAAGACAGGAGTGCCTGGCGTGCTCTGGTCCAGGGGGTCACGAAGAGGCAGAGACGACTAAATGACACAACAACAACAACAACAACATTACTTCCCATGATCTGGACACTAGACATCTGTTGATGCAGCCTAGGAAAGAATTATCTCCCCCCCCCCCCCGTGGCATCGCACTGTTGACTCCTGTTAAGCTTGTGATCCACCGAGACCCCTAGATCTTGTTCCCCTGCACTAACCTGACAATTTTCCCTATTGAAATTCATTTTGTTAGTCTAGACCCCATTGCCCCCAGATTCTGTCTTCTGTGGTATTAGCTACTCCTCCCAGTTTGGCGTCATCTGCACATTTGATGAGCACCCCCTCAATTCTTTCATCAAAACACAGCACTACCTTTCAAAGAAATGTTTATCAATGACAGCCAGCAATATGCTATACGGCAATTAAGTTTTATTTTGTTATTTATTGTATTTATATGCAACATTTCCCCCCCAAGGAGCTTCAGGGCTGACTAGGGATTTGAACCTGCGTCTCCCAGGGCCTGGTCCGACACACTAACTCCTTCGCTACACTGGCTCCAACCAGATAAAAGTTGTCAAATCGCTTTATTGAAGAGGGTAACTAAACAGATCAACAAGATTTCCCTTGCCCCTGCCCCTCACGGTATGCTCTGGGAGGACTTGCTGGGATAGATGGAAAATGTCATTCTGTATCCTTGACATGAATGCCCATGACGGGGTGAGCTCCCGTTGCTCGGTCCCTGCTCCTGCCAACCTAGCAGTTCGAAAGCACGTCAAAGTGCAAGTAGATAAATAGGTACTGCTCTGGCGGGAAGGTAAACGGCATTTCCGTGCGCTGCTCTGGTTCGCCAGAAGAGGCTGAGTCCTGCTGGCGACATGACCTGGAAGCTGTACGCCGGCTCCCTCAGCCAATAAAGCGAGATGAGCGCCATACCCCCAGAGTTGGTCGCGATTGGACCTAATGGTCAAAGGTCCCTTTACCTTTACCTTTATCCTTGACATGGAAGGGGATTTTTTACCTAAAGTGAGTTGGAATGGGGATGTATTCCGCAATGCTAATGTTGTTGTTTAAAGCAGCAAAAATGTTTGTTTGTTTTTTAATTGGGCATTGGTATTTACAGAAATGGCCAATGTAATAGAAAAAAATGAAAGGGGTAAATACCTGTGTTAGCTTTACTGGCAATCGGGAGAGCAGGAGCATCAGGAAGATATAAAAGATTATAAAGGATTATTACATCTTTGTTGATGAGAGCTAGAAGGTTGATCACTAGGAACTGGAAGCCTGCAGACAAAACAATCTCCATTGGGGCTTCTGGTGTTCAGAACTGTGGTGTATAGCAGTGGCTAAAAAGTTGGGATATCGGATAAACCTGGCAAAGGGCAAAGCAAGGGGCATTCCAGTCTTTATGTGACTGGGCACAATTCCATTCATTGCGCAACCAAGAACACAGGTGCCAGCAGCTATCAAGCCGGGAAATGGCCTGATTTCACAGTGAGGCCTTGCAAAAGGATGGCATATTTAACTTAGGTAAAATGAAACAGGGCGTAGACACAACTCCCGGTATCCTGAAAACCCATCTGCCACAAGATAGGGGGGAAATGATGTAACTGTGTTCAAGGAGCCTCCTGGGTGTTGATTGATTTAGATTTATTTTTTCCTTTGATCATTTTATATGCTGATCATTGAATTTTGTATCTATTTTTTTGGATTTTTGGTTATTAAACATGTTTACTTTTTTAGGAGGGAAGACAATATAGATTTAGATTTGGTGGACAGAGTGCCTGAAGAACTATGGATGGAGGCTCGTAACATTATACAAGAGGCAGCAACTAAAACCATCCCAATGAAAAGGAAATGCAAGAAAGCAAAGTGGCTGTCCAACGAGGCCTTACAAATAGCGGGGGAGAGAAGGCAAGCAAAATGCGAGGGAGATAGTGAAAGATACAGGAAATTGAATGCAGATTTCCAAAAAATAGCAAGGAGAGACAAAAAGGCCTTCTTAAACGAGCAATGCAAAGAAATAGAGGAAAACAATAGAATGGGAAAAACCAGAGATCTGTTCAAGAAAATTGGAGATATGAAAGGAACATTTCGTACAAAGATTTCCAGAATAAAAGACAAAAGTGGAAAGGACCTAACAGAAGCAGAAGACATCAAGAAGAGGTGGCAAGAATACACAGAGGAACTATACCAGAAAGAAATGGATGTCTCGTATACCTCAGGTAGTGTGGTTGCTGACCTTGAGCCAGACATCCTGGAGAGCAAAGTCAAATGGGCCTTAGAAAGCCTTGCTAATAACAAAGCCAGTGGAAGTGATGATATTCCAGCTGAACTATTTAAATTTTTAAAAGATGATGCTGTTAAGGTGCTACACTCAATATGCCAGCAAATTTGGAAAACTCAGCAGTGGCCAGAGGATTGGAGAAGATCAGTCTACATCCCAATCCCAAAGAAGGGCAGTGCCAAAGAATGCTCCAACTACCGCACAATTGCACTCATTTCACATGCTAGCAAGGTTATGCTTAAAATTCTACAAGGCAGGCTTAAGTAGTATGTGGACCGAGAACTCCCAGAAGTGCAAGCTGGATTTAGAAGTGGCAGAGGAACCAGAGACCAAATTGCAAACATGCGCTGGATTATGGAGAAAGCTAGAGAGTTCCAGAAAGACATCTACTTCTGTTTCATTGACTATGCAAAAGCCTTTGACTGTGCTGACCACAGTAAACTATGGCAAGTTCTTAAAGTAATGGGAGTGCCTGATCAGCTCATCTGTCTCCTGAGAAATCTCTATGTGGGACAAGAAGCTACAGTTAGAACTGGATATGGAACAACTGATTGGTTCAAAATTGGGAAAGGAGTACGGCAAGGCTGTATATTGTCCCCCTGCTTATTTAACTTATATGCAGAATTCATCATGCGAAAGGCTGGGCTGGATGAATCCCAAGCCGGAATTAAGATTGCCGGAAGAAATATCAACAACCTCAGATATGCAGATGACACAACCTTGATGGCAGAAAGTGAGGAGGAATTAAAGAACCTTTTATTGAGGGTGAAAGAGGAGAGCGCAAAATATGGTCTGAAACTCAACATAAAAAAAAATGAAGATCATGGCCACTGGTCCCATCACCTCCTGGCAAATAGAAGGGGAAGAAATGGAGGCAGTGAGAGATTTTACTTTCTTGGGCTCCATGATCACTGCAGATGGTGACAGCAGTCATGAAATTAAAAGACGCCTGCTCCTTGGGAGAAAGGCGATGACAAACCTAGACAGCATCTTAAAAAGCAGAGACATCACCTTACCAACAAAGGTCCATATAGTTAAAGCTATGGTTTTCCAAGTAGTGATGTATGGAAGTGAGAGCTGGACCATAAAGAAGGCTGATCGCCGAAGAATTGATGCTTTTGAATCATGGTGCTGGAGGAGACTCTTGAGAGTCCCATGGACTGCAAGAAGATCAAACCTCTCCATTCTGAAGGAAATCAGCCCTGAGTGCTCACTGGAAGGACAGATCCTGAAGCTGAGACTCCAATACTTTGGCCACCTCATGAGAAGAGAAGACTCCCTGGAAAAGACCCTGATGTTGGGAAAGATGGAGGGCACAAGGAGAAGGGGACGACAGAGGACGAGATGGTTGGACAGTGTTCTCAAAGCTACCAACATGAGTCTGACCAAACTGCGAGGCAGTGGAAGACAGGAGGGCCTGGCGTGCTCTGGTCCAGGGGGTCACGAGGAGTCGGACACGACTAAACGACTAGACAACAACAAAGGTGGCCTGCACGGCATAGCTCATAGCTTCTCTGAGTTATTCAAGCCCCTTTGCCACGGCAAGGCAGAGTTGGTGTGCTCTGGTCCAGGGGGTCACAAAGAGGCGGACACGACTAAACAACTAAACATCAACAACAAAGGTGGCCTGCACTGCAGGGGTCATGCGTAGTCCAGCTGTATGGGTGTTCCACATCCCTGGGGCCAGTACATAATAAGAAGGTACCGTCTCTTGCGCTAGCCAACCTTCTTGAACTTACCAGGAGAGAGCAGACACACAGGGCATCTGGAGCTGATCAGGATCATACGGGTGCAAGCTGTCATTCCGACAGCCTAGCCGCATCTCTTCCTGTATTTCCTCGACTCCTGACCACTTGGTTTGTTATGGTTTTGTCTGTTGTCGATTCAAGGTGCTCTATATTTTGTGGAAGGTGAACATGGAGATTAGTTGGGTTTAAAAACCACTCATCATCGCGCCGTTGGGCAGGGCGATCCCGTGGTCGTCATAACACGGTTCAGAGAGTCAGAAATGTAGAGTTGGAAGGGATCTCCAGTGGTCATCTAGCCCAACCCCCTGCAATGCAGGAAACTCAATTCACACAGTTGAGTTTCTGGAAGGGAGGAAACAAAATGTTGTTCAGGTTGCTCAGGCTGTTACGCTGCCACTGCCTCTTCTCAGGGGACAAGCCTGGTAGCAAGCCAGGAGGCATTTGTTCAGGTGGAGTGTTATAAGACAAAACTGCTCCTGTATCCCATATGGGGTATCCATGAGCCCATATAGAGTCCTTACGTAGGTTCCCTATTGGTAGGAGAAAATAAGAGAGGCCAACTAGAGAATATTGAGAAGCAAAGCAGCTAGTAAGCCTGATCTTTATTAAACTGTTGCAACAGGGTCCCACGCTCACCCCACTCAGGGAGGGAGGAGAGGAACCCAAAACAATGGTGTGAACATCTTACATACATTACAGAAAGAGGTGGTCCCCAGCAGAAATACATGGGGGGGGGGCGGTCTAGAGCAGAAAACCTGTCTGTCAGGATACCTGATCATGGTCACTGATTGCTTTACCTGGGCAGCCTGGCCATTCCTTTTGCGATGCTAAATAACAGTTCCTGAATCCAGGTCACAGGCTCACCCTGTTCATACACAAATACGCCCTTAAGGCAGGAGTTGTGAGCAAAGAGACCATGGGGAGTTTCCCCCATTTCCTTCCTCATTGCAGAGAATATTTGAGGTCACTGGAAGAGTCAAAATGGCTTCAGGGTTGCTCTCCTGTACTATTTCAGACACGTGGTTTATATACTTATGTATATGTTTGCCTTGTAAATTTATGAGCATATGATTTATATATATGAGACGTTAGAATTCCTATTAAGATGGCGCATAGCAAAAACAAGCCATTAGCAGACTGGAAGCTTTTGTGCAGCAGTTTTGTCCCCACGCTTGCAACATTTTATTAAGGAAGGCCCAAGGACTGTGGAGGCTGCGCCCCACGATCCTCGCCTCTGACGTGCACTTTGTAACGAGCAGCTGTGGTGCAAGTCTCTGCAACACCCAGGCGTGACCTCGCCTCTCCTGTGCACTTCAGGGAGGAAAAATATTTGTTGGTATTGGCACAGTTCCAAAGAGAGCGTTATGCCCAGAGACTGAACGGCTGTGACAGCGCCGTGCAGCGCAGGGTTCAGCAACATCTCCTGACCGCTTTGGACTCAAGGCCGCTGGCGCAAGGATTTCCGCTTGCACAACAGAACTTCCTCTCCCTGCACCGTCCAGTGGAGGAAGCAGGGAAGGGAAGTTCTACTGCGCTGTCAAAAGTCCTAGGGCTAGCAGAACTGCTTCGTTGGAGAACGCCCCAGGTTTCTAGATCTCAGCTGCAGAGGTGAAGCCTGACTCTCTGTTGACTGATCTCCCTAGAGGCCAAAAAACAGGCAAGCAGGCATAATGTGACACACACACACAATCAATTGGGCACAATGTGATGAATGGAAAAGTTTGAGTTTTAGTACAGAATGTCAGAGCCACTTCTCAATTCAGTTATTCCATCCAGGCACTAGATTGTGAACCAAACCTTCCAAGGTTCTCCTTTGAGCTATCTGAAAATGATTTATAGATGGTATCTAACCCCAAGCTGACTTACAAAAATGTATAAGTCCGAATCAGACAAGTGCTGGAGATGTAATGAGTTAGAGGGCACGTTTTATCGTATGCGGTAGACTTGTAAAAGGGTAAAAGGGTATTGGGAAATGATATATAATTAATTAAAAAAATGTTTTAATGTACCTTTCCCCCCAAAAAAACAGTTCTTTTTGTTGGGGATAATTCAGAGGGAAATTCCCAGGTGTCAAAGAAAGGTTATTTATGTATGCCACAACTGCGGCCCGTGTTTTGTTAGCCCCCAAATGGAAAAGGAGCGAGGCCAAAGAAGAATGGCAACTTAAACTGATGGAATACGTGCAGCTTGCAGATTTAACATACAGAATAAATAGAACAAGTAGAACATAGGTTTAAAGAAGACTGGAAAATGTTTACAGATTATTTGGGTGAAAATTGTGTACCTTTAAAAAACACTGGTAGCATTAAGATAAATTCAACGGTGTAAATAAATTCTGATGGTGTAAAAATGGATTACTGAATGGTTTAGTTCATGCAAAATATGCAGGGATCTATGGTATGCAAAATGAACCACGGAAGGAGAAGAAGGGAAGTAATTGATTTAAGGCTGTTAGTATCTTGAAATGCAAATTAGAAAAAATTAATAAAAACTATATAATCCATGTATGGAATGATGGTAATACTATCAAGGATTTATTGTGAAACTGAAAGGGTAAGGCTGGATGTAAACTTTTGAAACTATTCGCCCTTTATGGGCAGAGAGCATGAAACTCTTAATCTCAGAGTTGTGGGTTCAAGCCCCATGTTGGGCAAAGGTGTCCTGAATTGCAGGTGGTGGGACTAGATGATCCTTGTGGTCCCAACTGTAGCAGGAAACCCCCCCCCCCCAATCATTCAGTTTGTACAAACTTCACACACTACATACGCCACATTTCTGTTACAAATTCATAGAAAATCAACCATACATCGGATTTGCACTGTTCCATTTTTATTTTACTCCATATGACAAGGACTATCGAAGGGGGGGGATGGCTTGGTTCTGGTCAGCCATAATCCCTTCACCATCCCAGCACATCCACAGGAGCCCTGCCCAGTTGCTATGCCAACCCTGATGGTCCTAGACAGAAGACCATCAAGATCACAAAGAACTTGCATATGGGAACTTGCATATTCAGCACAGACTGCAACAAAGGACAATAATCAGATCTTCCCTCTGGGGGCAGGAAACTGCAAACTCCCCTCTGTCACCTGGAAAATGACTCATGGGGAGGGGTAGAAGGGAACCAGCCAGGTGACAGGACACTCAGGTTACCACCACAACCCCTCCTTTCTATGATTTATGCATGATGTTTCTGGGGGTGGGCTTGATCTACAGAATGGGAATTTCAAAAGTCTTTATAAGACCTTGCACACCATTTTTTCTGTGTCTTTCCTCTCTCCTGCAAGTGAGGGGAGCACCCTGTTGCAACAGTTCAATAAAGGCCAAGCCTACAGGTGTTGCTATGGTGCATCTGTCTCCATGGTACCCCAGCCCATACCTAGCAGTAAAACTACACACGTGCAAGTTAAAGCTATATTGGGGAAAGGGATCGATCCTGAAAATAGAACTAAGGAAGAGTACCTTAGTTCTCTTAATCAATTTATTGTGAGATGGACTTTCCTAGATTAAAAACCACTGTGGTGGGTGCAATTGACAGATTGCATGCACACACACGAGGAATAAAATGCTAAACTGCAGTCTCTATTATTTACAGTAATTACAGACCATGTCATCATCATACATAGAACATTTCAAAGTGGCATGCAAGAAGATACAGGCAGTGCCAGATTTACGTATAAGCTAAAGAAGCTATAACTTAGGGTCCCACTCTCTTGGGGGACCCCAAAAAAATTAAAGGAAAAAAACTGGATGTACATTTACAAAATATAAGATAAAAAACAAAATAAAACCACACAGCAACTGTGCTTTGTGTTGTGTAGTGTCACAAGAGAAACCATGATCAGAGAGGGGACTTAATAAATTAACCTCTCAGTGTTACGTATTTCTATGCTAACAAAAGAATGTATATTTTTACTTGTATCCTTTACTTCTGTATCGCTGTAATACCACCAAAGAATGTAGCTGAGGAATGCAACTGTTGACTTATCAAATGTATCACCTTTTTTATCTTTCTAAAAAGTGTTTTCTTACACTAGAAAATGTAACTGGAATAGAAAAATGTAACTGGAAGAATGTAGCCAAAATATTTTATATTCTGTGTTACTTTCCATTGGCGTATACTTGATCTGTCAATATTCTGCCCTTCACAAACTGGAAGGAAGAACAGCGAAAGAGGCTTGGGCAATGGAGCCAGCCTCTTTTCTTTTGGCCTTAGGCCCACCCCTGGCCGAGGGCGGGTCCAAGGCCGGCCCAAGCAGGTGGGTGGCACCTGCCCAGGTGAGCCCCGCTCGGAGCCGCAAACCCCGCCCACCTGTGGGGAAGGGAGGGCGGCTGCCGTCAAAATACCTTCAAGCACCACAGCGCCACCTACTAGGTCTACAACTGACATCGTGAATACACACAAAATGCAACATAAAATCAGCTTAATTAATAAAAGCATGCACACTTCTTCAGATAAGAAGATGCATGCACACGAAAGCTCATACCAAGAACAGACTTAGTTGGTCTCTAAGGTGCTACTGGACAATTTTTTATTTTAAAAAAAATATATTTCTACTGCATCAAACCAACACGGCTACCTACCTGAATTTTAAAAACTCTGTTTCAGATTCCTCCCCACCCCCTTCATGCAAGTGATCGTTCATATATTGGAAGTAACTTGGTTTAAAAAGGGGGGGGGAGGAAGCATGACATTTAATTAATAATGATGTTGTTGTTGTTTAGTCGTTTAGTCGTGTCCAGCTCTTTGTGACCCCCTGGACCAGAGCACGCCAGGCACTCCTGTCTTCCACTGCCTCCCGCAGTTTGGTCAGACTCATGCTGGTAGCTTCGAGAACACTGTCCAAACATCTCATCCTCTGCCGTCCCCTTCTCCTTGGGCCCTCCATCTTTCCCAGCATCAGGGTCTTTTCCAGGGAGTCTTCTCTTCTCATGAGGTGGCCAAAGTACTAGAGCCTCAGCTTCAGGATCTGTCCTTCCAGTGAGCACTCAGGGCTGATTTCCTTCAGAATGGAGAGGTTTGATCTTCTTGCAGTCCATGGGACTCTCAAGAGTCTCCTCCAGCACCAGAATTCAAAAGCATCAACTCTTCGGCAATCGGCCTTCTTGATGGTCCAGCTCTCACTTCCATACATCATTACTGGAAAAATTAATAATTATAATTATTCCAGTTGCTGAGAATCACCAGAGGGGAGAGTCTGGCATTCCGGTCCTGCTTGTAAGCTTCCCCCTGAAGCCTCTGATTGCCTCTTTGAGAACAGGACACTGGAAGAGGAGGGGTCCCTCTTGACGCCTGCAGTGTTTGGACAGAGGGACACCTCATATATTCCCCTGCTCCGCCTCCTGGCCCTGGCAGGGGACTCACTCAGCCCCTGGGCTCCGTCTGTCTGCTCTGAACCCCAAATGCCATCTTCTGGCTCAGGAATGAGGGCCCCATCAGCAGGCCAGGTCTGGAAAGTTATCCTTGAAAGTATCAGCTCAAGAGGCCCCAAGGAGGGTGTGGGGAGGCTGCCCAAGCTCAGCTCCCAGGCTAAAGAAACTGGAATATTGTAGTGAAGGGAGAAGTCAGTTTGCAGGAGGGAGCTGTGATTCTGATGCAAGTGTTAAGGGATGTGAGGGAGGGAGGGAGAGAATCCCCAACTGCAGAGCCCCCCAGAAGAGAAATTCCCCTCTGAGATCCTCAGAGAGGTCTGGGACTCATTCTGCCCAGACACTGAGGTCCAGCTCCAAGGGCCTTCTGACTGTTCCCTCACTACGAGAAGCCAAGTTACAGGGAACCAGGCAGAGGGCCTTCTTGGTGGTGGCGCCCGGCCTGTGGAACGCCCTCCCACCAGATGTCAAAGAGAACAACAACTACAGTGGTACCTCAGGTTAAGAACTTAATTCGTTCCGGAGGTCTGTTCTTAACCTGAAGCACCACTTTAGCTAATGGGGCCTCCCGCTGCCGCTGTGCCACCGCCATGCGGTTTATGTTCTCATCCTCAAGCAAAGTTCTTAACCCGACGTAATATTTCTGGGTTAGTGGAATCTGTAACTGAAGTGTATGCAACCCGAGGTACCACTGTACCAGACTTTTAGAAGACATCTGAAGGCAGCCCTGTTTAGGGAAGCTTTTAATGTTTAATAGGTTATTGTATTTTAATATAAAGTGGCTGGGGAAACCCAGCCAGATGGGCGGGGTATAAATAATAAATAAATAAATAAATAAAATTAATAGTGTTGTCAGAAAAACAAGGCGCTGCAATGCACAGTTAGCAAAAATGGACTCTGGTGGATTTTTAATTAATTCTTTCACTGTGATGTATTCTCCTGTCTGCTTAAGAGGCAGTCAGAGCAGCACTGGACAGATTGAGGAACGGATCCTTCCCTCCTGGGTTCTGCCCTGAAGCAGAGCTCCACTGCCTCCCCGAAAAGACATCTCTCTGCACCGGAAGCAGCAGGGAGCGCAGAGTCCGTGCCTGCCAGTTGGGTGAGAAGGCAGGAGCATCCCTCAGGATGAGGCCAGGGTGGCTTTCTGCGCAGAGATCGGGGTGAGCTGAAAGCCCAGGCTCCTTCTCCGCCTATCAGCCTGGCCACCCCCTGCAAGCCGGAGGATAAGGCAGGCTGTGTCTCTGAGGAGATAGCCAAGGGGAGGGGACTTTGGGGGCAGCTCCCTCCTTCAGGCCTCCAGCGACTCTGGCTCTTTCTGCCGGCCAAAGAGTCCAATTCTTCACTGGGAAGGAAATCAGCAGCAGCAGTATAGATGGGGATGAGGGACTCCTAAAGGGGCTGCCCTAGAAGGGGAAAGGGAAGGGCCCTCCCTTGCCCCCAGGCCTGCTGTCTAAAGGGGTCGTGCAGAGGGGGGTCAGGGGGCTTGGAGGACAAGAAACACCCAGGCATTTCTGTGCTCTTTAGGGGGGACTTTCCAACCTACGCTTCAAGCTCAGGCTTGCGAGATTTTCTGTCAGCCACGCAAAAATAAACAAGGAGCTCTTAATCACTTGCACACTTGCAGCACCCGTCCCTAGGTGTGCATTGTGACTGGCAAACCAAGAGGAGTTGTGGTGGTTGTTTGTGACTTAGGATGGATAGATGGATAGATGGATAGAGTGAGGGAAGGGAAGTCAAGGATGAAGGAGACTGGGGAGAGGGTCCCAGTGGGGTCAGGGAGGCCAGTCACTCTCCCTCTAGATCAGGCTTCCTCAAATTCGGCCCTCCAGATGTTGTTGGCCTACAACTCCCATGATCCCTAGCTAGCAGGACCAGTGGTCAGGGATGATGGGCATTGTAGTCTCAAAACATCTGGAGGGCCGAGGTTGAGGAAGCCTGGTCTAGGCCATGTGAGGTCGAGTCAGGAGGTTTAAAGACAGTTTTTGATGTTTAATTAAATTATTTCATTTAATTTACAGCTTGATTATTAAAACACATCCATACCAAACACTTGGCATCTATCCCTCACATGAGATGGGTCCATCAGCTGAGACAAGTTCCCCAGACCGATCACAACACCTGTATCTGAAGAAGTGTGCATGCACACGAAAGCCTATACCAAGAACTAACTTAGTTGGTCTTTAAGGTGCTACAGGAAGGGTTTTTTTTATTTTGAACATCTGGAGAGACGCACTGGACTAGAGACTTAGATAGGCATTAGAAACTGGTTCTAAGCAATGCTTCCAACTTTAAGCTGCTGTTATACCTTTTCCCTAGAAATGACAGACTAGCTTCTGCTGCCTATGGTATGCTTAAAATGTTCCCCACTGTATGTGGGGGGAAAACGATAAAATATATTCTTTTACAAAAATAAGCCATCGCATGTGTCATTGCATGTTCCAGATGGTTTCGGAAGGGGGAGTGTAGGGGGCAGCCTGGAGGGAGGGGGCTCTTGGGATCGGGGTGTCGTGGTAAAAGGGTCAGCACCCCTCCCTCCCTCCCGGAGCAGCCAGAGCCCGGAGCCCCTCCAGGAGCGCATGGGGAGAGTTTAGCTCTCCGCCCGAGCGCAGGCGACCTCTCCCGCAACCCGGCTCTGCGCGATAAGAGGGCGGCGGCTGGAGCCTCGGCTCGAAGGGGCGGGCGGAGGCTATAAAAGCGGCGGCCCCTGCAGGACTCCCTGCTCCGCCGCCTCCTGGGACTTACAGAGCAACTCGACCTCCTGCCTGCTGCCAAGATGGGGCTGACTGCTGACGAGTGCAAGCTGATCAGGAGCTGCTGGGCCAAACTGGCCCCCGAGCACGAGGATATGGGCGGCGAAGCGCTGACCAGGTAGGCTCGACGGGGCGGCCAAGGGAGAGAAGCCCCGTCTGGTTCCTCCCGCCCCGTCCCTTTCCCTGACGGCCCCCTTCCCTCCCCGCAGGCTTTTCCAGGTCTACATGCAGTCCAAGATCTACTTCCCGCACTACGACCTGTGCCCCGGCTCCAACGACATTCACCACCAAGGCCAGAAGATCATCAAGGCCCTCGACAACGCCATCAAGAACATCGACAACATCCGCGCCTGCCTGTCCGACCTCAGCGACCTGCACGCCTACAACCTCCGCGTGGACCCCGTCAACTTCAAGGCAAGCGCGCCGACGGGGCGGACGAGGGCCAGGAGGGGCGCGCCTTGGGTCTTCCCTCGACCCTCCCCCACCTGACCGACCCCCCACCTGACCCCCGTGTCTCTCTTTCTCTCCTTTGCAGTTTCTGACCAGGTGCTTCCATGTGACACTGGCTTCCAGCCTCCGCGGAGACTACAACGCCCTGGCTTACATGGCCTTTGACAAGTTCTTCTGCCTGGTGGCCCAGGTGCTGACCGAGAAGTACAGATGAGCCCCCCGCTGCCCGCCCCCTCGCCTCGGAGCTGCCGTTTGCCCCCCGTCTCGGGCACTCCGCCTCCGCTGTGCCACTGAGCAATAAAATGCGTGAACCTCACTCTGTTGCGCCTCACTTTTTTGGGGGGAGGGCAGGGTTGAGGGGGGGGCTCTTCTGGAGAAGTGCGGGCTCTTCTGGAGAAGAGCTCAAAGGGGGTGGGGGAGTCCAAAGAAGGGATGAAAGCCCTCTTGCTGTCCATCTTCAGGGCGGGAGCCTCAGGCTCCTTCCTAATAAGCCTTGGAGCAGCCTCTTCGCTGTATTCCCTTGGAGATCGGGAAGGGGGCGCGCAGGAGCCTTCAGACCTTCTCTTCAAATGGGGCAGCGAGCGTTGTTCCTCGAGCGAGGGGGGCTTTAGTGAGGGGCGGCCAGGCCTTCAGTAAGACCCTTTTTTCTCCCCTGGGTATAAGGCTCCCACCAACGACTCTTCTGACCGTAGGAAGGGAGGGAGGGTGACGGGAGACCTGGCCTGCCTGCGTCGTCTTCTCTTCCCCCCACCCCCACCCCCCCGTATGACTGTTGCCCCAGCGGAAAGTGAACCCAGGTGGGGTGGGAATGATGACCACTGAGGGATCCCTGGAACTGGACAACATATGGGAATACAGCCGCTGACAGAAGGGCACTTCCACTAAGCGAATATACTCCCCCCGCCCGCTGCCAGGCCATGGAGTGGGGCTCCTTGGGGTGCAGAGCTTCTTCCCCGAAATCAGTTGGGGGGAGAGTCCCCCTCTGCCCCTCACCCCTCGAGAGGGCGCTGGGCAGGACAGGAGGGTCTTGTGGGGGATGCTGCTGGGTCCGGAGGTCAGAGCTTGGAGATGGAAGCAAGGAGAGCATCGTCCAAGGAGCCCAAAGAAAGCCGAGGGGCAGCTCCTCTCGCCCCACAGCAGCAACCCGCACTACTTGTGTGATTTAGCACCATTGCTTGAAGGCCAAACCGTCCGTCAAACTGGGGTTTCCAGCTGCCGTCGGACTACAATTCCCATCATCCCTGAACTCTGGTCCTGCTAGCTAGGGTTGATGGGAGTTGTAGTCCTGCTTCCTTGGCGACCCCTCGTAGCCGAGTAAGATGGTCTTCCTGGAAGACTCTTCCATCAACTCGGTCTTAACAATGAGTCCGTAAGTGACTATGGAGGCCAATTCTGGACCCACACGTCCTTCCACAGTGGGGACATTGGTTTCTGGGCGGGGGTCGCTCACGGTGTGGATTTGCCAAGCGTGCCTTCCTTTTAGCACCTTTCTCCCTTGCGCCCTGAGTTCGAGTGTCTTCAACACCTTTGGTAAAGGCTGTTCTCCAACTGGAGCGCTCGCAGACCAGTATTTTCCCAGCTGTCGGTATTTATGCTACTCTTTTTTTTAGATTTGCCTTGAGAGAGTCTTTAAACCTCTTTTACTGACCACCAGCATTACGCTTTCCATTCGGAATAGCGTAGTGGGGACTCAAGTTTGAGAAACACTAGTAGCGGAACGGGGCGATTCTGAAGCCGTGGCCAGTAACCTTAGACGGGGCGGGCAGGAACAGCCTAGCGCAGCTGCCTGCTCCCTCTTGCCAGGTGCCCTCTTCCTCCCACCTCCGTCCCCTCCCCAAATGCCCCAGTTCCGTCCCCATCGCTGACCCAGCAGGGCGGCCTCCGTTGGAGCCACGGCACGCCCCCCACCCCCTTCCCTCGCCTTCAGAGAGCCTCTGCCCGGGCAGGCATCCCCGCCAGACGGCGCTCATCGCGCGCAAAAGCCAGCCGCCCCGACTCCCTTCCGACGTGTCCGCCGGGCACCCGACCCTCCCGACTGGTAGCTCCAAGGGGGACGAGGCGAGATCCAGACCCAGTGGAGACACACGCGCCTGATCTCGCCGGTTCCTCTTCCTGCAGCTTCCCTCGGTCAGATAGATGCTTGTATGTATGCATGCATCTTAAAAAGCAGAGACATCAGCTTGCCGACAAAGGTCCCTACAATTAAAGCTATTATTTTCCCAGTAGTGATGTATGGAAGTGAGAGCTGGACCATCAAGAAGGCTGATCGCCGAAGAATTGCTGCTTTTGAATTCTGGTGCTGGAGGAGACTCTTGAGAGTCCCATGGACTGCAAGAAGATCCAACCTCTCCATTCTGAAGGAAATCAGCCCTGAGCGCTCACTGGAAGGACAGATCGTGAAGCTGAGGCTCCAAGACTTTGGCCACCTCATGAGAAGAGAAGACTCCCTGGAAAAGACCCTGATGTTGGGGAAGATGGAGGGCACAAGGAGAAGGGGACGACAGAGGGCGAGATGGTGGGACAGTGTTCTTGAAGCTACCAGCATGATTTTGACCAAACTGCGGGAGGCAGTGGAAGACAGAAGTGCCTGGCATGCTCTGGTCCAGGGGGTCACGAAGAGTCGGACACGACTAAACGACTAAACAACAACAACAACAACATGTATGTATGTATCCGCGTAGCCGCTGGCTCTTTCTCCTAAGCTGCAAAGGAAAGAACCGCCCACGACAGCTCTTCCCGCCGGCACCAACGCGCTCGTCTTCCCGACGCCACAGAGCTCTTCGTGCCCTTTGCGCTTGCAAAGCGAAGCCTGGAGAGGGCGGCGCTAGGACCCAGGAGCAGCCCGGAGACCAGGGCGCCGCGGCGTAGGGTGACCGCCAAGGAAGGTCTCGGGGCGGCGGGCGAGGGAGAGGGCGCAGGCGCAGTAGGGCCGCCCCGCCTCCCGCCCCCCTGCGCCTGCGCAAACGGCGCTCTCGCGCCCGGCGGCCTCTCCTGCGCCTGCGCGGTGTCTCCCGGCGGCCCAAGATGGCGGCGGCGGTGCGCGCCTCGCTGCGGCTGTCGGCGGCCGTTGGCGGGGGAAGCCGGCTGGGCAGCGCCGAGGCCCGGCGGAGGCTGCTGGCGCTGCGCGTGGCGCGCTGGCTGAGCGCGGGCCCCGCCTGGCCCCCCGCCACCCGGCGGCTCGGAGGAGGCGCCGGTGAGGGCGCGCGTGACGTCACGGGGCACCGCCGGTGGAACTCCCTGCGACTAGAGAGAAGCGGCAGCATGGGGGGCGGCTTTAGAAGGGGGGAGAGATTCACGGAGGAGGCCTTCGGTGCTTCCGCATGGGGGTTGCCGGAGCTCTTGGGCTTCCGCTTCTTGGCTCCGCACAAGGGGCACTGGTCGGCCGCGGTGAGAGCAGGGCGAGATCGGGCCCTTTTGGCCCTATCCTGCAAGCTCCTGGCCGGCGACCCTTTCCCTCTAGGACAGTGATGGCCAAAATTGGCTCTCCAGCTGTTTTTGGACTACAACTCCCATCTTCCCTAGTTAACAGGACCAGTGGTCAGGGATGATGGGAATTGTAGTCCCCAAACAGCTGGAGGGCCAAGTTTGGCCATCACTGCTCTAGGACACCCTTCTGCAACCCCTGGGTCTTCCAGGTGTTGTGGGAATGCAGCTCTCCTGGAGAAATCAGACCTTTATCTCCAAGGACACAGCCAACTGTGTGACTTGTGGCAGCACCGGTGCCTTACGGGTCCTAGGATCCTTGGCATGTAATTATTGCTGTACAGTTTTAAATGGACATGAGGCAGGTATCCGTGCTTGTTGGGTTGGCTGAAGGAGAAAAAGCAGGTTTTAAAGACATCCGTTACTCATTTACCTATGGACTTTGGTTAGGCAGGTACAGTGCCCAAGTTCTGGCTGTCTAGGATAGGGGGATTGTTCCGATTGCTGTCCTGAATTCCAAAGGACTTGTGGCGCTTTTTGCACAGACCACACAGCTAAGAACGAGACAGTCAGTTGTCCTAAAACCCCATTTTGTTCTTTTGCAGGCGTGATACATCATCCTCTTGCCTGCGCTGCCTCGTTTCATACCAGCCCTGCAAGCTGTGCCAAAGAGGACTATTACCAGATCCTGGGGGTGCCTCGAAATGCCAGCCAGAAGGAGATCAAGAAGGCCTATTACCAGGCATGTTTGCTGAAAAGAAATGTCTTTGAGAAAATATGTTTCTCAAAACAGGAAGGTAGCATTGGAGTTACAGGGTGCCGGCATGTTCCATTTGTCCTCTTCTGCAGGGCATCAGCGTACAAATGTTTAACTGCAGTGCCTTATGCTTTCTGAGCCCCCTCAGGGGAAAAGGTGGGGTACAAATAAGCATATAATAATCATGATAATTTTGGAGCAGCCTTTAGGAAGGGATGGGCTAGTGGAGAGGAGGAGGTTTTTTAAAGTATTAGGAAATGGTGGAGAAGGACATTCTAACGTGATTGACCAGTTTGAGAGAAGCAAACTGGTCCATGGTGGTTGAAAGAGCAACCGTGTTTGTTGCTTTGAAGTAAAGGGTCCCAGGTTTTTCTATTTTTAAAAAATCAAGGGTGCCTTCTTCTTAGAAGTCCACATGCAGGTATGTATTTCTTGGAATGGAAATGGTAGAGCTTTGCCTACACAGCACTCTGTGTCACACTCTTATCAGGATATTTCCAGCCTTTTGTCTTCAGCATCTGTTCCCCAATTACTTTTTCAACTTGTCTGCCACAGGCATTTGCTTTCTTAACTGCTGCTTTTGGTTTTCGTCTTGATTAGAATAGACAAAGGAAGTCCACTTTCGAAGGCCTTACTAAGCGAAAAAGGAAAGAGAATGATTAGTATCTGAATTATTTTATGTAAAAAGAACTGGCTGAGGATAGCTTTGTGTTTTGATGCCTAGGAAACAGACTCTTCCTAGTAAGGGCACATCTTTTATGAACAGCTCTCAGCTTTTGTTTAAAAGAAATTCTGTGGGCATATCCATTCTGGGGGGGGGGGACAGAACCTCTGCACACTTGAGATTGGTGGAATCCTGACACCTCAAGGTTAAAGAAAGGCTTCATATACACTTCAGCTGTGGCCCATGTGTCTCAGCATGTGGACAGGTGGGAAGTCAGGCTGATGAGCTCTTCTAAATGTACCAATAACTCTGAAAAGTGAAAAGAGCAGATAAAACTGCAACAAGAGCATCAGTAGCAACAGACCTGCAGGCAAAACCTAAACCATAAAGACCTGCTGGAATAGGGTTTTTCTTTTTCATTTGGTACTGAAAGCTCACTGATCAGTACCAATTGTATCTCAAGAGGGAGGGCACCACCTTTCATCAATTGATATTGATTTTGGGTAGTAATTCTTTGCTTCCAGTGAAATTGTAAATATTTTTCTAATGCAGCTGGAGTCCTATTTATCCTATGTATGCTTTTGAGATTTAAGCCATAGTGCTAATAGACCCATAACCTCCCATTTTCACAGATATTTCATCAGATTGCATCATCCGACCATAGCTAGAAATAGTGATTATTTTTGAAAGGCCACTGTGTTTCCATGTTACAATAGAAGCCAAAAAAATTCTGTTCCTTTACATCAACCAGCTTATTTTGAAAGTTTTTACCTTTAACACCATATGCGTTACTATATTATTTTGGGAATTAGTTAGGATTTATGATGCTCTTGTTATTTGTTACTCTTAAACCCTCCTTGTCGCGTGGTATAAAATTTGAGTGATGCCATACTCTTCTAACTTGAGCATAATGCAGTTGACTTGAGATACAATCTTGTAATCAGTAACAAAAAGAAGCAGCGATGACGGTGATTCTCTTGTGCTTCATCTTCACATTTGGGTCTTTTTGCTTAGCTTGCCAAGAAATACCACCCGGACACGAACAAAGATGACCCTAAAGCGAAGGAGAAGTTCTCGCAACTGGCTGAAGCCTATGAGGTAACGTGGGGGCTGTTTTTTCAAGGGGGTGACGGTGGGCTCCTTCTGGAGTGGTCCCATTGCTCAGAATGGCATCACGACTTCACAATCTAGCCATGTTAGCTCTGCGAGGCAAAAATAAAGCCCTCATCTTCCTTCCTTGTAGGTCTTAGGCGATGAAGTGAAACGGAAACAGTTTGATACTTACGGGACAGCCGGTTTCGATGCAAGCTCAGCAGGATCCGGGCAACAATATTGGCGTGGCGGCCCGTCTGTGGATCCAGAGGAGCTGTTCAGGAAGATCTTTGGGGAGTTTTCAGGGTCCCCTTTTGGAGACTTCCACACTGCCTTTGACCAGCCCCAGGAAGTGAGCATAACAATCTGTCTGTGTGTGTAGCTTTTAAGGGAAAG
Organism: Podarcis bocagei; assembly: GCF_964188305.1. Classification (NCBI taxonomy): domain Eukaryota; kingdom Metazoa; phylum Chordata; class Lepidosauria; order Squamata; family Lacertidae; genus Podarcis; species Podarcis bocagei. Next base: position 55,388,042 of record NC_138139.1, on the reverse strand, counting down.
TTACTTGGAAAAAGTTCATTATGACTGGGATTCTAGTTTTGACTACCCAGTTGTCCAATTTGATTTGTAAGTAGTAATTCATTAAATGCCTGATTTAATACAGTATTTACAATTGCGCTATTTATGAGACAGGGCCATTCCTAAAACAGGGAAACATTTAGCCCCACATCACTGTCTTCTGCTGTGTGCAAAATGGTGAGTCAAAATAGCTGGCCCTGATCTTTGCCTGGGCATTGAGTGATGGCTGCCTTTGCTCCCTCTCTTTCTTTAGTATATCATGGAACTGACATTCAACCAGGCCGCCAAGGGTGTCAACAAGGAGATTCAAGTGAACATCAACGACACCTGCCAGCGCTGTGATGGCAAAGGGCACGAGCCGGGCACCAAAGTGCAACACTGCCACTACTGCAATGGCACTGGCATGGTAAGTGTACTGATAGGTCACAACGCAGAGGAAAGCAAGCTCCGCTCACCTCGCTGCTGTGTGGAGCCTCCTGCCTGTGCCAAATGGACAACTTGGCTTTTCCGAGGAGGGCAGAGAGCTTTCCCCCTCCGCTTGCTTGATTTAGATTCATTGGGAATCATCAGCCACTGGAGACCCCCACGCCTAGAAAATGCCAAAGAAAGAATCCCTGCTTGCAACAATGCCCAGAAAGGCATCACCTCTCTCTGCATCTTCTCTCCCCCCCCCCCACCCCATAGGAGACGATCAACACAGGTCCCTTTGTCATGCGTTCTACGTGCCGGCGATGTGGCGGGCGTGGCTCAGTTATGACGACCCCCTGTGCGATGTGTCGCGGCTCTGGGCAGACCAAGCAGAAGAAGGTGGTGATGGTCCCAGTTCCCGCAGGTCCGCATGCTCTGCCTTGTTTGGGTTCTTCATTAGATGGGGTGGCTGCTGCCATGCTTTCCTGAAGCTTGGTTGGGTCAGAGCAGAGGAACAACAGCTGCTTTCTGCAGAATGGATCAAGGGAGGGCTGGGGTGGAGTGGGCCTTTGCAAAGGTGGGCTGTTGTGGATTTAAGAATCCTGTAGCGTATGAGAAACAAGCAGGAAGTACCAGGGGAATGCCCTTGTTTACTACACCCTTGCTCTGGCTTCAGGTGTGGAGGATGGACAGACGGTTCGGATGCCTGTAGGAAAGAGGGAAATCTTCATTACCTTCCGGGTGCGTATTTGTCTGGGCTCCCATGATTCTCTGCCCTGTTTGAAAACAGCATCCGTCTGCTGCCGCCTCCTCCATGAACTGTACCCTCTTTCTGGATTCAGGTTCAGAAGAGCTCTACGTTCCGGAGGGACGGTGCAGACATCCACTCGGACCTCTATGTCTCCATAGCACAAGCTGTCCTCGGCGGCACAGCCAGGTCTCCTGGTCTGTACGAGACAATCAGCATTGCGGTATGTAGCAGCAGGTCCCTTGATGACAGGGAGCATGCGGGTGGTCTGTATGGCTGCGCCTTCTGGTCCTTGTCAGTTGGTGATACGGCTCAGGTGTCTCCCTCCAGAGAGCTCAGCCTGGATGGCCACGATCTCCCAGCCTATGGAGTAGGGCGCCCTGTTCATCTTACTATGTTTACTGCGTCCAAATGGAAATGGACACAGTATGTTCTCACCGCCCTCGTCTTCTGCTGCAGGACTCTGCATGTGGTGCGCATGTTGCCACAGTGTCCCTCCCCTTCCTAGGCTCCTCTGACTCTTACAGCACAATCCTGCACGTGTTACTTGGTAAATCCCACTGTGATCACTTGTGCTTTCTTGTATAAGCATATTTAGAATTGCATCCTGAATTTGTGCTGTTATCCTTTCTCCTTTTCCTCTTCTTTGTGACTGGCTGCTTACATACTCCTGTGGGAGCCGTGCTTATTTTAAATTGAATTCTCTTTGTCTGGGTGGGGGGGAGTCCCTGGAGAAATAAATAGAACCGGACACATGGTTGTACGTAAACTGCTGAATAAACCCTGTTCTTCCACCTCTCTGCCAGATCCCCCCAGGCATTCAAGCTGACCAGAAGATTCGGATGAGTGGGAAAGGCATTCCCAGAGTTAACAGTTACGGTTACGGCGACCACTATATTCACATAAAGATCAAAGTTCCCAAGTAAGTGGGGGGAGGCTTTTGGGGCCTGGGGGGGATGGTGGCGTTCAGCAGGAGCATGTTAGACATGCAACGGTGCAAAATGCAAAGTGGCCTTTTTTTGGGAGATGTAGCGGGGAATGATGGATACAAGGGAGTAAGTCCACCTCTCCTTAGGCCACACCCCTTTTTGTCTTAAGCAGTATATAATTGGTTATTAGTGAGCCCTCATTGGGAAGAGGCACCTGGGTTTTAAAGAGAGGATCCAGCGCTGCAGGACGGTGGCTTTGGGGAGCCTGGCAGACACTGGGGAAAAGAGGCTGCCTTTAGCTTGTAGGCGTGTTCATTAGGCGGTTCAGGTTTTTCCCAGGATCGTGAGCCTTCCTGCCGAGTGGAGGCCTCCAAGGTAGCCTTTTCCCCCCTTTGTGCTGCAGGAGGCTGACCGACCGCCAGCGAGCCTTGATGCTGAGCTATGCAGAAGACGAAACCGAAGTGGAAGGGACCGTGAATGGTGTCACCAATACAGCCACTGGTAAGTGGAGCCCTATGAGGTTTCTTTGGGCGCTTGGAGGTGGCGGGGGACCCTCCCGCCACCTCATTAAATGGCCCACTCTGCAGTGTGGTGCTTGCGATGTTATTGAGCTGGGCAATGTGGGACTTACGTGGCCTAGTTGCAATGGCAGCGGGGTGACCTGCGCCCCTGCTGGAATGGAGGTCTCTTTGCATTGGTAGATGCCACAAGGAACGAGTCTGGTTGTGCTGCGGTCCTCACTTGGGGGAGGGATCAGGTGGCATCTCTTAGCGTCGCCTTACCCGTCAGCTGTCATCTTAAGCTAAAGGATTACGATTCTCCCTTAAAAAGGAAGGGGCAGGTATTGATTTTGGGACCAGAGGACATAGGATGTAGTAAGAGGCATTTCAAACAGCCTGGATTTTTTTTAAGTAGTTATCTTCACATTCTTGGTCTCCTTGTGACAGTTTCCCTAACGGGGTACAGTACGATTTGGATTTGAAGGCCTAGGCTATAAGGGAAAGGGGTGGGGCCCTTGGAGAGGCTATTTATGCCCTTCCTTGCACAACTGCCTTGTAAAGATCTGGCATCCAGTTGTTGGACTTCCGTTCCCATCAGCCCTAGGAGCCAGCATAGCCAGTGGTCAGGGCTGATAGAAGCCATAGTCCAGCGAGATTCAGGGGACCACAAATTCCTCATGTCTGGGTTTAAAGGAGCTGGATGATCTTTCCTGATGCAGCTGAGTGACAGAAAGGAGACCAAAGAGCCAGGCAGCCGTTCCCACGCAGGTGGCCCCCCGATGCTTTGGTCTGCATTGTCCATCGGCCCCTGGGAGCACAGCCACAGGACCCTGGAGTTCATGGGGTTGGCAGTCCAGAATGGCTGGAGGGGCACCAGGTTGGCAGAGTTGGCATCTAAGAGATAGAATTGGAATTGCAAACAGATGCTGTGAGAAGCAGCAAAGATATTGCCTGGAGATGAGAGCTAGGCATGAGAACAAGAAGCATCATTGGCAAAGCAGTATAATGGATAAGTCCCTCTTGGTTGATCCTAGGGCACTTCCAATACATGGAACATAGGCTGAAGCGAAATGAGTTTGTTAGGCCTTCTGGCATGAGCATGCCACCCCTGGCCTTGCCTCTCCTCCTTGGGCAAGGGGCCAGGAAATATTTCCAGGTGTGGTGAGCCAATGGGTGGCAGCAGCAGCAGCAGCACCATCTCACAATTGCATATCCTGACGCAGCTCTCTGCTGTTTGTGTCTAGGTGGCAGGGGGACGACTAGATCGGGGGCAGGCGAGGAGAGGCCCGAGGCCCAGGGGGACGACAAGGAGGGATTCCTAGCTAAACTTAAGAAAATGTTTAGCTCCTGATTTGCCCCGCCAGAGGTAGGAGGCCTCTTGTGTTCGTCTGTGCTCACTGCTGCTGAGCAGACACAGAATTGTTTGCAGCTGGGTGGGGCAGCCTTTCTGGCTGAGGGGGACAAGGTAGCAGAGACCCTTCCCTCCAGGTGGGAGACCCTTCTTCCCTCCCTAGAATCCCGTAAAGAGCAGCAGCTGGTCTGGTGCCAGCTCTGTCTGTTGCACTGCTTCCTTCCTTGACCCACTGGGCCTTCCTCTCCTCTCTGCTGTCCCAGCCCACCAGCTTTTGGTTGCAACAGTGACCCAAGAGCCACACAAATAAATGGTGGGGGCACAAGAGATTGGATGCTTCATCTCCTGCAAGCCACATGTGACTGTGCTGCGCGAGGGCATAAGGCTTTGGGTGTCGGTAGAATGCGTCAGATTCATTTGTGAATTGCATAGGTGCAATCCTTCTGGAAAAGGCCAATTGAGGCCCTGGACCCTTGGAACTGCCTGCCACTGGATGCTGGCAAAGCATCTCAAAAGACTGGAACCCACACTTAAACTGCGACCAGGCAGAGGCCCACTCTGCACCCAGGATGTCGGGGTTGGAGGGGTTGACTTGCAGGCCCACAGTTGCCACTAGTCACAGGGAAATGAGGCTTCTCTGTGGCTACAGCTGGTTGTCTGTTGACTTCCATGGGGAGAGGGCAGCCCTTGCCAGCAAGCTGCTCTTTGCAGTTGAAGTGCAGTAAGACTTCCCTTTTTCTTTTGGCTCCAGGGAAACGTTCTGCCGGAAACTAGGGTGATGTGTGGCAGAGGTCGAGCGGCTGTGTCGTCCTCCTTGGAGGTGAAGCGACCGCAGGAGCCTGGCAAGAAGAATCCTAGACAGGCACACTGGAACTTGCTTGGCAGGACGTCTGCACAGGTGGAAGGCTTTCGCCTCTGGAAGCAGGACTTGGGAGGGGCGGCTTCTGTCATGTCACCTACGGGAGCTGCAAAAGGTTCCGGGTTCCTTGGAGAGGACAAGACCCTCCTCTTTTTCCAGACAAATGCAGACCACCAAGTGAGAACCTGGACAGCAAAAATCCGGCACCCGTCTTGTTTAGCAGTCCTGCTCTCCTGAGGTTTTGACAAGCCCTGCAGAGAGCTCCTGAGATCACCAGCCCGCTCCAAAAAGCGGAGAGGCAGTGGAGAGCCCACGAGTTCCCTGCACCCCGAGTTCTTTTGGCCGCCAGGGGAATTTGGCTTCGGAGTTTTGTGGCACAGCCTGGCCTCAGGAGAGCGGCTTCTCTCAACTGCAGCAGCTGTAAGTAAACAGCCGGGGATTCCTCCATTGCACGTGGGCAGGCAGGGAGATCTTCTGCGTTTCTCATGTAGGTCTGAAACGCATCTGAATTAGTTGCCCCTTTGCTCTGCTGCTAGCTTGTGAGGTTGCCGTGTGGGGGGCTGGGAGCAGCTGCTTCGCGCAGCAACATTTTTTGGTAGGACAGCAGCAGTCAAATACAAGAACGTGCCTCTTCCCATTTACCTGCACTCAGAAGGTGTGTCCCATAGAATTTGCTGTGTGTGAAGCATCCCTCTGCGCTTTTGGCCTAAGAGGACAGATGGTGGGGAAGCGAGAGCAGAATGCACCCCGTTGGCCTCTGAAAGAGCAGGCCATGAGGCTGGGCACAGCTGAGCCACAAAGCAATCAGGACTGCTGGGGGTGTGAAGGTGGCTGCTGCATCCAGTCGCTGTTACTTATTTGGCCGCTTTAAGATTCCTACCCCACCCTGCAATTAAATCCACCCGGACTGGAGCTCTCTCCCTTCACTTGCTAACAGACGGCACGTGCAGCCTCCTGAGCCATTTGGCCTGCAAGGTGATTCTGTATCAATGTAAAATATACTCTGTAAAAAAGATCTTTAGAATCCATCCATTTGTTGTTCTCTCTTTCAAATGTCACAGCAACCTGGAACTTTTTTGTGGGTGAGGGAGGGGAGGGGAAATTGTATCCTTGAACCCTGCTGATTCAGAAAGGAAAGCCGTCCTATTGAACTAGCACCTTTCCCTAGTTTGCCTGCTTGACCCTACATATTAGGACGTGGCTTCCTACATCCAGCTGTTAGATCCAAAGCAACAAGGCAAGTCTCCACTTCCTGGTCCTGTAGTCATACACCGGGCTGTCTACTCTATGACCTTTTATCTGGCAAGAGAGCCTGAGGCTTTGCTGCTACGCTGCTCACCTCCCATTCTTCAGGGTTCCTGAAGGGGTGGGGCAGAGTTGGCCAGCAGCCCCTGGAGTGGAGGCAGGCTGCCTTGCTACAGGGTTCCACCAGGACACAGGCTCAAAATCACTTCCTGGCCCAGGCCAGTTCCCAAGTATGACTTCTCCCCTTCTGTGGGTCATGCAAGCAGATGTTATGCATGGATGACTGACAGCCTTGGGCTTTGTAGTTTTGTCCAAAGCAAATAACTACCCAAGACTTGTGTGATCTGTGGTTGGAGCTGCCAGGTCTCCCCCATTTGTGGTTTGACTTGAAGCAAGTGAGCCTCAAAACCGCCGCCCCTCCCATGAACTCAACCCTAGAAAGAGAATGGAGTAACGATCCAAGCCATCTTTTTTTATTTAAGAGGGGAGAACAAAGCAGGTGATCCCAGGGAGGCCCCTCCCCTGCTAGAGGTCCTTGAAAGCAGCTTTTTCCTGTGACACCCACTCCTCAAACTTCCTGGCCTTTGGGTTGAGCTTCAGGGTCAAGGCAGGATCTCGGACCGGTCCCAGGATGTTGAAGCGGAACATGTTAGCTAACTCTTGGGCACCAGGAAAGTCCAGCTTCTCATAGGATTCAAGCGAAATCTGCAGAAAGAGCAGGAGAAACCGCATTGGTCCAACTTGCAGATAATGCTGACCTGGAAACAAACGGGCCTGGGAGCTTTCCGCAGCATCTGGCGCTCTCGCTGTGGCATTGAGGTACAGATGGGTGTGGCCTGTTCCTTCCAGCAAGTGCCAGCTCGGTGGTCCTCCCCACCCCCCTCCCTGGAGGGCTGCCCATGCTTCACCTGCTTTACCTTGGCATCTCTCACAGGCTTCCTGGTGTGCTTTTCTATCAGGGCTGCGTACTCTGCCACGGTGTGCTTGCAGCTGCTCAGCCCAATGTCCTGGCCTATGTACTTATCTGGCTCTTTCATCAGCCGAACCACAACTGGCCCGAGATCAGCCACGGCCATCCCATCTATGGGCACTTCTCCCATGGGAATGGCTACAAAAGAGAGGAGAAGAGGAGGGAGGTTTGGTCAGGAGCTGAGGCCTCTCAAGGGAAGGAGAAAACAGAACAGGCAGAGCAAGTGCAGGTGACCATCAATTGCAACCCGGAGGCACAAAGGGGAATATTTTTTTTTTTTTAGGGAGGGGGCATATTTTTATTGAATATTATTGATGCATCCCAAACCACAAAATAGAACTTCATGAGAGAAACACCTAAAATCCAAACCAGGTTCTGTCATGGGGTGTTACATTCACAAGAAGAAATTATAAAGCTGGTTATCTGGATATTTGCAGTAAGCAACGTAGACAAGTAAGGGGAAGGGACCGCTTTAAGAAATGAGAGAGCAAAAGGTGTGGCACACAGGACTTGCAAGATAGACAGACCCACAAATCTGTGACTGGAACCATCAGAAGCACAAGGGGCACCAAGAATACAAAGCTCTATAGTAAATAATAATAATTCAATCAGTTCCCCAAATTTATTGGGAGGCTTGTGGAAGGAGATCTGTGCTACCTATCCTGCAGGCACTTTCCTTTGCTGTGCATGTGCGTAGCCAAGGGGGGACATGCCCCCCCTCGAGCAAGTAAATCAATAAGAAAACTTAACTGAAGCCTGTCCCCCCCCAACATGAAGCCTGCCCCTCCTAACAAATCCTGGCTATGCCCATGCTGCTGTGTGATGCCCTGAGATTTATGGATAAAGGGCGGTATACACATTTAATATATGAAAATAAAATATGAAAGGGGGTCCAATGAACCCTTTGGAATGGGGTGAGGAGGGCAGTGGCAGACTAAGGAAAGCACCTGCCCTGCTTGAGCCCCACCCCCCTGCCCTTCCCTCCTCCACAAGAGAGGCACGCCAGTGGTATCAGACTCCCTGCCAATCTGGGCAGCAGGTGAGGCATCTCTTGAGGGCAGAAGGAGGGATGCTGTTACCTAGCTCATAGCTGTCTCCATCTGGGGCTTTCTGGGGTCGGAAGATGGTGATGAAGTTCTCAAAGTACCAGGGCAACCGAAGGCTGGTCATGGGCACCCCGACAGCCCGAAAGTATTCCTCCACTTCGCCTTTGCCGTCAAAGTGTGGCACCTCCAGCTGCCCCTCCGTTAGCTTCTTCACGTTCTCCAGGCCGCTGTAAACCACGTAGCCCAAGGCCAGTCGCTTGGCTAAGTCTGCCACGAGCTTCCCCTGGGTGCAAAACCAGACACGGAATGAGAGGCAGGAAGCACTGGTCTTCCCCAAATTTATCCCCCAAGGAAGAAGGTGGCTCCCTCCCAGGCGGGGGACTGTCCTTGCCTGCGCTTCCGGCAGCAGTGAAAGAACTTTGGCAAAGGGGTGGCTTGCGGGGCTGTGGGTTGCGGAGGCCCCTGTGGGTCACTGGAGTTGCCCTTCTGCCTTCAGCAGCAGCTTAATGTACAGCTGTCGCCCTGGTGGCCTTGGGGCGAGGACTAGCTCTGGCCAACTATGGCTGGTGCAACAGCTGAGACCATTCCGAGACCAGGATAGTTTAGCCACTGGAGTTTGTGTTAGTTACTTCAATAATGGATTTCCTGCAATCCAAGCCATCTGAGGATTTCTTTGAGGCTGATCTGGAAACCGCAGTTAGTGCAGAATGCTGCAGGAGGGTTGCTGGCACGAGAGAGATCCTGTCAGCAGGTCACATCTGTCTCCAAGATCAGACTTTATCAACCTTCTGAGAAAAATACAAAACATTAAACAAAGCCACAAAGACTTGCGAACTACCCGGCCTAAAATGAACTTATAATGTCTGGTTTCAATAGATTTTTCAAATGCTTAACTCAGTCTTTTAGATAAGTTCATGAAGATACCAACAAAAGGCAAGTTCGGTGATATTCACAATACCGAGAGATGCTAGTAGAGTTGTAGATGGATGTTAATAAAGTTGTAGACAATGAAGTTAAGCATTTGAAAAAATCTATTGAAACCAGACATTATAAGTTCATTTTAGGCTGGGTAGTTTGCAAGTCTTTATGGCTTTGTTTAATGTTTTGTATTTTTCCCGGAAGGTTGATAAAGTATGCATAATTACTGTTCTGTGTATATTAATCGCCACCGTGTTGCATGAGTCGCACTACTTCTTATCAGCAGCACAGGTTGCATTGTTCTACCAAGATCAGACTTGGCTGCTGATTGGTTGCCAGGCTTATTATTGGCATGTGATGCTCTTAGTAGCATATCAGACTGCTGCAGATGCAGCCTCAGCAGCCAGTTCTGAAAGAGAATCCCCACCCCCCACGTGCCTGTTGGGCACCCCTCACACTGCACTGCGGGTTGCCCCGTCTTTGGGCTCAGCTCCACCTGGGCAACTTCCCGCTCTTTGCTGAGATGTTCCCAGAAATCGGTCACGAGGAAGACTCCGTACGCCCCTCGCAGGGCTTGCTCCAGGCTTCGCACGTCCTCCAGGTCTGCCTTCACCACTTCAGCGCCCTTCTTCTCCAGCTCCCGGGCAGCCTTCTGCTGCGGGTTGCGGGTGACAGCACGCACCTGGAAGGTGCCATCGTCCAGCAGGGCCCTGGCCACCGAGCCTCCCTGGAGCCCTGCGGGAACGCAAGTGTCGGGGGGGGGGGGGAGTCAGAAGCAGGTCAGCGAGAAAGGAAGGAAATATCCGATGCCGGTGACGTGAATTCTTTATTCAAGGGAATGGAATCCTTCTCGGCCCAGTGGTCTCAGCAGCCCTTCCCAGCAGGTCTTGCCCCTACGGAGCAGTTCCCAGGGCTGAAGGTCCCTGCCTTCCACCCCTCCTAAGATGCTCCTCTCCCAAGCCGTCTCAAACTGCGTCTGCGTACCTCTGTTCTGCTCCCCTCATTATTCTCCACATTCTTGGGAGACCAGGAGAGAGGGGAGACTCCCTGGATTCTTCAGCTGGACCACAGATGCATCACAAAGGACAAGGCCCTGCCTTAGGCACGGTCAGTTCCTCAGGTCATCTAGTTGGGCACTGTCTCAACCACCCTTCCCAAACATGGTGTCCTCCAGAGGGGACGATGGCAGCAGCTGATGGGAATTGTAGTCAAGGGCATGGTGGCCTTGTGAACTTCCCTCAGGTTGCCTGCAATGCCTCTGTGGATCACAGAACCACGGAATGGTAGAGTTGGAAGGGACCCCGAGGGTCATCTAGTCCAGCCCCCTGGAATGCAGGAGTCGCAACTCAAGCATTTAGATGAGAGAACTGGGCCAAAACAAAGAAGATGAATTTTAACAGGGAGAAATGTAAAGTATTGCACTTGGGCAAAAAAAATGAGAGGCACAAATACAAGATGGGTGACACCTGGCTTGAGAGCAGTACATGTGAAAAGGATCTAGGAGTCTTGGTTGACCACAAACTTGACATGAGCCAACAGTGTGACGCAGCAGCTAAAAAAGCCAATGCAATTCTGGGCTGCATCAATAGGAGTATAGCATCTAGATCAAGGGAAGTAATAGTGCCACTGTATTCTGCTCTGGTCAGACCTCACCTGGAGTACTGTGTCCAGTTCTGGGCACCACAGTTCAAGAAGGACACTGACAAACTGGAACGTGTCCAGAGGAGGGCAACCAAAATGGTCAAAGGCCTGGAAACGATGCTTTATGAGGAACGGCTAAGGGAGCTGGGCATGTTTAACCTGGAGAAGAGGAGGTTAAGGGGTGATATGATAGCCATGTTCAAATATATAGAAGGATGTCACATAGAGGAGGGAGAAAGGTTGTTTTCTGCTGCTCCAGAGAAGCGGACACGGAGCAATGGATCCAAACTACAAGAAAGAAGATTCCACCTAAACATTAGGAAGAACTTCCTGACAGCAAGAGCTGTTCAACAGTGGAATTTGCTGCCAAGGAGTGTGGTGGAGTCTCCTACTTTGGAGGTCTTTAAGCAGAGGCTTGACAACCATATGTCAGGAGTGCTCTGGTGGTGTTTCCTGCTTGGCAGGGGGTTGGACTCGATGGCCCTTGTGGTCTCTTCCAACTCTATGATTCTAAGCATCCCTGACAGGTGGCCCTCCAACCTCTGCCTATAAGATCCTCCCAGGAAGGAGAGCCTGCCACCTTCCAATGTGTGGAGACAGCCCATTCGTCACACTAAATGCTCGTGTTCATTTTAACTGCGTTGCTGCTTTTATTTCTCACGCTGCATTTCATTGCACGGTACTGTAATTTGAAGGAATTAAAAACAATACAATTAAAATCAACGCAGCATCTAGAACAGTGTGTTAAAGTTGCTACAGCAGGCAGTGGAATGTCATTAAATGGCCCACCAGGACTCTAATTTTCAAGGGACAGGGGAATTGGCGAGGAACCACACTATGCTAGGGGGCAGCAAGTTTGGGAGTGCTGACTTCTCTTGACTGGCAGCAGCTCTTCTGGGGTTTCAGGCAGGAGAGCTGGATATGCCAGAGACTGAAGGGGGAGCAGGAGACTCTTTAATCTCAGGGTTACGGGTTCGAGCCCCAGGTTGGGCAAAAGATTCCTGCATTGCAGGGGGACTAGATGACTCTCGTGGACCCTTCCAACTAAGTTCTATGATTCAATGTCCTACCACTGGGCTATACTCCCTAAAAGGGGGGGGGGTACTGCCTAAGCACGTTTTGAAGCAGGCAAAGCAATGCACATTAAGGCCATCTAAAGCCCCCGAGGTCCACAGCCTGACATTCCCGAACTGCCCCCGGGGACGCAGATCAGCCCCTCTCCGTGCGAGATAGATCTCCCGCCTCCCCGCAGACGCGCCCATGTCCCGTCGAGATGCAAGAATGCGCAACATGTTTCCTAGTCTCCATTTTGGAAGGTTACCTACCTGTAGCTCCAAAAACCACCACCCGTTTCTTCTCTGCCATCCTCGGAGGAGCTGAGGGTACTTTGGCTGCCTTGGAGAAAGGAAGAAAGAACTTTTGCAAAGGTCTCGAGGGAGATTGCTCCCGCCTTGTCGCTGCTTTCCTGACACCAGGCAGGACTTGGAGGGGGACCCCCAAAGGTCATCCAGCCCAACCCCGCTGCAATGCAGGAATTGCAACGGAAGGATCACAGATCGGATGCCCGTTTCACTCTGGCTGAGCCACCAGTTAGTCCCTGGAACGGACTGGAGACCCCACTTGGCACAATCTGGAATGACGGGGGCTGGGATTTCTCCATCCCCTGGTCAAGACACGTGTTAAGGGTAACGCCCTGAAGGCACATGGCTAAAGACTCACGACTCTTGGGGATCACGATAATCGGCGCGAGGGAGCCTCGTGAGCAGCGCGTGACTCCGAAAGGCACGGCGATGTCGTCACGCAGTCCAGCCCGCGGGAGGGAAAGGGGAAAGGAACTCTGCACATGCTCGGAGGCACTCTCTCCCCCGCAGGGGCTCCACTGCAGCAGCGGCATGGCTGTGTTACTTTTTTATTTTATTTTACTGGCTTCGTGGCAATAAAGATAACACTGTCCAAGCAAGTCCCTATCCGCCTCTCTGCCTGCAGTGCCGCGCAGGCGCCGCGCGGGGGCAGAGGAGAGGCGCGCCTCTCGCCCGCCCTTCCCGCCGCTCTCCTCTCTCTGGCCGAGCAGGGGAGGGGGCGGGGCGCAGTGAGGCCTATTTCCGGGCCAGCCTCGGCCCCTCCTCCGAGGGGGCGGGCCCGGCCGCCGTCACAAACGCGCAGCTCGCCCGCCGATAGGCCGCCCTTTGTGCGCGTGACAAGCGCGAGGGGGCGGAGCTCCGTCCGGCGGAGGCGCTGACCGGAAGTGCCTCTAGACCGTGAGGAGACCCGCAGGAAGCGGCCGGCTGAGGTAACGGTTCCGCGGCGGCCGTTGGCCGGGCTTCCCCTGTGCATGCGCAGAGGGCCGCCTCCCAGCCCCTTCCCCAGCAGCGCCAGGCCGGCCAGCTGCCGCCGCGCCCACCTCGCAGGGGCGTTGTTGGGGGGGGTCAGGGCTCGTTTAATCTCTCTTGCACCCCCCCTCCATCTTGGAAGCGCCTCCCTCAGGCCTGGCCTGCCTCGCAGGGGTGTTGCTGGGGATTCAGAGAGGAGGAGGGAGAAGACCCACTCGCCCCACCCCCCTTGAGGTGTCCGGAGAGAGAGAGAGAGAGAGGTGGGGGGTGCAATGACAGTACATAACTGAGTCAGACTCCCCCCCCCCCACAACCACCCTGTGAGGTAGGTCGGATGAGAGAGAGGGCGAGTGGCTCAAGGTCATGTCCAGCGAGGCTCCTGAGGGCTGAGTGGAGGGGGGAATTCGAACCCTGGTCCTCCTCTGACCCCCACAATAACCCTGCGAGGGAGGCTCAGGGACGCGGTGCTTGGCTCCCAGTGTCGCCCCCAATGAGCTCCGTGGCCTAGGAGGGGATCGGAAACCACCGTCTAGTCTGACACGCACTTAATTCCAGTCGCTTAGCTGCATGGAGGGGGGTTTTGTTTCTGCCCCCCCCCCCGTTTCCACTATTGAGCCTCACTGGATTAGGAGAAAAGGAAGGACTTTCTTCACAAATGTGAATAGGTTTTTGCCCCTGCATCACTTTACTCACTACTCCCACCCAACTAAAAAGCCCCACGTGTTATTTATTGGTTAAAAAGCAGGAGGCTGAGAGTAGGAAGAAGCAGACAGACTCCACCGTGGAGAGATGCAAGAAGTATATCTGGACTTCGTTCTTCCCTCCCTCCCTTGTGAAGAGGGTCCATTTAAACTACCTGATTTATGAACAAGTTTCCTGGGGGATCCCACTTCTTGCACCCCTCCATTCTGGGGGGGGGGGTCTTATCTATTCCGACTCTCAGCTTCCTGTTCTTTAACTATGGTTCTGGGATTTACCCAGAAGCTGCCTCTGGATGTGGAGCCTGTAGTTTAGCTACCACAGCTGATACCGCGGAAGAGTCCTAGTGGGTCAGACCAGGCAGCCCAACTGTTCTGGCATCCTGGTTCCAACAGCAGCCAGCAGGATCCATGTGGTGCATGAAGATTGCAGCCCTCCATCATTTTACCACCGCCTCTCCCAGCCCAAGGGGTTGGTAATCTGCAGCCTGCTGCTTCTGGACTTGGAGGTTCCACTACCTGCCATGGCTTCTTCCATGTGGTGAAGTGGAGGATGCTTAGCTGTCCCGCCTGAGCATCTGAAGGTCGTGCTGTTGCTGCTCCCTCTTGAATGGGGCCTGGCACTATCCTGAGCATCCCACTCCTGCATCAGAGGAAGTGGCACAGAGTGCTAGCCCCTTGGGTCCAAGACTCAGTCAGCTTGGAAACTGGGTGTCAAAAGTGCTGGAAATATAGTTAAGCTGCTAACTGTGTTAACTTATTAACATTTCATTGTCCTGTATACTTCATTTGCATTTTTTGAGTAGGCCACTTGTGATTTTCCTTTGGAACTGTACTGGTCTAGCTGAAAATATTAGAAGCAGTGTTAGAGGGAATTCGTTTTGGGGGGGAGTGGGGCACTCATATAAGTTCCTAACGGATCCTTTCTCAAGTTCCTTTGGAACTGTTGGCCTCTGAGAAAGAAAGAAGAAATTCCCAGTCTCTGGAAGTGAGCTGTGCCTGAGCAGCTTGTAAGTGGATCATTCTGCCAGCCCCCTGGTGGTATGATGCATAGGTTTTCCTGAGACGAAGGCAAAGGCAGTGGGAGGTTTCCTGGTATCAACAGCCTCCTGACGTCAAGTCCTTGCCTAGTTGGCATGGTGGCGACTGGAATCCTGTGGAAGGAGGTGGCTGGGGTGCGGCCTTCTCCTGGGACATTTTAGAGAAGGAAGTTTTGTCTCTTGAACTGTAATTTGGCTGATGGATTGCCTTGAAGTGTGCACATCTGTAGCAGCACTCAGCTGGTTCCTGTGCTCTGGGATGGGAATAACTTTTGCCCCTATTCATCACTTGCTTATAATAAGGTGCCTTTGTGACTGGTATGGGGTGTCCTTTTGGGCAGTGGCCACTCAGAAAGGAACTGAAGAGCTAACTAGCAGTGATTTGCAAAACGTCTCCATGTTCCCTGTGGTCTAGGAAAGGAACTGGCAGCAGGGTGCATGATTTGGAGCAGGTTTCTGAGCAACCAGTGTCCTCTGATGGCATTTCGATGGAGGGCATGTCTGTGGCTGGTAGTTGATGCATCACCAGGCTTGCGTAGCCAAATTGAAATAGGGTTCTAATGTATTGCAAAATCTCAAGGCCCAGACCTGATTAGGTGTTGAGGGCAGACTCTTTTAAATCCTGGTTGAGTTGCTCATTTGCACTTTTCCACCAAGGCACCAAATCAGAAATGCATTAGTTAAGCCCAGGATTTCCCTGAGGGGGCTGGGTGAGGTGGCGCACGGCAGGGTGTAATGGTGCTGATGGGTAGCTTGTGGCATCCTTTTTAAAGCACTGGCACCGTACCTGCTGTTACTTTGTCCCCACTAACTTGAGGAGATGCAGTTCCCATATCCCATCTCTCTCTTTCTGCGTGTCTCCCTGTGTCTTGCTGTAATTGCCTGTCTGTCTCTCTACCTCTCTTTCCCATATCTGCCTGCAAGCCCTGCAGTGTTTCTGACTATCTTGTTGTTCCTGGCCATAGGTATCATCTGTCTTGTCCCCTGCATGTCCTTCATGGCATGGCTGGCAGAGCTGGCTCGCATTCAGCTTTGGCTGCTCCCTCCCTTTGTTCCTCTGGAGCAGTTTCAATGGCTCACCAAGTAGAGGTGGTTGCTGCTGCTGCAGCCCAAATCCTAGAAATGAAAGGCAGGCATTGAAGGACTTCTTTGCTACTCTTTCTGCTGCCGGGGCAGCTGCAGCCCAAACAATGGTTTGCTCAGCAAATACACATCAAACTGGGCTCTTTGCTCTCCTCAGTTCTCAGGCTGACCATGGAGCTTAGTCGGAGGCTGTTCTTACTGAATAGTGGGCAGTTTATTGGACCGCACAGTGAAAGTTCCTGGTGACAAGGACTTACATTTGGGGTGGTAGGCTTAAAATCCTGCACTTCTAAGTTGGCTTGGTCACAAACGGATCAGATTAATGCTTCGCACCACCACGTTGTTAGCCTTTGATCTGCAAAGCTTGGTTTTCAGCTCCAGCTGCATGAATCTTATTTGACTGTTAAGGATGCTGCAGACTTGTGGCTGTGTAAATGACTCTCTCTCTTTCTGAACAGGTAATTGAGGATTGAGCAAAGTGTCCTGCAGCCCAGCCAAGATCCACAGGTTGCAGAATGTCGTCTGATGTAACAGAGGCACTGGAGGAGCCTGAAAATCTCTCCTATGAGGAGTTGGAGGAGGATGACAATGTGAGGTGAGGAGGAGAAGGAAATATTGGCAGAGGCCGCAATGGCAGGCTGGGAGATCTTCTCCTTGTGGTTTGATGCAATATTACTGTGTGAATGTGGTTCTAGATTCAGGTAGATAGTCGTGTTGGTCTGATGCAGTCGAAATAAATAAAAAAATCATGTGCATGCACACGAAAGCTTATACCCAGAACAAACTTAGTTGGTCTCTAAGGTGCTACTGGACAATTTTTTTATTTATTTCAACTGCATGAATGTGAGTAGGCCTGGAGCAAGAAAATGAAGTGAAAATGCCCCAAAAGGAGACTTATTTGGTTCATCGTAACAAAATTTATAGGCGGCTTAATAAAATAAAATCTGTTAAGTGATCTACATAAAATAGTGGTTATCAACTGAAAAAAAAGCAACACACTTTAAGAACAAGTAGACAGAATACAGTGATCAAAACTACAGCTTCGACACAGTTAACTTTCCTGCTGCTGCCTCAGATGTGGGAACTTGAAGAAGGAACGCTGGTGTTTCAGCCTCGGGTGTTTGTCATGCTGAGTGAAACCCCTTCCCTGCTAAGCCAGGTGCTGAATGAAGGGAAGTTTGTTTGGTAATGAAACCCACTCCTCCCTGAGAGATTCTTAGCTGGGGGTCTTCAGAGTCCTCAGCTTGCCATATCCAGAGAGTGCTTTCAGAGTTCGGTATCTGTGCTGCCAAGAAGCCCCTCTGGGAAAATGGCACCTAGCTCAGCTCTCGCTGAAGGTGTTGTGGAGCTCATTGATGGAATCAAATGGAAGCAGGTGGGCTGGGGGGAGTCTCCCAGATTAGAGGACTCATCCAGGTAAGGCCAATAACTCTGGCCAAGGTGGGGAAAAGCAAGGGCACAGGCAGCCTGTAGGCAGCAGGAGGCGTCCTGGGCTGTTTTCCAGGCATGTACAAGGCTCTCGGAGGACAGGTTGGCGAGGCTTGGGGTGCTGACAGCACAGTGCATGGAGTGGGTGAGTGTAATGCCTTCTCTTGCCCTGGAGTGCAGAAAGGCACAGCAGGGTTTGTGGTGGTTTCATGGGGCCTGAGAGTTCTGGGCTGGTTGTTTTTGGGTGCTGGGAGGCTGAATCAAGCACGTGCCAGCTGCTTCCGATCTCGGGCTGCGCATGTAAGACCTCTTCCCTTTGGGCACTTTTGTCTCTCCACAGCGCCACAGACTTGTCTGAGCTGCTCAAGGAAGGGACCAAGGAATCACATGAACGGGCTGAAAACACTCAGTTTGTCAAGGATTTCCTGAAAGGGCGCATCAAGAGGGAGCTCTTCAAGGTGCGTCTTGCAGTGTGCTGGCTATGATCCCTCTTTAGAGCAGGTGTAGGCAGCCTTTAGCCTTCCAGGTGTTGCTGAACTGCACCTCCCATCAGCCCTGGCCATTGACCATTGGCTGATGGGAGTTCTAGTTGAGCATCAGCTGGGGGGCGGCGGCAGCAGAGGTTGCCCCACCCCGTTTTAGCAGATGGGGGATGCGATTCATATGTGCTGTGTGGCCCGTGGGGAGCTCTCTCCCCCAGCAAAAACTTAGCCCAGCTGTTGGGCACAGATGCTTCTGGCTCTGTTGAATAGTCCCCCTGTGACTGGTCAGAAGTGGGCTTAGTGGCAGCCGCTCAGCCTTCCCTGTTCACTAGTCAGGGGCTGGAGATCTTACTTATATGTTATTTCATAACACTTATACACCACTTGATTATTTGTTTAAAAAACTCAAAGTGTTTGTAAGATACCGTATTGGCCTGGACACAATTGACCTGCAACTCCATGGACAGCTGTGAGTCCAAAATGACTCCCAGGCTACGCACCTGCGCAGGGAGTTCCCAAGTCTAGGTGCTGCCAAACAATGAAGTTCTTATAAATGCAGAATGGTATTATGTAGCAGCTGTCGTAGTGACAGTTCTGCCGACCGAAGCGGTTGAGTGTGATAAGGTGATTTCATAGGTAAACTGGTCCCTGGTTGTTAAGGGCTTTATATACTAACCTGGCTCAGTAGCAACCAGTGCAGCTCTCCAAGCACAGGGGTTATAGACTGACATGGCCCCACTGCTGTCCGCAATGGCCCCGCAGCATTTTGCACTAACTGCAGCTTCCAGATCAAGCACAAAGGAAGACCCACAGGCAGCGCATTGCCATAATCTAGCCTTGAAGTCACTTAGTGCATGAACTATAGGGGCCAGGCTTTCCTGTGTCAGGAACAGCTGTAACTGTTGAACCAGTCGTAGCTGGTAAAAGGCCCTTCTAGCCACTGAGGCTGTGTGAGCCCCCAGAGACAGCACTGGATCCAGAAGCAACTCCTTCGGGGGGGGGGCATCCAGGGAGGCAATGTTTTAGCCCACATCACCCAGGACTGCTCCAGTCTCTAGTCTTTTGCCTCAAACCTGCTGCCCTCCATAGTCCACCGTGAGCTCTTCAGACCGTGGGGGCAGATCAGCGAAATTCAAGCAGCCACCCGATAGGCTCCAAACCCCTCATTTGAAAGAAGTTGCTGACATGTTGCCCAGCCAGTTAGGAGGGTTTCCAAGCAGCAGGGCCTGGGGCAAAGGAGGCCAGCCTGAGAGTGCAGCCGAGTGCCCTAGCATGCCCTCCGCATCTCGGCTTAAAAATGGTTCGAGCAACAGCGCCTGGGAAGACTCTTCTCTGCCTGGGACCCAGGAGAGCTTCTGCCAGTCAGGCATTGTAGGTTAGAGGTGGGCAAGCTGTGCCCCCTCACCTCTGCCAGGCCCCATAATAGGATCTCTGGAGGGGAAGCCGGGGTTCCGTGCTGCCTCCTTTCCCCACGGGGCTCCTCTTCTCTCTTGCAGCTGGGCACCGTGGCCCTGTACTTCACGTACTCTGCCCTGGAGGAGGAGATGGAGCGGAACAAGGAGCAGCCGGGCTTCACCCCTCTCTACTTCCCCCTGGAGCTCCACCGGAAGGAGGCCCTGATGAAAGACCTGGAGTATTTCTACGGGGAAGGCTGGCGGGAGAAGGTCCAGTGCTCAGAGGCCACCCAGCGCTACATCGACCGCATCCGGCATGTGGGAGAGCACGAGCCGGAGCTGCTGGTGGCTCATGCCTACACCCGCTACATGGGGGACCTGTCTGGGGGGCAGGTGCTGAAGAAGGTGGCCCAGCGGGCGCTGAAGCTGCCCAGCACCGGCGAGGGAGTCCAGTTCTACATCTTCAACAACATTTCCAACCCCCAGCAGTTCAAGCAGTTCTACAGAGCCCGGCTCAACGCCCTGGACTTGGACAAGGGGACCAAGGAGAGGATCGTCGAAGAGGCCAACAAAGCTTTCGAATTCAACATGCAGGTACGGAGCCGGGGGAGGCTGTTTCGGCTGCAGAGAAGACCCCGCCTGGAGCTCAGGAGGAAGAAGCAGCTTCTGCTGACAAACCCTGACCTGCTGCCTGCTGGGGTGGGGGATGCTTGCGGGAATCCCCCCGTCAGTTAGCCAGCCTTTGCCCTCCCTGTAGTTCTCAGCCTGGCTTTGAGGCTGGCCCCTTGGTGCTCTCTCCCGGGCAGGGTTGTGCCTCCGGCCTCTGCTCTGGACCGGGTTGCGTGACACCTCCCTCCCCCTACCTTTTGCCCTCCTTGGCCCACATCCTCGAGGGAGCAGTCAGCAGCACTGGCTCCTGGGCTGTGTACAAAGGTCACAAAACTGTGGCATCCGTTGCCAGGGTTGCGACTGAACAGCCACCTGGCACAGGAGGTTGAGTGTTGTTGTGAAACAAGTTTCTAGCCCCCTGTCGGCAGCATGTGCACACACACAGAGTCTCAGTAAAGCGTTGCCCAAAGGGGCAGACCCAGGGGCAAAATGTGTCTGCCCGCTGAAGAGGTCCCAGTAAGGGATGAGCAGGCCTTGCTGAAATCTCTGCACCACCCAGGCAACTGCAGCCTGCGAGGCTGCCAAGGCCTTGGCTTGGTTGGTGCCAGGCCCTGGGCTGGGATTTGCCTCCTGCTCGCCACTGTTGGACCTCCTTTGACTAGAACCTCAGGCTTGGCGCAGGTGGCACTTCAGAACCAGCCCTTGACCGGCATGCGTCTCCACCCCCATCGTTCTGCCCGGACACTGGGGTCCAGCGCCGAGGGCCTTCTCGGTAGTGGCACCCGCCCAGTGGAACGCCCTCCCACCAGATGTCAAAGAGAAAAACAACTACCAGACTTTTAGAAGGCATCTGAAGGCAGCCCTGTTTAGGGAAGCTTTTAATGTTTAATAGGTTATTGTATTTTAGTGTTCTGTTGGAAGCCGCCCAGAGTGGCTGGGGAAAACCAGCCAGATGGGTAGGGTACAAATAATAAATTATTATTACAATGGTACGTCAGGTTAAGGACTTAATTCGTTCTGGAGGTCCATTCTTAACCTGAAACTGTTCTTAACCTGACGTACCACTGTAGCTAATGGGCCGTCCCGCTTCTGCTGCGTGATTTCTGTTCTCATCCTGAAGCAAAGTTCTTAACCTGAAGCACCATTTCTGGGTTAGCGGAGTCTGTAACCTGAAGTGTATGTAACCCGAGGTACTACTGTATTATTATTATTATTATTATTAGACTCTCACCCGAAATCCGGGCAGCGGGTATAAATGATAAATAACAACAACAACAACAATAATAATAATAATAATAAATTATTAGAGTGCACCAGGACTCCGGGGGGGGGGTTGCTCTGGCTCATGGCTTCTCCTTGCCCCTTCTCTGCAGGTGTTTGAGGAACTGGACAAGATCGGGGCTTTGTTAGCAGAAGAAACCCAAGAGGGGGGCCTCCCTGTGCATGATGGGAAAGGAGACCTGCGCAAGTGCCCCTACTACGCCACCAAGCTAGGTGGGTCTCCTTCTTACACCTCCCTCCCTCCCTCTTTGGGTGCCTGGCCTGCGCCCCTGCCGGTCTCTGATTCCACCCTTCTCTCCCCGCTCCCTCTCCCCAGGCGCTGCCGAAGTCTCCAGCTGCCCCTGCCACGTGGCCTTGGCTCTGCTGAAATTGCCCACCGTCCAGCTGGTCCTGGCGGCCTGCTTTGCTGTCGCCGCAGGAGTTGTGGCCTGGTACGTGATGTGAGGAGGCAGCGCACTCTGCTGCTGCTTCCTGGTGACAGTGGCACTTACTTGGCGGGACTCTGACTGTTTCCCACCGACTCAGGTGGAATGATTTAATTAAGAAACCATTAAACCCAAATGCACACGGAATGAGAGAATGGGGGAGATGCCCTCCTGCCTGTCTGTACACGAGCGGTGTTTCGGTGGGTTAGCTAGCAAGATGGCACTAGAGACACACACTCCCGGGCTGCTTGCTTGGCACTGCGCTTTGTTGAATACCAAAGCCCTGGGTGGAGCCTGGCAGCTCGTTCCCAGACCCACAACTCCCTGCCCGCCTTTGCCTGGTGGAGAGGGAGGTCTGGGCACTACCATGGGCGGGACCAAGCAGTTTGCCGCCTTGCAAGGGGGGCAGGGAGGGGGCAGGAAGCACCCTGCCCCTTCCGCTTCCGCTCATGGTGGTCTCCGACTTTGTGGCATTCCAGGTACGTAGTAGACGAACTGCATACTTTCAGTTACCCTCTTGTACATAAGAGAAATGCTAACGGTTTAGTTTCCCTGTAACTTATGGACTGTGTTAACGACTCGGAAATAATAAAATTTATATTTCGGTGTCTTAAAACTGCTGTGTGACTTGGGGATGAAGGGGAAACAGCCTGACTGCAGGCAGCTCTCCTTGCCGGATTTGTGAGAATGAGGCCCAGCTGAGTGAGCCCTGCAAAGCCCCCAGAGCCAGGAATCCTGGTGTTGCCCTATTCCTCCCCCCCCTTTCTCTCTCCCTCCACTCACCACTTGGCAGTTGCCCCATAGCCCTGCATGGGTGACTTCCTGGTGAGGCTTTTAGTGTCTGGCAGACAACTCCCACTTGGTTTTTCAAGTCCTCTTTTTGGCTAACTCCTTGGCAAGTGGCTGGCTTTCACTGCTGGGGAAACGGAGGCCTTTAAAGTCAACAGTCGGGCCAACTTGCCAGCTCAGATTTGTCCTGGCCCATTCAAGGTTTGGTGGCTCATTTACGTTGGGGCTTGGAGTAGCAGCTTTCTCAAGATTTCGAGGTCTGCCGAGGGCAGTCTTTCTGGCCATTTCCCTCCCCCCCCCCCCCCCGCCTCCTTGAGGAGGCAGCAGAACACTGAACTCTCCTATCCAGCGGAGGATTAAGGACAGCTCTATTAAGTCAGCCCATTTAATCTAACTTGCTGCTTTCCAAGCAGATGCTGAAGAAGATCACAAGTAGGGCCCCTCCCCTCCATGACGGCTGCCTGGAAACGACCACCCTTTAGCCACTGCCAGATTTCCCTCCCCCTCTCCAAATGCTCACCATTAGTTTAATCCCCCTGAATTCATAGCTGTCCCACAGCAGTGGCATTTCAGCAGCTGAGCCGTCCTTTTCCTTTTGGGAGGGGGCCCCTGGGTGACAGAGATGTCCCTTCACGAGGTTTCCCCTTCCTACCAGCAGTTCCAGCCAAAAGCCTCCCAAGTAGATGGAGGTGGGGAGATGGGGGCTGTCGTGGTAAAATGCATCATAATTCGAGGGATGCATGAATGAAACTCGCCTTGGCTGTGGAGACTCCTGCTAGAGAATTTCAACAAGGCAGAGTAAAACTGATGAGGAGACGCCAGCCTTCCCAAAGTTCAGGAAAGTCGGAGTAAGGGGGCAAAATGAATGTGCCAGCAGCAAGCGTGCAGGGAAGGGCCGATGCCCCGTTGCCTCAATGCAAGTGGTCTCAGGTCCATTCCTCAGCATCTCCAAGCAGGGCTGGGAGAGGAGCTGCCAATTGGTGCCAACACTCCTGAGCTAGATGGACCAGTGGTCTTAGTCTAAAGTAGTTACAGGTAGGTAGCCGTGTTGGTCTGCTGTAGTCGAAACAAAATAAAAAAAATTCCTTCCAGTAGCACCTTAGAGACCAACTAAGTTTGTTATTGGTATGAGCTTTCTGAAGAAGTGTGCATGCACACGGAAGCTCATACCAGTAACAAACTTAGTTGGTCTCTAAGGTGCTACTGGAAGGAATTTTTTTTATTTAGTCTAAGGCAGATTCTTATCTTCCAAAAGCAGGCAGAACCTTCTCCAGCATGTATGCAAGCACATTCGTGTCTGGTTGCAGGTACACTCAGAAGTGCGATCTCATGCTTGTGCATGTGCATTGGCGCATACAGGGGAGAAGAGGGAGCCTCCCTCTCTCTGTGTTTCTTGGGAATGGTCAGTGTGGCCCAGGGAAGGCCCGAGGGGGGTCCAGCTTGCCTTCCTTTCCCTCCCCACCTCCGCCAAATACATCTCGTGTCTCGTTCTTCCTGCTAAAACCAGGAAGTATACCCACCCAATGACCTCTGCCTGGTGCCCCACCTGTAATCACAAGCGGTCTCTCACACAAAAACACAGAAAGTCTTGTGGGTCTGTATTTTAATTATATAGAAACATGGAAAAGCATCAACAGGTTGCCTCTGAGAAAGAGCATGAAACTCCCTGCTGGGTCAAAATACTTCACAGATGCATCCGTAGTGTTCAGAGCCAAGAGCCTTTTTGCATTCCTCATGTCTTCCTATGCAGCAGCCCTTGGGACGGACGATGCACCCAGGGCAGGACGCCAGAGGGCGTGGACTTGTGTCTTAAGGGGATGGGAGGCCACAGCATCAGGAAGGCGGGGCACATGCCAAACTAAGGTGATACCCGCCATCGAAACGGAGCATTTGGCAATGGACGAGCCCCCTCTGTGTGGAATCTCAGGACGAGCCCTCTTGGCCCTGCTTTGTCCTGTTGCTCACCCATGCAACGCCGTGGCTTTTCTGGAGGAATTAGTGCAAAACCAAGGGGGTGGGGGGGACGGAGGTGTGCACAGGGCCTTCACATTTCTGTTAAGTCACAGTTAAGAGCTTTAATACAAACGGGGGAAAACAAACCACATCACAGAACAGAACTCGGACAAGCAGACTCCGATTAGAACAAGGTATTTACATGTGGGGAGAGGGGTCTGGATACGGGGGCCTCCCGGGCCGCCTCTTGGCCTCGATATGCCAAGGAGAGGCAAAGAAGACTGGCGTAAGGACATGGCCCAGGGCACAGCCCCCCACCACCAATGACGGGGAAGGGAGCTGGGCAAGGGGTGCAGAAGAGCCTTGCGGAGGCAGCGAAGCTCACGGGGGAATGAGGAGAGGAAGGGACTACTTCCTCAGGGGCCCAAGCCGGCCTCTGCCCTCCCCCCAGCTGCCCCTGAGCCTGGCACGCAGCAGCAGGCAGGAGGCACCCTGGCTCCTGTTGCCCTCTCCTCTGCCGCCCCAGACCAAAGAAGTAGAGCAGCTTTTGGCAGGGTGCAAAAGGAAAAGTGGGGGGCAGCAGCAGCCCCCCAAGCACAACGGCCGAGGTTTTGCTTTAAAAGAAAACCACCCAACATGCCCCATGATTCATGCCGCGCCTGTGGGGACAATGGAGGTCTGCACCACCTTGCCTGCCACTCCAAGGAGAGGTCAAGAAAGCAACCATGCCAGGCCTGGCCCCCTTCCTCACCCTCCCAGGGAGGTGCCCCACAGGGATGAGGTTTCCTCGCGCGTAAGGACAGCCCGTGGCCCCTCTAGTCCAGCATCCTGGTCTCACTGGCCAACAAGATGCCCGTGGGAATCATGCGGCCAGATCCTAACCGAGAGGTGCTGGAGGCAGGGAGCCCCCACATGCACATAGAGAGGGGAGGGGGGCAAAAGAGGCCGGCCACGGCTTGCCCGCCTGGCGGTTGTGGCGCCCGCCCTGCAGCTTCCCCAGGGACCCTGCGGTCCTGAGGCCTTCAAAGCTCTCTGCGCAGGAGGGAGGGGGAAAGAGACAAGCAGGGGGAGCGTTGGGCACAGGTGAGTCGGGCCAGTGGCGCGAGGAGGGGAGTGGACATCTCCTGGCCCAGGGGGCACTGCTAGCACATGCGCTTGTACGTGTAGATGTAGGCCTTGCAGTTGGGGCAGGTGTGCGTCACGTCCTTGAACTCGTCTATCAGGCAGGGGATCAGGCAGCAGCCCAAGTCGCACCTGGAAGGGGGGAGAGGAGGCGCCCACCGTGAGGCCAACAGGCAGGCTGGGAAACCCCAAGCAGCGCCAATGGCGCACCCACCTCCTCGCCCGGTCAAAACCCAAGCCAAACGCCCCATTTCCATGCTCCTGCAGAGAGCAGGAGCTAGCCAGACCCCAGCAGGAAAACTCATTAATAAAAATATATCTATACCGCTGTGTCAGAGAAATACATCACAGCGGTTGACAACAATGCAAGAGCCATAATATCATACAGTAAAATCCTAAAAAATAGAAGCACGTTGAAAGCAAAAGTAAAACCAGGCAGCAGTAGACCATTGTGGGAGGGTGTGTTCTTAATGGCCTGCCCAGGCCTAGAGGAATAGATAAGATTTCAGCAGGCATTTAAAAGTTGGCACAGAAGGCAGATGATGAGCTTATTGCAAACTCTCACAGCCTTCTCCCATTTCAGCCAGATCAAACACCTACAAGCAGTGGCATCACAACTGCCTTCCCCCCATTCTTCATTTGCAAATTTATTGGGGGGGGGGGCGGGGAGAGAAAACAAAAACATGGTCAGCTGATGTTAACAATAATTATCCTAATACATTCCTTTTATTATTAATTTAATTGTTTCGCCCAGGGCAGGTGACCAGAACTGAAGATCACAATTAGAACGGTGTAAAACAAATTGCAGTCGCAAGAATAGGGTGGCTCCTGAAATATATGGGTATCTCGTGTCAAAGGGCGGAAAGAGGAGCGACTTCAGCATGTAAGAATACCTGTACCTTGAAGGCACCAGGTGCGCCTCTGCAGGGAGAAAGTCCCACAGCTCAGCGGGGGCCACGGAGGGTGGAGGAAGTACCAAGAGGGCCCCCTCTGCCCATCTGGCACCTGAGAGGGTCTGTGAGGAAGGAGCGGGTCTTCAGGTATTTGGGGCCTGAGTCAGTTAGGGCTTTAAACGCTAATGTGACCACCTTGTTCATACACCTTGTTCTGCAATACTTAGCTAATTGGGAACTGCTGGATAAAGCGAAAGATTATGAGTCATGGAGGTGGGTGGGCGAACTTCATAGTGCCTACCTTATTCTTTAGTTGCTGGTTTTGCTAATAGTGTCATACACATGATAACTGTGTGGCTGAGGATTTGTTAATTATGCTGTATGATTTATGTGGTACCTGCGATGTTCTGTTATTTGCTGTTTGTAAGCCACTCTGGAAAGCGACGTAGAACTGCAAGTGAGCGAGAAGGAGCCGCAGGATGAGACCCAGCCCCTGCCTGCCCGCCCGCCTGCCTCCCTCACTTACCCCACAAAGCAGCAGAAGAACCCCAGCAGGAAGTTCATGAGTCCAATCTCGTGCGAGATCTTGGTGGTGATGGCCTGCTGGCAGTGCGGGCAGACGGTCGGGACGGGGGCGGCCTGGAAGATCTCACCCTGCAGGACTGTCACGGTGGCCGCGGCCCCCGAGGGCACCAGCACCGTGGCTGTCTGGCCCCCCGCAGGGGCGTAGGGGCCGGCCGGAGGGTAGTAGCCCATGGGGGGGTGTGGTCCTGGGGGCATGTAGTAGCCTCCTGGAAGGAAAGCACACAAAAGGGGGGCACTTAAAAAAAGAGAGACCCTCTCGCTGCCTGCCTCCCCCCGGGCATGGGCACCCCTTGCTCCCAGATGGGCACAGGACCCGTGCCAGCATAGCCGTCCGCCTCCCTGCAACTCCAAACAGGACACCTAGGGCCTTTGCTCAAAAGGAAGAACCCTGCAGTCAACAGCAGACTCCCTTCTCTGCCATTCTGGATGGAGCTGCCTTGCTGTCAGGAGCCTGAGTCAGGGAACGGACAGAAATACACAACGCTTTATTCAAGGAAACCAAAGCAGCGCAAGCCTAGTGGGCACAGCAACTCTTCCCAGTCGGCCTTGCTCCTATGAGGAAGTGGCAAAGACTGAAGGTCTCCGCCTTCCCACTGCTGCCCAACTCCCCTCCTCTCCAGGTTTCCCCCCCAAGTAATCGGAGACTGCGCCTGCACATAACCAATCTCTGCTCTTCTCTTTTCATTTCTCTGTGTGTTCTTGGAGACCAGCAGGGAGGGGAGCTGGTTGTAGCAGGAGGGGCTCACTGGATTCTTCAGCAGCCTGATTCCTCTCTGCCCCTTGGCCGCTCCTCTCCCGCCTCTGCTGTTGCCTCTGAGTCTGGACTGCTCTCTGCCCCAGCCTCTTCCCGCTCACTAAACCCTGTTGCCTCTTCTGTTTCCGACACTTCTTGCTTCCTCTTCTCCCTCTGATTGGTGGCTGTCATCCCGCCACCAATCCCCGGCCTCTGAGCCTTCTGCCTTTGGGGGTCCCCCAGCTGGTGCCTCCCCGCACTCCTTGGCATCCTTGCCCTCCTGGCCACCAGGCACTCCTGAGATGGCAGGACACACACAGCCTCACACACACCCCCATCAAGGGATCGTTCTCCTGCACACACACCCTCAACTCACCAGGTGGCATGTAGGGCACTGAGCCGTCGGTGCCCATGTGTGGGGGGATGAACCCTGGCTGCGGTGGAGGTTCGTACGGCGGGGGTCCCATGTCCATCGGGGGCTGCGGGGCTCCTTGCGGCTGCACCATTGTGGGCGAGACTCCGCCTGCAGGGGGACAAGGCTGTCAAAAGAGTGGCAGGCTGCTCAACCTGCCATGTAATCATGACCATATCTCCTCGAGAACCAGTTTAAAATTTTGTTTTTATGTTGATACGCTTATACGAAGCAAAATGTTTTGCAACTGTGTGTATTTCGACACAAGGGAAAATCAATCCAAAATTAATTAATAGAAAGGGGACTGTCTGCATCTGCGGGGTCTGTCTGCATCTGTCTGCAGACTGCGGGGTGTGACCTGCAAGGACCAGCCCCCCTACCCCCCACCCCCGGCTCAATCTCAGCTGGACAAGACCACCCAAAACTTTCCAGCAGCCTCCGGAGGATGTCGAAGAAAGTCTCCAGGAAGCTCCTCTCTGGACGCAGAAGGGGAGGCGATTCTTGGCCTAAGCAGCGCTCCCCACTCTTCTCCCTCCCCATGCCCTTACCTGCTGGGAAAGGGTAGCCATCCTTCTCTTCTATGAGTGGGGCAGAGGGTCCCCCCGGGTAGGGTGGAGGTGGGTCACTCGACATGCTTTACGGCTGGCCTGGAGGAAAAAGAGAGAGAGAGTGGACATAAGAAGACTGGTTCATCCTGACCCCACATCCTGTCCTCGCAGTGGCCAAACAGGCCCCAATGGGAGGCCCAAAAGCACCAGAGCCACACACGCCACACCTGCAATTCCCAGCTGCTGGCATTCAGAAGCAGCACTGCCAGCAAAGCCATTGGGGCTCTTGCACACCTCCGACAGGCCTCTTTCCCATGAATTTGCCTCATCCTCTTTTACAGCCATCCAAGGTGGTGGCTGTCACTGCCTCTTGTGGCAGCGAGTTCCATAGGTTAACTATGTGCTGCGAGGAGGAGGACTTTATTTTGTTTCTCATGAATCTCCCAGCCATCAGCTTCACTGGGTGGCCACAAGTTCTGGGGTTTTAGGTGAAGATGATGGACTATATGGAACTTGCCGAACTGACCGGGAGACTCCAAGACCAGAGAGAAGAGACGGTGGAAGAAGACTGGAAGAAGTTTAAAGAATATTTGAAAAAAATATGTTAATATTTAAATCTTAGAATAGCTTTGGAAGTGGATATAGGCTGTAGGGTTAGAAGTAGAAGATAGTGTATTTTAAAATAGTATTATTTGTAAGGGATAAAATGTGAAGATTTTTATGGTAAAAGTGTGATTTAAAAAATGGTTAAAAATTATGATATATGAAACTGCTAAAGATCAGGTAAAATGAAAATCAGACAGGGGGGACTTGGGAAAGCTCACCTAACAATGTTTAGAAAAAATAAGGATAAGACAAGAGTTTGTTTGTATTGTTTGTATTTCTGTTTGTATTGTTTATTTGTGTTATAAAATGATTTTTTTTTTGAAAAAACAAACACAAGTTCTGGGTTTTTGAGAGAAGGAGAAAAACTTTTCTCTATCCACACAGTCCATCATTTTTTAAACTTCTGCCCTGTTGCCCGTGACTTGCCTTTTCTCTAAACTAAAAGGTCCCAAACCCCGCAGCCTTTTTCCCCCGGGAAGTCGCTCCACGCCTGTTGGTCCTCTTGGGTGCCCTTCTCTGAACCTTCTCAAGTTCTACCAGACCCATTTTGGGGGTGAGGGGGCCAGAACTGCACAGTGACAGAGAGGTAGGACAGGGGTTGGCGGGTGGGATGCTGCAACCATGCCATGCGGGGGCGAGCGAGGAAAATCAGTCCCACAGGCAGAACCAGGCGGGTGGTGTGTCCTGGGAGTCAAGGGGCCCGATTCCCGGTCCTGGGTCAGCCTCAGAAAAGGGCAGAGACGTCTGCAGGGAGGGAGGGAGGGCAAAGAGCAATTGCTCTGCCTTCCCTGTGACTATGAAGCCTGCCCCCACCCCCTGCCCCGCATATTTATTTATTTTATAACATTTATAGACTGCTTGACTGTAAACAAACAAACCTCAGCGTGGTTTACAAAAGGGGGGGGGGAGACAAATAAAAAGGGAACGGATTAAAGCATACAAAAAGCTAAAATAGTAAAACAGATGAAAATTTGCATCAACTTTCTCAGCCTGTCCAAACAAGCCTTGCCTTTAAAAGTACAGTGCAGGCTCCTGATGGATATCAATAGGCAGGGGGGTCCCATATGCCTAGCCCCCCACCATCCTGAACACCCCTCCCCAAATTAACACTGCTTTAAAAAACAAAACAAGACTCAGGCTTTTTGCTAGAGTTCCCACTGACACATTTTACAGTGGGATCTACTGTCCCCACATCTCACTTTAGAAGTTATAATAAAACAGAGGCTTGGGGGTGGGGGAGACTGGCCCAGGGTGGTGGTATAAGGAGCCCGACCCCCTTGGGGAGAGGCAGTTGCCACCCAATGACCTGCACAACTTGGTTTCGTTTCCCAGGCTCAGGTGCCAGGATCCAGGATCCAGTTGCGGCTGCCTCCTGCCCTGCCCTGCGCCCAGGACAGAGAGCAGCGGCCGGAAAGAGAAACCCACAATCACAGCAAAACACAAAAACCCTCCAGCCACTGATTGCAGAGAGCGGCCTTTCTTGACCAGTAGTCACGACCCTAGCTATCAACGTTTCCCTTTTTGAAAGGGAAATTCCCTTATTCCAAATAGGATTCCTCGCAAATAAAGGGAAAAGTTGACAGCTATGGCCACGACTCAGATAGCCCAAGCATCATCCTCAAAGCTTCCTGTGTACACATCTGGACCACGCTGAAAACCCAGCGGTGCCCCAAAAAGGGCTCCTTCCAAGGCGAGAGGATCCCAGAAATAAATAATAATAATAATAACAATAACAACAACAACAACAACAACAACAACAACAACAATAATAATGATGTATTATTTATACCCCGCCCATCTGGCTGGGTCTCCCCAGCCACTCTGGGCAGCATCCAACAGAATATTAAAATACAATAATCTATTAAACATTAGAAGCTTCCCTAAACAGGGCTGCCTTCAGATGCCTTCTAAAAGTCCGGTAACCATCCCATCTGCAGCATCCCACCTTTGCCCAGCCACGACAGCCTCCTCTGTCCAGCTCAGAGGAGCAAGGCAACCGTGAGCAGCTGCCGTGAGACAAACCTGCTGGAATCCTGCCCTCTGCCGCATCCGGGGCTCAGCTCCCAGCCACAAGTCGGCCACGAAGAGGCGCCTCCTGAAAACACTGGGATGCTTCCCCCCCCCCAAGAGCTGCAGATGCAGGGCTGGTGCACACAGGGAGGATGCGCTGGCCGATCCGGAGATGGAGAGGCCAGGCTCTCTCCCGGCCTGGTCAGCCGGAGTCAGAGAAGGGCCCCCTGCCCCCCCCCCTCCGCTGCACAAGGCCCGGCAGCCGCAGAAGGGCAGCCAGAGGGTCACTGGCCACAAGCGCGGCTCCTTCCACTGCGTGATCTCAGCGGCGCCACGTGATGCAGCCAGGAAAGCAGGCCAGCCTTGCTGGGAACCAACCAGGCAGGGGAGAGCCAGGGCTTCGCGGCTCCAGTTTCTCCGCCTGCTTTTCTGCTGGATCCCTGGCAAAAGAAGACCCAAAGTTCTGCCTCTCTCCTTGCGCTCCTTCCTCCAGCAGGGGAAGGCTTTGGGGAGCTGATGGCTGTTAAGGAAAGGGCTGGCACCGTGCCGTTGCTATTGTAATTAGTTTTAATAGATCCTCTATATCGACCTACGGTTTTAATTCTAGCTATGTTTAATTGTTTTTTAATGACACCTCACCCCCCATGCTTTGAGCTGTTCCTCTTTGTATCTATAAGCCACATTGACTCCCTGTTAGGGGAAAGGGGAAATATGAATAAATATGCTACAACATACAGTGGTACCTCGAGTTACATACACTTCAGGTTACATACACTTCAGGTTACAGACGCTTCAGGTTACAGACTCCGCTAACCCAGAAATATTACCTTGGGTTAAGAACTTTGCTTCAGGATGAGAACAGAAATCGTGCTCTGGTGGCGCGGCGGCAGCAGGAGGCCCCATTAGCTAAAGTGGTGCTTCAGGTTAAGAACAGACCTCCAGAACGGATTAAGTACTTAACCCGAGGTACCACTGTACTGTACAGTCATACCTTGGGTTACAGATGCTTCAGGTTGCATTTTTTCAGGTTATGGACCGCCAAAACCCGGAAGTACTGGAACGGATTACTTCCAGGTTTCGGTGGTCGCACGTGTGCAGAAGCGGCAAATCGCGCTTTGCACATGCGCAGAAGCACTGAATCGCAACACGCACATGCGCAGATACGTTGCTGCAGGTTGTGAACACTGCAGGTTGTGAATGTGCATCCCGCACGGATCACGTTCGCAACCCGAGCGTCCACTTTATTAGGGTAGAGCAGGAGACTCTTAATCTCAGGGTTGTGGGTTTGCATTGCATATTTTTGCATTGCAGGGGGTTGGACTAGATCCAGAACCGTCTTTCCCATACGGCTTAGTGGTGCATAACGCCAGGGCACCGGCCTCTCAGGGGCACCCCAGCGAGTGGGGGAGCTGCACGGCTTTGCTGGTGGCCTCCCCTTTCCCTGCATGCCCGCCAGCTGCGCCCCATCAACCATATGGCCGGCGGGCACACAGCTTCCCTCCCAAGCCTCTGTGGGGATTGCTCTCCTGCAGCGGCATGGGGGAGAGTTGCACCCCCCTCCCCGATGGCTGGCAGTGCTCAGCTTCGCCCCCCCATCCATGGTAATTTGGGGGCGCTGAGCGGATATTTGCACCCCAGCACCGCATCTGCTAAAGACGGCCCTGTAGATGACCCTCACAGTCCCTTCCAACTCTGATTCTACCAACAACAAATACCTGAACTTCCTTGTTGCAGCTTCCATTAAGGAAACGATTCAGGGAAGTGGAGGGAGGTTCTCCTACAGGACTGCCTGCAGCCCGAGATGGACTGTTTTTTAAAACTGCTGGACCTAAACACACCAAGAGCCGCCTTGGACTGCGGTGCCGTTTCCAGTGCCCGGAACAAAGCCCCTCTTTGTGCAGAGAGGCTCCCAGGATTTCTGCTGCCGGACGGGAGCCAAAAACCTCGCCAAACGCCAGGAGCCTTTAGGCTCCTCTGCCAGCAGCCGAGCGCCATGGAGACCATCCTGCAGCAAGCAGGCCCTGAATCCCAAGTTATCTCCTGCATCGCACAGCACTTGCCAGACTCCTCGCAAGCAGCTGGAGTGGAGCCGGGGCAGCCGTGCAAGAGATCCAGCCCAGGTCTTCCAAGTGGCCTAAGCAAAAACTGGCCGCTGGTCCAGGGGCAAGGAGGAGGGAGGGGGCCCTTTGGGGCAGGCCGCCCCATCAGCCAGGAGGGGCCCCCCCAGAAGTTCCATGATTTTCACTCCACATTCTGGCATCTTGTGATACGAAAGTGCAGCTCATACGTAGTTTAAATGCAAACAAACAGGTTTCCACAGTGCTGGGAAGAACCTGGCACATGTCTGGAGGAAAATTTCAAGGGTATCATGTGAATAAGTAAATAAATGAAAGTATTCCGCCCTGCACCCTCCACATGAGACAGTTTTGACAAGCGGACTGGGCAAATTCACCTGTTCATCTTGTGACATCATTATGTCACATGATTTACAGGATCCCTGCCCACCTGCCAAATTCAGAGACCGGGAAACACTTGGGGAAACATCTGACTGCGCTGTTTGAGGCAGCACAGCACCCTCTCCTTTCAAAATCCTCAGAAACAAACTTAAAAAGCAGGGGGGCTGCTTCAAACAGAGCTGCAAAATAAGGCCTCCGCCCCCAGCAGTCTTTTCAGCCTTGAGCCCTCCCAAAGATCTTTCTTGAGGGAGATTCTTGTCCTCATGGAAGCCCCACATTCGCCCACCTGCCAGAGGCTCCGAGGCCGAACGGGCTCTGCATGGAGACAGTCCCTGCCAAGGCTGCCTTTTGCCAGTTCCCCACATGGGCTGTGGGCGCCTCAAGGAATACAAACAGAGCTTGCCAGAGTAAACAGTCAACTCCTCTGGGCCTGGCAGGTGGCAGCGGAAGAGGCCCAGAGGCAGCCGCCGAGTGGCATGGCCTCCGCTGCCACCGACAGCATCTCACTGGGGTAGGAGGAAGAAAGCTGCAAAGCCACAACACTTCCGCCCGTTGAGTGTGCCCCCTCAGGCCAGGAGTGGGCAGGAATCTGGCTCAGCCAGGTCCTTTGCAGCAGATCTGCAAGCATTTCTGACTCTCGGTTACTTAACAAAAGCAGCTCCACCCCTGCACTGCGGGGATGAAGTATGTGTGGGGTAACCAAAAGCGAGCCCCTTTCATTTGTGGAGCTCAAAATATATATGCCCAGAATAGTGTATGGGGTCTCTGACCGCCAGGCTGCAGTTGGTGTCTCTTGCTGGTTATAGCCTGAGGACTGCCTTAAGACACACAACTGCCACCAGCTTCTTCCACGTAAGACAGGAAAGATCGAGATTGTGCCCCAGAAGCAAGAGCCCCTGGCGCCGACCCAACACTTGGTAAAAGCAGCAAACGTGGGACGAATGGAAAGCGAAATTGCAGGGGCTTTGGCTATGAAAGGGCAGACAGGAAAGAGTTCACTCGGACCAGCCAGGAGTGAAAATGCTGCTTGCAGCTGCAAAGTTATATCTGTTACCATCCGCCAGGTTCCAGAAGAAACATTCAAGATGAGAAATACGAGCCTGAAACGGACTCCAAGGTGCCTGCGAGCTGAGGAACCTGAGATCGGTGACACTCGAGTTGTGAGAACAGGGCGGCTCTTTCACACACCCATCTCAAAGATCAGCTGCAAGAGGGAGAAGGCGGGGGGGGGTCTGACTAAAGGAGCTTCTGAGGGCGTCCCTATAAGTAGGGGGAGAAGGGACACCTGGCTTGTGCATGTGAAAAGGAACCAGGAGTCTTAGCAGACCCCAAGCTGACCACAACTCAACAAAAGCCTAATGTCCAGATCAAGGGAAGCGATAGTCCCACTCAGTTCTGCCTTGGTCAGAGCCCACCTGGAGTCCTGGTTCTAGTTCTGAGCACCCCAGTTGAAGAAGGATACTTACAAGCTGGAAGGGGAGCAGAGGAGGGCAACCAAGATGTTACAAGGTCTGGGAACCCAAGCCTGATGAGGAACGGTTGAAGGAGCCTGGGATGTTTAGCCTGGAGAAGAGATGAGAGCCATCTTCTGAAGGGCTGTCCCATGGAAGAAGGAGGTGGAAAGACACAGCCTTGCACACGATGGAAGAATGGCTGATAAAATTATGGGACTTAATTGAGACGGCTAAGCTGACATGTTTAATTGCAGAAAAAACCATTACTAACATTTGTTAAGGATCTGAAACTTCTTATGGCCCTTTTGCAAGAAAGAAAACGAAGTTGTAATATCTGGGTTTGAAGACCTAAAAAATACTGGCTTATAGAAGTTAGAATGGTTGGATTTTAAAGAGTGAATATCACATGTAGCTGCAAAGAGAAGACAGTCCTTTTATTCTATAGTTTTAGTTTTTTCCTTTCTTTTCCTTCTCTCTTGTTCTCTCCTTCCTTAGATTTCTCCTTTTCGTGTATTTTCTTCCTTCTGAGTTTGCTCTTTTTTAGCTGAAGTAGCTGCTTTATCTCAGTATATTATAAAAATATACTTTTTAATGGGTATATATATCTATTAGTTGGAATAAGTTTCAACATATGTATATTTTTTTAAAAAAGATGGAGCCAGCTTGTTTTCTGCTGCTTTGGGGGGGGGGGTAGGATTCGAACCCATAGCTTCAAGTTACAAGGGAGGAGATTCGGACTCAACATCAGGAAGAACCTTCTGACAGTAAGAGCAGTTTGACAGTGGAAGGGTCTCCCTTGGAGGTTGCGGACTCTCATTCATTGGAAGTTGGACGGTCGCCTGTCAGGGACGCTTTAGCTGAGATTCCTGCACTGCAGGGGGTTGGCCTAGATGACCCCTGGGGTCCCTTCCAACTCTACAATCCTATGATAAGCAAGTGAGGCTTGGGTAGGGGGCCAGAGGGAGAACAGCCCCTTCCCTTCAAGCCTTCTCTTCCCCAACATGCTTTCCTCCATCACAGGCTGGTTCCCAGCTCTCCCCTCTTTCCCCTCCAGCAGGGCAGATGGGCTCACCCCAGAGACTTGCACCTTCAGATGGGGCAGAATCAGCACCAGGCAATGTGCACGCAGACTCACATCCTAAACGCTTTCCCATCTCCAGCTGTGCCCTTTGAGTCATTTGCCAATCCGTGCAGCAGGGCACACCCCTCGCATACTCAGGGGCCACCACAACTCAGCCCCCGTCCCTGGCAGAACCAATGCGATAGGCCAGCGGTCAGCAAACTTTTTCAGCCGGGGGCCGGTCCACTGTCCCTCAGACCTTGTGGGGGGCCGGACTCTATTTTGGAAGAAGAAAAAATGAACGAATTCCTATGCCCCACAAATAATCCGGAGATGCATTTTAAATAAAACGACACATTCTACTAATGCAAAAACATGCTGATTCCCGGATTGTCCGTGGGCCGGATTTAGGAGGCGCTTGGGCCGGATCTGGCCCCCGGGCCTTACTTTGCCTACCCATGCGATCGGCCTTCCTTTTCTTTCCTCCCCTCCAGCTTCTATTCACAACCACCAGCGGATGGTGCTCTCTGAAGCACATCCTTTGCTTTCATAACAACAGTCGTCCAGTAGCGATTTCTGCAAAAACCGAGGCAAGCCTGCCTTAAGCGCCTTGTTCCGGAAGCAGGCAGCGCCCAGGCAAAGCAGCAAACTGGCAACACCTGCGCCAGACGCCGAGAAGTCACCTAGTGGAAATGCTGGGAAGGCACTCTGCCCATGCTCTGCGACACTCCCTTTATTCCTACATACTCTACAGCTGAGAACTGATTTGACACACTAGAAGATCATTGGCTATTTGCTTCTGTTTGTCCCATGAGTGCCCTTCCCTTCCTTCCTCCAAGGACCTTGTGGCGAGGGAGATCAAATTTCAAAAAGTCAGAAGAGAAGGAAAAGAGCCTTTGAAGGGTTTTTTTTAAGGGTGGGGGGAGAGAAAGACCATTAAGGAGAGAGGCTTAAATAATTAAATGTTGTGGGGGGTCTTCTCTGCAGCAGACATGACGCTCCATAAATATCTTCTTCTTCTTTGGCGATCCCTCGTAGCCAAGTAAGATTGTCTTCCATAAACACGGTTTTAACAATGAGTCTGTAAATGACTGTGGAGGCCAATTCTGGATCCACATGTCCTTCCACAGTGGGGACATAGGTTTCCAGGGGAGGTGATCCCTTGCGTCCTGCGTTCGAGTGTCTTCAAAGCCCAGGACACCTTTGGAAAAGCCTGCTCTCCAATCGGAGCACTCGCAGGCAAGGGTTTCCCAATTACTGGTGTTTATACTTCATTTTTTAAGATTTGCCTTGAGACAGTCTTTAAACCTCTTTTGTTGACCACCAGCATTACGCTTTCCATTTTTAAGTTCGGAACAGAGTAGTTGCTTAGGAAGACAATAATCTGGCACGTGAACAACATCACCAGTCCAACAAAGTTGATGTTGAAGAATAATTGCTTTGACACTAGTGATCTTTGCTTCTTCCAGGAAACTGGCATTAGTTTACCTGTCTTCCCAAGCGATGTGTAAAAATTATATATATGGGGGGGGGGGTGTATGCAGAGACCAACATTTCCCCTTCTCATAAACAATTAAAAGCAGGTTTTGCTAAGCAATTAGGTGCAGGGCTAACAAGCACAAGATTAATTTACGCGGGGGTCTTTACACAGGCTTCATCACAGAAGCACCTAGAGCAGTGTTTCTCAACCTCAGGTCCCCAGATGTTGTTGGACTACAACTCCCTTCATCCCTGAGCTCTGGCCTTGCTAGCAGGGATGATGGGAGTTGTAGTCCCAAAACATCTGGGGATCTGAGATTGAGAAAGACTGACCTAGAGAGATTCCAGACAGGCAAACACCTGTCATGCATGCCAACGGCCCCAGCTGGCAGAAGATGAAGCTCCATCTGGTACGCAGGATGAGACCCTACCTGCCTGCAGACCGTCTCGCCGGAGTGGTGCATGCTCTAGTTATCTCCCGCTTGGACTACTCCAATGCGCTCTACATGGGACTACCTTTGAAGGTGACTCGGAAACTGCAACTAATCCAGAATGCAGCAGCCAGACTGGTGACTGGGAGCGGCTGGCAAGACCACATAACACCGGTCTTGAAAGACCTACATTGGCTCCCTGGAAGTTTCTGAGCACAATTCAAAGTGTTGGCGTTGACCTTCAAAGCCCTAAATGGCCTCTGCCCAGTATACCTGAAGGAGTGTCTCCACCCCCATTGTTCTGCCCGGACACTGAGGTCCAGCACCGAGGGCCTTCTGGCGGTTCCCTCCCTGTGAAAAGCAAAGATACAGGGAACCAGGCAGAGGGCCTTCTCGGTAGTGGCGCCTTCCCTGTGGAACACCCTCCCATCAGATGCCAAAGAGAAGAACAACTACCAGACTTTTAGAAGACATCTGAAGGCAGCCCTGTTTAGGGAAGATTTTAATGTTGAATAGGTTATTTTGGTGTTTTGTTGGAAGCCACCCAGAGTGGCTGGGGTAACCCAGCCAGATGGGTGGGGTATAAATAATAAATTATTATTACGGTGGTACCTCGGGTTAAGTACTTAATTCGTTCCGGAGGTCCGTTCTTAACCTGAAACTGTTCTTAACCTGAGGCACCACTTTAGCTAATGGGGCCTCCCGCTGCCACCGGAGCACGATTTCTGTTCTCATCCTGAAGCAAAGTTCTTAACCTGAAGCACTATTTCTGGGTTAGCGGAGTCTGTAACCTGAAGCCTCCGTAACCCGAGGTACCACTGTATTATTATTATTATTATTATTATTATTATTATTATTATTATTATTATTATTATAAGTCTCTCGCCCGAAATCCGGGCAGCGCGGAGCGAGGGGGGCTCAGCCTCCTGGCAGAAGGGAGGGCAGAGCCTCCCCGCGCAGGAGCAGTCTACCTCCGAGCCTCCAAGGCAGGCCGCCAGCCCCTTGGTGCCCCCCTCTGGCACCAGGCTGGCACCCCTGGGCAAGGGGACGCGGGAGCCCCCTCCCCAGGGCCTGGCGGGGGGTTTCCTCGCGGTGGGCCTCCCCCCCACCGGGGCCAGCCGGCTCGCCAACCCGCCCCTGCCTCCCCCTCCGGGGCTGCTCAGCCACGTTGGCATCCGCACCTGGGTCTCTGCGCTCGCCTGCTGCCCTCCGACGCACGAAGCTCCTGTCGCCGCCGCCGCCGCCGCCGTTGCACCAGCTGTTTCCTCCCCCCCCCGCTCCTCCTCTCGGCAAGGGCGGCGCGGGGGCCGATGGGAGTTGTAGTTCTGCGACCGGGGGGCGGGGGGGGCGCAAACTACAACCCCCAGCATGCACCGCGCGGCAGTCGCGCAGGGTCCTCCCGAGAGCCGAGAGGAGACCTCCGCGGCGGAGGGGCGTGACCGGCCGGCAGGGGGCGTGGCCAGGGGGCAGGTGCGGGTCCGATCCGGATCCGGACTTGCGCGTCGGCGAGCAAAAAGCCTGGGAATCACGGAGGTTGATGCAGGAGACGCGCCTCTCGCGTGTTTGTGCAATACCTGTTCACCCCCCAAAGTGATGCAATGCTCTGCTGTTAAAATAAAATAAAAAAGTTGTTCAAACCTACTCCATTGGGGACAATTAAAATGTTAAAAGTTAAAGAAACCTTGTGGAAGGAGGAGTGCTAAGGTATATAGAAGTGTACATATGGTCAATTTGAATATGTTGTTATGGTATATTATTGAAAATGTATATTATTGAATATGTGGAATTTGCTGCCAAGGAGTGTGGTGGAGTCTCCTCCTTTGGAGGTCTTTAAGCAGAGGCTTGACAACCCTATGTCAGGAGTGCTCTGATGGTGTTTCCTGCTTGGCAGGGGGTTGGACTCGATGGCCCTTGTGGTCTCTTCCAACTCTAGGATTCTATGATTCTATGTATATTATTGAATATTGTATACCTAACGTATCAGCCGCCTGGGGGGTTTCACTGTTTGTGTTTTGGTGGTAGGTAAAAATATATATATATATATATATATATACACATACGTATATGTGCTTGTCTGAAAAATAAATAAATAAAATAAATTTTAAAAGCACCCTTCGAAAAGAATAAAGTCATCGGTGGAAAAAAGGTTAAAAACAGTTGTTTAAACGTTCAAAAATTAAAATCAGGGATAAACTAAGAAAGAGATTGAAAAGTCTCTATAAAGTCTTTGTCAGGATTTGAATGACTTCCGTCTTACAATGTATATTTAGAAGAGAATATATTATTGACGATTAAAAAGAAAATGGAGATTAATAGTGCACTAGATAAAATAAGCAGTAAATGTATGATGGGGTGGCGGGAACTCAAGAAGAATGTACAGTGAACAAATAGGGTGATTTTCTTTTTGTATTTTTGTTTTGATTATATATATATGTTTCTTATAGCCTTTTAGTTCTAAAAAAGCATTTAAATTAGAAAGAAAGAAAGAAAGATTGAAACGTACGCCCTCGTTCTAGATGTGTGTGGGTAAGTTCTTTCTTGCGGTGTTAACTCGTGCTGAGACTGCCTTGCCTGCTCACAGAACTGCAGGAGTTGGAAGAGATCCCAAGGATCTGGTCCATTTCCACCCCCTGCAGTGCAGAATTGCAGCAAAAGCTGGGATCGATTGTCATGAGAGACTCTCAATTCCAGGGAGACCCATCTCAGGCAAAAGACTCCTGCAGTGCGCCGGGTTGGAAGAGTCAATCACCGGGATCCCTTCCAAGTCTGCGATCCTGTGATTCCCTCCCCACCTGGAATAGCAACTGAGAGGGAGCAGCTGTTGGTTTCTTTAACAACCTAGGAGAATCAGAGTAGAAAGAACTTGTCAAAAATGTATAACTTGCTGTTGAAATGGAATACACAGGATGAAACTGTGAAATCAGCCATGATTAAGTGGGCACAAGATATTGGTCATAACATTATGTTTGCTGACTGGGAACAATTGTGGACCACCGGTATGAAATTTACGGCAAGTAATGCCTTAAAGGAAAATATTATGAAAATGATTTATAGGTGGTACATGACTCCAGTCAAGCTTGCAAAAATTTACCACTTGTCTGATAATAAATGTTGGAAATGCAAAGAGACTGAAGGTACATTCTTTCACCTTTGGTGGACATGCCCAAAGATTAAGGCTTTCTGGGAAATGATATATAATGAATTGAAAAAGGTATTTAAATATACCTTCCCGAAGAAACCAGAGGCTTTTCTCTTGGGTATGGCCGGCCAATTGGTGCCAAAGAAGGACAGAACATTCTTTATGTATGCTACAACAGCAGCAAGAATACTCATCGCAAAGTATTGGAAGTTACAAGAACTACCCACCTTGGAAGAATGGCAGATGAAGCTGATAGACTGTATGGGACTGGCAGAGATGACTGGCAGAATCCGAGACCAGGGAAGAGAGACAGCGGAAGAAGATTGGAAGAAATTTAAGGACTATCTTAAGAAACATTGTAAAATTATTGAATCTTAGAATGACGTGGGTTTAGAAATTATGTGGTTTCTAGCTGTAACGATTAAGTAAAAAGAAAAGAAAGTCTAAAAATTTAAATGGATAACAAGGGAGAGGATTTGCTGAATGAATAATTGGAAATTGGAATACAGAAAGGGGAGGTATGAGGAAGTCGGGGAAGTAAGTTGCAAGAAAATAAGGGATTGAAATTATACTTGGTTTTTGTTTCTTTGTTTGTTTGTATTATTGTCTTGTTTGTTATTATATAATTTGTGAAACTTCAATAAAAATCTTTTTAAAAAAAATCAGAGTAGCCTGCTGCTGGATCAGGCCAGCTGCCCTTCTCTGCAGGACCAGCAGCTGTGTTGTCCCAGGGTCCGGCCGGGCAGCGCCTCTGCATCCTGGTTAGTAGCCATTACTAGCCACCTCCATGATTTTGCCCAATCTT
Organism: Podarcis bocagei; assembly: GCF_964188305.1. Taxonomy (NCBI): domain Eukaryota; kingdom Metazoa; phylum Chordata; class Lepidosauria; order Squamata; family Lacertidae; genus Podarcis; species Podarcis bocagei. Next base: position 55,346,164 of record NC_138139.1, on the reverse strand, counting down.
TAAAAGGCTGCCTCATGTGGGAGGGAGTTCCATAGTTTTAACTCTGCGGTGCATTAAGAAGGACTTTCTTTATCTCTCCTGAGTCTGTGGAACTCTCTGCCGCAGGAGGCGGAGATGACCAACTTGGATGGCTTTTTAAAAGGTGAAGGGACCCCTGACCATTAGGTCCAGTCGTGTACGACTCTGGGGTTGTGCGCTTTGGAGCCGGCGTTTTTCCGCAGACAGCTTCCGGGTCATGTGGCCAGCAGGACTAAGCTGCTTCTGGCGAACCAGAGCAGCGCACAGAAACGCCGTTTACCTTCCCACCGGAGTGGTACCTATTGATCTACTTGCACTTTGACATGCTTTGGAACTGCTAGGTTGGCAGGAGCAGGGACCGAGCAACGGGAGCTCACCCTGTTGCGGGGATTCGAACCGCCGACCTTCCGATTGGCAAGCCCTACACTCTGTGGTTTTACCTACAGTGCCACCTGCATCCTTTTTTTAAAGGACTGGGCAAATTAATGGAGGAGAGGGCTGTCGATGGCTACTACTAGTCACGATGCCTCTGTCGCCTTCACAGTTAGAGGCAGCAGTGCTGGAGACCACAGGCTTGGGGAGGGCTCTTGTGTTCAGATCCTGCCATTTGCCTCATCCAGTAGCTTCTTCTTAAATTCTTACTTTGGGTATGTATTTTAATTTTATTTCTCGTTTTCTGGTCTGATCAATTGCAAGCTGAGCAGTTCGTCAACCAAACAGTTCCGAAGACATTAAGGAAAATGATATATAATGGAATTGAAAAGGATGTTTAAAATAACCTTTGTAAAAAACAAAACAAAAAACAGAAGCTTTTCTCTTGAGAATTGTAGGGTCTGAACTACCTAAATTGTATAGAAACTTATTCATGTATGCGACTACAGCAGCAAGAATGCTACTCGCCCCAAAATGGAAAGAAGCAGAAGTTGCAACAAAGGAAGAATGGATACAAAAACTTATGGAATATGCAGAAATGGCAAAACTTACCTGAAGAAGAAGAAATCAAGATATCAAACCTTTAATAAAAGAATGGAAATTGTTTATTGAATATTTACAGATAAATTGCAAACAGATAAACACACTGGCAGGATTATTGTAACAACCTGAAGTTTCATAAGAGTATATATTTAAAGCAGATAATTAAATGAGCAAATTAAATGAATTTGGATATGCAGAAGATATTCAAAAATAAATTTAAGGAACTGCAGAAAGAGGGGGAAGGAAGTCAAGCTTTGAAATGTTAAAATGACTGTAAAATTAATGAAATGTATAAACCTGAAAAGTATAATTAAAACAAAAAAAAGACATTAAGGGAAAGGTTTACTGGCTCTGCCAGGAGCAGCAGCTGGGTTTGAACTTGCCAGTGGCTCTAGTTTGGTGGGCACCAGGGGAAGGAGTGTGACTTGCCAGCCTCCGCCCAACTCCCAGGGTGCCAAGGCAAAACACCCCCCATCTTCCAGCCCCCTCCCTCGCTCATTTCCAAGAGCACCTTCCCTTGGCACCAAATGCTGTTTGAGTATGTGGCTAATCTGGCTCCTATCCAAGTACCGCCGTGATTCACGACAGGCTCGGCTGGTTCCCTGCCTGCGCTGCCCATCTTCCAGTTCTCCCCGTGTTCCGGCATCTCCTAGCAACCAGCAGAAACTTTCCGCGCTGAGTAGAACTCTGAGCAACAAGCCTGACGGTGTTTTCCCCGGATAAATCCCATGCGCACATTGTCAGTGACTGATTAACTCAGAACCTACTGGGCTGTGTTGCTGTCCCGTCCCCAAGACAACTAGCTAACCTCAGGGTGGAAATCTCGATACCCAGCTCTTCGGAGGCCGGCTGCCGGAAGAATCATGACCCACAGCATCTCCTTTGCAGAGCTGATCAACCTGGCCATTGGGACACCAGAACTGGGCAATGTCAACTTCAACGCCCTCCATTTATTCCTGCACAGCCTCTTGGATCACCTCAACTTGAAAGACATGAAGAAGGAAATCACCGACGACGAGCTGGACTTCATCAAGCCCCCGAAAGACCTGGCCACAAGCGTGGCGACCTCCGAAGTGGTCGAGCCGGCCAGGAAATCCAGCTCTATCTTCCACCAGCTGCACGACAGGGTTGTGGCGCTTGAGAAGCAGCTGAATTTCCTGAACGAGGCTCCCACCACCGCAGAGCTGCTGGCCCGCAGCCAAGGAGCTGCCCAGCCGGCCCAGGACATGTGGCAGATTATGCAGCTGAAGAAGAAGATGGAAATGAACGAGGCCGGGATGACCAAGGTGAGTCTCCCCGAAAGTAGAGAGGCACCTTCTTTCCTTCCTCTTTTTCCTGGGCAGCTGGCGCAGCACACCTGGATGTGGCCCCCCTGCCCCACTACCTGCAAAAGAGAAGGGACCGTGATGTTTGCAATGGCCCACCATTCACGATCAGATGGTGGTCTGGAAATGGCCCTGACCCTGTGGAAGGTGTAGCCAAGCCCTTGAGGGCAGGGATGGGTGAGGCTTCCTGAAGTTGCTGGACTCTGGATCCCATCAGCGCCAGCCAGCATAGGCCACATTCCAGGGACGTTGTGGCCCAAGAACATCTGGAGGGTCCTGGGCTCCCCATTCCTGGTCCATATCCGACTTCTGAACTCAAAGGTCTGCATGCAGATGAGGACCAAGAGCAGAAATGGGTGGCTTGAACAGGAGAGGGCCTGAGCTTTGCAGAAAAGGTGTGTGTGTGTGTGTGTGTGTGTGTCTGTGTGTGTGTGTGTGTGTGTAGACTGAGAACACTTTCCATAGTTCCTATCAATGGCCAGCTCTGCCCAGCACTCCTGCCGATGCTCTCCCCAGGTGTCTTCGTCTGGTTCCAGCCGTCACTAACTCCCTCTCTGTCCTGTCCAGGCCATGACTACCTTGCAGGAGCTGCTGAACAACATCTGCACCCTGCAAACAGCCACAGAGGGCTTTCAAGGAGAGCTGGGGCAGCTGAAGGAGCACTTCACCAAAGTGAGTATCCCCAGAAGATGGAGATGACATCAGAAAGGGGCATCTTGCAGTGGGGCAGAGGGCATTTTTCTTTCAAAACGAGGGGGTCCCTGTGAATGAAGCCTGCCTGGGCTAGGCTCCCAGAGGTGCCTCTCAGAGATATACAGCCCAACTGTGGTTACTCAGCTGGCAAGGGGAGGCACTCTGGACATGCTCAGAGCCCCTCTTTCTACTCTTGTAGAAAGTCCACCTATTCTGTTTTAATGGCAAGGCACAGTGGGCCATTGGCACAGATGCACCCGAGTCCCCTCTCCAGCCCTCCAGAGCAGGGGCAGCCCCCTGGTTTATGAGGTCATGATCAGACCCAAAGATGGCTGGGGCGCAAGTCTTGCAAGGGCCACCAGACACGCCTAAGAGCGTGGAGTTCTTGGCAGGGGAGGCCGCAAACGTGGCCTTCTTTGTCACCTTCATTGCATCTTCAACTATCCACCCAATGGAGGTCTTCCAAGCTATGCAATGGTTGCTTTCATCTGCCTTGGAGAGCCTAACTCTGGAACCCCCAGAGACAATTTTGCAAGGTACTTTGTGGGCAAAACCGCCCACCTCTGTGCCGCTCCGAGTGCCGCCCGGATCACCAATACGCTTTTTGGGGGGTGAGGCAAAGAAGTGGCAGCAGTTCAGCTGCAGATGCTGTTGGAGGAAACTCATTCCCAGGACCCATTTCAGCCAAGGTCTGGTTTTGGGGCTTGAGTCCTCCTGACCCACACTGCCCTTCCGGAGCGTTACGGTGGGAGAGTGTGGATGTGGGATTCTCAATGCCATTGTTTGGCTCGCGGCTTTTATGTAAGATGCTTAGAGACCAAAGTTGATACCACTTACTATTATTACATAATAACCATGTGATAAATAAACAGCTCAACGTTGATGAAATGAGGGAGCAGCTCACCCGATTAGATGAGCAGGCCAGAAAGATGGACGGGATCAGGGAGCAATTGGTGAGTGCAACTTCCCTGACCCGCCCTGCCCTACATTGCGGAAGCGGATGAAATATACGCGGAGTCGAGGGTGGATTTCATGCTCTTTATCCAGCTCATAGTAGTGAGGAATGCAACTCCCCCCAAAGTGTCTGCTTTATATACATTATTTACACAATAGGCCCCACGTGATTGGCTAATTCCGGGATTCTCCTGTAGGCCAATCAGGGCGCGGATTCACTTCCACCTGGAGCTGGATTGGGTGGCTCCTGTGGACCAATCAGACTGCTGCATTCTGGATCCTATTGTTCTAGGACCAATCAGACTGCTGCATTCTGGATCCTATTGTTCTAGGACCAATCAGACTGCTGCATTCTGGATCCTATTGTTCTAGGACCAATGAGACTGCTGCATTCTGGATCCTATTGTTCTAGGACCAATCAGACTGCTGCATTCTGGATCCTATTGTTCTAGGACCAATCAGACTGCTGCATTCTGGATCCTATTCAACTCAGTACACAACAGTGGAGAAGATGCTCTTGCTCTGTGCTGAGGCTGGACAGGAGCCCTAAATGCTGCTTGTATGTTTGGAGCCGAGAAGAAGAAATGCAGGACAAAAGCGATGCCTTCCTTCCAGCCTCCTGACCAGGCGGCTCTTCTCAAAGCTGCCTCTGAGCCTCAGAGTGTAAAAAGGACCTGCTGAATTAGTCCAGGGACCCATCTACTCCAGCGTCCTCTTCTCCCAGGGGCCTCTTCTGGGAAAGCCACAAGCACAGCAGCCCTCTCTCCTCCTGCAGTTTCCAGGCAGACCCACTTCCTCCCCCAGAGGCAGGATTTGTCCCTGTTTTAGATGGGGGACCAACCAGCCTTGCATATGAGACCAGGACACCCACAGCTCGCTCTGAGCACAATACACCTCTGTCTCCCTCTTAAATTTTTTATTAACAATTTCAACATAACAGAATATCAAAACATATCATATTCATTATCCCCCCCCCCTTTTTCCCATTCCCCATCGCAAGGTGGTTAGATTGGTCTCAACTAGGGCCAGGGCCTTTTCAGTACTGGCCCCGACTTGGTAGAACTCTCTGTCCCAAGAGACCAGGGCCCTGCGGGACTTGACATCTTTCCGCAGGGCCTGCAAGACAGAGCTGTTCCGCCAGGCCTTTGGCTTGGACTCAGTCTGACCCTTAGGTTTCTCTCCCCTTATGGTTTTGATCTATGGGCTACCTTTAAAATGAGGCTGCATTTTAAATTGCATTTTAACCTGCATTTTAAATTGGGGGGGGGGGTTCCTATTATGTTTTTACTGTAATTTTACTGGTGTTAGCTACCGTGAGCCCAGCTCTGGCCGGGGAGGGCAGGGTAAAAATAAAATTTATTATTATTATTATTAATCAGGGACCCTTCCACAAAGCAGCTCAGCAGAGCATCCAGCAGTGGGGGGGCAGAGAAGCGAGCGTTGCTGCCCCTCACTGGGCCCAGTCTCCCTAACAAGACAAGTGGCTCAGTGTGGCTCATGCACAGAGGCTGGCGATACGGGAGGACCGCTTAGCCAAGCTGAGCCCGTCTGCGTGGGGTGGGGCGGGGGGAGTCCCCTGGTTTCTTTAAGGCCTTGATTGCTCCCAGGCTGGGCCGTGAGCGATGGCCTTTCCCACGCACGTCCTCACCTGCTCCTTTCCCAACGCAGGGGAGGTTGGGATCCTTGGCAGACGCTTCAGATCTTGTGCGCTGGAGCTCCCTCTGCGAGATGCTCACGGGAAAGGTGAGTGCGGGGACAGAGGAGGGGGGGCAGGAAGGCAGGTTCCCAGCCCCCATGCCCTGGCGGCCCTCGCATGAGATCCTGCAGCCCCATGGAAAAGGGAGTGGGGAGGAGACCCTCAGTGCAGAGGCAGCAGGATCCCTGTTGGGCATGCAGAAGGTACCCCCTTGGCACACCTCCACTAGAAGGGAGTGGCAGGGAAGACCCCCTCCCTGCCCACCAGCCCTGAGAGCCCCTGCCAGTCCAGGGTTGCCACACGTCCCGAATTTCCCAGACTTATCTGGAATATTTATTTATTATTTTATTTATATACCGCCCTGTACCCGGAGGTCTCAGGGCAGTTCACAGAAAAGACCACAATATATAAGAGCAAAATCAAAACAATAACCCAAGAACACCCCCAACCCCAAAAAAAGAGCTACGTTTTTAAATATAGGCTGTCTCTAGGAGTATCCAGGACGGGGGGGGGGGGAGCTCAACCACTTTTCTCTCTGGATTTTCACCGTTTGAAATATGGCAGCCCTGTGCCACTTGAGTCTACGTTTGCCACGAGAGGTCAAGAAACTCAGCCAGCTCCTGTGGCTGCCTCCGGGGGCAGGGGGCCTTTCCTCCAGTCCCTCCCCCTGGTCAGTCCATGGAAGGCTGGCCAAGCCTCTTCCCATTGCCACGGCCACCCATAGCATCATGGAGGCAGCCATGTCTCTGGTGCAATTGCCAAGGCCAGGCTATTCCGCAGAAGACTGCTTCTCCTGGACCGCCACATCTGGCCCTTAAGCCAGAACCTTCTGACAGTGAGAGCCCTTTGACAGTGGAACGGTCTCCCACAAGAGATTGTGGACTCTCCTTCCTGGGATGTTTTTAAGCAGAGGTTGGGTGGCCATCTGCCATGGATGCCTGGGCTGAGATTCCTGCATTGCAGAGGGTTAAAGTACATGATGCTCAGGGTCCCTTCCAACTCTATGATTCCATGAGTTTGGCTCACTGTCGAACGGCTGTCACTCAAGACTCAAACAGTCAGACCCTCGCTCCACCCAGCCCAGTTTCGTCTGCTCTTGCGGGCAGCAGTGGCTCTCTGGGTCTCTCCCAGCCTAGGGATTGAACTTGGGACGTTCTGCATGCAAAGCAGGTGTTCTCATCTCACCCACCCCGGTTTCCCCTCCACGGTCTCTTCCACACACGTGCTTGTGTTGCAGAGCTACACCGACCCAGAGGGCTTGGAGAAGTTGTCCCGGGAAGTGCTGGCTACCCTGGGACAGCTGCCCGGGAAGCACGAAGTGCTCCTGGCCCAAATCACTCAGCTGGAGGAGCAGATGAAGCAAGCTGGCCTTCGGGGTGAGTCCTTGGGCGACCCCACACCCACCCCAAGCGTGGCAGTGGGAAGGAAGAGCCATATACTGGGGGTGGGGAGCAGCACCCAGTTGGGGTTGACACCTTCCGACCCAGAGGCCCCACCAACACATCCGGGGCGGAATTGCAAGGCACACCCACCCACCCCAGAGAGCCAGTGTGGTGTAGTGGTTCAGAGCGGTGGACTCGTAATCTGGTGAACCGGGTTCGATTCCCCGCTCCTCCACATGCAGCTGCTGGGTGACCTTGGGCCAGTCACACTTCTTTGAAGTCTCTCAGCCTCACTCGCCTCACAGAGTGATTGTTGTGGGGGAGGAAGGGAAAGGAGAATGTTAGCCGCTTTGGGTAGTGATAAAGCGGGATATAAAATCCAAACTCCTCCTCCTCTTCTTCTTCTCATCAGCTGGTGGGCCGGTCTGGAGCCGAGCTCAGGGGCCAAGTGCGGAGATGCGCTCTTTGCATGCCCAGAGGCACCCTCTGCTACAGTTACCTTGGCTCCTCCAGAGTCAGAGCAATGGCCCATCCAGCCCAGCCTCCTGTTCTCCCAGTGGCCAAACAGGTGCCCCACAGGGAAACCAGTAAGCAGGACCTGAGCAGTGTGGGAATGTTCAGGGAGGCAGGAGAGGATATATGGTTCATTAATATCCTTCCTAACTTGCGCTAGCAATTTCTATAACTTAGCAGAGATTTACATTCCCCTGTTAAATGCACAGCAGATATCTGGTTGCAGGCTTGTTTAAGCCTCTCACTATTAGGTTCCTGGTAAGTTCCCTTATATCCCTCTTAAAAGAATGAACACGCCACAATCTTGTGGAAAGTATATAAAAGAAGTTTACTCACATCATCATCAGTTCACAGTTGGATCCCTGAAGGCAGACTTAGTTACAAAGTATATGCATGTGGATCTATCCCATGTGGGGACAATCCCTGTGTCCTCTGGAAGCCAACAGAGCATCTCTATTAAAAAACCTACTCCAATGATGGAGGAAATCAAAAAGAGAGAGGGTGCTGTGTGCCTTTTCCTTTTGTTACCTGGACAGGTAAGGTCACGCCCACCTCTGGTCACATGCAAGGGGAAGGATGCTCCAGGCCAGGAGGAAACAGGAAGTTTTTGACTGGCTGGTCCAAACACTCCCCCGCATGTCCACTCTAGGAAAACAAGGAATGTTGTACTTGTCTGCTACTTATGTATCACATCCCACATAGAAGAGCAACTTTTCCTTCCTGCAGTTTCCATACACAGGGATTCAAAAGTGTGGCTGCCTCTGACTGTGGAGGGCATGGTGACTAGGAGCCATCACTTGCTCTCTCCTCCAGAAATTTGGAGGATGAGGCAGCCCAGCTGTGATCCTCCTTTCTGCTTGCAGGCCTTTCTGGAGAACCACCTGAAATGGAGTCTCTGCTAGAGCGAATAAATTGGATCCAAAGTCAGGCTGAGGAGGTGACTTTTGGAGCAGGGGGCAGGAGGGGAAGGGGGCGCTCAAAAAGGTCCCCCACACCACCCAGCTGTTGCCTGCCAGGTGGGTGTGCACCCGGCAGAATCCAAGGGTGCCCCTGCTGAGTCTCCCAGCTCCTTTGCTTGCTTTCCCCAGGGCAAGGAATCGCTGAAGGGCACCATGGATCAGATGCAGAGACTGAAGGATCAGTGCGAGAAGCTGCAGACAGGCATGGAGAGGATGATGAAGAGCACGTCAGACATCCAGGTGAGCAGCGTCACTCACCTGGGAAACTGTAAGAAAATAAGAAGGAGGTCCGTCTAGCTAGTAGCTATCAATAGCCGTCACTGCTGATGGCAAGGGGAATATAGGGTATAAAAGGAGAATTCCTGGATGCCAGGATCCAAATTTGGGGCAAGTACCGGTACTCTTTGGTAAGAGAGCCCCAGCAGAGTTTTAAAATCACAAAATATACAGCAAAGATTGGAGATATTATATAGGCTGTTACAATATGCCCTTCTAAGTCTCTTCTGAAGTTCCCCTCTTCGCCTAGCGTAGAAAAAGATCACACATTGGGTGAGTTGAAAATGGTTTACTTACATGCTCTCCAAAGGTCTATTTCATGCACCTTTCCATACATCAGCCAGAAAACACAGGCAGTACAACTTAGTTAAGTTCAGTGGTGAAAGTTCCTATATTATTTATATAGAAACACAAGAATGGCTTGTAAAAGACATGCGGTCTGAGCTGGAATTTGCCTTTTTCACGGCCAACATACACTGGATCAACTACCCTGCTGCCAGCCAATGCCTGTGTGAGAGGCAGGGAAGATCTCCCAGGGTGGGAAGCTGGGAGAATAAAGGGAAGATCTGAGAGGGTCCACCCCTTTTGGGTGAGGCAAAGGTTAAGATTTACCCCTGAGAGAGGGCTTTGCATTATTTGTTTTACCTCCTCTTCTCTCTTTTTGTTTTACTCTTGCTTAGATTGGGTTTTTTATTATATTGTATAATGAAAAATATCACTTTAAAACTTGTGCAAAAATCCCCGGTGCCTGGACACACACATGTGTGTTCCGAATAATCTCGGGGCATAAATGCCGGTGTCAAGTGTGGCTTCTGTTCCTGTGCACAGACCATGCGCATCATGTTGGAGCAGCTGGATATCACAAAGGCAGACAAAGCCCTGATCCAGGAAGAGATGAACGTGGTAAGTGGACCACGTGGAGCTGGGAGGGGGCTCTTGCCTCCAGGGGAGGCGCATGGTCTGAGTGACAGGGCCCTTCCCACTCTGAGAGCTTAGCCTCTAGGGGAGGGTTGCCTTCCTTGCCCCCCCCTGCTGCTGGAGGGCACTGGGGAGTGCCTTGCTGCTTCTCTCCGCAGAAAGCCGACAAGAGCCAGCTGGAGGCCAAGGTGAACCATGTGGAGCTGCAGTCGGCCACCGCCCAGCTGAGCGAGATGATGCAGGAGCTGCTGCAAAAGATGTCCCTGCAGGACAAGGACTGGCAGAAGGCCCTGGAGAAGCTCTTCACCGACATGGACTGCAAGGTGACGCCCTCCCGGCAGAGCCACCAAGCGCAGGAGGGCACCAGGGGCAGCCCGGCTGAGGCCTCGCTTACTGGGATGCTGTGGTTTCCGGGTTCCAGCAAGACCTTGCGAGAGCGGAGGCCTCCGTGTGATTTTGCACGGCTCTTGTGAGATCTCACCGGAACCCGGAAACCAACGCAGTTGCTTCTCTGGCAGCGGAGGGGCGCCCATGGAAGCGCTCCTCGGAATTCACCGCCTGAGGCAAATGTCTCCGTCTGCCTCCTGGGTGGCCCAGCCCTGGCAGACATCCTTAGTGGTGGGCAAAGTTCCCAGCCTGCATTCCCAGGGCTCAAAACCTCCTGGCGTTCCTTGCCTGGTGTCATGGGCTGGTTGGAAGCAGAGGAAAGTTGGGAGGGAGTAGCTGGGCAACCCCCAAGGGACGAAGGCTCAGAGCCCAGGGAGTGGCAGTGGGATGATGATGCGGTGTCAGAGGGAGAAGACTGGGAGGAGGTGTCAGAAGAAGGAACAGGGCTGTGTGAGCTGGGAGAGTCAGTGGCAGAATCAGAGGCAGCCCAGAATCAGAGGCAGAAGAAGGAACAGGGCTGTGTGAGCTGGGAGAGTCAGTGGCAGAATCAGAGGCAGCCCAGAATCAGAGGCAGAAGCTGAAACAGGAGAGGAGGCAGGCCAAGAGGCAGAGATGAGTCCGGCTGGTGAAGAGGCACAGGGGTCTCCCTCTCCTGCTGCAACTCCTGCTGGTCTCCCAGAACCAGGAGAGGCATGAAGAGGGCGGAGGAGAAGTTAGCTTCGCATAGGCTTAGTCTCAGATTGCTTGGGGGAAACCCTGGAGAGGAGGAGACATAGTCAGATGTGGGGACGTTGTTATTAAAATGCGTATATCATCTCGACCTTTAGTCTCGGCCACTGATCCGAGACCTACTGTGGATGAGCTGTTGTGCTCATTTGGCCAGACACTCCGCCAAGTCTGTGCGGATCCTGGCCTTGCTAATAAAGCGTTAACTCCGACGTGCACAGTGCGACTGACCACTGGCTCACTCCTGCCACCTCCCCACAGCTGGACCGCATGGCCCTGGACCCTCTGAGCCGGCAGCTGGAGCAGGTGTGGCAGGTCATCAAGAAGTACCTGAGCGAGGGCCCCCGCTTTGACGCAGACAGTGCCGCTGGCTTTAAGAAGTGAGTGGGGGGGGGGGGTTGGCAGGGAAGCTGGGGCTGAGCATCTTCTCTCCATCGTCACGAGAGGCAGGCCAAGGGCATCCCCTCTGCAGTGCCAGCGGCCACTAATTTTTTGCAGCACCCCTGCAAATCTTCCTCAAGGCTTGCAGGGTGTCAGGATTTTTTATCTCCCTCTCACACCAAGACACAGCAGGCTGGCGGTTTTATAACTTTCATTTTTAAAAATAAATAAATTTTAACATAACTATTACAAAATACAATCAAAATACTGCAAATAGATACATACATATATATTTCAGATAAGCACACATATATAAAAAAGGAAGAAAAGAAAAAAGAAAAAGAAAAAATAAGGAGAAAAAAAGAAGAAGAAAAATTGGAAGAATTTATTCCAAATTTATTCTACAAATATCTCAATAATAAAATTACACTGATTGACTTCCATCGCTTATACTGCACTTCCTATATACATTTTAAGCAAAATTGTATCTGTTATTCTGTATTTTTCCCATACAATCTCATACAAATATTCTAATCAATAAGTTTTCTAAATCTTTCATAAATCTATTCTAAACACAACCAATACCTTACACTTAATCTTTGTCTACATAAATAATCATTTAAACATTTCCATTGTTTCTGGGTCATATTTTTTGGTTTTTGTCTTATCAAATCAGTCAGCTTTGCTAATTCCAATTATTCACATAATTTATTCAGTCATTCTTCTTTGATTGGAACATACTTCCCTTTCCAATTATTGGCTATTAACATTCTCGCTGCTGTTGTCATGTACAATAAAATATTAATTTTGTCATTCAGGATGTCACCATTCAAAATTCCTAATAAATATGATTCTGCTCTCTTATTATGTGATGTTTTTATTAGCTTTTTAAGTTCCTCATGTATCATATTCCAATATTTATTAATTTCCAGACATGACCACCACATGGTATAATGTTCCAATCATTCTATTACACCTCCAACACTTATTATCACTTATTATTTTTCATTTTTGCCAACCTATCTGGTGACATATATGATCTATCATGCTATCTTCATGAAATTTTCTTTCAATTGATAAGAAGCCGTAAAATTTATATTTTTTGTCCAAAATTTAACCCAATCTTTGTATTCAATTTCATAACCTAAATGTTGTTCCCATCTTAACATGTTCTTACTTTTAATTCCTTAATCTATTTGTATATTATTTAATAATTTCTACATTTTTGTAAGTATTTTTTGTTTATTTTTGCATCATCGCTGCAAATCTGCCTCAGGGCTTGCAGGGTGTCAGGATTTACAATCTCCCTCTCACATCAAGAAACAGCAGGCTGGCGGTTTTATAACTTTCAGATTTCTTGGTATTTACACAGTAGTTCAGTCCGAGCACACAGCTCAATCTTCCTCACTCGATGGGTCAGTGGAGCCCACTGGAGGGTGGACTCTTCTCCAACAGGATATACGCCATCTGCTCTGCCTTCTGTTGGCCTGACGCCAAGCCCGAATTCTGCTCCTCCTCCCAGTCTGAGGAGACTCATGAGTAGATGGTCCAGTTTGCCTCTCCTCCCCTGTGTGTGTGTCTGAAAGCTGCTTCTGTCTGCCTTTTGTTGTCCTGGGAATTTACGACTTGCATTCCAGGTCGAGAGGGGCTCGCCTCACTCTCTGCATATGAAGAAAGCAAGCCTCTGTCACTTTCTGCCTGCCACCCCCTTGGTCCTCGGAGCCCTCGCTGTCACTCTGGGAAGGGACTTTCCTGAAACAGGGCTTGGCACAGATGCCCGAGTGGCAGAGTGCAGGCTGGCAAGGGGGCTGCCTTGTTCTTTTCTCTTTTTAAATCATTTTTATTTAGTTTTCCATTTTAACAACCCAATCAAATCACATGAAGTATTCCAAATTATACATACACATATAAAATAATCCAAATATTCTGCCGAATTATACTTTTTTTATTGGGACTTCCCATGCTTGAAGTTCGGGGGGGGGGGCTCTGCTCATCTCATATCTCCTGCTTTTGATAGTCATTTCCGATAGTTCCTTTTGTTAACATTCCTTCTTTCACGGCCTCTGAGTTGTTCCCCCAAGCGAGTTGAAGTAAACAATGATATGTTTCTGTGTGAATTTTATGTGTATGATTCCCCGTCCGTTTGCAGTATCTCCTCACACGCTGGTATTTCTGCCGAATCAATCCAAAAGTCTTTTAGCTGCTGGCAGCCACCATCTTCCCTCCGTTCCGATGAAATCAATTCTAGTCGTCTGCTCATTAATTTTCCCAGACCGGTTGCATCAAACATTAGGCTTTCCAGGGGAGATTTACCAAATCGAACTTGAAGTACAAATATAATGACATATTAAGGGCTCACCTCCAAGGGGGCTGGCTTCTTCTGCCGGCCCTGCGGGTGCTGACCCCCACCCAACCTTCCACGTGAGACATCTTCAGGGTTATTCCATGGAAGATGGATGGTAAAAGGACGTCCTTCATGTGGTCAACTCAGGTCTCTTTGTGCTTTTCAGACAGCTCTTTGAGAGAGTGAAGTGCATCTCCTGTGACCGGCCAGTGACCATGATGACCGGGCCGTGAGTACAGACCCCCTTGGTACCTTGCAGGGTGGGAGGAGGGTGGCTGCTTTGCGGGGGAGGCAGCCCTGGGCCTGCCAGGAGTTCAGCCTACACTCGAGTAGGACCCTGGTAGAGACACATGCCCGGCTGGCATGTTCTCTCCCTCCTGGTCGATTGTTCGGGAGCTTCAAAAGTTTTATTCAACCCGAACATCACAGCGACCGATGCCAACTGACACCAGCACACATAGGGATCCGCAGAGGTTGCTCAGTTGCATAACAGACCTCAGCAACTCAGCATTTTGGCTAATCTACTTTATTTACATATAAACACACACGGAGCACTGCAACATGGCTCCCTCTCTCTCTATCATCAGACAGCAAAGAGAAAAAGAACAAATAGTCCCACTTCAGGAACACAAACATCCTGTTTCCGTCACTTCCCACTCGGTGGAGTCAAAATGGACACCGTTATGTGATAGACACCAATCCCATGACTGGAGACACGAAACAGGAATTCTAACAGCCCCCCCGTCTCACCCCCCTCTCTTTTCTTCTTTGCAGACACATGGTGACCATGCGGAAGGGCAGTGCACGCCGTCGTCCGGCTAGTGCCAGCGGCTACGAACACCTGACACGGCTGCAGAGCAAGTGAGGAGGGGGCACTACGACGAGGGGTGGGAGTTGCGGTTGGTGAGCCCTGCTGATCACCCCACTCAGAGAGATGCTAAGGGGAGAGGGACAGGAGTTCTGGGCCCTTTCTGCAACTGAAATCAGAGGCAGGCAGAATCGGGGCTCAACCAAACTTAAGGGTAATCTTTCATGATATGGCTCCCTGCGCAAGGCCAAGATTTGGCTCCCCCCAAATGGATCTTCTCAATTAAGGATGTTCTCGATTTTGCACCCCCTTGGTTTGGCACCCTGTACAGGGGAACCCCACCCCCATCCCAGATCTAGAGCTGCAGACATCCACTTCTCCCAGGTCATATGTCCAGTTTCCCCCGGACATATCCAGGACTCCAGTGGCAAAATTACCATTCGGGGGAAATTTCTAAAAATCACCGAAATGTCCCGGTCCCCCCCCCCCCCAAGAAAAGCTCAACAACTTTTTGTATCTGGATACTTCTTGAAATACGGCAGCCCTCGTCTGGGCAGTTTTCCACTTCATCTGTGATTTCTAGACGTGGGTCTGAGCAGCTTCCCCCTCGTCCCACTCCTCTCCCTTTAAACCAGAACAAACAGCAACCTTCGGAAAACCCAGCTGCCATGAGCTCCGTCCAATTGAGTGCTAAAGAGCAGTTTTCCCTGGAGGAAAGGCAGTGAGACAAGAGGAGGTTTGGAGAAGCCCTCAGCCTCTCTGGTTCAATGTATTTTATCTTCCTGTTTCTGGTGGCCAGCCTCTCTCCAGGGTCCCTTCTCTCCCCAGAGCCAGGGCTTTCCCCCCTTCAGGTGGAACTCACAGGAACTCAGTTCCGGCACCTCTCTGGTGAGTGCCATTGTCCAGGGGGGCTAGTAGAAAAAAGACAGTCACGGAACTGAGAAATTGCACAAAACAAATGAAATACTGTGAAAATACGAGAAGTAATCAACTGGAAATATTATCTTATGAAAATAAACTAAATAATACAAATCAAAGAGTTTAAGCAAAAAATTAGAAAAACCTAAAATTGAACAAAGCCTTAACGGGATGCCGGCTACAAATCTCGTTTCACTGAACTATTCAGTTTCCTCAGAAGGAAATAGAAAAATCATAAACCTTAAATGACCATTTAACATCAACAGTGACATCTAGACCATGGGAATGTTTCAGCCCTGTTCTTGAGTTTGTTTAAAATCTAAAACAGCTTATCTTGTATTCCTTTCTTTGAATTTGTGCCATTTAGGTTTTTTAAACCATTTTGTAAAGGCAACACTAGAATTTTCATAGCTGAGTCCTCAACTCTTTATTACTGTGCTTGGCTTCCTCTAAGTTGGGCTTTGTCTAAAACTTGCCATTTAGGTTTTCAAACCTTTTTTGTAAATTCAGTATTAGAAATTGTACCTTTGAGTCCTTAATCTGTTTTGCTTCACCTAGGTCAAGGTAAGATTATAATACTTCAGAATTTTGGGGAGTTTTACCCCCTTCCCGTGAATTTTGGTCATTTAAGGTTTATGGTTTTTCTATTTCCTTCTGAGGAAAATGAATAGTTCAGTGAAACGAGGTTTGTAGCCGGCATCCCGTTAAGGCATTCTCCAGGGGACTGGCAGTCTCCAGCCCCTGATGCTGATCCCCCTGGCCTGGTCTTCTTTCCTCAGGGACGGGGAGGCGAGCGAGGCCAGTGGCGCCCAGCCCCCGCAGACCTGTTGGCAGTGCCAGGCCCACCACCAAGCGTGCACCATCAAACGCCTGACCCGATCCCAGGACCTCACCACCATCTACCCCTACGGAGACCCGACAGCCATCACTTACGACAACGTGAGCGGCCGCTGGGCCACCTCGAGCCGCCTGCCGGGGGGAGGGTGCTGGGTGGGAGATCTGCCTGAAGGACCACAGCAGCTAAAGGTGGCCGCACTGTATCTGGGGCACCAAAAGCCCATCTAGTCCAGCCTTCTGCTGGTGGTCAGGCAGGGCTGGCCAAGAAGCCGGCAAGCCCAGCTGAAAAGCCAAAGCCCCCGGAAATGCTGGGAGGTAGACTGTCTCTGAACGTGGAGGTTCGACTGCTGGTCCTTCTCTCCTCCTCTGGGAAGGCATTTGGTGGTAACGCTTTCTTCAAGAGATCTGAGCTGGTAGTTGGGACTGGGTTGGGTCCGTTTGTTTCGTGATTCCCAATATTTATATGCCACCTAGTGATAAATGCCCTATTGGTGGCTTACAAGTAAAAACTAAAAAACAACATAAAATGCAACTTGAAACTAAAAACCTAAACCAGTAAAAAAGCAGCAAAAAGAAATATTTACGACTGCCGTTGTCTTCACCCGGCGCCTAAAAAGGTCATTGTGTAGGCTGACCTCTCTGGAGGGGCCAACGCTGGAAAGGCCCTGCCTCCATTTGTTTCATTTTGCCCACACTCCGCTGTGTCCTTACTGGGCCTTGGCTCAGCTCCTCTCTCACAGCCTTTGTCCCCCTTCCAGACCGAGGTGGACATCCTTGGTGTCAACGGTGTCCTCTACAAAGGCCGGGTGGACTCCCATGCAGTCGAGCGCTCCCTCGCCCTCCAGAGGGAATTCACAGGTGCGGCACTTTGGGGGCAGTGGGCACGTCTATGGCAGTCCTCTTGGAGGTCCAGTTGCCCTTCTGCCTGGCGCTTCACCCGCACAAGAACCTGGCCTCTAGTCAGTCTCTCTATTGATGGGTTTTTTCCATGACTGGCTTGAAGCAGAATTAAAACAGGGGCTCCAAGAAGTGTATCTCAGCTCTCCCCCTGGTCTCCCCGGTCTAGTGTGCCAACTCTACCCACTACACCACACTGCCTCTCCTGCTGGAGCAAGAGGCAGATGAGTGAGCAAGCAGGCGGCCATTGAGGAAGGGGAGGAGGAGGAGGAGGAGCAGGTTCAGGGGCTTTTGGTGGTGGGCTGACCGGCCTTCTCGCTTCCCTCCCCTGCCAGTCCTGAAGTGTCCCCGGCCCCCCCTGGGAAACAGGATGGAGAGGGCCCGCTCTGCCTATGCCGACGTCAGCGCCTCGCCCTATGCATGTGAGTCTTCTAAGCCCGCCTGGGCTGGGGGAAACACTGGCACCTGGGCACCGGGGAAGAGGGGCTGGAATCGGACTCAGGGGCCGTGACCCGTGGGGGACGGTACCAGCCGGGAGCTGCGGAATGGGCCAAATAAGAGAATCCCTCCTCCGCAGGGGTGCTTTGAGCATGGATCCAGCAAAGGCTGTATTGCAGTTGCTAAATCGTATGGCAGCAGAAAGCACAAGCGACTGTTGCTTCTCTCTCTCTCTCTCTCTCTCTTTTCAATTATTTTATTATTTATTTTTTGAAAAATTGTATACATATAAAACAAAACCATTTCAAACATTAAAATACAGAGTTCTTTCGAACCCTTAGACCTTCCCTTCCTCCATGGGTTCCATCTTTAAGATTAAATTTACTGCATGTTTTACCCTTATCTATCTATTATATAACCATAATTACCATTAAAAAAATGCCACATTACAAGTGTCTTTACATCCCTGCCAAAGATTTTAACTGTTTGCAGTGGTCTTTTAAATAAATTACAAATTTACTCCAGTCTTTAGAAAATACTTGATCTTCCTGGTTTTGGATATTCCCTGTCAATTTCGCCATCTCCACATACTCCCGTCATTCTTCTTTTGTTGATACTCCTCCATCCTTCCATCTCTGGGCTAGTAGCATTCTCGCTGCCGTCGTTGCAGACATCAAAAGTCTTTTATCTTCTCTTGGGACCTCTTCACTTATTATACCTAGTAAAAAGGCTTCTGGTTTTTGTACAAAGTCTTTTTAAACATTTTCTTTAACTCATTATATATCATTGCCCAGAAAGCCTTTACCAATGTACATGCCCACCACATATGACAGAAAGTGCCCCTTTTCTCTTTGCATTTCCAACACATTTCAGAATTTCTTTCGTACACTTTAGCCATTTTCCTCGGGGTTAGATACATCGTTTTCATATGATTTCTCTCTCTTTCTCAGTGCCTTCTGTCCGAAGGATAGCGCCAGGACGCCAGCAGCAGCTGCAGGTGCAGCAGGAGATCACCTTTGAGACGGTGGATGGGACGGTGGCCTCCACCTTCAGCCAGAGCAACTTCAAGAGCGGTGGAAGGTTGGCGGGCATGTGAGCTGCGCCAGTGGCTTGCCCCTTGGGCGGCTCTGCCAGGCAGCACCCGCCCCTCCCTTGTGTTAATTGCGGGTGCCCCCCTCCCCCGGCAGGTGAGGCTGCGACTCAGGAGTAGCTCCAGGGCTGCCCTGCTTGGCTTCCCCCCTTCCCTTTCGTCGCCCAACTGAGAGGGGCACTGCAGGCAAAACCAACCCTGGCACCACCTGCCACCAGCTGCTGCCTATAGAGGCCCAGTTGCCCCTGGGAGATTGGGGGGGGGGCTTAGCAGCAGCAGTTGATGAGCAGCACGGGTGCTGGCAGGGCAGGGGCAGTGTTTGCCCCCAGCCAGGAGCGGGAGGGGGTCCGGCCAGGTGCCCCCGGGCCTCTCCCCACCCAGTTGCCAGAATGCCTCTTTTGGAAGTCCCTGTCCCCTGCCTGGGGGCCGCAGTCAACGCAGCTCGTCCCTCTCCCCACGGATCCACGCATGCCCACATACAAAGTGGAAGCTGGAGGTTGTCCGAATGAGTCTTACTGTAATGGGAAAGGTGATCTTTAGATGCCCGAGAGAGAAAAATAATGGAGGCATTTCCTGGAGTTTGCAAGGAGGTGAGCTGTGCATGCAATGACCCCCCTCCCCACTTTATCTGTGGGCATGTGAATTATACCCCTTATCCCCTGGGCAAAAGCTGGTGCCAACTTGTCTCCAGCTCTTGCTGCCTGCAAACCCCCCCCCCCAGTTCTTCCCAGGGAGGGCCACAAACCCCCAAATGCCCCCCTATGAGACCCCCTGGAGCTACTCCTGATTCTGTCCTTGGGTGTGACTTAAGAGTTTGTTGAGCGAGGAAGAAACCCATAAAGTTTTTTGTCTGTTTTCTTAATTTGCTGCCAGCCGTTCCTCCTGTCGCATTTGGCAAGGATCACAGAAGTTGGAGCGTGGGGGGTCGGAACCACTGGGCCTCCTTTGCGGGTATACTGGGGTGGGTGGGAAGGCTGGGACACCCTTTGAAGGACCCCCTTAGCCCCAAGCACACAGCAGATACACGCAGGCCCTTCTCCTATCCTTTGCTGGGGGAGGGGTCTCTGACCCGGCCCCTTTCCCTTTTGGACGCGGCGGGCAGAGCAGCGAAGCCTCCGTCCACATCACGGAAGGTGCATGACAGCCTCCCCATCCCCATGTGACTAGAGATGTGGCTGGATCCTGGCCTAGGAGGAAACTCTGGAGTGGAGGTTGCCTGGAGCAGAGCTTGGGCCACAGCCGGCCCACCCATGAGGCCACTGAGGTAGCTGCCTTAGGTGGCTGAATCCATTGGGGTGGCTTCCAGGGAAATCTCACAAGAGCCCTGCAAGGGAGCCGAAGGTACAAAACCCCGCTAAGCATGGCTTGGGCGACACCTTCCACACCCTCCCAATTCACCTCAGGCAGCAAAAGAGGATGAGCAGCCGGGGGGGGGGGGGCAGAGCTGAACTCAGCCTTCCCTGCCTGGAGAGAGCATGGGAACCTGGCCTGGGGCACAAGGGGGCAGCCCCCCCGGCATTCTGCTCAGCCTTGCTCCAAGCAGTGGCGGAAGAACCCTCTCTGGCACCCGGGGCAGGGCAGCCAGTGCAAACTGCGCATATGCGGCATCCCTTACAGAGTGCACATGTGTGGTAGCCATTATGGTTGCTGTGCGAGAGGCAGCCCATGCAGACGCCTGTATGGATGGCGTGTGCCCTCGGCCGCTCTACAGCTGGGGGGAGGCAGGGGCCATCTTGTCACCCCCCCAAGTGCCACCCGGGTCGGACCACCCCTTCCGCGCCCCCCCCGCCCCGCCCCAAGGCTCCTTTGCAGTTAGTTGAAGGTTGGAGTGGGGAAGCATCCAGTCTCCACACACACACACCCCAATCGTTCCGCCCAAGGCATGCCACAAACAACACATCCGGAAAAGAAATTTAATCCTTTAAAAAAATGGCAGATTATTAAACCAGAACAAAACCAAAACCCCAACCACCACTTTTCCATGGGGGGCAGTTGAAATCTGAGCATGCGGTTTGGTCCATGGGTGGCAACGCCCACCTTGGGCAGAGCTGAGGTGGCAGAGACAGGAGAGAAGTGAATCGCTGGGAGCCCAACAGGGGCGGGTTTCCTCCAGGAAAAGCCTGCAAAAGTCTCTCTCTCTCTCTCTCTCTCTCTCTCTCTCTCTCTCTCTCTCTCACACACACACACACACACACACACACACACACACACACACACCGCATACAGCAAAGGCACTGGAGTGGGGAAGCAGAACTCTCTCGTGCCCACCTTGCTCTGAGTGCGTCTCAAACACAACAGCCACTCAGAGACCTTGGCACCAGCCTCCCCCTTGCAGCTAGGCCTGGTGCCCCCAAACTCCAGAGTCAAGCAACCCCCCTGGGGCTGCCAGGGGCTTCTCTGTCCGTGTCTCTGAAGCGTTGTGGGTCTCACTCCCCCCACATCTGCTGTGTGGCCCTTGTCTCCTCATCTCTCGGCCTCGAGCGTGGCACTGGTCTTTGGCTTGGAGCTGCCTTGCTGGGAGAGGCTGCCAGGCCAGCCTGCCGGCTGCAGAGGGTGGCTGGCAGTCCATGCACCCGGCTGCCCAGGCAGGGAGCAGGCCGGCCAGGGGAAGGCTCCGGGCTGGGGCAGTGGGGGCGGCGGAAGGGGAGGAGAGGCGGCTGCCTCCGAGGCCTTGAGGCGGGAGAACATAGCGAGGGCCTCGGGGAAGCTGGGCGGGGTGGCAGGCGTGTTGGCAGGCGTGCCCATCTGCAGGGAAAGAAGACAAGAGGGGGAGGTCAGAGGGGGTGCCCCCCAGCATTGCCACGGAGCCATCCTTCCTGTGGCAGAGTCGCAATCGCGACAAAATCCCGGACTCCCCATCCCTTTGGCTCAGCTTGTTTGACGCCGGAGAAAAACAAGGCAGAGGATGTTGGGCAAAGCCTGTCGCGAAGGAGGCTGAGCATCTGCTAGGCATGCAGAAGGAAGAAGGTCCCCAGTCCTGCCCCCAATTGCAGCAGCCCTGGGGGGTTGGGGGGATTGGGAGACCCAACGAGGCTGAGAGTTGGAAGAGTCAGGACAGAGAAAAGAAGGTCCTTCACACAAGACATAATTAAACTCCTGAAGGCCAACCTAGATGGCTTTAGAACATGGGTAGGCAACCTGAGGCCCGGGGGCCAGATGCGGCCCAATCGCCTTCTCAATCTGGCCTGCGGACAGTCCAGGAATTAGCGGGTTTTTACATGAGTAGAATGTGTCTTTTTATTTAAAATGCATCTCTGGGTTATTTGTGGGGCCTGCCTGGTGTTTTTACATGAGTAGAATGTGTGCTTTTATTTAAAATGCATCTCTGGGCTATTTGTGGGGCCTGCCTGGTGTTTTTACATGAGTAGAATGTGTGCTTTTATTTAAAATGCATCTCTGGGCTATTTGTGGGGCATAGGAATTTGTTCATTTCCCCCCCAAAATATAATCCGGCCCCCCCACATGCTCTGAGGGACAGTGGACCGGCCCCCTGCTCAAAAAGTTTGCTGACCCCTGCTTTAGAAGAAGATGAGACCAATTCACAGAGAAGAGGGCAATTGGTGGCTCCCAGCCAGGACGGCTATGCTGGGCCTCCGTGGTCAGCCATGCTTCTGAAGGTCCGCCGCTGGAAACTCCAGGAGGCAAAAGTTGCTCTGTGCCCAGGTCTCCTGCTTGTGGGTGGATTCCCCCGGGGGAGGCTGGTTGGCCACTGGGAGAACAGGATGCCGGCTTTGGGCTTCCAAATTTCACCAGCGCCCTGCATGATGCCAAAAGGCAGCCCCCACCCCACCTCTTGACTTCGAAGTCCTTGTTGTGGCGCCCCTCGTTGCCCAGTGCGGACAAACCGGTCGTGTTCCCCTCAATCCTGCCTCTGGTTGCTGGACCAGGTGGGCCATTGGCCTGATCCAGCAACAGGCTCTTCTTAGGTTCTCTGCAGACCAAGAGGGGGTAGGCAAGCCCGCCTCTCTCCTGCCTGCCCCCCATCCACACTCAGAACTCACTTCCAGGTTCTGGAAGCCCTGTTCATCCCATAAACATCTCAAGGAGGAAACGTTTTGCAGGCCACTTACCATCTGATGATGGGGATGGCTGTAGGGGATGCCAGATTCTTGGAAGAACGTGCTGAGGGCTGTCTGTAGAAAGAGGGGAAACGGGAAGAAGAGGTAACCCGAGTGTTGCTGGCTGGCCTGCAGTCCTAAGATGCTGTTAAGATGGATGCACAGATGCGCACATGCACACAATTAAAGGGCCAAAGGCAATTCCAGTCAGAGTCTCTAGCTGTTTTTGAACTACAGCTCCCATCATCCCTAGCTAGCAGGATCAATGGTCAGGGATGATGGGAATTGTAGTCCAAAAACAGCTGGAGACCCAGGTTTGGGAAACCCTGCTCTAGAGGCAGCTAGGTAGCTGGGGAAAGAGACGGTGTGGCGTAGTGGTTAGAGCGGGGAGACCAGGGTTCAAATCCCTACTTAGGTCGGGAAGCTCTCATGTCTTGAGCCAGCCACTGCCTCTCTCAGCCTAGGCGACCTCACAGGGCTGTTGTGGGGATTAAAGGAGGAAGGGGAGAGTCATGTATGCCGTCTTGAGCTCTTTGGAAGTAAAAGGTGGGATATAAATGAAAGAAAGAATGAAGGAAGGCACTCTGGGGCAGGAGGCTGGAGGGTTGCCCCCCCCTGTGCACAGTAGGGAGGTGGTGGTGGAACACAAGGGAGCCCCCAGCCCGCAAGGTGAGGAGGGGGATAATCTCAGTCCTGGTTAGAGCAGGGTTTTAATGGGAGGATAGACCTTTAATAGGATCCCCAGATGCTAGAATGTGTCCTTTGCTCTTTGACTGAGCAAACTGAAGACTCAATATTTGAATTCCCTTCCTTCCCTCCCTGCAAACAAACACACTTCCTCCAAAAGCAAGTAGCTTCTAGCAGAAGCCAGGAAAAAGTTCACGAGCTTTTGGAAGTTCTGTTGGTGGGGTTTGCAAGGCATTTTTTTGCAGGGGGAGGGAGATGTACAGGTGCATTTATTTTACCTGTCTTGCATTTATATCCCATCTTCCATGGAACCCGAGGGAGCAGCTACATTTGAGGTCTCCAGCTGGTCCCCCATCCAGGCACTGATCAGCGCTGGTCTTCCTCTAACCGGGATCCCCAGCTGTTGTTGGACTACAACTCCCATCGTCCCCAGCTCCCAGGACCAGCGGTCAGGGAGGATGGGAGTTGTACTCCAGCAGGGCGCTGCTGGAATGTGACCTGCATTTTATGACACGTTATTGTGCATTCGTCGGAAACACCGGGCTTTTCTGGTCGGAACTTTCCTCTCTCTTTTCTCTTGCATCTCCCCCATCCCGGTCCGGCCTCGGACACCTGTTACTCAACGAGGCCACGTAAACCGGTTGGGGCATGGATCAGGCCCGGCTGGCTGGGGAGGAGGAAGGACCCCGCTCTCTCCCCGGCTAGGCGCACGCATTTAACCCAGCTGTGAGATGGGGAAAGCGGCCCACGCAAGAGCGAGATGGGCAGGCACTCTGCACATGCCCCGAGGGCGGAATCCCGCTCCGATCCTACCAACCCCACACGCCTCTTGCTTCCCACCCCCAACATTAGACCTTTCCCAAGCCGAGAGGGGGCTCAGCCCCCCCCCCCCCGTGGGTGCGCCTTTCCCTCGCGGCCCACCTCGTACTGCCAGTGGGCGGCCTGCAGGAGCTGCCGGGCTTGGTCCGCGGCGCAGCCGGCCGCCACCACGAACTGGCCGATCAGCAGCTGCTGCTTCAGCTCCTCCGAGGCGCCGCTGCCCCCCGACGCCGAGGCCATGGCGCGCCTTCGCCTTCTCGCGCTCCGCCGTGCAGGGCCAGGCGCGGCGGGGCAGCCGGAGGGGGCGGCCCGGCGGGCGGGGACGCTGCCAGCTGTGCTCCGCCTCCGCCTGCTCGGCCGAAGCGGCTGCGCGCGGTGCTGCCGTCCAAGGAGTCCTGCCGCGCCGCCGGCTTCCCGAGAAGAAGCCTCACTGGGCACGACGGGCCGCCCTCTGAGCATGGACAGAGTACCTCGAGGGGGGTTGCAGCGGAGATGTCATAGGGAAGAGGAGGGACTGGGGCTCCGCTTCTCCTGCGCCTCTGGACGCGCGCACTCTGCGCTGGCACCGCCAAAGCCGCGCGCTGGACGGGTCTGCCTGCCCTTCTTTACTTAGGCAGGGGCCAGCAAACTTTTTCAGCAGGGGGCCGCTCCACTGTCCCTCAGACCTTGTGGGGGGCCGGACTAGATTTTGAAGGAAAAAATGAGCGAATTCCTATGCCCCACAAAGAACCCAGAGATGCATTTTAAATAAAAGGACACATTCAACTCATGTAAAAACACGCTGATTCCCAGACCATCCGAGGGCCGGATTGAGAAGGCGATTGGGCCGCATCCGGCCACGGGCCTAAGTTTGCCTACCTATGGCTTGGGGACAAGGCTCAGCCCGTTTGGAGTCCTTATGTAGGCATTAATAGTGTGACTCACCTGCCCATGATCTTGGAGGAGAGCACAGGGCGCCGCCACAAAGGAGGCTCTGCAAAGGAGGCTGTGGAAGAATGGCGTGGCAGGGGCAGCGAAGGGCTATGAAGGGGCCCATCCATCCCGTCATAAGAAAAAGCTGTTCCTTTTCCCCTGTGCTCTCCTCCAAGATCATGGGCAGGTGAGTCACACTATTAATGCTTTTTTAAAAGAAAATCTTTATTAATTTTCACATAGACAAATATACATAACATATAATACAAAAGATGATACAAATGAATAAAAACAAGTAAGAAAAGTTAGAAAAACAAACAAATACAATATATTACACTTACATGACAAATTAAAATATGTAACTTCCAATAATTATCATTATACTACTTATGTATATCTATATACAAAATAAAATAATATGAATCTGTGCAAGGAATACAGAGTCACACTATTAATGCTAATGATGACGAATGATGGTGCTGCAGGAGGAAATCAATAAGGTATTGGTTTAATTCAGCCACTTCACTTGATTTAGAGAGATCCAGGCGAGCACAACCAAAGGAGATCTCTACCCTGTGATTCTTGCATTGCAGGGGGCTGGACCAGATGACCCCTGAGGGTCCCAATTCTTCGCCCCGCCGCTTTCTCTAGCGCTGGGTCGACTACATTACCCAGAAGCCTTTGCTTTGTTGTCCTACTTGTTGCGGGGCGGGAACAGATACAGCTGGACTGACAGGTGGAGCCAACCAGTGAGCAAAGATCCTGCGCGGGCAACCTTGCCATATTAGGTAAGAGGACTATCCGGCAGGGCCAATGAGCTTGCAGAGGAGGCGGGCGGAGGGAGGTCCCTGTCACGTGGCGGCTCCGGGGCAGGGAATCCGGCCAGTCTGGCAAAGGGCGGCTCCTGCCTTGCGCAGGACTTTCACAGAAGCAGAGAATTGTGGAGTTGGAAGGGAAACCCAGGGGCCATCTAGCCCAACCCCTCGCAGTGCAGGACTCACGTGTTCTGCTCTCTGTCAGCTGTCATCCAGCCTGGTGATACGAGCCCAGGGCAAGCGCCGGGAGCCCCTGCAATCTCGCGCACTGCTTGGTGGGGACTGGGATGGGCTGTAACAATATATACCGTATGGAAAAGTTACAGATAGGTAGCCGTGTTGGTCTGCCATAGTCAAAATAAAAAAATTCCTTCCAGTAGCACCTTAAAGACCAACTAAGTTAGTTCTTGGTATGAGCCACTTCTTCAGATACACTGAAACAGAAGTTGCCAGATCCTTCTATATAGTGAGAAGGTGGGGAGGGGTATTACTCAGAAGGGTGGTGGGAATGGGAGATTGGCAGATAGCTGAGATGAGCCTGTTGACGACTCTTAACGACTGAAATAGGTCTTACAGGAAAAGGCAAGGGGTGAGAAGGTGAAAAATGGCTTAGTCATGTATAATGTGAATTGCAACTCATTACCAAACTCAAAACCATGGAGAGACCTGGTCTGAACAGAGACATTGGATTCTTATCTCATTATACATGACTAAGCCAAAATGCAGCAGTCTGATTGGTCCTAGAACAATAGGATTCAGAATGCAGCAGTCTGATTGCTTCATTCTGGATCCCATTGTTCTAGGACCAGTCTGATTGGTCCGCAGGAGCCACCCAATCCAGCTCCAGGTGGAAGTGAATCCGCAACCTGATTGGCCTACAGGTGAATCCCGGAATTAGCCAATCACGTGGGGCCCACTATGTAAATAATGTATATAAAGTAGACATTCTGGGGGAACTTCCATTCCTTCCTCTCTACTATGAGCTGAATAAAGAGCATGAAATCCACACTCGACTCAGAGTATATTTCATGTTGACTTTAAAAACAGGACAGAAATTGTTGTTTAGTCGTGTCCGCCTCTTCGTGACCCCCTGGACCAGAGCACGCCAGGCACTCCTGTCTTCCACTGCCTCCCGCAGTTTGGTCAAACTCATGCTGGTAGCTTCGAGAACACTGTCCCACCATCTCGTCCTCTGTCATCCCCTTCTCCTTGGGCCCTCCATCTTTCCCAACATCAGGGTGATAGATAATTTATTGTGGTCAAAGACCAGCTCGCATAACAATAAAAACTGTGTTCCTAAAGATAAAATATACAATCAGAGCAGATTGCATCAATAGCTCATGAGTTAAAACTGAGATATATACATACACCCGTACAACTGAGATTTGGGCTACCATAAAAATTGACCCTGATTTCCTTCAGAATGGAGAGGTTTGATCTTTTTGCAGTCCATGGGACTCTCAAGAGTAATTAATACTAGGATGTCTCCCCCTCAGTTCAGGGTGGGAAACTCTACATTCTTCCATAAACAGCTGAATTGTCACTTTAAACTACATTTTACAAAAGCAAATACATTCTTAGTGAATTTTCAGGTTGACCTAAAAACCAAGCTCGAGGAATCTGAGCTAAATAAACTCCCTTCACCTCCCCCGCCACGTACAGAGTGGAAGCTCTACCCTTTCCTATCTCTACCGTCCCGCGCTGCCATTGGCTGAGGGTCAGGCCCCGCCCCGCGCCTCCCACGCCCTCCCATTGTTGTGTTTTCCTCTTCTCCCCGCGCGGCGCGGCGCCTCCTGGGGGTTGTAGTCCGCGGACGGGCTCCTCTTCCGCGGCGAACCACGCGACGAGCCTGGGCGCGGGGACTCCCTTTCCCGTGGTGCCCCGCGCGGGAGCGGCCTGCAGGCCTCGCCGCCTTGACGGAGTGTCTGAGGGGGCTTCGCTGAGGGAGGAGAAGAGGCTTCGCCCGACCAGACCCGCCGACCGCCATGGGCTCCCTGCTCAGCCGCCGCATCGCCGGCGTGGAGGACATCGACATCCAGGCCAACTCGGCCTACCGGTACCCGCCCAAGTCCGGTGAGGCCCGGGCCCACCAGGTGCGGGGGGGGCGGCGGGGGAGCCCCGGGGAAGGAATAATAATAATAATAATAATAATAATAATAATAATAATAATAATAATAATAATAATAATAATAATAATAATAATATTGGGAGCAGCAGCGACCCCTCTTTCTCCTCAGCTTCCCTTCCCCGGTTTTTGTGGGGGGTTCTCCCCCTCCCCCAACCCACAGGGGGGGGTCCCTCTTATTCCCAGCAGCCTGAGAGGAAAAGCGGCTTCCTTTCTCGGAGCGGCCGCCGGGGCTCTTCCTGGGTCGCGGGGGGGGGGTTGGGCTAGATGACCCCTGGGGGACCCTCTGGCTGCCATGCCTGCATTGCAGGGGCTGCCGCCGCCGCCGCCGCCGCCGTTCCTTCCCCCCGAGGATCGCACGGGCTTTTGGGATCGCGGAAGGGCAGCGCAAAGCAACAGCGCAGTTTGATTTTTGGATAACAATTTATTGATTTTCCAGAAATAACGGTAACAATGACAATACCAAAACAAGACAGATTGACTTCCGTGGGTAGGCAACCTGAGGCCCGGGGGCCGGATCTGACCCAATCGCCTTCTCAATCTGGCCCCCAGGGAATCAGCGTGTTTTTACATGTGTCCCTTTATTTAAAATGTATCTCTGGGTTATTTTTAGGGCATAGGAATTCGTTCATTCCCCCCCCCCCAAAATATAGTCCGGCCCCCCACAAGATCTGAGGGACGGTGGACCGGCCCCCTGCTGGAAAAGTTTGCTGACCCCTTCAGTCAAGTCCCTTCCTTGGTTCCATTATTTTTCAATATGTCCATTGTGCGATAGCGCAGTTTAAAAGGCCCACGATAAAAAGAGCCTTTTTGCCTGGCACCTGAAGATGCAGGTGAGGAAGGCACCAGCTGAGCGCTCCAGGAAAGGGGAGCCACCACCGAAAAGGCCCCTGCTGCTGCTGCCGCCCTCTGGGCCAGTTCGCCTGGAGGGATTGCGGTCTTGGGCCCTTGAAAGGTCCACAGCAGCACGTTGAACGGGGCCTGTAAACAGGGGGGGCATCCAGGGCAAGAGGACCCTTGGCTTTCCCTCCAAACTCTGCCATCCTGATCCCCACCCCAAAACGTGACCAGAAGCCCCCCCCCCCCCGTCAGAAGAGCCTGGTGGCAGGTGCCTCTTCTGAGAAGCCAGGAGACCACCTGAGCATAGCCCCCCTTCCCCCCCCCCCGGGGGGAGCCAGCCACTGCAAAGGGGCCAGTCAAATGGGCAGAGAGGAAAGAAAACACCTGCAAATGTCATTGCTGGTTTTTAATCGTTTGAACATTTCAAACAGTGGCTTTTCCCGGATGATTTTCATGTATTATTATTTTCTTTGTGAGCCACGTCGAGTTTTTGGAGTTCTTTATAATCAAGCGGCGTATGAATTTTGTGAAATAAAATAAATAAATAGCCACTGGTCCCAAGGGCTCCTCAGTGCCCCTTGGTCTTGGAGTCAAAGAGAGGGCTGTTGATTTCATGTCTCGCTTGTCTGCTTTCTGGCGGAACAGGGGTGTTTGCAGAGTTTTGCTCCAGTGTGTTTGTGATGCCCCCCCCCCCAGCTGCTGAAAATGGAGCTTCTGTGCTCAGTGGCAGCCTACCTCTGAGTCTCTGGTGAGGGGGCCGCCTTCATACCCAGCTTGTGAGCTTCCCAGAACTGCTCACTGATGGAAACTGGGTGACATGGGTGTCTCTTCCCACCCCCATGTACAGCTGCAGTGGGCACCCCGGGAGCTGTTGCCCTCGGATCCTGCTTGCCGGCTTCCCTTTGGTTGGCCACACGGAGAGCAGGATTCCGGAACAGATCCAACTGCAGCTCTTCTAATGTTTTTATCATGGCGTGCCCCTCCCTCCTCTGAGCCATTGCTAGGCAGCAGCAGTGGGCTGCCCCCTCCTCTTCTCTCCCTCCCCACATAGCGCCTGCCTGCCAGCTCTCTTCTTCCAGGCACCTGCCAAATACCAAGGTGGGTGGTTGTATGCCTGCATTGTACAGCCCACGAAAGGGGCTCCTTCCACAAATATTGGGGTGGGGGGCAAGTGTAGCTTTTGGCTGCCAACTGGTGTGGATGTCTGCCCTCTCCCACTCCAGAGAGAGGCTGCTGAGCCCCGCCTTGTGCCAACGTCCTGCCAGTGCCCTTGGCATCTGTGCCCAATCTGCGGTGCAGGTCCTTTCTCGACTGTGAGGCTCACTGTGTGACTTTGGGCTGCCCTACCCTACAGGGTTGTTGTGAAGATAAAATGGGTGGGTGGGTGGGTGGGGGAAGAACTCTATACGATGACCTTGAGATCCTTGTGTGGACGACGGTGGTTAAAAATGTAATAAATACACACGTAAAACTAGATCTTTGCCTTCTCTTCAGGGAACTACTTTGCCAGTCATTTTTTCATGGGAGGCGAAAAGTTTGACACACCACACCCTGAGGGCTACCTTTTTGGGGAGAATATGGACTTGAACTTCCTTGGCAACAGGCCCGTCCAGGCAAGTACTCATGATTTTGGTGCACCAAAATGAACCGGGGGGAGGGGGAGCGCCAGCCAGCCAGCTGTTTCAGAGCACAGCCCCCATCACAGCCATTGGATGGGGGTTGCTGTTGTCCCAAACAGCTGGAGCCTGCCAGGTCAGAGCAGGGTGTCCTCACAGGATCTCACCTGAATTATGACTTCTCAATTCGAAGGGTTGCAGGCGTGTGTTTTTAAGCAACTTTTCCCTGAGGTTGAATGGGGTTCAGAAAAACAAAGTGAGAAATACTGGTGGATTTCAATTGGGGGAGAGTGGACCCCTGATTGCTGAATATGTACAGCTCTCCCTTTTTTGTTCTGGCTCAAACCCTTCCAGGGATAGCAGACAACCCTGCGTGGAGGTTTCCTCCTGTGTGTGCGTGTGGAGAGAGCCAGTTTGTGCCAGTGTTGGGGGTGGAGAGCAGCCTGCCCCCCTCACGTCCTCCTCTAGACCTTCCCCCTTGCTTTGTGTGTGCTTTCTCAAGAGGCTCCTGGTTTTTCATTCCAGTTTCCCTATGTAACCCCAGCACCTCATGAGCCAGTGAAGACTTTGCGCAGCTTGGTGAATATCCGCAAAGATTCCCTTCGCCTGGTCAGGTACTGCAGACCCAAACCCCTATGGGGTGAGACTTTTCAGGGGGCCAGGGTGGAATCACAGCTGCCTTAGCCTATGCTCTGCTGAGGCCAAGGAGCTTAAAATGCAGACTCTGTGCTGAGTTGGCACGGGGGGTGGGGGGGGGAAGGTTTGAAATTGTGTCTTTTTGCAAAGAAGGTGCTTAACTTGCCTTTTTTCCGTCTGAGCAGGTTGCTTGATTTTCTGACATTCAGAGGCTTCCTTTTTATTTTTTATTGTGAACTCTTGATTGTGAGCTGAAGAAGGAGGCTTCCTTTGTCTGTCCTGGTCTTAGTGTGCTGCTGAACAGAACATTTTAAGTGGGGGATGTTTTGAGTTACAACAAAGGTTGCGCTTAGTATCACATTCCACACTTGCAGTGAATTGTGAAAATCTGGAGATACGCAAGATCTAGAAAGCAGGTGGTTTGAAACCTTGCTTTTGCTTGTTTCTAATTCTGGCCAAAATGGAGGGATTGAGAGGGATGGGTTGAGGGGCTTGAGAATTCTGGGCAGGGGAACATGAATAGAGGCAAGAAGGAAGAGGAGTCTTGTCTCCTGAAGATCAGGTGTTTATTATGTATAATCTTATTGTGATAATATTGTTTCATGGCATACGTGGCTTCAGGGACCATATAATAATAATAATAATGGTAACCGTTAATATAATAAAACCATTAATGTAATAAATATTGTGCATATCTTAGAAAGCATTTTAGACAGTCCCATCAGGAGAGCTGGAAATGTGATAGTTGTGAAGATAGTTTGAGTGGGTGGGTGGTAATAAAGAAACAGAGACGGCTGAAGGATTGAGTTTCTGCGCCAGGTGAGAGATCGCAGCAAGCTTAATGTCTGAGCTCACCTGCTGTGACTCAGCCTCCCTTTACATCAGGTACAAAGAGGACGCTGACAGCCCCACTGAGGAGAACGGGAAGCAGAAGGCCTTGTACAGCCTGGAATTCACCTTTGATGCCGACGCACGCGTTGCAATAACCATCTACTGCCAAGCGACGGAGGAGTTCATTAGCGGCATGGCCGTGTGAGTGCTGGGACTCTGGCAGCGAGGGGCCTTGTGGGGAACCCGTCAAAGGGATCATGTGTCTTTTGGAGACATCGTATTCACCCACCCATACTTCTGTATTATTTTATTTATAAAAGTATTTACACACAGCTGTTTCATTTTTTAAAGCAGTCTACAACAGCAGTACATAACGCCATACAATAAAAGCCATATAGAAAAGTTAAAATCAGACGTCAGATAACTCTTATGGAAAGATGTACTTTTAATTGCCCGCATCAGCCTGGCAGAATAGAAGAGTATTCAGCAGGCATTTAAAGGTTGAAACAGAAGGCGCCTGCGTGATCTCCAGTGGCAGAGAGTTTCACAGGACTGGGCCGATGACACTGAAGGCTCAGTTTCGTGTTGTTGTCAGATGAGCCTTGCCAGCTTGGAGAATGACCAGCGACACTCCTGCACATAATCTCCTCGATCGAGCTGGGCTATAAGGGATTAGGTGATCCCTGAGATACCCTGGACCTAAGATGTTCAGGGCTTTGTAAGCGAATACAAGGACTTTGAACCTGGCGCAATAGTAGACGGGCTTTAGCAATGGAGCCCCATGTTGTTGACTAGACATTCTGCACCAGCTGGAGCTTCTGAACCAGGTCCAAGGGCAGCCCCAGAGAGTGGTCAGGCTATCCCTGTTCTGGAATGGTTGTAGCTGGCGAACCAGCTGAAGGGATGGGGATCTTAGCTCTTAAATTCACCAGCTTGGCTCAGCAGAAAAATATATTGCCATCCCCAAGGTCTGGCATCCCTGCCCCACTGAGAGCTGCACTCTGGGGTAGTTTGGAGACGCCCTTCTTTCCTTTATGTCCAGAAATCTGCTAGCTTAGCTGAGGGTGCCGGCAGGTCCACATGCCCATGACATGGTTTGCTGCAGCTTCCGTTGCTTTTGGCCTGTGCTTCGCCATGACATGGAAGGGTCTGGATGTGGCCTGTGAGAGCCCAGGAGCTGCCTCTGGGTGTGACGCTGAGCCTCTCCTCTTCTCCCTGCCTGCAGCTACAGCACAAAGAACCCTTCTCTGCAGTCGGAAACGGTGCATTACAAGCGAGGAGTCAGCCAGCAGTTCTCGCTCCCATCCTTCAAGATAGACTTTTCAGACTGGAAAGACGACGAGGTGACGTTCCTGGCCTCTTAGTGCCTCCCAGATTTGGGTCTTTTAGCCTAGCGGAGTCACATAGGCTTGTGTTTCTCCCTCCTGCCTCCCCCGTCTTAATGAATTTGCTCCTGGGGGTTTGGGGGGGGGGTTGAAAGCAAAGCAGCTGTGCTGTCCTCAGCACAAGAACAAATTTATAAAGGTGCTGGGAAATGAAGTAAAGATCTTCCAAGGGGAGGGGCTGGAAGCAGGGAAGGAAGCTGAGTGGCTGCTTGGCCTTCCTTCCCATCCTGTATCTCTCCCCCCCCCCACACACACACAAAAGGAGGTTTTATGACACCTTTCCCTTGGAGGAGTTCCATATGGAAAGCCACAGGACTCCCTACCAGGTGGACTAATCCCTCTGTTTGCTCCTTCCTTCCAGCTGAACTTTGATCTGGACCGCGGCATCTTCCCCGTCGTCATCCAGGCTGTGGTGGATGAAGGCGACGGTAAGACACCCGCTTCCCCGCTTTGCCTTCGTGCCCCTGGGAAGCGGAAGCAATGGGGCTGGTTCAGGGGCACCAGCAGGGTTTGGCCCAGAGGCTGGAGTGGCCTTCCCAAGGGGCCAGGCTGCGCTGGAATCAGACAGTCCTGGGAAAGGTCTCCACCATGCTAGTTTTTCTGTGTTGGGGCTGAGCAGGGTGCTGGAGGGGAACTGGTTTTCTGGCTCTTGGGCAGGATTTGGCTCATGCCACCTCCACCTTCTGTTCCCATCTGGGACTGTCTCCCTGTTCATATGCGTCTTCTGGGACACAGGAGGGGCTCTGTGCTAAAGAAGGCCTGTTCTTTAAGCCAAGCAAAAGACCCGCGTTGCCCAAGAGATTTGGATTGCCAGCAGTGCTAGCAGATTAACTTCAGTGTTTCCTATTCTTAGAGTAATTGCGTATCCCTTTTTGAGAATTTGGTCTTACTGATGTACCCTTTCTCAGGAGAAGTATTTTTTACATTTTTTTTAAACAAACCATATATTGTAAAGCTATTTATAAAGAATTATTAAAGCTACCCCCTTATCATTATCATTATTAATTGGGTAGTTGTAATAATACGGTCGAACCTTTGTTTTCGAGCAGCTTAGTTCTCAAACGTTTTGGCTCCCGGACACTGCAAATCCAGAAGTGACTGTTCTGGTTTGCGAACTATTTTTGGAAGCCGAACGTCCGGCAGGGCTTCTGTGGTTTCTGACTGGCTGCAGGAGCTTCCTCAGCTGATTTATCTAGCTGAGAGCAAATTCTGCTGTGAACCCTTTGAAACCCTTTTGTGTGCCCCTGCGGATACACAGACCACACTTTGGGAAACACTGCTCTGGTTTCATCTGTGACACTTCAGAGAGATATCCCTGGGAGGGAAACAACAACTGGAGCCTTCTCTCCTTCGCCTCCATAGTGAGATCTCTTGTGCTGGAAGTCTTCAGCCAAGGACCGTGTGTCAATAAAGCTGGAGACAATGGCGATGTTGTTTGAAGGAGCTATTGCCGCTCCCTCTTAGCTTTTCCCATCATGCCGTGGGAGAGAAAACGAAAATATTATCTTCTGTTTGTGTAACTGGTAGCCTGAGTCAAGAAAGCCCCCCCCCCCAGCCTGTGGTCACATGACAGTTTGATGAAGAGGTCAGCCCAGTGGGCAGCAGCTGTGAGAAAGGTGAATTCCATGCCAGGGAGCATTAGGAAAGGAGTCGGAACAAAAACTGTCTCTAGTGCGATGCCATGTTTGGAAACCTGGGTACAGTTCTGGTTGCCTTGCCTCAAAAAGGAAATTGCCAGGAGGGAAAAGGGTTCAGAAAAGGGTTCAGAACCGCCTGCTGACCTCCATCGTATACCTTGATTGTGCACGACTTCTTCCTTGGTCACCTTGAAAGCTCTGCTGCCCATGTGACCATTTGGGTAGCCTGTGCAGCTGGGCTAGTGGGAAATCCCGACTTTTGAGAGTCCTACTGCTGGAGGGCTTGGGCCCTGATCCTCCTCCCTTGTAGCCTGGCCTGGTGGGGCGTTTGGACTGCCTGTCGCCTTGCCCCTGACCTCATGGGCCTTCCGCTTTCCCCGCAGTTGTCGTGGAAGTGACTGGCCATGCCCACATCCTCCTGGCTGCCTTTGAAAAGGTAAGAAGCCCCCTTTTGCCCCATCTGAGCAGGAGATGGCTTTGGGTGGTTGCTGGACTTACAGCGCTGGCAGAGGGGAGAGACATTGCCTTGCCTTCTCCGTGGCTCCAGCCTCTCTTGCAAGGCCCCTTTCCGCTCCTCTCTTGCCCGGTTCTGTTTGGTGCTTTGAATGGGGAAATCTGCAGAATCTGGCAGCTTGGATTGTGTAATCAGAATAAATCCTGAAAATGCAAGTGGGTCTGTGCATGGAAGGAGGGTTTGCTTAGCAAGCAGCTGGAGACTTTTCATATTAAATGTGCCAACCTCTCTCTCCCGTCTCCTTTCCCCTCACCAGCATGTGGATGGCAGTTTCTCGGTGAAGCCTTTGAAGCAGAAGCAAATCGTGAGTCTTTGTCTGTCTGAAAGGATGTGGCTTAATCTTGTCTTTTTAAGCTGTATTTCAATCAATTGTTTTTATATTTGGTGTAAGCCGCCCTTGGCTGGGGAGGGCAGGGTAGAAATAAATTATTATTATTATTATTATTATTATTATTATTATTATTATTATTATTATTATTATTATTGGCAGAGGTGCTGGCTGACATCCCAGAGAGGCCTGACCCCTACCCAACTTATCAGGGTCCACTGGATTTACTGCACTGAGAATGTGTAATACAAATATTTAAACCGTTTTTTTTAAAAGGAGGTTTAGGCAGATTCACAGATGATAAAGTTCTTTGTGGGTACTAGGCATGATGATGTCCACAGGATTGAAGGCAATGTGCCTCTGAATCAATACCACTTGTTGCGAGTCCCAAATAAGAGCATCAGAAGAGCCAGTGGCCCATGTAGTCCAGCGCCCTCTTCTCACAGGGGCCGGCCAGATGCCTGTTCTGGAAGCCCAAAGGCAGGACTTGAGCTCTCCCCCTCCCCTTTCAAGCAACCCGTGTTCAGGCGCATGGTGCTTCTGACAGTGGGGGTGCAACATGGCCATTGTGGCAAGTAGCCATTGATGTGTTGTTCCTCCCCTGTGCTGCCTATGGGGTTCCCAGAGTCGTCTGATTGGCCACTCCGAGGACAGAATGTGGGGCTACATGCACTTCCTTTGGCTTAGCCAGCAGCTGCCAGGTTCTTCTGACTTGTGCTTATGCTCAATGAAGAGCACATTGCTGCCCTTTTATTATTCTGGTTTTGGTTTCCAACCTGTTTCCATCCTTTTTTCTCATTTGCCTTAGATGGTTGTTTCTTTGTGTTTAGTTTTCAGTTGTGTATTTGTATCATGTTGTGTTAAACTTCCATTGCAAGCCGCCTAGAATATCCTAGTGGAAATAAAAATAGTAGTAGTGGTAGTAGTAGTAGTAGTAGTAGTTAAGAGTAACGATTAAAAAAGAAGCAAGCAGCATTTCCTGCTTCCCCACAGGTGGACCGGGTCAGTTACCTGCTTCAGGAGATCTATGGCATTGAGAACAAGAACAACCAGGAGACTAAGGTGAGGAGGGAGCGAGGAAGGGGAGGCCATCAATTCTCCCAGGGCTGCAAGGCAGTCAAAGACCATGAGAGGAGCGCATCCCTCTGTCTAAAAGGGGAGTAAGCAGAGGTTCTCCCTTGAACGTTCCCTTTCGAGGCTTTTGCTCTCCAGAGGGAGAGAAGTTGTCTATTGACCCACAGCAACAGCTCAGAGCTGTGGCTTTCTTCTGGCATCTGCTTAAGCCAAATCCTGCTAAGGCACCTTGTGAGTGTGTGCCTCTGAAATTTTGGGGCTTTGCCTGTTGTGGGTGGGGTTGATCTTACCACCTGCTGCCAGTAGTGTTGGGTTGGGTGGTTCTGTCTGTCAGAGTCCGGAAAGGAGCCCCTGGATTTCTGCGGTACAGCGAGGGTTCTGAACGCTGAGCTGGGCCACAGGAACATCCAGTGAGTTCTCTGTCTCCCTCTCCCTCCGCTGCAGCCCTGTGACGATGAGAACAGCGACAACAGCAACGAGTGCGTGGTGTGCCTCTCCGACCTGCGGGACACCCTCATCCTGCCCTGCAGGCACCTTTGCCTCTGCAACTCCTGTGCCGACACCCTGCGCTACCAGGCCAACAACTGCCCCATCTGCCGCTTGCGTGAGTAGCAGGGGGGCGGGGTGGGGTGGGGCAGAGGTGAGGGAAGAAGCCCTTTGCAGGCCAGGAGGAGGCCAGCAAACCTGGGGCTTGAAGCACAGAGACCCTTCTCCACCTTTGATCACACTGGGCAGCTTTTCCTCTGGGGGCTGCCATTCTCATTGCATGGAGCAGGCTTGTTTTCTACTGCCAGTGGATTCGGCAGCCAGCGGATTCAGGTCTCAGGAAAGGAGATTCCGACTAAGCATTAGGAAGAATTTTTGGAGGGCAAGAGGCATTCAACCGTGGGAAGGACTCTCAGAACCCACAACTCCCTGGAAGGTTGCAGTCTCTTCCATTGGAGGTTTCTAAGTGGGGGTCTGATGGCCATTTGTCAGGGATTCTTCAACTGCGATTCCTGCATTGCAGGGGGTAGATGATCTCGGGGTCCCTTCCCACTCTAGAGTCCTATGATGCCCGGGGGGGGGGGGCACGTTTGTTCCCCCTGTTCAGTGAAACTCTCATGGGAAGTCCTTTGCTGATGGGCAGGGATGGAGCAGGGAAACATGAGCTCCGTGGATTCAGTTTCTGTGGTATAGCAAGGTGCACATGCCTTGCCACACGAGTGCAGGAGGAGCATTGCAGGATTCCAGGTTTGGTGCCCATGCCTGTTTCTGAGGCCTGTGCCTTTAAGGGGCTCTGCTGGGGCAGCAGCTGATCTGCCTTGGCACCTGGAACGGTTGCGTAAGTCAAAGCCGCCTGCCTCTCTTTGCAAACGCAGTTGCTGTGTTCCCCAATCAACGTGGCTAGCAGGTGGCTTTGGGGTCCCAACTCCCAGAGGACTCTGCCCACAGCCCAACCCTTAGGAGGCAAAGATGATGTGCCTTGCCCCTGGCAGATTTCGGGCACAAGAGATGAGACTGAGCTCCTCTTGACTTCCCCCCTCAGCCTTCCGAGCCCTGCTGCAGATCCGAGCCGTGAGGAAGAAGCCCGGGGCCCTGTCTCCGCTCTCCTTCAGCCCCGTCCTGGCACAGACCCTGGACCACGATGAACATTCGGTGAGAAGCAGCCTCAGGCGTCTGGGAGGGGTCAGCAGAAGGGGTGGCTTCACTCCCCAAAGCACACTCGAAGCACTGGGGGTGGGGAGGATGCATCTCTCTGTGTGGGGTGGAGGGCAGTTGGTTTAGGTTCTAGGCAGACATGGGCTCATCCCCACCTTTGCTGGGGGCTCCTGGGGGCCTTTTCTGCTGAGCCTTGGCTGTCCCCCTCAGGTAATGGGGGGGGGGGTCAGCCTGCCTCATAGAAGGACAGGAAGCCATAAAAATAGCAAAGGAGAGAGACAGGGAAGGAGGAAGGGAAGGTGTGTTGCTATCCCAGTGGATGGGAATAGCTGTTTTCTTTTGTTTTCTTACTACTACTACTACTACTACTACTACTACTACTATTACTACTACTACTAATAATAATAATAATTTATATGCTGCCCATCCAACTGAGTTGCCCCAGCCATTCTGGGAAGCTTCCAAACATTTAAAACACCGTATCCCCCCTTCCCTCCATCTGGGTGCCCATGGCAGTGGCTTACAGGGGGTTCCCAGGCAGCTGAGCTTTAGCCTGTGCCTCCAGACACTCCCCCGGGACTGTTGCACAACCCTGAGAGTCCCCAGCTCAGTTGGCCAGAGAAACAGAACGTGAGATGCCCAAGGAACAGCAACAAGAATGATCATTCCTCACAAAAGTGACTTGAAGCAACTTAGGAAGATAAACTCATTGCTAAACATAAGGCCATAAGAAGAGCCTGCTGGATCAGGCCAGAGGGGGCCCATCCTGTTCTCACAGGGGCCAACCAAGTGCCCCTTGTGGGGAACCTGCAAGCAGAACAGCAGCTCCAGAGCCCTTGGCCTCCTGTGGTTTCCAGCAATGGGTTCAGAAGTCTTGCTGCCTCCGACTGCTGAGGAATTGCCCAGCCGTGCTGGACAGCAGCCACTAAGAGCCCCTCTTCCTCCATTAATCTGTCCAGCCCTCTTTTAAAGCCATCCAAGTTGGTGGCCATAAGATGTTTCTCTCCTGTCCTGATAAGGAGTGTGAGATTTGGGGAAGATTTCAAACTACTTATTGTGTTATTTTTCTCTCTGGTGTTTTTGTCGTCCTTAAATGTTGTAAGCTGCCGTGTAAAGCGTTGATCTTAAAAGGTGGCGTATAAATGTCTCCCTGGGTGTCTTCTATTGCCAGGCTGCAATTCCTGCAGTGGGGGTTCCAGTCCTGCGGTTCTGTGGGGGCAGAGCTCAAGAGGCTTCAGTGCCGTAGGGATCAAACTGCAACGACGGATGGCAGTGGCTGAGCTTTTGTCTTCCTCTCCTTCTCCCTCCGCAGTGTTCGGACAACATCCCTCCGGGCTATGAGCCCATTTCTTTGCTGGAAGCCCTGAACGGCCTGCGCTCCATCTCCCCCTCCATCCCCTCGGCTCCCCTCTACGACGAGATCACCTACACGGGGGTCCTGGACGGACTCCCCCTCTCTGGAAGACC
Source organism: Podarcis bocagei (assembly GCF_964188305.1). NCBI lineage: Eukaryota > Metazoa > Chordata > Lepidosauria > Squamata > Lacertidae > Podarcis > Podarcis bocagei. The sequence continues at coordinate 55,306,244 of NC_138139.1, read as the reverse complement.
CCTGGTGGGGTTGGACCGAGCTGTGGAGAGCAGCCATCAGAAGAGCAAGCGCAGCAAGTCACCAGACAGGTGAAATCTTGTGGAGAAGCCTCTTTGGATCGCTCCCTCTCGCCCTCCCCTACGCCAGGTCCTTCCTTGCTCCGTTTCCCAGTCCAAACCTTCCTCTGCTTCTCCTCTGCCCAACGCCTGAAGCTCAGGGCTCCTAGTGCCTTGCCTCTCGCCCCAGAGTCAAACCGCCCCCCCCCCGCCATGCGAGCCGCTGCCAATCCTCTGGGTTGCAGCTGTGTCTCTTGTTCTCTGCAGCACCCTCCGGTCTCCCTCGTCACCCATCCACGAAGAGGATGAGGAGAAGCTTTCGGAGGACTCAGACTTGCCACTCAGCGGGACGGAGCTCGTGCTGCAGGAGGGCAGCTCCCCAGAGGTGAATCTTTCTCTCTCACTCTCTGCCTGCCTGCCTGTCTGCCTGCCTGCCTGGCTCCTGCCTCTTTGCTAAGCCTGGAGTGGCCTGCTGCTGGGGCCGGGCTTGGGGCTGCTGTGAGCCTTGCTGAGTTGTCAGCCTCAGAAACGTACCTCCTTGCTGCCTGTTCCTGCTGACAGCTGAGCAACCGCAAGAGCTCCTTGGCCAAGTTGGACTGTGTGTGTGTGCGTGTGTGTGTGTGCAAACTGACAAGTGGAGGTGTCTGCTTCTGGGTCGTCTTGCAAAAAGTTGTAGTTTTTACTGGCATCGGGAGGTGGCCGGTATACAGCAGGTGGGCTGTTTGGGCCGCCCACCATGAGCTGCTACAGCTGGATGCTCCCATGGGTGGTCCTGATCACCCGTCTCCTTCCCCTCCCACACCCCACCCTCATCGGCTCCTGGGGTCCCATCCGCACACCAGGTGAGAGATGAGCTGCTCTTGCCCTTTGCTTGCAGCAGTGCTGATGGCTAGGGAAGGGGGCAAGCCCTCTTGATGTTGGGCAGCAGACCACTCTCCCCAAGGGCTCTGGCAGGGGTCTCCCTCCCCACCAAATGTGATGGTTGAGGAGGAAGGACCCCCTTGGGAAGAAGCATCCCCTCCGTTGCTGGCTTCTGCTCTGTTCCTCCCCATAACAGCCTTGCTTCACACACCAGTCCCTTCCCACGGGCTTCCACAGCCTCTTCCCAGACTGAGGGAAACGGAAGCTCTTTTTTCTTCTCCATTGACTTGTCCACCTAGGAAGCTGAGCGGAGCCTGGCTACCAGATCAGGGGATTTTCCGCCAAGTGTGGAGGGGCAGTACTGCCTCTCTATCTCCCCGCTGGCCTTTGGTGCCCGGGCTCCCACTTCCACGCAGCTGCCGCTTGGACCTAGCTGGAAACTGTCGGGCTCAGAATGTTTTCTCTTGACTTTGCAGATTTGGGGGGGGGGGGGCAACAATCACCCAGAGAGGCATTGGCAGCAATCTTCCCATATTTAGGCCGGTGCTTGAACCCATGTGATTTTTATTCACAATTTTTATTCCTGCTTACATGTTATCTTACTGGGTTTTGTGTCATATTTTTATTGTATTTCTATATGCTAAGCCTTTTTGTCATTGTGGTCACCTGCTTTGAATATACTTTTTTATAGGAAAACTGGGCATACATTTTACTGAACCAAAAAATTGCCCTTTTCCCCCTTGAGAGCCCCAAGTGTCCCTTTCAATGGGATCCGGAGCAAACCTATTTCCTGCACGAAAACAAAACTCCCCGCTCTGGAATGGTGGTGGTTTCTGCCCATTTGGAACGCAAAGCATGGGGCTGTATAGCGACCCTCCTCCTCTGCAGAAATGAGACCCTCTTCTTTTTCTCCTCCTCCTCCTCCCATCTTTCAAGAGCCTGACAGCGGAAGAGGCAGAGGCAGCCAGCCCCCTGCAGCAAGGTGAGCTCTGGCTGGGGGGGGGAGTATCCTTACCCTCTGGCCTGATCCCCTCCTGGCTGTATGTCGTGTCTGTGCTATTGAAGATGGGCCTGGAAAGAACCCCACTGCTAGGAATGGCCCCCCGGAGGGGCAGCTTGGGCAAAGTGGAGCAGCCACGAGAGCAACGTGTAGTGGTTAGAGTGCTGTACTAGGACCTGGGAGAGACCACGCTCCACGAAGCTCACTGGCTGTGACCTTGGGACTGTCACCGTCTCTTTCGGCTTTACCTACCTCTCAGGGTTGTGGGGATTAAATGAGAAGGGCAGGAGAACCAATAGATAAGAATGTTGGCTATTTCGTAGATTAGTGGGGCTGCAGAAAGCGTGCTGGGGAGACCACACATTCAAGAAACGCAAAAGTAACTTTTGCTAGGTTTTAATAACAAAACCCAAAACTCCTTTTACACTAAATTACAATATATCCGTAAGCATGACCCATCCACCAGGGTACTGAGAGAGCTACATACTGCTCTTTATATACCATACCCAACAGCCTTATTACCACAACTTAACAGCACCTGCTATACTTCTTCACAGCTGTAAAACTAGGTCACATTATTTGCTCTGGCCTTTAAAGAAATACACATCTTGTGGAACAATAATGAACCTTCAAATTTAAAGAGACCATTCACCAAAGAAATGCAGTGATGTGAAGGCCTTTGGTCAGCCCTTGATCTGGGGGCCCCTGGCCAAGGCGAGGGAGTGGCAGCATGCCAAGGCGCTGAGGCTTCCCCTTCCTTCTCCCTCTCGCAGGTGCCCAGCCTCCCTCGGTGGAGGCCCTTGTCCAGGAGAGCAGCAGCAGCAGCACCTGTGACCCCAGCAGCCTCCCCATCCTGGAGAGCGACCTGCCAGCGGACGTCTACCTGCCAGGTAACATCGGAAGGAGCCCTCGCTGGTGACTGGCGCTCCTTCCCTTCCGCTGAGAGGGGGATGAGGCCCTCGCTTGGCCAAGAAGGAAGGGACCTGACCCACCTGCCCCCCGTCCCCCCAGCTTCATGCGCCGCCCTGGCTTTTCCTGCTCCTGCACCCATGGCCCGGCTGCCTTTGCATCGCTGCTGCTGCTCTCTGTGGGGCAGCCATGGCCCTATTCTGTACATCCATGCCACGCAGGCCCCATCCGTGTGGCACAAGGAGGAGGGCAATTGGGAACGGGGGGGGGGGTTGGGAAGCACATGCAGAGGGGGCAGAAGAGGCTCAGAGGCAGAGGGTGAGGCTCCTGGTGGGTTGCAGAAGAGGCCTCCGCCCCGCTCTTGGGCACCACCCGATGCCCGTCCGTCTTTTCTGACCGCTTTTTCTAACGTCTCCCCCCCTTTCTGTCTGCCCCGCCTGGGCAGCCCTCGGCCTGGACTCCTGCTCTGTTGGGATAGAGGAGTAAGCTGGTACGTCTCGTCTTTCCTCCCTATACGCTGGCGGGGGCCTCTTGGGAGGGCGGGTGGGGAAGGGCAGCCAGAAGTGGGGCAAGGGGGCGGAGGAGAGAGGGGGGCTGCAGTGGGGAGGGGGCTGAGATGCGCAGGGCAGCTTCCGCCCTGCTGTTGGCGGTCTCTTTCAGGGGCCAGGCACCCACCTCTGGGTGTCAGAGTCGGGCGCCCTGCCTTGCTTCTTGCTCCCACCCTATGCCTGGGGGGCAGGAGGGCTGAGAGGGGCAGCAGCACCAGGGCTCCTGAGCCGGCCTCTTTCTCTCCCCCCCCCCAAACCGCAGGATCTTCTGACTTCGCTGGCACCCTCCCTGGCCGTGGGACCAGCCAATCCGGGCAGCCCTTCCTGTTCAACAATCCCCGCCTCTGCGTGGAAAGCGGGCAGAGCCCGTCCTGAGCGCCTGGCTCGGGGTTCGAAAGCCGCCGAGGTGCTCACAATGCCAAACGCCCGGGCGCATCTTCTGGGGCGGCTCCTCTTTCTGCCTGCCTGTGGGGAAGCAGCCCCCTCTGCCTCCCTTCCTCTTCCACCAGCGAAGGATCCTTTACGGGACACGGGTTCCGATGCTGCGGCACGAGACAGACATTCCCCCTCTGCGGGGCTCAGCCTCGGACCAGGACTCTCTCCCCCCTCCCTCCAAGGGACTCTTCTGTGTCTTTGTACAGAAATGCATGATATTCAGTGCCCCCCCCCCCGCATTGGCCGTGAGGCTGGTGTGATGGACAAGATTTCCTCCTGCCTTGCTGTGCTCTCTTCCTGCCCCCCCCCCCTTTGGACATATCTGTTGGCTCCTTGGCCTTTTTAACCCCTGCCTCTGATTTCCCCCCTCCTGCTTTCCAGCCTGCCTGCTCTGCTCCCGGCCGGCATTTGGGGCTCCTGGCAGAAACCCCCATCTAGGCACATGGGGTGGGGGGGGGCTTCTTCCTGCTCCTGCAGAAAGGGAAAGTGTGTAAGGCACAAGGCCCTTTCTGCCCTCCTCCTCCTCCATGAACTTCCTGCCAGGGGGTGGCTGGACTCCAGAGAGGAAGCCAGCGAGGGGCGGGAGGGACTCAGCTGGAAGTGGCCTGAGGCTCCCCACTGGGACCTGCGTCTTCTGCCCCACAGCTACCCCTCCTCCACCACCACGACCTGCTGCTTTGCTGCAGGATTTGGAGGCAGAGCAGCAGAGCCAACCTGGGGGGGGGGGCACTTTTGCTGGAGGGTGACGCAGAACCTGCTGCTTCCTCTCTTGCCCTGAGGCCGGGGCATCTGGTGGGTGCCCCCTTGTGCTGCCTGTGGCACCGAGCAGGAGCCTATTCACCCCCCCCCACCTTGAGCTCCACGGTTTGGGGCTGTGCCCAGGTGTGCCTTCTCCTCCTCCTCCTCTTCCTCCCTCCCAACTGCTTCACCCAGAAGGCAGGGGGGGTAAGGGGTGTCCTTGTGGACTAGCTGCCTGAGGGGCTGCCAGCTGCTTCCTTGCCCCACCCCCCAACTGCCGCCTTTGAGGGGGCCACTCTCTTTCCAGGCCCAGAGAGCAGAGCTGGGCCAATGTGTTTCTATATTTATAGTAATAAACCCCTCCTGTGTCAGTCTGGTTGAAGCTGGTGACTGGCTTTTTCCTGTTGGTTTCTTCCTTCCTGGTGTCCGGTGGGGCACATTGACCATGTGGACAGGGCCACACGCAGTTCCAGTCTCTTCACTCACCTGAGGAAGCCTCCCGCCTTTATGGGCCTTATGCCAAGTGAGACTGCTGGTACCTTGAGAGGAGTGACATAAATGTTGGGAGTGGCCGTGCCCTGAGTTTGCCTTCTGCCCCTTCCTTGCCTGCCCAACAAGCCACTGCCCCCCTGGCCCTTCTTTCCCACTAGTCAGGAGTGGTTCTGCAGCAGCCTTGGCATGTGGCCCACGTCTGCCACTCACCCCTTGGCACTGCAGCCAAATCTACTGGCAAAACGCTTTTGACCCAGACACCAGTGCCCTCTCAAGCCAGCCCAGTGGTCCATTCAGTGGGGCTGGTGGAGGAGAGACCCGCCTTTCAGGGGCGGCAGCTGCCTTAGGTGGGGTGCCCCAGGGAGGGGAAGGGAGGGTGCTGTGCTCTCAGCCAGGCCTCGCTGGCCCCTGCCCTCGCAGATCTCTCTCCCACCCTGGCAGGTGAGCAGGACAGTTTGTTCCTCTGAGGAAGCTGGCCGTTTGGAGGAACAATGAGCCAGCCAATGCGCCCGTCTGTCTTGGCTCAGGCTGCCACTCTTTGTCTCCAGAGCACTTGCCCAACTGCCCGAGGCAGGTCCAGGCCTGTCTGCTGCCCGGTGTCCATCTCCTCACCAAAGGACAGGAAGGAGAGTCGGTTTGCCTTCCTCCCTGCCCAGGCACAGAGGAGTAGCTGGCACATGCCTTAGCACATGCATGGCATGGGAATGCCCACCTCCCTCCCACCGGCACCTTCAGGGAGTTTGCCAAGGGAGCTCCAATGCTCTTCCTGGCCTGCCTTTTAGCTGCTAGCCAGGATGCCTTAGCTGAACCCCTTTCCTCCCATGGCTGCCGAGGCTGCTCAAGGAAGCAGAAACCAGACAAAATTATTTGCATATATTTACTTACAAACATTGTGCTGCCAAAGTTGATTTGGAAAACGGATATTGGTTTTGCATGCACAGGAAGGGAAGGAGGGGGAGGCCTTGAAGTCTTCTGAATAGGGAGAGGACGAGACGTGCCCCCTTTCCCCTGGTTTCTTGGCCCCCAGCCCTTTGGCAGACCCGCTTTGCCCATCCTTGCACCTCTGAGAGTGTGCTCACCGGTTTCAGAAAAAGCTGTACATCCCGAGCTAACGGAGCTCTGTTGTGCCTTTTGACATTTGGGAATGCAGGCGCTCTGCGACCTGCTGCCATACACACCACAGCATGACTTGCATCAAGCAAGGCTACGACTATGGCGGACACCCCCAGCCTCTCTGCTCTGGGGCAGGGCTGCCCACCCCTGGCAGAGGTCAGCTGCAAACAAAGGCCACTTCCACTTCTGCTGCATCTTCTCATTGCCTCTTGGGGGCCTGCAGAACTCATGCTTCCCATGGCTGCATCTCGGCTAGGAAGCCCTCGACAAAGCAGGTGCCGCCCTCCTCCTCGAAGGCCCAGGGGGGTCCCAGCGGTGGCTCCGTGGCTGCTTCCTCCTCCCCCCACGGTTGGCCCAGGGGCTCGGCATACAGCGTCAAGTCTTCCACCAGGGCTGGGACAGGGTGAGGGGGACCCTCTTGGCTCAGAGGACTGACCGGCTGGTCAGAGGAGGCCAGGACCACCTCCTCAGCGGCCAGGGAGCCGAGGGCTGCCGTCAGCTCCAGGTCCTCAATGCTGCTCCCGCTGCCAACGAAGGTGTCCTCCAACACAGACGCCCAGCTGAGGTCCCCCGGCAGAGCCACCCCCTCTCTGCCCACAGAGGCCAGAGGCGAGCGGGCCCCGGTCCAAGCAGCCTTGCTGGTTTCCTGGCCTGGCTGCTGCTTGCACTTACCAGGGTGGCGCTGCCCCCCGGGCAGCCGGGGCGCCTGGTCCTCTTGCAGGGGGCCTCGTCCCCTCCCTCGGAAGCAGCCCAGCTCTGCACCGGAGGCAGGCAAGGGGGGTGTTGCCTGAGTGGCCGAAATGCAGGGAAAGGTTGGCACCCGCCTCCGCCGGAATATCCCGTCGACGAACCTGTCTGTGTGCTGGGGGTTGATCCGCCAGAAGCCCCCCTTGCCAGGCTCGTCTTTCTGCCGCGCCACCTTCTGAAAGCACTTGTTCAAGGACAGGTTGTGGCGGATGGAGTTCTGCGGAGGAGACAAAAGGCCCATGGGCAGGAGGGGAAGAAGGGGGGAGAGAGGGAGGGGTGAGCAGAAGGGCATGCAGAGAGCCCTACGGGATCAGGCCACTGGCCCCTCATCCTGCTCTCACAGGAGCAAGCCAGATCCCTATGGTGAGAAACTTGCAAGCAGGACCTGCTACGCACCAGAGTCAGTGACTGGCCTTGTGCCTTGTAGCCACCGATTGACCTCCATGGATTTGCCCAACCTCTTTTAAAGCCATCCAAGTTGGTGGCCATCACTGCCTCTTGTGGCAGGGAGTTCCATAGTAACTTTGTACCCCATGGAGAATTACTTTCTCTTCTCTTTGTCCTGAACCTCCCTGTCTTCAGTTTTGTTGCATGTCCACAAGTTCTAGCGTTTGCAGGAGGGAGGAAAACCTTTCTCGATACATCCACTTTCTCCAAGCCACGCCTAATGTTCTCAACAGCTGCCTCTTCCTTGCATTTTCCCCAAACTAGAAAGTCCCAAACGCTGCAACCTTTCTTCCCGAGGGAGCCCCCCTGGATCATTTGAGGTGCCCTTTGTGTCTTGCCCTGCAAGAGAGCTCCCTGACAGAAGTTATTAGTGCCCATCTGAGGAATGTTCCGCTCCCACCTGCCCCTGGTTGCAGCAGCCCCTCCTGCCCAGCAGAATGGGGAAGGGCACCTCTGGGGCAGGGGGAGAAACTCACTCCCCATTTTTTCAAGTCCACAATATTGATGGGAGGCCAGCTCAGTCTCCCCCTTCCCTCTGGGCCTGGCCCTTCCTGCCTTGTGTCCTTGGTCCATTTAGCTCAGTATTGTCTCCCATCAGCAATGGCTCTCCAGGGTTTCAGGCCAGAGTCTCTCCCCTGCTCTGCCCCTGGGGACTGAACCTGCTCGCCTGGCATCTGCTTGCAAGACCACCTGCTGCTCAGGCCCCGCCTCACCTGCCAGCTGGGCTCTGCGTGGCGGTAGTAGCAGAAGTTCTCGGTGATCCAGGCGTAGATGGCCGAGAGCGTGAGCTTGGCTTCGGGGCTGGCCCGCATAGCCATGCTGATGAGGGTGGCGTAGGAGTAGGGCGGCTTCACCTGCCCGTTGGTCCGGTAGTCGAGCGCCTCTGGGGCGGGGGCGAGGGGCTGCAGGGAGGAGCTGGAGCTGGTGGGTTTGCCCGTCCCCGTGGGCGCCCCCATGGCCGCTGTGTCGCCCGCGGGCGGGCTGGCGGGCGCGTAGGAGCCCTGCTGCAGGAGGCTGGCAGAGGAAGGCTTCTCCGGGCTGGCGGGGAGGAAGGAGAAGCCCTGCAGCCACTGCAGGTTGGTGAGGCTGTCGTCCACGGCGCCGGCCCCGCAGGAAGCGCCCCAGGGCTCTGCGCCCTCCTGCTGCTGCTGCCGCCCCGTCTTCGGCCTCGCGAGGGACATTCTCCCCGGCCGGAGTCAGATGCCGTCCTTTTCTCCTGCGCCAGGGAGAGGCAAGGCGACGTGGGCGTCGGAGGGGAAATTCTCCTGCAGGGCCAGAGACAAAGGACAAGCTGTTGCTCCGCCAGGTCCCCCGCAGGCGCATTTGGTTACACGGGCTCCATTCGCCGGGGCCTGGCCAGCCCGCCTGTGGCTTGGGGAAGCGGCTCCCTGGGGACCAGCGATCCGGTTTCGGAGGGTGCGCAGGTGGCAGCCGCCGAGGCTTGGTCTTTACATTCATTAGGGGAGTGCACAGCTCGGCCGTAACCCGACACGGCCTCTTCTCCTCCGCCACCCTGCGCTAGGAGACCCCAGACGGCGGCGCGCCTGGCCAGCCCGGCCCGCGAAGGCTGCCGCCTCTGCCCTCCGTGCGCCCACCTGCGGGACACAAACTCGAGCGCGGTGGCTCGCAGGAAGCTGGGGTTTTAAATCCGCCGCGTCCTCTGGTGCCACCTGCGTGGGGCAGTGCCCCCCCTTGCTCCTTCCTCCACCAGTCTCTCTGCTTCTGAGGAGCGAGCACCCTTGCGCGGGAGCACCCAGGCAGCTGCCACCCACGCGCAAGAAACGCCCTCAGAACCAGGGAGCAGCCAGAAGTTGGGGCGCGGGGAGCAAGGTCAGGAAGGGGGACCCTTGCCAAGGAGGTGCCCGGGCTGGATGGAAGGAGCATCGAGCTGGCCGGAAAATTAGAAGAGAGGTGGAGGGGGGCAGCCGATGGGGGGATGGAGGGGGGCATCGTTATCAGCCATGAGGTCTCTAGCCCACCCACCCCCAATTTTGGGGTGCATCGCCTCTGCAAGGGCCTCGTGCAAAACTCTGAAAAGAAACAAAGCCCCCCCTCCAGTTCCAGGTGCCCCCCTCCCCTGCAAGCGCCTACCTGCTGCACCGCAGCAACAGGCGAGGTGCGGGCCGCCTTCTGCGAGTGCCAGGGGAGAGTGGCGCGTCCGGCTGGCTCTTTGCAGGCGATGGAGAGAAGCAACCTGTTCAGGCTGCCACCCGCCGCCCCCCCCCCGCCAGCCCCACATTTCATTGGCTGTCGAGGCCACCTTTTGTCTCAGCCGCCGCCACACGCCGCCACCTTGTGAAAGCTGCTGCGCTGCGGGAAGAAAAGGAGGCAGTTACGCGCAATATCGCCAGGTGCTGGGAAGTTTTTGGGGTCCCAAAAGTGGCTCCCAGGAGCCTGAAGAAGCAGCTGCTGGCAGCCTGTCTGCCTTGTTACGCCTCCTCTTGGCTGCCTGGCCCGAGTCCTGCCCCAGAGGGCCCTTCGTAGCACTTCTGGGGCCAAGGGGAGGTCGGAACATCGGGAGAGCAGCAGCTCCGGGGGTGGGACAGAGGTGCCCATGGGGCATGGCGCGCGCACAGCAGAGGCAGCCTTTTTGCCTTCACGGGTTTCCCCGGCGGGGCCTCCGTGGCATCTGTCCTGGGTACCTAAAAGCAGACTGCACATATAAACCACAGCACACGGCTCAGCTATGGAACTCACTGCCACAGGAGACCAGCTTGGATGGCTTTAAAAGAGGATGGGGCAAACTCGCGGAGGATAGGGCTGTTGGTGGCTCCTGAATCCCAGTTGTTGGAAACTACAGGAGGGAAGAGATCCTGCTTGCAGGTTCCCCATTGTACACCATGGCATCTCCCTGGCCATTGTGAGAGCAGACGCCACTGCGCCGGAAGGGCCACTTTTCTGATGTTCTTAAAGGTTCATTTTCCAGCCGGGACCCGGTGGACCTTAAACCAGGGCTCCTGCGCACAGTCAACACATTCCTCTTTCCTCTCTGAGAGTTCATTCCATTAATTCAACTTGTCACCCAATTATAATATTGATATGGCAACGTGGGGAAGACTTTGGAAAGGAGATTTAAAATTTATAGCATGCTGCGCATTAAAAGAAAACTACATGAAGATGTTGTATGGATGCTATTTGACGCCTAGCAAGCTGACAAATTTAAAGCCAATATATGCTGGAAGTGCAAAGAGAAAGAGGGTACTTTTTTCACATGTGGTGATTCTGTAAGGTTGCAAAGGCCGCCTGGAAATTTGTTTATACTATAATGAATTGAAAAAATGTTTAAAATAACTTTTGTTAAAAAACCAGAAGCTTTCCTTTTAGGTATACTTGGAGAAGGGGTGCCAAATATCAGAAAAAAACTATGTATGCTATCAGGGCTGCCCGAATGATATACGCACAAAACTGGAAAGAGATGATTGGCAACTAAAACTGATGAAATACGCGGAGATGGAGAAATTTACTGAAAGACTAAGATATCAGGATGATAAACTCTTTGTAGCAGAATGGGGGAAATGTATTGGACATATGAAAACAAACTGTAAACAACTAAAAACATTAGCAGGATTGATATAAACAGGAGCCATAAGGATTATAAGGGAATTAAAAAGGATAAATGGGTAAAATGGTTAAATTAAGATATGCAGTAAGAATTTGCTAGAAAAATAAGAAACCGCAGGAGGGAGGGAAGTAGCAGAAAACATCACTGAGTTTGTGTGTGATTTATATTTATTGTTTAATATTGTAAAATGAAAAAAATAAATTAAAAAGGGAAAAACGTGTCACCCAAAGGGTCCCTAAGCAGAATAATCACACACTTTATTCACAATCTTGTGTCCCTTGAAAATAATGTTTAGATGGTCCGGAGCGAAGCTGCTCCCTCCGCTCAGTCGCGTCTCCATCCGGCCCTCTGCGCATGCCCAGAGCATCCTCGCCCGCTCCCCGCCGCCCAACGGACCACATTTCCCAAGAGGCGCAGCGGCAGGGCGGATCTAGCTCCGCCCCATCGCGTCTCTCCATTGGGTCCAGCGGCTGCCAGTCCGCCACGCGGCGCCCCATTGGACGCCGCGACCTCTCCGCGCGCGCTCCGGTGGTCGTCGTGTCCGCGGCGCTGGCGTCGCCGGAGCTGAGGGGACCAGCGGCTCCTCCCGTCGTCGGGCAGCCGCGTCTCGGGCCTGGAGCCGCCGGGCCTGGCCGAGCTGAGGCCCCTGAGGCGCTCCGCCTGGAGCCCCGCCCTGCGCCCCGCCCCGCATCCCGACATGCTCTTCGGCCGCGTCTCGCTGCGCTGCGCCTTCCGGTGAGGGGCGTGGCTTGAGGGGAGGAGGCGTGGCATGTGGGAGAGATGGCTCCGCCCACGCAGGGACGCCACGTGGGAGGCCGGCCGAGCGCTGTTGTTGTTGTTGTTGTTGTTGTTGTTGTTGTTGTTGTTGTTGTTGTTGTTGTTGTTGTTGTTGTTGTTATTAATTATTATTATTATTATTATTATTATTATTATTATTATTATTATTATTATTATTATTATTATTATTATTATTATTATTATTATTATTATTATTATTATATTCCAAGGGCTTTTTTCCTTTGGGGACGCAGGGGAACGTGTAGCCCTCAACATTTTGTGAATCTAGGTTTGGCATCATTTCAATATGAGTAGGAAAATAAGAAAGAAAAAAAAGCACTGATAATTCCCTTCATCAAGAGACCACAGGGCGGATTATTATTATTATTAGATACAGTATTTATTATTATATATTTACACTCCGCCAACAGGAACTCAAGGCAGCGTACAGATAGAAACAGAGAACACAAAAATACATAATTAAATCATAGTAAATGAGGGCGGAAAGACAAATCCCAGACACACATCACTGTGTGCAGAACTGGGGTGAGACAGTCAGAGCATAATGTTGGCCCATCTGCATGGAGCCCAATTCAAAGTGCAGCTTTTGAGCTATAAAGCCTATTAAGCAGCCAAAGAACCGCCTCTCCCTATATAGACCAACGCTGTGATTTCCATCGGAGGCCCTCCATCGGAGGGTGGCAACACAAGAACGCGTCTTTGCAGTGGCTCCCCAGTTGTGGGACACTCTCCCCAGGGAGGTTCACCTGGCGCTGCCATTGCCAATTTTTAGGCGCCAGGCAAACACGTTTTCTTCAGCCAGGACTTGGGCTGCTTGTGTTTCTGTGCGCTCTGGCACTCATCAAGGTCCTCTGTGCACCAGAAGCAGTTTCATCATGCTAGCCATGTGACCTGGAAAAGCTGTCTGTGGACAAATGCCAGCTCCCTTGGCCTGAAAAGCGAGATGAGCACCACACCCCAGTATCACCTTTGACTGGACTGAACTGTCCAGGAGTCCTTTATTGGCTGATTAATATTCTACAGCCTTGTAAATGTTTCTGTGGGAAGGGAATTTTTTGTTTCGTTGTTTCTTGATTTGACTATTTGTGCTTTTATCTTGTTTTTTCCTTGTGAACTGCCCCAAGTTCTTTTGAGGAAGGTTGGTATATAAATCTAATAAGTAAACAAACAAACAAACCCAAAGAAAGGCCATGGGTTGATTAGAAACCGAAGGCCTGGGTGAGGAGGAACATTTTCGCCTGGCACTTACCAAGATATGCAGCAAAGGTGCCAGGCAAGCCTCCAAGGGAAAAGCCTTCCACAAAAAAGGGAGCTGCTGCAGAAAATGGATGCCCTAGTAACACGCTCCTCCTTTTCCTCCTCCTGTGTCGCAGATGCGTTTCAATGGCCCTTTGGGCTTCCCTGGAGGGTTTGTGGGCTGGTGGTTCTGGTCACTGGAGGACGGCCTGAACCGGGAGCTGGGCTTGGGTGGTGTGTGTCTGACAGAAGCCACCTGGCTTCACACACCACAGAGGGCCCCCCCCCCAGCAAATGGTGGCCCACTTGTATGCCAAGCAGCTGACCTTGCTGGAGCTGCCGTGCACTCACGGGACCGTGGACTGGAGGTGGGGCTCCAGGGGCCGACAGCAGCACAGAGGGCAGATGGAAGTTCTGTGGAAAGGTTGCTTAGGAGGGCTGTGGCCACGAATATTGGAAGGAACAAAGGGGTAATGGGGTGGGAGAGCTTGATAGGGCTTCCCCTGGGTGGGGGCTTTCATTTGGTGGCCTTAACCTCAGGGCAAAGGGCATTCCTTAATCCAGTGTTTCCCAACCTTTTTTGGGCAAAGGCACACTTGTTTGATGAAAAAAATCTCGAGGCACACCACCATTACAGCCCCGTGACGTCAGCGCACAGCGTCACGCCGGGAGGGACGCACAAAAGTGTAAGTTTCAATTTTTTCCCCTCCCCCTTGCCGGGGAACCTCCAAGCTTTGGGGGTGGGGGGGGGAGGCAGCAAAGCGAGGCAGGAAGGAGAGCGCGGCTTGGCTGGGTGAGCTTTGGCAGGGGCAGGGAATGAGAGCCGCGAGGCAGGCGCTGCGGACGGAGGCGCTGCCCGCCGAGCTCGCAGGCAGCCAGGCAGGCAGACGGCGAGAGCCCCGCGCTGGGCAGCCTCTCCTCGCCGCCACCGCCCCGCCTCTCGACGCCCGACTCGCCCGCCTCCCTCCAGGCAACATCTCGCGGCACACCAGGCAACATCTCGCGGCACACTAGTGTGCCGCGGAACAGTGGTTGGGAAACACTGCCTTAATCTTCCGAGCAGTGACGCTCTAGACTGCAGTGCAATATATAGGTTTTCCTAGGTAAAGGTAAAGGGACCCCTGACCATTAGGTCCAGTCGTGACCGACTCTGGGGTTGTGGCGCTCATCTCGCTTTACTGGCTGAGGGAGCCGACGAACAGCTTCTGGGTCATGTGGCCAGCAGGACTAAGCCGCTTCTGGCGAACCAGAGCAGCGCACGGAAATACCATTTACTTTCCTGCCGGAGCGGTACCTATTTATCTACTTGCACTTTGACGTGCTTTCAAACTGCTAGGTGGGCAGGAGCAGGGACCGAGCAACAGGAGCTCACTCCGTTGCTGGGATTCGAACCGCCGACCTTCTGATCGGCAAGTCCTAGGCTCTGTGGTTTAACCCACAGCGCCACCAGAGTCCCATACAGGTTTTCCTAGCGCAGAGGAAAAAGAGCCCTTTGACTGTGGGTGATGGTGGGCTGCAGCATGGTGGTATTTTCTGGTCACAGAGCATTTGCCTGTGCTGTTGCAGGTGATGGGAATGGTTCGAGTGCCCCTGTACACCCAGAAAGATTGCATGGGCGGGCTGCCTTCCTTCCTGGGGAATTCCTTCGTCAGCACAGCCAAATTCCAGCTCCTTTATGCCTTGAAAGTCTTGAACATGGTATCTGCGGAGAAGCTGGCAGAAGCTGTGGCTGCCACGCAGAAACCCCAAAGGCCTTCCTCAGAAGCAGCCTCAGCCACCCCCACAACCGCTCCAGCATCGTCTCCTGCCGCCTTCTGGACCAACAGTCAGGCGGGTGCCAAGGTGCAGCCTCTGCAGCAGAAGGAGCTGCTCTGAGTTGTTTAGGGACTGAGTGAGGAAGAGCGAAGGTGGAGAAGGCTTTTGCCACAAGCCTGCACTGTGCCGCCGCCTTGCTACCAATGGCTCAGGCCACCCAAAGCCCTCTGGAAGGCTCCGTCATGAGGAGACGTTCCACTTGGTGCCCTGTGGACTGCTGGTGCTGGCCACTGGATTTATTCATTTAAAAAGCCTGTTTGTGGAAAGGCCTCAGAGGTCAGGATGGGGTTTTTGGTTCCTACTTTTAACACTGCACTTCAGGATATTTATTTTTTAATGTGATAGCTTTTGAGCACCAGAGGAGTTAATTTTGCTGCTGTGCTGAAAGTGGAGACCAGAAGAATAAAAAACTTTTTTGTTGCACCTGCAGAAGACTAGGCTTGTGTTTCTACCCAGCTGTTAAAACTACATAGCTGACCTTTTGTTCGAACCTACATAACTTAACACAGGGATGCTCCAGAATGCTGTTTCTCTCCCACAGGGGTATACAGTGGTACCTCAGGTTACATACGCTTCAGGTTACAAACGCCTCAGGTTACAGACTCCACTAACCCAGAAATAGTACCCCGGATTAAGAACTTTGCTTCAGGATGAGAACAGAAATCATGCTCTGGCGGCGCGGCAGCAGCAGGAGGCCCCATTAGCTAAAGTGGTGCTTCAGGTTAAGAACAGTTTCAGGTTAAGAACGGACCTCCGGAACAAATTAAGTACGTAACCAGAGGTACCACTGTACAGGTAACTCTTACTATCTCCAAATGGCACAGTCAGGCTTTCTATAAATTTCCAAGATTAATCCAAGCTGCCCATTTAATTTGAAAGCTTCTACCTCTCATGTGATTTATTTCAGGTATCTCTACAAGAGAAAGGGCAAAACAGCAAAAATCTGAAATGCATTAAGAGTTCTCATAAACCTAGCCCACCCCTTACGAAAGATTTACTCAAAAGCTACACAGATGGCAGCATAGGAGTCAAGGGCACAAACTAGGAGCAAAGCTCAGCGGGTGGGCTAAGCCTTAGTCCTTAGTCACACAGCCATCCGTCGTAGGGCAGCAGCAGCACTGCCCTACCATGAAAGGAGCTTTGCAGTAAGGATTGCTCAGGGCCAGTTTACACGTGGGGTAGAATCCACCAGCAAAACTTCTCCTAGACTGTACTAGCTGAAAGGTATGGAACTCCTTTCCCTTGCACCACCCTCATCTGGAAAACCAGAGCATCATCGGAAAAGCCCAAGTATTAACATTTGCTTCAGAAGGAAATGACTTCAGCTCATTCCGAAAGGGCTCCCTTTCATACAAAGCTGTTTGACTTTGTTAGCCCGCCAGTCAGTCTACTTCACAGCTGCTTACTGTGACCAGCAGTGGCTCAAGAGTCTTGGCTGGGGCCTGGATCTGTGATCTTAGCTGTGCAAAGCGCTAAGGATCCTTCTTTACCCTAAGCACAGAGCAGCTCCAGCAACAGACTCTTGCTGTTAATTCCCCCCCCCCTTTCTGCTGCTGTGTTGCCTGGCCTTGCCCTGTGCATAGGGAGACATAGGCAAATGCCACAGGGTGCCGGGGGGGGGGGGTGAACGGGTGGCAGTAGCACAGAGGAGCACAAGTCTTGGCAGGGGCAGCTGCCTTTGGTGTGTGCTTCTGAAAAAGCTCTTCCGCCCCAACAGTCCGGCTTCACGGGCCAGAGCCCTGAGGAACAGAGGCAGGAGACCACACTGTTTTGCAATGGTTAAAAACAAGACAGGAGAGTCGCAAACAAAACAAACTCTTTTAATCAAAGACATTTAAAGTGACTGGCTAGCCTTTGCTCTTCAATAAATAAGGGTTGTGGCGAACACCACCGTCTTCTCAAAGGGGGCAGGCCCACAGCTGAGGCCTTTTGTTTCCTTTTCCTGAAGCCATCTGTTTAGGAGTAGTGTGTGCACAGACAACAGGCAAGCAGGCAGGCAGGCAGGCATACAAGAGCCACAAAGAGCTCAGACAAGGAGTATACAAAAGCATGAAAAGAAAACCAAAATACACATGGAAACAATAACAGCTCAGGACATTCTCAGGCAAAAGGAAAGTTTCAAAACGAAACAAAAACCCACCACAACACACACTTAAAAGAAAATCACACACAATGATTGTTATTTAAATGGACTTTCCTAAATTCAAGCTTGGGGCCCCTTGGAGGACGTGACACCCTCCCTGCCTTTTATGCAAAGGGCAGCATTGCCAGTGCGATCAATCCATGGGGCAAGGGAGCACCCCAAGTGTCAGCTCAGCCTGCCAGGGATGTGCCTCTTAATTTGAGAGCCAAAGCTCTGGAAGATTTCTGCCCTCTGCAGCATAATGGGGGTTCTTGATCGTTACTGGAAGGCAGGTAACATTTTATCAAGCCCTAAATGGCAGGAAGTACCACTGAAGCCTTGCCAAAGCCAGCACCACTATGGCTAACCTGTTGACTTTGGGAAACTGGACCATCACAGTCCCTCGTGAGCCAGGTGACCAGACACAATGGAGGGGTTCTGAGTCTACCCTTCCTCTTAAAGAGGCAGCTCTTTTCCTCAAAGCCATACATAGATAGGGAGCACCTGCCTAGGCTTCTGAATCCTCCTTCCGATAAACAGCAACATGATGGAAGAGGAAACCTAAGAGTTGTTTTACTCCTTAAAATCGAAAAGTGCAAGTCTCAGAACAGAGCTGAGCATGCAGTCAGATTAAGCCAATATTGGGGGAAGGGACCCCTTTGGGGCAGGGGAGACCGTGGGCCCTTCATCATCTGATAGACACTGCAATATCTCAGCATCTTTCTGCTGCAAATGTGGTGAGATCTATATTGCTTTCTAATTCCAACTGGAAATTCAGACCTGCTGCTTCATCAAGCTTTGTGTAATCTCAACTGGGGGGTAAACAAAAGGGCATTCTGGAAGGGAGGGAAGAGGCATCTGGTCAGGCAGGGGCCTCCTAGCTCAGAGTTCTGGGCTCACAGAGCAGCAGAGTTAAGAAGACGAGCTCGCTGGCACTGTTCCAAGGGTCCACTCGGATGCTGGCAACTCTTCCCAGAAGACGACAGCAGAGGGACAGGCTGTTTGCCCTGCATCCAGCACACCTTGACTTCATTGCAGTCATATAGTGGGGAGATGCCTCCTGAGAATCAGAGAAGGCATAACCCTGTCGGTGCTGCTCTCTGCAAAGCACTCCTTCCCCAGAGAGGTGCTCTGCACAAGAGCCAAGCACCTTATCCTACTGGCCTTTAGGGCAGCCATAGTGGATAGCTGTGGCGCAAAGCCCAGATGGGGCAGTGCAGTGCAGTTGTGCCCCACCCCACGCTTGAGGGACCAGAGGGCTACACCATGCACCTTTGGACAGCAGAGCCAGGGGTTAAAAGCTAAATGGGGAACGGGTGTCGTGTGCAAAACGTGGCAAACAAAAAGCATCCATTGAAGGCCCCCAAGGTGCCTCAACAGACAGCAGAAACCAAAGGTGAGACTTCTGCCTTGCAGCAAAGCAAGTGTTTCCTCTGTATGTCCTCAACCCTGGCTGCAACCTCGTTGGGAGACCCATTTCCACAATTATACCTTGGGACACTGGGGAAACTGACAGGCAAGCACTTCAGGCTCCCACCGGAAGATTCAGCAAAGGAGGAAGTGAAGGGCCCCTGAGTTTCCACAGCAAGGTGAATTCCTCAAGTCAGATCTTCCCACACCTTCACAGCATCCACAGGTCTTGACTTCTAGCTCAGACTACAGGCAGAACTCTATATACACAGTGTATGTTGAGAAATACACACCCACCCACCCATTTCACTATGAAACAGCCAATCCAAGATGCTTCATTTAAAACCACCCCCAGGCAAAGGAAGCCCGTGTGAGAGGGGAGGCACTGGAGCTCTGGGCTTCCCAGCAGCCGACAAAAATAGAAGTGCAGCTTATGAAGCCACAACTTTTACACCAAAGGAGTGAAAACCTGCATCGGCCTTCTCTGCTCCTAGTCACAGCATCAGGAAAAAAATCAAGACAGTCTTCCTCTCTTTTGTGCAAGGTCCATCCTCACCCCAAGCAGAGGGCTTGGAGCACACCTGGTGTCTCTCGGGCAGCCGCTGAAAGACTGGCTGGAGGATGAACAGCCGCTCACCTACAGCGCAGGAGGAGGAGGAGCATCTACGGGAGAACCATGACTTTCAACCTCCAAACTCTTCCTTAAGCCCTGGGGCAACACGGGAAATGAGAGCCCAGCAAGATGAGAAGATCTGCCAAGTCTTGGCTAGTTCACAGAGGGGCATCCAGGTTCATGGGATGGATCAGTGAGCAAAACCATTGTCCGTTTCATCCCGTAAAGAAGGACCTGCCTGCAAGAGAACCACTGTTCAGAACCATCAAAAAACAAGTATCGCGCCACATTCAAGGTGGAGCCTGCACTAGTTCTAATGCACTTGCATCTTAAATTTACATTTTACTAAACAGAGCATACAACAGTGGGTGCCAGGGTGGCCTCCACTTCTTGCTCCCAGCACAAGGAGCACCCACAGGACAGGGAAATGGCATGACCAGGCTGCAACTTACCTTAGAATCACATTGTCCGGCTATATTCAATGCCACTCTTTGCTGAAATGCCCGACCATGGCAAGAGACTGCAGAGGAGGCTCTGGGCTTGGCGGTAGATCCGCTGGGGAATTGTGCAGGGGCTCAGACTGGCCAAGGTCGATCCGATGTGCTGAAGATAGTCAGTGCAGTGCCGTTAAGGAGCCCCAACAATGAAGACTGAGACAGCTGAATTGGCCAAGCCAAAGCAGCAGCAGCAGCAGCAGCAGGTGCCATCGCTGCTGCTCCCTCTGGGAGGAGTCTCAGCAAGCGGCTGGACAGCGCTGCAGGGGTCAGCTCAGTGGCACAGCAGACTCAGGCCCACAGAGCACCAGTATGAACAAGCTCTAACTTGCATGTTGGAGCAGGAGACTTTGGCAGCAGGGCAAGTTCTTTGGGAAATACTGCTTTCCATGGAAAGAAGGTTCATCACCTGCAAACTCTAATGTGCTCTGGGTCCCCCACCCCAGGACACTGGGGTTGCTCAGGGTGCCTCAGGGGAGCAGCATAAATATTTCCATGTAACGTGCATCGTGATTATAATTTAGACTGTGCCTCTCAAGGCCAAGACACTTGGGCCCTACTAAAGAGGCAATCCATAACCACAGTCTTCAAGTCAAACATGAGCACACCTGGCAATTATTACTTGTTTGTGCACCAGGAGGAAGCACTAGACACAGAAAGGTGGCAGCTCCACAAGGGTAGGAATTCTTTCCCCTGCAGATTATCAAAATATGAGAATGAAGTCTATTCTGGAAGGGGTGCAAGGCCCAGGAGAGTAAGCAAATATGCAGTAATTTAACTTCTTTCAATATATTGCATCTTGCATTGCACTGGACATTTTGTCTCAGGTATAATGTCTATATTAGGAGAGTCCTATTTGGTTGCAGCAGTGGCCAGACCCCCCCCCCCCCAGCAGTGCCAGCCTGGGTCTCAGTAGGATGAAGGGGCTCTCGCCCTGCCCTGAGCTGCCAAGCACCAGTCCCTGACCTATGCTCATGCAACGTGGTGCATGGCTTCTCAAAACACCACAGACCAGATCATGAGCAGCATCCCGCAGCTTGCCAGACCACCAGCAAAGGATATAAGATTGTCCATGGAGGGTGCCCACCATTGATGTACAGAACGTAAGTGAAGCCATCTTTGAGGACGCCTCTTATGGAATAATAGTAGGGCAGGTAATGGTGCTGCTTAAAGTCTCTGTTTTCATAGAAGTTTATAGCAGTGTTGTTAGTGGTGAGGACATGCAGGTAGATGGCTTTGCAGTGATCCTGGGCAGTCGTTGATATGTGATCTTTCAAGCTTTCAAGTAAGAGAGAACCTACCACAGGAGAGAAAGCATTAGAAGCAACAAACGCGGCCAACCCAGTATCCATGCAGTTTTCGCTGCTGCTTTGCTGCGACTGAGTTTTAGCCGCAGTAACATGCCCCTACTCTGAAGCAAGGGTTCCCCCCTACCTTGTACCCCCTCCCCGCTAGTACTGGAACAGGAATGCTTCCATCTCTTAATTTTTGGACTACTTAGCAGAGGCGACACATTGCGCAATGTTGCCAAGTGTGACCCTGGCCAGGGGACATGGGTAGCCTGGCAAGGGGCTTGTCAGGTTAATTACAACTTGAAACATATACTCTGGGGTGAGGATGAATGACCACATTATGGAGCTGTGCTGCAGTGAAGACCATGACAAGGGCTCTGCCCCCTCGGCCTGACAAGGCTTCCACACCACATTTCCTGGCATCTTCAGCTAAGGGTGGGGGGATTTTTTGATTGCAGTATGAAAGTGTCACAAGCACCTCCGTTTTTAGTTAAGAGGAAAGGCACATTTCCAGCTCCCATGATTGTGAGGATAGGCTTGAAAGCATGGAGGCAAAGAATGACAAGCTCTCAGAAGCCACAGGGAGGCAGGTGGTAGCTGGGGGTCCTGCCTCAGAGGGGACACAGGGAATTCCTTGCCCCTAGACTCAGCTCTTGTGCTTGTGATGCAATTGCGCAGCCTTTTTGGGGGTGTTGTTTGACTGACTACGGCAGTGCAAAGTATTTAAAGTGCAATCCTATGTATGTCTACTCAGAATTAGGTCCCACTGTGTTCAACAGGGCTTACTTCCAAGGCAACTACGCATATGAGATTGCAAGCTAAGATACTCTTACCTATGCCATGCTTTCGAAATTCTTTTACCACTCCTAAGCTTAAAATGTAAGCAACCTGAGTATCCACCGGGAAACTGGAAGCTAAAATGTCACCATCCTAAAGGGGAGAAAAAAACCCACAACAGAAAGGCATTTACTCAACACACAAAGATACAGAACCCATTTTTCTGGCATGCTTCGTGCTTTTTGCCAAGCAGCCTCTTTGCCAATCCAGCCTTCTTCACTTGGCAACTTTCTGTTTCGAAGTTGGATGGAGGCAAGGAAAATTTGGAGCGCGCGCGCGCACACACACACACACACACACACACACACGTGTGTCCAGGGGAGGGGAGCCAAATGGAAATTGGCAGATGGTAAATAAGAACATGGGAGTTGAAACTGGAGTCTATGGAGAGGGGCAGAGAACAGTCAAAATTGAAAAAGGCCCTACCCAACACTACTGGAAATTCCTTTCAAGCCCCAGGATCTCTAGCACACGGTAGAGGAGCCTGTGGCCCTCCAGATGTTAATGGACTGCAACTCCAATCAGCCCCCCAAGCATGGACAGTCAGACATTTGGAGAGCCACAGGTTCCCCACCCATCCTTTAGCAGATGCTGCCTTCACAAGCGCATGACTGAAACCATGAAAGGCAGCTAGCTTGCTGTCCCATTATAAAGACAAACATGGACTCCGTGATGCAAGCCTCAATTGCTCAATGGCTGATGGGTAGGCAAGGGTTGTGCACCTGCTCCTGGAGTGGGGCCCTCTCTCATACCTCTTTGTGCACTTTTGTTCGACTCTTGATCTCAGCTACTATCATTCCCACAATAGAGCCTCGGTAAGTGGCTGCCAGGGAAAAAAACTTCTTGTTGGAGGTGATGTCCCGATACCATGAGTCAGGGTACCTGGGAAGAAAGGTACAGACAGAGGTGAGGGAAGAACCCAACAGATCTCATACGAGCTGCAGCACATGTGCAGTGGAAAGATTTCCCCTGCTGTTTCTTCACATGGAAAATTTCCCCTTTCTAAACATAGAATTGTACAGTTTGAAGGGACCCCGAATTTCATTAAAAAACAACAACTGTAACATACAGATAGATGGATGGATACAATACCAGTCAAGCTGGTTAGTTGCAAAGTTGTATTTAACTTGTTTTCTAGTGACTTTCCCTAGAAAGCACGCATTAATATAAATAGGATGTTAATAGCATTCAGAGTTTGTTTACAATTTAAAGGGAGGCAGTGATGTGAGGAAGTGTCTGCTATTAACAGTCATTTCTGGGGAAAGCCTTGAGGGGAAGATAGTGAAGCCTGGAGGATCAACATCCGGGCCCAAAGTCTGAGGCTCCCTACCCCTGGTCTTGATGGCCTTTGGTTGACAGTTTTCTCATTTTATGATCAACTGCCCCAGCATAACAACAGGATCTCTGAGTTGTCAGTGTCCGCTCTGGCTGTGGTTACACCTGCCAGTTCACGAAATTCAAGGAGGCAGATTCCATTCCTCTTCCTCCCTCCCCCCCCCCAAGCAAATCAGTTGCAGGAGCCCAGGCTGCAACATACTCTATTGGGAACCAATCACCGCAGAGCTGCTTGACTGTGTCTATGTCATCATGGCACAGAAGACGAAGGTATATCTCACTAAGTGCAGTTGGAGGCACCTCCTCTGTCATTCACACCTGGAAAAGAAAAGAAAGAAAAGGTTTTTAAGCAGAGGTTGGATGACCAACTGTCATGGCTGCTTTAGCTGAGGTTCCTGCATAGCAGGGGGTTGGACTGGTTGACCCTTGGAGTCCCTTCCACCTCAACAATTCTGCAATTATAGGATCCTATAAAAATACAGTGGACCCTCGGGTTATGTTACCTTTGGGTAATGTAACTTTCGGGTTGTGAATGCGGCAAACCTGGAAGTGTATACTTCTGTGGAAGGTTTCAATAATGTATTTGGTTGGCATGCATATTTGTGGTATGATAAGGTTAAAGCACACAAAGCGTTCAAAAACCATATTGTCAGAAAAGCACTGTTTAATGTTTGGATAAGATATAAGGATTTGTTAGAAAATAAAACCCCAAGATGGTTGTCACCAATGGAAGCAAAGGCTCAGGAAAAACTCAATATGGAGGCGAAATGGCCAAAGTATTGGGAAATTTTGGAACAAGAGGGTGACAGATTAAAACTGCAGAGCTTTGAAAAATTAAAAAACAGAGTACGAGATTGGCTCCATTATTATCAAATAATGGAGGCATATAACTTGGACAAAAAATTAGGCTTCCAGGTGGAAAAATCAAAATTGGAAACAGAATTGTTAGACCCTAAAGTTAAGAATTTGTCAAGAATGTATAACTTGCTGTTGAAATGCAATACTCAAGATGAAACGGTGAAATCTGCTATGACTAAATGGGCACAAGATGTTGGACATAATATTATGATGGCTGACTGGGAACAGTTATGGACCACTGGTATGAAGAAAGAGAATTTAATGAAAATGATCTACAGGTGGTACATAACACCAGTCAAGCTTGCAAAAATCTATCATTTGCCTGATAACAAATGTTGGAAATGTAATGAAACTGAAGGTACATTCTTTCACCTTTGGTGGACGTGCCCAAAGATTAAGGCATTCTGGGAGATGATCTATAATGAAATGAAAAAGGTATTTAAATATACCTTCCTGAAGAAACCAGAGGCCTTTCTCCTGGGCATGGTCGGCCAATTGGTGCCAAGGAAAGATAGGATTTTTTTTAATGTACGCCGCAACAGCAGCAAGAATACTTATTGCAAAGTATTGGAAGACACAAGATCTACCCACCAGGGAAGACTGGCAGATGAAGCTGATGGACTACATGGAACTGGCGGAAATGACTGGCAGAATCCGAGACCAGGGAGAAGAGTCGGTGGAAGAAAATTGGAAAAAATTTAAAGTATATTTACAAAAACATTGCAAAATTAATGAATGTTAGAAGGATGTTGGAATGAAGTTATATGGTTTTAGCAGAAATGTAATAAAGAATTAAGTAAAAGCTGATTGATAATGGGCCAAAATGAAAAAATTAAAAGTTAGACCGTTAAGATAAATTATAGAACAAAAATTGAGAAAGATGGAAAGAATTTGCTGCAATAGTTAATTGAACTAGAATACAAAAAAGGGAGGTGTGAGGAGGTCGATGAAACAAGTAAATGAAAGGTAAATATATGGAATATTGGATGTGTGTTTTAGTGTTTTTGTTTCTTTTTGCTGTATTGTTGTATTTTTTTATGTTTTTCTTTTTATGTATGGTAATGTATGTTCTGTTAATTTTTTTATTGTTTTCTTCTTTTCTTTTTTCTGTAATTTTTAAACTTCCAATAAATATCATTTAGAAAAAAATAAAAAAAGGAAGTGTATACTTCTGGGTTTCGCCCTGCGCACATGCACAGAAGCGCTTTATCATGCTCCGTGTGTGCGTGCACAGAAGCAGCGCCTCTTACGGAATTTTCAGGGTCCGTACGGACCCCTGGAATGAATTACATTCGTATCCAGAGGGTACACTGTAATATAAAATAATCATCAAAATGACTGGCTCGCCTTGAAAATATTCAAACTGTCAGCATAAAGATCTTCAATAAGCACCTGAAAATTTATCCGACCTCTGCAAGCACCTCCTACATCCTGATGCTACTGATCTAAGCTCACCTTGCAATGTCCGCCTCCACCACCCCCCCCCCACCGGAAGGAGGCCTGCAACTGGTCCTGAGCTGTCTGCTTCCTATTCACTTCCTATGAGCTGCTTTGCCAAACTCTGCACTCCAGGAAATTAAACTGAAAAGCAAACAAGTTTGCTTGGTTTGAATACAGCAGGTGCAGGGAACCTTTGACCTTCCAGATGTTGCTGAACTACAACTTCCATTAGCCCCAGAAAGCATGGCAAATGGCCAGGAATGATGGGAGTTCCCCAAACCTGGAGAAGAACATGATTAGATAACTAAAAAAACAAACAGTCTGCCTGAGCAACAGGCAGAGATTTTCCCTCAGCGACCAAAATACAAAGGACAGGTCTGTGTGTATGCATTCTTCACATGATAAAATGAAAGCTTCTGTTGGGGCTAAACTGGGGGTGGGTGGGTATCTTGCTGCTGCATTAAGCACTGTAATGTACTGTGTACACTAAAGGCAACCTAGATGTTCCCAACACCAAACAGGAAGAGCAAAGCATTCTCTCTTTGCCATGTGTATGTTTACCTGCTGCAGACAAGCCAAATCCAATGACCCTGACTGTGGGAAATTCAAAAGGCCCAAAGTCAGCCTTGGCAAATGCTACTACTGCCAGCTCTACATAGACATAAGAAGGGAAATGTCAGTGCTGCTAATCTTTATTAAGTTCCAGGAACATCTTTGATATTAACTCAAACTGCTGGACCATCTGTTACCTATTTATTTTAATCTAAAGCCCTCTACTGGAGACGTGGGTGGTGCTATGGTTTAAACCACTGAGCCTCTTGGGCTTGCCAATCAGAAGGTCGGTGGTTTGAATCCTTGCGATGGGGTGAGCTCCCGTTGCTCGGTCCCAGCTCCTGCCAACCCAACAGTTCAAAAGCACACCTAAAAAAGTACAAGTAGATAAATAGGTACTGCTCCAGTGGGAAGGTAAACGGCATTTCCGCGCGCTGCTCTGGTTTCGGTGTTCTGTTGCACCAGAAGCGGCTTAGTCATGCTGCCCACATGACCCAGAAAAACTGTCTGCAGACCAACGCTAGCTCCCTCGGCCTGAAAGTGAGATGAGCGCCGCAACCCTAGAGTCGTTTACAACTGGACTTAACTGTCAGGGGTCCTTAACCTTTACCTTTTTAAGCCCTCTACCAGTGTAAATGTAATACAAACAACAATTTTGTGTATTGAATTCAGCAGAACTTACTTCCAAGTAAACATGTGTAGGGTCAGAAAATATAGTTCTCATATGACTTTAGTGGGGCTACTTTCATACACAGGATCACACTCCAAGGCAGAGGAAAATCAGACTGACAGGCATCCGTAATGTGGTTTGAGAGGAACATCTGGCTCAAACCCTCCTCCTATCCAATTAGTAAGTGGGGAGGGGAGTTGATGAGTGGAAGATCTAACCTTGAGATGGACAGTCCAACTTGATAACATTTGCCTTTTTAAAAGTGCCAAAGGACTTTTTATTATTATTATCATCCATATTTATAAATTGCCTAACAATTCCAAAATGTAGTGCACAGATTAAAAACAAAGACAGTCCCAGCCTAAAGACTTACAACCTGAAAAACACAACACAGAAGGAAAAAGAGATGAGGAGGGAAAGGCGAATGCAAAACCCAGTCACCAGCTGTTAAAGTTTGAGTTCTTATAATGACAGACTTTAACGGAAGGAAATAGTTCAGGCAGGTTAAGCGCCAAACACAGCTGACTTCTCAGCTGAGCTGAAGGAGATGGCCCTCGTACCCACCTCTCCCTCTCACCTGTCAGATTACTTCCTCTGCTGCAGCAAGAATTATGGCTAAAACCTTTGTCTGGGAAGTAGGAAGACTACCCAGACTTAAAGCAGCAGGAAGCAAAGAGGCACAAACTGCCAGCTTACCTTCCAGAAGAGGCCAAAAGCCAGAGGGGACAGAACTAGTGCAATGTCAAGCAGACTCTCTCTTCCTTGACCAAATTGCCTCCTAGCAGCAGGACCACAGCAGCCCTAGGGTCGCACCCCCTACTCATGCACACCTTTCTTAAGACCCCTGCACAAGTAGAATCCAGCACTCCCGATTAAGCCAGCTACCACCCAAACCCTCCTTTCAGTAGCTTCTAGGTCCTCTTAATAACACAAAGGAGGCAGGCTCACGACAGTTTATTATTAGTGTTGCTCTAAAACTGGGTCAAAACACCATGTGCTTTGCATTTTGCAAAGAAAACGCTTTAACACAGCAGATGGAAAATATCACCATGGGGACTTTGCTTCCTGCAAGACGGCTGAGTCTTTAGGGGTCTCGTCACAGCAGCTTTGATGGCTACCAGACACAAAGGGAAGAAAATCACCACCGGTATGAGAAGACATTTTGATAACACTGAATATTTTTGGACCATACACAGTACTTCAGAATTACGGATTAGGATTATGTGGTAACTCGTCCCTGAGCAGATGCACTCTTTAGCCATCCAAAGTAAGTCCTGCTGATTTGTGCTGCACTTGCGAATGCACTCTTCCCATGTCCAGAACACCTTCTACTGTCATCCTGTCTTCACTTCCCAGAAAAAAACAACCATTCCTTTAATCTCACATTTTGCATCTTTCCAGTCTTGGAAGAGGTCAAGCTTTAAACTTGACTTCCTAAAAAGCTTTTGAAGAGCTTCCTTCAGAATTTCCAGTGGCCTGTCTTCACTTCCCAGAAAAAACAACCATTCCTTTAATCTCACATTTTGCAGCTTTCCAGTCTTGGAAGAGGTCAAGCTTTAAACTGACTTCCTAAAAAGCTTTTGAAGAGCTTCCTTCAGAATTTCCAGTGGGCTATTTGAAAATGACGAATATTTCCTATCCTTTGTCTGTTTTAAACTCTTATGGCTCATTCAGACTTGTGCTTCTCCCATGCCTAGAAAGCACTGGTCCCAGTGGTTTTGCCCTTGGCCCTGCTTTCTCCTCGAAACCCGCTCTTTAGCAAATCTGGAGAAAACGCAGTAGATATCAGGTTTCCCTAGGGGGAAACAGTGGGGCAAGGCAAGTCTCCAGCACATGGAAAAACACTCACCCAACAAGCTTCTCACTCTCAGCATTTCAGGTAAAGCGCCTGCTGCTATTTCCATTCAGAGTGGTATGTTTGCATCCACCTCGTGAGGCTCATTCCATTGTTGGTTGCTACTACATCTCATGACCGTGAACTGTACAGGTTAACTATGTACAAAAACAAAGTCCTTGATATACAGTGGAACCTTGGGTTGCAGACGTAATCCATGACAGAGGCACGTCTGCAACCCGCAGTGTTTGCATCCTGAAGTGCCGCGTCTGCGCGATTTGGTGCTTCTGCACATGCGCGAGTGGTGAAACCCGGGAGTAACCCATTCCGTTCTTCTGGGTTTCCTGCGGTCCACAACATGCAAACACATAACCTGAAGCGTCCGTAACATGAGGTATAACTGTATACGCATTTTTTATTTCCTTATACCCATAGAAAGCTCTCTCCCCAACAGCATAGGATCCTTCCAACCAGCAACCAAGGCAGAGGTTTGGAAACTCTCTTGCTATCAACATGCACAACCTAGTCATTTTTTTAAAAAAATTAAATACCTGATAAGAGATACAAAATAGCTTTTTAGTGACAGGCATACAAATTATTCAAGGTCCAAAGTTCAAGTTAGAAATAAGAACCAGGTTTTTAATTATTTAAAACGGAGATGGCAATTAATCACAAGGATAGAATACCAGCAGGTACAGCAAAACTATTATCACATTAGCATCTCCCTGTCAAAACCTAATGGCTTCCATGGGAGAGGAATATCACAAATCAGTGAACCCAGACAGAAGCAGCATAAATCCAATAAAATACAGCGGAACCTTGGTTCTCGAACTTAATCCATTCCGGGAGTCTGTTTGACTCCCGGAACAGTTAGAAAACCAAGGCATGGCTTCCGACTGGCTGCAGGAGCTTCCTGCACTCAATTGGAAGCCGCATCAGACGTTCGGCTTCTGAAAAACATTTGCAAACCAGAAAACTTACTTCTGGGTTTGCAGTGTTCAGGAGCCAAGCCATTCAGGAACCAAGGTACCACTGTACCGAAAAACAGCTTCATTGTTGTGAGCAGTACTAGCTAGAGGCCTGTGTGGGGACTCAGACTAGATCAAGGGCCTCTCCCCTCCCACTAAAAGGGAGACTTATAGGTTATCACCTCGGCCATACCAACAGCCCATTGTTCTAGCAATGTCACTAAATAACTCCTGCTGCAACCCATTCCTCTGGTGCCTTCAGTGGACAGCAGGAGTCTAGTTTCCCCCTTATTAGTAAAAATGTAACTGATCAAACAGAGCAATGGAGAAAAATACACATATTTTTAAAAAGACCAATGGAAGAACAAGGTGGTCTCATTTAGAGAGCAGGCATCCTCTTTAGGCAAGGACCTTCGCACTTCCTGCCACTCAACCTTGTTCTTACAAGTTTGAGATCCATCCAAGCGTTTGTTCACCTAATCTTAAATTTTTAAAAGTTATCTCAACACGAACCAACAAAATGACAAAGAGTTTGCCGTCAAGACAAGCTCTGGGGTCAGAAATGCCTAATTTATTTCAGAGTATACACAGAGCTTAAACTGAGTTTAAGAATTTCCCAGTAAAAAAAACCCAAAAACAATAAAAGCAATTCTGGAAATTCAGCTCCATCAGGGACTTCTGTTCTTGGGATTATTTGGAAGATGCTACAACCATTCAACAGGCTTAAATGCCAACAAGCCCTTGGTAGCTTTCATCTTCAGCATCTTGCTCATCTAGGCTCTTGAAAGGGTTCAAGCAGCATTAATGGGGTGGACAGTTCCACACCATTAAAGGGGAGGAGGCAATCACTGCAACACTGCAGACCTTCATTCTGTGTGTGAGCAACAGAACCCAAGGTCAGGGGCTGCCTTCAGTATAGCCCTGGAGGATTAATGCTGCACCTCATACTCTAAAAGGGAAATGGGAGCTCAACCCTAGTGTGCCATGTTGATACAAGTGCCACCAGTCTTAGGTGGACGCAGAAAACTTTGCTAGCAATCAACCACTTGCAGTTCAAGCTCTTCAAGGACACTTTCAAAAGGCAGAGAAGACTTGGCATCCTGCTTCACCTTCTGAGCCAAGTGCAGCCATAACCCTTGTCACCCCCAGCATAGTCACAGTTATGCTCCCCATCACACTTTACGCTACTCTCACATAAAGTCCTTTGTTTCCTCTTTGCCTGCTTGTTGTCATCCCAAATGGCGAATGTTCCCATTTTTCTCTTCTGATGCACTTCATAGGAGGCCAGCCTGTTTCAGGCTCCCTTGCAATGAAAATACATCTGCCTGGGAAACAAAACACCCACGGTTCCTATCCCCATCCTTTTAAAGAAAGGGAGGGCCTATTGGAACTGTGACTTGGATCTTTCACTGGAATGCAAAACATCCCACACATCCCGTCTCTCTCTCTCTCTCTCTCTCTCTCTCACTCACACACACACACACACACACACACACACACAAACAAAAGCAAACCTAAATGCTATTTTCAGCTTTAAAATATCAACATATTCCAAAGAGGCAACCAGGAGCAACCCAGTATACATACAGCCCCTGCCCTGGCTCACCTGCAGCAATATTAGGACTAGTCTTGACTTGACCTTACTTTTGGGCTGCTGTAAAGTCCAACTGCTAAGAGTCCAGGGTCAAGAAATCCTGTAAAAAGT
Source organism: Podarcis bocagei (assembly GCF_964188305.1). Lineage (NCBI taxonomy): Eukaryota > Metazoa > Chordata > Lepidosauria > Squamata > Lacertidae > Podarcis > Podarcis bocagei. Next base: position 55,275,377 of record NC_138139.1, on the reverse strand, counting down.
GGTGAAGACACTATTACACACACCTCACCTCCCTCTTCTCCTTACTACTTTGAAAGAAGCAAAACCATACCTTTATTCGAATATGGATTCCAGAGCAGTAAACAGAAAAAAAATCTAAATATCAATAGAGTATTAAAACCAACAATAAAGAGAATATATTCAAACAAATCCTGAGAGTTAACAGACCAAAACTACTCAACAAGCTAAAACAATAACACTAAGTACAGCCCTGTGATGTAATGGTTAAGAGCAATGGACAAGGACCTGGGAGATCAGAGTTCACAGGAAACACACAATTAGGTCTTATGGCAGAATCAAATGGAAGCAACAAGCTTCCCCAGGAGCCACAAGTAAATTATGTTTTCAGGATGGTTAGTTTTTTATGGTGACAGTTGTGGCTCACTGAATGTTTGTTGCATTGCCTCGGCTGCTGTGAATGTTTGAAAAAACGGCATGGAACTCTTTCAAACAAATAAATTAAACTTCTTATCTCATGGTGACATTTGCGAGGGGGCAAGGTCAAGAGAGAGGGAAGTGAGATGCCTCCTCAGGAATACCAGACCAGTGTTAACCTGAGAGGAAGTGGCTGGCACAGGACCTGCCAGGGGGAGGGAGGGTTTCCTTTGCAATCCTGGCAACTGCCTGCTCTGTACTGACAGGGGGGCCTGGGCAGTATCTTCCGCATTGATGCCTCCCACTAAGCAGGTTGCATATTCTTCTTAGAATGGGTGTGCTTTTATTTTTATTTTAATGTATTTTTATTAAAGATTCCTTGGCTTACAAAAGCACGTGCAATGTCTCTTTTTTCAAGTTACATTTTCAACAGATCAGTTTCATGTGTTGGGACGTTAGTGTTACATTAGGAAGAAAAGCGGGGAAGAGGTGGAGTAGTGAATGGGGTCGGGTGGCGATGTTTCTATTTTAGTTCATGTGTGGGGTTTTGTGTCAGCGAGAACGGGCGTGCATTTAATGTATTATTTTGACGGGTTTCTAAGATGCAATAATTTACGTAGGATTTTGTTTATTTGGGTTTTTCACTTGGTTGCAAGTGACTCAAAGTTGCCTTTGGAGAGAAAGTGAATAATAACAGCAATATTACTGTGTGTGTGTCGTGAGCGCGCGCTGCTTACAATACTTCGCTTCAATGCTGCGACCTTCGGGCGAAGGGCGGGTAATCGATAACCTCAGGCGCCCTTCTGCTCTGCTGACAACCCCCGAGGGCCCATTCGCGGGGCTGCCGGAGCGGCCCCGATCCCGGGGCGGGCGGGCGGGCGGGGCCTTGCTCTCAGGGACGCGGAGGCGGCTCCCACGAAGGGAAAGGCCGGGCTGCCGCCGCCGCCTCCTCCTCCTCCTGGCCGGGGCCTCCGGCGCCGCTTCGTCCCCCGGCCCAAGTTCCGCCCTGAGGCGGCCCGGCGCCCGCTCAGCGCGGCGTACCTGAGGAGGGGCGGCGGCTGCCCCAGCTCCAGGCCGGAGGCGGCGTCGGCACGCGGCTCGCTTAATTCATCCCGGGGAGGGAGTCCGGAGGAGGGCCAGGGCGGCGGAGACCGAGCGGGGCCGGGAGCGGATACCTCAGCGGCGGCGTCGGCGTCAGGCCCACCTCGCAAGAAGGCGGCGCCTCATTGGCCGCGCGGCGGGAGGACGGCGTCACGTGGCTGCCCGTCACCATCGAGGGCAGGCGCTGCGGCCGCGCACGCGCAAACCGAGTCGGGCTGCCTGTAAAGAACGCCGGAAAGGAAGCTCCGCCGGCCGGGGGCTCCGCGCATGCCCAGTTGCGCTCCTCCCGCTTCTCGTCCTTGGCTGCCTACTAGCCAGGCGGAGCCTCCCTGCTCAGGCGCAGTCTAGCCCTGGATTTCCCTCTTGGAAGCACAGAGAGACCCCCTGAGGGTCATCTGGTCCAAGCCCCCTGCAAGGCAGGAATCCCCTCCTGTTTTATGGGCTTTCCATAAAAGGTGTCACGTTGGCCTTGGGGGGAGGGGGGAGTATAGTAATAATAAATACATAAATAAATTTTATTTATACCCCACCCTCCCCAGCCAAGACCGGGCTCAGGGCGGCTAACAACCAATAATAAAAACAAGTTGATTAAAATACAACTTAAGAAACAAGATTAAAATACAACATTAAAACATTAAGATGCAGCCTCTTCACAGGAGAAAGGAAAAAAGAAAGAGGGGGAGGGACTTCCCATATAGATGACTTCCCATACCGCAGGCAGCGTCGCCATCATAATATATTTATTTAAACCCAGCCTTTTCCCCTGAAGGGACTCAGGGAGGGTTACAGATAAAATGGAGGCAGATAAACACGTGCCCCCCCCCGGAAATAATTAAAAATACAATTAAAGAACACTGATTGAATTCAAACTATATATACAAACATATCGAATCTATTTAAGACCATACAAATAATTGCCCCCCAAATCTAGCATGGCACCAGCCCTTTCAGTAAAAGTAGTCCATGACCAAGAACCTGTTGGAACCGCAACTGGCGGAAGGAGAGCAAGGAGAGAGCCAGTCTAACTTCCAGAGGGAGGGAGTTTCTGACTTCTCTGGGAGCAGCCACCACCAAGGAGGCCCTCTCTCACACCCACAGCTGTGCCCGAAAGCCAGTTGCAGCAAAGGGCAACTGATTTTCAATTTCATTATTCTGCACGGGACAATGACAATAAAGATATCGTTATCTGCCTTGTTTGCCAGGCAGGGGAGGGGGGCAGAAGCAGAATTCTGGGCTGATAGGAGTCTCAAGGCAGATCCAGCAGAGCTCTCCTTACAATGAATCTGCAAAAACTTGTCCTGACAGGTTCTTAAAGAGCTACTTTCTGTTACAAGAGAATGCTAAGAAAAGCCATAAAGGTAAAGGGACCCCTGACCATTAGGTCCAGTCGCGAACGACTCTGGGGTTGCGGCGCCCATCTCGCTTTATTGGCCGAGGGAGCTGGCGTACAGCTTCCAGGTCATGTGGCCAGCATGACTAAGCCGCTTCTGGCGAACCAGAGCAGCACACGGAAACGCCGTTTACCTTCCCGCCGGAGCGATACCTATTTATCTACTTGCACTTTGTGCTTTCGAACTGCTAGGTGGGCAGGAGCAGGGACCGAGCAACGGGAGCTCACCCCATCACAAGGATTCGAACCGCCAACCTTCTGATTGGCAAGCTCTAGGCTCTGTGGTTTAACCCATACCGGGGGATAAATGGACCCCTCTAAATGTTAACTGAACGTTAAGTAAAGCTGCGAGACTAATTTGAGGTTTTGGAAAAGTCAGCCTTTGCCCGTTTCTCTAGAGCTATGCAAGTCAATAGTCGCCCAGCATGGAGGGCACGCTTGGGTCTGGGCGGGTGTTTGGTTGTGAGTAGACACGCACATGCCCCCACCTATATTTGTAATTCTTACAACCCCTTCCCATGCAGAATTAAGCATGCCTAAGTCTACTGAAATTCCCTACTTCGGCACAGGATTAGGCTGCTTATTTACACAAAAATTTCGTTGTCTCCGAAGGGGGCAATGACAATAAAGATATTATTATTATTATTAAAAAGCTGGCAGGATTCAGGGCAGCCACCAATCTAGTTGTTCAGTTTAGAAGTCCACACCCTTGGTGCATATTCAGCAGCCCTGTATCACTGCTGTCCACAATAATGAAGAGAAGATTGTCAATAGTACAGCTGCGCTTCAGCTCGGGGGAACTTTCAGCTTTCTAGAGCCAGTTTGGCATTTGTAGCCAGAGACGGGTCTCAGCTGCAGAAATCAAGGCAGATCTGCCTGCTGTTTGCCTGACTGAGAATCAAGAGGTCCAACTTGTTCCAACAGAATAAAATACTAAATAAATAACACCAAATTCAAAGAAGAAAATAGGGGCAAGATGACCTTGAGCTGAAATCGGGGAAATCAGAAGTAACATGGCCCAAGGGACAAATACTGGAAAATATCTGTAACTAGAGAAGACATTTTGCATTTCAGAGTAATCAGTTCCTTCCCTTTCAAAATACAAGGAAGACTTAACAAGGCCAGTCTGAATCATTCATGTGTCTTGAAATTAAGACAGAGATTATTTCTCATTAGAAGGCTTGACAAGAGACTTTCTGCCCTCTGCCGCAGGCAATATGGAGGCAGATACAAACACCAGGATCCTTCATTGTTAATTTAAGAGAGTTACAAGCCACATTACAAGCCTTTTGGCTTGACGTCTGTGGACAAGGCACTGTGGAACATGGGGCGTTATAGCTCCCCATTACCAAACGGGCCAATGGCAACATTTTGAAGATTGTCAAAGCATCAGTCCTCTCTACATCATCCTCTGAAAGTTAGAAGGGCTTGAAAGAGAAAGAAATTGACCTTGAGCCAAGACCATTCAGCTCCTGAAATACATCCTCATTAACATATTGGCACTTGTGTGTAGTTCCTAGGGTCCAAAGCAGGTCTGTGTATGTCTTGTGTAAACCCCAGAAGACAACTCCCATCCCCACCCCCATTTCATAGTGGACTAGACCAAGACCCCCACCATCAACAGCTATCAGGGAGGGAGGGAAACATGGCTGCTGAAAGACCAGCAACTTTGGGCTCCTCTCTTTGATGTATTTCTATTCCATCTTGTCATTACAAGAAATCTATAACAAATAATTAGCCCCTGAGTTTTCTTTTTTCCTCCACCCAACCAATACCTTTTCCTTTTGTGCCATGTGTTTTAGATTGCAAGCCTGAGGCCAGGGACTGTCTTATCACTGACATTTGTAAGTTGCTCTGTGAGTCTTTTTCTGCTGAAGAGCAGGATAAAAATGCTTTAAATAAAAATGCATTCCTACCCGCCTTGATTTGAACATCCCCTTAACAGCAACATCTGAAGTTAATTTAAGATTAAATATCAGAGAGTTTTAAGATGTGATTTAGTTTCTGCTTTAAAACATGTGAAATTTGTTAGATGGACACCAATATTTCTGAAAAAAATATTTCACCCAAATTCACCCTGTGAAAGATACCAGCCAGAGCAACAGAGCAATGAAGGTTCAAGTTTCACTTAACCAGCTGCAGACATGTTGAATAATGTAAGAGAAAGAAATTGAAGGCCAGTTATCGTTGCTTTTTCGTTGTTGCTTTTACAGAAAATGCCACAGACTGCTAACTTTGAAGCAAAAAAATCTGCAATTCTTTTTTTTTTAAAAAAAATGTACTTGCACTGAAATCATACATATTCACATAAAAAGGACCCCAAGAAAACAGCTTACAAAACACAGTGGGGCTGTTCTCTCCAGGCTCTCTTGCATAAGAACCAGTTAAACTTCGTCACTTGAGGGGGGGGGGGAGGAAGGAGTTGCAAACAGATGTTCTGAGTGGAATACCAGATCATGACATTTACCCTCCTGCGTAAAACCGTCATACTGGGTTGACAGTAAAAAAGAAAGATCCCATTTGTTCCAGTCAGATTAGCGTCTTCTCCTCATTCATACAAGATTATTTCTTTAAAAAAACAACTACCAGCCCCCTGTGGATCTTAACGCCCAGGGCCTTCAAGGTCTCTTTGGGAAGGAGGAATTGCACAGCCCTACCCCGCCCACCCCCAGCAAAAAGTAACGGTTGGTTCTCTCTGTAATGGGTGGAAAACACTCTTTCCCTGAAGAGAGGAGAAGTCCAGTTTCTTTAGCGGATCGGCCGATAAGGAAACGCCATGCCTGGAATGAATGTCTGTACGGGGTGAGCTGGGTGAGCTGGCATTGCTGGGTGGGCTGCATGGGTGGGATACCCCAGAGGGGGTGTGTGGATGGGGGGGTAAAACCCAGGGGGCAAAGCAGCGTGGGTGGGCTGCTGGACTGGACCCGAGATCACCAGCTGGAGCAGGCTGCAGGAAGAGAAGCAGAGAGACAATTGTGGGTGAAGGCAGCTGGCCTGCTGAGGAACAGGATTCTACAGCGACATGAAGCAGTGCCTACTGGATCAGGCCCATGGCCCCTCTAGTCCAGCATCCTGATCTCACTGTGGCCAACCAGATGGGAAACCCGGTAAGCAGGATTTGTGCACAAGAACCCTCTCCACTCCTGGGGTTTCCAACAACTGGTATCCAGAAGCCCTGTTGTCTCCGACTGCGGAGGCAGAGCCAAGCCATTGTGACTAGTAGCCAACGAGAGCCCTGGTCTCTAGGAATTTGCCTAATCCTCCTTTAAAGCCAGCAAGCTTGGCGGCCATCACTGCCTCCTGTTGGAGGGAGTTCCGCAGTTTAAATCTGTGCTGCGTTCCGCAGTTTAAATCTGAGGACTCTCCTTTGATCTGCCCTGAACATTCCAACATTCAGCTTCACGGGATGTCCCTGAGTTCCTGTGTTAATTTAGGAGAGAGGGAGAAAAACCTTTGACTCTCCTGGCAAACGTAACACTGGGCACAACGGAAGGACTTCCACCCAGTCCATGGCTATGTAAGCAGCTAAAAATGGCCTCGTTTTCATGTACAGAGATAAGACTCAAGCACCCACAGCGGTGTCCTTGAACCATTAGAATGAAGCAAGCCATTTGCAAAGCAGGGGTGGATAAGGTTTGCCAGCAGGGCAGCACGGAGTCCTGGCTGTCCTTGTCACAGACAACAAGGTGGGGGGAGAAAGGGTTGGCTCCACCGCACTTTTGTCATTTTCACTTTCCTGTGGAAGCACAGCTTGCCAATCTACACCTTTCTGCTTTTGTGGGTGTCTCTTGGACAATACTTCTAGGAAGGGCACAGCGGTTTCAGTTCCATTGTAAACACAGAGCACGGACTTACTTGTTGTGTGGCAGTCTGGCGCACACCGTCCGCAGATCCTCTGGAAGGAGAGAACAGAAAAAAAAAATGGAGGTGGAAACAGGAAGACAAAGGGGAAAGCTCTCTCCTGGAGGGGCCCTGAACTCTCGCTCAGCTTCTCCATCCCAGACCCATGTGGAGAGCTGCTCTTCAACAACACGGCAACCCTGGAGAAGTGATTTGTGGAACTGTTGTGGCAGAATCATAGGGTTGAGAGGGACCCAAAAGATCACCTCTTCCTATGCAAAGCAGAATCACAACTAAAGAATCCCCAAAGGGTCCGACCTCTGTTTAAAAACCTCCAAGAAAGAAATCCTTCCATGGGCGTCTGATTCCACTCTCAGGAGAGGCATGTCTGGAAATTCACATTCCTGTCCTGAACGAAGAGGTGGAGAGATTAGGAGAATTGGGGAGCAAGAGCACTAGGGAGAGCCACAGAGGCTGGTTAGCTGTCAAACAGCGAGCAGGACCCCCTGATGTTTGGTCCCAATCCTGATAAATCAGCAGAAGAGGAAGCAGGTATGTTGCTGGCTGGGACCCACTTTTACAGTACAGTGAACCCTCGGATTATGCTACCTTCGGGTAACGTAACTTTCAGGGTTGCGAATGCGGCAAACCCGGAAGTATATACGTCCGGGTTTTGTCCTGCGCACGTGCACAGAAGCAGTGCCTCTAGATGCGGACTTTTCGGGGTACATACAGACCCCCGGAACGAATTAAGTTCATATCCATAGGGTCCACTGTATTTCTTTACTATCAAAACGTGTAGCCTGCCCTTCCTCCCCAAATGGTGTCCAGGGCAGCTAACAACATAAAACTCAACAAAACCACACACAGGATGCAATTGCTAAAATGACAGCTATATAAATGACGGTGCCCACATGTTCCTACTCACTTCTGAGCACCCAGGCAATTAAAAACCTCTTCAAAGGGTGAGGGGAGGGGATGATTCTTCCTTTCCTCCGGCAGGAGTGAGTCCCAGCCAGATGGCATTCTGCTCCCTGGGCACTTGGGAGGGATTGGGGCAGGGAGCTGAGAGATGGTCAAGTGTGCCCCGAATGTTACCCACCATCACACACAGAGAACCAGAGCTGTTGCAAAAGGGGGAGGCAGCCCAGCTCTGCACAGGCCCCAGACTGCAGACAGTGTGACCTCTGGACAACAGCCTCTCCACCTTAGTTGGATTCATGCTACACTGGGCAACAACCGGAGAGCAGGGGCTTAGCCGCTACACAAGTGCCAGGGTCAATCCCCGCCACCTGCAGTTGAAAGGATCAAGTAGAAGGCAGCATTGGGGAAGATCCTGAAAATTGGAGCAGGCTTCCCCACTATGTGCTGCTTCCCCTCTGGATATTTAGATTCCCAGCCACCTTGGGATGGTGGCAGAGGAAGAAGTTGGAGCCCAGCAATATCTGGAAGGAATCACGCTGGGAAAGTCTGTAGTAGGCAATTCTGGCCCAGATGGACAAACACTCTGACCCGGCCTAGGCAGCTTCTATTATCTCTCTGTTCAGCTCCTCTTATGCCCAAAGTCTCCTCCCCACCTCCCTGCTACTTCCCCGCACCCCCCGCCTTGCCTCGGCACAGTCTTCTGCCGGCTTGCATGGGCTCACTGGTGGTTGCCCCCAGCGCCTACCTCTCGTACACAGCAGTGCTCCAGACGCCATGGCCACTTGCAAGGCCTGGGCCAGCCGGTCGAGAGCCAGCTCCGTCTCCTTGGTGGCGTTGAGGGGGTTGAGTTCATCGGAGAGCCTGCTCATCTCCTCCACGAGAGCCACCACGTGGTCGAAGGGCACCAGCCCTAGGCGCCCGTACACGTTCTTCTCCGTCAGGTGCCCCTGCAGCATTATCAGGACCTGGAGGACGCTGAGGTGCAGCTTGGAGTACAAGGGCTGGCAGCCCTTGTCCAAGGCGGCAGCCGGGTCCTTGGCAAGCTTTCCCCCCGGGTGGCCGTTGGAGACGGGGGGCTTCCTCCGTTTGTAAGCCAGCGGAGCTTTCACGCACCAGCGGATCAGGCCACTGAGCGGCGTGAGCTCCAAGAACCCAATGGGCAGGCTGGCCGCGATCGGCGTGTTTAGGAAGGTGATGAGGATCAAGCGGGGGTCTTCGAAGATCCAAGACACAACCATTTCCAGCAGGTCCGGAGGCGGGATGAGGTCATCTGGAAAAGAAGGGGAAGCCAGCTTTGGAGACCATAGAAATGGCAGGACTGGAAATAGCACCTGGGGCTTGCCAATGCTTGGCCCTGGAACCAGAGCCTTCCACACCCAAGTGTGGGCTGCAGGCTGCTTAGAAAGGGGGATGCAGCAGATCAAGGGCAGGGGGGCCAGGCAGCCTGGAGTTCCTGTCTCCATCTCTTCCCAACATAGTTGCTCAGGTGTTTTCATGTTTATTTTAGAACCAGCAGCCTCCCAGCATAGGCTGGGAATTCAAAGGAACCCAAAAGATCAGTGCAGCTTTCAAAGGTTCAGTCTGCCATCTGGATTCAAAATGATGTCTCCTTGTATCCAAACAAACACAAAAACCTGCCCCTTGGTCTCATGTAAAATTTGGTTCCGATATCTAAAGAAACATCCAAATGCACTGCGAACAAACAAACAGCTTTCCAAAATATATAGTAGATTATTTAAAACATCTGTATCCCACCTTTCGACAAATGGGCCAAGGCAGCTCACAGCATTTAGAACTCATAAACACAGCAACTGCACTACCAAGAACAAAACTCAAGGAGATAAAATCTAAATGGCAGAGAGCTTAAAAATGAGAGCTATCACAAGAATCCATCAAACATACCGAGCCAAGGGGAAGAGGAAACTGACCACAAAGCAGCAATGAAAATACCTGGAGAGTCAATCATACATATCGTAGTCTCTGACTCTGGCCCTGCCCTGGAGTAAAGTTGCACACAAACCGATTCAGGCCACCACAATCTGTTGCAACCTTAACATCAGGATGTGTGGAACATGACACATCTTCGTGTATCGTGTCTCATGCCTTTCCAAATGGCATTGGGCAGCTTCAGGAGCTTCACTTGGAGGAACTTACCAGACGACATGTCGTACAGCATGGTGACCGATGTGATGAACTGGCAGCAGAAGCGAGGGCTGGCACTGAAGATCTGCTTTAGGGTTTGGACAGAGCCTGGCACTAGACTGCAGTAGTCATCAACCAAGGCTTGGGCCAGCCGCACACAGTAGATTGCTGGCGTCCGCTGCAAAGAGACGCACAATTAGCCACCATGAGAAACTGGGGGGGAACAGCGCTGGCGAAGCCACACACAGCCTGGCTCCAGCAAAACGCAGGATGCTGCATGAAGGCGCCAGTCGGAATGATGCTGGCTGCAACCCGAGCTTGTTGATAGCCTTGAAGATGAAGAGCTAAAGGATCTGACCCCCCAAAGGCTTCTGAGTGAGCCTACCTATCACGGAATAAGAGCACTGGTCCTTCAAAGAGGATTTGTAGCTTTACAAGAGCAATATGAGGAATGCTGAGCAAGATGTGACCTGGACAAACAGGCCATTCTATCGCCTGTTTCTGCATATACACCAGCAGGGTAGGGTACAATTCAGCCCTGCCTAATCTGATGCCGCCCCCACCCCCAGCAGGTGGAAAAGCAGCCTCCTTGCTGAAGTGAAGCAGGTCTAGGTCTGGTCACTGGCTGGATGGGAGGCTGCCTGGAAGCTCCTCTGGGAGGGAAGGCAAGGTCCCTGCACCTGGGGTAAACTCTCACCTGCAGCCATGAAGCTGCACATTCCAGGACAGGCACTCTGCACACAGCTACTGCCATCGAGACGAGTTTCCCCAGCAAGGCCATTCTGCTGTCATCTGTCTTATTCCCTTGCGGGCTGAAAAGGGAGGAGAAAAGGATCTGCCGGACAGAGTCCTTGCTTTGCTCCTGGAAATAATTGCACATGATCTCCAGTAACTGAAGCTCTTGCAGTGAGTTCAGCCTCTGAAAGAAAGAGAAAGAAAAGACGGGGCATCTATGAGCCAAGGCCAAAGCACCCCCCCCCCCCGCAGGAGGGTCTTTTCCGACCACATCCCAATCATCACCCAGGCTGGCATTATAGCATCAAAGAAAACAAGAGGGCTGTTTTCATATGCGTATCTTGACCAAAGATATCTGTTTGGCTATTTCATATTTTAAAATACTACACACCAGTTTTCCTAGGACAAATGTTAAGATAGCTAGCCAGTAATTCCAGGATCTCTATGGATGGCCAGGGATTATGGGAGATGTCATCCAAAATACATGGAGGGCCACAGCTTGAAATCTTCCCTATCCGATTTTCACAGAATAACCTTGGAGCTACTCACGTTAGATCAATGACCTACCTAGTCTGACTGACAAACAAGAAACCTTGAAGAGTAACAAATGGTGCCCCCTCCAACCCAATGAGGCCCCCTCAGCAATGGCACTGGGTATCTTTTTATGATACGGCACTATACAATTATTTTTACAAATAAACTAAAAAAAACAGGATCCAGCCAGCAGGAGCGATGTTGAGCTCCCTCATCCCCATCCCCTGCAAGGCACTTTGACAGATGAGCAGGTTGCACACCTGTCAATCACCTGATTTCACCTTTGTGACCCTGCTTGACCTCAAGCTGAGTTTGCAGGCCTAGATGTTCCCCACCACTTTTCTAATCAGACTCCAGCCCCACATGGGAGGGCAGAGAGATTTCCTCAAGGGTGGCTCCCAAAGGCAAATATGAGGCCCCAGATGGAGAGGAGCAATGTTGGCTACGTGGCCCTTGATGGGGCTTGATGTCTGACGACCTACTTTAGGTGGGGAGTTGCGCTCCTTGGGAACCTGGAAGATGAACTCCTCCAGAAGCTCGATGGGGCCTTTGTCCACAATGGGGAGGGGCACGTTCTGCAGCTGGCTGCTGAAGTAGATGTCCAAATGGTAGAGCACCTCCTTGGCGGCGCTCAGGGCATCCCGGCGGAGCAGCGAGTGGCGGATGTCACTCATGGTTTTCCTGCAATATGAGGTCCACACGTTATGTTTTGCAACTTTCTTTCTAGAAGAGCTAGAGCAGGGGTCTGCAACCTTTAAGACAAAAAGAGCCACTTGGACCCGTTTCCGAAGGGAAAAAAACTGGGAGCCGCAAAACTCGTCATTATAAAAATAACCTTTTTGTCACTTTTTTATTATTTCTTTGTTTAACCCCTCAGAATTACTCCTCCTCATAGAAATAAACGTTAAATTAACAAGTTACCTTTTTTGTTGTGTGTGTTCTTCACTCCCCTTCAAAACAGTGACCAGCGTACATGCCCCCTTTCAATGCAGTGACCAGCGTACATGCCCCTTACAATGTAGCGGGCGGGCGGGCGGGCGGGAAGGTGACGTAGGGACGATGTGTGACTAACGCACGCACCGCCCCCATGCGACGTCACAGCCAGTACAGTGCCCGCCACAGTGGGGAGTGTTGGGGCGCACAATGCGCCTCCTCCCCTCGCTAGTATCTGTCCCAGAGCCGCGGCAAAGGTGTAAAAGAGCCACATGCGGCTCCGGAGCCGCGGGTTGCCGACCCCTGAGCTAGAGACTTCCTTTTTTGAAATGAAAGCTCAGAATCTGGGGCCTTTCATTTGTGCAATTGCTCCAACTACTCCTTTATAAATACGGCCCTGTTGGAATCCCAGCAATTCCTATTATGTAGTGTCCAAACAACTCACTTCTCAATCACAGCTCTGACTTCACTCATTGGCTAAAATCACTGACAGGCTGGTCATTTAACATAACCTGCTTTAAAAAGTGCACATTATGCTTCATAACCTTCTTTCTAGAAGGGCTAGAGACTTGTTTTATATTTTTAATGAAGGCTCAGAATCTGGTACGCTTTTTGAGGGTGCCAATTAAGGTCTTCAGAGGTTGATGGCCCACTCCCTAATGGGCCAGGCCTCCACTGACTTTAACTGGGGAGCAGGAGAAAGGAAGAAACACCACAGACCTATACGAGAATTCAACACCAGTTCATTTTTTGCAGTCATGTTCAAAAGTACCCTTCTCAGTTAACAATGCAGGCGAACACTATAAATCCACCAGCGCAGAGGACTACAGGAAGGGACCTTATTTATTATCATTATATTTATTTATGCATTTTCCCCTGACAGGGATTCAAGGCAGCTTGCAGATAAAATAGGAACATCTAAAACATAAAGGTTGGGGAATAAAATAATAATAATTAAGCATTAATAAAATTAAAACCATATACATAAAATGAAAGATCTATGAAGCGCATCCAGAAAACTGCAATAAATGCAGCTCACTCGGCGCCCTTCTTTACCCCTCACCGCCCCCCTTCTATCTTCTCCCCCCGGGCGCCTGCCAGACGTTGCTGGACCACAAGCCCCACCGGCAGGGCGATAAACTGGGGAGTCCGGCCTACACGGCCCGACTGGTTTCCTTCCTGACAGCCCTGGCCGGAGATGCTCGGGAACCGGAACGCGGGACTTTCTGCCCTGACTCGACCCCGCCCAACACGGGTGTTCTGTTCACACGTGCACAGGGCCCGCCCTGACGCGCCACCCCCAGCGGCTAGGGCGGCGGGAAGGGTCGCGCCGTCCCGGGCGGCAGCCGCCTCACCTCTTCGCCCGCCTCCCGCCCCAGGAGCAGCTCCTCCGCAAGCGCCTCAGGCCGCCATGTTCGGGCCACTGCTGCCGCCGAGGCAGGACAGGGACGGCGGCCGGTGAGGGCCAAGAAGGACGGCCTAACGCGGCGGCGGCCATTGGCAGGCTCGGCTCAGAAACTGACCAATCCGAGCGCAGCGCTGCCTACTGGCTGCCCGGGGCCGTGCAGGAGGGGGCGTGGCAGGTCCTTTCGGTCACGCCCCCGTCAGGCGGCTCGGGGCGGGGCGGCGGTCGCCATTCGCCGGCGTGGCTCAGAAGCTGCCCAATCCGAGCGCCGCGCCGCGTTCCGGTGTCGGAGCCACGCCCCCTCAGGAGCAGCTGCTGCTGCAGGCACGTTTCCGAGCCCGCGTCTCCCGTCCGCGTCTCGTCGGAATGCCTGAAGATGCGTGAAGCTGAATGGTCGCGCATCTAGGAAGGGCAGGGGACTAATTCCTGCAGCAGCACATCGTGAAGCGGTGGGATTCGCTGCCGGAAGACGTGGCGATGGCGGGCACCGACGTCGATGGCTTAAAAGGGGCTCCCGAGTTGCTGTTCCCCTGCTCACGGAGGCCGAAGCTGTCCACGTTGCCACTCGCACAGTCTTCCTCCAGGAGAAGGGGCAATATATGCCCGGGTCCCATTTGTGGGGAGTGGGGGCAGTGGGGGCTCATCCAGCGATAGTCAGGCTGTTCCGGTGTTCTTTGACGCAGCCCCCAATAGCTACCGATGCACAGTTTTCAAATTGCAGTTTTTTCCTACAGTTAAACTGTGGAACTCCCTCCCACAAGAGGCAGAGATGGCCACTAACTTGGACGGCTTTAAAAGAGGATTGGGCAAATTCATGCAAGATGCCTTTGCTCTGCCCCCGTGGTCAGCCAGAGGAACGTTTCTGAATACCAGTTGCTGGAAACCACAGGAGGGAATAATTGTTTTTGTGCTCAGATTCTCCTTGTGGGCCTCCCATTGTGGCGTCTGCCTGGCCACCAGAGCCATAGCTAGGCGATCTTGCGCCCCTGGCAGAACGGTCCAGATTGCGCCCCCCAGCCACGAACAAATTAGCTCTTCTTTCTGCCTCTCCTCCATTCAATTCAGCCTCTATTAAAAAACCTTTTCTTATGAGGCAAGAATCAATATTTTTATTTACAGACATATTTATGGACATATTTTAAAGCCGATTTTGCGCCCCCCTCACTTGCACCCCTTGGCGGGGGCCCACCTCACCACCCCCTAGCTATGACCCTGCTGGCCACTGAGGTTAACCAGGATGCTGAATAGATGGGCCTTTGGTCTGATCCAGTAAGCTCTTGGAAGTTTCAAGCCAGGTTCATAGAGGTGAGGGGGGAGTTGTCCTCATTTTTGACAATCACAGCGGCCCTGTATAAAGCAACCAGCTCCAGGCTACCTAGCCAGTGCTGGGATTGAAATATGAGCTACACTGCAGGATGAATGAGGTGTGTGTGGGTTAAGCAAAGGAAGGCCATTCCCAAGTTTAAGGTTACCAGATTTTTTTCAATGAATCTGGGGACACTTTTCAACTTCAATGGATTTTGTATGGGGACTGATTTGTAAATCCAGGAACTGTCCCCGGGAAACAGGGATGTCTGGTAACCTTATACAAGTTGCTTTTATGTAGGGCCAGGGCGTTCTCTTCACCACATCTCTCATTTGTTGGTTTAATTATTTTATTTTAAGCCTCCCTGTTCACCTCCCATCTGTTTCAGCACTGTTTTATATTGTCAGGGAACTGCCATCGGAGCATCAGGCGGTGGAGGGTCTCAGGGAGGAAGAAAGAGACTCAACAGCTGAGGCAGGAACCAGCAGGGGGAGGAGTGGATCTCTGAGGGAATGCGAGCAGGAGGGAGGGCTCAGAGACGCTTCCAGCGAGAACAGTGGGGAGGTATCTGAGTCTCCCATAGGGAGACCCACACCTCGCCGGAAACTGTCACGCCGTGAGTCCAGGAGACGCGTTTCCGTTAAGGAGCTTCTTTGCTGGAAACGCTTCCGCAGACAGCCACTGTCAGACTCTACGAGTGACTAAGAGCAGACATGTTTGTGGAGCTCTGTCACACACAGAGGTTTGTGGAGTCGCACAAACTCTGAGGGAGCACGATTTTACGCACAAGCAGCTAATCATCCCATTACAGCAGTCTGACAGTCTCTGTACGCTGCCTGTGCAGGAGAAAGCATCATGAGCGAAACCAGCCGGAACCGGAGGAGCAGGAGTTGGCGCTGGTCCAAGCTTGGAAGAAAGGTACCGAGCGTTGGAAGTCCAACTTGCGCTGCAGACGGCGAGGCTTGAGGAGAGAAGGGCTCAGGATGCAGACAAGAAGGGGAGAGCCACTCAGTTCCCCAGAAAGGTACCAGGATTGGTGCAGAAGTTTGGGGGGGACCCCAAGGATTACCATGCCTTTAGGACAGAGATGCAATATGCCATTAATGTGCAGTTCGATGAGTTCCCTGATGAGGAATCGCGAGTTGCTTTCGTAATTGGGCATCTTGAGAAAGGGGCGCGGGACTGGGTTCGACCCCTAATGGCAACGCACAATGACGTCCTAAAGGACACGATGAAGTTCTTTAGAGCAATGGATATCATGTTTTCCAGCGATATTGAGGAAGGGGTGGTGCGCAGACAGCTAATGGCTTGCAAGCAGGGAAGCCGATCTGTCCGTGAGTACTGGACTGAGTTTACCATGCTGATTCACAGACTGGGTTGGGATTTATCGGCGGCACCTATTCAGATGCTATTTGAAGAAGGTCTTTCTTCGGCTGTGAAAGACGAGCTGTCCCGGAGCCCCAGGGCGGTGTCTATGGATCAGCTGACCAAATCTGCGCTGACCATAGGAGCGCGTCAGGAGGCAAGAGCCTTGGAGAGGCGGGAAGGGAGAGGGGAACGTTGGAAGGAGTTCCGCATTCCAGACATTCCTGAGCCAGCTTTCCCGCCGGCAGAGCCGATGGAAATTGGAACAGCGCGCGCGCGCATTTTCAAAACCCAGTGAGGGGGTTAAGAAGGAGGGAAAAGGCGCCCGGAAATGCTATCTCTGCCAACAGCCAGGCCACTTTGCCAGAGTCTGCCCCCAGAGGAAGGAATGGCAAGGGATGGTGGGAGCTGTTGAGGGAGGAGAGCAGGGAGAAACGGAGCAGGTAAAAGCCAACGCCTGGTTGCCACAGTCGGGGCACTGCAGCCAGGCCAAAGAGCAGTGAAAGTGCCCGTGCCAGAAGCTCCTCAACCTGCTCTAGTTATTGATGTGTCGCTAGAGCTGCAAAATGGACACCCCCTAAAAATAAAGGCGCTGTTGGACTCAGGCAGCTCCTGCAATTTTATGAGCAAGGAGTTTGCTGCTGAACACCAGATACAGACGATCCCTTTAAGCAACCCCCTGCAGGTGACCACGATCGATGGCAGGGAGTTGTTGGGAGGAGGAGTCAGCTTGCAGACCGTCCCAATGATAATGAGGGTGGCAAGGCACACAGAACTGATAGCGTTTAATGTGGCCACCTTGGGAGGCGCTCCCATTATTTTGGGAATGAGCTGGCTAGCGCTACATGATCCGCTGGTGGGCTGGCATCAAAGAGTGGTTTCCTTTGGTTCAGCACATTGCTTAGAACACTGCAAAGGGGAAAAGGGTTCAGCAGGGGCCCAAGCCACCCTAGCAGGGACAGAAGTAATGGAGAAGGTGAAGGTACCACCACAGTATGCAGATCTCAGCGACGTGTTCAGCGAGAAGGAAGCTGACCAACTACCCCCTCATAGGCCCTTTGATTGCCAGATCAATCTACTCCCTGGAGCACAGCTTCCTGTGGGCAAGTTGTATGCCATGTCAGACAGAGAAATGCAGGAGTTGCGAGAATTTATTGACAAGAACCTGAAGAGGGGCTTCATCAGAGAGTCCAAAGCAGCGGGGGGTAGCCCAGTGTTTTTTGTGGATAAAAAGCACACGGACAAGCCGAGACTTGTATGTGATTTTAGGAGGTTAAATGCAGTGACTGAACCAGTGACTTTCCCTATGCCCAGGATTGATGATATTTTGACCAGGGTGAGGAAGGGAAAGATTTTTACAAAGCTGGATCTAAGGGGGGCGTACAACCTGATACGTATAAGGAAAGGGGATGAATGGAAAACCACCATGTTTACCCCTTTGGGGGCATTTGAATATCTCGTTATGCCTTTTGGATTACAAGCAGGCTCAGCGTGCTTTCAATCTTTTATGAACCACGTACTGGGTCCTTTGCTCTACAAGAATTGCGTTGCCTTCCTAGATGATGTGTTGGTGTATTCGGAGAATGAGGAGCAACATGTGAGAGACGTCAGAGAAGTGTTGAGCAGGCTGCAAGCCAACAGGCTGTGGGTGAAACTGGAGAAGTGTCAGTTTCATACCAAGGAGGTGGAATTCCTGGGGTACCGCCTGTCAGACAAGGGATTGGCCATGGATCCCGGTAAGGTGCAGGCAGTGCTGGACTGGAAAACACCCAAAACCAAGAAGGATGTGCAGAGGTTCCTAGGGTTTGGAAACTTTTATCGTAAGTTCATCCGAAACTTCGCCCACCTGACGGCGCCCATTACGGACTGTCTCAGCAGTAAAAAGAAGTTTGTATGGACGGCGGAGGCGGAGCGAGCGTTTGAGGAACTGAAAAGGGCCTTCGCCTCGGAAGAACAACTTCTGCATGTGGACTTACAAAAGAAGCTGAGGGTCGAAACAGACGCATCTGACAGAGCCATAGGGGCGGTGCTTCTTCTGCAGTCGGGGAAGGAGGAGTCAGAGTGGCGACCGTGTGCCTTCTTTTCGCGAAAGCTGAACAAATCCGAGAGGAACTACACGGTGTACGACCGGGAACTTCTTGCTATTCATGAGGCTTTCCGGAAATGGAGGCACCTGCTAATTGGTGCACAACATAAGGTGCAAGTGTGCACGGACCATAAGAATCTAGAGTATTGGAGAACTGCGCGAGTGCTCAACCAACGGCAGTTGAGATGGGCCCAGGAGTTCTCCAAATTTAACTTTGAGATTTGTTACGTGCCAGGCCCAGAGAACGTTAGGGCGGACGCTCTCTCACGCAAACCTGAATATTTGGAGGGGGAGGGAGCACCCGAAGAGACCCATGTCATTCCAGAGGACCGCTGGGTGTGTGGGGCGGCATTGGTGGGGCAAAGGGAGTTGGTAGAGGGTACGGTGCATGATGAATACGCCCAGGACAAACTCAGGGGTCTCAGGAGGGAGGGAGACAAACCCGGGGGTTTTGAGGAGAGAAACGGGGCATTGTACTACAAGGGAGCGTTATATATACCCGAAGGGGAATTGAGGGAGAAGGTACTCAAGCAACTGCACGATAGCCCCACAGCAGGGCATTTTGGGCAACACAAAACCATGTGGCTGGTTACCAGGGAATTTTGGTGGCCCAAGGTCAGGGAAGATGTGCGGGAGTATGTGAGAGGGTGTGAACAATGCCAACGAGCCAAGGGGGAGAGGCGGGCACCGGCAGGTTTATTAGAACCACTACCCACACCTGAAAGACCGTGGGAAGCAGTGGCCATAGATTTTATGACTGATCTGCCAAGGTCTAGAGGGAAAACAGCCATCATGGTTGTGGTAGACCTGTTAACTAAAATGGCCCACTTTATAGCCTGCTCACATGCGGTCACAGCAGAAGAAACAGCCAAATTGTTTGTAGAAAATGTGTTTAGGTTGCATGGCGCCCCCTTGAGGGTGGTTTCAGACCGAGGGAAACAATTTACTTCCAGGTTCTGGAGGAAGTTCATGAGCTTACTGCATGTTGAGGTTAATTTCTCAACGGCCCGTCATCCAGAAACCAACGGGCAGGCGGAAAGAGCTAATGGTGTTCTCCAGCAATATTTGAGGTGTTATGTGAATGACAGAGAGAATGATTGGGTGGAGAAGCTGGCGTTGGCAGAATTTGCCTACAACAATGCAGAGAACGTGTCCACGGGGATGAGCCCCTTTTTGGCTAATCACGGGTGCCATCCCAGAGCCTTCCCAGGGGGGGAAGGGGAGAACTGGAGCGTTCCAGCTGCAGAACAGTTCGTTGAAGAAATGGAAGCGATCCATCGCCAGCTCCAACTCAACTTAAACAGGGCTAAGGAGGAATATAAGAGGCAGGCAGACAAAAACAGAAGGGAAGGTGAAAGCATCAGGGTGGGGGACCAGGTGTGGCTGTCAACCCAAGGGTTGCCATTCAAAGGGGGTTGTAAGAAGTTAAGACCCAAAAGGCTGGGACCATTTGAAGTCACGCAGCAGGTCAACCCAGTGGCTTTCAGACTCCGGTTACCGAACCACATGAAGCTGCACCCAGTTTTCCACAGGTCATTGCTGTCACCGTATAAAGGGGACAGTGAAGGGAGGGTCACTAGGGGACCAGCAATGGAGGAGAAGGAACACAGCTACCATGTAGCGGAGATCCTCGATTCCAGGTGGAAGGGAGATCAAGTTGAGTATTTGGTAATGTGGGAAGGGGAACCGGAGTCGGAAAACACCTGGGTTAGGGCAGAGGATGTCAATGACGAATTTTTAATAGAAACTTTTCATCAGAGGTTCCCACGCAAACCTCAGCCTGTAGCGAGGTTCCGAAGGAAATACTTTGCCACCACCGACGAGGAAGAGGAGTTGGAGGGGTTCACAGATTCCGAAGAGGAGGAGGATTCAGCGAGCCAGGACGGCGATCGATGGAGGGAGTTGTTCGAGACGTCTGAAGATGAAGAAGATTCTTTTCGGGGTTTTAACCCTTCACCTCCCAGGGAAGAGGAAATGGGAGGGGGTGAGGGGGGCCCTGGAGGGGAGGTGGATGTCAGGGAACTGCCATCGGAGCATCAGGCGGTGGAGGGTCTCAGGGAGGAAGAAAGAGACTCAACAGCTGAGGCAGGAACCAGCAGGGGGAGGAGTGGATCTCTGAGGGAATGCGAGCAGGAGGGAGGGCTCAGAGACGCTTCCAGCGAGAACAGTGGGGAGGTATCTGAGTCTCCCATAGGGAGACCCACACCTCGCCGGAAACTGTCACGCCGTGAGTCCAGGAGACGCGTTTCCGTTAAGGAGCTTCTTTGCTGGAAACGCTTCCGCAGACAGCCACTGTCAGACTCTACGAGTGACTAAGAGCAGACATGTTTGTGGAGCTCTGTCACACACAGAGGTTTGTGGAGTCGCACAAACTCTGAGGGAGCACGATTTTACGCACAAGCAGCTAATCATCCCATTACATATATTCTCCAGAAAGGCAACACTCATTTGTAGTCTTTGCGTCACCCATTCAGTGTCATGCAAAATGAGCTTTGGGTGAGCAGGCTCAGAGAGCTTTATCTTCTGTCTGGCCCCTAAAAGTTTCATGCCTCTTTGGTTTTGCTCCATAAATCCACAATTGGGCAATACGGTACTGCCCCTTTATTTGGATCAACCCACAAAATCTCAAAATAATGGCAAGGGTTTTTCTCCAGGCCAGATATTACTTAAGGTAGGAGCTGTAACATTTTGCCCTGCTGAGGAGATCGAGATAACCTGAAAGTTTGTCACTCTTTTGTGGCATTTGGGTTGGGATTTTGTGACAACCGAGTTGCCCAATTGTGGATTTTGGAATATTTTCCCCCTTCTTCATATGGACTAATATAAGCGTCTTTACTTTTTATTTGCTCTCTCTCTTATTATCACGTTGGTAAAATAATCCAGTGTGATAAGAAGGGAGGAAAGACGAAGGAGTAAGTCTTTCACAAATCCAGGGTCCCTAAGACAGTTGGATGGTGCCTTGTACGCCTCCTTCCATCAACTCTTGCAGCCCAGGAGGTGCCAAAGGTCTTGCTCTGCTTTCCTTTGGACCACATCAGTGAGACTGGAGGTGTGTGTCTTGTCATCTGGGCAGCCCAGGTCCTCTAGACACACTGTCCAGGTCTGCACCCCCGAGAAATCACTGGTGCTGCTAATGCAGCAGTTTGAGGCACACTCTGTTGCCTCTCAAACGGAAGCAAAAAAAAATATCCAGTGGAGATCATTGGTACCTTGTTTGAACCCTGATGTTGGAGGACACAAGACTGAGGAGAGAGGATGGCACTGACCAGGGCAGTAGGAATGAGGGGGGCGCAGATCTGACTCAAGGGAGTACAGTCTGTCAAAGGATCCTTTTGTGGCTGTTTGGGCTTTCAGCCTTGCCAAAATAACAGGCCCGGGCTGCCTGCAGGGGCACAGAGACACGTTCAGCGCCACTCTTCCTGCTTTGCAGCACCAGCACAAGTGCCTTTCAAGGCCAGAATAAATCCTTGGTGATAAAGGGATGTAAATAAACAGCTGCAGCCAACAGCCCAGCTGGGCCTGGGAAGAAGCCTTCTGCAAGGGTCCTAGGTCACAGAGGTGGCCAATGCGGTGCCCTCCAGCTGTTGCTGAACTACAACTCTCTTCATCCCTGACTGTTGGCCATGCCACCTTGGGCTGATGGGAGTCCCAACGGCCTCTGAAGGGTGCCAAGTTGGCAGCCCCTGGGCCCTGGATGCACCAGGGGTGGATGGATCAGATGCAATCCAGCCGCACTTCTGGGGCAGCTCTGTGCTCCTTGCAAACAGGCCACGTTGGAGGGACTTGAGCGATTGGTGTTTCACCAACTTTGACCTGTTGCAGGACCTTAGCAGAGCATACACAGAGTTCCAGAAAGTAATCAGTTGCAGGCAGGATGGACGAAGTAGGAACAAAATGCTGCTACCATTAACTTGGTTACTTAGAGGTGTTTATTATTTACAGCAGACTTCCTCAAGTTACTATATACAAGAACAGAAAAGGATTTTAACTAGCTCTCTCTTAACAAACTCCAAGTAACTCTCAGAACAATACGATACGATATCTTTATTGTCATTGTCCCATACAGAACAATGAAATTGAAAAATCTACATAAGACATTCAAAAACCCCTAAAAACTCTGAAACCCCATTTTAAAATACAATATACTATAGAGACTCCTTATACCACATTTAAAACCAGAATTGCATTTGGGCAGAAACTGTTTCTCAGGTGGCTAGTCCTGGTCTTTATACCCCTATACCTTCTTCCAGAAGGCAGAAGCTGAAAGAGATCATTTCCGGGGTGCGTACTATCCTGTGCTATCTCTGCAGCTTTCTTACGGCACCTGGCAGCATAGATTTGATCTAAGGTGGGAAGAGTGCACCCAATTATTCTCTCTGCAGTCTTTACAACCCTGGACAGCATTGTTTTTTCCCTGGCTGTGCAGCTCCCAAACCACACACACAGACCATAAGTTAATACACGCTCCACAGTACAACACTACACTGACCAACATGTCAGTTTGCAAGCCCCCTCCACAGAGGCTGGCCCCTCTCACTGTCCTCTGGCTGACATCCAGACAGACAAGGGAGATTTTGATAGGCGACATTTTCCCAAGCGTGGGTAAAATGCACACCCCCTTTTCCTGCTTCTTCCCTAGAAGGGAAAAAGGAGACAGACAGAAATGTCTATTTACAACTTCCGGGTTAGCGCGAAAGGTTAATGGCGGATTCCCTCCGAGCTCCGGAGGGAATCGGCTCCGTGGAAGACGGGTCCTGCCGCCGCGGCGACGTGGGGACCCTCAGAAACCACAGGCACGGAAGCCTGTGGACTTGGTGACTCGGCGGGCACCATTTGCGCCCCCCCCGACCCGCGAAGAAGCCTTTTTAAAGGCTTCGGAGCGGGGGATGGAGAGTGGCGTGGTGCTGTGAGTAGACCGCTTCTTCTACGGAGTGAAGCCACAAGCCATGGCCGGAGAGTGCTGACTTCTTTCCTTGAACATTTGGACTGTAAAAGGAACAACCCGTGAGTAGTACGGAAATTGGACTTAAAAATCTCTTTTCTTTTGAATTCGGTATGATCGGGGGATGCGTTAAAAGGAAGTCCGCCCCCCCGTCCTGCAGACAATTTAAAGCAAGAATCGGATAACTAAGGTCGAGAGACCACTTTTCTCTTTGTGAGACAAAAGCTATTAATTTCACTATTTGGCATTAGAAGTTTTGTGCTGGAGGATAAGAAATTGATTTTTAGGAGCTGACGTGCAACCCCCCGTGATCCGGGAGCGATCCGCGAGAGAGCCTGTTGAGGAGATATAAAGAGTTTGACAGCTGTCAAACGAGCTGTCAAAGTTAGAAAAATTTGTCTTTTGCTATTTCTGCTGGCTAGTTTTGATACATTTGATTTTAAGACGTTGAAAATAAAGAAGAAACAAAAATAAAGTAACTTGACTGTTGGAGAAAGAATACTAAGTAACTAGAATCCCTCTAGAGGGGGTTCTGAGACATTACAATGGCTGCAGATGGAAAAATACAGACTGAGCTGGATAGAATGTTCTTTCTCATGGGAAAGTTACAAGATCAGAGTAAAGCTTTGGCTACAGATGTAACGACCTTGAATTCTAAAGTAAATAAACTTGTTGATTGTGCCAAGGACTTGACTCAAGAAAATTTTGCAGCTGAACAAGAAGAGATATGTGCTGATTCAGAGGAGTGGGAAGGAGGAGCTGAAATGCCGCAGGTGAAAAAGGACAACCAGAGGCCTGTAAAGATGGATTATAAGGAAAACAAGACCTGGATGATGAGAATTTGGTTTGAATTTGAGAATGAAGATTGGAGAGATCTCCCCATGGGGAGATCGGAAGACCTATGGATTACAAATTTGATTAAGACGAAAGTTGGAGCTTTTGGGACATTTGGGACACTTGGACTTAAAAGGAATAAGAAACATGATTTGGGCTCCGCTTTTGAATATGGAGGTCTGGTTGGAAGAAACATAGACCCTATTGGGACAGAGCTTCTCCGAGACTCGATGACCAACATAATGGACTACCAACAAAACCGGCAGAGAGGGACTGAGAGAGATTTGAGGGCCTCGGACGTGAGGGATCCAGGCTGAGAACTGATAGACTGATGGACATTTTTTGGGGATCGAAACCGGGAAAGGGGGGGGCGAGAGTTTTGGAATCCAAAGGGTGTATAATTATATGTTGTTTTCTGTTGGTATGTTTTGTAATCAATATAAAAATTGGGAAATTGGTGGAAGGGAATTTGGGTCGACCTTAGAAAAGGACATAAATGATGAGTATTGTGGTTTAATTGGGGCTTATAAGTTAAATTTGGTTAATTAAGAAGAATTAAGTAAAATATTAATAAGGTAAAAACCCAATGAAATTTATATATATATAAAAAAGAAACGTCTATTTGCATTCTTTTATTTCTGTCTACAGCACTAGAGAAAAACAAATCCTTTCAGTTCAGTTCTTCTAGCAAGTCTGACAAACTTCCTGAGCATGCGCAAATGGAAGGTTTCAAATTACACTCTTCACAGAGACTTTTCCAGCCTGTGAACTTCCTGGGAAATTCTTCTTTCCCACAGATAGGCGCATCATGTGATGTCAACAATCTGGCTGTCTGCAGCTGTGATGTTTCCATATCCTGACACAACACACACTCCAGTCAGTAAGGTCATAAGTCATCATGCCTGTGTGAGACCTCAACCACAATGGCAGAGCTGTATCCAAGGTCTCATATCTCCAGGCAGAATAACTCCTCTCTGCTCAGTCATCTTGGCTTTTGGCCAACGCTTAATTGACTCTTCGTGAAGCTGCACAGAATGGCAGGCAGTCAAAAAAACCCAACGGCCTCTGGAGGGTGCCAAGTTGGCAGCCCCTGGGCCCTGGATGCAGCAGGCCACATTGGAGGGACTCTAGCTCTGCATACAGCATGGCAAAGCCTGTGCATTTAGCCTGCTTGCACATCACAATGCGTGGCATGAGAATCCTGCTGCTTGCTCAAGCTCCACACTGGTAAGGGTCACTTTGCTGCGTTTGATACAGCTGTGCAGCTGGGCTTCAGGCCAGAACTGTCCAGTGGCGGACCTTCATTTGGGGCGCCCTGAAGCTTGAACTGATATTGAACCCTGACTTTATCTGTTGGGGGAGGGGGCCACCCATTTGCAGTCTCGCACCGAGACCCTTTGATCCTTTGTTCTCCTAATGGCCCGTCTCCCAGGCAATCACCCCAACACAGGAAGAAGAAATAATATTTGTTTGTTTGTTAGTTTGTACCCTGCCCATCTGACTGGGTTGCCCCAGCCACTCTTGACCGGGCTTCCAACACATATAAAACATAATGAAACATTAACCCTGAAAAAGCTTCCTTATACAGGGCTGCCTTCAGATGTCTTCCAAGGTTATACAGTCATAGCTTGGTTTTCGAACAGAATGTGTTCTGGGAGCTCGTTCAACTTCTGAAATGTTCAGAAACCAAGGCGCAGCTTCCAACTGGCTCCCAATTGTGCAGGCACACCAGAAACAATAGCGGAAGCCGCATTGGACGTTCAGATTCCAAAAGAAGGTTCAAAAACCAGAACATTCACTTCTGGGTTTCTATCGTTCGGGAGCTGAAACGTATGAATACCAAGGCATTCGACAACCAAGGTAAGACTGTACAGTTACCCATCACCTTGATATCTGATGGGAGAGCATTCCATAGTGTGGGCATCACTACTGAGAAGGCCCTCAGCCTGGTTCCCTGGCTTTATTAGCTTTAATTAGATTTTAAAACTTGCTCGATCCAGGCATTAGAGGAGTCTGGCACTCCCAAATTCATAACAATATTATCTCCCGAATAAAGGTTAAGTAATGCCAACTTTGAACATTTGATCACATTTTGCCCCATTATTGCTTTTATTTCCCTGAACACACCCTTCCAGGGCCGTTCACCTTTGCGCAGGTCTACTTGAATGTTAGCTTTTGAAGTGCAAACCAGTTTATTTGGGCTATTCTTGGAGTCCAGTATCAGCTGGGTGATCTTTCTGCAGCCAGACGGAATGCTGGCTATGTTTGTGGAAACTTCCATTGTGACTCTTATCTGCTTCAAGAGGAGCGAGTTTGAGAAACAACAACAATAAGAGCCCCACACCATACGCAGCTACTACTTTTCCTCCTCGGAAAGTGGCCATATGCCTCCCATACACCTGTACAAATATAATACTAAGTAAACAGCTGGCAAGGTCATTGCTGTGAAGTGTTTTAAGAAAGCAGGGGTGCATGGACCATCTCCAAATGATTGGGAACGGTGAAGGTAAAGAGACCCAATGCAATCTGTCATCCACATAGATTTCAGTTTTCTCTGAGTGCAAGACGTCCTTGATGCAGATAATATACAGCAACAGAAGGACACACCATGGCTGTGGATGAGAGCCGGCCATTCCCAGCATCAGGGACATTGCTAAGTCCTTTGGGGGAAAAGCTCTGGGTATACAGCGCACACCTGATTACAGTTTGTGCAAATTTAGCTTTCTGAGAAAATTAAGTCAGTGGGTGGCTGGGTGGGGTAGCTCACTGGCACAGCGCTTCATAGCCCACCTGCCCTGTGAGAAAAGTACAAGGTGTGTGTGTGTGTGTGTGTGTGTGTGTGTGTGTGTGTGTGTGTTGTAAGGTGACAAGAAAATTGGGGGCAGACGATGTGGGGTCCAGCACAAAAGGCTCAGGGCTTGCAAGCAAAGCCCTTGATTTTTTGGGCATCGTCTTGACCTTCCTGCCTTCCTGGATCGCAACCACGTCTGCCTCTCCCTATTCTGTCTGACACAGGGGTTTACGACCCCTTTATTAGGAGGGGAGAAAGAAGGAAGGAAAGAGGAAAGGTTCTGAGCACGAGTGCCCCCACCCACCTCACAATTTATGGCCCTGGCCCAGGAGTGGCTCTGGTGCCCTGGAAAACACAAGGGACCCAAAGGGAGAAAGAGGAATTAGCCGAAGCCTTCCCCCGCCTCCACCCAAGAAACAATAATGTCTTTCACCAGGAAAAGGTGACCTTCGCTGAAGTGTGCCTGGAGGAAGAGTGCAGAGACCCACGTCAGCTCTAGCAGGTTGGAAGTGGGGCCACAAGCTTCAGGAAACATGTAAGAGCTTCCAGCTTGGAGGGGTCTGGGTGGCTGAGAGCAGGGTCCGGTCGGAGGGTCAGGGCACAGAGAGGGCTCCCTCCTTTTGCACCTGCCCAGTTTCCTCTCTAAAGTTTTGGTGGGGACAGAATTTGTAGCAACTCTCCTGCCTCTTGAAGCTCTTTCGCCGGCCTTTGGGGGCCAGTTGGCACAGAAACCGGACCTTGCGGTTTCTGCTTCTATTGGATTTTGGCAGTTTCCCTTCCATTTCCACAGATGCTCTGTGATAAAGAAACAGGTACAGGTTAGTGGCATAGTGCAATGTGAACATGTTCATTCTAGGATCTACGGGGATATGTCTATTTCTAAGCTTAGTGTTTCAGACATACTTGGGGGGATTGGATGACCTGCCTGGGATCCCCATGAAAATGGCTCACACTGTTTATTGTCTTTGTTTCTGTGCCTCACTCTAAGCAAGCAGAACTGTTTTCTTCTGACAGATACCTGGGTTTGTGTGTGCTGTGTGTGTGTAAGGAAGGATGCATTCAAATTTATCACCTGCCTTTCTCCCTGGATTTTGGCATTCCCAATTCCCCAGTCTGTCTCATTCCCTTTTAAAAATAAATATAAAAATATTTTTTATTAAATTTTACATAACAAATTTCAATTTAAACATATCAATTACCTTTACATTTGGGATTCTCAGAATCCCTTGACTCCTCCCTGCCCTTTTCTGGTTTCCATTGTCCATCCCTTTTTATTCAACTTATCCCTTTTCTTCCAATTTATTGTATCTATTATTAACTTTTCCATTATATTTTGTCTTTTACAAGTATTACTCTAATGCTGCCAAAGTTTTTAACTTTTTACAATGCTCTTTTAAATGAACTATACACCCCCCCCATTTTCTCCTAATCTTCTTCTCGTACTGGTCTCTGATTCTCCCCGTCAATTTTGCCATTTTGGCATAGTCCATCATCTTCATCAGTCTGTCTCATTCCCAAACTGGTGCTAACACAGCGGGAGCCCTCCATTTAATTCCCCACCTCCCCAGTTTTTCATTATTGAGTGCTCAGGCTGTGCAGTTTGGCACCAGCTGTTCATCTCTGCCTTTTCCTTTCCTCAGTGCACACACACCATGCGATTTAGCAAAGCACTGCAGAAGCAACAGCAGTGCAAATGTATGGGCAGGTATATCGAGATTCCGTTTGCGTTCTGCTGATGCGCAAGAGCACCTGCTCTGGAGTTGTGAAGGCTCCACAGTGAAAGATACAATCACACCCAGATTTCTTTTTTTGTAGGGCGTGCAGAATATTAGGAATATGGGGTGCTGGGGGAGAGGGAAGACCTTCGTGAACTGTGAAGGCACTGGCAGCTGTGGCTAACTGCATACACTCCGGTTCCAGAATTAATTTAGAATTTTGAGGCACAGCAAAGTTCTGGCAGAAGGCAGGAGTTGAAGGAAGGGAGGTCTGCTTCTCCTCCTCCTACCAAGGGTTCTAACCAGCAGGATTGCATCTCTCTCTGCGCAGGAGAAGGACCATGACATCACTGCCTCTGCTGGTCTTCCTTAGCATGGCAGCCCACCTCCTGCAGCCCACCCTCTGCTTGAGGGTCGGTGCTTTCAACATCAGAACCTTTGGAGACAGCAAGCTGTCCAATCAGACCGTCAAAGACGTCATCGTCAGCGTGAGTCCATCTGACCTCCAAGGGGAGACACTTATTCCAGGGGTCCTCGTTCAAACGCTTTCGGCTGAGCTCCTCCAAAGAAGCAATCTTTACGGCTTCACATTGTGCAGACATGCTCCATGGACCCTTGGAAACTTTCCGCACTTGCTGTTAGCAATCAGGCTGGGGTTTATGGTCCCTGACAATCTCATTTTCTATGTTCATAGAAGATAGCTGTCACTTGCCACCCCAATCTCTTGGCAGTGAAAGAATCCAGGGGCTCCAGGCACTTATTCAGGGTTCCCTTTCCTTGGAACAAAAGTCAGTGGAGATGGTGGTGTCTTTAGGACATACTGTATGGTTTTCTTTACACATTTTTGCAGCTTGAGTATAGGGGAGTATAGGGGATCGCAGCATTAACACCCCAACAGAGCTTGCTTCTCCATTAATCACAGCTTTGGATCCAGCACAGGCCAAACGGGTCTGTGTGTCAGCCTGCTTTCTGCTCACACTTACCTGGCTATTGTTCCTCTATCTACAACCCGGAAAGCTGTCTGTTGACAAACGCCAGCCTGCCCAGCCTGAAAGGGACGTGGGTGGCGCTGTGGTCTAAACCACTGAGCCTCTTGGGCTTGCTGATCGGAAGGTCAGCGGTTTGAATCCCCGAGACGGAGTGAGCTCCCGTCGCTCAGTCCCAGCTCCTGCCAAGTTAGCAGTTTGAAAGCACACTAGTGCAAGTAGATAAATAGGTACTGCTGTGGTGAGAAGGTAAATGGCGTTTCTGTGCGCTCTGGTTTCCGTCACTGTGTCCCTTTGCAACAGAAGTGGTTTAGTCATGCTGGCCACATGACCCGGAAAGCTGTCTGTGGACAAACGCCGGCTCCCTAGGCCTGAAAGCAAAATGAGCGCCACAACCCCACAGTCGCCTTTGACTGGACTTAAGCATCCAGGGGTCCTTCACCTTTTACCTTGTACCATTTAGGTGAGGGAGGGGGAAGCCTCCTGGAGGGCACCATCACTTAGTTGTAGCTCTTGCAGTCCAGCTCACTCTTTTTGGGATGCTAAGGCCACTGTCTTACAAAGCAACTGGTCTAACTAGTTCATCAAACTCCTCTTGTCAGCTTTTAACCTCACTGGGTACAGAACTAGAAGGGACCCAGGGCATCATCTAGACTGACCCGCCACAAACCCACAACATTCTAGAACATTCCCACCTTTCCTCGCTGCTCACCTTCTCTTTTTCCACATCCAGCTCCTCACATTCATCCAAGCCTGAGTCCTGAAGCTGGTGAAATTCTCTCTGCTCTGCCTCCTTACAGATTTTGTCCTTGTATGACATCACCCTCATCCAGGAGGTCCGAGATGCCGACCTGAGCGCAGTGAAAAAGCTGATGAACCAACTGAACCAGTGAGGGTTTTTTTGAAAAAGGGTATCTAGAGATTGGGTGGCTTTTAGGTGCAATCAAAACTTATTCGATCAAAGCACTCCTGGATTGGGGGAGACTGGGAGGGTGGTAAGGATGACAAGTCCTGGCAAAGTCCCTTTTTCTCTGGGAAGAGAAAAATCCTTGGAATTTTGCCCCAGCAACCGCACACCCAAAAAGGGGGATATTGCAGCAGCTGTTGGGATAAGTGAGATGGCAGCTCTTGAAGCAAGAGGCAACACCGCAGATTACCAACCCACTTTCTCCGTTCTTCCTGTATTTGCCCAGAGTCAGGCAAATTGAATATATTTCATTGCTAATCTTCCCTTTTAGGGCATCACCGTATCCATACAGCTATGTGGTCAGCAAGCCTTTGGGTCGCAACAGCTACAAGGAGCAATACCTCTTTGTTTACAGGTGAGAACCTCAAGCAGAGCCCAGGATGTAAGGGGGGGGGAGCATCACTGGAGGGCAGATTTCCAGAGGGGCAGCAGCAACTGTGTTACTCTCTAGCAGCAAAAGAGTTCTGTGTGGCACCTTAACAACAAGAACAAAAGTGTTATGGCATCAGATGCAGGACATGGGGTCCTGAGTGGCAGGTAGATAGCTTTACGTTGCTGGTGGTGAGGAACTGTAAATATAAGGGAAGGCAGTGCAGGAAAATACAGGCAGTTACAAAGCACGATGGCTATTAATGTGCATTTAACTCACACGTTTTCAACCATATACGGTTGAAGGCCATCTGGTTTAAATCCCACACGTTAAATGCAAGCAAGGAAGAGAGCTCAAAAGTTATTTCCGTACTGGGCTTTCCCTGTGGAAGAATAACTTTTGAGCTCTCTGCCTCACTTGGCGAGGGTGGGGTGAGAAACTCTCACGTGCTGCCTCCAGAAGCCACAGGGAACTCACATGAGGATGCTTCCAAGGGTTTGAATATGCAAACTTTTGCATATATGCAGAACCCATGGAACTGAATCCCGCATAAGGTGTGATTGCACTGTAATTACATATTTTGTGTTTGCCTCCCAAAACACTTTGCAACTGGCTGGTACACATCTGGGAGCAAAGGAACTTAAAAGAGAGGCTGCAACATAAAGTTTTAAACTGTTTTCTAACATTTTGGTGTGATGTTGCCTTGTAATGTTGTAATGCACCCTGGGACCTTAGGGTGAAGGCAGGGAACAAATTAATAATAATAATAACCCCCACCTCCAGCCCCAAGTGTGGGTGTACCAGGAACCCGGGATAACTAGGACTCTGGTGCAGTGAACTATAATCTGTGAAATCTCTCTTTTTTTGCCAATTAATTTTTATTGCTTTTCAGTTTTTTAAACGAATTCAACATCACTTTAATTCTAATTTGAAAATGTCTTCCCAGCCCACCATTGAGATGTTTCACTTCCCACCCTTGTTAGCTGCTGTAATGCGTGAACTCTCGTGCCATGATGTATGGTATTTGTTCGCCCTTAAGGTGGCAGAAGTCTCCCAGGATGTGGAGATGCCCAGGGTGCCTCTCCCAGACTTTGCTGCAAACTGTCACCGTCTCCCTTTGGTGGCCAGAGACTCTGACCCATCACTTGCAAGGGACCCAAGCAAGACCCTGCCTCTCTCCTCCTCCTTCTCTCCACACAGGGAGGACAACGTCATTCTCCTGGACAGCTACTATTATGACGACGGCTGTGAGCCCTGCGGGAACGACACCTTCAGTCGGGAGCCCTTCATTGTGAAATTTGCGGCACCTCAGACACGTAAGCAGCCCCCGCCTCCCCCTCTCAGCTGATGCAGCCGACAGGGCAGCCCGGGGAGAGGAGAAACTGGCCCTGCCACATAGCGCTCGTTCCGCATCTGCAAGAAATCAGTCTTTCAGTGAGGTGGAATCTACCCTTTGGAACTCCTTGCCTCTTGATATCAGGCAGGCTGCATTCTTTTCAGCACCTGCTGAAAACTTTTTTTGTTTTTTTTTTAAATTTATTTATTTATTTTTTCAAATTACAGTTTCACAATCACATATCCAACATACAACATATAGACCAGATTCCATAGAATCTCCTGGACTTCCCTCCTTCCTTTTGTGGGTTCTATTATTAATCATTCTCTCCTGCATCTCTTATAATAATCCAACTCTTTCACATCTCAATTATATCCAAAATTCACCATTAAACTACAAGTGTTATTCCAATCCTACTAACAATTTTAACTGTTTACAATGGTTTTTAAGATAAATTATAAAATTTCCCCATTCTTTGTTAAAAACTTGCTCTTCCTGATTTTTTATTGTTCTGGTAATGTTTGCCATTTCGGCATAATCCATCAACTTGATCTACCATTCTTCTCTGGTCGGGACTTTATGTTCTTGGCAAGTCTGCCAAGATATCCAGCATGCTGATGTGTTTTTAGTTTATTGGTGCTCTTGGTTTTTTGAACGCTTTAATTTTAATAATAATAATAATAAATTGTATTTATATCCCGCCCTCCCCAGCCAAGACCGGGCTCAGGGCGGCTAACAACAATAAAACAGTACAACAGTACAACCACAATACTCTAAAATCATTCATTATAAAAAAAATTTCCTGCTAATAATTCCCCCCCCCCCCACTAATAATTTTATGGCTTGTCCAAAAGCAATAAAGAAGCAATAAGAAGAAAGTTTGCTCGTGATCAGCAGAGCACAGTGTGATCCCTGCAGGCAGGATTAAGGTTTAAAGTTACAAACGTATAAAAACAGGTTTATCCCATAATGGAGATGACCTGGGGGACTGCTTGGCTGGCAGCCAGCAGTTCATTCCAGGAAGTTTGCAGGAGGAAAAGAAGATGGAAAAGAGAGAGAGAGTGGCAGCATGCCTTGGCCTTTTCCCAGGTCTGGAAAGGTCATGCCCACTCACTAGTCACATGCAAGGAAGGATGCTTCAGGCCAGGTGGAACAGGAAGCTTTGACTGGCTGGACCAAACATCCCCTTGCATGTCCACTCTAGGAAAACAAGGAATGTTGCATTTGACTGCTCTCAGTAGATTACATCCCACACTCAGATTGTGGCTTTGGGGTGTTGTAAACAATAAAAATCTGCCCTTTTCCCCTTATGGGGTATCCAAGAGCCCATATAGAGTCCTTACATGGGTTCGCTATTGGTAGGAGAAAATAACAGAGGCCAAGCAGAGAATATTGAGAAGCAAAGCAGCTAGTAAGCCTGATCTTTATTGATCTGTTGCAACAGAGTGCTCTCCTCACACGCAGGAGAAGGAGGAGGACCCTGAACCCAGGTGTGCCCGCCCTTATATAGACATTTTAAATTTCCTGCCCTGGAGCTCAAGACCACCCCTCCATACATCATACCTACATCACAGAAAGGTGGTCTAAAACAGAAATTTGCATGTTGTTGTTTTTCCTGTCTGCCAGGTTATCTGATAATGCCTTATCTGATTGCCTTTCCTGGTAGTCTGTCACCCTTTGAGATGGTGATTACTCAATTCCTGAGACAATGGGAAGGCTCCCTGACCCCCTCCCTCCTTGCAGAGAAAACCAGTGGCGTAGCGTGGGGGGTGCAGGGGGGGCCGGCCGCACCGGGCGCAACATCTGGGGGTTAGGGTTAGGGTGCGCAAATCCATGGGTTAGGGGGCGCAAATTACTTGCCTTGCCCTGGGTGCTGACAACCCACGCTACGCCACTGGAAAAAAAATTTGGTCAGTTGGGAGTCAAAATGGTTTCCGGTCGGTCTTCCTGTGCTGATCTATGTATGTGCTTCAAGCGTACATTTATGAACATTTATTATACATCTAAGACCTTAAAATTTCTTATAACAGGGGCAAGAGGTCTGGCACAGCCAGGGGAAGGGAGGAGAAGGCTGGGGGGGTGGGGGGGTGGGAGAGAAGCCATACTCTGTGTCCCCAGCTGGAGGCAGCATTGCTTATGAATCCCGATTGCTGGAAACCATGGGACAGGGTTTGGGTGCTTGAATCCTGTGTGTGTGTGTGTGTGTGTGTGTGTGGTTGGCCTCTGGGTGAAGGGGATGCTGGAGGGGGTGGGCCGTGGGTCTGACCCAGCAGATGCTCTTTGGATGTTCTTAACTGTGACTTCTCCCTCAGAGGTGGGGGAACTGATCCTGGTGCCTCTCCATGCCGCTCCCGAAGAAGCAGTGGCCGAGATAGATGCCCTCTACGACGTCTTCCTGGATGTGAGAGATAAGTGGGGGACAGATGTAAGTGCCCCCCCCACAAAGTGGTGACTTTTGCTTGCCACCGGTGGTTGCTTGAGAAATACAGTGGTGCCTCGCAAGACGAAAAGAATCCGTTCTGTGATTCTCTTTGTCTAGCGGTTTTTTCATCTTGCGAAGCAAGCCCATTGACGGATTAGCGGATTAGCGCTATTAGCGGCTTTTAGTGGCTTATCGGATCAGCTGATAAGCGGCTTAGCGGCTTAGAAAAAGGGGGGGAGAAAAAACCCTGCAGGAACTCGCAAGACATTGTCGTCTTGCGAAGCAAGCCCATAGGAGATTCGTTTTACGAAGCACCTCCAAAATGGAAAACTCTTTCGTCTAGCGAGTTTTTCGTCTTGCGAGGCATTCGTCTTGCGGGGCACCACTGTATCGGGGGCATTGTGGAGATTAGACCCCAGTCCCACTTATATGTACCGTATTTTTCGCTCCATAAGACGCACTTTTTCCCTCCTAAAAAGCAAGGGGAAATGTCTGTGCGTCTTATGGAGCGAATGTGTGGTCCCTGGAGCCAAATCATCCAAGTGCGGTGCTCGCCGTTGCCCCGCCCTCCTGGGTTGCTGGCAGCCTCCCCTTCCCCCTGAAGCCCTGGGAAGGTTTGGGAGCGGCAGGCAGGCTGTGCGACACCGCCTGGCACTCCCGGGCTGCTCTCTTTGAGAGGGGCTTTGCCAATGGCCTCCCCTTTCCCCTGATGGCTCCGGGGATGTTGGCTGGAGGATGGCGAGAAGAGGCAGCTGCCGAGAGAGGAGAGGAAGAGGATGGAGAGGAGGGGGACCGAGAAGCGAAGGGAGAGGAGGTAGGTTGCCGCAAGTGGAGAGTCACGGGAGAGGGCAAATGAGAGGCAGCAGCGAAAAGGAGAAATTGCAGGCGTTGCCTGAGGAGTTTGGGCGAAAGGGACGGAAATGATTTGCTCATCTTTAAGGAGCCACCAAAGTCCTGAGGGTGGGAGGTGGTCCACAAAATCTTATACCACATTTTTTGCGCCATAAGAGGCACCTGGCCATAAGACGCACCTAGTCTTTAGAGGAAGAAAGCAAGAAAAAAATATATTCTGGGGTGGCAGGCAATTAATTATGTGTGTGTGAGTGTATCAAGGAATAATAGAATCATATAGCTGTACAGTTGGAAGGATCCCTCAGCGTCATGTAGTCCAAATGCCTGCAATGCAGAAATCTCAACTAAGGCATTCATGACAGACGGACATGGATGTGTGTGTGTAATAATAATATTTTTGTGTGTGTGTTGACAGCACACAAACACATAAGAGTAATGAACTGTCCACCATAAATGATTTAATTAGCCAAAGGCCTGGGAGTAGAGGAATGTTTTTGCCCGGTGCCTAAAGACATTTCAGGCAAGCCTCCCTGGGGAGAGCATTTTAAAAAAAAATATTTTTAAAATTTTTTTATTTTTTACCAACCACCAAAACACAAACAGTGAAACCCACCAGGCGGGTATACAATATTCAATAATATATATATTCAATAATATACATGTTCAATAATATTCAATAATAACATATTCAAATCAACCATATGTACACTTCTCTATACCTTAACACTCCTCCTTCCACAAGATTTATTTAACTTTTAACATTTTAATTGCCCCAAATTGTTCAAACCTACTCAAATAATTCAATATCTTCTCAAACCAATCCTCCTCTTTCGCACTGACCTT
Organism: Podarcis bocagei; assembly: GCF_964188305.1. Classification (NCBI taxonomy): domain Eukaryota; kingdom Metazoa; phylum Chordata; class Lepidosauria; order Squamata; family Lacertidae; genus Podarcis; species Podarcis bocagei. The sequence goes on along the minus strand of NC_138139.1, from coordinate 55,239,165 downwards.
AAACCCTTTCATTCTATGTATCTTCACAGTTAGGTATTCTAAAATTATAATATTATTCAGTTTTTTCCTCCATTGGTTCACCCCTAACTCTTCTGCATTTCTCCAATTACCACTATAACCTTTCTGGCTGCAATTACCATCAACTTTACCCATTTGCATTCCTCTTTTGTTTTTAACTTGGTACTACTCAGGGTAATAAGAACCATTAATTTAGTTATTTCCACGTTCCTTCCCACAATTCCCAATATTTCTATACCAATCTGTTTCCAAAATTCATTAACTAACGGACAATCCCAGCACATATGACTGTACGTTCCCATCACTCCACATTTCCTCCAGCAATTCTTACTTCCAGATTTTGTAAGATGATATAACCTTACTGGGGAGAGCATTGCACCAACAAGGAGCCACCACAGAGAAGGCCTGCTCTTACGTTGCCAACCCTCCAGACCTTTCATAGAGAGGGGCGCATAGAGACGGGCCTCAGATGATGATTGCAGGGTCTGGGCCAGTTCATATTGGGCATGCGTGTGTGTATTTGCCCAAGGGTCATCTTCAGCTCGGAGCAGTGTCTTTCCTGGGGTCCATAACCGCCTCCTGAGCTTGTTTCTTCCTCCTGGCAGGACATGCTGTTCCTGGGAGACTTCAATGCTGGCTGCTCCTACGTCCGGCCTGAGGACTGGCCCCGTATCCGCCTGCGCACCAACAACGCCTTCCAGTGGCTCATCCCAGACACAGCAGACACCACAGTGACCAGCACCAACTGTGCCTATGACAGGTGAGTGGCAGGAGGCCAGGTCCCGGAGGCTCTTTCTCTCTCTCTCTCCCCCCACCCCTCAGAGCCACTTTGGGACTGCAAAAACAAGGCAGCAGTATTGAGTTACGGGTCTCTGCAGCCACAGCAGGCACTGCGATTCTCATAGAATCATAGAGATGGAAGGGACCACCAGGGTCATCTGTTCCAACCCCCTGCAATGCAGGAATCTTTTGCCCAATTTGAACCCACAACCCTGAGATTAACTGTCTCATACTCTACCGACTTCACCCCCAGAGGCATACTCCATTGTCTCTCGAGACAGGAGGACGCCGACAACAATCAGATTCATCCCATTGTTCTTTTTTATTATTTGCTGATATTTAACTGAAAGTTAACGCAGGTGGCGTTGTGGTCTAAACCACTGAGCCTCTTGGGCTTGCCGATCGGAAGGTCGGCGGTTCAAATCCCCGCGATGGGGTGAGCTCCCGTTGCTCGGTCCCAGCTCCTGCCAACCTAGCAGTTCAAAAGCACGCCAGTGCAAGTAGATAAATAGGTACTGCTCCGGCGGGAAGGTAAACGGTGTTTCCGTGCGCTGCTCTGGTTCACCAGAAGCGGCTTAGTCATGCTGGCCACATGACCCAGAAGAACTGTCTGTGGACAAATGTCGGCTCCCTCGGCCAGTAAAGCGAGATGAGCGCCGCAACCCCAGAGTCGTCCGCGACTGGACTTAACTATCAGGGGTCCTTTACCTTTTTAACTGAAAGTTTTACTGATGGCTTCCCTGTGTTATTGTTGTTTGTAATTTGGTCTTCAGTTTTGTCTATACATTTCGTTTTTTGCTTTTCAAAGGTTATTTGACTGTGTTTTCTATAAACCGCTTAGGGATTTTTGTCTATGAAGCGGTATCTAGATATTATTAACGAGGGAGATGGGCAGCCTTGATGGCTCAGACCCATTTTAAAGTCAGACACGGATGGTGCTGTGGGTTAAGCCACAGAGCCTAGGACTTGCCGATCAGAAGGTTGACGGTTCGAGTCCCCGCGACGGGGTGAGCTCCCGTTGCTCGGTCCCTGCTCCTGCCAACCTAGCAGTTTGAAAGCATGTCAAAGTGCAAGTAGATAAATAGGTACCGCTCCGTCGGGAAGGTAAATGGCGTTTCCGTGCGCTGCTCTGGTTTGCCAGAAGCGGCTTAGTTCTGCTGGCCACATGACCCGGAAGCTGTACGCCGGCTCCTTCGGCCAATAAAGCGAGATGAGCACCGCAACCCCAGAGTCATCTGTGACTGGATCTAATGGTCAGGGGTCCCTTTACCTTTAAGGGTGGGGTGGGGGCTGCCCTCGCATCCTGTGGAGCAGGTTCCCAAATGTAACTGTGCCCTTGTGGTGCCTTGCAGGATTGTGGCAGTTGGCCCCAGACTCGGAAGTGGCATCCTGCCTGGCTCAGCCAAAGTCAACAACTTCCAGCAGACCTTCAACCTGCAACAGAAGGACGTGAGCAGCTGTTTCAAAAGTCTCAGGGGTTTCCCAGTGGTGGTGGGGGGGAGGGATGGATGGTGACTGCCGACCGGGCTGGGCATGGGGAGCTCTGGTCTTAGAATCATTTAGTCTTCGAGTTGGAAGAGACCCCCAAGGATTCTGTACTCTAACCCACCGCAGTGCAGGAATCTCAGCTAAACCAGCCATGATAGATGACCATCCAGCTTCTGCTTGGAAACCTCCAGTGAGGGAGAGCCCCCCCCCACCTCGCAAGGGAGTCTTTTCCACCATCCTGAGACCCCCAAAATGAGCGGCTTTCCTTCCAGTGCTTGGGCACAACTCGACTGACCCACGCCAGAGTGCCAGCCAGAAAAAAGGAGTGTTGCTGGCCCTGTGCCTCTGGCACAAGGACTTGCAGCAGAGTGCTGGACCAAAAGAACAGGACATTCCAGGATCCAACCAGAAGCCGGGTTTGGCTTCTGCTCTTCTAGGGATGTCGCATTTGAAACAGGGCAGTCGAGAGGTGTGTGTGCATTAGAAGAAACAAATTCACCCCAAACAACAGGGAATATTCAGGGAGTTGGGGATATTTAGCCTGGAGCAGAAGAGACAGAGAACTGACCTGGCAGCCACGTTTAGCCTGGAAAGGAGGAGGCTGAGAGGAGATGTGCCATCTTCAAATAACTCAAGGGCTGACACATGGAGGATGGAGCACGCTTGTTTTCTCCTGCTCTGGAGGGCAGGACTCGAACCCATGGCTTCAAGTTACCAGAAAGGAGATTCCGACTCCACATCAGGAGAAACTTTCTGATAGTAAGAGCCGCTCAGCAGTGGAACGGACTTCCTTGGACGGTGGTGAACTCTCCTTCCTTGGAGGTTTTTAAGCAGAGGTTAGATTGCCTTCTCTCAGGAATGTTTTGACTGTGACTCCTGTGTCGCAGTGGGTTGGACTAGATGACCGCTGGGGTTCCTTCCAACTCTCTGATTCTGCGTGCCCCCCCCAAGACAGCCTCCTGTTCCCCCTAATTTCGCTGTTTCTTCTTTTCTTTTCCAGGCCTTGGCTGTTAGTGACCATTTCCCCGTGGAAGTGACACTGAAATCTCTCGGCATTTCCTCCACCCCCATGTAGCGTCACCCCCAACGCAGACCCCCAGGGGGGCTGCAGGGGTAGAAAATGGGCAGATTCAAAGACCACGCTTTAGTTTTGGGATAAGCCCCCAGGTCCCTCTGGCCTTTGGACGACCAGGACGCCAGGCTCCAAGCGGTCCTTTCTGTGGCACGTGAAATCCAAGCACTCTTCAAAACAGAAGAGGATTAATTCCACCCAAATGTTTTCCCAGCTGCTATGAATGATGATGCTAAAGATGAACTGCCAAATTGCCAAATATCATGGATTATGCAAGGGCTGATGGATCTGACAAATGGAAACTCAGTGAGATAATAATAATAACTAATAATAATAAATTTTTATTTGTATCCCACCCTCCCCGGCCAAAGCCAGACTCAGAGCAGCTAACATCATATAAATCAGACAATATGCATAATACAATATACACTATGCAAATAAAATAACATTCATTAAAATAATATAGAATATTAAATATGGCAAATCAAAATGGAGGATTTTGCAACACTGAACAAGATATCTTTGATTTTATGGGTAAAGCAAGTAGAAAAACGTTTTAAAGGATTCGAACAAGAATGAGCTTTTTTTAAAAAAAGGAATGAAAAATAATGGGAGATAATTTATAATGTTAACCATTTTCAGGGTCTCTAAGAATTGTAATTAAGAAAATTAGCAAAAATAAATAAAATCATTCTCTCCAATGACAGTTCTCATCTTGTGAGTTCTTTTCTCACAAAGATGTCAGATCTTTGCAAGCTGAGTCCGTCTTGCCCGCGCTGGTCCTGCCAAGCCCTCGCTCAGCCTTTCGCAACCTGCTGCCCTCCAGTTTCTCTTGGGACTACAACTCCCATCAGCCCCCTGCCAGCACAGCCATATTAGGAGGGGCTGCTGGGAGTTGTAGTCCCACGTGCCTGGAGGACTGCCGCTATTTGCAAAGGCCGAGGAAGACCGCAAGAAGCTGGGCTGCGCAGTTGTAGCAACTGCACTGGACGGCTGCCAGCTGAGCGTTCCTTCAGCACCAGGGCTGGATGGGCATCTGAGAGACCCCCTAGCACTGAAGCAAAGAGGGTGCTCCCCACTCCCATATGTAATTCAAAATAAAAAGAGTACTGAACCATAAAACAAAATTGTATCGGTCATGTTTCTGTTGGAAAACAAGCCTTTCTCGGGAGAAGCTGGCAACTCTCCCAGGCTCCCGGCTTGGTCTCCGGGGACCTCCCTGGCTGCAATCCCCGCAGGATCCAGGCTAGGTCTCGATAGGCGACACTCCCCAGCATGGGAAGTGCACACCCACTCCCTCCTGCTTCCCTAGCAGGGAAAGGAGATAGCCAGAAACGTCTATTTACATCCTTTTATTTCTGACTTTGCAGCACTACATAAAACATGTCCGATCACTTCAAACTTCAGCAAACAAGTGAGAAAGACTTCCTGTACATACGCAAGAGGAAGGTCTCATATTACACACTGAGCAAATTCCGGTGAACTGCCCTGTGAACTGACTGTAACATTGTTTCCTACAGTCAGCCCCATCATGTGATGTAAACAAGCTGGCTGTCTGCAGCTGCGATGATCTCATATTGTAACAGTTTCATCCTGCCTCTTCTCTCAGTTATCCGAATGTTAAAACAATAAATTACACAACGTACAACGTTTTTCTCTCTCTGTGTAAAAAACTATAACTCCAGAGAATGCATCAATAATAAAATCGTAGAATCGTAGAGATCTGTTAACAGAGAAATCTGAGGGGCCCCCCATGGATAAAAAACAAGGACACCAGCCAGGAATACCAGAGCAAAACAGCAGCCAGGAGGCTTGGTCTTTATTGAAGCATAGCTGTCAACTTACAGATTTGAAAATAAGGGACCAGCAGCCTTGAAAATAAGGGACCAGCAGCCAAAATAAGGGACCTGCAGCCTCACCTGTTCCAGGCACTCCAGTCTTCCTGTCCTCCTGCAGTCTGGTCAAACTCATGCTGGTAGCTTCGAGAACACTGTCCAACCAACTTTGTAACCAGAGGTTCAACTGAATAGAATCTGAATCACATGCACCACAAGGCCTATGCAGCCTCAACTTAAGATGGCTCCCCGGCCTGGCTTTGCACTGCAAAGTTTGCAGCAGCACGTGCAACAAAATGGCGTCCAGCATTCAAAAACCTCCTCAGCTTGCATTAACTAGCCACACACAAGGCATGCAAGCTCCACCCCCCAGTCGTTCTTAGACTTCTTACTGGGTGAAAAACACAGCCAAGCAACACAGTTGGAGCCTCCCTCCTCTCTGGCCAACAGGGAGGGAGGGAGAGGAGCTGCTTCCTTTGAAATTTAAGGGACATCATTTAAGGGACATTTAAGGGACATCCATCAATAAGGGACAGCAGAGGGACATGGCGCTGGAATAAGGGACTGTCCCTTCAAATAAGGGACACTTGACAGCTATGTATTGAAGACTGTTGCGACAGGACTCCCACCTGCCACCAGGTGGAACAAGATGGAAGCCCAGAACAAAAGAGCCCCCAAACTTTTCTTAGCTGCTCATCCCCATGTTACACCCCTCAAACGACATCACTAATACATCATGGTTACATCATGAAAAGTGTTAAGCTGTGGGTGAACATATCAGATGACACAGTGATTCTTCAAACAGCTCTTGTTTATTCAGAGCCCAGAACAGAACTGAAATATACTCAGAGTCGAGAGTGGATTTCATGCTCTTTATTCAGCTCATAGTGGTGAGGGGGAATGGAAGTCCCCTCAAAGTATCTGCTTTATATACATTATTTACACAATGGGCTGCACGTGATTGGCTAATTCCGGAATTCTCCTGTAGGCCAATCAGGTTGTGGATTCACTTCTATCTGGAGCTGGATTGGGTGGCTCCTGCAGACCAATCAGACTGCTGCATTGTTCTAGGACCAATCAGACTGCTGCATTTTGGATCCTATTGTTCTAGGACCAGACTGCTGCTGTTTGGATCCTATTCAACTCAGTACACAACAAGAACTGAGCTGAAGGGCTCAGTCAGCCTGCTTATATAGAGCTCCAGTACATATAATTGTAACAGTTTTCTAAAACTATCCAATCACTGAACGTCACTTTCGATCCTTCATTTGCATAACTATCTACAGTATCCCCCTGCTGGCCCAGGGTGAGAACTTCAGTACATAACAAAAAGGGAGGTCTGGTGGCAGTAATCTGAGCATCCTGGACCCTGCCCCATGGTTCCCCTTGCCCTCCACCAAACTCCCACCAAGTGGAACAAAAGAGATCTTTACATTTCCCTGTTTCCCAGCCAAGTTCATCACACCCTTTTGTCTTCATCTGGGTTTGTTATTTCTGGAATGGCTACCAGTCTGGCACTCAGGCATCAGGATGCCAGGAATTATCACTCAGGCAGAGGGGCTGCTGAGTAGCTGAGTTCACATGTTTATATGAATTTCTGAGTTTTCCCAGTGAGCCAGTACATAGATACCTTTATCAGTGAATTCTTACACTTGGTATTGTGCAGCAGAGGCCCTTTGAATAGATAGGAAGAAACTGTGATGAAGTGTTTTGTGGGGACAAATCACAAAAGTCACAAACGTGATTGTGCTGATTTTGGTAGTGGGTTGCATGTGCGTGATATCTGCCGGAGGGGCAACCCCCCCATACATAAATTCCTGCAACAGTTGGAAGGTGTTATGTACTGAAGTTCTCACCCTGGGCCAACAGGGGGATACTGTAGATAGTTATGCAAATGAAGGATCGAAAGTGACGTTCAGTGATTGGATAGTTTTTATGCAAATGAAGGATCGAAAGTGACGTTCGGTGATTGGATAGTTTTAGAAAATTGCTACAGTAACGTTGTACTGGAGCTCTATATAAGCAGGTTGACTGAGCTCTTCAGTTCAGTTCTGTTCTGGCCTCTGAATAAACAAGAGCTGTTTGAAGAATCGCTGTGTCGTCTGATATGTTCACCCACAACTTAACAGAAGGGATCCAAAGGGTCATGTAGTCCATGGGTAGGCAACCCAAGGCCTGGGGGCCAGATCCAGCCCAATCACCTTCTAAATCCAGCCCACGGATGGTCCGGGAATCAGCATGTTTTTACATCAGTAGAATGTGTCCTTTTATTTAAAATGCATCTCTGGGTTATTTGTGAGGCATAGGAATTCATCCTTTTTCTCTCTCTTCAGAATATAGTCTGCCGCCCCCCAAGCTCTGAGGGACAGTGGACCGGCCCATGGCTGAAAAAGGTTGCTGACCCCTGGTGTAGTTCAACCCCCTGTGTTTTGTAAATCTGTTGCAACACATGGCAGGATCTGATTTAGTCACATTATTTCAGCCTGCTTCCATAGGACGCCCCCTGCTTCTACACTTTCTGAATGTGCTGCTACAGGTAAAAGTCCCAGTTCCAAAAATAATGCACCGTTTTAAAGCTTCAGACGGGCAGAAAGGTGTCTTGCCTGCTTAGTGCTGCTTCTGCAACAGTTTGTGGTGTAGAAGTAATTAGAAGGTGTGAAGCGTCATCGCTGTCTCATGTGTTGCTCCTTAGCTCTGCTAGGTTTTTGCAAAATGGGAGTAGCAGACCAGGAGTAGCTGCTTTTAGGATTCTGCTCTTTGCCTTCACAAAACAGATGTGGGGGGAGGGGATACTTAACCAGGGTGTGTCAAACGCCATCTGCCCCACGTGGTTTACAAGGACACAACATACCCGCCAACATTTCTCCAATGAAAACAGGAACGTCCCATTCCATAAGGATAATTTTAACAACAACAATTTTATTATTTATACCCCACCCATCTGGTTGGGTTTTCTCAGCCACTCTGGGCAGCTCGCAGCATATATCAGAGCATACTAACATTAAAAACTTCCCAATACAGGGCTGCCTTCAGCTGTCATCTAAAAGTCAGATAGTTGTTTAGTTCCTAATACTGTAGTAAACAACCCACCTTCGTGGGCTGCCCCAGCCATTCTGGGTAGCTTCCAACATATATAAAAACATAATAAAACATAAAACATATTTTTAAAAAGCCTTCCTTATACAGGGTTGCCTTCAGATGGCTCAGGGATGGACAACTCCATGCTCTCCAACATTTCTCCAATGAAAACAGGGACATCGTTAGGAAAAGTGGTACATTCTGGGATCAAATCAGAAACTGCCCTTGAAGGCTACTCAAAAGTTTCAGTGAGTGGAGGACAGGGCTGCCCAAACTTGCACAGCGAGATGAAATCCTACTAGCACCCAAAGGTCCTTCAAATCCAATGCCCTGTTACCAACCAGGCACCCCAGGAAGCTCTCAGAGGAAACAGCACTTTCCTCCTCTCCCCCCCTTGATTCCCAAGTCGTCTCGATTCAGGACGCAGGAGATATAAATGAACTTCTAGATCAGGCATAGGCCAACTCCTGCCCTCCAGGTCTTTGGGACTACAATTCCCATCATCCCTTACCACATCTGGAGGGCCAGAGTTTGCCTATGCCTGTTCTAGATCTAACTGAGCAGTTCTATGCCGGAGTTTCCCCGTGAATCCTCTAAATCGAGACAGAATTCCAAATGACTAGCAATCAAATATTTCAGCGCTGCTCCATCGTAAAACACAAACATCCCATGAACGATTTCAAGCGAGAAGCAGCGTCCTTGTCGTGTCTCCCTGCATTCTTCAGTGTGAGCACGAGGAGGCAGAAGGAGGCTGCCTGCTTGCTTATTTGATTTCAAATCCGGCTCTGCAGCCTGGACTCAGAGCAGCTTTTAATATCTCTGTCCCCTTGGGGCTCACAGCCTCAGGAAATCCAGTGGCTGGGGGTGGGAGGCAATAAGTAGGGGGGCCAAAAGGAAAGAAATTATTGCAGACATATTTTTTTAATGTAGAAACAAGGGAACTGAAATGAATCTCTCTCTCTCTCTCTCTCTCTCTCTCTGTGTGTGTGTGTGTGTCTGCATAGACAGACGGACAGATATCACACACACACACTCACACATATATATTGATTCAACCCAACAGAGGAATTACCGTACATTTTTCGCTCTATAATACGCTCCCAACCATAACACGCACATAGTTTTTAGAGGAGGAAAACAAGAGAAAAAAAATTCTAAACGAAACAGTGGATGTATGATTTTTGTGGTTCATACTGTGGCCACAGACATAATAATAATAATAATAATAATAATAATAATAATAATAATAATAATAATAATAATAATAATAATTTATTTGTTCCCCAGCCACTCTGGGCGGCTTCCAACAAAGATGAAAAATACACTAAAATGTCACATATTAAAAACTTCCCTGAACAGGGCTGCCTTCAGATGTCTTCTGAATGTCAGGTAGTTGTTTATCGCTTTGACATCTGATGGGAGGGCATTCCACAGGGCTGGCGCCACTACCAAGAAGGCCCTCTGCCTGGTTCCCTGTAACTTGGCTTCTCGCAGGGAGGGAACCGCCAGAAGGCCCTCGGAGCTGGACCTCAGCGTCGGGGCAGAATGATGGGGGTGGAGACGCTCCTTCAGATATACTGGACCGAGGCTGTTTAGGGCTTTAAAGGTCAGCACCAACACTATGAATTGTGCTCGGAAATGTACTGGGAGCCAATGTAGGTCTTTCAAGACCAGGGTTATGTGGTCTCGGCGGCTGCTCCCAGTCACCAGTCTAGCTGCCGCATTCTGGATTAGTTGTAGGTTCCAGGTTGCCTTCAAAGGTAGCCCCACGTAGAGCGCATGGCAGTAGTCCAAGCGGGAGATAACCAGAGCATGCACCACTCTGGCGAGGCAGTCCGCGGGCAGATAGGGTCTCAGCCTACGTACCAGATGGAGCTGGTACACAGCTGCCCTGGACACGGATTTAACCTGTGCCTCCATGGACAGCTGTGAGTCCAAAATGACTCCCAGGCTGTGCAACTGGTCCTTCAGGGGCACGGTTACCCCATTCAGGACCAGGGAATCCCCCACACCTGCCCGCCTCCTGTCCCCCAAAAACAGTACTTCTGTCTTGTCAGGATTCAACCTCAATCTGTTAGCCGCCATCCATCCTCCAACCGCCTCTAGGCACTCACACAGGACCTTCACCGCCTTCACTGGTTCTGATTTGAAAGAGAGGTAGAGCTGGGTATCATCTGCATATTGATGGACACCCAGCCCAAACCTCCTGATGATCTCTCCCAGCGGTTGCATGTAAACGTTAAAAAGCATGGGGGAGAGGACAGAACCCTGAGGCACCCCACAAGTGAGAGCCCAGGGGTCTGAACACTCATCCCTCTCCACCACTTTCTGAACACGGCCCAGGAGGAAGGAGCGGAACCACTGTATGACAGTGCCCCCAGATATGATAGCCCTCTTCAGATATCTCAAGGGTTGTCACATGGTAGAGGGCACAAGCTTCTTTTCTCCTGCTCTGGAGGGTAGGACTCGAACCAATGTCTTCAAGTTACAAGAAAGGAGATTCCAACTGAATATCAGGAAGATCTTTCTGATGGTAAGAGCTGTTCAAAAGAGAATTGGACTCCCTTGGGAGGTGTGGACTCTCCTTCCCTGGAGGTTTCTAGCAGAGGTTGGATGGCCATCTGTCAGAGATGCTTTAGCTGAGATGCCTGCATTGCAAGGGGGCTGGACTAGATGAACCTTGGGGTTCCTTCCAACCCTATGATTCTATGATCTGGAGAAGGGGTGATCCACTGGTTTGGGGTGGGGTTGCCCTCCCCATGAAAGAGCTGGCCTTGAGCTTGGAGGAGCTCCTAGATCTACCTTTGTCAAGTGTCAGGGAGCTACACCCAAGAACCTGGGTATAACCTTCGACGCCTCCCTTTCCATGGAGGTGCAGGTTGCAGCCACAGCAAAGGTGGCATTTTTCCATCTCCGCCGTATCAAACAGTTGGTCCCTTACCTTTCCCGCCCCGATCTGGCCACAGTGATCCATGCGACGGTCACCTCCAGGCTTGACTACTGTAATTCGCTCTACGTGGGGCTGCCCTTGAAGCTGACCCAGAAACTCCAGCGGGTGCAGAATGCTGCGGCGAGACTCCTTACGGGGTCCTTGCCATGGGATCACATTCATCCAGTGCTTTACCAACTGCACTGGCTCCCAGTGGAGTACAGGGTCAGGTTTAAGGTACTGGTTTTGACATTTAAAGCCCTAGGACCCGCGTACCTACAGGACTGCCTCTCCTGGTATGTCCCAAGGAGGACCTTAAGGTCTACAAATGACAACACTTTGGAGGTCCCAGGTCGCAAGGTGGTTAGATTGGTCTCAACTAGGGCCAGGGCCTTTTCAGTACTGGCCCCGACTTGGTGGAACGCTCTGTCACAAGAGACCAGGGCTGCGGGACTTGACAGAGCTGTTCTGCCTCGCCTTTGGCTTGGACTCAGTCTGACCCTTATGTTTCCCTTCCCTTATGGTTTTGATCTATGGGCTACTATTAAAATGAGGCTGCATTTTAAATTATATTTTAACCTGTATTTTATTTTATTTTTTTATTGTAATTTTACTGGTGTTAGCCGCCTTGAGCCCGGCTCTGGCCGGGGAGGGCGGGGTATAAATAAAAATTTATTATTATACAGTGGTACCTCTGGTTACTTACTTAATTCGTTCCGAAGGTCCGTACTCAACCTGAAACTGTTCTTAACTTGAAGCACCACTTTAGCTATTGGGGCCTCCCGCTGCTGCTGCGCCACCGGAGCACGATTTCTGTTCTCATCCTAAACAAGGCAGCCTTGTTTAGGGAAGCTTTCACTGTTTAATAGACTATTGTATTTTAATATTTTCTTGAAAGCCGCCCAGAGTGGCTGGGGAAACCCAGCCAGATGGGTGGGGTATAAATAATAAATTATTATTATTATATCTCCTCTCAGACTCTCCTTTTCCAGGCTAAACATGCCCAGCTCCTTCAACCGCTCCTCATCAGGCTTGGTTTCCAGACCCTTGATCATCTTAGTTGCCCCTCCTCTGCACACGTTCTAGATTGCCAACGTCCTTCTTGAACTGCGGCACCCAGAACTGGACACAGTACTCCAGGTGGGGTCTGACCAAGGCAGAGTTGTACTTGATCTAGAGACTAGACTTCTGTTGATGCAGCCTAGAATAGCATTAGCTTTTTTTGCTGCCACATCACACTGTGGACTCATGTTAAGCTTGTGGTCTACTTAGATCTGAGATCCTTTTCTCATGTACTACTGGCAAGCCAGGTGTCCCCCATCTCCTCTTCGTGCAGCTGGTTCTTCTTGCTGAAGTGCAGAACCTGACGTTTGTCCCTGCTGAAGTTCATTCTGCTAGTTAGTGCCCAATTCCCCAACCTATTAAGATCATCTTTAATCGCAAATTTGCTTTCTGCGGCATTTGCTACCCCTCTCGGTGTCATCTGCAAATTGAATGAATGTCCCCTCAGTTCCTTCATATGAAGGCATTGAACAACAGCATTTTCCTTGCCCAGAGAATTGGAACAAACAGCAATAAGATTTTCTGTGGACTGCTGTTTGTTCCAATTTGGCACCAAAGAGTGGGAAGGTGGTAGGGCAAAGGTAAAACTACTCAGACCTGTGCCTAGAAAGCAAGAGACAAGGAGGAAACTGCTTGGACGCCTGATTTCTAGGCACGGGGCAACCAGGAGTGTGAATGAGCCCTGAGTTCAGTTGCAGGGGACGGCTCTGAATGATTCTGCACATGACCGCTGCCCAAGCCTTCTGTGCTCTCAAATAACAAAATACTCACTATTCAAATAATAAAACCAGACTGTTCTGACCCTGTTTCAAAGCCAGCTTTATAATGAGCAGGCTGTCCACAGGAGAAATTGCTATGACCCAGATATGAGGTCACAATGGTGAAAATGTTGCACACTGTGTGATCTGCCACTGAGCCAAAGACACATCGGATGTGTCAGTTTCTCTCTCCTCTCTCTCTCTCTTACACACACACACGACTTTGCCTGAAATGCAAGTTTTGTAAAAACAAAAACAAAAAAACGCTATTGTCTTCTGAAGCCTTTAGGAGGAGGTGACCCCACTGGTTTAATCTGAAATCTGTAGCTGATGGCACGAACTGAAGTGCTCTCCAGAGCAGCGCATCATCCAACTGCACATCATCTTGATTCCGGCTTCCAGTTCGATAAATCAACGGGATCGGGGAACTAGGTCAATTCCTTGCCTGTAGAAAAATTGCAATGCTATTTGCTACATGCTGCCATGTTCTCCTTCTCTCTGGGTGCTCATAGCCTCAGCTGGCCTCCTCTCTCTCTCTCTCTCTCTCTCTCTCTCTCTCTCTCTCTCTCTCTCTCTGCCGCCCTGTGAATGGCAAGACCACACAACACTGACCCTGCAGGTCAATTGTGTGCGATTCATAGAACCGCAGAACAAGAGGGTTGCAAGGGAACCCAAGAGTCACCTAGCCAAACCTCCTGAAAGGCAGGAATCGCAGCCATGGAATCCCTGACAGATGACCGCCTGACCGCTGCTTAAAAACCCCGAAGGAAGGAGACTCCACTGCCTTCCGATGGAGTCTGTTCCACTGCCGAACAGCTCTGCTGTTTCCTTCACGCTTTCTTATTTATAACCTCTGTCTCCTTTCCTCCCTGAGGGTGTTGTCCCTGGAAGAGGTTGTTGGGGCCTCACAACAACCCTGTGAGGAAGTCCGCAAGGATTTAAAGCCATGTTTCTCTGCTCCCTCTCCTCTCTCCACGCTGAGCGTACACTCCATCGCGGTCCTCTGTCAAGCCCTTGCAGGACCCAATCTTATTCATCCACACCACACATTTAAAGCGCATGGGTTTCCCCAGAGGATCCCGGAACTGTAATGTTCCAAGTGGGCTGGGAATTGTAGCTCCGTGAGGAGTAAACTGCAGTTTCCAGGATCCGTGGGGGAGTGGTCAGGGTGGTGCTGATAACGCCAAGGTTGCAGGTTCGATCCCCATAAGGGACGGCTGCATATTCCCGCATTGTAGGGGGTTTGATTAGATCAGGGGGCAGCAAGGTTTATCTTGCCTGGGCTGGATCGGTCCTGTGGAGATCCCTCTGTGGGCTGGATCGCGTGTGTGTGTGTGTGTGTGTGTGTGTGAGCGCATGCACCTGCAATTTCCGGTGTCTGTGCGTGTGCAGACGCAATTTCTGGCACCACAGAAGCGAATCCCTGTGCTGCGCCTGTTTAGCACAGCGAGCGGGCGGCTCGGTTCGGGGGTGGGACAGGGGCTGGTCAAACGACCTCCACGGGCCACTTCCGGCCCATGGGCCTTAGGTTGCTGACCCCTGGATTAAATGGTCCTCAAAATGCCTCCAAGTTTATGTTCTATGAAATGGATGCTGTGGATGTAATAATAATACTGTATTACATTTTATTTGTTTTCATTTATACCTTACCTTTCCACCAGGCGGCTCAAGGTGACAATTACAGTCTTTCTCTCTTTTCTCTCAAGAGTCCTGTGAGGTAGGAGATTGTGTTGAGGGTTGGTGACTGGCTGAAACTTAACGGCCACGTGAGGATGGGAAACCAGGTCTCTACAGGCCTCTTCTGACGCTCTAACCATTACACCACACTGTGCAGTGACACTAGTGGGTCACTAAGATTTCGCTTTGACGGATGGTAAAGTGAGGCTCCCCAGGCTTACTGTTTAACTCAATGGGTCTTACGTCTGTGTAGACCTGTGATGGCTTTGGCACTGTGAGCCGTGCTCACTTGCCTGTGGCCAAACACTTACAATTCTCCATCTTTTTCTCCTGGCACCGATCTTGCGGGGGGCATTATCTCTCTGTGTGATTTATAGCATTTGGGCTTAAAAAACAGCACACATCCCCCAACCGGCTTTAAAAGGATGCTATTTTGGGCAAGTGTCTTACGGGATCTCGTCTGAGTTCCTTCCACCGCGCTGTCACACTGAGCGACTTGTCTTGGGATGTCCTCGCGATCAAAGCCATCTCAGGATTCAAACGCGGACGGACATTCGGCCCGACAAGAATGTCGAGGGTGGTGACAGTAAGCGTTGATAGGAAAGATGAGCCTGGAACATGTACAAAAGCACGTTTCACGGACAAAAAGCCCCCAACATGGTTGCTCTGTGGAGTAGCGGGGGCGGGATATGCCTTTGTCTGCAAAAAGTCTCCCTCGTTCCGCCAGAAAGCTTCATAATGCACCACTGAGAAATCCCTCGCCCTCAGTGGTCAGCAACATATGACTATTGGTTCAATTAATGCTTATTATTTATTTCATCTTTTCAATACTGCATTCCGCAGCTGGGCCAGCCCAGCTGTTAGTCAGAGTGAGGTCAATGCCTCAGGCAGCGCAAGTTTGGTGTCATGAAAAGGCAGCATATTGTTAGTTGTTTAATTGTTAAAAATAGCTCATTCGGGCTTTAGCTTTTTTACTTTTTAAACAATGCAGTGGTAAATTCACCGCAGGGCGAATTGCCGGCCAGGTACGAAGGTTACAGATGCTGTTCATTGT
Organism: Podarcis bocagei; assembly: GCF_964188305.1. Taxonomy (NCBI): domain Eukaryota; kingdom Metazoa; phylum Chordata; class Lepidosauria; order Squamata; family Lacertidae; genus Podarcis; species Podarcis bocagei. Next base: position 55,223,414 of record NC_138139.1, on the reverse strand, counting down.
CTACATAGCCATAGGCGCCGACTCCATGGGGCTTGAGGGGGCCCGAGCCCCCTCAAAAATTCGTTTGGGGGGGCTCAGCCCCCCCAATAATCTCGGGCGGCGGTGGGCGCGTCCGCGGCTTTTATAGGGCGCCCGGCGCGCACCAGCTCGATAACGGGCACCGGCGCGGCGGGGGGCGCCGGGCCGGGGGAGGGGGGCGGCCGGCCTGTCTCCTTGGCAACCCCATTGAGCAGCGCCGGCTCCCCCGGGAGGGCCATCCCCCCGCGCCGCCGATCGCCAACACCGCCGACGCTGTGGCTGCCCGAGCCCGAGCCTGAGCCTGAGCCCGACCCGGAGCCCGAGCCCGAGCCCGAGCCCGACCCGGAGCCTGAGCCCGAGCCCAAGCCCAAGCCCGTCAGTCAGTCAGTCAGGAAGGAAGGAGAAATGGGGAGGGAGACGAGGGAGGAAAATTGCGCGCAGGGTGAAGAAAGGAGAAGGGCGAACGAGACGAGCTTCCAACCCAAAAAAGGGCTGGAAGACTGGGAGGATGCAGGATCGGGAAAGAAAGCGACGCCTTCCCCGCCCGCGACGTCGCCCGCTTGTCATTGGCAGCGCAGCGGGCGCCCAGAGGGGCTGGGCACCGGCGCAGGGCCGCTCCGCAGCCGCGGAGGACAGCTGCGCGGCTAGCAAGGTGCGCCGCGTAGAGCGCGGCCCTTGTGTGGCCCGGTGGCCAGGCAAGCTCGGGCGGGGACCCCCATGCGAATCTAAGACGGGAGAAGAGGGCAGAGCAAAGGGGGTCCCTTCCCCAACCTCCGGCTCTGAGACTTCCCTGCGCCCCAGAAAAGCGAAAGGATTTTCTCTCTTTTTTATATATATAAATATTTTATTAAGTTTTCAAATACAAAGTTAGAAACATACACTGAAGAAAAAAGTAAAAGAACAAGAAAAAGAAAAAAAGAAAAAGAAGAAAAGAAAACCAACCATTCAACACATTTTTTATATAACTAACTGGACTTCCTCGCATCTCCCTTACCCTGCATTCTTTATAATAAAGATATCAGCAAATTATTACCTTGTTTCGTACCTTATTTTGTACTTTTCAAATACTATACCTCTAAATTTAACATACTTTTCATCAGTTACTTATATCTTAAATTAAACATAGTATTACCTTAGATTTTGACCTTTTCTTACTTAAAATATAATTTCCTGTTTCCCAAATCTAATTGCTGAAGCTATAGTTTCCAAATCGTGTAAATTTTTAACATTCATACAACTTATATTGTTTTTGTAAATAGTCCTTAAATTTTTTCCAGTCCTCTTCCGTTGTTTCTTCTCCCAAATCTCGGATTCTGCCAGTCATTTCAGCCAGTTCCATGTAGTCCATCAATTGCGTCTGCCACTCTTCCAGTGTGGGCAAATCTTGTGTCTTCCAATATTTTGCGATAAGTATTCTTGCTGCTGTAGTTGCATACATAAAGAAAGTTCTATCCTTCTTTAACACTTTCTGGCCAACAATGCCCAAGAGGAAGGCCTCTGGTTTCTTGGGAAAGGTATACTTAAATACCTTTTTTAACTCATTATAGATCATTTCCCAGAAGGTCTTCACTTTTGGACAAGTCCACCAGAGGTGAAAGAATGTCCCTTCAGCCTCCTTACATTTCCAACATTTATTATCAGACAGGTGATATATTTTTGCAAGCTTGACTGGGGTCATGTACCACCTATAAATCATTTTCATAATATTTTCCTTCAAGGCATTACATGCCGTGAATTTCATTCCGGTGGTCCATAACCTTTCCCAGTCCTCAAACATGATGTTATACCCAATATCCTGAGCCCATTTTATCATGGCTGATTTGACTGTCTCATCCTGAGTGATTTTCTCTTCAACCTGCCCTCCATCCTCTTGCAGAAAACTCTTTGCCTGCCCTGCCCGTATCTCGTTTTTGCTTTTTAATTCCACACACGCACCCTTCGGACTTCGTGGCAATCGGGCGCGCGGGTGCGTTTCCTAAGAGAGTGAGGACCCCCGCCTCCTCCCCACCTGCTCCCTCGCCAGCCAGCCAGCCGCGCGCCCTAGCTGGAGAGCCCCGGCCGTCCCTGTCGCGCAATCGGCTGGATCTCCCTTCAGCAGGCCGTGCTCACAACTCAGCCCAGGGACCCCCAGCAGCGGATCTCCGGCTCAGCTGAAGAATCCGGCAACAAGCCCCCTCCTCCCCAATCGCTCCGCCGAAATACGCTCCAAAACCCCCCAGATAGGCCGCCGGCCGCCAAGTCTAGTGGCGCCCTGAGCGAGGGTCTCTCCCCAACACCGCCACCTCGAACTGCGTTCTCCCGGCTACCCGAGCGAACCAGCGGCAGGACCCCAGTATGCGCCCCCCCAATATTTTTTATAAGTCGGCGCCCCTGTACATAGCCTGGCAATTCGTAAGTCAGTGGCACCAATGACATGGGGAAATGTCATAATGAGGTCCCGGAAGCCAAATTTAGGGAGCTGGTTAGGATGCTGAAAGCTAGGGCCTCTCAAAGGTATCTATGTATCTATCTGTTGGTGAAACTGCTGCCAGTTCCATGCAGAGGGCTAGTCAGACAGACACAGCTCTGCAGTTTCAGTGCCCAGATGTGGTGATGGTGTCTGGAGGAGAGATCTGTTAGCTGCTGGGAACCATTCTGGGGCAAGCTGGGATTTGTGCAGAAGGGATGGTCCAATCCCCTTGGACTGGGATTGAACCAGAATGTTGGCGCTTAAAATCAGAAAAGCGGCAGAAGACCTCTTAGATGGATTGCAGTGGGCGCAAGGAAGCCGACAGGAGCTGAGGAGGGTCCAGTTTGGCCCAAATCTCCCAGCTGGGATGAAGATGAAATAAATGGCGAGCATTTTAAATGGGGGAGATAGTATAGAACTAAGGACTGTGAGTGCAAGGGCACAGGGTGGCAGTTCAGGGAGGCCACAGCACCACAGGCCAAAACACTGTTTATAATCAGATGCTACCAGAGGGATACTTAGGCTTCCTTGCACACTTGGCAGGGTCTGGGAAGGTCTTGCGAGGGGCAAGGGCTCCTGCAAGATCTCAGGTGGCCCTCTGCCTTCTGTGCAGGGGCAAGGCCCACTCAGTGCCAGCTTCAGACAGGTACAGATGGTCAGGCGGGCTGTTTCAGGGGTCATCCTGGCTTTACACAATTTTGCTTATGCACAAGAACGTAACCCGTGTCACCTACCTGCAGTGGTGTAACAGAAACCTGGGGGCTGCCTCTGGGTCTACCCTTCCTGATCCTCCTCCCTCTCTGACCACTCCCACCAGAACACTGGGAAGCCCTGACTTCAAAGTGCACTTGGCACCAGGTGGGCAGTGGTACGCACCTGTCCAAGCTGGCTCCACAGCTTGATAAGGTTTGCCACCCCTTTTCCGAAGGAAGCCTTCTTGCCTGTAGAACTAGGCATCGAGAGTGCGTGGGCACAGAATAGCCATTTGAAGAGGCCAAAGCAGCAGAGACTGAAATAAGAGAGAAGCTCTGTTCGCAGGTGTTTATCTGCTAATGCCAGAAGCCTCCAAGACAAGATGGGAGACCTGGAGTACTTGGTCTTAGAGGATGGCATTGCTATTGTAAACACAACAGAAACCTGGTGGAACAGAGAGTACTGGTAGTGTCACTCTGCACAGTGGTACCTCGGGTTAAGAACTTAATTTGTTCTGGAGGTCCGTTCATAACCTGAAACTGTTCTTAACCTGAGGTACCACTTTAGCTAATGGAGCCTCCTACTGCTGCCGTGCCGCTGGAGCACGATTTCTGTTCTCATCCTGAAGCAAAGTTCTTAACCCAAGGTACTATTTCTGGGTTAGCAGAGTCTGTAACCTGAAGCGTCTGTAACCAGAAGCGTCTGTAACCCGAGGTACCACTGTATGTCAGAGGGCAAGTTAACAACAACAACAACAACAACAATAATTTATTATTTATACCCTGTCCATCTGGCTGGGTTTCCCCAGCCACTCTGGGTGGCTCCCAACAGAATTAAAAGCACAATAGAACATCAAACTGGAACAAACTGGAACGTGTCCAGAGGAGGGCAACCAAAATGGTCAAAGGCCTGGAAACGATGCCTTATGAGGAACGGCTAAGGGAGCTGGGCATGTTTAGCCTGGAGAAGAGGAGGTTAAGGGGTGATATGATAGCCATGTTCAAATATATAAAAGGATGTCACATAGAGGAGGGAGAAAGGTTGTTTTCTGCTGCTCCAGACAAGCGGACACGGAGCAATGGATCCAAACTACAAGAAAGAAGATTCCACCTAAACATTAGGAAGAACTTCCTGACAGTAAGAGCTGTTCGCCAGTGGAATTTGCTGCCAAGGAGTGTGGTGGAGTCTCCTACTTTGGAGGTCTTTAAGCAGAGGCTTGACAACCATATGTCAGGAGTGCTCTGATGGTGTTTCCTGCTTGGCAGGGGGTTGGACTCGATGGCCCTTGTGGTCTCTTCCAACTCTATCATTCTATGATTCAAACATTAAAAACTTCCCTAAACAGGTCTGCCTTCAGGTGTCTTCTAAAAGTCAGATAGTTGTTTATTTCCTTGATGGGAGGGCGTTCTACAGGGCGGGCGCCACTACCGAAAAGGCCCTCTGCCTGGTTCCCTGTAACCTCACTTCTTGCAAGGAGGGAACTGCCAGAAGACCCTTGAAGCTGGACCTCAGTGTCCAGGCTGAATGATATGGGTGGAGACGCTCCTTCAGGTCTACTGGGCTGAGGCTGTTTCGGGCTTTCAAGGTCAGCACCAACACTTCTAATTGTTCTCGGAAACGTACTGGGAGCCAATGTAGGTCTTTCAAGACCGGTGTTATATGGTCTCGGCGGCCGCTCCCAGTCACCAGTCTAGCTGCTGCATTCTGGATTAATTGCAGTTTCCAGGTCACCTTCAAAGGTAGCCCCACGTAGAGCGCATGGCAGTAGTCCAAGTGGGAGATAACCAGAGCATGCACCACTCTGGCGAGACAGTCTGCGGGCAGGGAGGGTCTCAGCCTGCATACCAGATGGAGCTGGTAAACAGCAGCCCTGGATACAGAACTGACCTGTACCAGTCCATGGACAGCTGTGAGAAATCCCCAGAGTTAGAAATTCCCAAAGGAGCAGACTCCTCCACAGAATTGTTGGAGGTGATTAAACTACAGAACTTGCTCCCACAAGAGGCAGGGACGGCCACACAATGTGGGTGGCTTTAAAAGAGGACTGGCCAAATTCATGGAGGAGGAGAGGGCTATTGAGGGCCACCAGCCAGGAAGGCTCTTCTCTGCCTCCACAGTCAGAGGCAACCATGCTTCTGAGTGGCAGTTGCTGGAGACCACCAGAGGGGTCCTGCTTGTGGGAAACCCAAAGGCATCTGGTTGGCTCCTCTCAGAACAGGATTCTGGAAGAGCTTGGCCCAAGTCCTCCTCCTGATACCATCAGTCTCACCTGGCCGGCCGGCCCTGCGCATGGAACTGGTGGCATTTCCTTGAAAGCCACCTTGAAACGAGTGAACACAGTTTCCCCAGGGTTTTGTTTTCTTCCTTTTTTCGGCATATTTTGTTTGTTTATGTTTTCATTTTCTGCATTTTGTTTTCCTAATGGTGTACACATTTTGCAATTTCGTTTCAAAGCCTTTGAAGTGAAGTTGCTCAGTGCGCCAGAGCTGGCATATGGTTCTGCTTCAATTCTTTTCACGGTTTGGAAAAGGCGGCAGGGAAGAGGGCGGAAATATCCGAAGTGCAGGTTTGTGATAAAGGAAGCCGAGCAGTTTCAGCGGAGAATGAAGACAGTCCTCTAGCAGTGGCAGTAGCAGGGGGAGGGCAAAGAAAAGAATTATTTCTCCCTTTTGTCCCCTGTCCCCCCCCCTCCATTGCTTGTGGGGTAAACTTATCCCAGTGGCAAATGGTAGAGGAATGAGCCAAGAATGATTTCTCTGCTTTATTTTGCAAAGGATTTTGACAGGTGGCTGCCCACTTAGAAATCACGGGATGTCATAATGATGTCATGTCAAATGATGACCTGTCAAATTTATCCCGAGAAGCAGGCTGAGTGATCGAGGGGATGCAGGGACTCCTGTATGAGGAAAGGTTGCAGCGTTTGGGCTTTTTTAGTTTAGAGAAATGGTGAGTCAGATAGAAGTTTTGAAAGTTATACATGCTATGAAGAAAGTGGAATGGAGACAAGTTTTCCTCCCTCTCTCCAGACTCCTTAACATCCAATGAAGCTGAATGTTGGAAGCTTCAGGACTGGCAAAACGAAGGCCTTCTTCACGCAGCGCAAACTGTGGAACTCCCTCCCACCGCAGGAGGCAGTGATTGTCATTCACAGAGTGAGCTATCCATGGCTCCACAGTCAGAGACAGCAATGCTTCTAAATCCCAGTTGCTGGAAACTGCAGGAGGGGAGCGGGCTTGTGTTCAAATCCTGCTTGGGGGCTTTTTCACAGGCTAATGTAGAAAACGGGATGCCGGCATAGCTGATCCAGCAGGCTCTGCTTCTGTTCTTATCTCCACAAGGATCTGGCCAATGGAGCCACAAAAGTTCTTCAACCCTGACTTGCGGGCTCGGTTGGAGCTTGTTCATTGCTGGAGCAACTTCAGAGCTCTGCCTTCCCTCAGGGTGCTCACTTGTGTCTTGCCTTGCCCTGCCCTGCGTATATTTTAATATTCATTTGCCCCACTTTTCAGGCCATGCTGCCCTCAGAGGGCCATTTGCAAGACTTTAAAGCCCAGGAGCTGAAGAGAGGCACACGCTGCCCTCTGCTAAGTGACCCTGGGCCATGGGGGCGAGCTGCCCATCCTTTGCCTCCCGGGCAGAACATTGTGATATGGGGGAGGTCTGCCTGGTCCCTTCTGCTGAACAGTGAAAGACAATGTTTGTTCCCCCCCTTCCCTCCCCAACCCCTTTTCCTTTTATATCGTGTCTTTTAGATTGGAAGCCTATGGGCAGCGGCTGTCAGACAGAACTTACATTTTAGGTGCTTTGTAAGTCTTTAGCAACGACACAACTACACAGGGCCCCTCCAGACTGGTGTGGGTGTATTCTGCAACATGTAGCGACGGGTTTAGCCAGTTTGTTTGTTCTGCTGTCCAACTGATTGCTGTCCAAAGGGACTGTAGCAGAACTGTTTGTGGTATAAAAACTTGTGGGATTCCAGCAGAAAGTTGCATGGTGGAAATGAAGCACTGTGACCTCTCAAAATATTGTTATTATTATTATTAATAATAATAAATAAATGCAGCTGCAAACAAGTGTTGAAAGTGGGATCAGGTATGACTGCCCCAATAACATAATGAGCACAAATCATTGCAAACGTGCAATTTAAAAAGGGTGCCCTGGGGGTCCACCAAGTCACACACAGAAGCTTCCAGTGAAGGTATTGGAGTTGCTGCAATGCCCCTTCCATCGGAAAGAGGTGGTCCTCCCGCTTCTTCGGGGTCTGTACTGAGAACCTGTGGTGGCGCAGTGGTTAGAGTGCTGGACTTGGCCGTCGGAGAGTTCAGGGTTCCAATCCTGATTAGCTATCAACCTTCCTGGGAGACCTTGGGCCAGTCACTGTCTCTCAGCCTAGCCTACCTCGCAGGGTTGTTGTATATATATATCTGTTCGAAGTGTGGCATTCCGCTGCCCGAACCTGGACGCCCCAGACCTCCCCAAGATGGCCGCGGGAGGCGAACCGTCGCGCACGTCACGCCAGACGGCGCGGCGTCTGTTTCCCTCCCGACGCACGACGGGAAAAGGAGCTGCGAGCTCGTTGGCCCTGGGGGCAGGCAGGCAGGCCGGCCCAGTGCGGGCGCGTGTGCGCAGGCGCGCTAAAAGAAGCGGCTAGGGAGGAGGGGGGCCGGGGCTTGGGAGCGCGCCTGCGCAGCAGCAGCAGCAGCAGTAGCCGCCTCAGCCGGAGCCTCAGCCGCCGCTCTGAGGCGGAGCGAGCTGGCGCAGTCGCCGTTCGCGTCCGGCGGCGGGAGGGGGGGCGGCGGGCGTCGAGCTCGGTGAGGCGGCGCCGCCGCTGCTGCAGCTGCCGCCGCCTGAGGAGAGAGAAGCACGGAAGGGAGGCCGCAGGGGGCGAGAGGAGGGCAGCGATGGCGGCGGCGGCGGCGGCGTCCGTCGGCTGACCCGGCCTCTCGCCTTTGGGCCGGTGGGCCCGGCGCCCGCCTGAGGGGAGCCATGTCGAACGCGGGGACCCGGAGGGCCGGATCCAGCATCAAAGTTCGCCTCACAGGTAAGGAGGGAAGGCGGCGGGCGGGCGGGCGGGCGGAGGCGCTCCTCGTCCTCCTCCTCCGGCCTGGGAGACGCCGCCGCCGCCGCCATCCCGCCCCGCTGCGGGTCAGCCCCCGGCCCCGGCTCGGGCGGGCAAGGGGGGAAGAAGCGGCGCGGTGCCCGGCCGGGCCCTGCCATGCGAGGCCGGAGGAAGGCGGCGAGGCTCCAGAGAGCGGGGAGCCTCGGGGTCTTTTCTCTCTGCCCGCAAAGTCTTCAGAGCAGCAGCCTTTTCTGTGGCAGGTCAGGGCTGAAAATCCTCTCTCGAACTTGGTTTGTCCTGGGATTGAGAAGAGCCATAGCCCATTGACTATATATACACTTAAATACACTAATGGTATCCAACATGTCATTGGAAAATAGTTTTGGATTGAATGTTCACATGGCAGTGATGGCCATTGTCTCCCGCCCCCGCCCCCAATCTTTCACTTTTTCATTTTTCACTTCAATTCCCTTTTAATTCCTATACCTCCTCCCTACTGTACAGAAGGCGGCTTACAGCAACAAAACAGAAGTGACAAAGAACACACACACACACACCTTATAATAGTAAGTAGGCTAGGGATTGCTCCATCCTTCTCTTGTTTCTCTCCCATCGCCCCTAATTTTCTTTTGGGAAGAAGAAAAGGTGTGTTCACACAGGGGGACTCTTGATTCTTCTCCATTCCTCTCTCCCCCCCCTCCATTTTCGTATGGATGCCTTATGCCCCTTGCTGGGAATGACAAGTGGGGGAAGAGTGCTGTTCTGCACAGGTCCTGCTGCTGAGCTGCCCACTGTGAGTGCAGGATATGGGGCAGTACACTACAGATGGGCATTCCAGCCCTGCAAGAAAGCTCAACTAAGCTGGGGTTGCTGTGCTTCCTTCCCTCTTCTCCACTTCATTCCTTCACGGTTCTCCCCATTGGAGCTTTGCAGGATGACTCTTAGGGGGGAAAGGCAGAATTCTAGCCTAAACCTCTTGCAGTTTATAGGAAGCAGGTAAACTTGTTTTGGTTTCTGTTGAGTCCATAAGGTGTATTAAGGATTAGGTGCTTTTTTCTTGGGATTCTGTAGAACTGGAGCGCTTTGGAAGCCATTCCTCTTTTGAAAGGGCATTGCATAGCAGTGTTGGATGTAGCTGCAGTTCCTTATTTCAGAATGCTTCTGTTTTCTTAATGTCTGACAGAATCAATTTATACCCAGCTATTATGTGTAGACACCAAAGAGAGTCTCCTTTTGAAAATTGGATTTGGCCAGCCAGACTTTTGGGGGGCCTGAAGGGAAGGTTGGGTTTCATTAAAGACTTGTTGGGATGGGCACCTCAAGAATTGTGTTGGTCAAAATAGTTAAAGTGCTTCTTAATGTGGATTTGCAAGGTGTATTTGCAAGGGATTGCAGCTTTGGGTTTTCCTACTGAGAGCTGTAAAGTTTCTCCATTTGTGAGCACTTCAAAAAGTCTGGGTGCCATTTTTTGTGCCTGGTTGACTCTCAAGGATTCAGGAAATGTTTGTGCTTTGAAGTCTGGTTAGTATATGTTATGGTCAGACAATATGTTAAGGAGTGTAACAATAAAGAGTAGAGTATTTTGAAAATCCAAGTATGGTACCAATATTTTTATTGCAAACGCCAAATTAAACATGTATTAACAATTTCTGTTAAAATGTGATATTAACAATGTCACTTATGTGAATTGCGTATTAGTCATGCTTATAAATAAAAAGTGTTACTGACCCTCCAAATGGCAACTAGACAGTCTGTTTTGGCACCCACAACCCAGGTCCCAGGAGCCATTTGGCTCCTAGCTTTTCTATCCCAGTTTCTAACACTGGGAGGCAAGTATGTATTTCAAAATAGAAATATGTGGTGGAGAAAAAGCTCTAAATATTAAGAAGTTATTTACTGAAGCACAAAATTCCATGGTTTGAATAAGATACAGGTGAAAGTTAGAAATTCCTTCCCTTTCATTTGTTTTTTTCTTGTTAATCCTGTGAACTGTCCTGAGACCTGCGGGTATATGGCGGTATACATTTTTTTTAAAAAAACTATCTTGTCTTAACAGCAACTCTTGTTCCGTTTTTTGTTTCGCACTTGTTGCATTGCATAATTTGATTTTTTTACTATTGTGTTCCTCAAAGACAGCGTTTCTGTCGAGCTCTGAGTTCTAACCATTAGAGCCACTATGCCCACACCTTTTCTATAAGGCTACTGTATCTGTGTTGAACTTGTGTATTTTCTTCAACATGTAGTAATCTCCAGTTGAAATTTTGTCTGCTGTGGCTATTTTGAGAGCTGGTGTACAGTGACTAAGAACTGTGAACCAGGTCTCTGGTTAATATATTTATTCATCTATGAATTTCCTATTTGACGTTAGGTCAGGCATGGGAACCTGTTGATCTCGCAGAGTGTACTATAACTCCTACAATTCCTAACCATTGCTCATTCTTGCTGGGGCTGATGGGGTGGAATATCCTCTGGAGGATAGATGGGATGTAAGAAGGCATTGTTTTCCATTCTTCGCTGCAGTTGGTGCTTGTACCACTGCTTTTGTTTCTCTGCAGTTCATCTGATTCTCCCAAAACCCAGTGTTTGTTGTGATGAAATTATGTAGCTTATTTAATTTATGTAGTTATTCTCATTGTTATTTGGTTCTTTCAATGCAAAAGAAACAATGCAAATTGGGGAGGGGGAGAGGAAGTAATCAATTATGTAGCATTTGCAGACTCAACCCAGCAACAGCAGTGAATGCTGATCGTATTCGCTGGTTTGATTTCTGTTCCAGACATGGGATGAATAAGTGGCCATTTCCGCTCCTGTTTCCTTTTTTTGACATCCCTACTGGAGGACCTCAAATTCTTCATCTTTGCTCACTGTAGGCAAACTACTCTCTTTCAGTAGTAGATAGGTAGCCGTGTTGGTCTGCCATAGTCAAAATAAAAAAATTCCTTCCAGTAGCACCTTAAAGACCAACTAAGTTAGTTCTTGGTATGAGCTTTCGTGTGCATGCACACTTCTTCAGATACACTGAAACAGAAGTTGCCAGATCCTTCTATATAGTGAGAAGGTGGGGAGGGGTGTTACTCAGAAGGGTGGTGGGAATGGGAGATAGGCAGATAGCTGAGAGAGCCTCTTGACGACGCTTAACGACTGTAATAGGTCTTACAGGAAAAGGCAAGGGGTGGGAAGGTGAGAAATGGTTTAGTTATTCTTATCTCACTATACATAACTAAACCATTTCTCACCTTCCCACCCCTTGCCTTTTCCTGTAAGACCTATTACAGTCGTTAAGAGTCGTCAAGAGGCTCTCTCAGCCTCAGCTATCTGCCTATCTCCCATTCCCACCACCCTTCTGAGTAACACCCCTCCCCACCTTCTCACTATATAGAAGGATCTGGCAACTTCTGTTTCAGTGTATCTGAAGAAGTGTGCATGCACACGAAAGCTCATACCAAGAACTAACTTAGTTGGTCTTTAAGGTGCTACTGGAAGGAATTTTTTTATTTTTACTCTCTTTCAGTTGTTCTGTTTGTTTCTGCAATATAGAAATGACAACACTGACATACCTTAAAGAATTACTGCAAGGATTACTGACAACGTATGTGAAATGCTTTTATGTAATTACTTATTAATAAATAAATGCTGCATGTAACCATGGCAGGGTGTGTGCGTGTCCTCTGTAGTTTTCAGAGTTCATGCAGTTTTCTGCACAGATGTAATACACATATGTGAAATGCGTGAACTAGCCATTGGAATCCAGACAGTGTTCAACTTCCTGTCTGTCACCTCCCTCCCCTTTCCAACAAAACTTAAAATTCCCCAAGAGAGTGCCTACTGATCCTATCAAAAGATGACTGGCAACGGCCTTGATAGATTGTTCCTGTGGGGAATTGCCTGCCTCCAAGCCCTGTATCCTAGAGAGTCTTGCCAAATGTAGTTCAGAAATCAGCTTCTCCTTATTTGTGTGTTCTGCCTCGTAGTGAATCCACTTCTGTCAGAAAATTAATCTTCCCATTTGCCAATGTACATTTTAATAGTAGTAGTAGTAGTAGTAGTAGTAGTAGTAATCATCCAGTAGGGGAGGTCCTGTGCTGCGTTTGTTTTTTCTGGAGTGGTCTCTGGTGCATGGTTCCCCCCAGGCCCCGGGGGCCTGCTCTTTTCATGCTAGCCAGGGCCCGGTAGGCTCGGGGTGTGATTCCTTGTGGCCTCCCTGGTCCTCCCAGGACCCTCCTACCTCTCTCCCTTGGTGGCTGCAGCAGTGACAGCGGCAACGGTAACACCAGTGTACATTTTGAAGAAAATTGTTCAGTATCTGGCAGTGATTTATTGTATTTTTTGCCTGTTTTGCTTTCTTTTAGTGAACTACATGTTAACATTTTTATTCATTTTTATAGCTCAGATAATGATTGCGCAAATATGTGACATACTATTTGCTTTGTGACTTTTCTTTGTCTCAGTTATCTAATAATCTTTTAACACATTCTTTTTCAAAAGTAAACCATATTGCAAATGCAAATTGCTTCTCCAAAGGGAGAAAAAAATGATAAAAACTTTCAAAATACGCAGAAGTCATTATGTTCTCATGTATCCTTTGCTTTTCTCTACTTCCTGTCCTGCTGTTATATGGCTTTTTGTGTTGTACAGTCTCTTAGATATCGTATTTAGGATTGCATTCTGAAGTCAAATAAGAGTTGTGATTATGCAAAACACTTTGGGTGAGAGCCAATGTAATGTTAGTATATGAAGTGAGAGAAGAAGCATTGTTGCAGAAGTAGCAGAACAGGGCAAAAAAGTATATGATTCATCACTTCTGCATCACTTCTACTGGCCCAGGCTACCCATTGAATTTGACTGTTGCACTGTGTTAAGAATGGGGTTCTAAGTAGCAGAATGGCTATTTTTGCTTCTGGGCTGCAACAATTGGATCTTGCCCATAATGTACACAAACAGTAAAGCTGAAGTTTTTTTAAAAAATAGAATTGTGGGTATTATAAATATTGGGTACAGTATGCAGACTCACGTAGACAGAGAGGGTTGTGCCATAAGGAGCTTACAGTCGAAGTGAATCTAGCAAGGGAAAGCAGGAGTGAAGGGTCACAATATGAGTATTTACATGTGCTTAGGCTTGAAATTGGTGATATCACTCACATGAAAATTTGACGTTGCCAAAACATTTGGACCATTGGACTACTTACTGAGTACTACATACTTAACAAGCCATGGCTTTCTAGGATCTCAGCCAGAATGCAAGGAAGTGTGTCTCATAGCCTGGCAGGGTAGGTTAGGAGGCGGCTTTCCACCATAAGAAACCCCTTTAGCCAAGGGGTGAAGAATCTCAGACCCTTTGGCTTTCTGGCCCTCAGCATTCTTTCTGAGTCAGGTCCCCTCTCCAGGCCTCATCCCTCATAAGCACTCCTCAGGTGCTTTTGCCAGGCTAGAGTGTACCTTAGAACTGTTATGTTGCTTGTTGTACAGAGGAAAGAGGCGCATCCATTGCTTTCACCCACTTTTGTCTTCAGCCTTGGACACCACTGATATGTGGTCCTGTGAAGGTTCCCCATGAGAGAATGAGACCCTTGGGCTGAAAATAGTTCCCCACCCCTCGTCAACTGGAGGTGCCAGAGACTGAACTTGGGATCTTCATGCAAAGCATATACTCCACCTGAGCTATTGCTGCTCCACTTAAGAGCCCAACTAGTTGCTTATAAATTAATATGACTACAGTGGGGTTGACGCCTGGATTTTTAAATATTTTCAAAGCATTTCCTTATTGAAGTATGTTAATGAATGAATCTTTACAAGCACTGCCTTTCACGTTGGGTTTTGCTCATTGAGATCAAGGACACTTTTCTTTTAAAAGGTGCTTAAGTTGTTTATGAAACCAGTTGTGTGCTGATACTTGTGTCTTTGCTTTCAGTGGTAGTCTTCTCTGTCACCATAATTATGCAGACTTGATTGGAGAGACTGTGGTTAATAGAATTCTATGGCTTGTGTAAACGCAGCAGCAATAATTTATTGAGACCTTCAGGCTTCTCAGTCTTGGTAAAGCAAATCCAATACTTTAAACTTTTATAAAACAAACAAAACAAAACATTGTCATAGTATAATATGTTACAACTTAAGTGTTTAGCATGCTGCAGAATGGTTTAAAATAGCTGTTGCTCCCTTTTGATTACAGTAGAAGCAAATTTCCAACATTTATTCAGATACTCATGGTTGATGTCTTCTGTGGAATTCTGTGATCTGACTGTTAAAGCAAAGTGTTAAATATAGTATTGCCCCTATGACTAATTTCATAGCTTAACTGGAGATGAACCATCTGGATATGCATTAAACTAAACCAATGTTCAGATTTTTTTATGATGAAGATATAGAGATTGAAATATCACATTGCAAATTAAAGGTGATTCTCTCCTTGCCACCCCGTATTTTTTGTTCCTATTATGCATGCCAAGAAATCATTGGCTTATATATCTTTCCCCCCGCTTACATATTTTCTCTTTCAGTAGATAAGATTTAAGCATTATTAGGGTGTATGTATGTGTGTTCGTGTTCCTCTCAGTAATGTATACTGTGTTGACATGAGAAGATAGAGTCATGAAGGGTAAACTATGTAGATCTGCCCTAAGTAATCAAATGGAAAGGAGGAATAAAAATACAGTGGTACCCCGCAAGACGAACGCCTCGCGAGACGAAAAACTCGCAAAACGAAAGGTTTTTTCGTTTTCGAGTTGCCTCGCAAGACGAATTTCCCTATGGGCTTGCTTCGCAAAACGAAGCTTGCCCCGGGGACAGCGGGTCTTCTCTTTTGAAGCAAGGGGCGGCCGGGAGATCGCTTCTCCCCACCGCCCCTTGCTTCAAAAGAGGTCCGGGGGCAGCGGGAAGCGCTCCCGCTGCCCCCGGACCTCTTTTGAAGCAAGCGGCTGCAGAGAGAAGCGATCTCCCCGCAGCCGCTTGCTTCAAAAGAGGTGCTCCCGCCCCCCCACCCCGCTTCGGAGCAGCGTTCCGAAGCGGGGTGGCTGGGGCAGGTGTTCCCACCCCCCGCCCGGCTTCGGAGCACGGGGAGATCGCTTCTCCCCACCGCCCCTTGCTTCAAAAGAGGTCCGGGGGCAGCGGGAAGTGCTCCCGCTGCCCCCGGACCTCTTTTGAAGCAAGCGGCTGCGGGGAGATCGCTTCTCTCTGCAGCCGCTTGCTTCAAAAGAGGTCCGGGGGCAGCGGGAAGCTCTCCCGCTGCCCCCGGACCTCTTTTGAAGCAAGCGGCTGTGCTTCTCCCCGCAGCCGCTTGCTTCAAAAGAGGTCCCGGACCTCTTTTGAAGCAAGCGGCTGCGGGGAGATCGCTTCTCTCTGCAGCCGCTTGCTTCAAAAGAGGTCCGGGGGCAGCGGGAGCACTTCCCGCTGCCCCCGGACCTCTTTTGAAGCAAGGGGCGGTGGGGAGAAGCGATCTCCCCGTGCTCCGAAGCCGGGCGGGGGGTGGGAACACCTGCCCCAGCCACCCCGCTTCGGAACGCTGCTCCGAAGCGGGGTGGGGGGGCGGGAGCACCTGCCCCAGCCGCTGGGCTTCGTAGCGCTGCTGCGAAGCCGGGCGGGGGGTGGGAACACCTGCCCCAGCCGCCGGGCTTCGTAGCGCTGCTGCGAAGCCGGGCGGGGGGGTGGGAACACCTTCTGAAGGCGGGCGGGGGGCGAAAGTCTTTGTCCCCCCCCTGCCTGCCTTCCCAGGGGCTTTTAAATCGCTTTTAAGGGGCTTTTAAGTCCTCCGCTGTCCGGGGCGATTTTAAAATGCCGCCCGCCAGCATTTTAAGATCGCCCAGACAGCAGAGAAGTCCTCCGCTGTCCCAGGGTTTTTTAAAATGCTGGGGGTGAGAAGAAAAGCCCTTGTCCCCCCCCCCCCAGCCTTCAGAAGAGGTCCAGGGACAGACTGTCCCCGGACCTGGTCTGAAGGCGGTTTCCCTAGGAACGCATTAATTGATTTTCAATGCATTCCTATGGGAAACCGTGCATCGCAAGACGAAAAAACCGCAAGACGAAGAGTCTTGCGGAACGAATTAATTTCGTCTTGCGAGGCACCACTGTAACTAGATTGGAGATTAAGGCCGTGTTTCTCAAACATTATAACCTGTATTGAGAGAGAGAGGGTGAGGGGTTTGGATAATTAGAAGCATCTGAAGTATTCATTAATTATCCAAACAAACAAAAACACAATTCCTTCCTAGTATGTTTGAACTTGTAGGAATTGTCTGCTTTTCTTGTGCAGAAAAATAGCTCTTAACGTTTTTTAAAAAGGTAATCAAGGGCAGCTTTTTTATTTAAAAAAAGGGCTGTGGCCTGTGTGATATCCCCTGTTTACTTTTGATGAGTAAAGCCAATGCTGAAAAGTTAATTCACTGATCAATGACACTAACATTGATTGGCCCAGACAACTTTGTGTGTCTTTTTCAGTAACAACACAGTGACAACAGGCTATTCATCTTATCTAAAATGTTACATGTATAATAAATTTGTTTCTTTAAAAAATATACTTGTTCTTTTATAAACATACAAACAGTAAACATAACGGATCATTCTGATAGAAAGTAGCAAGAAATCAGTATCATTGATGTATGGACAAGGTCATTACAATAAGGTGGTGCAAGGAAATAGGTCTGGGAGATATATTTGTTTTTTGCCTTTTCGTTATGTGTAGACACACTGTAGTCAGTGTATCTTCCTAAAACTGAAAAACTTTCTGAACAGATAAGTTTTGACTTCAGCAAATCATTTTATTGCTTAATTACATACAATGGAAATAGCTTTGCTTAAACTTGCAGAATTCTATTCCCTTCCCTCAGGTGGCTTACTGACTGGTCTGGGTAAGAGGGCACAGCCTTGCTGTGTATCTTACTAGTATTTGGATGGTAATTGACTTTATTCCTTTGATAGGAAATGTGGAAGTGTACTACTTTTATGTGTTGAAATGTCTAAAAACAAATTATTATATATGATAATTGATAAATGCTATCTACTATATTCATTAACTTTGTTTTCAAAGAAATGCTGTATCTTAGCTTTGAATAACAAAACACTTGATAGCATTATATGGAAACAAGGAAGAAAGTATGGTAATTTCCCACATGCGGAACTAATAAGGAAATGTTTTCAATACCACATGCTGTATTTGTGTTCTCTGTATAAGAGAATACCGATAGGAGTAGTACAAGAGTAATACCTGGATCAGATGGTTAGTGACTTTGTTTGAGAATCTGTTAAACTCTAGAGCAGAATAGTTCTGTGTTACCTTTGCCCACTAATGTTTAATCGCGTTAGAGGCCAGAACTTACGGTATGTTGGCTTATGTCAAGGGCAAAGCAAGTGCAGCAGACACAAATCCTTCAGGCTGTTTGATTCATAGCTGACCGAGTGGCATTAAGAGAAAGCTTTCCGTTTTGTAAGATACTGGTTGGGATCCAGAATGCTACGGCAGAAATTCATGTTTTCGGATGGGGCATTAACTAAGGGTTTATGTTTCTCAAACAGCAGCCTCTTTCCCCAGGTCACATAGGAAACCACTTTTGAAAGTGTAGTTTGTGATAAGTTATAGGAATCTATTGTTCAGAACCCACTGCACATAAAAATAACCATGTTGGATCCCAACTGCTAGATTAACTAATGCAGATTGATTTATGCACTTATTTGTAATGTGCATAAACAAATCCATTATTGTTACAGATACTGAAATAATACACAAAGGGTGTGGTGGTAACAGCTGTGTTCACCTCGGTTGCAGCTGAAAGGAATTCTCTCTGGATCAGGCGTGCCTGTAGCATCTTGTGCCATGAACTAGAAATGCCTCTTACTGGCTGTTGTCTTGCGGTTCAGATGGAGATCTTGTTGTGCTAAAGCTATGAAAGTTCCTGTAACTTTGATGTGATAATCTTTCACTATTCTTGGTGTCAAATTTGCTGCAAAATGCCATGATGAATGATCTTCCAAGACTATATTATTGTAGAACCTGATCTGTGAATTCTCAGGACTAGTGTGTTGTTGCTTATGTTTTTATATTCTCTGGTAATGATGTCATTCAAATTAGATAATATCAAATAGAAGTAAAACCTATATTAAGTGATAAAGAGAAATGGTAATACTCCTGCAATAAGTGGAATTATTTAAGGGGAAATTGTTTAGTGTATAGACTATAGCAGAGAGATGCTGGCACCCATGTACACTAGAACAACTGCATACAGGAACAGTGTAATTTGTTTTATTAAATGGACTACCTCTTGAGTTTCAAAGAACTCATAGCAAAATGTTAGGATGGGGGAGAAATGACTGGTGAAAAGTATTATAAAACACGGGTAGGGAACCTCAGACCTGGGGGCCAAATGTAGCTCCCTGGGACTCTGTCCCAAGGCCCCACCCTTCACCAGCTCTGCTCCATGCCTTCTCTGAGTGTTTTTCCCTGACTGGAATGTAGGATATTGCTTGCCTGGGTGAAGAAGGGTGTGTGTACAAACTCTGGCTTTTGAATGACTTCAGGTTAGGTAAGAGTTTCATCTATTGCTCTGCCCACTTTCTTCTCTGGCCTTGCCTACCACTGGCATTTGTCTCCCAGAAAGTTGCCCCTGGAGGAATATGGACTTCGGGCTGAAAAAGCTTTGACAACAAGTGGGAAACCTGTCTGATAGTCCTTAATATGGTAATTCAGGAAGCTCTTTGCAGACTGACTGACAATGCAGCTAAGTCCCAGTGCATTCAGTGGGACTTATTCCCAAATGAGTATGTGTACGTTTGCAATTTAACTTATCCCAAATTGCCTCAAAGCCCCATGACAAATAAACTGTGCCCATTCTCGCTCTGAAAATGCAAATCTCAGCAGTTTTCTGAATGTACCTATAGCACTAACTCAGGGATTCATCCTTTGAAAGATAAAGAGCAGAAGTAAAGAAAAATATGATAGTTCTTACATTAGCCAAGATAGAGATTAACTTTAGATGACTGATTAGTATGTATGCTTCTTTTCTTTTAGTGGTCAATGAAAGTATCTACCCAAGAGTGATTTGCAAAGTTTTAAGCGTGACAGTTTCTCAGTCCAGAAATTGGGAAGCCCATGAGACAGATATGTATGGGCTCTACCAAAAGGTCTACGTGAGTCTTTTGATGGTACATGGGAATATGCACCCTCATCTGAGGCCATGAGCTATTTGTCCCTTTCTCCAGTTCTAGATAGGTTCAAGTGATGCCAGTGGCTTTATAGCTGTCAAAATGAGAATGTGGCTCTGGTCTTTCCTATGTGTTCATGGAAGGATGGAGTCCAGGAAGATCTGTGAAAAAGCTTAAACTGTATGTGCCTAGGTAGTGCTTGGTGATGACCACAAATAGCCATCTGTTCAGTGCGCTATAATAATATCCCCGATTCATAACAATTTGTGACTGAAATATTTAAGGAAATTTTATGTCGCACCTAGGCTTTAATTATAATTTAGTCTTCAACCCACATGTTACAGCATAAATGTACATGCTTTATTATAGTTAGGAAGATGCATATATGTACAACTCTGATTTATGGCAGGTGTGGAGACCAATCTTGCATAGACATCTCTGACAGTAAAACTTAAATGAATTCTACCTGGTCTTCTCAGTATTGTAGTTGTGCAAGATGGGTACTTGTCTAGTCTGATACAATGTCTGATACAGTGTGAGCAGTCAAACCAGGAAGGCATTTAACCAATTTCCCATGTCATCAGAGCCTGTAAACTATAGTTAATCAGCTTCAGAACAAGCCAGAATCCTAATTCACTGTTTGAAGGAGATTTTGGATTGTTTTGAAGCTGGTAACAATGACTATCAATTTGGATGAAAACTGATGCAAAAGATTGTTGATGGAAACCTGAACTACTTAATTAAAAAAAAATTATTGCAGTCCTAAGTGCATTTACTGAGCTCAGTGAGACATACTCTAGTTAGCATAAATGGGCAGGAATTTAAGACCTAAATTTGTTGCTCAACTCAGAATGTTTTTTCTGCTTTTTGTTCTGTTATGGCTAATAACTGAACAAAATTATTATTACCCACTTTAGCAGAGGCATGCTTACGATAGTATCAAATGTGTCTTTTCTCAGTCTCTTGGGTTGTTGAGCTTTTGCTGTCAACAGAAGATTTTTGTTTGTTTGTTTCTCTTGTCAAGCCATCATGTTTATATATTTAATGGAGATTAACCATAGAGAATTACTCCTCTGCTTGTCCTGCTCTGTGGTGCAGCAATGCTTGACTGAAATGTAAGAAAAGGTGAGGTTCAAGCTGTACTCTGGGAAACACAGAACTCTGAGGTTGCTGCAGCAATGAACAGGCTGAAACTGAGCCCTTGTATAGGAATAGCAGCAGGTGCAGCATGATTGTTAGCAACCCCTATGTTGGAAGTTGCTGCTTGATGTAAAGGGGTCCAGCCTCCTCCAGTAGTTTCTAACTGTGATACAGAAGTGGAGGCACAAGTTGTCATGGGTCTTCTATAGTGAAGCCCTTGGAGCCAGAGGATGCCAGTGCCACATCCTCTGTCTAGAGGCAGGGGGTGCTGGTCCTGCAGCTTCCTTGGGTAGAAGCACTTCTACATGCCCTTCTCCTTCAAGTTTGGAGTCCTTTCCACCACCACCTGATTAAGAAGAATCTGACTTCTGGTCAGAGGCGGAGTTAGCGGCTCCGGCACCCAGAGTGGTGCACATGCTGTGCCTGCAGGGCGGGGTTAATCGCCCATGGTGAGTGGCGAGTGTCCCGGGGGCGAGGTGCTGCCCGTGGTGAGCATCCCAGGGGGGCCATGTCACCCCCCCAGGGATGACACCTGGGGCAGAACACACCCACCGCACCCTCCTTCCTCTGCCAGTGCTCCTGGTCCCTGACACAAGTGTGTGTGTGTGTGTGTGTGTGTGCCACTGGAGAAACCATGATATGCACCAAACAGCCTGGAATCCGAAGCATTTCCTGAGTAGAAGTCTGATCAAATTGGAGCACTTCACTTCCAAACTAAACCAGAGCAGATCTGAAAACTATTCCAAGATGATTGAGAAAGAAGAGAGGAGAGAGAATGAATTTTAAAAAATTGCAGAGAAAACAACATTTTGATTTTTATCTAAATGAGAATGAATTTAGAAGTTCTCAGATGATAATTGCAAGTTCATCAATACCAGTCTTTTTGTCATAGTAAGGGCTTGGAAAACCCATTCATACAACCCAACAATACTTAGTTAGATTGGAAATAAAATTCCAAAGGAATTTCCTCTCCAAATTTGAGATTTTTCTGTACAGTCACAGTAATTGTTTCAATTACCCTCTCCCCCAAAATTACCAATGTCGGACATTGTATTAACATGTGTTTTAAAGAAGCATTGTTCATGCCTATTACATCTCCATCAGCTAGATGTCTTAAATAAAGGTAAAGGTAAAGGTACCCCTGCCCTCTCGGGCCAGTCTTGCCAGACTCTAGGGTTGTGCGCCCATCTCACTCAAGAGGCCGGGGGCCAGCACTGTCCGAAGACACTTCCGGGTCACGTGGCCAGCGTGACATCGCTGCTCTGGCGAACCAGAGCCGCACACGGAAACGCCGTTTACCTTCCCGCTTGTAAGCGGTCCCTATTTATCTACTTGCACCCGGGGGTGCTTTCGAACTGCTAGGTTGGCAGGCGCTGGGACCGAACGACGGGAGCGCACCCCGCCGCAGGGATTCGAACCGCCGACCTTTCGATCGGCAAGCCCTAGGCGCTGAGGCTTTTACCCACAGCGCCACCTGCGTCTTAAATAGCCCTTTCCTAAACATAGTGGAGTCCAGAAAATTCTAAGTACAGTCGTACCTTGGAAGTCAAACGGAATCTGTTCCGGAAGTCTGTTTGACTTAAAAAATGTTCAGGAATCAACATGCGGCTTCCAAATGGCTGCAGGAATCTCCTGCAGCCAATCAGAAGCTGTGTCAGACGTTCGGGTTCCAAAGAACATTCGTATACCGGAACACTCGCTTCTGGGTTTGGGGTGTTTGGGAACCAAAATGTTTGAGTCGCAAGGTGTTTATCAACCAAGGTAGGACTGTTATTTTTTTGTTGTAAGAGTCTTAGTCTAAAGTCCAGAGAAAGTCCTTGTTATATAGAATTTAGCACAGTTACCCATTGCTTTTCCCTCCTAAAATGGTTACTCTATAGCCTTTCCAGGTTTCATTATAGAATGTAGCCTAATAGCCTTAAATGGCCTCTTTCAGTTGTCTCCGTGAGTAAAATGACAACCTGCAGCTTAAGGTTGCACTCCAAGCCAGGGAATTGTCAAGTCTCGTAATAAATGAGCTGAGAAGGCATTAAATATTTTAACATTTCATGGTGATACAAGATAAAGCTTGGGATTTTATCAGTGCTATTGTGTTATGCCTGAGTGTCCTAAATCTACAGTTTGGTTGTGAACAAGAAAAATGGGCACAAATATTATAGATCAAATAGTTCAAAACTAGCAAGTGAATACTGGCAGACTATAATCCTAGTGGATAACTAACTATGGTAGTAGCCAAAAATCTTTTCCACTGGGAATGTTCCAAACACAGTCCAACACTTTTGTATGCTTTCTTATACTAGAGCTTGGATAATATGACTGCATATATATGTCTGTGTGTTTTGTCAGTCAGCTCTGGTGTCTGTCAGTGTAGGCCTGTGTAAACAGAGTATTAATTCAAATTTGAAGTCATTAACTTGGCTGTTGAAATAATGCTGTCATATTTGAGGAACAAAAGTACAACACATAGACTGACACAGCTTCAGTTTGAATAAAAGCCCTCTTTCATAATAGAGTGTGCTGTTAACTCTGCTACCTTATAATCTGTGTAGTTGATTTTGCCTGAGATTCAAAACTCCTTGGTATAGTGTTTCTTTAGGTGTAAAGTTGTAAAATATAGTTGAAATGCAGACTGTAAAGAACAATTGTTTAAGGACAGAAATATTCTGTTTGTTCTAGCATACAACTTGTAGAATATCTTTTGAATGGGCAGGATAACCCTGTTACAGGTTGTATTGATAGAACCATTTGCCATCCACTGACTTAGACATTCACTCTTTCCAATTAGCTAAGTACTCCATACCCCCGTTTTTCAAAAGCCAAGCCATAGACCCCCTATTTTGAAATTTTCTCTGTGGTAATTTTTGTTATGTTAATGGTGCCACAGACCCCCTGTGTCCACAGACCACCAGTTGGGAACCACTGTTCAAGATGAAGAACAATACACTTCAGTTGTGCTATATCTTTGTGGAGCAACTGTTGGGAATTGTTTTTGATCAATCAGTTTAATAGCATAACAGTTTGGAAGGCTTTTCTTTCACAATGTTTCTCCCAGTGGACAGAGGTAGAAAGTGGAGTCCCCCAAGGATCCATATTGGGACTGGGTTTTTTTAAACTTGTCCAGAATTAGGGGTGCCAAGTAAAATGCAAGGAAGTGTAATTTCACATTGCTGCTGCTGCTGGCATTGGTCTGTCTTGGGAGACAATGGAGGAATGCACCAGTGTGGGTGTGGGTGTGAGGTCAAGCTGTTGGATGTTGCAGCTACCCTCATTCTGACCATAGGGTCATATTGGACAGCTAAATGAAGCTATTAGCCCAGCTGCTGCAGTTTGTGGAATCTGATATGAAGTATATCTGAAATTGATATAAAGGGGAAATTGGAAGGTTAAAGAGTTTCTTGAACTGCATAGCTGTTGATTACTCAATGTGTAGACCTCAGAATGCATTTTCACTCCAGTCGTTTTCATATAGTAGAAAGTGCTTGTTACTAAAGATGTTGCTGTCAGGATTAAAATGCTGACCAAAGTTAATGATGTGGTAATAGCGTAGAACTAGGACTTGGGAAGCAATCAGATTTCAACTCTGTCCCAGATTTTGTCTGTGACCTTGGGCAGTGCATGCCGATCCTTAATTTCATTGGCCTGTATGGGTGGTTGTGCAGCATTGCATTGAATTACAGCTTTCAGTAAGCTGGAAGCGTTAGACATGCAAAAACATTTTTGGCAGGTGAAATTCAGCATGGAATCTCAGTTATGCATGCTCGTGGGAGGAAGGACACAATTCTCCATACTTGGAGTTTGCTTCTTTGTTATGCAAGCATTTAAAGCAGCTTGCTCTTAAAAAATGATTCCATGGATCTTTCCCTAAACTCTAACATGGTTTATTGAATAACAAAGGGGTTGCTCTCAGGCAGTTGAAGAAAGTGAATAATTAACAAGTATATCCCTAGCTGCATGTGAAATAAACTGTTCCGCAGGGAAAATCCTCTCAGTAGTGCTCTGAGGAAGCCCAGGAGGAGTGCACTTTAGAAGTCTGGGTTCAGTTTGTATTTCTGATGCATTTCTTTGCTGCCTCACTTCATTGCACTCTACAGATAGCTTCGTTTCATTAAAAGGGACAATAGATTAGGTTATAAAAATGTCTAATACATAGTCAAATGGGACCACAATAACTTCTGCCCTTATTTCATGGTCTAGGTTTTTTTTTTTAATGATATAGGCAGTTCAATCAGGCACTGTTAAGGGACAAGATCAAATAGGAATGGTGCAAATGACCAGTGGGAACGGGGGATGGGACACTGTAGACCTGGTCATCCAAGAATCTCATGAAACCACAGAGGTTTTGCTACTTTATTGGGTTGTCATCATTTTTGTTTTTATTATGTATTTTCTGTTTTTTATATTGTGATCTTATGTTGTGAATCACCCTGAGATATATGGGTATAGGGCGTAGTAGTAGTAGTAGTAGTAGTAGTAGTAGTAATAATAATAATAATAATAATAATAATAATAATAATAATAATTAATAATAATTTTATCTAGCCCATCTGGCTGGGTTTCCCCAGCCACTCTGGGCGGCTTCCAACAAAAGATTAAAAATACACTAAAATGTCAAACTTCCCTAAGCAGGGCTGTCTTCAGATGTCTTCTAAACGTCAGATAGTTTATCTTTTTGACATCTGATGTCACCATCATCAAGTAGTATATAAATTTTGTTAAATTAAAAAAACAACAACCTGAACTTAAGGCTGTTGTAGGTTTTCCTCTTTATTCACCTTTGTATCCTGGCTTTTAGTCTCTTGCAGATCCCCATATAGCATACATGTGGCTCCCAGGCACCATCCATTTAGGCACAAACAACTTACTAGACATCTTTTTAGCTTCAGCCTTATGTAACTTCAGGCTGTACTCAGGGACTCATGTGTAATCTGTTGACTGATTTTTCCCCCTGGCTGTTTGAAATTTGAAAGTGAAGCATTTATTCTAGTCCCACCGATGAGAGGCATGGGGGTAGTGAGAAAGAAAAGCAGCATCTTTTAAGTTAGCAGGATAATTTCAATGGCTTAGGACTTAGGTTGATAGTTGGAAAGGTAAAGATGTAGCAGAAAGACTGCCGGCCTTGAAGAAACCAAATCTAGGTATAATGTGACAAACTGCCTTTGGGCTACAGCCTAGCAACTGTCTGGCATTACATAGACAGTAAGGTCATATCTAGGACTGGGCGACATTTGGTTTTCAACATCGTGATATATCACCCTATAAACATTGTAATATACCTACAGGTAAAGGTAAAGGACCCCTGGACGGTTAAGTGCAGGCCTCACCTCGCTTTTCAGGCCAAGGGAGCTGGTGTTTGTCCACAGACGGCTTTCCAGATCATGTGGCCAGCATGACTGAATCGTACTGGCACACAGAGGACTGTGATGAGTGCCAGAGCGCACTGAAACTCTGTTTACTTTCCCGCTGCAGCAGTACCTATTTATCTACTGGTGTGCTTTCGAACTGCTAGGTTTTCAGAAGCCGAGAAAGAGCAACAGGAGCTCACCCCATCAAGTGGATTTGAACCGCTGATCTTCCAACCGGCAAGTGCAAGGGGCTCAGTGGTTTAGACCACAGCGCCACCTGTGTCCCCTTTACCTATGCTGATATATGACAATTTCTGAAATAAGGATGGAGCTATGTAGAGGCATTGGCTGGTTTCACTGTTTTTCCCACATTGCAATTTTAGCATAGCACACACACATCATGATTCACAATATATTGCCAGGTCAAAAATTATGAAACCGGTATCACAATATTGACTTCAAACCAGTTTTGGGTGATATATTGTTATATCTCCCAGCCCTAGTCATATCCTTGTGGTTTTGTATTACCGTATTTTGCGCCCCATAAGACGCTCCGGCCCATAAGACGCACCTAGTTTTTTTGGGGGGAAATAAAGGGAAAAAATTATTTCCCCCCCAGGCGCGGGGCTGGGGCAGCCCAAGCTTCCCCCGACCCCAGCCCGCAAACAGGCAGCTCTCTGCAAGCCGTGGGAGCCCAGCGGTGGTTCCCGCTGCTTGCGGAGAGATCCGCGAAGCCTGCAGGCGCTGGGATCAGCGCGGGCAGGCTTCGGGATGCCGGCAACTCTCCCCAAGCAGCAGGAACGTTCCCGCTGCTTGCGGAGAGATCCGCGAAGCCTGCAGGCGCTGGGATCAGCGCGGGCAGGCTTCGGGATGCCTGCAACTCTCCCCAAGCAGCGGGAACGTTTCCGCTGCTTGCGGAGAGATCCGCGAAGCCTGCAGGCGCTGGGATCAGCGCGCGCAGGCTTCGGGATGCCTGCAACTCTCCCCAAGCAGCGGGAACGTTCCCGCTGCTTGCGGAGAGATCCGCGAAGCCTGCAGGCGCTGGGATCAGCGCGGGCAGGCTTCGGGATGCCTGCAACTCTCCCCAAGCAGCGGGAACGTTCCCGCTGCTTGCGGAGAGATCCGCGAAGCCTGCAGGCGCTGGGATCAGCGCGCGCAGGCTTCGGGATGCCGGCAACTCTCCCCAAGCAGCGGGAACGTTCCCGCTGCTTGCGGAGAGATCCGCAAAGCCTGCTGGCGCTGGGATCAGCGCGGGCAGGCTTCGGGATGCCTGCAACTCTCCCCAAGCAGCGGGAACGTTCCCGCTGCTTGCGGAGAGATCCGCGAAGCCTGCAGGCGCTGGGATCAGCGCGCGCAGGCTTCGGGATGCCGGCAACTCTCCCCAAGCAGCGGGAACGTTCCCGCTGCTTGCGGAGAGATCCGCGAAGCCTGCAGGCGCTGGGATCAGCGCGTGCAGGCTTCGGGATGCCGGCAACTCTCCCCAAGCAGCGGGAGCATTCCCGCTGCTTGGGGAGAGGACCGCGAAGCCTGGAGAGCGAGAGGGGTCGGTGCGCACCTACCGCTCTCGCTCTCCAGGCTTCAGCGAAAGCCTGCATTCGCCCCATAAGACGCACCCACATTTCCCCTTCATTTTTGGAGGGGGAAAAGTGCGTCTTATAGGGCGAAAAATACGGTAATTTCTTGCAGCAAAATTTCAAAAGTTGTATTAATTTCTTGCCGAAAATAGGATTTAATAGGTGAATTCCTGACAAAGATAAAGATCTTGACCTACTTTACCCGGTGGGTTTTGTGGCAAAACATTGACATTGGTTTGCAAGTGAGCTGATGGGAAACTGCTGCTGCTTGTTTTATTTGGAGAAGGGGAGCTGTTAAAAATAAATAAATCCTGTGCTGCGAACATGTGAGTATTTTACCTGTGGTGGAATGTTGTATAGATAGTCATATGTGTTCACGACTGAAATAGTTACTGTTGTTGCAATGGTCATAGGGCATTCAGAGTACATATATATCATACAAAATCATGTGACTGAGAAGTGACTGTTTATCAGATTTCTGCTGAAGCTTGATCTTGGGGCAGTGTGCCATGGGATTTAATGCAGCATATGGCATGCAGCTTCAGTCTCCGGGTTTTCTCTAAATAATATTCAACTGTTTTGGAGAAGTAGCTCAGTTGTAATCATTGTACTTGCTATTTAAGCAAGTGTTTGTGACCACCACTTTGAGCTGTACAGTGCTACTGTACAGATTTTTGACTCGGAACACAGAAATAGCTTTGGGAATATAGCTTTTTGTTGTGTGTAGCACTGCTAGAAAAGATTTTCCCTCCTAAATAGGTCACTGATGATCCCTGAGTTGGGGGAATTGTATGTTATGCAGATTTGAAAGCCATTAAAGGAAGTTTTGATGTACTGAGATAGCTTCAACTGAGATTAAGGAGCAAGAGACTTAGGGAAAACTAAAAATAAACATTTCTTGGAATGTAATGAGGAAGTGCAACAAATAAAACACCTTTAGGTGAAAGATTGCAAAGAGGATAAAAAATAATGCTGAAGTATTTTCAGCATATTCCTTAGTTTTCTCTTTTGAAAGTAAGAATAGGTGATTTTTCTGTTTTGAGTTTCCCATATATTAATTTTTTCTTGAAGTAATTTAATGTTAACTTCCAAATTTTCCACTATTGAACTTCTACCTAGTAAATATAAATGAAGCATGGTAAGCACACCTAATGCTGTGGCAACTTTCAAATATCTCTTTGAATTTGGAGTTGTAAGCATATACTAGGTAGTGAAATTTCAGTGGCTAAGAAGGTGGGGGAGAGTAATTTGAGATAAAGTCTATCATCTGCTTGATATATTCATGGTACCACAGCTATTTCCATGCATCTAAGGATTTTTCCCACTATACAATGCCCCCCCCCCATCCAAAGAAGCCACATGGCAAACAAGTAGCTTATGACTTGACACAAAATAGATGTTGGTGGAATCTACATACATATAAAAAACTGTTCTGAAGATGCTTTTTTAAAAGCGTTTTTTAAAAATGCATTGAATTTTCTATAAGGCTCACCCATCGCTATCTAGTGTCACATTGTATATTGCACCTAAAATACTCTTAAAATGTTTTATTTGCAGCTGTATAGCTGAGTCCTTAGAGAAGCATATGAAGCTGCTACTGAATTCTCAAATAGAATGCTTTAAGGATCTATTTTGTGGAAATAGTATTATTTTCACATGCGATCTTTAAACAGTAGTTCTTGAAAAAACATTTATCAAACTTGGATATTAAGTGTGTATGTAGGACGTACTATTGAAGAGGTATTTAGCTGGCCTTAAGGCTGCTGCAAAAGGGGAATGGCTCCATTTTTGAACGTTTTGGCTCCTGAACTCTGAAAACCTGGAAGTAAATGCTGCAGTTTTTGAACATTTTTCAGAACCCGAACATCTGACGCGGCTTCCACTTGAGTGCAAGAAGCTCTTGCAACCAGTCGGAAGCCGCGCCTCGGTTGTCAAACGTTTTGGAAGTCGAATGGTCTTCTGGAACGGATTACATTCGGCAACTGAGGCTTGACTGTACTAGTCACTTGAGAAAGCCAGTGCAGTTTCACCAAGATGGAAGATGCTGCAGGAGAAATATTCAGAAATGTATGAATCAATCAACAAAATTAATGAAGAGAATAGGATTTAATTTGCATCTTGAAATATTCCACCCACGGCTTTATATTTCCTGTAAACTTTAAGAACTGGGGTGGGAGTGGTGAGTGGCTGGCCAGCGTAAACCCAGGAATATTGACATCGTCTAGAAAAGCTCTTGCTTCTCTCCTCTCATTGCTGTTTACTTCCAAAGCAGTGGGACAAATAAAATTACCCTTATGTGCTCACTGTTAAAAAAAAACATTTAAGTCTGTTTACTAGATTTCCTGTGTCATGAAGTGCTACAAATTCTGATAATTTCTTCCCATTGATTTAATAATCTTGTTGGTGATAGCTGTACCACTCCAGTTCTAGAACAAAACTCTTAATTGTCCTTTCCAAAAATTCTCTCTTCCTATTCTTCCATTGATCACAGGACCTTCCAGCTTTTGTTTATTTAAAAAATCTAGCGCCTTTTATCTTTTATTGCCTCAGCAATGCAAATAAGCAAATAAATCCACAACATGTGTTGGATCACACAACTGCACTACTTATTTGTTGCTTGGATGGTTAAAAAGGAAGAAGTGTTCTCCCATCTTATAAAAGCTTCTCTGCATAGTGGCTGTAGTGGCCATTACTTCCTTTAAACATTTTACAGTGGTGCCTCGCAAGACGAAAAGAATCCGTTCTGTAATTCTCTTCGTCTAGCGGTTTTTTCGTCTTGCGAAACAAGCCCATTGAAGGATTAGCGGATTAGCGCTATTAGCGGCTTATCTGCTGATTGGATCAGCTGATAAGCGGTTTAGCGGCTTAGAAAAAGGGGGGGGGAGAAAAAAAACCCAGCAGGAACTCGCAAGACATTGTCGTCTTGTGAAGCAAGCCCATAGGAAATTCGTTTTGCGAAGCACCTCCAAAACGGAAAACTCTTTCGTCTAGCGAGTTTTCTGTCTTGCGAGGCATTCGTCTTGCGGGGCACCACTGTAAAGTCACTTTCGGAGGCCACCTGTTTTGACTTGGGTCTTCTCCTACTCCCCATAGCTCCAGGCAGCCACTACCCTCTGTTGCATTCAACTATCAGTGATTTTCAAACTTCCCTTTCTAATTGTCTGTCAGAGATGCACTGTGCATTGCAGAGATTTCTTGTGTCATGGTGTTTCATCAGCACTTTATGCTGAGTAGACAGTACACCCTGGATGAATCTTTACCTTCAACTGGTGGGTCAGGTGTGGTCACCCTAATTTGTGCCGCAACAGCATCATTATTGCCAGACAAATGGGTCCACAAATGCATGTTTGTGTTAAAGGTGAGTGGTTCTGAACAGACTACTGCCCCAGAATATACTCCTGTGGCTGCACTTTATTGTTGGGGAAGGTATTGCAGAGAAGATGGCTTTCCATTACTAGTCTTGTTGAAAAATCCTTTAAGATGTTGAGCAACCTCAGAACATTTTGCAAACCACTGTATCAGGGAAGGTCCCACCAGAGCCAGGAGAATGCCAGCATGGTTAACGAGCAGAGTCAAAGAAGCCATTATAGGCAAGAAGGCCTCTTTTAGAAAATGGAAGGCTGTCCATACGAGGAGAGTGAAAAGGAGCACAAATTTTGGCAAAAGAAATGCAAGCAGGCATGAAAGCTACTTGAGAGGGCCATGGCAGTGTAGCTGCAGAAGCTGATTATGGCTGATTCCAGTGGGGTTGCAGACCTGAGATTGAGCAGAAGTGACCAAGGCAGATTCAGTCCCAATCTCTCACTTGTGCTCTTCAAGCGACTTTCTCCTTCAGGTTCATAGAATATCAGAGACCTTCTCCACGGCAAATTGGATCAGGGCTTTCAGTGCGATTAGGGAATGTTGAAATGCAACAGGAAGCCACTATTTGTAGTTCCTGGAGAAAATTGGCAACATTTTTGTTTCAACAAGCTTTTCTAGCCGTATGGGGGTGGGTAGGAGGTGGAAGTGTAAATTTGTGACTTGGGTTTGTATCCCATTTAAAACTATTTTGTTTTTGTTGTACGCTTGTAAATCACCTTGAAATTTATATGAAAGTAAATTCATAAAACCAATAAATGAAATTGGCTAGTTTTTCTGTAAAACTAAGAGAAGACCCTAGATTTTGCTTTAAAAGACATTTTTGTAGTACTTGAATATGTTCTGATAACTAGGGCAAAAGCTTTGGTTTGTGACCAGCTGAGAGCAAAGTAAGATGATGGCAGCAGTCTTATTTGTTTAAAGATCTGTCCTAAGTATGTATAATGCTGTGTGCATGCTAAATGCTTCCCTGCCCACAATTTGGCTCTCTTCAGTTTGCTAGTCTTGCTGTTTGTCATTTTAGCCAAGCTCTGGTGAACTCAGTTGAAGATAACTATTTTGTGGACATCTATGAGGAAGTAAGTGACAAGCAGGGAGGAATTTCAGTTCCCCTCAACCCTTCATCCCATTTCTTTAAAATGCTCTCCTCTGCACACAAAGAGGCAGGACCAGACAGCAGAAATGTGTCATCACTTTTAATAAGGAGAAGAGGCAGTAGTTACTTAAAGGCCCTTGCCCATTCTGGACCTTTCCCCATCAAGCAAGTCCGCCTTGGTTGTTGAGTGCCAGATTAACCCACAAGTAAACAATACTGACCCACAACTTGATTGTGGATGAGAGTGTTGACATGGTGTGCGTTACCCGAGACCCAGTAATATTGATAAAACATCAGCAACTTTAAAAAATATTTGTCTGACTAGGCTAATCTGGAGAAAATTGCTTGTGTATGAAACCTTCATGTTCAGGCTTCTGTGTACATGCACCCCCCTAAAGTCATTTAATTGAAGGCTCACTGACGACTAAGATTATATCTAATTCTAAACTATCAAGGAAAGGAAAATGTAAAAGTTCATAATACACTTCATAGGTCAGAGAATTAATAATACTGTGTTTTGTACAATGTCTTACTAACATATCTTTTTAAATGTGAAGAGAGAATTCTTAAGTGGAAGCTATTTTAGATTCTCTCAAGTTGTGTCCAGTTATGCAAGTTTCACTATTAAGACTAATGTAATAGTGTACAAGTTATTGGGTCAGGAGACAGGGTGTGGTGTATTTTGTGTGTGTGTGTGTGTGTGTACTGCAGGGATTGGTGTATGTTTTGCATTTGCATTCTTAAAAATGCGGCCAACCATTGTAAGGAGAAATTCTGTTCACACTGCCTTCTGCTTGACTACTACTAAATTGCTGTCTTTTTGTTTTAATACAGTATTGTTAACTGAAAGTAGTTTCAGAAGCTAAGTGCTGCATGCAAGCACTGTGTTTCTTGGTACTTCATTTGTAATTGGATGCAAATCTTTTTCTGGATTAAAGTCTTGCCACTTTGCTCTCTCTGAGCATTATCCTCCACTTCTACTTCATCCTTACTCTTTCTTTTAACCACAACACACGTGTGCAATATATAAGTAAAATAATGCATTGAATGGAGACTGTGCATGGCACCAACCATTGTACCAATTCACGAGGCATCATAGAGTGCACGTACAAGTGGCATCATATAGTTTTGTATATTGCCCCGTTAGCGCACATTTTTACTGCTTGCTGTGCAAAAATAATTGTGTCCCTCCAATAACTGGAAGTTAAATGTATTGGACAATGTGTACAATTTTCTGTTCATCATGCTAATATGTTCAAATTTTCCATTATATTCATATTAATCTCAAACTTACACTTTCCCATTTGCGCATGCACACTTTTTTATATACACATTAATTAATGCAAGAAGTTGTGTTTTGTAATTGTGTTCCTGACCTTCCATAACCATCTAGTTAACTATTCCAACAAAAATCCTGTACTCCCTTTTATTGTATTTACATACAAAAATATTTTATCTGACTTTTGTGCAAATGTCTGTATGTTGGTTCATGGCTGTTTCATGAAGGTGATTGTGCATGCCTGGGTTTTTTTTTAGAGATGAGAGAAAACAACCCAGAGCCATCAAAGGAAAACTGTGTTTGGAGAAGCCATGAGGATGAGCACTAAGATCATGATCAACAGGATGGAAATATAATGAACAGATTTTCTGCATTTTTAACCAATGCTGCAGACTACTGAATGCTCATATCCCCTTTTCATTTCTCAGTAATTCTATATCAAACTACTATAAGTGGGGAATGGCATTAGGAGTGAATTGATGCTTCAGAATTTTATAATGGGATTTGTTATTGACATGTTTGTATTATTTTTTGTTTAGAATTTTAAAATATTTGTGAAATTCATTAATAATAATAATAATAATAATAATAATAATAGTATAATTTATTATTTATACCCCGCCCATCTGGCTGGGTTTCCCTAGCCACTCTGGGCGGCTTCCAACAAAATATTAAAATACAATAGTCTGTCAAACATTAAAAGCTTCTCTAAACAAGGCTGTCTTTAGATGTCTCCTAAAAGTCTGGTAGTCGTTTTTCTCTTTGACATCTGTGGGAGGGTGTTCTACAGGGTGGGTGCCACCACCGAGAAGGCCCTCTGCCTGGTTCCCTTTAACTTGGCTTCTCACAGTGAGGGAACCGCCAGAAGGCCCTCGGCACTGGACCTTTGAAAAGCATATGAAAACTGTAGAAATAAATATTACAATGTCATTTTGCTCAATGTAGTCCGGAATTCTGGAATCCATATTGCATGTAACAGTATTCAAGGATATTTGTTTTAGAACTCTTGTGCAGTGTTTTCTGAATTCGTTTCTTTTTATGTATCTTGCATTGCTTCTTGGATCCTTAACTCAGTAGTCTATGCTAGGATTACTTGTTTAGTACTAGTAGAATGGCTGTGCCTGTGTATTACACAGAAAGTACTCTACTCTTAAGTCTTCAGCTTGCTGACATAGAGGTTACATTTCCAGCAGCAGCTGTTGAGGTTGTGGAAATCTAATTAAATCAGTCAAGCTGAAACAGTGGAAATATGAATATTAAGATATGTCAGCATACAGAGGGAAAATAATAGCATTATAAGAGAAGTTTCTTTCAGTGTATATATACAGGGAGCCTCTGAATGAATGCAGTCCTAGGGCAACTTTACATGTGATTAACATGTTCTGATCTAAAAGGAGAGGTGTTGTGCCATGCTAAAAGCCAATTTACACTTTTGGGGAAAGCACATCATGTGACTCTTCTGGAACAGTTCTGAAAGCATGTCCCCCATGTTAAATTCCTTGTTTGTTGAAACTAGGTAAACCTTCCTGACATTCTAGCTTTGTATGGGCAGAATGTCTTCCACCTGGGGTCATAGATTTAAAGAGTTGGAAGTAAGCCCAACTCCCTGCAATGCAGGTATCTCAAATAGATCATACATGACAGGCGACCATCCAACCTCTGCTTAAAAACCTCCAAGGAAGGAGAACCCACCATGTCTCGTGAGAGTCTGTTCCACTGTTGAACAGCTCGCTCTTGTCATAAAGCTCTTACTGAGGTTCATGCAGAATCTCATTATTTGTAACTTGGACACATTGGTTTGGATCCCAGCTTCTGGAGCAGAGGAAAACAAACCTGCTCCGTCCTCCATATGACAACCTTTAGATATTTGAAGGTGGCAGTCTTATCTCCTCTCAGCCTCTCTACCAGGCCAAACATACCCAACTCCCTCAACAGTTCTTCATAAGGCTTGGTTTTCAGATCTTTGATTGTCTTGGCCACCCTCCCATGCACACGTTCCCAGCTTGTCAATATCCTTTTTAAATGGTGGTGCCCAGAACTTGATACGGTACTCCAGGTGTGGTCTGACCAAAGCAGAATAGAGTGGTACTATGACTTCCCTTGATCTGGACACTAGACTTCTGTTGATGCAGCCTAGAATAGCATTAGCTGCTCCCCCCTTTTTTTGCTGCTGCTGCTGCTGCAAAAATGATTCACTTTTCACATGCACTACTGACAAGACTAGTGTCCCTCATCTTAGATTTGTGGAGCTGGTTCTTCCTGCCTAAGCATAGAACCTTACATTTTATTATTATTATTATTATTATTATTATTATTATTATTATTATTATTATTATTATTTCAGGGTGGCTAACACCAAATATATAATACATTAAAAACACAAAATCAAACAATTAGTTTAAAATACAATTCAAATCACATTTAAAACCAAAATAAAATTAAGTGGGAACCCACAAATCATAACCGTAGGGGTAAGGGATTAAAAGTTCACCAGACCCAGCTGGTCCCATATGGGCTGACAGAAAGAACCAAGGAGACCACTTACTAACAGGGTGCCGTAGAAAGAAGGGGTCAGACTGGGCCCAGACCAAAGGCCTGGCAGAACAGCTCCGTCTTGCAGGCCCTGCTGAAAAATGTCAAATCCCACATTGGCTTCCCCTCCCTGTGTAGTGGACAGTGCTAGACTAGGAGCTGGGAGACCCGGGTTCAAATCACCACTCTGCCATGAAGCCCTCTGGGTGACATTGGGTCAGTTGCGCTCTCTCAGCCTAACTTACTTCACAGAGTTGCGAGGATAAAATGGAGAGACTGAGAAGTGGGTACACCACCTTGCTTTCTTCAGAGAAAAGGTGTGATATAAATGTGATAGTAAAATAGTAGTGGTAATGCTACTGCTAATGAATTTGCAGTAATCACATTGTGTTCCTGGTGAAAGCAGCAGATGTTGAGCTTTCTGTATGCTGGACTTAGTGCAGCTTAAAGCCAAATCTTTAGTGTGTGCTTCTTTTACTTGTAAGAAATATCCCTCCCAAAGTGCACCTGTGCTCAGGAATAAAATAGTCTTAAGGAAGGTCCTTTCATCAGTTTCCTTTTAAGTGGCATTGTAATGTGTCTGTATACATTATTTATTTCCTTTGTTGACAAGCACCTCACTATAATGAGAAATCATGAAGACACCGATAAAACTGTCTTTAAAAGATATCAACCTAATTTCCTAGAGTTGGATGGTGGGGCACAGATTCCTCATGTCCCAGAAGTGGCCAACTAAGAAAAATAACCCTAACACAAAAGACAAGCTATCCTGGTATCTTCATAGTAATAAATTAGATAAGGTTTGGGGGAACCCAAGCTATGCATTGTGAGAGTCCATGAAAAATAATCTTCATGTTTGATCCTGCTAGTTGCTAATCACATTGTATATGTTCCTCAGTTGTACACTACAGTGGTACCTTGGGTTAAGAACTTCATTCGTTCTGGAGGTCTGTTCTTAACCTGAGGTACCACTTTAGCTAATTGGGCCTCCCACTGCCGCCACACGATTTCTGTTCTCATCCTGAAGCAAAGTTTTAAACCTGTGGTACTATTTCTGGGTTAGCAGAGTCTGTAACCTAAAGCATCTGTAACCTGAGGGGAACCATTGTATACACTTTTCCCCTGCTTAAGTGGTTTGTAGTAAGATATGGGTAGAATTTGATAAGTTTTCCTCTTCTTTTTTTGTAGTGCTTTGTGCCAAGAACCTTGCAAAAAAAGATTTCTTCAGTAAGTAATTCTTATACAATTTTCCATTTTTTTGTATGCACCTTAAGCTATTATATTAATGGTAGGCCCATTTTTTACTCTTTGGGTCTCATTTAATGATAGTTTCTCAGGAGCCAGAGCCATAACTGTCTGAAAGTTATTTTGTACAGACTATGTAGCAGTGTGCTATGTGCTGCCCCTTCTCCAGTGAGCTAGTTTCCTAAAATTGGATCGTGACCCCAACAACCATGGACAAATAATTTTATTTCCATCCACTCTTCCCTTCTTATTCCTCTAACTCAGGAATGGCAGTGTAAGGCCTGGTAAATATCTGCTCTTGTGACATAGCAGTATCAAGTCACAGTGAATTAACATGAGAATTGGCTTGCTGTTTCAAATGTCCATGGTCAAACAGCCTCTTTCCTCGAAGGAGCTTGGTGTGACAGATGGAAACTCATACAGTGAGGACTTGGGAATGTTGCCTTAGCTGTAACAACCCCTCACATTTCATGGAACAGAGATGGGGAGCTTAACAGCCCTCCATCTTCTATCAGTCCCAGCCAGAATAGTCAATGATCAGAAATGATGAGAGTTGTAGTCCACAGACCCTGTGCTCCTGTCCCGAAATTTCAGTTTACTAATGAAGTGCTATTCTATGGAACTGTTTACATATCATGCTTTGGGGGGATTCTTTCCCCCTACTTCCAAGTGGACAAAATCTTTTGCGGGGGAAAGCTTATGTTCTAAACACTGCTGCCAGTGCCAGCTAGTGAAACTGGTGCTATAGTTTCGTTCCCCCACCGCCCAGTGAAAGCAGCCTAGCTGTTGGGTAGCATTGTTCCTCCTGAATGGGTCTTCATGGTGATTTTTTTCTTTCGATTCTTTCCAGGGCTTCCTGACCCATTTGCAAAGGTGGTGGTGGACGGTTCTGGTCAGTGCCACTCAACTGACACTGTGAAGAACACGCTAGATCCCAAGTGGAACCAACACTATGATCTGTGAGTTATCTGTTCTGTGAAGGGTAAATCACAGAATGGGTGTCGAGTCTGAAAAAGAAAGAGACTATCTTATGTCCAGCCTTATGTTCATCTGTTTATTAATTTTGAAATTTTATATCTCACCTTTCTGCCTTATGGCTGGGCTTCAAGGTAATTTTCTTTGTTGTTAGCCATCTTGCCATAAACAAGAGGTTTCTGAAATAGCAAGTAAGAAGGCAGTGGTGACTGAAACAGGTATGGTGCTCCAACTGCTGCTCTTACAAGGTTCTGCAGTGACTGCATGAGAAAGTATCCCCTCCCACATAAGATTTTGTTCCTGGTGCTGGATCACTTCCTCTTGGGAACCGGCAGGATATAGTCTATATGACTCCTGGCTTTTCCTAGCAGCTGTTGCAGTGGAAGAGTGCATGTCTGCTCCCCAGGCATGAGTGCTATGGAGTCATGGCCCTGTTGATAACTTGCAAGTCTTCACTCTCCCAGGCATGCATTGAAATCTAAATACTCCAGCCAGGGCCCAAAGGACTGTTTTAAGTGTGCCTAAGGGCTTGCGCATGCCTGGTGGATTTTTGTTTTGTTTTTGTTTTTACTCTTCTTGAAGGAAAAGAGCCATATGTCATTTTGGAATATATTATTGAAAGTCCCTTCTGTTCAGAAACGGCTTGCCATAAGGGTTTTTTACTTTTATTTTTAGAAACCCGGTTGCTCTTGGGTGCACAGAGTAAGTGACTCTTTGGAGCCTATCTATATACTGATAGCTTCACTTGTCCTGTCTAGTAAGATTAAACCCACAGTGTATTGATGGAGTCACTCTGCCTCCCTCCTTGAATTCTGTCTCCATACCCTAATGAGCTCGGCGCTCCCCAGTTTGTAATAAGGTTGTCTGTAATTAACAAGAGCTGCTGCATTATCACTTTAGCATGCTGTGTAAAATTATAGCCATCTAATGAATAATTACGTTACTATATTTGATAAAGTTGCGACGTGACCAATGAATTATTAAAATGAGCTCGCTTTTCATGGACATAAATGCTATGCCATAGCAAAGAATAAACCTCAACCAAGTATCTTTCTCAAACTGATTATCCTAGATATGTTGGGAAATCGGATTCTATCACCATCAGTGTCTGGAACCACAAGAAAATACACAAAAAGCAGGGAGCTGGCTTCCTGGGGTGTGTTCGACTCCTTTCCAATGCCATCAGTAGGCTAAAAGATACTGGATGTAAGCATGTAATACTTACTCAGTGTTTGCTGTGATTGACAGTGACTTGTGTCTGAGTACTGAATGTCGATTGCCAGCTGAGTACACTCTTGGGTCAAGTTTTTTTTCCAATTGTTCATTTGCAGACCAGCGTTTGGATCTATGCAAACTAAACCCCACAGATACCGATGCAGTACGAGGCCAGATAGTGGGTAAGAGGAAAACATTCCTGTCTGCATAGATAACAAAAATAGTATCTCTTTCCTTCAGAGCCTTGGATATAGAGAGGTTCTCAAGTTCAAAAGTACTTTATGTGATGCTCTCTTCAGGATTGGCAGCTTCATCCAGTTCTAACTGTGTCTGCCTGGTGCTGATGGGGTTAGCAGCTTGGCATGTGCAAAACCTAAGAGTTGCTGGTTTCTAGGTTCTGAGCAAGCTTCAAGGTGTAGGCGTTACTCTAAGCTCAAGTGCTAGGGACTTTAAAAGAGTCTTCCCCACAGAAACTTCCCATCTTAAGATCTTTTTGTTGGAATGTCTCCTTTGTTGGAGATTCAAACCTAATCAAATATACGGAGAGTGCCCTCGCTCATGAATTCACTCCCATAGGAGACTTGCATAGCCTATTCACTTGCAGTTTTTAGAAAACAAAACTTTTAAAGTCACCTTGGGGCTTTTTAACATATGAAATGTTGTAGTATTGTGAGAATGTTCAGCGGCAGTTACAAAGCAGTAGACTTTATAATTGATAGTCTACTGCAGGCTTCTTCAACCTCGGCCCTCCAGATATTTTTGAGACTACAATTCCCATCATCCCTGACCACTGGTCCTGCTAGCTAGGGATCATGGGAGTTGTAGGCCAAAAACATCTGGAGGGCCAAGGTTGAGGAAGCCTGCAGTAGACTATCAATTATTCCAGGGTGAGTAGCTTGTCAGATCTCTCACTCCAGCTGCTCTGAGACAGGAAACTTTTTTCAGTGAGAAGCATGTAAATTTTGGGGGGCAGTGATTGGCAACTGGCTCTGCTCCAGCCACTGGGTGGGATTTGTTTTGTCCCATGTTAGTATGGTGTTAAACTTGCAAGTGAAGTTGTTGCATTCTGACTTGGATTGCATGCTCAGCATTCTGTAGGCTGTTGCTCTGTCTTGCTGTCTGGAAAGCATGTTTGGAAAACCATGGATGTGAGAAACTGTCTTTTTCTGAAAGAAGAAATGCATAACAGGCAAAAAAAAAAAGATGCTCCATTTTAGAATACCGCCTAGCGGCAAATGTTCTGCTTTCCAACAGTTTTGAGAGGCAAATATCTGTTTATGCAGAATCCTTCACATTTTTATCCAAAGTGGAGTATTTCTTATTAGAAAAATATCAAAGCCTAGGTTATGTGTTATTTTTAATTTGTAGAAGTAGAAATAATTATTTGCACATTTAGCACATTTTGGATAGCAGAATTAGAGCGCAGTCCTATGTATGTATACTCAGGAGTAAACCACAGTGAATTCAGTGAGACTTAGTCTCATTTAAGGATTGTAGCCTTAAACGGCTGTTTTCTTAAGGAGTGTCATATTATGATTTATGAATGACATTGTATCATCACAATATAAAAGAATAAGGCAGTAGCCAACTAAGTCATACCCTGGGTGGACTCGCTGAAGTCAACTGACGTAATTTAAGTCTACTGATTTCAGTGGGTCTGCTCTGAGTCTGTGCATTATCCATAATAACTCTAAAAACACCAATCAAAATATTTGGGGTGTTTACTGTTGTAAGGAGGGGTGAAATCTTGAATATGCACGTGGATTATTAAAAAGTGTAGGAATGCTTGCCAATTGAATGAAGCCTCTCCATTGTGTTCCTTGCATTTTAACTGGGGTTGAATAGGTTTTTGCACCTGTGGATTTTAATCATGGCTTTCATTTCTTTTTCTCATTCCAGTCAGCTTACAGACACGGGACAGGATAGGCACAGGAGGGTCTGTTGTAGATTGCAGGGGGCTGCTGGAGAATGAAGGGTAGGTATTTCATTTCCTAGTGGAATCCCCTGGATCTCCTGATTCATAGTCATCTTACTCAGTTAAATGAATGAATAAGATCTGTATTTTTGTTCTGGAGCATGTTAATTGTTAAGTAAACTTTTTTTTAAAAAAATGGAAGGAGTCAAAATCTCATTGATTTTGTTAGCTAGGAGTTCATTCTTAAGGTCTGCAAGTGAAACACAAAATGGGGACTAGCAATCAGGCCAACCGAATCACCCTGTAAAAAGCAGGGAAGGTTGACTCTGGAAGGGCTGCATCTTTGCCTTCATCCTGGTATAACTCATCCTGCTCTGCTCACAAGTGACTGTCTCCCCTTGTCACAATATTGAATCCAGAACAGAGGTTTCATGGCTGACTCCTGGCAGAATTGTGGCACAGAAAGCTGGAAGACAAGTGTAGGAACTTTCTCCAGCCCCTTGTTAGACGAGATCTGCTTAGTGCCTTCAAGACACTCTTACCTTGACATAAGCCTTCTGAGACTGTCTTTTTCAGTGATGATCTATGCTTGAATTCCAGTTATTTCCCTGAATGAAATTCCCCTAACATTCTCTTAGGCTTGTGTGAAATTTTCTAACTTTATGAGCCTCCCTTATTTCAGAACGGTTTACGAAGACTCAGGACCTGGAAGGCCACTGAGCTGTTACATGGAGGAGCCAGCGCCATACACAGACAGCACTGGAGCTGCTGGAGGAGGGAATTGTAGATTTGTGGAATCCCCCAGTCAGGACCAGACACTCCAGGTGCAGCGTTTACGGACTCCTGATGTGAGAGGCCATGTACAAACCCCCCAAAATAGGCCACATGGTCATCAGTCCCCATCGCCTGACCTGCCTGAAGGCTATGGTAAGAGGAGCAATCTCTGATACGTGTCCTAAGAAATTCTGTTTGCGTGCATTTGCATGCTCTTCAGGCCAGAGGAGACATTTTCATCCAATGCAGGAAAGCAAAGTTAAGATTGGGTTTTCAGAAAACTCATCTGGTATGCAGAGAGGGTAGCTCTGAAATGTTGTTGACTGCATTTAAATCTTTGGTATTCAGTGGAGAG
This sequence comes from Podarcis bocagei, assembly GCF_964188305.1. Classification (NCBI taxonomy): domain Eukaryota; kingdom Metazoa; phylum Chordata; class Lepidosauria; order Squamata; family Lacertidae; genus Podarcis; species Podarcis bocagei. Next base: position 55,181,269 of record NC_138139.1, on the reverse strand, counting down.
TTCAAGTGGTTGTGGGGTTGGGGTGTTCAGTATCTGTAGAGCTCCGTCTCCCAGTCCTCCCCCCCATCTAATTTCCCTTCTTGCCCTTATTTGCAGCAAGGAGTTTCTGGTTTCTGCGCAGCACTTTGGATCTCATCTGCTGTCATTATATTCCAAATTAAGTCATTTGAGAGAACATAGATTTCTTGCACGATTCTACCTTGATAGTGCAATGTACCGTATTTTGCGCCCCATAAGACGCTCCGGCCCATAAGACGCACCTAGTTTTTTGGGGGGGAAATAAAGGGAAAAAATTATTTCCCCCCCAGGCGCGGGGCTGGGGCAGCCCGAGCTTCCCCCGACCCCAGCCCGCAAACAGGCAGCTCTCTGCAAGCCGTGGGAGCCCAGCGGTGGTTCCCGCTGCTTGCGGAGAGATCCGCGAAGCCTGCTGGCGCTGGGATCAGCGCGGGCAGGCTTCGGGATGCCTGCAACTCTCCCCAAGCAGCGGGAACATTCCCGCTGCTTGCGGAGAGATCCGCGAAGCCTGCAGGCGCTGGGATCAGCGCGGGCAGGCTTCGGGATGCCTGCAACTCTCCCCAAGCAGCGGGAACGTTCCCGCTGCTTGCGGAGAGATCCGCGAAGCCTGCAAGCGCTGGGATCAGCGCGGGCAGGCTTCGGGATGCCTGCAACTCTCCCCAAGCAGCGGGAACGTTCCCGCTGCTTGCGGAGAGATCCGCGAAGCCTGCAGGCGCTGGGATCAGCGCGGGCAGGCTTCGGGATGCCTGCAACTCTCCCCAAGCAGCGGGACCGTTCTCGCTGCTTGCGGAGAGATCCGCGAAGCCTGCAGGCGCTGGGATCAGCGCGGGCAGGCTTCGGGATGCCTGCAACTCTCCCCAAGCAGCGGGACCGTTCCCGCTGCTTGCGGAGAGATCCGCGAAGCCTGCAGGCGCTGGGATCAGCGCGGGCAGGCTTCGGGATGCCTGCAACTCTCCCCAAGCAGCGGGAACGTTCCCGCTGCTTGCGGAGAGATCCGCGAAGCCTGCAGGCGCTGGGATCAGCGCGGGCAGGCTTCGGGATGCCTGCAACTCTCCCCAAGCAGCGGGAACGTTCCCGCTGCTTGCGGAGAGATCCGCGAAGCCTGCAGGCGCTGGGATCAGCGCGCGCAGGCTTCGGGATGCCGGCAACTCTCCCCAAGCAGCGGGAACGTTCCCGCTGCTTGCGGAGAGATCCGCGAAGCCTGCAGGCGCTGGGATCAGCGCGCGCAGGCTTCGGGATGCCGGCAACTCTCCCCAAGCAGCGGGAGCATTCCCGCTGCTTGGGTAGAGGTCCGCGAAGCCTGGAGAGCGAGAGGGGTCGGTGCGCACCTACCGCTCTCGCTCTCCAGGCTTCAGCGAAAGCCTGCATTCGCCCCATAAGACGCACCCACATTTCCCCTTCATTTTTGGAGGGGGAAAAGTGCGTCTTATAGGGCGAAAAATACGGTAACTGACCCCCACCCTCAAACACAAGTACATATACACATACACACAGTAAAGGAAGTTATGAGAGAAAGTAGGGTCTGGTGAACTCTTAACCATCACTCTTTATTTTTGTACCTCTTTCATTCCATGTGAAACTGGGGCACTTGTCCAAGTGACACAGTTTAGCCTAAATACATTAAAAATATTATTGTCTAGAGAAAACTCTGTTCTAGGTTACTAAAGTGCGAATAGCTTTTAATTGACCAGCTTGGGCAGCTGTATTATGAGCAATATATCTTGCCTGCTTCAAGCGTCTGTGGGCAACCTGCCATGTGGCTGCCCAAGTAGCAAAGGCCGAAGCAGTTTTACATTGCTCCTGGACCAGTGCAGAAGGTCCCAAGGGCATAGCAACCTGAACTCCTGTCTCCTGTGCAGTGCTGCTTTCTGCTCCCCAGCTTAGCCAGCCAGACCAAGGGGTGCAGGGAGCATGTATTGCTGAAAGTGGCACAGCCTCATGCCTCCCCAAGCCTGCCCGAGGCTTAAAACCACCCTGTCAACTATATTCAGTTTTTTTCTTGGAACTCCCCCCGGTCTGTCTTGCTAGTTGTAAGTTTCCCTTTTAAGCACATTTTCTGATTTCTTCATGAAGGTGTGGTTTGTTTTCCTTGGTTTTTCTTTTTGAGGACTTTTTGAGGTGGCGGGGTGAGTGAGTGGGTTTCATTATATACAGGTCTGTAGTCAACATGTATTATGACAGCACTGTTGGTGTTATATTCTGTCATTTACTGCCTGATGGCAAGTATATATATATATTTGGATCAGGGGGCTTGGATAACTAGTGGGAAGCAGAAAGGGAGTGTGGATGCTTTGCATGTTCCAAGACAAATGAAATCATTTTAGTAGATGCACAGTTTTCCCCCCAGCCTGGTGCCCCCCAGTTGTTGCTCCATTGGCCATACTGGCTGGGGTTGCTGGGAGTTGTAGTCCAGCAACATTTGGAGGGCACCAGGTTGTACAAAGCTGATGTAGCAGCTGCTCCCCAGAGTGTCAGATGCTTACACAGGGCATACACACATTCACTGGTAACTATTAGCTGTCTTCCAAAGGTTCATGTCTCTTCACCCCCTTCCCGTCGCCCAGTAGATCTGTGTGAAAAAGCAAATGGCCTTGCAGAATGGAGATGGTTCCTTGAGAACCTTCTACAAAGGGAGCTGTGCATAGGGAGCCACAACATCCCATGTTCATAGTAATTGTTCATCTTAAAGCCTATGGAAATAATCGTGAACAAAGAAGTGTCTTTCTGGATCGATATGGGATGGTATAGGTGAGGTGAACTGGAATTGGGTGGGTGACAAAAATGGTAAGCTCTTTTTGTGAACATGTAAGCTGTGTCAAGTATCTGATGCAGTTCTTTGTATTGCTGTTTCTTTTTACTCATAACTAGGGCAAATAGTACATTTTAAGTAATGCTATATACAGCTGCTTTTAAGCTTTAGCTGAGATTTCGCAGATATTTTGTTGATGCACAGTTTTTCCTTTGGACTACTCACTGTAGCATCTTTTCCCTATCTTTGTAGAACAAAGGACAACAGTACAGGGACAAGTTTACTTTTTACATACACAAACTGGTGTTAGCACATGGCATGACCCCAGAATACCAAGGTATGTATGGCAGTCTTGAGTTCATCTGGGTTTGGGCAGGTAGCTTGCACCTGTGTTTGGAAAAAAAATACACTTCAGATAGTTCCTTATAAAGCCTCATACTTAGGGGGGGGGGAATGTTATTTCTATATAAGTTAGGGTTTGTTAACCAAAAATTGATGCCCTTTATCGTTCCCCCCCTCCCAGCACCTCAGAGTTCCTCATGTTTTTTCTAAGATAAATGTTAGTGTTAAGCTTAAATATGTATGTTTAAATTGTTCTTCTGCTTTTCATAGAGACCTTAACAGTGTGAATTGTGATGAACTTGGACCTCTACCACCAGGTTGGGAAGTTAGAAGTACAGTGTCGGGAAGAATATATTTTGTAGATCATAATAACAGAACCACACAATTCACAGACCCAAGACTGCATCACATCATGAAGTAAGAAAGCAATGTGTTGCCATGTGCTTCTGTGACTCAGAATCATAACAGCTGACCCAGCAGCACAAGCGGAGCAAGCGCAGTGGGGCTGCATGGGCAAAGAAAATTTCAGTACTAAAATAATTTGTTTTTCCCCAGAGAGGGATGTTGCAAGCTGATTCCTGCCCGCAAGGCCAAATGCTTGATGAAAGTAGAGTAGAATCCAAAGAACAACGCAACATGCAAATGAGTTTCACTGTGCCCCTCCCCCACTGCACTACATTCCAATTTGCTTTTGAAACTGAGAGGGCTTTGATATGTGCTGATATGTAATAATGTAGCCGCCTGCTGCCTGCTCTTGACTGGCAGTGGCTGTTTGGGTCTCTTTCCCATCCTGTTTAATTTGAAGGTTCCAGGCTTTGCTAGCCAACCCCACCCAGGCCTTTATTTCATAAAATTTATATACTGCTCAATTGTAAAAAAAACAACCCTTCAAACCTTATATATCCCTTTGCCAGTGAGGTGCCCCCGCTTCTATTAAACAGTTCTCCTGGGCCGCCTTCCACCCATGCTTATTGCTTGCTCGCTCACCTGCCTGCCAGACGTGCCTCAAATTGGATCGGTGTGGCTGCCTGTTGGTGGTCACGTGAACTGCTACATGACAACAGCCTTACACACACACACACACACACACACACACACACACACACAAACACAAACACAAACACACCCTTACCTGTATCTTCCTATATACATAAAAATGTGCTCTGCAACTGAACTCGTATCAGTGGGTGGGTGGCTCATTTGATCTACATTATGAACACCTATGATGAAGGGAAAGTTTGTTTAATGCAAAAGCTTGCTTCCACGGTCTCAAAACATATATTGGTCTGATGAAAGCCATTGCTTCATTTTCATTTTCGTTTTTGATTTCTGAATAGCTGATCTGAAGTTTCATTTAACCGCCTGCTTCTGTGTTCCATAGTGGACACAGGAGTATTTGTGCTTTTGAAATAAGTACAAAACTGCATGTCACATAATGAAGCAAGATTTGTTGAGTTGGCTCCAGTTGTTCATTGTGTTACATGAGGGTTTTTGCAGTGTAACTACCGTATTTTTCGCTCTATAACACGCAGTTTTTTCCTCCTGGAAAGTAAGGGGAAATGTCTGTGCGTGTTATAGAGCGAATGCCTACAGATGGCAGGGGAATCCGCTGCAGTTGTGAGCAGTCCGTGGCTCTCTTTGAAACTGCAAAGCGGGTGTAAGCGGCTCCTGTCAGCCAGCCGAGCCGGGGAGGAGGGAGAAAAGCAGATTGGGGTTGGTTGCTTTAAAACAACCCCGTCCTCTATGTCCCTCTCTCTTCTCTAGTGAGCTGCTAAGTAGCAGCAAAGCTTTTCAGCCAGCCTAGCCCGGAGGAAGGAGAGAAGCAGATCGGGGTTGGGTGCTTTAAAACAACCCCTTGCTGTATGTCCCTGCCTGCAGTTTTTTGCTGTCCGATTTTGGATCAGCCACTGTAGAGGCTGTGTGTGTGTGTGTGTGCTTGAGCTATCGTTCTCCTCCTCCTCCTTCCTGTTCACTCTCACAGCGCCCCAGCGCTCTCCTGCGACTTTAGGAGTGATACTCTGTGTGTCTCTCTGTGTGTGAGGCATCGTTCTCCTCTTGCTTCCCCTTCACTCTTCCAGCGCCCCTGCTACTTCCAGCGCCCCTGCGACTTTAGGATTGATACTCTGTGTGTGTGTGTGTGTGCCTGTGTGTGTGTGTGTCTGTGTGTGTGTGTGGCATCGTTCTCCTCTTGCTTCCCGTTCACTCTCCCAGCGCCCCTGCACTCTCCTGCGACTTTAGGATTGATACTGTGTGTGTGTGTGAGAGAGAGAGAGGGGGGGGGATCGTTCTCCTTCTCTTGCTTCCCACTCCCAGCGCCCCGGCGCTCTCCTGCGACTTTAGGATTTATACTGTGTGTGTGTGTGTGTGTGTGTGAGAGAGAGAGAGAGAGAGAGGGGGGATCGTTCTCCTTCTCTTGCTTCCCACTCCCAGCGCCCCTGCCTCTCCTGCGACTTTAGAATGGATACTCTGTGTGTCTGTGTGTGTGAGAGGGATTGTTCTCCTCCTCCTGCTTCCTGTTCACTCCCCCAGTGCCCCTGCGACTTTAGGGCGACTTTAGCATGGATCCACATGGATCCTCAGGATTTTTGCATTGGGCTACCCCAAACTCACCGTCAGATCACATGTCTGTGGCCACAGCATGAACCACAAAAATCATACATCCACTGTTTTGTTTAGAATATTTTTTTCTTGTTTTCCTCCTCTAAAAACTACATGCGTGTTATGGTCTGGTGCGTGTTATAGAGCGAAAAATACGGTATAGCTCTAAATATGATCTGGAGAAGCATAGTTCCACTACTACAAGTAAAGAAGTACGAATGCTAGTATTATGGAAGTATAAAAATATTTGATACATGTTGCTATTGTCTTGAAAGCCAATATATGGTAGCATAAATGAGTTAAAGCTACTACAGGAGACACTTTTTTATTTGCTGCAACAGACTATACCTTTGTGTAATCAATTTCCTTATCTAGTTCTTTATAAGTTATGAAAAGTTTGTCTAATCTTGTTTCCTGATACTGATTTCTTTTATTTCATAAAATTTATACATCGCTTATTGTAAAAAAACCTTTCAAAATGGTTTACCAAAAGAATAAAACAGTCAGTTAAAAAAAGTTAATGAACAATAATTCAAAGAATTAAAGCCAGCAGTAACTAAAAACAGATCAAAACCCGCACCAACGTTCTAGATACTGATGTCAAGAGACTATGTGGCTTCCCACTGTAGTGGCAATCCTTCCTTCTTCATTCCCTTTTGAGAGTAATCTTCTCACCTTTCCCTCCAGTCACCAATGCCAACTAAAAGAACCCAACCAGCCTTTGCCAGTGCCGAGTGAGGGATCATTGGAAGACAGCGAGGAGTTGCCTGCCCAGAGATACGAGCGAGACTTGGTGCAGAAGCTCAAGATCCTCAGGCATGAGCTCTCCCTCCAGCAACCCCAAGCTGGCCACTGCCGCATCGAAGTATCGAGGGAAGAAATATTTGAGGTATGTCGATCTGGGTCTAAGATAGTGGGAGGTTTAGCCTTTCCAGTGCATCTATGTAATGGCTATGGATTTCTGCAGATGCAGCTTATCATAAATGCTGCCCCTGTGAGGCCTAAAGATATAATGAAAGCCATTAGAATGAATCACAGAGTGAACCTAATGTCAAATGATGTTAAATTTGAGATAAAAAATCACTGTTCAGCAGCTATAAGGAAGGTTTGCCATTCTAAACACAGCTAAAATTTCCTGAGGGCTATGACTTAAGCAGTGGTGCAAGAAGGGCACCTCTAGATAGCCCCTAGATATGTGAAGAGTAGCTTGTAATGGGTTTGAGTTACTCGTGCGTAAACTGTCCCCGTTAGGGGGCTTAATTGCCTGGGTTAAACCGTCCTGACTGCACAGCCCATCTCAGCGTGGCTGCCTCAGTCGCTAGCAGAATCTGTCTGTGGGCGTTTCTTAAACCTTTTCCAGCATAAAAGCTGTTTGACTCCCAGTCGTCTCCGCCTCTCACTGCGCGGGAGTCTTCTGCGCAGGGAGGGCGTGGGTAGTGGAGGACCAGTGCTCTCCTCACTGATGTCCAGGGAAGAATCCCGGAGCTCTCCCTCCGCTTCCCCCATTTGCCCTCCTGGATCCCTGGTGTTACGCCGATTTCCTTCCCCCTCTACCAAGCTGCGTATCCCCCTGGTGCTGGTACCTTCTCCTGCAGAATCGGGGAGCCTCTCCTTCGCCTTTCGCTCTGATGTCAGTTCCCTGACAGGTGCAAGAAGGGCACCTCTAGATATCCCCTAGATATGTGAAGAGTAGCTACTGTTGAAAAAGTGTTCATTTCCTGAGAGTATACTTCTGTTTCTTACTACAGGAATCATACCGGCAGATAATGAAGATGAGGCCAAAAGATCTAAAGAAGAGACTGATGGTGAAATTTCGAGGAGAAGAAGGCTTGGATTATGGTGGAGTGGCAAGGTGAAAGACAGGTTCTTAAAATGACATGTACTGGGCAAAGGAAGCCCTTTGCAGAGACCTCCAAATATTGCAGATAAAAAAACAAAGGAACATTTTATCAAACCCACGAATGATGTCAGCCTTAGCATGTAATGCTACAATTTACCAAGGTTTGGCATTACAAGGGCCAGCCTTTACAAGCCTTCGGCTTGATCCAGCAGCATGGTCCTATTTGTCCCCTTTCCCCAAGCTGGGCAGGGGGCTGTGCCTCCGCACCTTGTCCCCGCAAGTGACCCCTTCTGCCCCCTGCCCTGCTTAAAATAATGGCGGCCTCGTTCCACCCAGGAGAGATGGCCTCTTAATAGCTAATGTGCAATGTCTGGCAGAAGAGGAAGCCTACTGAGACAGAAAGGTGGGGTGTTAATAAATGTAAGCATTGTTTTTAAAAATATTGAAATAGTAACAAATCAAGTTTTTGAATTTCCAGGGATTCAGAAAGATTAAAAGCTATGGAGATGTGAACATTGACAGCTTCTGCCTTTAAGACAGGTTCTGTGGTGTTTGAAAGCTTGTACGTTCTTGCTCTCCTCCATATGTCATATTTTAATGCCATTGCTCTTCAGAGCAACACAGAATTAAAGGTTTTTAAATTTAGTACTTCTCAATTTTGCCCTCACATTTGGAAGTTGCGTTTTTTAATGGTATGCTTTTTATGAGATACCCAGTGGCTCTAGAATCCAGTGCTTTATGAAACTGTCTTCTGAATAACTAGACACACAATAATCATTTCCTCCCTTCTAAATTAAAAATAATTTTCGGAAAGATGTCAGAAATCAAGTCCTATGTGTTCTTATAAAAGTATGTGCCACTATGTTAGCCTTTCTCAATCTCTGGCCCCAGATGTTGAATTACAACTCCTATCATTCATAGCCAGCAGGGGCAGCAGTTAGGGATGAGGGGAGTGGTAGATGTTTTGCATTCTCTTTATCTAACTTGGATATAACCCTCTGGCATCTGAGGGTTGCAGTCAATGTTAGTTTTACTTAGAGTAGACTCAGTGAAATGGACATAATTAATGTAGGTCCATTAATTTCAATGGGGCTACTGTGAGTAGAGCTTGGACACAATCTTTTGCATTGCGCTGCTCCTGGGGATAGGTCTGTGACTATCCAGGGATCTGATTGTGATGCTGATTCCTCTCTTGCATCTGAGTTGGGAAGCTCTTCCAAGGGCTGAGTGTGCCAGTGACTAAAATTGCCCTGAGTAAGACTTTTCTTTTGTCTAACTCCAGTGATACATTCTCTGATCTTAAATTCTCTAGACAAAATTCTTGTTGTCTGGAGCGCTTCCCGTTTGACCTCTCCCTTGTCATCACTGGCGTGTTGCAAGAGTTTATCTTGTCTGTGCTTTATATCTGTCTAGACGGCTGCTGAATGCTCTAGTACAGCCTATTCAAACGCCTCCATTTAGCTTCAGGGGGACCCATGTTGTGCAATAAACCCACATACAGTGTTACCCCAGGTAGAAACTCTCAACACATCATCACAGAAACCAGGCAGTCACCAAAGTATTTCCAGAAACTAAGTTCCTGTAGAATTCCCTTTGTTTAGCAGCTTCCTCTTCACCAGTCACGTTATCAAAACTATCTGGAGTGTCCTTTTGTATCCTTTTAGTTGTGTTTACAAGAACAAATACATACCCCTGGATAAAAGTCATATTGAAGAAAATTGTAGATGTGCCTTATTGGGAATAAGATTTTATTTTGTGTGTGGAGAGAGAGAGAGAGAGATACAATGATTTGGTAATGTTTACATTGTTAAGTTTTGATAACTTGCATTTCTGAAAATTACATGTTAAACAGAACTTACATTTGGATTATCTTGGAGGTGTTCTTTGCAAGTTGCTTTGTAGCAGTCATTGGCTACGGACAATTAAAAAATATAGAGACAGACACACAAAAGTACAAAAAGATATTCAGTACAATTATATTGCTGTCTTCAGCTCTAATCAAGATTATTTTGCTTAATCATATTAGGTAACCATCCTTCTATTGATTTTTAGGAGCTTGCTCTCATCTTGCTGCCAAAACAATATTTTAGAAACGTGTTAATTTACAGAATAGAAAACAAACTCTTACCTGACTTCCTATATAAACTTATGTGAGGTTTTAGAGTTGGAAGGGACCCCTAAGGGACATCCAGCCCAACCCCCTGCAATGCAGGAATCTCAACTAAAGCATCCTTGACAGTCTTACGTCCAAACCGGCACTTGTGGTTTCAATCCAAAACAAATCACTATCATTATCTGGAGCCAAGGTTTGTTCTTGGCTTTCCGGTCATGACTCATTTGGAAAGAAACGGTGAGTGCTACTTTGAGCCTAACACTGAGCTAGCTGGTCCGTGGTTGTTTCCCCACAGATTAGCAGAAGTACACAGCAAGGTCTCTCAAGCTGTCTGCACCAGCATGCAGCTCACGGTCATTATGGTTTAAGCAAACGAGACAGCTTGACAGAGCCAATGAAGCCAGCTTGAAAAGAATGCCTGGTTGTGTCTAATGGTGCATTAATAAAAGGATACTTGGTTATGGAAAGTGACCCAATTTTCTGTCCGCTGTAGTTGCATTGAGTGTTAACCAAAGAGTTCTGTGAAACAAATGAGTGCTTGTACTCTTTTCTTTCCCAGTAGAAGTTGATCAAAGGAACAGGCTTGTCCTAATTTGCCTCCTTGTTTAGTCGTTTAGTCGTGTCCGCCTCTTCGTGACCCCCTGGACCAGAGCACTCCAGGCACTCCTGTCTTCCACTGCCTCCCGCAGTTTGGTCAGACTCATGACCAGTTTGGTCAGACTCAAGGAGGCAAATTTGCCTCCTTACATTGCACCAAGTCTAGATTCTCTCCCACCCCCGACCCTCTTTTTTGTAGAAGTCACAATCTGTATCAAATGAGTAATGGGTCCACACGTTACTGGGTGGGGTAAGCTTTAACTCCACCATCCAGCCTCTTCCCTAACATATGTCTCTTGCCTGGCAGGGAGTGGTTGTACCTTCTGTGCCATGAAATGCTGAACCCATATTATGGACTCTTCCAGTACTCCACGGATAACATTTATATGCTGCAAATAAATCCAGACTCCTCTATCAATCCTGTAAGTATTCTAGAAGCAAAGCAGGTGTGTGTATGCGGCTTAAATACAGGCTAATTCTCTGAAACCCTGGTAGTGATATAGGGTCCAAACAGCAGCCAATCTTGTTCCATGAGACCAGTGTGGCTTTAGATTCAAACAGCCACTCCCATGCCACGTGGCAAATCACTTTTGTAATGCGGGAGTTTCAGAAATATTTTGATGTGGCGTCGACTCTCCCATTCAGGAAGGGAGATGAAAATGTTCACCGCTGCGGCATGCAGACTCTTGGGTATATTCAAGTAGCTCTTTGGATTTCAACCATAAGCCCTTTGCAGATGTTCACTATATATTCACAGAGGGATCCAGCCTCTCACTATCCCTCACACCCTCACCTGCTGTTTGCCCTTTCGATTTCATGTTTAGAGCACATGGGTCCAACCTTTGCATGCTGCACGCTTGGTTTTGTGGTATACAAAATGCACTTTGCTCAGTGTTTAAATAGGAGCCTTTATGCAACAAGTTGAATGTGCAAACAGTAGGGTGGGCTGGCTTGATTCTAATCTCCCAGTGCACATGCAGTTTGAACCACCTTTGCACAGTCCTGAGATTTCCCTTGCTTGTGGTATTACGTGAGTCTACCTATCTCTGTTACTTTTTCAGTTAACACCAAATAGACAAGTGAAGGTAAGTGTGCCTATCATAACCGAGGAGAAGCATTGGTGGCTTGTAATGGACTAATTTTGTAGAACCTCAACTTACCCATTAAAGGAATAATTAAAACTTTGTTTGTTAATTACCTTGTCAGTTCCACACTAAACCCTCATTGCATAGTTTTGCCCCTTAGAAGATCCACTGCATGTTAACAACTTCAAACACACATACCCACACGCGCCTTGCAGAACTGATTACATCTCCATTCTGTCCAAAACCCATATTATTTTTCAGCCTCACAAAGTTCAGGGTGGTATTTGGTGCAGATTGGTTGCCCAGGTAAACAGTTGGTTGCCTGGAAAGAATTTGGCAAATTACAACAGTTTTACCCATATTTGATTTCAAACTAAAGGGGGGTAGTTGTAGCTTGAGTATTATTATCAATTTATTTTTATTAATTTATTATTTTTATTAATTTATTATTTTTATGAATTTATTATTTTTATGAATTTATTATTTTTATGAATTTATTATTTTTATGAATTTATTATTTTTATTCCCTTGTACAACCTAAGGTCCCAGGGTAGGTTGAAACAATTTAAAATACAACATTATGCATTATGAATGCATCATGTGTTAATGGGACTGATCGAAATGACCTCATATATACTCAGGACAAACAGCCTGTCTAGCCCAAGCAGCATGTGTATTGAAAGCCTTGGGGTTAGCAAGATTAGCATATGTACAAAAACTTTAAGAAAACCTTCAAAGGGGGATGAGAACGCCCATACAGAGAAGTGAGTCATCTCAGTGGCTGCAGAAGGCTCCATATCTGTTGTCGGGAGAATTGAAAGCTTGGGAAGGAGAGTGACATGGAGTATCTTAGAAAAGGGCCTAGTTGGTTTTGTTGAACCTTGAATGGCACAAGCATATGCTATGCTGCAACATTTTGTTTCAGGTCTCTGTTGTTCTGCATGGAGAGAGATTGTACAATAGCCTCCCCAAGCAAACGTTGATTGGGCCCAAGTGCCTGCTTTTAACTGCATTGGCTCAAGTAGATTGGCTTTTAACATGAATCGCCATGTTTGTGGCTAATGATCTGATGGTCGCAAGCCTGTAGTGCAGTATGGTGGGACTGTGGTCTTGAGACTGAATGCATTTAGTCAGCTGTGTTAAGTATATGTAACATTGAATTCTGTGCAAATTGATTAATTTCTCATCCAGAGGGCTTGAGATCATTAAGCAAAACTTTCATTGAACTAGGAAATGGCTGAAGGCATAAGTCTAGCCACAAGAAGTCAGCATTGGGCTTCTCTTCCAGATAATGAGTCTCTTCAATGTTTCTCGTAGGATCATCTGTCTTACTTCCACTTTGTTGGTCGGATAATGGGTCTGGCTGTGTTCCATGGACACTACATCAACGGAGGTTTCACCGTTCCTTTCTACAAACAGCTGCTGGGCAAACCCATCCAGTTATCTGATCTGGAATCAGTCGACCCAGAACTACACAAGAGTTTAGTTTGGATTCTGTAAGTATTGCATACGCAGTTGAAAGCTTTTTAAAAAGACTAGGGCGAGGGGAAGCAGCTCCACAAAGTAGGACTTCGCAGCCCCTCAAAGTCACTGTTTGTCTGCATAGTCCTCTACCATCGCTTGAGTGTGTAGACCCATCAGAATCTCTAGTGCTGTCCAGCAAAACAAAGGTAGAGTTTGATTGTAAAAGACGCTAGATCAACTCCTAATAAATAGTTTGGATTCTTCCTAGCATAGTGTTTACTTAAGAAGAATGTTTTGTGCGCCCTGGAGAGTACAGAAATGACTTGCAGTCTTTGCCTTGTTGACAGAGAGAATGACATCACTCCGGTTCTGGACCATACTTTCTGCGTGGAGCACAACGCTTTTGGCAGGATTCTGCAACATGAGCTCAAACCAAATGGAAGAAATGTTTCTGTTACAGAGGAGAACAAGAAAGAATATGTGAGGTACCACCAGAGGAGGTTAAATGTTATCCTCTCATAATGCAGAGGTGGTGGTGGTCAGTCTCAGTTTCTCTGTCTCTCTCCCCACTCCTTGACTTGCACCAGTTTGTGTGTTCAGAACATTTCAGTTCTGTAGTGCAACTGTGGGTCAAAGTTATCCAGTGATCTCTGTAATATGTGTGCTTGTGCGCTACTAGTTGCTGGAGACACCTTAATTTTTGCCACCTAGTGTCTTCTATTTGGCTTCGGAATCTCATTCTTATGATAGCCTTGACTAATGCCACACAGTTGCTGCTGAAGCTGTAGGCCAGAGGTGGTCTTGATGGGTCTTGCAGTGTATTTTGCAGAATACATTTCTCAGCTTGTACCACTCGGTGTTCTTCTTTGTGGCTGTGCCTTTCATCTGCTCTGCCTCTTTCTCCCTATAGTTGTATGCAGCTTGTTGCTAGAATCAACACAGAATTTGTAACTGGTCACGGATGTCCAAATTGGATGATGACTTTACTCAGATCTGCCTCCTTTAGGTGGTGGGAATTGGCAGCATAATTGGGGCCTGATACATGGACCCCCCAGTGGTGCTGGAGATTGGGCAGGCATGCTGCCCACCATGCACAGGGATGAGATCCCTGCAAAAAATATTGTTTGCTCCTCCCAAAGTATTCCTCGCTTGGGAGTTCCTAGGGGGGGAAAATGCAACATCTTGAGTGTACCTATTTTGTTGCAAGTTATATTTCACTTGAAGACTTCTGCGTTCAGTTCTCACTTTGGATTCGCTCCCTGTCCCCAGGTTGTACGTTAACTGGCGGTTCATGAGAGGAATTGAGGCCCAGTTCTTGGCTCTTCAGAAAGGCTTTAATGAACTTATTCCTCAACATCTACTGAAGCCTTTTGACCAGAAGGAGCTTGAGGTATTGCATCCTTTTCTCCATTCAAATTACGTTGTGATTCGTGTGTTCCATTAAGTGCCGGGGGGGGGGGGGAGGAATCCTCCTTTTCATATTGAATGGGACAGTTTTGCCTGAAGCTGCTAGGCATGCTAAGCCTGCTCTTTGCTCCTCACTACTGTTTAAAGAACACTGATGTTCTACCTACACCCATCAGAGAAGATAGTTGAGTGGCTGCTTTTGCACATCAACAAAATGCAGGAAAAGGATATGCAAACTCCAACCTCCAAAGCTAGACAAAAATACTGAGCTGGGTGAGGACAAAACTATCTCCCCAGGATAATAAAATGCCCCCAAAACCAGACGTTTGGGCACCATTAGGAAAGTGGAACCTTTTTGTATTGGCTGACATACCTTCATGATCTCCAGGTGTGCATAGCAATTTGATGGCTTTGAGTGGTCGACTCAACCTCATTGTCAATACAGATTAACCAAACAGCTATTTTTTGTGATCAAATCTTTGTTAAAAAATTCTCGATCACTTAGGAAGATCCACTGGGTCAAAACGCTTCTGATCTCAAGGCAGTATCTATTTTTCATTTCTCACAGCAGTTTGATGTTCAGTTATTATCGTACATTGGTGGTATTACTTGCATTTTAGTAATAGTTGGATGGTGCCTTGTACGCCTCCTTCCAGGAACTCTTGCAGCCAAGCTGGTACCAGGATCCCCAGACACACTGCCCAAGCTTGTGCCCTGGGAAAGTTGCTTAGGTGCTGCTAATACAGTGGTTTGACTTCAACCCCCAAAGCGCCCCTATTCTCTCTTGAGACAAATGGATGTCAACAACAATACAACAACAAGTAATCAGCATATAAAAGGTTTGGCCAGTCCTATATCCAGGAGGAAATGAAATTCAAAAACCTAGGAAAGACACTTAACTGTGGAATTAAATGGTGTGCATAGTGGATACAGAAAGTTCTGTTTGTGTGTAAAAGGTAAAGGTACCCCTGACCGTTAGGTCCAGTCGCAAACGACTCTGGGGTTGCGGCGCTCATCTCGCTCTACAGGCCGAGGAGCCGGCGTTTGTCCGCAGTTTTTTCGGGCCATGTGGCCAGCATGACTCAGCCGCTTCTGGCAAACCAGAGCAGCGCACGGAAATGGCATTTACCTTCCCACCGGAGGGGTACCTATTTATCTACTTGCACTTTGACATGCTTTTGAACTGCTAGGTGGGCAGGAGCTGGGACCGAGCAACGGGAGCTCACCCCGTCACAGGGATTCGAACCGCCAACCTTCTGATCGGCAAGTCCTAGGCTCTGTGGTTTAACCCACAGCACCATCCGCGTCCAAGTTGTAAATACTTGTGCACTCTGTGTCAGAAGGTGTGAATGTGTGACTCCTGATTTGTACGGCGCCTTTCCACGCACAGAGAGAACAGTATATCACAAAATCAACAGTCGCATGACAATTTCACAGTAACAGAAATAATAAAAGAGCAACACAGTAGTCGGTAAAACAGCATACAACTCACCCACCCACCCACCCATATTTCAAATCTATAAACGTTCTGCCCCTTACATTGTGTATTTCTGATCCATCAGCTTATAATAGGTGGCTTGGATAAGATCGACTTGAATGACTGGAAGTCCAACACACGCCTGAAGCACTGCATGGGAGACAGCAATATTGTCAAGTGGTTCTGGCAAGCGGTGGAAGCCTTTGATGAGGAGAGAAGGGCCAGGCTGCTGCAGTTTGTGACGGGCTCCACGCGGGTTCCCCTCCAGGGTTTCAAGGCTTTGCAAGGTGACTGATAGGGGTGCTGAGTTAGCAGGCTTCTGCAGAGGGCTGCCCATGGCGCACCCAGTTAACCTGCCACCAGTTCCTCCTTGATGATTCTGCCCTTTGTTAGCTTATACCATGAATTGTTCCGTCTGTAACACATGGAATTGCCTTATACTGGAGCCAGTCCGTTGGTACCTCTAGTCCAGTACTTTCTGCTCATAACAGGCAGCAACTTTCCAGGGTCTTGGGCAAAGGGTGTGTGTGCTCACTCCCATTTTGTTTCTCTCTAGACTCGTTGGCCTGTGTGTATGTGTGCACATGCGCACCTCTGTGCTTAGGATCTGTGACTTCCCAATCTCTCCCTCGCTGCTGTCGGGGTTTATACGTGTCAGAAATGACTAGTGTGCTCATAGTTGTGTTTTTGAAGGGCCTTAACTAGAATGTCTGTTTGCAAGGTTCTACAGGCGCCGCAGGACCCAGGCTCTTCACTATCCACCTGATAGATGCAAATACAGACAACCTTCCAAAAGCTCATACTTGGTAAGGCTGCTTTTCTGCCCACCCAGCTGTGGTGAAGTGTGCCTGTGCAGATGTGCCCTCAAGTCTGCCCAGATGAAATAGCAAAGTTTTGCCAAAAGTAAATTAAATTAAAGAGTGATTAGAGCTATTTTGGGCAAAGTTAAATCATACTCACATATAGCAAAGTACTGTTGAAACATTCATGAATGGTGGAGGCAGCAGTCTATGGATTCTAAATGTTTTTAATTCCATGTTTTATATGCACAGTAGAAAAAGAATCAATTAATGTTGGAAGCTGTATGAGCAAAGACCCCGTTCAGCTAATTACACCCATGTTTTGACTAACAGTTTGCAGATATAAGGGCCTAAGTAAATAAGGCATGTTAATGCTTGTGGCAACTAATCCTCTGTTCTTTAATAAAAATAGGCTGCTTTGAACAAGCCCAATTTAGAATGGAGAAGCAGCCAGGTGCTAGAAAGGGTGCCTCGCTTTCTCCTCACAGTCCACCTTTCTGCTCCAAAGCCACCTCTCCTCTCCCTCCCCCCCCCCCACTGCTTTGCACCCTTGGGACTTGTAGTCCCAAACTTCCCATTGGCACCAGGTTGGGGAAGGCAGCCACGCTGCAGAGAAAGCAGCAAGCTCCCATTGGAAGCAAACATGCTGCCCTGTTTTCTGCTGGCTGGCTTCTCACTGGGCCATCAGCTGTTTCAGTTTCTGTGATCCCGGAAATGCTTTGAAATGATGTATTAGTGAAGGTTGGCATCTTTCCTGGCAAACTATTAACTGCTAAACAAAGCCAGAATTCTGTTGCAATTCCTCATAGCAATACAGCAGATACAATTGGCCAAACCAGAACACCAGCCTTTTCCAAGGGCTGGGTGAAGAGTTGCATTTTGAGTTGGTGTCAGCAGGGCCCTAACGCCAATCTCTTGCCTTCTGCAGCTTTAACCGAATTGACATTCCGCCTTATGAGTCCTACGAGAAGCTTTATGAGAAGCTGCTGACAGCTGTGGAAGAGACATGTGGGTTTGCAGTGGAGTGACTGGGCAACCAAAGGAAACAGATACTACTAGCTCATGGACCACCAAATCAAAAAGCTGTAAGAAGAAGCTTGCTGTGAACTTCTTTTGTCCAAAGCATTGCGACGCTTGACAACTGGGGGAGTGGAGGCTGCTTCCTCTCCTTCCTTCCTGTGGTGGTGTTGGGGGGGGGGCTTTTGTTGGGGGTTCCCACCCATACTTTTCTCCCCTCCCCCTCCCCATTTTCCCCCCATGTCCCATGAAACAAAAGGCAGCCAGGTTCAGCATTTGGTTTTGGTTACCCAAGATATTCTGCTAGACTCGTAACACATATTGTGATAAGGTCAATGACCTGTGGTCTTTTTTAATAGGAGTATCAAACTGTAGTTGAGTATCTTGAGATTGGTTTGCTGAGGACTTTTCAACTGGTAGGTGTATCTGGATGTTTTGTCTTAATGCAGTCCTGAGCCCTTGTAGCATCCAGAAGCATCCTATGGAAGTGAGACTGGCACCGGGATTCCAAATTGCATATTTCAGAATACCCATTAAAGAACAGTTAGCAGGAAACGACTCCGTAGGTGCAGACAGCTGAAGGTTATTCCTTGAGAGGGAGCTTTTTGTCCAAGTGTGGTGGCTTGGCTCTTAAGAGAGAGGAACCCAGAGGAGTCCAAGCCATCTTGAATTGGGAGGTAAGTTTTCATTCTGGATGCTTTGTACATGAGACAGATTTGTTCTGTGGACTTGCTTCCCTTCTGTGTGTGATTGAAGGCTTGTGTTAGAGAATGTGGCAGTGGGGAATGGGCCACATTGTCAGCAGCCTGGAAAAGTTTTCTCCTGACATTGTTTTTTCAGATTCTTTTTTTTTTTAACTTGAAACTGCAGAAATTCTTTTAAGAGGAAATAGCTAAAAGCAAAACTAATGGAACCAAGTTCCGTCGTTGAGCCACTGGGAGTGGAAAATGGCTCTGTTGAAAGATGAATATATAATAAAGATCTAACACAGGGGTTTTAAGCCTACAGATACTGAGTAACCCAGAGTACTGCTTTCAAACTCTTCTCCACCCTGACTTTCATATATCTGAAGCTAATGTTCAAAGTTGGTGTCAAGTGATTGGTTTCACACAGCTTCTCAGATGCAGGAGAATCAACTCTGTCGGGTTAACCAAATCAAACAGGTTTTTCAGTTTCCACAACAAGAAACAAGGCACTGTTTTTAACAACATAACATTTTCTTGGCAAAAAGGTCAACTAGTAATCAGTTGTGATTCAGTTCATAAGACTCCCCCCCCCCCAAATATGTATATTAAAATGGTTTTAAGCAAAGATGCATATTAACCGTTACTTTGGACAAGTAAGGACATTGGGGTTCAGCCATGGGTCAAATGGTTCCTTTACCTACAAGGATATTTCTGTTGCTCATTTTTATTTTTATTTTTAAAACATTGAATTTGATAATAGCTTTAAACTGTGATATGACAGATTTAAGTTAGATACCTGTCAGAGTCCTAAAATCTTTCTTTCCTGTTGTTAACCGTATTTTTTTTAGTGTGTGTGATGGACACATGAGGATTATATTTGAGAAAGGAATTCTTTTTATTTTGTGTTTTTTGCACCATGTGGCTAAGTGTTGGATTTTTTAGGTGAGCTAAGGTTTGACTTGAAATTGCCTTTTGAATCCAGGCGCACTTAAGGGACCAGTTAGCTGCAGCTAAGTTATTTAGGAAGGGAAGTGTATCAAGGAGGTTTGAGGGATTTTGGATTCACATATTTGGTTAAGCATCTTTGTAGTACTCTGGATAATAGAAATCTCATGATCTTGCCAAATGTCTGTGGAGATCAGATGTTGTTATTGGACACATTAGCCCTGTCAGTGGAATTTGAATGCACAAGGTTTCGTAGAGATAGGAACGTCACACGAAAAGGTTTTCACAAGTCATTTCCATGCAAATCTGAGGTGGTGGAAGTGAAAGGTCTTCCCTGAGCACAGAGGCTGAACAGGTTGCCCATGTGAGATTAGCAACAGTTAGCAATAGCGACTGTTCACCTGGAGGTGAATCTTAATGTGACTCTTGCCATGTGGTTTCAGCTTCTGTACGGTTGGAGCCCACACCATGCCAACGACATTTGAGATGGAGAAGTAAGAGAGCAGGTGGCCACAGATGTGGCAGGCATGCTCCGAGGGCAGCATGAGCATTGGCCCGAGTCCGTGTTCAGGCCCTGAGCACATGGCGCCTCTGTGATAATAGTGCAGAAGATTGGGGGACTTCTATCTCCAGGATATTCTTTACATTTCCCATTTTGTGTCACTGCTCCAACACCCAAGAGCCCAAACAGACTGTTTGCTGCATCTTAGCTTGAGGCGGCGGCAGCAGCAGCAGCAGCAGGGATCAAAGGAAAAAAGTAGACCAAAGCCCCCCCCCCCCCCGGGTGCTGGCTAGAGCGGCACAGACCACTTGCTTCTGCTCAGGCTGAAACTTCCACATCTCCTCCCTGAACAAGAGAGGGTATAAAATATAAGTGGGAAAGTGGGATTCTTGCTGCTACAATCTGCTGAGCTTCAGCACAGTCTTTGCTGAAAGCTTTTTAGCAGTCTAACCATCCAAAGGACACGCAACAGACTTGATGGTTTTATATTTTCCCTGCAGTGGTCTCTTGGTAGATTCAGGCCCTCCGGGCTTGCAGCAAGTCCGTGGAAGTCTACCCTAAGGCAGATGGAGGTGGTGAAGGGAACAGGAAGTTTCCTACTCTTACACAGCTGACTTGCTGGCAGTACACCTTTCCCCTCTCCCCCTTGTAGGAGGTGGTGAAAGGGCTCAGTTGAGACAGGAACAAGAGCAGGGCTACGTGCTTCCTCTTCCCCCAAGCAGCTTATGACATCCAAAGTCTTCTTTAATCTAAAATCTCCAGTATGTCTAGCAGTGTAGGTCAGTGATGCAAATCTGTTTTTTTGTTTGTTTGTTTGCTTGCTCTTTTGTTTAGTTGCCCTGAAATGCATCATCCTTCGTTTATGCACTCAGGGATGTAGGAAATTGCCACTCCTTTTGTGTTACGAATTGGAAAGGTATGAGTGAGTAGCTCAAGGTCTAACCTTGTCATATTGGAGCAACTTTTTGTTTCTGAAGAGGCTGCTTGTTCAGCATGGGGTGTGGTTTATGAAACCTCAACTATCATTCAGACGCCTCTTTCCCCCACTTCCTTAGTCCATTGCCCAGTATACTACACTGTAGAGCACAGAAAGTTTTCCAGAAATGCAGTACATATTTGTTCTTACTCAGTTAACTTTTTTTTTTGTTCCTCAACCACTTTATAATGTATTTTTTAACTTATTATTTTGTAACGTCTTGTTTTTAAGTATTGCTGCTACTCCTTGTTACTCTTCTCACCATTTTTATTGCGAATTTTATTTTGTGAAAAAGTTGTACACTAATGTTCTTCATTTTATGTCTAAATCAAAGTATTTAAAGAAATACTAGTTCTATTTAACGTGGTTATGGAGCCAGCTGGAATAAACCGTGATTGTATAGCAGGCTGGGCCCAGGAGGTCATGTTCATTTTTGTTACATATGCAATAAACTCTCACAACTTTAAATTTGTGTAAAATCTTTTAAAATGTTTCCACTAGTGTGTTAGATGCACCAGAAATGTAATACTAATCATTTTAGCTTTCATTGTGACTAGGAAGCTACCTTAGGCCAGGTAAGATTATTTGTTCCTTTTGACCAGGGCAACTCATCTAGAGCTCTCCAGCTGTTGCTCACCTGTATCGTCCTTTGTCATTGGGTGTGGTGACTGGGGCTGGTGGGAACTGGATCCCCACAACACCTGGAAGATGCCATAATGGCTTTCCCTGATCTAGGATAGTATTGTCCACTCTTTCCCACCACCTGCCCTGCAGATCCTTTTAACTAGAGGTGCCTGGCACTGAATACGGTACCTCTAGCATGCAAAGCATTTTTCTTTGTCATTTAAGTCTGGCCCCTTTTTATATAGCATCTTGCCTGCTCACCTGTGAGAAGGAACAGCCTTCTACCCTGGCAGAAACATCCTTGTAATGGTGTTGAGCCACAATAAGAAGTGTGTGGGGTCAGGAAAGCCAGTTTTGTTTTGTTTTTTAAAAAAGAAACTGTGGATAGATTTGCAATCTGGCTCCCATGCTCTCCTTCCCAAAAGCATCCTGCCACATGATGGCTGCCCTGAACATTTCCTCCCTGCTTGGAAGCAAAGGGGTATGTGGACTTATAATCGAGATGTGCCAGAGCCACGTGCTCTGACTTATGGGCACATGCAGAGTAATGATGGTGTTCCTTCCTGGGTGGCAGAGTCATTAATACTCCTGATGGATGTTCTCTTTTTCTTTCGGACTTGGAGGAACAGAAGGTCTTGGCCTGCCTTCTCGCTGGTTCTTCTCCTTCCTTGGATAGAACAAAGAGTGTCATTGTGCCCAGGTTGAGACTGCAGGCCCTGGCAAAGCTCGTCCTGAGCAGAAGCACTTGCATGACAGTGACGTGCTGATGGATCGACTTGGACAAAGCTCACCTGTCCGCCTGCTTGCCTGTAACCATTACTTTCCCTTCCCCGACTCCACATGTGCTCTCCTGGAAGGTTTGTGCTTGCACACTGGACACGTGAGCTGGATGGGTTGCACGTGTTTTTTCCTAAGAGCACACTCTCCAACCTGCCAGCTCCGGCAATTTTCCTCATGTTGACTTGCTTTTGTGTTGGTCCCATAACCTGTGTGAATTGCAGAGGATCCTGGGAAGATTACAGAGATGCTTGCTGAGGGCATCAGCTCAGCTCGTTGGCAGGGCTGGCTCAAGGCGGGTGGGGAGCTTAGCAAGTGACCTTAGCAGGGACCCCTCTTGCTGTGATGGTGCCCAGCCACAGGTTTAACTAGTCATACACTCCAACATATCTCCGATGAAAACAGGGACGCCCTAAGGAAAAGTGGGACTTTCCGAGATCAAATCAGAAATTGTCTTCTGTAAATCTGGGACTGTCCCTGGAAAACAGGGACCCTTGGTGGGTCTGTAGTGGAGTGTGGCTGTTTTAAATTTCTTACAGTGGCCTGTTGCAATGTGATATTGGGGCCATTTCAGGACAGTAGAACGGCCACACGCTGCTCCCATCACCAGGAAAGTCACTGCATGCATCCGTGTTGGTGGGCCTTACTGGGACCCCAGCAGCTAAGTCCTGCTGGTTACTGACACCAGGCCTGGAGGTTGGGCTTCACTAGCAATCTCCTTGCTTTCCTCCTGCTGGCAGGTGAATATTTTTCTATTCCAACAGGCCTTTGGGAACTGACTGCTTTTGAGGAAAGGGCTGGTGCTGTGCTTTAATTCTATTAGTGCTTTAATTACACTTTAATGATTGTCTTCTCTTACGTTTTTAGCTTGCTGTATTTTATCTGTGTTAGCTTCCATGTGTTGGAAGAAAGGTGGGATATTATTAATGATCAGTTCTTCTTTTGGGGGGTACTCAAGGGTACGTAGTATCAACCCCCCCCCCACAATTTTAAAAGTGTGGCACTTACTGTTACAACTTCATGCTAGGTACCTGCACCTTTTTTTCTTTGAAAAACCTCCCAATGATAATAATAATTTAATTTTAAAAAGTTTTATTGAAGTTTTCAGCAGAAAGAGAAGAACAGAAATAAATAGGAACAACAAAACAATAAATTATTAAATCCATGTGCGCAGTGGGCATCTGCATCACCGGGCTGAGCTGATTCAGAAAAACATTTGACTCTGCAGGAGACCACAGCAGGTGAAGACTTGGCAGAGAAAGAAAAGGCAAATAACATTGCATGTAATTTTTCAGTCAGCAAGAACTTCTGCTTTCCCAGCTGCCATCCATCAGTACAAGGAAAAGCACTTGTGGGTGCTGGGGAAATTCTGCTTTTCTCAGATAAGGAATTGGTGCATGCAAAGAATAAGAACCAGTCATCCTTTCCAGGAAAGAGGAAAGTGGGCTCCCCTGCATGCTGACCATGCAAACCCAAAACACATAAGTTGGATTCCATTTTCTTTCATTTCATTTGTACCCCCACCTTCCTCCAAGGAGCTCAAGGCAGCAGATCTGAGTCTCTTCCCCACCCTGGGCCTGTCTTGTCTCATGGCATGTAGAATTTTTTGAACTTAGGATCATAGAATTGTAGAGTTGGAAGGGACCTCGGGGTCGTCTAGTCCAACCCCCTGCAGTGCAGGAATCTTTTTGCGCAGCAAGGGACTTGAATCTACAACCCTGACATTAAGAGTCTTTACTGCCTCTTGCCTTTTCTCTAAGCGAGAAAATCCCAAACGCTGCAACCTTTCTGTATAGCGGGAATGCAAAACAACTGCTTTTTATATGGGGTAAGTGCATCTTGGCTTTTGTATTGACACGAAGCTGTCGTTGGGCATGGTGATTTTCAGAGTGCAAGGGGTCAGGCCACATGGGTCCTGAGGAGCCTTAGCCATCTGAAATCAGCCACAGGGGAATGGAAGCAGGAAAGAATAGGCGGAGGCTTTGCACTGCACGTTCTCAGGCAAGCGGAGTTTCCCCAGGGCATGTAAACACAGTGCGATTGTTTCAGTTACACGTGCTTAGACTCTGCCTGTATAGGCCAAGGCACAATAGGCCATGGGAACTTGGGCACTGAGCCAGAGACTTCACTGAACTACAGGGTTTTGAAGGACCTGCATGGTGGCATCTCGGGGACTGGGAGGGAGACAGTACCAGACAGCAAAGGAGAAAGAGCAGCAGCTTCTGATCGTATTCTGCCACGTGTCACCAAACCTGTCTGGGATCCCTTTCCATCAAACAGTGCACATTGCTGCTGAACGTGCATCGTTTCCCTGACTGAACTGATCGCCCGCCTGAAGCCTTGGAGATGAGGGGCCGCTGGGCCGCCACTCCAGCTGCTGTTGAACTACAGCTCCCATCAGCCCTTATCATTGGCTGGTGCTGATGGGAGTTTGTAGCCTGACAGCAGCTGGTGGAGGGGCAGCACAGACTCCCCATCCCTGTCTTCAAACAGTTATAATGGGCTCCCGTAGCCCCATGCAGTGTGTGGGTCACAGAGGAATGCATGTTCATCCCTTTGTGATCTTCCAATTCAACAGCTCCTGATAAGTTTCCAAGGGACCCATAGGGCCCCCATAGTGGACTGGCTGCAGTGTGGCGCCAGTTCCTATTTCTGAGCCTGGCCTACCTCACAGGGTGGTTGCAAAGCTTAAATGGGCAAGGGGAGGACCATGACAACACCGCTTCTTAGATGAAGTATGGGATGAAAATCTGACGCACAAAGGAAAACACAATTCAGCAACTTCAGATCATGGAAACTTGCATGTATTTGGGCTTGCACACAGGCGCTCAATTTACTTCTGCCTATAAAGGATGTGGCCTTGTGCAATCTTATTTGGAGGTACGGTAAATCCCATAATAGACCACGGTGGGGCTGAGGTTTTGACCCATGATTATTCGGTCACACGCACACAGACATCCCATTCTTCCCTTAGATCTTCCTAGGCACACATTGTCAAATCCTATGAGTATGAAGGCCTTTTGCACAAACAACTGTCCACACATCACTGTCCAAACGTTCCAGAACTGGGGGTTGCCTGATCTGGACGGGTATTTTGTGTGGGTTTCTGTAGCTCCCAGCAGCCAATCAAGTAGGGAAATTTGGCACAGGACGGGGCTTCTTCCCTCAAGTCTGGTCGAGTGGCTGAACACTTGTCCTCCTACCTGGCCTGCCTCCTACTCACTTTTTCACAAGAAGACTTCCTTGTTGCCAATTCCCTGCATCTGAGCCACAGCCAAGCTCTCTGTGTACGTGTGGCTTCCAGACCACACAGATTCCCCCAAGGAACCCCTCTTGGGCTTGACCTTGATGAGGACAAGGGCGTTCCTCTCCCGACCCCTTAAGTACTCCCTGTAGTTCTTGGAGAGCAGCGTGTAGAGGAAAGGGTTGATGCAGCTGTTGCTGTAAGCTAGGCAGGTCACGAAAAAATTGATGCAGGCCACTGTGGCGTTTGCAAGGCTGCCCGGCTGGCGGCGATAGACGCTGAGCAGCTGCCAGAGCCAAAAGGGAATGAAGCAAGCCCAGTAGGCAAGGATGATACTAAATATCATGTACAGGACTTTCTGCCGAGAGCACCTCTTCATCGCCTTGGCACTGAAGACGGCTGCCTGAGACCTCCAGTAGGTCCTGGCCAACTTGATATACAAGTAGCAGATGACTAGGCCAGGGGCCAAGATGCTGGTGATGAAGAGGACAGTGAGGTAGACTTTGTAGGCCCCCACCTGCCAAGTAGGGTGGCATATGCGCTTGGTCACTCCTCCTTGGCTGCTCGTCCGGAGGTCGATGAGAACCATGGTGGGCAAGGCAAGGAGGAAGGACAGGAGCCAGACCGAGCAGGTGATGGTCCTCCGGTAGTCTCCAGGCCTCCGGAGGGAGTCCAAGGGCTTGACGACCGCCAGGTACCTCTCTGTGCTCATGATGGTGAGAGTGAAGATGCTGGCATGCATGGTCAGCAGGTCCAGGCTAAAGAGGACCCTGCAGCCCACGTCCCCAAAGTACCAGTCCTTCACGAAGTAGGTGCAGACGACGAAGGGGATGGTGGCCAGGTAGAGGAGATCAGCCAAGGCTAAGTTGACCACGTAAACGTACATGGAGGCAGACAGCCGTACGGAGAGGTTGACAACCACCAACGTGTAGATGTTTCCAACCACCCCGACGACGCACATGACGGACAGGGCGCATCCCAGGAAGGAGGTGGCCAAGATGTCGCTGGCGCTGCCAGTGGTGTTGGAGGGACCGCTGCCATTCTCAAGCAGGCAGGACAGGTTGGCACATGGGCCCAGTTCCATTATATCTGACCCTTGCACTGGGTCAACATGTTCCACCCAAATGGCATGCCGGATTCTTGCCCAATGCACAGTGCAAATAATCCCCTTCCTCGAGCGCGGCTCTGCTCTAATATATTTGCCAACCAGCTGGCACCGCTCTGCTTTTGCTGCCGACTCAACAGCCTTTGAAACAGTTTGGTGCGATCAGATTCCGTGCATAATTTTGCTGAGCAGGAAAGGAACCCACCGATGAGGCAGCTGCAAGAGGACGGGAATGAAAGGCTGTGGGTTAAAGTTTCAGAGCTCCCAGGTCCAAATCTTACCACGTTCCAGCAGGCAGGTGAAGGGAGACGAGAGTGGCTTGGTTCAAAGCAACCTCCTTGTGACTGCCTGTCTTCCTGCCTTTAATCCTTCTGGGCAAACATCCAGCGAGCCACCCTTTGAGATTGCAGGGCTGGCTCTCCACATAAACTTTATCACACCGTAAGCATCCAGGTTCTTTGCTTTGAAGGTTTTGCGCTGCCAGCGGTGGCCCTGCCTCTGCAGATCTCCCAGAAGTTGCTTTTCAGGCAGGATGTTTGGCGACAGGTGAGCTGTGTAAGAGATGCTTCTTTCGGAGGGAGAGAACGGTTGCTTGCCTTGTAGATGCAAGAATGCAAATGGCAAAGAATCCCTGAACAGGACACTGTTTTGTGGGCGGATTCTGTGCCGGCTGCCAGGGCCGGACCTTGCAAATAATTGGATCTATTGTGACAGGTGCTTATGCTTTCTCTCTCTCTGGGCTGGGAAGTCTATTCACTGCTGCAAGAGGTGGGAAGGGCCTGGGATTCTTTCTGACAGTCCCCTTGAGGTGGGGTTTCATCCTGTGCTGCTCAGGAAGGAGGAGGCACAGTCAGCAGCAGACTTTTGTATCTTGGAGCAACAGGGTGGATTTTCTTTCAAGCTGCCTCCTTCCCTGCCTGCAGGGCTGTGCAAAGGCGCTGAGGTTGCCCCCCCAACCCACAAACAGGATGACTCTCAGTCGCCTTTTGAAGGTGATGCTGGAAAGTGCTGGCAGTGTGCTTCCGCCTCCACACGGATGTGCGCTAACAAAACCCTAACCCTGTGAGGGAAGCTGCACATACTGGTGCTTGTGTAGCTGGTTTTACTTCAATTAATGTTTAATTGGTTTTTAATGGTTTCTCTTTTTTGCAGTTTTATTTATTTATTAACATTCTTATATTACATTGGTAAACATTGTCGTATTACATTGCAGAGCTTATTATATTTTTCAACATGTATACCAAGATTATATACACACTTTATATACCTAAAAAGAGAAGAAAAACAGAGAAAAAACAAAAACAAATCCCCCCAATCATATACATGCCAACACATTCGACTTCCTGTCTATCCCACTGTATATTCCTTTTTAAACAAATTAATGTACTCATATTATTGTATATTTCTTTTACATTTTATCTAATACATTCCTATAACAATATGAGCTCTTGTTCTTATTTCTCAACTCAGTCTCTCTCCAGCATCAATCAAATGCTAGCATAGATAACGAACCTTTACTGTATTTTTGAACATATGTCTCACATCTATCCCATTTTTCCATATTTTTTTTATTTGAATTGCCTCTCAGGCTATTTGTCAGCTGCGCCATCTCAGCAAATTCTTGTAGCTTAATATTGCCAGTTCGTTATTGTCGGGACTTCTTCTTCCTTCCACCCCTTTGCTACCAAAGTCCGGGCTGCAACCGTTGCATATAAAAATATAAATGCCTTTGGGATGTCCCTGCCAACAATGCTTAACAGAAATGCGTCTGGTCTTTTTAAAAAGGTTATTCCAATTTTAATGGTTTCTTTTAGCTGTTTTTTGTTTTAGCTCCAAGGTGCCTTGAGTCCGTGTCAGCAGCAAAGGCGGGGTATAAATAAACAAGTTGTTGTTATTATTACTAATAATCCTATACAGTGGTACCTCTGGTTACGTACTTAATTCGTTCTGGAGGTCCGTTCTTAACCTGAAACTGTTCTTAACCTGAAGCACCACTTTAGCTAAAGGGGCCTCCTCCTGCTGCTGCTGCTGCGCCGCCGGAGCAAGATTTCTGTTCTCATCCTGAAGCAAAGTTCTTAACCCGAGGTACTATTTCTGGGTTAGCGGTGTCTGTAACCTGAAGCGTCTGTAACCCGAGGTACCACTGTAGTTGAAACCATCAGTGCATTTAGAGTGTTTTTCTCAGCTCTCCAGTGAAAGAGGATCGCTGCCTCTGCGCTCCCAAAATCCAACGCAAAGCAGATACGGTTGGTTAGATCTCATAGCCCCACCTGGTGGCCACGCAGTAAAGGTAAATTATTAGTAGGGGGAAAGTAAGACAGGCAGACGACAGCCCGGGCGCTTGCACGCGATCCTGGCCCGGCTGCTGATCCTATGCTCGTTTACCCGGAGGGAGAGTTTGCGCGGCTGCTTCAGTCCAGCGGGCAGGATCGGGTCCCCGCGGAGGGATGGGCGCACAATGCGGTGGGGAGTCCGGCAAAGTGGGCCGCTTGGAGCTCTTTTCTGCGGGCCGGGGCAGAAGAGGGCAATGGCGCCAGGCAGAAATCCGTCGGGTGCAGCCTCGGCCGGGAAACCGCCCCGCGATCCTCGGGTGGAGGGCGGTATCTAAAGTTAATTAACGGGAATAAGAAGAACCAAAACTGGAGGAGGAGAAGCGACGCCGGGTCAAAGGCCAGCGCCCCCGTTTTCCTTGCCTGCCGCCTTTCCACCATTAGAGCCTCAAGGCGGATTCAGAGCCTGGAAACATATTTGACAAATCTCTTTATCTTACTTCATATTTGACAAAAAGCTTTTCCTTTTTTAGTTTTATTTTCATATTTTCCTTTTTGCCCCGTTTTCCTTTTACGGTATATGTGGGTGTAAGGATTAATTTATTTTCTTTTTTTGTAAATTTTAAAAATGCAATAAAGATTAAGGAGTGTCTCCACCCCCATCGTTCTACCCAGACACTGAGGTCCAGCGCCGAGGGCCTTCTGGCGGTTCCCTCCCTGCGAGAAGCCAAGTTACAGGGAACCAGGCAGAGGGCCTTCTCGGTGGTGGCGCCTTCCCTGTGGAACACCCTCCCACCAGATGTCAAAGAGAACAACTACCAGACTTTTAGAAGAGATCTGAAGGCAGCCGTGTTTCGGGAAGCCTTTAATGTTTGATGTATTATAGTATTTTAATATTCTTTTGGAAGCCGCCCAGAGTGGCTGGGGAAGCCCAGCCAGATGGGCGGGGTATAAATAATAAATAATAATAATAATAATAGTTATTATTGTTATTATTGTTGTTGTAATAATAATAATAATAATAATAATAATAATAATAATAATAAATAAGAGCCTGGAAACAGAGCCGAAGTCGCCGTGAGCAACAAATGCCCCCCCTTCCCCGGCCAAAGGCGGGACTCCCCTTCCTCCTCCTATAAAACACGCGCGATCCCCAGCAAACGCTCCGATTCCGCGTCTTTTTTCCCCTTTTCGCAAACGCGCATGCGCACTCTCGGGCACTGGGCGCTCCTCTCCGCCCCCTCCCGTCCGGAGAGCCGGCCGTCACGTGACGCTGAAGACAGCTGGTTGGCAGTTGCGGGATTCCTCCCCCCCCCGCCCTTTTCCTTTCGAGAAACTCCCTGCTCCGCGCCGCTCTGCCCCGAGCCCTCCCCTCGTCTCCATGGTCTCCTCGCCCCCGGCCCGCCCCTCGCGGTCACGTGGCGCCCTCGCGCAGGCCGGAAGGAGGCCTGACAGGCCGCGAGGAAGAGGAGGAGGCGGAGGCCGAGCGCGGCGAGGAGGCGGACGGGCAGGAAGCAGGAAGCGCCGCCGGGAGGGACGAGCGGGAGACGGAGCGAGGTGAGGGAGCGCGGGAGGGAAGGAGCGAGCGGGCAGCCGGCCGGGGGTCCTCCGGGGTCTCAAGGGGCAGCCCCGCCCGCACCTGCCTAGGTTGCCTGGCAACCGGCCCCCCCCGAGGCACCAGCCGGGCCTGGGCGCCCCTCCCGCCCCACGGACTCCCCACGGAGGGAGGCCCCGCTGCCCCCTGTGCGGGGACGCCGAGGGCTGCTGCTGCTGCCAGCCCGTGTGGGCGTCCCCGAGGCAGCCCCTCCTCCAGCCCCGGACTCGCCTCCTCCCCAGCTGCTGCTGCTCATCCTCCTCCTTCCGCGGCTGGTTTCGTTTCGCTTTCACGCCGGGAGAGGAGGACGCGGCTCCCCCTTCTCCTCCCAGCCAGCCCCAACTTCTGCGAGCTGGAAGTTTTGCTTCTGGCTGCGGGGCGACTCGGCCTCGGATCGGCGGCTGAGCTCTCGTTTCGGGGTCCCCCCCCCCGCCGGCTTCCCTTCCCCGCCCCGGGTCTCCCTCTCCCCGGGCTCCCGCTTCCCCCTCTTGCAGCAGCAGCTGCCTTCTCCTCCACCTGCTCTCCTAATCCTCCTTCGCTAGGGCCATCTGCTCCCCCGGCCTCGCCAGCCTCCCGGTCCCTCTGCACATTCTCCGCCCTCCAAGGCGGTCTCGTTTCTCCCGGGGAAGCAGCTCCTGATCGCGGCTGGGATGGCGCCCCCTCCCTGCTTTCCAAAGTCCACCCACCTGCAATGGTTAATCAAGGAGAAGCAAAGGCAGCAGCCCCCTCACCTGAACTTTTGGGGGGAGAGGGGGTGGGGATGCCATTGGGGATTTGGAGGTCTTCCGTGGTCCACTGGAAACTGAGGGAGGGGGAGAGTTGCCGCTGCCCTCTGGTCAGTGGCGTAGCGTGGGTTGTCAGCACCTGGGGCAAGGCAAGTAATTTGCACCCCTAACCCGTGGATTTGCACCCCCTAACCCCTGGATTTGCGCCCCCAACCCGTGGATTTGCGCCCCCTAACCTGTGGATTTGCGCCCCTAAACCTTAACCCCCAGATGTTGCGCCCGGTGCGGCCGGCCCCCCCCTGCACCCCCCACGCTACGCCACTGCCTCTGGTCCTGCTTGGGGGCACCTGGTTGGCGGCTGTGAAAACAGGGTGCTGGACTAGATGGGTCCGTGGCCTAATCCAGCACACTCTCTCTTCTTATGTCTTGCTGTATGTCGCGTGTGGGAGCCTCTTATTGCCAGCTTTGAACATTTGGATTTGGCAGAACGTTTATTTCCAGGCGCATGTGTGGTGGTTCCGGGTCACACTCCACCCCCCCCCAAAGTGCACAAATCTGAGAGGAGTGGTTGGGTTGTGTGCCTAAACCGGGGGTCAGCAACCTTTTTCAGCCGTGGGCCGGTCCAC
The DNA here is from genome assembly GCF_964188305.1 of Podarcis bocagei. Taxonomy (NCBI): domain Eukaryota; kingdom Metazoa; phylum Chordata; class Lepidosauria; order Squamata; family Lacertidae; genus Podarcis; species Podarcis bocagei. The sequence continues at coordinate 55,149,691 of NC_138139.1, read as the reverse complement.
CGTCCCTCAGACCTTGTGGGGGGCCGGACTATATTTTGAAGGGAAAAAAAGAACAAATTCCTATGCCCCACAAATATACCAGAGATGCATTTGAAATAAAAGGACACAATCGACTCATGTAAAAACACGCTGATTCCCAGACCATCCGAGGGCCGGATTGAGAAGGCGATTGGGCTGCATCCGGCCCCCGGGCCTTAGGTTGCCTACCCCTGGCCTAAACCCACCTGACTTCCGGTTAAACTCAGTGTAAACTCAATTGTGCTTGTCCTGAGTAGACATGCATAGGATCATGCTGTTGTATTGATTTGGTGCTGTGTGTTTGATGTTGCTTAATCATGTTGCAATGTGTACTGAGTTTTAAAAGAGGCGTGGTTGCTGAGCAGCCCGACTCCCTTCTTTACCCTACATTTCAGCAATTGCTTTCCCCCCATTTGAGATGTACAGATAAGATTCTAACTGCCATGCCCAGCATGCAGGGAGCATTGTAATTGTCATGGCAGACAGCTTCTGAGTCTTAGGGCTGTTCCGTGCATGACATTGCTCCCCAGAGCCACAAAATCGGAACGGGGCCTTCATGTTCAGGGGCAGCAGTCTGGTGAATGCAGTGGGACAAGGAGGAAGGGCTGCTGGCCTTTTTCATGCTTGGTTTTTACCACGGCATGTTTTCATACTGTGGGTTGACTGGAGCCGTGTGAATGGCCACAGTGGGAATTGGGACCCCTTATGAGATGTTCTGTGTTCTGATTCAGCAGCCAGGCTCTTTTTAGACTGTTGGAGCCTTTTCTTATACTGTATTGAGATCCCCTCTTGCTGCAGGAGGAAAAAGCACATGTGGAATCCTCCCTGGAATGTGACGTGAGGGTTTGTTTCATGAGGAGTGCTGGGTAGTTGAGAGCTCTTTACGCAGGGTAAGAGTTGCACCAAAATGACTAGTATGACGTGCTTTGAACACCTGGGTGCTGTGTTATTCACAGCCACCTCCTCCAGTTTTTGTTTTTGTTTTTAAACTATTTTAACACTTTTGCAGCAGGGCTAGGTAACCTATGATCCTCTGGCTGTTGCAGTTTCCCCAAGCCAAATCTTTGGAATGAGGGCATGCAAGAAGGAAGAGGTGGTCTATTAAGCTGCAGAAATAGCTTTCATAAAGGAGATGGTTGTGGAAGTTTAGTACATGCGCCTGTGGAGATATGTTTCTGAAGGGGGTGTGTCTGTTTACCAGCTTGTAAAAAGTCTTTCCCTTAGGGAATGTGTGTTTGCCAACTGAGTGCCCTCCAGATATTTGTTGTAAGACAGTGGTGGGGAACCGCTGGTCCACGAACCAAACTTCTCCCGCCAACCCTCCCCATCTAGCCTGCAAGGCCATTTTGGGCAAGCCAGACACCTGATGTCATACATTGGTAGGGCTTCAAAGGAAGAACCGGGAGATTAGAGTGAGCTCCCAACATTCCTTTTGCTGGAGCTAGGCATGCTCCCACTGCCCTTCTGCTGGACAATGAGAGTGGGCCTTGCTCCGGGAGCAGGAAACAATTGGACAGAAACTGCTTCTCCCACCCAGTACTGCTCCTTGAACTTCTGAAAACTGGGTGCACAAAGAACAGTGTGAGGCTGCTTGTAAAAGGGCTTTCAAACAGCCCTGTGCTGTGCTTTGGAGTCCCGACAATCTGGGCTTCTAAGCACAGCATCACCTGGTGTCATAGTGGTGGCAGGTGATTGACAGGGTCTTCCTGATAAATGCAGTCCATCAGGGATTGGAAGGTGAGGATCTGGCCCACTGGCCAGAAGAGGTCTCCTCCCTGCCCCACTATAGACATTGCCTTTCTGCATCAAGGAGAGGACTTTCGAAACTTTAATTCAGCATCGATTGGAGGCAGTTGGTGGTGTCCTCAACTGTATAACCTGGAGATTTCCCCCCCCCCCTTTGTACTGTATTAGAGAGAGTTCTCTCTCGTTCTGAAATTGCCAGGAAATGGTTTAGTTGTAGGAAGCATTTAGAAAGACAAGAGGCTTAATAAAATCCAATGCTTCAACATTCTTGGACTGGGAGGGCGGGGGGGGGGTATCCAAATTCCTACATGCAGTCAGATTCTTAGACACATGGACAACCGAGTGCTAGCCAGTGGCGCTTGCCCAGTCCTGTGTGCTGCTGATAAAGAAGAAATGGTTCTGGTGCTCAGTTCTTCCCCTGCTTTCACTGGTCCTTAAGTCTTGCAGCATCTTCAGCATCTTCTGGTTGCAAAATGCTTTTTTGAAAAAAGATTTGAGGTTTTCAGTTATATACATTTCAATAGTTTTACAGTAACTTAAACGTATCAAAACTTGACTTCCTCCTCTTTCTGCGGTTCCTTACATTAATTTTTTTCCCCATTTCCTGCATATTCTAAATTAACTTATTTTTTCATTCATCTACTTTAATTGTTTACTCTTATGAAACTGCAGGTTATTACAATAACCCTGCCAATTTGTTTACAATTTGTTTGTAAATATTCAATAAACCATTTCCATTTTTTAATGTTATATTGATTTCTCCCCCCCCCCCCAGCCTGGCAGTAAGTTTTGCCGTTTCTGCGTAGTCCATAAGTTTTTGTATCCATTCTTCTTTCATCGGGACTTCTTCTTTCTATTTTTGGGCAAATAACATTCTTGCCACTGTAGTAGCATACATGAATAAATTTCTGTGCTGTTTAGGTAATTCTGCCCCTGTAATTCCAAAAAAGAAAATTTGTTTAAAAATGCTGATTTTTTAAACAAATGTTATTTTAAACATCTTTCTCAATTCATTATGTATCAGTAAGCTTTAAACATAATGCGACACCACATATGATGTTGTTGTTTAGTTGTTAAGTCGTGTCCGATTCCTTGTGACCCCATGGACCAGAGCATGCCAGGCACTTCTGTCTTCCACTGCCTCCCGCAGTTTGGTCAAACTCATGCTGGTAGCTTCCAGAACACTGTCCCACCATCTCATCCTCTGTCGTCCCCTTCTCCTTGTGCCCTCCATCTTTCCCAGCATCAGGGTCTTTTCCAGGGAGTCTTCTCTTCTCATGAGGTGCCCAAAGTATTGGAGCCTCAGCTTCAGGATCTGTCCTTCCAGTGAGCACTCAGGGCTGATTTCCTTCAGAATGGAGAGGTTTGTTCTTCTTGCAGTCCATGGGACTCTCAAGAGTCTCCTCCAGCACCATAATTCAAAAGCATCAATTCTTCGGCGATCAGCCTTCTTTATGGTCCAGATCTCACTTCCATACATCACTACTGGGAAAACCATAGCTTTTACTATACGGACCTTTGTTGGCAAGGTGATGTCTCTACTTTTTAAGATGCTGTCTAGGTTTGTCATTGCTTTTCTCCCAAGAAGCAGGCATCTTTTAATTTCGTGGCTGCTGTCACCATCTGCAGTGATCATGGAGCCCAAGAAAGTAAAATCTCTCACTGCCTCCATTTCTTCCCCTTCTATTTGCCAGGAGGTGATGGCCCCATTGGCCATGATCTTCGTTTTCTTGATGTTGAGCTTCAGGCCATATTTTGCACTCTCCTCTTTCACCCTCAATAAAAGGTTCTTTAATTCCTCCTCACTTTCTGCCATCAAGGTTGTGTCATCTGCATATCTGAGGTTGTTGATATTTCTTCCGGCAATCTTAATTCCTGCTAGGGATTCATCCAGCCCAGCCTTTCGCATGATGAATTCTGCATATAAGTTAAATAAGCAGGGGGACAATATACAGCCTTGTTGTACTCCTTTCCCAATTTTGAACCAATCAGTTGTTCCATATCCAGTTCTAACTGTAGCTTCTTGTCCCACGTAGAGATTTCTCAGGAGACCTTTTTTCTCTTCGCATTTCCAACACTTATTCGATTTTGATTTATACATTTTTTGTCAGTTTACTCACTGTTACATACCATGTATATAACATTTTCATATAGTTTTCTCTTAAACCATAGCATGCTGTAAATTTTATATCCGTATTCCACAATCGTTCCCACACTTCCATAACTATATTATAACCAATATCTATTGCCCAACATATCATTGAAGACTTTACCTGCTCACCCTTTGTCTCCCAATCCAATAATATCTTATCCATTTTTGGCAGCGCTTTTACATTCCAACAGATCTCTCTCCAGTTGTGATATTTGTTCCCCAAACCCCCGGGGCTTGTCTACGTGGGCCTGGGTTGGAGAAAAGGCAGCAGCAGCTGAGCAGGCTGCTTGGGAGTTTATTGAGCGTATTCAGCCTTTCCTGAACCTTTGGCAGGAGACAGAAAGCTGGGAGGCAGAGGAGGCTTTCCTGCTATATTCTCCCCTTTTTCCCAATCAGCCTCATTTGGGGGTCGCTAATTCTGTTGCATCTTTGTGTCAGGGGTGTGATAGCATCATTTGACGGTATCTCAATATAGAATTGTCCTTGGTGGCTGCTGCACAGCGCATCTTTGGATGAGAGATGCTCGGAACAGTCATTTGCTCAGGGACACAGGGAGGAGGGGTATCGGTACTCCTTCACGCCATTAAAACGGACTCTTTCAGGTAGCAGAGCGAAGTCACACCTTCAGTTTTAATTAAGAGAAGAAGCATTCCTCAGCTATTGAAAACTTGTCACAACAGCATTTTCCTGTTTTCTGGAAGTAGCAAGGGGTAACAGTGAGCCAATTAAGCAGGGTGTTGTGGAAGATATGGCTTCTGGCTCTCGTTAGATTATTAGTTTTGCTTTTTAAAAAACTTGACCACTTTTGCTTTTTGAAAAAATCGGCTCCTCATTTCCCCCTCCAGGCATTTGGCTTTAGCATTATCTGGCAGTTTTGGCCCCCAGGGCAGTGCTGAGACTGCTAAGGGTTGTCTGTTAAGGAGATACATTTACAGTCGTACCTTGGGACTCGGACATTTTGGCTCCTGAACGCCGCAAACCCGGAAGTGAGTGTTCTGGTTTGCGAATGTTCTTTGGAACCCAAAAACATCCTACGGAATTTCCTGCAGCCAATCAGAAGCCGTGCTTTGGTTTCTGAACATTTTGGAAGTCGAACGGACTTCAGGAATGGATTCCATTCAACTTCCAAGGTAGGACTGTAGTGGATTTAGACCAGGAGTGGGTAACCTGGGGGCGGGGGGCGGGGAGAGATGCTGCTGGGCCACAGCTCTCCTTGAAGTGTGGGTGAGTGGAAGAGACGTAATGCAGAACATCTGGCGAGGTGAGCCAGCTTGGCTTTAGGCCCTTCAAGGTCATACTAGCAAATGAAGCTGTAGGCTGCATTAAAAAGCCCTTAGTCTATTTAATCATTTGCGTCGTAGCCTATTGTGATTGATTTGCTTGCATATGAGTAAGAACAGTGTTTCTGAAACATGCAAAAAGAGAGAGGCTTCTGTTAAGATGAACGTGTGCTGTGACGTTCCTCATCTCAGAGACGTTCCTTCCAGCCTGTGAGAAAATGAAGCAAATAAAAATTAACTTAGTTTACTACAACTATTATTATTAAATGTTTTTAAATAGGAAGGGAGGCCTTTTCATTTGGATGTTAATCCCCACTTAACTCCCCGCGGAATCAACACTTACTGTTCGCTTCCCATTTCCAGGGAGCTGAGGTGACTCTCCCACTTTTCAAATTCCTGCTTTTGAGCTCTCCATGGGCATCTGGTGGTGGTCGTTGTTGTTAAATTTCCAAACTGCCCTTCATCCTAGGATCACAGGGCTATTGACAATATAAAAGCACAAAAATATATAACCTAGTAACAGACAAGAACAATACCCCACGCCCAGTTTAAAAGGCCATAGGCATAGATTATTTAATTAACCAAAGGCCTGGGAGAAGAGGAATGTTTTTGCCTGGTGCCTAAAGAGATGCAACGAAAGTGCCAAGCGAGCTTCCCTGGGGGGGAACATTCCACTGCAGAAAATCCCCGTTCTGGTGTTGCCAACCTCCGGACGATAATCCAAAGGCATTTACCGTATTTTTTGCACCATAACACTCACTTTTTTCCTCCTAAAAAGTAAGGGGAAATGTCTGTGCGTGTTATGGAGGGAATGCCTACGGGTGGCATGCCTACGGATTTTCCTCCTCTAAAAACTACGTGCGTGTTATGGTTGGGTGCATGTTATAGAGCGAAAAATACGGTAATCAATAACTCAGGGGGAGCAGACCTGTTGCCCGCCAGGTGTTGCTGGACTTCCAACTTCTGCCGGTCCCAACCAGCATGCCAGGGGTCAGGGATGATGGGATTGCCCCCCCGTTGGCTGCCCCTGCCGTAGCTGGTTAAACATTGGTGCTGTTGTAAACAAAAATTGCCCTTTTCCCTTATGGGGTATCCAAGAGCCCATATTGAGTCCTTACATAGGTTCCCTATTGGTAGGAGAGAATAACAGAGGCTAACCAGAGAATATTGAGAAGCAAAGCAGCTAGTAAGCTTGATCTTTATTGATCTGTTCCAACAGGGTGCTCCCCTCACCCGCAGGAGAGAGGCGGAACCCAGAACAATGACGCGCAAGGCCTTATACAGTGGTACCTCTGGTTACATACGCTTCAGGTGACATACGCTTCAGGTTACAGACTCTGCCAATCCAGAAATAGTGCTTCAGGTTAAGAACTTTGCTTCAGGATGAGAACAGAAATCGGGCTCCGGCGGTGCGGCGGCAGCAGGAGGCCCCATTAGCTAAAGTGGTGCTTCAGGTTAAGAACAGTTTCAGGTTAAGAACGGACCTCCAGAACAAATTAAGTACTTAACCTGAGGTCCCATTGTAAAGACTTTTGAAATTGCCACCCTGTAGATCAAGACCACCCCCAGAAACATCATACATACATCACAGAAGGGGTGTAACCTAAGACCACCCCTCAGATACATCACACCTACATCATAAAAAGGTGGCCTAAAACAAAAATTTTGAATGTTGTTTATCTCCTGTCTGGCAGGTTACTTGCTTGGATTGCCTGGGGAGCCTGGCTAGTCTTTTGTAGTGATAAACACTTAGTTCCTGGGCCAGGTCACAGGCTCACACCCTATTCAAACACAGACATACCCTTAAGACATGATTTGTGAAGGAAAAGACAATGGGGAGGATTTTCCATTTTCCTTTGACCTTGCAGAGAAAACATTGGTCAGTTTGGGACAGTTTGGGAATCAAAATGGTTCCAGGTGGGTCTTCCTGTGCTGATCTATGTACATGCTTGCTTGGTACGCTTATGAACATTACCGTATATCTAAGACCTCAAAATTCCTATCACTCTGCGGCCTTTCTGGTGAAGAGCAGGTTGCTCTGGTTCCTGGCTGCCGCTGATCCCAGGCCCCCACGTCCAGTGGGAAAGCTAATGAAGCTGTTTGGCTGTTCAGGCTTGTGTTCCTGGCTGCTGCTCAGAACAATTTCTTCCTTGCTCTGAGGAGGCAGCAGAACTTCCGCAACCCAGTGCTTTGCCCGGTCTGTGATTTGGCTTGCCAGCCATTCCAAGATAGAGCTGGATTTGCAAGGAGGGAGATTTCAACAATTGCTGGTCATAGAATCACAGAAGTTGTAGACTTGGAAGGGACCCCCAGGGTCATCTAGTCCAACCCCCCTGCAATGCACAAATCTCAGCTAAAGCATCCATGGCAGATTGCCATCCAACCTCTAGCCCAGGGGTTGGCAAAGTTTTTGTGGCTTGGGCTGGTTCATGGTCTCGCAGACGCTGTGGTGGGCTGGAGTGCACATGCGCACATGCATGCGCAAATGCTATTTCTGGTGCTCCTTCCAGTGCAGAGGAGACGTGTGCAGCTTCCCACTGGCTGCAGGAGCTTCCAGCGTCACGGAAGGCAGTCCCTGCTCTGCTCTGTGCTGGTTTAGTGTGGCGCACGGGAGCTGAGCAGGCGACGGAGGTCTCCAAGCGGGTGGCGGGGGTCTATGGGCTGGTTAAACAACCCCCGTGGGCTGATTGTGGCCCATGGTCCTTAGGTTGCCGACCCCTGCCTAACTGTAGGGTGGGCTGTTCTTGCGCCAGAAAACAGGAGTTTGCATTGATGTCTCTGGCATAAGGAGAATGCGCAGCAGTACAGTGGAACCTTGTGTTACCTACCATCGCCCTTGCGAATGTTGCGGGTTACGAGCTCCACTAACCTGGAAGTAGATGCTCCTGGTTGCGCTCTTTGCCCTGGGATGTGAGCGGAAGTCATGTGGCGGCAGCGGGAGGTGCCATTAGCGAAAGCACGCTTCATGTTACGAGTGGTTTAGGGTTGAGAACGGACCTCCAGAATGAATTAAATTCGTAACCGGATGTACCACTGTATCTAGAACAGGAAAGCGCAGTCACATTAGCACAGGGGACTGTTGTTGGACTGTGATATTTAGTTCTAACTTATTGATCAAATACACTTTTTAAACGAAGAACAGCTATTTTGTTCATTTTTTATAGTATTTATATTCCGCTGCTCAGGTGGAGCTCAGAAAACAGTTTGCATATCATTATTATAACACCAAGCATCCAATTTTCTAAACTTTATAAAAGGATGGTCCTTCAGATGCTCCTGTTTTAAAACTTTAGGGTACACACACATAGCAGACACACACTCCACAGAAAACTTCAAAATTTAGGAAATATTCCCTGAGAAAAATACACTTTATTTTAGCACACGGAACAGTCCCCAAAAAGCCATCTTGGCTCTTTTAATTACTCTGAATATTTCTTCTACAGAAGGAGATATCTTGGAGAAACCTTTCCCAGCAGTTACTTACAAATCCTGTCTTAGGGGCATATTTGGGTATGAATAGGGGGGTGGGTCTGTGACCTGGATCCAGGATAAAGTATTTACCATCTCAGTGGCCAGACTGCCCAGGTAATGCAATCAGTAAAGCATTATCATTACCTTGGCAGACAGGAGAGAAGCCAGAATCAACATTTCTATAGGAGACTGCCCTCCTTCTGTGAAGCATGCATGATGCTTTTTGGGTGGTCTTTGGTTAAGGGGTTGAAACATGCAATCTGGCCAAATGTTTTCTCTGGAAATTTTGTGACAATCAATCATAATTTGATTTTGGACCCTGAATTAGCACTTTTGTCGCTTGAGAGCAACTCTAACCCTGAGCTTTTCTGACTTAGCCGCTGCCAGGTGGAAAACAGGAGATAATCATCCTTGGCGTTCCTGGTATGCCTGTGTGTGGGAGGCTGGCAGCAGGCAGCTCTCTTAGGTTTGCAAATGTGATTATAAGATGGGCTTTCAGTTTGTGTTTTTTGCAGCATGAGGACTAGAAATTCGTTTCTAATTTACAGCCAGAGCTGCGATTTACAGCCTAGTCCTGCACATGCTTACTTGGCAGTCAGCCTTCCATAGCTTACCCCTGCCAAAGGTGGGCAAATTCTGTAGCCAGTAATAGGTTCTGTGCTTGCCTGGTGGATCTTCAAGTAAATGGAAGTCCTGTTTGTGGATGGATTAGCAACTGCAGATGGGACTTCTGCATATTTGTACAAGGATTTCCTGGATTTCTCCCAGCAGTTGCCCACCTCTCAATTAAAACCCAGCTGCTCAGATTAATAAGAAAATGAACCTTGTGTAAACTCTGTCTGGAGCAACCTCTACCACGTGGTAAAACCAGAGGTGTGAACCAACTGCTCACCTTCTCCTTTGCAGGTGCTGTTGGCAGAGTGAGTGCCATGCTCTGGAGCTCTTAGCTTTCTAACATGGCAGAGGGAGGGGGAAACGAAGAAGTGATTGACTTGAACAGTTTCCGGAGCCACCGAGGGAAAGGTAAGGAAAACATTCCTGATTCTTCCAGGTGCATCATATGAGGCTGGTGCAGGGGTCAGCAATTTACTGCGCCTCGGGCCGATGTTTTCAGCGCCGATCGCGCGGCGGGCCGGAGGGCGGGGGAGCTCGTGCCCATACGCATGTGCACACGCTATTTCCGGCGCACTTCCGGGTCAGAAGAGCACTGGGAAAAGCTTGTGCACATCTGCACGGGCCTCCTCCGACCTGGATGTGCACCAGAAATAATGCTTGCGCATGCACACAAGCTATTTCCGGTGCTCCTCTGACCCAGAAGTGGGCAGCAGCGCAGCGCCGGTAAGAGCAGGCAGCAGGGGTCGCTGCGGGCCGGATAAACGAGTCCCTCGGGCCTTATCTGGCTTGTGGGTCTTAGTTTGGAGACCTCTGGGCTGGTGGAACTATTGAAGGGTGCTGTTGCAGCCTTCTTCAACCTGGTATCTTGTCGTTTTGAACAAGTCAGCTCTAGTCCCCGTTGCAGGCGTGGGGGATGAAGAGCATTGCACTGAGGTGGAGCCTTCAACAGTGGCAAGAGCTACAGGGCACGGGGTTCCCTCTCCACATCTTTCTCCTGCAGCGTGGAATGCCAGTTGCCAGTTGCAACCACTTTGATCTGAAAGGAGTCTTTTTCTCAATTGCATTCCCTTCAGCCTCTGGGCCTGAGAGATTCCCCATTCCTTCTCTAAAGCGATACTGCTTCAGGAACCAGTTGCATCTCACCTTCTCCCTCCCTTTCTTAGGAGAGGATTTAATTCAGTAGTTACCTTATCCCTAGGCTATCTTCTGCCACCTGCTGCAGTTCTCTGTTGGCTTCCTGCCCTGGTTTGGGGCAGCGGCATCTTCACAGAACTCAAGGTTTGTTTGAGACTGTGGCATGCCTCTGGCACTGCCAAGACTGTTCCAATGGCGAGCGGACTTAGTCAGAGCCCTTGAATTCTTCTTCCATTTTATTATAAGGCAAACTCTGGTAACATATTTCAGATTGAAGTTATAACAACTAGAAATAACTAGTCGTAGCTTGGTAGTCAAATGCCTTAGTTGTTGAACAAATCGGCTCCTGAACGTCGCAAACCCAGCAGTGAGTGTTCTGGTCTGTGAACGACTTTTGGAAGCCAAACATCTGACGCAGCTTCCACGGCTTCTGATTGGCTGCAGGAAGTTCTTGCAGCCAATCGGAAGCCGTGCCTTGGTTTTCAAACCATTTTGGGAGTCAAACGGACTCCTGGAACGGATTAAATTTGAGAACCAAGGCACGACTGTATTAGTGTTCTGTTGTGAACCTTTAGCTGATAGGTAAGTTGTCTCTCCTTTCTCTCCTTCCTTCTTTCAGATAGAATAAACCACAGAGACGAGGGGCTTATCACCATATCCGACTCCTCGGATGAAGAATTGCCTGTGATGCTGGACATTCCTGTTCGCCGGCAGTGGGAGGATGAGGAAGACGACGATGTAGTCATACTGATGGAGGTAACTCTTTGGCCTGGCCATCCTCCAGTATGGCAAAAATTGAAATTTGTGTTAGGCTTAGTATACAACCAGTATGGTCTCCCCATCCCAGATGTATGTTTAAAACGGAATAGTTATATGTTCTTTATTATTTGAAACTTTTTAAAATCTGGCATTGATTTAGTTAGCTTGACTCTCATTGTAACAGATGCATGAATCCTCCCTGCTGTAAGACACGAATTGAGCCCCCGTCTCATATTCTGGAGTTGTTCTCACTTGGCTTCCAAAACTTTGCCCAAGTGAGCTTTACAGGGCATGTGAGAATGGTGGGCTGCCTCCTGACAGCTCATCCTAGACTCTTTCAGCTATTTCAGGTAGCAGTTCCATTCTGCTACTACCTTGAGGAAGCACAACATCTTTTGAACAGCAAAATATGCTTTTAAATACCCCTTAACACCAGCTGCCAAATGCCTCCCTGAAAGGGAGAAAATCCACTTCTTAAAATCCTGCTTGTTAATTTTCTTTCAATGTGAGCCCACCTTAGCAGGAGCAAAACCAGGAAATGCTTACTCTAAATCCTATATAGCAGTGATGGCCACACTTGGCCCGCCAGCTTTTTGGGACTACAACTCCCATCATCCCTAGCTAACAGGACCAGTGGTCAGGGATGATGGGAATTGTAGTCCAAAAACAGCTGGAGGTCCATGTTTGGCCATCGCTGCTATATACAGTGGTGCCTCGCAAGACGGAAAAAATCCGTTCCGCGAGTCTCTTCGTCTTGCGGTTTTTTCGTCTTGCGAAGCAAGCCCATTAGCGGATTAGCGCTATTAGCGGGCTTAGCGGATCAGCTGATAAGCGGTTTAGCGGCTTAGGATCAGCTGATAAGCGGCTTAGCGGCTTGGGAAAAGGGGGGGGGGAGGAAAAAAAACCCGCAGGAACTCGCAAGACATTTTCGTCTTGCGAAGCAAGCCCATAGGAAATTTGTTTTGCGAAGCACCTCCAAAACGGAAAACCCTTTCGTCTAGCGGGTTTTCCGTCTTGCGAGGCATTCATCTTGCGGGGCACCACTGTACAGTGGTACCTCAGTTTAAGAATATCCCTGTTTATGAACGATTCGGTTTACAAACTCCACAAAACCGGAAGTAGTGTTCTGGTTTGTGAACTTTACCTCGGTCTAAGAACAGAAGTCGAACGGTGGAAGGGCACCACCGGCAGGAGGCCTCATTAGGGAAAGCGTGCCTCAGCTTAAGAACAGACTTCCGGAACGGATTAAGTTTGTAAACCAAGGTACCACTGTAATTGCAACCTGAAGCAGCCTTCCAAAGAAACGGCTAGCCTAACTACGGCTTAATATCCTTTTAAAGACAGGAGCGAAGAAGCTTCTGCGCTCCAATGTGATCAGACCAGCGGCTCCCTGGCAGAGTGCGAGCAAGTCGGGGGAAGGAGGATCCAAGGGCGAGGTGTTGCCAGGGCCCCACGATGGACAGAAGGCGAGGACCCCTCCTTCCCCGAGGCCGCCTGGCGCTTGGCGGAACGGCACGAAGGCCGCTGGCGTGGCGCTGGGACGGCAGGAAAGCGAGAACGAGGTCTTGGAACTGCCAGAAACCCCGGAGCCCGTTGGGCCGAGGGGGGACGGCGATGGGGCTGTTCCGGAGCCTGGTCCCAGCGTGGCTCGGACGAGAGAGGCGAGACCCGGCGGCGAGAAGGAGGTCATCAACTTGGAGGAGGTCTTGCCGGCTGATGAGGAAGGGCAGGAGCAGAGGGAGCGAGAGCTGCAACCGAGGCTAGCGCCGCCGCTCGGAGGGACTGTCCGGTGCATCCAGGAGAACATGCGGCTGGACCACCCGTATTTCCAGCCCGCTGAGAAGGACGCAGGCCCCGTGGTCAACCTCATTTCTCCCCAGCAAGGGCAGAGGGACATGGACCTGGGTCCACTGCCCAGGGCGTACCAGGAGGAGATCCCTGGGCCTGCCTTTCCCAGGCCGGAGCCCCCGCAGGATGGGATCCCCGGCCCCGCCTCCCCCCAGCTGGCTCACCCACCGGAAGAAGAGGGAGGTGGGCAGCAGGCAACGGTCAATGAGCAGGCGGGCCCCTCCTCGCCAGCCCGAGGCCCCCCCGATGCTGGTTCCAGCGACGTTCCCAAGCAAGGCACTGCTCCTCAGCTCGACAAAGACCTCTTTGCTCTTCTCATCAGGGAAACGGTGAGTGTCGTTGTTGGGGTATCCTTCATAAGTGTGGCACTCATCAAGAAGAGGTAATGACAGCACACTCATTTCCTCCCCTTTCATTTGGCTTCACTGAATGGGATGCATATCATGTGGAAAGCTCTTTTTTATTGGTTTTTACACATATTTTCCAGCATAACAACGCCAAAAAAAAGAGAAAAAACATGACAGATCTTTGGCTGTCACAGCCTTTGACTTCCCTCAACCCCTTCTAATGGTTTTCTAAATCCTTTTCTGATTTTGCATTTCTTTTTACTATACTTATTGTTATAAATCAAATCTTACATCAATTAAACTTAAACCTTTTCACAAAAAGTTGTAAAATCTTCCTACGAAACGTCTTGTAACCCTACAAGCAATGTTAAATAGTTAAAATTGTCTTTCAAATACGACATAATTTTTTCTAGCCCTTTAGGAAAATCTGGTCCTGCTGGTTTTGAATTTTCCCTGTTAATCTCGCCAGCTCAGCATGGTCTGTCACTTTCATTTGCCCCTCTTCTTTTGTTGGCATTTCCTCCTGCTTCCATTGTTGGGCTAATAGTAGTATTCTTGATGCAGTGGTCACATATAAAAACAATTTTTTATCATTCTTATGAATTTTTGTACCTACCATTCCAAGTAAAAGCGCTTCTGTTTTTTTGGAAATGTATATTTCAACATTTTTTAAATCTCATTATAAACCATTTCCCAGAAATCTTTTACTTTTTTACATTCCCACCACATATGGTAAAATGTGCTCTCTTTTTTTTTTTACATTTCCAGCATTTGTTATTTGTTTTATACATTTCGGTTGTTTTTACCAGTGTTATATACCATCTGTACATCATTTTCATTATATTTTCTTTTAAAGCACTGCAAGCAGTAAAATTTATTCCTTCTTTCCATAGTCTCCCCCAAGCATCTATTGGTATATTGTGTCCTATATCTTTAGCCCAATGTATCATAACTGATTCCACTTCTTCATCTTTCATGTGGAAAGCTCTTGCCCATGTCAGCTTTCCATGTGCTGCCCTTGTTTGTGTGCCAGGGATTGGTGCGCTGAGCTGATGGGCAACAGATGTGAGCAAATGCGCGTGACCAGGTGCACATGGAAAGCCCTTGTGGGCCACATCTTGTATAAATCTTGCCTCAACTGGGCAGTGTTCTAGCTTCCTTCCTTCAGCGACTCCTTTGAGTTTTTGCCACAAGATCCTTGTTTGTGGCGCAGAGGGTTTTGCGTCCTCTGGCTTACAGAATCATAGCCTCACACAGTGCTAGAGTGGGGTCTCCCATGGGCAGGCACACTAATTAATAAAAAAATTAAAAAGTCTGGATTAATAACTCTTGTGCGTTGCAACACATTTTGCCAGAGTGTAGGCCAGGAGTTGGGGGTCTGTGGCCCCTCCAGATGTTGTTGGAGAGCATCTCTGATCTCTGGGAGGTGTTGGGAATGAACCCAGCACCAGAGGGCGGGCACTCCTAAAGTGACTCCTTAAGAAGGATGTGTCAGGGAACTGCCATCAGAGCATCAGGTGGTGGAGGGACTCAGGCAGGATGAAAGAGACTCAACTGCTGAAGCAGGGACCAGCAGGGGGAGGAGTGGGTCTCTGAGGGAATGCGAGCAGGAGGGAGGGCTCAGGGAGGCTTCCAGCGAGAACAGTGGTGAGGTATCGGAGTCTCCCATAGGGAGACCCATACCTCGCAGGAAACTGTCACGCCGTGAGTCCAGGAGACGCGTTTCCGTTAAGGAACTTCTTTGCTGGAAACGTTTCCGCAGACAGCCACTGTCGGACTCTACTAGTGATTAGAGCAGACATGTCTGAGGAGCTCCGTCACACACGGAGGTTTGTGGGGGGCGCACAAACTCTGAGGGAGCACGTTTTCACGCACAAGCAGCTAATCCAACCCTCACAGCAGTCCGACAGTCTTTGTACGCTGCCTGTGCAAGAGAAGGCATCATGAGCGAACCAACCGGAACCGGAGGAGCAGGGGCTGGAGCTGGTCCAAGCTTGGAAGATAGATACCGAGCGTTGGAGGTTCAACTGGCCCTGCAGACGGCGAGGCTGGAGGAGAGAAGGGCTCAGGATGCAGACAAGAAGGGGAGAGCCACTCAATTCCCCAGAAAGGTACCAGGATTGGTGCAGAAATTTGGGGGGGACCCCAAGGACTACCATGCTTTTAGGACAGAGATGCAATATGCCCTTAATGTGCAGTTCGATGAGTTCCCTGATGAGGAATCGCGAGTTGCTTTTGTAATTGGGCATCTTGAGAAAGGGGCTAGAGACTGGGTTCGACCCCTAATGGCAACGCACAATGACATACTAAAGGACACAATGAAGTTCTTTCGTGCAATGGATATCATGTTTTCCAGCGATATTGAGGAAGGGGTGGTGCGCAGACAGCTAATGGCTTGTAAGCAGGGGAGTCGATCTGTCCGGGAATATTGGACTGAGTTTACCATGCTGATTCACAGACTGAGTTGGGATTTATCGGCGGCACCCGTTCAAATGCTATTTGAAGAAGGTCTTTCTTCGGGGGTGAAAGACGAGCTGGCACGGAGCCCCAGGGCGGAGTCTATGGATCAGCTGACCAAATCTGCGCTGACCATAGGAGCGCGGCAGGAGGCAAGAGCCTTGGAGAGGCGGGAAGGGAGAGGGGAACGTTGGAAGGAGTTCCGCATTCCAGACATTCCTGAGCCAGCTTTCCCGCCGGCAGAGCCGATGGAAATCGGAACAGCGCGCGCGCGCGCATTTTCAAAAACCAGCGAGGGAGCTAAGAAGGAGGGAAAGGGCCCCCGGAAATGCTATCTCTGCCAACAGCCAGGCCACTTTGCCAGAGTCTGCCCCCAGAGGAAGGAATGGCAAGGGATGGTGGGAGCTGTTGAGGGGGGAGAAGAAGGGGGAGCGGAGCAGGTAAAAGCCAACGCCTGGTTGCCACAGTCGGGGCACTGCAGCCAGGCCAAAGAGCAGTGAAAGTGCCCGTGCCAGAAGCTCCTCGACCTGCTCTAGTGATTGAAGTGTCGCTAGAGCTGCAGAATGGGCATCCCCTAAAAATAAAGGCGCTATTGGACTCAGGCAGCTCCTGCAATTTTATGAGCAAGGAGTTTGCTGCTGAACACCAGATACAGACCATCCCTTTAAGCAACCCCCTGCAGGTGACCACGATTGATGGCAGGGAGTTGTTGGGAGGAGGAGTCCGCTTGCAGACTGTCCCAATGATAATGAGGGTGGCAAGGCACACAGAACTGATAGCGTTTAATGTGGCCACCCTGGGAGGCGCTCCCATTATTTTGGGAATGAGCTGGCTAGCTCTACATGATCCGCTGGTTGGCTGGCATCAAAGAGTGGTGTCCTTTGGTTCAGCACATTGCCTAGAACACTGCAAAGGGGAGAAGGGTTCAGTAGGGGCCCAAGCCACCCTAGCAGGGACTGAAGTAATGGGGAAGGTGAAGGTACCACCACAGTATGCAGATCTCAGCGACGTGTTCAGCGAGAAGGAAGCTGACCAACTACCACCTCATAGACCCTTTGATTGTCAGATCAATTTACTCCCTGGAGCACAGCTTCCCGTGGGCAAGTTGTATGCCATGTCAGACAGGGAAATGCAGGAGTTGCGAGGGTTCATTGACAAGAACCTGAAGAGAGGCTTCATCAGAGAGTCCAAAGCAGCAGGGGGGAGCCCAGTGTTCTTTGTGGACAAAAAAAATGCGGACAAGCCGAGACTTGTATGTGATTTTAGGCGGCTGAATGCAGTGACTGAACCGGTGGCGTTCCCTATGCCCAGAATTGATGATATTTTGACCATGGTGAGGAAGGGAAAGATTTTCACAAAGCTGGATCTAAGGGGGGCGTACAACCTGATACGCATAAGGAAAGGGGATGAATGGAAAACCACCATGTTTACCCCTTTGGGGGCGTTTGAATACCTCGTTATGCCATTTGGATTACAAGCAGGCTCCGCGTGTTTTCAATCTTTTATGAACCACGTGCTGGGCCCTTTGCTCTACAAGAATTGCGTTGCCTTTCTAGATGATGTGTTGGTGTATTCTGAGAATGAGGAGCAACATGTGAGAGACGTCAGAGAAGTGTTGAGCAGACTGCAAGCCAACAGGCTGTGGGTCAAACTGGAGAAGTGTCGGTTCCATACCAAGGAGGTGGAATTCCTGGGGTACCGCCTGTCAGACAAGGGATTGGCCATGGATCCCGGCAAGGTACAGGCAGTGCTGGAATGGAAAACACCCAAAACCAAGAAGGATGTGCAGAGGTTCCTAGGGTTTGGAAACTTTTATCGTAAGTTCATCCGCAACTTCGCCCATCTGACGGCGCCCATCACTGACTGTCTCAGCAGTAAGAAGAAGTTTGTATGGACGGCGGAGGCGGAGCGAGCGTTTGAGGAACTGAAAAGGGCCTTCGCCTCTGAAGAACAACTTCTGCATGTGGATTTACGAAAGAAGCTAAGGGTTGAAACAGACGCATCTGACAGAGCCATAGGGGCGGTGCTTCTTCTGCAGCCGGGGAAGGAGGAGTCGGAGTGGCGTCCGTGTGCCTTCTTCTCGCGGAAGCTGAACAAATCCGAGAGGAACTACACGGTGTACGACCGAGAACTGCTTGCTATTCATGAGGCGTTCCGGAGATGGAGGCATCTGCTAGTTGGTGCACAACATAAAGTGCAAGTGTGCACGGACCATAAAAATCTAGAGTACTGGAGAACGGCGCGAGTGCTCAACCAAAGGCAGTTGAGATGGGCCCAAGAGTTCTCCAAATTTAACTTTGAGATTTGTTATGTGCCAGGCCCAGAGAATGTTAGGGCGGACGCTCTCTCACGCAAACCTGAATATTTGGAGGGGGAGGGAGCACCCGAAGAAACCCATATCATTCCAGAGGACCGCTGGGTGTGTGGGGCGACTTTGGTGGGGCAAAGGGAATTGGTAGAGGGTACGGTGCAGGATGCATACGCCCAGGGGAAACTCAGGGATCTCAGAGGGGAGGAAGACAAACCCGGTGGTTTTGAGGAGAGAAATGGGGCATTGTATTATAAGGGAGCGTTATATATACCTGAAGGGGAATTGAGGGAGAAAGTACTCAAGCAGCTGCACGATAGCCCCACAGCAGGGCACTTTGGGCAACACAAAACCATGTGGCTGGTTACCAGGGAATTTTGGTGGCCCAAGGTCAGGGAAGATGTGCGGGAGTATGTGAGAGGGTGTGAACAATGCCAAAGAGCCAAGGGGGAGAGGCAGGCGCCGGCTGGTTTATTAGAACCACTGCCCACACCTGAGAGACCGTGGGAAGCAGTGGCAATAGATTTCATGACTGATCTGCCAAGGTCTAGAGGGAAAACAGCCATCATGGTTGTAGTAGACCTGTTAACTAAAATGGCCCACTTCATAGCCTGCTCACATGCGGTTACAGCAGAAGAAACCGCCAAATTGTTTGTAGAGAATGTGTTTAGGTTGCATGGCGCCCCCTTGAGGGTGGTTTCAGACCGAGGGAAACAATTTACTTCCAGGTTCTGGAGGAAGCTCATGAGCTTACTGCATGTAGAGGTTAATTTCTCGACGGCCCGTCATCCTGAAACCAACGGGCAGGCGGAAAGAGCAAATGGGGTTCTCCAACAATATTTGAGGTGTTATGTTAATGACAGAGAGAATGATTGGGTGGAGAAGCTGGCGTTGGCAGAATTTGCCTACAACAATGCAGAGAACGTGTCCACGGGGATGAGCCCCTTTTTGGCTAATCACGGGTGCCATCCCAGAGCCTTCCCAGGGGGGGAGGGGGAGAACTGGAGCGTTCCAGCTGCGGAACAGTTCGTGGAAGAAATGGAAGCGATCCATCGCCAGCTCCAACTCAACTTAAACAGGGCTAAGGAGGAATATAAGAGGCAAGCAGACAAAAACAGAAGGGAAGGTGAAAGCATCAGGGTGGGGGACCAGGTGTGGCTGTCAACCCAAGGGTTGCCATTCAAAGGAGGTTGTAAGAAATTAAGACCCAAAAGGCTGGGTCCGTTTGAAGTCATACAGCAGGTCAATCCAGTGGCTTTCAGGCTCCGGTTACCGAACCACATGAAGCTGCACCCAGTTTTTCACAGGTCGTTGCTGTCACCGTATAGAGGAGACAGTGAGGGGAGGGTCACTAGGGGACCAGCAATGGAGGAGAAGGAACACAGCTACCATGTAGCGGAGATCCTCGATTCCAGGTGGAAGGGAGATCAAGTAGAGTATTTGGTAATGTGGGAAGGGGAACCGGAGTCGGAAAACACCTGGGTTAGGGCAGAGGATGTCAATGACGAGGTTTTAATAGAGACTTTTCATCAGAGGTTCCCACGTAAACCTCAGCCTGTAGCGAGGTTCCGAAGGGAATACTTTGCCACCACCGACGAGGAAGAGGAGTTGGAGGGGTTCCCGGATTCTGAAGAGGAGGAGGATTCAGCTGGTCAGGACGACGATCGATGGAGAGAATTGTTCGAGACGTCAGAAGATGAGGAAGATTCGTTTCGGGGTTTTAGCCCTTCACCTCCCAGGGGGGAGGAATTGGGAGGGGGTGAGGGGGGCCCTGGAGGGGAGGTGGATGTCAGGGAACTGCCATCAGAGCATCAGGTGGTGGAGGGACTCAGGCAGGATGAAAGAGACTCAACTGCTGAAGCAGGGACCAGCAGGGGGAGGAGTGGGTCTCTGAGGGAATGCGAGCAGGAGGGAGGGCTCAGGGAGGCTTCCAGCGAGAACAGTGGTGAGGTATCGGAGTCTCCCATAGGGAGACCCATACCTCGCAGGAAACTGTCACGCCGTGAGTCCAGGAGACGCGTTTCCGTTAAGGAACTTCTTTGCTGGAAACGTTTCCGCAGACAGCCACTGTCGGACTCTACTAGTGATTAGAGCAGACATGTCTGAGGAGCTCCGTCACACACGGAGGTTTGTGGGGGCGCACAAACTCTGAGGGAGCACGTTTTCACGCACAAGCAGCTAATCAAACCCTCACAGGATGCTTCCTTGCGACACACTTTTTTTTACTTAAAAACATCAGTTTTGTGAAGTGAAACTGGTGCTGCTTCCTGGTTCTGGTTGATTGGTACTTTCTTCTTTTTTGGCTAATTGATGACGTTGCTGCCTAATTGGGCCTGTAATGCATTAAACTAATGGATCAATTAAAATTTGTATCTTCATGCACAACATTTATGGCATATTTTTAGGCGCCAGGCAAAAAGGTTTCTCTTCAATGAGGCATTTGGCCAATTAACGTTCTATGGCTTTTTAAATACATCTGTGGGAGGAGGGTTATAGGTTTGTTTTGCTTTTGTTTTATCATGTATTTTATGTTTTCATTTTGTTCTTTTATGTTGTGAACCACCCTGTGTGATCTTTGGGTGAAGGGCGGTATACAAATTTAATTAATAATAATAATAATAATCTATTCAGCATTTCATTGCATCTAGTCTAAAGGTTTCTGATACATTACATTTTTACAGTAATGCTGCTTTCTTGGCATATTCCCACAACTGAGTGTCCTTTGCTGGTGTATAGGTAACACAGTGGGAACATTTCAGTCTAAAACCGCCACTCTGTTTGCATGGAAATATTATTTCCAGCTCTCGTCACCATAAAGGTGAAGCTTTTCTTGAACTGCTTATCATCCAAAATGTGTGTGTTTTGTCTCACCCCCACCACCACCCCAAATCCAGGAAGCAAGGTTCCCAGATGCAACCAGAGAGTACATTGAGGATCTAATACAGAATAAAAACTGCTGTGACTTAAACATGTAAGTATGGAAGCTTTTGCGGCACACTTACAAACCAGTTAGTAGCGATACCCAAAAACTTGTGGGTGTGTCCTGCTCTCATTAACTGGTCACGATCTGGAGCAACCATTATGGCTCTCTCTTTCTTTCATTTGCTGCTGCTGCTGCTGTTCTGAGGGCGGGTGGGGAGGGCTATATCCGCCTGCCAAGCCCCCGGGCCAGCTTTCCCCATCCTGGTGCCATCTAGATGCTGTTGGATTCTAACTCCCACAAACCCCCTGAGCCAGCACAGCCAGGAATGGTGGCAGCTGCAGCCCAAAGCATCTGGAGGGTGTCAGGCTGGGGAAGGAAGCACGAGTGTGTTGGGAAAAGCTGAGTCAAGTCAGTTGACAGCCCTGGCCAAGCAATGGTCTTCTCTTGCTTTTGCAGACTTTGTAATTTTCTTCTGGAAAATCCAGATTATCCAAAGAAGGAAGGCAGAGTGGTTTTAAATCCAAATAGCAGCCTCCTCTCCAGCCCAGATGAGACAAAGGTAAGTGGCAAGTTGTGAGGTTAATCAGAAATTATGAAGTCCCTGCAAGGAGGCTATTTGATGTACCTTAGGCAGGGCTCAAGGGACTTCACGGAAGGGGCAGAGGTTAAAAGGTTGAACTCTTAGCACACACATTCTGGCCAGCTGCTGTGAGGCGCAACCCATCTCTTGCCAGAAGTCCTTCCTCAAGGGAGTGGAGACCATGGTCCAAGAAGCTTAACCCTTCCTGACAG
Organism: Podarcis bocagei; assembly: GCF_964188305.1. Classification (NCBI taxonomy): domain Eukaryota; kingdom Metazoa; phylum Chordata; class Lepidosauria; order Squamata; family Lacertidae; genus Podarcis; species Podarcis bocagei. Next base: position 55,127,841 of record NC_138139.1, on the reverse strand, counting down.
CACCACCTGTGCAGCCAGTGCTGTACTTCCAATTCTTTCCTCTCTCTTCTGAGCCACGGCTTTCAACAGGAAGGAGGGATGAAAAAAACACCTGTGCCCCAAGCCTCTTCAGCTTCCTGCCCAGAGTCTCATAGTCCCTTTCTATATGTCGAAGGCTGTGTGTGGCCGTATCATGTGTACCCACGTGAATCAGAAGGAGGGGACTGTGGTCAGTGGGCTTTATAAGGCTTGGCAACTTCTTTGTCACATCGTGAATCTTTGCACCTGGAAGACAGCACACCTCCCGTGACATCCTGTTACCTCCTCACTCCTGCCTCTGTCCCCCTCAGTAGGGAGTCCCCTACCAGCCCCACACATCTCTCCCTCCTCTGGGGAGTGACAGGAATCGTTCTGTACGCCGTCCCTTCCAAAGCCACCTCGGGAGTGTTCTAAGGTCTGCAACTGCTGCTCTTGCTCCTCTGGCCCAGAACCAGATTGCTGGCAGGGTAGGAGTTTGGGGCCTCTAACCTGGACATATATCTTCCAGTCCCTGCATTTGGGGCAGTATAATGAATCTTCCCTTCTAGCCTGTTGAAGCTTATCTGGATATATATTATGAGGATAGGTTACAGGGGCAGGAGTCTTATGGCTCAAGAGCTTTCTACTTCTTCCTCTCAAGTTGCCTTTTCTAGACCACAATTCCCTTTCTCTGAGATCATTTCATTGGAAGGTAGCAAGTGCAGATTATTGGCATACTCATCCACTGTCAGCCTTGGATCTGAAGGGCTTATAGGTCAAGAATAGAAAATGCCCAGTTCACTACCTTTTAACCTCACCTCCGTTGCAAGGTTGTTTTGAGAATAAATGTGGGTGGGGGAGAATCTTGAAGCTTGCTGGAGGAAAAGTGGAGTGAAGCTTGAATAATAATCACGGTAAACTTCCAAGGCCAGACGAGTGTGCGCTGACTCTTTCCCCTTGCCTCCCTCCCTGTTTCCCTTTTTCTTAGGTGCCTAAAGTGGACTACTTTGACTTCTCCAAACTTGAACCACTTGATCAGCGCTGCTTTATCCAAGCGGCTGATCTCCTCATGGCCGACTTCAAAATGTTGAGTAGCCAGGACATCAAGTGGGCGCTGCATGAGCTCAAGGGACACTATGCAATCACACGAAAGGTTCCTTCCCTTCGTTTCTTCTCTCTCTTTCCCCCCACCCCAAACTGCTACAACAATTTACTTGACTCAGTGTTGGAAGGGAGATGTACAGCCTGAGCGTATAAGAAGTCAAGGCCGCTGAGGCACCAAGGCATCATTCTTATTAGTAACAACCGCCACCACCACCATCATCGTTCTACCTGCATATTTGTGTATCCATCTTGACTCGCTGCCTTTTCCTTCAGGCCTTTTCGGATGCCATCAAAAAATGGCAAGAACTGTCTCCTGAAACCAGCGGGAAGCGGAAAAGGAGGAAAGAAATGAACCAGTATTCCTACATAGACTTCAAATTTGAGCAAGGTTGGTAGCTGCTGTCTGTGCTGGCTCTCAGTGGCCTACCAGGCTCCATTCAAAGTGCTTCTTGCTGCAATCACTGTGTGTCAAAAGTAAAGGTGTGTGGGAAGAAATGAGCAGCAGCACCAAGATGGCTGGGAGAGGGATCGGGTTGTGCTGATGCACACCCACTCTGGGGACAACAAGTGGGAAGGAAGGAAGGAGGAGCAGGAGACCAGGAGGCAGCTCTGTCTACTGTGTTCAGGTTGGCTTCATTTGACTACTATTTCTCCTTGCTGCTGCTGCCGCCTCTTCTTGCTCCTTCACCCAGGGAGCCTCCCGTCTTGGCAGGCCTGTCAGCCCCCTGCCCCTTTCTGCAGCCCCCCAGCTCCCATGAAACAGGAACACTGAGTGCCAGGAATGTGTCTCTGTTCTTTCGCAAAGGGATGGCCTTTACCCCTCCGCCTCGGCTGATGCTCAAGCCATCTCACAAAAGGGAAAACCTCACGGCAGACGTAATGAGCACACTTATGTAATTTGGTTGGGTTTATTTCATTTGCAAAGGAACGTGGCTTTTGCCTGCCAGGCGCAAAGTCATTATAACAAAGGAACGTGGCTTTTGCCTGCCAGGCGCAATGTTGAAAAGAACTTTCAGATGACTAAATCATTTTTCTTTGTGCAGATGATCATGTTGTTGGGGAAGGAAGGGAGGGAGGGATTCATCATTGCAGATATGATTGTTGGGGGATTTTTGTTTTCTGCATTGTATTCCCTGTGAAACAATAAAAAAGGCATATGAATAGACAAGACTTAAAGAAAGACATACAAACAGCAGCAGCAGTAGAGCACCCAGAAGCTGCCATCTCAGCGAAAGCTTTACTACGTAAAATAGTCCTTACCCGATGCTTTAGAGATAGTGCCAGGTACATGTGCTTGGGAGAGCATTCCACAGTCCGGGTGCCACAACAGAGAAGGCCCTGCCCCTGGTAGCCAGCCACTGACATTCCAGTGATGAGGGCCTCTGGTACATGATATCTGCCCACAGACTCTGATGATTGCCTCCATTCAGAGGACAGCAGTCCTTCAGGTAGGCTGTGCTCTGTGAATTGTGCCTGGAGGCAGACTTTAAGCTGCACATGGATTGGGAGGTGCTGGTGCACCCAGAATTCAGGGACAGGTCCTTTCCCTGAAAAGGTGCTTCTGAAATTCCTTGCAAGTCAGAAAAGGCAAAGTGTGCCCCATCCCCGTGAACTTCCCCTGAGAGGGTTGCAGAATTAAGCCCCCAGGAGCTTCATTCCTCTGCTTTTCACATTATTGGGTTCAGTGATCACACCAATCAACTGCCTGAAAAGAACATGGCTGGCAGCCTAGTTCATGGCTCCATTGGTGTCATGGAAACCTCTTAACTGCAGCCGTTCATCTTGAGGGTGGCTGGATTGTGACGTGGTAATGGCAAGAGTGGGATGCTGCTTCCATGGTGCCTCTCCTCCTGCTCCTCTCTGTGATCCTGTGCCTTTGCTCCTCTGCCTGGGGCAGCCCCATTTTCCACAGTCACAGGGAGGGAAGGGGGTTGGGATGAGCCACAGTTGCATCTTCGTTGGCTGAGGCAAAGTTGTTGGGGTGTTGTATTTTTATTATTTTTTGCGCAGCCTGGGAGTCATTTTGGACTCACAGCTGTCCATGGAGGCACAGGTCAAATCTGTATCCAGGGCAGCTGTTTACCAGCTCCATCTGGTACGCAGGCTGAGACCCTATCTGCCTGCGGACTGTCTCGCCAGAGTGGTGCATGCTCTGGTTATCTCCCGCTTGGACTACTGCAATGCGCTCTACGTGGGGCTACCTTTGAAGGTGACGCGGAAACTACAACTAATCCAGAATGCGGCAGCTAGACTGGTGACTGGGAGCGGCCGCCGAGACCATATAACACCGGTCTTGAAAGACCTGCATTGGCTCCCAGTACGTTTCCGAGCACAATTCAAAGTGTTGGTGCTGACCTTTAAAGCCCTAAACGGCCTCGGTCCAGTATACCTGAAGGAGCGTCTCCACCCCCATCAGTCTGCCCGGACGCTGAGGTCCAGCGCCGAGGGCCTTCTGGCGGTTCCCTCACTGCGAGAAGCCAAGTTACAGGGAACCAGGCAGAGGGCCTTCTCGGTAGTGGCGCCTTCCCTGTGGAACGCCCTCCCACCAGATGTCAAAGAGAACAACAACTACCAGGCTTTTAGAAGACATCTGAAGGCAGCCCTGTTTCAGGAAGCTTTTAATGTTTGATGTATTATAGTATTTTAATATTCTTTTGGAAGCCGCCCAGAGTGGCTGGGGAAGCCCAGCCAGATGGGCGGGGTATAAATAATAAATTATTATTATTATTATTATTATTATTATTATTATTATTATTATTATTATTATTATTATTATGGAGCTGGGGCACAGTTGTTGGAAGAGGCAGATTCCTGGGCAACTGTGAATTCTGGTAATGTCAGCAGCACGTTGCAACCCTATGTTGTCAGGCCATGACCATTTCCCACGCCCTGCTGGAGTTTAGTCGGAGGGGATAGGATAAGAAAGAGATGAAGGTTGGTTTATAAGGGGATGGTGCATTGCAGAGGGCCCTGTTTTCGTGGGTGGGCCCCTTGCTCTCCTGTTTCCTCCTCATTAAGGGTCATTTGTTTCTTTGCTTGGTTTTTCCAATGGCACCAGGCGACATGAAAATAGAGAAGCGCATGTTCTTCTTGGAGAACAAGAGGAGGCACTACAGGAGCTACGACCCATGCGCTCTCCTGCCAGCCGTGCAGCTGGAGCAGGAGTTCTACGAGCAGAAGATCAAGGAAATGGCAGAGGTGAGCAGTGTGTCCCGTGCAAGGGACTCGGGGCTCTTTTGGCGGCCAAGACACCAAACAGTGTTTCTCAAATTTGGACCCCCAGCTGTTTGTTAGACTACAACTCCCGTCATCCCTGACCACTGGTCCTGCTAGCTAGGGATGATGGGAGTTGTAGTCTGACAAAAGCTGGGGACCCAGGTTTGAGAAACAATGCTAAGACGAGTTCTTCCTTCTTGGACACCAACCACTAACATTTAGCCTGGGGATTTGGGCTTGGCGATGGCCTGGATGGGGCTCAGTCCAGACAAGACAGAGGTGCTGTGGGTGGGCTGTTCATCCACATGGGTGAATGGTATTCAGTCTGTCCTGGAGAGGGCTGCTCTCCCTGTGAAGGATTAGGTTTGAAGTATGGTAAGTGCCTTCAGGTCCAACATTTTCATTCAAAGCTATATAGCTTCTGTAATTTAAAGCAGGCATCCCCAAACTCAGTCCTCCAGATGATTTGGGACTACAATTCTCATCATCCCTGACCACTGGTCCTGTTAGCTAGGGATGATGGGAGTTGTAGTCCCAAAACATCTGGAGGGCCAAATTTGGCGATGCCTGATTTAAAGCACCTTGTATCAGTTTCTGTTAATAACATCTGCTGCAGCCTTACTTGTATGGAAATAGTACAGCCACAGTTAACCATGCTCTGGCAATTTCCCACTTAGACTGCTGCAGTGTGTTGTATGTAGGGCTGCCTTTAAAACTAACCCGGACACTGTAGTAGGTTTTTAAACAGAGCTGCAAGTTTACTGGACTGGGCTTTTGAGTTACGTCCTGGTTGTGCTTCCAACTGGACCTGGGCCCAATTTTTTTAAGTCGTGGATTTAACCTACAAAGCCCTCCATAGTTTGGGCTGCCTGAAATATCTCCACCTTTTGCATATGCCTCCATGAACCTTAAGATCCTCTTCAGAGGCCCTGCTCCAGGTGCCTCTACCAAGATGGGTGGGTGGCTGCCATGGAGAGAGGGCCTTTTTGGTAGTGGCACCTCAGCTAAGGTACATCCTCCCCAGAGGAGATTCTTTAGGAGCTTTCCAGTGCCAGGGGAATACCTTTCTGTTCACTCAAGCTAGCTACAAAACTATTTTATGCTGCCTGTATGCAAAGAAGCTTCTCCTTGTCGTCTTATTTTTTAAAATTATTGAGTTGCTTCTTAAATATTTTGTTGTAAGCTGCCCAGGAGGAGTTTATTGGTGGACAGCTTTGTAAATCTAACAAAGAACATGTTGTGGTGGCCCCATGCTTCATCTAGCAAGCAAGCTTGCTAAATGTGCTCCGCGGGTGCCAGGAGGGTCACCTAACACAAAAGCCACCAGATGTGGACAACCCTCTTTAAATGCTCATGAGAATACACCTGGGAATTACCTTGGCTGTGTCTGACACGGAGCCACCCTTAATAGTCTCATCACATTGCTTGAAAACGGAGAGTAGCCCTGAGAGTCCTCTGAAACTTTATCAGGGATTTCCCAGTGAGAAGGTTCAGTAGTGGTAGTCGTCCCATTGCATTAGAAAATGGTAAGCGGCTCATCCATTCTGGAGGTTCTGTGTTCATAGCCCTGAGTGTGTTTCCTTTTTCTCTTGCCAGCATGCAGATTTTCTGCTCGCCCTGCAGGTAAACGAGGAGCAGTATCAAAAAGTAAGTAGCTCTGTTACACACGCAGACACAGAGAGAAATGTCATGCCAAACTTGTACTGTTAATTTTAGCCCTATTTATTTGTTTTATTTCATAGAATTTATTCACGGCTTGATTGCAACCCCCCCCCCAAAAAAGCAACAACCTCAAAGCAGTTTGCAAATACGAAACAGTAAAATGAAGGAAAAATTGCAACTCTATTTTAAAACAAACAAAAGTTAAAACACTAAAACAGAATAAAATTGCCTCAACTTTTAAGCATCCGGGTAGGCTTGTCTAAAAAGAATGTTTTTATTAGGCGCCCAAAGGAATGCGGGGAAGGGGCCTGCTTGATCTCAATAGGCAGGGAGTTCCAAAGTGTAGGCACTGCCACTCTTAAGTGATGTGACTTCTTACAAAGGCAGAATGGGGATTACCTGGCCCCTGTAGAAGTGCCACTCCCACCGATCAAGGCAGCTGAGTGGGCACATGCTAATGGAAGCCACTTATGCAATCAGATACGCCTTTGAGGGGCTTTCCCCAGTGAGATGCTCTCCATATCTTTTAGATCACATGGAAACTTTAGTTCAACACATATGGAAGGTGCCAGGTTGAGGAAGGCTGTCTTAAGAGTGTGGGGCCCTCAGGTGGTGCAGATGCCGGTGTGAAACTGATGTTTGGCATCTGGAATACATGTCAGTCGGCTTTCTGTGTAATGATAGTGCTATGTGCTACAATTTGATTTTCAGTGGAGGAAATCTGCTGAATCTGACTGCTTGAGTTTTACACTGTGAGAACAGGATACTGGACTGTATAAGCCACTGATCTGACCCAGCAAGCTATTCTTACGTCAGTCAGCTGTGAGGTTGTTTTGCTGCACAGAGCTCCTTGATCCGATCCAATTTCATACCTCATGTATAAAGCCAGTGTGCGGCTTTCTCCTAGAAGCATCTGGGGTGCAAAATAGTGTCTGAGCTATTGGTTTGAAGCCATTGGTATGTTTCTCATACCACCAAGCGCAAAGTGCTTTTCTATGATGCACTTCCATGCAGGGGGCGAGTGAGCAGTGCAGCCAGGAGGTGGGCCCGCTTGCGTGGCTTCCCTCCCTTCTTCACATCAAGACCCAAGCCATTTGCCTGGCCTGCAGGGTTTTCCATGCAGGATCATATTACGGAAAAGTGGCCTTCATGTGCAGGACGCCATCACTGACGGCGTGGAAGTGGCAATTAACCTTGAGGAATTGACTTGCAGAATGGCCAGATGATCGTGTGTTGCTGTTGCTACGGGGACTTTGCGTTTGAGGAGCTGACTCAGTGCGCGGATGGACATTTGTTTTGCAAGGAGTGCCTAATCAAGTATGCTCAGGAAGCAGTCTTTGGCTCTGGCAAGGTAAGGAAAGAGATCACATGGTTGCATGAAACGCTTGAGATTTTCAGGCCTTCTGATTTTGTCTTCCTTCATGTCATAAACCAGTGTTTCCCAACCGGTGTTCCGCGGCACACGAGTGTGCCGTGAGACATCGGCTGGTGTGCCGCGAGATGCCTGGAGGGAGGCGGGCGAGTCGGGCGGCGAGAGGCGGGGCGGCGGCGGCGAGGAGAGGCCGTGCCTCCTGCTGCTGCCTGGCGCTCCTCCTCGCAGCCGGCAGTGCTGCCTGGGCGCCTCCGCGCGACTCTGCCTCGCTGGGTTTGGTCTCCCAGCAGAGACGGGTCACACGCGCACCTCCCTCCCTCCCTCAGCCTGCGCGGAGGGAGAGCCAGAGAGAGGCATCGCTCCTGCGCGGCGGGAGAGGGAGCAGCCGGAGCGATGCCCCAAACGAAGGCATGGGACCGGAGGGGAAATCCTCTCCGAGGAGGATTGAGCGCAGCTGAGAGAAGCCTTTCGAGGAGCTGCCGTGTCCCCTGGAAACCCCCTTCCCAGCTCTGCCTGCCTGCCTGCCCAAAGCTTGGAGGTTCCCCGGCAAGGGGGAGGGGAAAAACTTTCACTTTTGTGCGTCCCTCCCGGCGTGACGCTGCGCGCTGACGTCACGGGGCGGGGCTTTAATGGTGGTGTGCCGCGAGATTTTTTTTCAGTAAGCAGGTGTGCCGTTGCCCAAAAACGTTTGGGAAACACTGTCATAAACTGCCGGTTTACTCTTGTCTCATCCCACTCCTGGTTTTCAGCTCTGTCCACATGGCATCGTTCATTGTGGGCTGTTTCAACTGCTGCTACTTTTTTTTTGGTCAGGTGTCTTGTGTTGGTGTGAGTTGGACAGTCCTGGCTGGGTGACATCCTCCGGCCGATGATGACGCTTGGAGGATGAAAACATTTTGTTGTGGCTTAGCAGAAAATTCCACCGTGATGCATGTGCAGCCTCCCATAAGAAAATGATAGCAAAATAACCGCCTGTCCCAGTTCTGCCATGTTGGAATGGTGCTGACAGTTAAACTGACATGACAATTAAACAGCGCTGAACTTGCTGTAATCTTAGCCTTTCTCTGTCTTTCTCTGTCTTTCTCCGGTGTGTAGTCGGAGCTCAGCTGCATGGAAGGGAGTTGTACGTGCTCATTTCCAACCAGTGAACTGGAGAAAGTCCTTCCTGAAAACATCCTGTGTAAATACTACGAGCGGAAAGCAGAGGAGGAGGTGGCTGCTGCCTGTGCAGATGAGTTAGTCAGGTGAGTCTAGCTCCTTTGGTCTGAGCCTCGTGGGGCATTCTGAGGTTCCCAGCCCCCTTTGGCCAATTCACACATTACTCACCAGCAGCAGATGCTAGCTTAGGATCAGGTGCACACACAGTCCTGGCTCCCTGCTGCAGCCCTGTGGAAAACCAGGTTGATCCCATGCTTGCCTTACGGTAAAAGGTGTGTGTGTGTGTTCTAATCTCCTTTGAAGTTCTGCCGGAAAGGAAACAGAAGATCAGGAGAGTGAGGGAGACTGGCAGCAGACCTTTGTGGACTATTCAGGGAGAAGCTAGTACAAAACCCTCAACTCCGCTCTTCCTTGGCCCACAGGTGTCCCTTCTGCAGCTTCCCAGCTCTGCTGGACAAGGATGTGAAGCGGTTCAGCTGCCCCAACCCTCGATGCCGGAAGGTAAGAGGTGGATTCTTAATTATGCGATTGGCTGGCAATGCAACAAGGCAGGCGGTATTTGAAGAAACAAGGCTCTGTCCGCTGCTGCCTGGTTCAGCAGTGTATTGAGTGGGAAGGGGAGCCTGGGATGGAGATCCTTGCAGGGGCCTTGTTTCAGGCCGCAAGGTCTCTTGCAAGGGGTCTAACCAAGAAGGGTTCGTGCCAAGCTGAGCTTTTGAGGTGGCAACAGCTGCCCGAGGAAGCAAACTGTTGGAAGAGGGATTGGGGGTTCTTGGCGTGGCAGAAGTCACAATAACCCAAGGGGCAGCTTCGTGTGCAGTGTCTTCTGTCTATTTTGCAGAAATGGCCCTTCAGGTGCTCTTAACTGGGTGCAGTCCGTGTGCTACGCAGTGCACCCTGGCCTATTCCCACGAGGCTAGATTTTGAGCCAGCCTGGTGCTGCTCTTGTTTTCTGGTGGAATGCTGCTTCTCTGCAGAGGCACAGAGTGCCAAGCAAGCAGCATACTGGACGATGTGGGTTTGCGGGTGCGGACATGACTGATAGCTGCAGCCACTGGCATAGGAGGAGCCCATCTCAATGAACAGCAACAGATTTGCTTGAAACTGAGAAAATATGAGAATTGGAATATTGGAGGGTGAGAACCACTAGGTGGTGCCATTGATCTGTGCATGGCCAGAGTTAATCCTATGTAAGTCTCTCTTTTCCGGTAGCTGGAATACTCTCCCTAAAAGCGAGACAGAATCCATGGGGCTCTGCTGAGCCTGACATCTTCAGAGCCTTTTGTTTAGTTGCCTGTCACATTCAGGCATTACTCCTGCAAGCCTTCATCCAAGGAGTTCCCCTTGCAGCCCTGGAGAGAGCGCAGTGTGCGCTCATCACAGTGTGTGATCATCCCTTGAACTCCTAAATGTATGGGTGTCTGCTGAGGTCTCTCAGTTCCTGGAATGCCCCAAGGCGCATGATCTTGGACATACCTGTTACCACATGAGGAACTGTAATTTCAGCAATGTGGAGTTTCACGTGCAGAGCGGGCTTGGCGGCCTTGCTACAGATTCGTTGTGGTGACCATCTTTTTCTTTGGCTTACCTGTCTCTCGCATGGTGTCTGTGTTCTTTAATTTCTTTGGCAAAGAAGGTGAGGAAATGGCTGTGAACAATTGCAATTACTTTCTTATTTGGTGTGGAAAATTCAGTTTCTAAAAATACATTGTGTTACAGAATTTGTAACCGTGGTTTTGCTTTTACATCCAAAGCTACTGAAATGAGCGAGGATTGAAACATGATTTTTGGCACAGTTTTGACATATCAAACTCGGATTAAACCGGGAAGTAAATGCTTCCAATATCCTCCTGCCCTGGCAGAGCGGGAGGAAGCATTGCCTTCTACCAGTTGATATTTAGGGCATCTGAAAATTAAGTAGGGGGAAGAAATCCCATTCAGAATTCTCCAGAAAACCCACGTGGCCGCTGTGTAGCATGACCCACGACAAGAGGACATGCAGTTGGGGGGGGGGTAGTGGTCAGCTGAAAAGCCCTGATGCAGCAGTGCAAGGCAAGCAAGTCTTTGCAGAAGAAGCTCCCTTTGCAGGGGACTTCCTGGAAGAAGGTGGAGCCAGAGGCTGTCTACCACTCACTCCCCTCTTAGCAAGTGGCAAAAGCAGTGTTGCGGTTACATCCTGGGTTGTCTACCTGGGGCTCATGTTGTGATGTCTGAATGGACCCCTAGATATTCAGCCGGGACTTCCATTATAATGCTGTTGGTCGCTGGAGTGGGTGGGTGGGTGGGGGGAGTGGTGGTTAAAAGCTTCATTCATCAAACACCAACAGTCATGCACATGCTACTTAATGTCCCATGCTGTACATGGACGTCTTTAGACTCCAAAAGAATTGCCTCCTGCCAGCTTGCATTCTTCAAATGCATTTACCGTATTGCATCGATAATAACAGATCTAATGGCTGGTAGCTGAATATTGGAACTCCCCCTCCCGCTCCTTGGGTAGTAGATGCTTGCTTGTTTAATTTTGTCCCTCTCTTCTGCCAAAGAAGAATCCTGCAGCAGTTTACAGGTCCCAAAATGAGAGAGAGAGAGAGGAGAGACATTCCCTGCCATTAGGCATGTCACAAAAGGAAAACAGATTGGGAGGGAGAAGGAAAATAGAGGACAAGTTCTAATGACCAGGCGGAGTGGAAAAGTTCAAGGCGAGGTGGCACCAAAATGTGGTTGGTCTTCTGTCCTCCCCTGCTGCTTGATGCTGTGCATGGCTGTTGCCAGGAGGGAGGAGCCTGGCTGCTCAGCAGAGCTGGTGGTTGCCAGCCCCACAAAAGGCAAAAATGCTGTGGCTGTGGGCAGGAGTTGCAATTGTACCAGTGGTCGCAGCCATGTCAGAACTTTCCAGGCAGGAGTGGCTCCGTCTGGCACCAGTGGCTTGCGGTGTTTTGATTGTTTTGATTTGCGACGTGTTCAAATCAAATTCCACCAAGTCCTATTGTTAATGGAGGAATCCAAGGGCTTCCTTGGGCAAAAACAAAGACACCAACCAGGACAATTTGGAGCAAAACAGCAGCCTGTAGGCTTGGAAACTGTCGCCACAGGACTCCCACCCACAACAAGATGAAGCAAAATGGAAGCCCAGAACAAAAGAAGACCCCAACTTTTATTAGTTACTAATCCCTCAAACAACAACAATCCCCCAAACTACACCCCTAAGACTACATCACAACTACATTACAACTACATCACAAAAAGGAGGGGTTGAGGGAGGAGTTGTGGAGGTAACCTGAATATCTTGTCACCTGGCTGGTTCCCCCTTTCCCCTTCCCCATGAGTACTTTCCAGGTGACTGAGGGGAGTTGGCAGTTTCCTGCCCCCAGAGGGAAGAGCTGATCACTGTCCTTTGTTCCAGTCTGTGCTGAATCCACTCCCATATGCAAGTTCTTTGTGATCTTGATGGTCTTCTGTCTGGGACCATCAGGGTTGGCACAGCAACTGGGCAGGGCTCCTGTGGATGTGCTGGAATGCGCAAGGGATTATGGCTGCCCTGTATCAAACCTTCCCCATTTTGTAGTCCTTCCTTCGTGGAGTAAAATAAAAGTGGAACGGTGCAGATCCGATGTATGGCGTAGTGTATGTAGTGTGTGTGTGTGTGTGTGTGTGTGTCGAGTTTGTACAAACTGAATGATTGGGGGGGGGGTGTTCCTGCAACACTATCAGCCACAGTAGTTAAATAGAACCTTCTCTGAGGTTCTGATAAGCTGAGGACTGGAAAGTGGACGATGCAACACCAATTTTTTGAAATGGGATCAAGAGAGGATCCTGGAAATCGCAGGCCTGTGGGCTTAAATGCCTGTTTCAGGAAAACAGGAAGGCTCCAACATCTGGGATTTCTTAGATTAGCGAAGAGTTGGTATTATAAAACGATGCCTGGTGTGGAGAAAGGGGATAGAGAAAAGTTTTTCTCCCTCTCTGCTAACGCTGGAACTTGTGGACATCCTTGGAAGAGTCAAGACAGACAAAAGGAAGGACTTCTTCATGCAGCACATTGTTAAACTGAGGAACTCTCTCCCACAGGAGACGGGGATGGCCACCAACTTGGATGGCTTTAAAAGAGTCAAATTCACGGAAGAGGAGACAGCTATCGATGGCTAATAGCCACAATGGCTTTTCTCTGCCTCCATGGAAGAAGGCAGTTTTGCTTCTGAGTACCAGTTGCTGGAAAGTGCAGGAAGGGCTCCTGCTTTGCGGCTTCCCCCAGGCCTCTGGTTGGCAAAATGCTAAACTAGAAGGGCCATGGGCCTGATCCAGCAGGGCTCACCTTATGTTCTTAATCTCTTAAGTCAGTTGCCTTTGTGCCTTAAGTATTTGCCGAAAAGAAAGAGCGCCTTCTGGTTGTCCACTCTTCAAAGCTGAAGTCAGAACTTGGCTTTCAAGGGAATTTCTAGATACTGTTTTTCTCCCCACCCACTTCCTTGCTTGACAGCTGCAACCCTCTTCCAACCCCCTGGTAAATTTAGAAGCCGTTTAACCTCTTAGTTCTCGTCCCCTATGGATGCTAGCGGTTAAGCAGCTTGGCTACCGCCCCCGCCCCTGCCATTTGCTGCCCCAGATGATTGGCTTGGACACAGGGCACACACACGCCTGCTTGTTTCTTAAGCAGACGGCGTAACTTGCTGACGGTGGCGGTTTCTTTGCCAGGATTGTCTATCCCCTTGTATATTATGGGCAGAGGCAGCTGTATGCTCTCCTTTGCAGTCTCAGCACAGGACGCTGCAGCGATTCCAGCGAGCTGGATGGTCGGGAGGTGAAAGATCCTGTTGCCATGGTAACAACCCATCCTTGAAGTAGTGCACAGCATCCCTTTGGGTGCACGGGGAACGGAGGCAGGTCAGAAGGGTGAGAGGCTTGGCTGCCTGCTTCTGCCAGCTCCCTTTTAGGCAGCCGAGCGCAATGAGATCTCCTTTCCTGTTGGCCCCTTAACCAGAACAGAGATCCTCAGAGACTAATACTTTCCCTGTTTTCGTCTCTGAAATCTTGATGCTACTTCCACCTACCTGCACAATCTCTCTCCCACTCTCAATCCTACCTCCTTGCATTCCCTCTATATGAACCAAAATAAAAAATGGGCGGGGGGTAGACATTCTACATACAATCACCTAGGTGGGTGGTAGATGCTTCCTAAGAGATGGAGAAACGCTTCCCTGCTCCTCCACAGTGTCATCATGCCAGCCTCTAAGCTGCACGTCTTCTCAGGATGCGAGTGTCGGAAGGGACCTCTAGCCCAATCCCTTGTCATTGCAAGAAATCGGCTGCGCTAGGCACCCCAGCGGGTGACCACCCAGCTTCTGTTGAGAAACCTCTGGACGAAAGGTCCTTCCACCCCCTGCTTCTTAGGCACGCCTTCCCAAGGCTGATTAGCTCATGCCATCGGGAAGCTCTTCCTAAAGTTTCTCAAAACCCCGTTACTGCCATTTGAACCAGTTGTTGCGGGCCCTTCCCGTCCATTCGGAGCAACAAGGAACGAGTGCCATGCTTGTGCCTCTTCTGCTCCCTCTGCTTTCTGATGCTTGTGATGCCGCAGTTGTGTCCTGCCAGGAAGGGAGTCTGAATGTCCTCCTTGCTTAGAATAGAGGCAGGCTGGACACTTGTTGGGGATGATGGGAGTTGGGGTGCCTAGAAGCCCCCCAGTTCTTCAATTCAATAAAAGAAAAGATGGCTGGTATCATCCATGATTGATTTGCTTGAGAGGTTTTATGTTACCTGTCATGGACTGGTTGGATGCAGAAGCGTGATGGGAGGCACCAGCTGGGGAACCCCCAAGAGACCCTCTAAGGGAAGAAAGCTCAGAGCCTGGGGGTGGGGGTGGTGGGGATGAACGGGGCCTTCTCTGCAGTGACTCCCTGTCTGTGAAATGCTCTCCCAAGGGAAGTTCGCCTGGCACCTTCGTTATACACCTTTAGGCGCCAGGCGAAGGTGTTCCACTTTAACCAGGCCTTTGCTTAACCAATCAACATCCTATACCCTTCAAAAGGTGGCTCTTTTTGGGTTGTGTGTGTGTGTATTGGATTATTTTTATTTTTGTTGTTGTGATTTTTACTATGAACTGCCCTGAGACCTCTGGGTATAGGGCGGTAGAGTGGTACCTCCGGTTACGAACTCTTCCGGTTACGAACGCTTTGGGTAGGGACTCTTCTAACCCGGAAGTAGCAGCTCCTGGTTGCAAACTTTGCCCCAGGACGCGAGTGGAAATTGCACGCCAGAGGCCCCATTAGCGAAAGCGTGCCTCAAGATAAGAACGGTTTCAGCTTAAGAACGGACCTCTGGAATGAATTAAGTTCGTAATCAGAGGTACCACTGTATATAAATTCAGTAAATGAAATGATGATGTTGAGTGGCCAGAGGGAGAAGGGGGAGCAGACTGGGAGAAGGAGGTGTCGGAAGCTGAAGAGGCAGCAGGGCTTAGTGAGCTGGGAGAGGCTGGGGCAGAGAGAAGTCCAGAATCAAAGACCGAAGCAGAGGGGCTGAGGCAGGCTGCTGAAGAAGCCAGGGAGATCTCCCTACTGCTACTACCTGCTCCCTCCCTCCCCCAGTCTCCCAGAACCAGAAGAGGTCTGAAAAGGGAGAAGCAATGAAAGACAAGACGACAGAGCCTTAGGCTGCTGGGGGAGAAGTCTTAGGGAGCAGTGGGAAGGGGGGGGGGGCATCAGTCCTCGCATTGGTTGCAATGATCACTAGGCCTGCACTGTTTTGTTTCTTTGAATAAAGGGTTAACATCACTGGCACCGGGTGCTTTGTTTTATTGCTGACCTAGGCTTGACTCCAGCTCCTGACCAGGGCTCAAGGTGGCCACAGCACTGAAAGCAGAAAGCAGCTGCCCTTCCAGCTGTAAATGTCTGAATTGTCTCTGTAAATGATAACGTTACTGAAACACGCAGAGAGCCTGGGAGGAGCAACTCGCAGCCAGAATTCTCAGATTAACGGCTCACAAAGGGAAAAGCTTGGCAGGACAGTGTGACCTTCGCTTGCTGCCCGGAAGCATGAGCGCATGAAGCTGCCTCTTGCTGAGTCGGGCTGGGGGTCCGCCTCCCTTGGGGTCTCCGGCGGGCCTTTCAGCAAGATCCTCCTGCCCCATGTTCCATGTAGCTGGGAAGATGCCAGGGAACTGAACCCGGGGCCATCTCTGGGCAAATTGCCCGCTCTGACCTGGGGCTGCTGCCCAGCTCCCTGAGATAGACACTTACATACTGTAGCAGATAAATGGCATGGAGCAAAGGGCAAAGCAAAACACCACTTTGGAGATGTCCTCAAGGGTGGATATTTCTCTCTTTTTCTTCTAATAAGGGCAGGCCAACCAGTGTGGCAGCCTCTGCTACCCTTCAGAGGCTTTGTCCTGCAGTTCCCATGAGTTGGCGTTGATGGGAGCTGTTTTCCAGAACGGCGGGAGGTTAGTGAAGGCAGCAGTGGAGTCTCAAACAGGGCTGGCCCGTACCTTCCTGTCAGCAGTCTTTTTTAAAATATATATATATATATATATATATATATATATATATTAATTTTTGCATAACATATTTAAATTCAAACACGTCATTCACCTCCTCATTTAGGATTCTATGAATCCCTTGACTTCCCTCTGCCCTTCCATGGTTACCATTGTCATTCTTTTTTTTTATCTGCTTATCTTATTTTCTCTTAATTCATTAAAAATAATAGTCCATTTTCCCATAGTCTTTCGAACATTACAAGCATTACTCAGCAGTCTTCCTTGGCCAGATCATCCCCTCCCAGTTCTGAGCACAGGGACCATTGCTCAATACCCGTTTTGCAATTCCCTTCCTCCTCCCGTGGCCTTAAGAGGCATCTGCCCATTCTTGCTCTCCGCTTCCCCTCCTGCTTTCTGGCAACACATTTTTGAGCACCACCCCCCTGTCCGGCTTGCCCTCTTCCCCGAAAGCTTTGCTGATGGGGCAAGAATGGACATGCTCTGTCGCCAGCGGATTTCCAATAAGAGCTGTGTGTTGATCAAGGGGCTTGGCTGCTGCTTGTATTCTGGCCATCCTCCGGGCGGTGATGAGTCCGGGAGACCCTTGGCGTTGCCTTCATTTCTTCCTTCATGGCTCTGTGCAGCTTCGCATGCAGGCCTGGTCCATGACATTTCCCCCATCTCTGGCTTTTCGGAGGAAAGTGAACATCCTGAGGTTGGGAGGGGGAAAGTTGTTCGGACAAGCAGGTGGGCTTCTCTTCAGTGGCACCTAGCAGGGACCCCCATGAGAGTCTCTTGTGCTGTCCGCAGACCCGTTCTCTGGGGGGAAGAGGGCAAGTTCTTCCTGCAGTGCATCAGGGTCCCTGGATGCCCGGCCTTGTTTTCCCTTCTTGCATGGGCATGTAGGCAGCCATTTGGGTTGTGTGTGTGTGTGCGTGCATGCGTGTGCATGTGTGTGCGTGTGCGCTGATTCTGCCCCCAACCTAACAAACGGGGTGAAGTCGGAGGCTGTAATGCTTCTGAACGCCAGGAGAGGAGAGTTCTCTTGCACTCTGGTCCTCCTTGTGGGTTTTCCCATTGAGGCATCTGCTTGGCCGGGAGGGACACTGAGCCATCCAGCAGGGGCAGGCTCTTCTCCCCCCCTTTTCTGCGTCCCTTACAGCAGCCCATTCATCTTGTTCCATAGAGCTCAATGGAAACCATTTGCAGATAGCTACTCCCTCGATTCTCTCCCTTGGTCACACGAGAGTGTGACACAGCCTTGGGGTGGGGGCAGGGCTGTAGGCATCACACCGGCAGCATTGAAAATAGGCATCAATCCATGTGCTGCTTGCGGTGTTTATTCAGCTCCTGCCAGTAGCTTACTAGGCGTTTTCAGATGCAAGCCAAGGGTGTCCAGCGTGCGATGCCTCCGCGCTCTTCTGCCCCCTCCGACTTCCTTCCTCTTTCAACGCCTAAGTGGTGGTCGCCCTTCTCAATCGGGTAGCGAGGAACATGCTCCATTGACTCCTTGCCAAAACCACAACAAATGGCAAGTTTCCGCTGCCGTGTCTCTCTGCTCTTGCTGCTGCTGCTGTTGCTGCTGCTGTGTAGGCAGTTTTCATTTTTCTACCATAAAAGGGCAGTGAAAACTCAGCTGCTGCTGCTGCCTCGGTGTTTTTCAGCATGGCGGGTGAGGAAACGAAGGCAGAGAGGAGACTGGGCAGAGGGGGGCAACTCTGCCGCTGGGGCTGGTGCAGGCCTGTGCCCCTCTGCACGCGGCTTGCCAAGGATGGCATGAGAGGAGTGCTGAGCTTCTCTGGAGAGACGCTGCGTTGAAATCCGTGGGTTTCCTGAAGCAGGGAAAGTCCCAGGCCTGCCCCAAGGAAATGGGTTCTGCAGGCAGGACAGCCCTGGCAAATGAGGTGCATTTCCTGTTTTGGGTGGCAGAGCTTGTTCTGCTTCTAAGATCCGGGTTTCAAAGAGTATGGAGGAGGAAAGGGTGGGAAGAGGCAGGTGGGCACCAGGGGCTGTGCAGTTGTTGAGTACTCGGTGTTAAGCCCCTGGGAGACCTGTGGAGCTCCCCTCCGACTTCTGAAGGCATCTTAACATTTCCCATACATGCAGAGTTGGTGAGCATAGCGCCCAGGTCTACAGGAAGTCCCAAGTTTGCTTCTGGCCTTTGCTATGAACTCACTACGTAGTCCTAGGCAAGCCACACTCTCCCTCTCTGCTTCAGGCCCACCCCCATAAGCGGTGATGATACTTCTCTGCCTTGCAAGGTTGTCGGGCAGTGAGCAGTGGTGGTTTGCTGTGCCTGAGCAAAACACAGTCCCCTAAAACCGGGTTTCCTCTCTGAAATGTGCCTCTTGGGTTCATCTTGTGGCTCCTGTCAGCTGCTGGGGAACCAGATCAATCCCGTCTGCAGGGAATTGGAGGTGCTGAATCAGCACAAAGGAGTCCATGAAGTGGGAGGGGAAGTGTTTGTAGAGGGAGACATTCACTGAGTGTTTTGTGAGTGGAAGGCTTGAGTTGAAAGGCAGGCGCTCTCACCCATCGCCGCCTTCCAAGAACTGAGCTACCTGCTCAGAGCAATTACCTGGTGCCACCTTCCTTGGAATCCACTCCTTTCTAGCCCAAACGCGGTGACTGAACGCTTCACTTAAAGGAGCGTTTAATGATGCTCTTTCCTCCTTTCCCCCTGCATCCCATTCCGCTTCCTTCTGATATGGCACAGTCTCTGCAGGCTGCACCATGCCGTCCTCCTCTTCCGACTCACTTCAAAGGACAAGGGGAAAGTCTATTTGGATTCTTCCACAATGGAGCTGCTTTTGAATCCAGGTTGCATTGGAAGCCCAGAAATGTTTGATAAATGGTCTTTCTCCAAAATGTGCAGTCATAAAGTAAAACAGATTTGGGAACTGGCTTCTCTGCAAGAAGGCGGATGTCTCCCTTGACTCTTGTCTTTCCCCCTCTCTCCTCGCCCCCCCCCCCCCGCCCCCAATTATCTGTGGGTCTTTGTTTACCCACAGCTTCCAAAAGCAGGAATTCTCAAACCACTGGTGTAAAAATAGACGATGCAAGTTTGGGAATCCAGCTCCCTGTTCTCTCCCCCCCCCCCATCCTGGCCTTGTGCCCCTGCCATATATAGCCATACCCTTCAGTCAGAAGATGCTGCTGCGTTATGCCTGTCAGCTTGGAAATATATCCATAAGAGGCCATGTCTGTCTTTCCAGCTTGAAACCCCCCCCCCCTCCCCAGGCAAGTTAGAACAGAAATCGGCGGAAATTCTTTTGTTGCAGGCTAATCAGTCAGAGGCTGTGAATGGGGTGGGGGTGGGGGGTGGATGCGGGTGAGTGGGAGGGGAGGGTAATGCTTTGGCCCCACCTATGGCCCTTCGAGGCTGCCCTTGACGTAGAAGGTCCCCCACCCCTGGTCACAAGGCTTCTGTTCATCATGAGGCTTTGGGTTTACATAAAACCAGATTCCCAGATAAGGGGGGATGTTGGAAAGAGGTGGGCACCTGACCCTTTCCAACCTCTCTAGCCTTTTTATTGGCTGGGCAATGGGTTAAGTGTTGGGGTCTGGCTTTTGAGACTACCTTCTGCAATGCCCCAGATGCGCTCAGTCTGTCGGATGCAGGGAAAGTTGCTTAGTTCTGTCTCTTCTATAGTGGCTGGAACGTGTCTTTTCGGTTGAGGTTCCTGCATTGCAGGGGGCTGGACTAGATGACTCTTGGGGTCCCTTCCAACTCTACTGTTTATTATTCTATGATCCAGCTCATTGACAGGTGCACCATTTCCTCATGGCCTGCCACGCTAGTCTGTACAATCTTTGTTGGAGCAGAGCAACAGGCATGTTGAGCCTGACCTGCGGCCTAGAGATTGTTTCCAGAGCAGAGTGGGAGCATCTGCAGAATTGCCAGCAACCGCTCTGCTCTGGTTCCCGTATTACCTAGGGCAGAGGCATGGTGTCCCCATGGCCCTCCAGGTGTCTCTGGACAACAACTCCCACCTTCCCTGTCTTTGGCCAGGGCGGTTGGGGTCCAGCGTCTGGTGACCCAGGCTTGACCAGCAAAGCCATTGCCATTGCGGGCAGGAAGTTAACAGACCTTGTCCCCATACTTCGTGGAATGGGCAGCTTAGGCTGGGCCTGTTTGATGGCTTGATAGCCAGACAGCAGTCCTTCTGGTCCACGATCCTGCTTCCCTCTGTGGCCCTCCACATGCTTCTGGGAAACCCACAAGGAAGACGTGAGGGCCAGGGCCACGCCACATGCACATCACGCAGAGGCAAAGCAAGTTCACCACAATATGCTCAGCAAGGAGCTCCAAGCCATTTGCCGTGCCCTCAATGAACCTATCTTGCATGGCACGAGTGTTTTGGCACACACTTGGTCTACACCTAGAAACATAATGTGTGAAGCCGCTGGGAGAGTGCCTCTGTGTCTACCGTTGGGGCAGTGCTTTGGGACGCTTGGCCTTGTACGTGCAGCCTCAAAGCGGCGCTGGTCAGAGGCTAAGTACAGGCCACTGTGTCTGATGTCCATCTTGGAGCCTTTTGGAGTTTGTTTCCTAATTTGGTCACATCATGAGCCAGGCGATCTTGCCTAACCTCTTCCTTTAGGGCAGCGGGTGGGTGTGTTTGTGCAGGGAGGAGAAAGCCTCCCTTTAACATTGGGGAGGACAAGAGGAAATGTTACTCATGGGAGAGGACCTCAAGGTTCGGTCTTGTTCTGAGTGGAATTAACTCTTAGGAGGTGCTTTTTTCAACTCAAAGCCATCTTCATGCTCAGCACCTCACCCCCCCAGTTCTGCAAAAAACACAGCAGTTGCCTGGGGACAGGGGGTGGGGATGCAGCTGGACCAATTCTGGAGGTCAGAGGAGCTTTTCAGCAGCCAGCGTGTAGTGACTCACTGTAGGTAGGTAAATTGGTTAAGATTTAGCTTATACTAGTAGGAAGACATTCAGTGTTCATTTGAAGAGCATTTGGAACTCTAAAATTGGATGGTTGACTGGAGCTTGCCCCACAAAGCACACAGCACATCAGTTGAACTGCACCTGCCTCCATTTCATTTCCAGGAACCAGGTAAAAGCCTTGACTTTGACCTTTTAAAAGTCTGAATAGTTGAGTCAGGGCCTTGGCTTATTAGGGAGCAAGATGGTTTCAGGCAAGTCACTCACCTGCTGTTTAATAAATCATTCGACCATTTCTACATAGGCAGCAGGAAGATTTACCGTATTTTTCGCTCTGTAAAATGCACCAGACCACAAGACGCACCTAGTTTTTGGAGGAGGAAAACAAGAAAAAAAATATTCTGAATCTCAGAAGCCAGAACAGCAAGAGGGATTGCTTCTGGGATAGCTGCACAGCCTGCATTCGCTCCATAAGACGCACACACATTTCCCCTTACTTTTTAGGAGGGAAAAAGTGAGTCTTATAGAGCAAAAAATACGGTAGTTGCCTAGACTATTACTTCAGAATACAGGCTGGGGACCCTATTAGTAATAACTTTTCAAATTATTTATTTTTTAAACCACAAAACTGCAAGTAGAAAGCTAGCACAACAGAGAGAGGGGTGGGCTAGAGACATCCTCCAAACTCTGCTAATTTTCAGCATGTGCCTTCCTTCAGATTGTCCCTCCCAGGGAAGCACCAAAATCCGTGCCCATTAGACTCCCCCCCCCCCCGCAGCAGTCTGCCCATGGCAGCTTTTAACCTTGAAGCCCCTCCGCCCCCCAACCTTGCTTGTCATTCAAGCCAAGGCAGCTATTGCATTATTAATGGAGTTGTAGCCGTCTGGCTGTAATGCTGACTTTTCAGATTTGCTGTAATGGAGGACGGATCAGCCAAGCTGGGGGAGCAATGCTGCTGGAATCAGCTGCTGAGCCCGGATGGAAGCACAGTGGGAATGTGGAAGTAGAGCACCCAAAGGGGCTTCTGGGAGCAGCTTATACTTGCTGCCTGAAATCAATGCTGCCTCCGCTCATGCTTCTACTTTTAATGTGTGTTTGCAGTATTTATTATCATTTATTAAAAATTATATACCGCTCTATACCCACAGGTCTCAGGGCAGTTCACAAGATAAAATTACAAGATAAACACATAATCAAACTATAAACAGAAACACCCCCAACAAATAAAAAACACAATTAAAAAATGAATTTTTAAATTGAATGTAAACAGGACTCTCTGCTGGGCAGCAGCGGTCCCTTTGAGGTCTGTCTGACCTCCACCCCAGGCCCGGTGGAGAGAGGCAGGAGCAGGAACCTCAGACTCTCAGCAGGTATTCCTTCCTTGCAGGGCAGCAGCCGTCCTTTGGTGGTCTGCCAAGCCCTGCCGTAGACCTGGTGGACGAGGGCTGGGACTCCTATTTCCTTGGCCGAGCGCTTGCCTTCCTGCACAGAAGTTCCCAGGTTCGATCCCTGGCAGTTCCGCTTAAAAGGGATCGGGACCTGGGACCCTGGAGTCAGAGCAGGCAGAACTGGTCTAAATGGCCAGAGAGTCAGGCCTTTTAGGAGACGGCGTCCTCCACATGCCCTGTGGCACCAGCCCTTTTGGGGCAAGCCTGATCAAAGCCGTTCAGCGTGGGAGCATGGCCATTCTTGTGCGCTGTGCAGCCCACTCTTCTTGGTCTCCCTCTCTTTCCCTCTTTGGGGAGGGCCAAAATAAAAAAATTCCTTCCAGTAGCACCTTAAAGACCAACTAAGTTAGTTCTTGGTATGAGCTTGGTATGAGCTTGGTATGAGGGGAGGGCCATGTTAGCATTTGGGGAGTGTGAGCTGGCTTCAGGGTTCTGCTTATCTGCAACGGCATTTACGTGCTGCCCTCTCATAAGATGTGAAAAGGAGATTCTGACTAAACATCAGGAAGAGCTTTCTGACAGTAAGAGCTGTTTGGCTCTCGTGAGAGGTGGCGAACTCCCCTTCCTTGGAGGCTTCTAAGCAGAGTTTGGATGGCTGTCTGTCAGCGACGAGTATGTCTTCCGTATGTTCAAATTGTCCTTGGAGAGGAATATTTGGTCTCTTGATCTGAGACTCCGGAGTGGATGACAGTTGCCTTATACAAACAGTAGTATGGATACTTCAGTTGGGGGAACACGGGGCTGATAACGCCAAGATTGCAGGTTCAGTCCCTGCATGGGGCAGCTGCACACTCCTGCCTTGCAGGGGGCCGGACTGCGTGATCCTCAGGGTCCCTCCCAACCCTGCAATTCTACGATTCCATGAAAATGTCAAAATTGGAATACTTAGGGAAGCTGCTCAGCGGAGGTTCATGTGTTTTCGTGTGCAGAAGGTGCTAGGTTCACTTCCTGGCGTCTCTTGAGTACAGCTGGGAAGTTCTCCTGTTTGAGGCAGTGTTGCAGAGTTGCAGGAGACAGGATTGGCCCCACTGCGCCGGAGGGAGCCCCCTGGGCATCTGAGTGGGAAGTGGAGGAGTCTGGGCTGGGGGTGTGCATTGCACCAGAGGAACATTGGGAACTCTGAATAAAATTGGTTGTTTCAAAAGAATGTCCTTTGACTATTAAAATCATGGAAATATATTGCGCAGCAGGTGGCAGTATGCTTTCGGCGCTGCCTGAGAGGGCCCGGAAGACCCCTGTACATTGGACGCTCGGGTTGCAAACATGATCCGTGCAGGATGTACGCTTGCAACCCACAGCATTCGCAACCTGCAGTGGCGCGTCTGCACTCACGCTGGTTGCGATTTGGCGCTTCTGCCAAATCGCAACCATTCTGGTACTTCCGGGTTTCGGCGGGCCGCAACCCAAAAAAACGCAACCTGATGCGTCTGTTACCCGAGGTATGACTGTATTACCCTCAGCTCCCAGAATGGGGGTGGGACTGAGGGACTTTGACCATGTTTGAGAAGGGCCTCACAGCTCTGCTGATCCCTTTCTACTGCTGAACCACCAGAGGGCAGCTGCAGCTGGGAACATTCATCTCAATGCAGCTGTGTTAAAACTACCTCTGGGAGGGATATCTTCCAAGTTTAAGAGAGCTTTGAAGACTTTATGTTCTTAATTAAATGTATACTTGGATAACACACTAGTTGCTTCATGGCATAATGCAAGAATTGTAAATTATTTTAAAGATCCCTTTAGCTTTTGGTGTTTAGAGTGCACTGGATTTTAATTTAAGAAATCCGAAACAATTGCTCTGTAGCTTCATGGGGGGGGGGGCAACCACAGTCACTTATTGGTGTGTGTTCCTCTTAGCAGTGTGTGTCAGTTTTTGCGGCATTGAGGTTCTTCGTTCCTGCCTGGCTCTTGTGCAGGGAGAATCTTTAATGTGGAAGCGGAGCAACCACAGCTGGAAGGCAGGCGTTGTCTGACACAATGAGGGTTGGGGTGTTGGGTTGTCCTTTGAGTTAAGCCTTTGCATGGAGGCAGGAACCTTCTGTGCTGTTGTTGCTGCTGCTGTTGGTTGCCCATCCTTCACGCTAAGTTCCCAGGGTGGGTTACAACAATTAAAACACAACATTAATGTTAAAACACAGCATTGCACTATATTCAAAACAATTTAGCGCAACTTAAAAATAGAAAATTAAGTGAGTCCTAAAAATGGAAAGGAGAGGCCTTTCCTGTGGTGGCTCCCTGCTTGTGCAATGCTCTCCCCAGGGAGACTTGCCTGGTGTATTCCTCAGATATCTTTAGGTGCTAAAGGAAAATGTTCCTCTTCTCTTGGGTCTTTGGCTGATTAAGCAATCAGTGACCTTTTAAACTGTGTCGGGATTATTGTTCTGTTTGCTATTATGTGATGTCTTTGTGTGTTTTTATACTGTGAACTGCCCTGTGATCCTTGGATGAAGGGCAGTGTATAAATTAGAAAGATAGATAGATAGATAGATAGATAGATAGATAGATAGATAGATAGACATACCGACATATTAAATGTCGAAAGCCAGGGTGAACAGGTCTCTCTAGAGTGTTCTGCCACTCAGCCTCCAGCAAGAGAATAGACAGTACAGTTAATTACATTTTTAAAAGAAGATGTCATTGTTTCACAATAAGTTAAGTACCTTCATGCCTATGTTAAAATACAAAACCAAAGTGTCTTCTATTTTAGTACCTATTTGCCTAACCCTGGCTGTTTTGACCCTGTAGAGGTCCAAGGTAGCTACTAGTCCACACACGAAAAGTTGCGTGCCTCTCTGCTCATATATGGCCCTAGGTTGTGACACATCGATGGCTTCAGAGGAAGCCCCAGCTCTCTCCAAGCAGACTGTTGTTGCTCCCTGACAACGGGCACGAAGAGGCTGGGGCCTCTGAACCTGGAACGCCATCGTGCCCAGTAGCCTTGGATCAATGTTGCTCCCAATGTTTGTCTCACCCCCTTTTAAAGCCGACCAACGCTTAGTGGCCGAGTCCTGAGAAGAGCTTGGCTGGTGGAGGAGGAGACCAAAGGCCTTTCTGTCCAATGCACCCTTTCCCATGGTGGCCTCAGGGCACGAGCCCTTTCCTCCTCCTCCTCCTCCTCCTCCTCCTCCTCCTCCTCCTCCTCCTCCTCCTCCTCCTCCTCCTCTTGCTGCTGCTGCTATTCCCAGCATGCTCCTTCTGCTCCAAAAGGGAGCATGTAGCCATAACGACTAGCAGCCACTGACAGCCTCCTCTCCAATGAATTTCCCCCATGGTTCTTCAGAAGCTTCCTGTGGCCACCAGCAGGCCCTGGTCTGAGTCTACAGCTCCTTCTGCAAGGAAGAGCCTCCCAGGGAGAGTGGAGATGTTTTGCACGCAGAGAATCTCTGGTTCAGTTTGTTCACTCACGGCTGGGACTGAGTACAGTAGCACCTCCAGCTACATAACCCCTTGTAAACTTCGGGATGCGAAAACGGCAAACCCAGAAGTATTTTACCGGGTTTTGCTGCACGTGCATGAGCAGAAGCGGTCCTCAGGTTGCGGAAACCTCGGGATCCGACCGGACATCCAGAACGGATCCTGTCCTCCCCCTTAATATGTGGGACCTTTTGTGTTACGTTTCAGTCGTTGCAAGTGGCTTGTTGAGTCGCTGTTAACCAAGAAGTCCTTGCTCAGATAGGAAGTTGCTTGTATTGCCCCTGTGCCCCCCCCCAGCTGCATAGTCCTACAGCGATGTCAGGGCCCCACCGTGCGGCCTTTCTAGCAATGTGCATGGCTGAGATGGCTCCCAGCCGCTGCAATGAGCCAGGGGTGGTGCTGAGGCCCGTAGCTGTTTCTCTACCCCCCCCACCCCCCGCTTGGTGACCCAGGGTAAACAGAGCAGACGTTTCCAAGAGGGGAGCATGAATGGAATGCGTCTGCCTGGCCAAGCTCAAGCATGGCTGCAGTTTTTCAGAATGAAGTCAGGCGCACTCGAAAGCGGATGGGAGTTTAATACTGGACATGCCTTTTGAATGCCAAGAAGTCAGCTGAGAAGACGGCACTGAATGGGGAGCGCAGGCGTGCCGGCTCTGAGCCAGAGCCAAAGCACTAAAGGGGCGAGCCGTGGGGCTGCACATCCACCATTTGTTTCACGATGTATTTGCTGAGGCAAGAGTGAGAGCAGAATAGCCTCTTCACATGTGTGCCGCATTAATTTCCAGACCATCTAGATATAGCCAAGCGGATTCAACGTTCTTTGTTTTTGTTTTAACCTCGTAAGTGCATAACACTCTTCCTACGATTACCCGCCCACACACTTTCTTCCTCCATGGGGCAGCATTCCTAATTATGTTCTCAAACCCCTTTCATTTTATCCTCCCAACAACCCTGCGAGGTAGCTTAGGCCGAGGGAGCAAGATGGCAAGCACTTAAGTCCTTGTTAGGGAAGAAGGCAGGATATATATATTCGTAATAATATATTTGTTCTCCAGGGGAGAAGACTCTGAACAAATCATCTCAGGCGCTGTTCTCGGGGTTTGGGCAGGTTTATTCAGGAAAAGGCAGCCCTTGAGGTACTGAGGTCCCGATCCATGCAAGGTGCCAGAAGGTCAAAACCAACGCTTTGAAATGGGCTTGGAGACAAATTTGCAGCCAGTTCAGCTGGGCCAAAACTGTAGTCAGATGTTCAGACCTCCTGGTCCCACTGCATTCTGGGCCAGCTGGGTTTTCCAAACAGTCTTCAGAGGCAGCCCAAGGCATTGCATTGCAGTAGTCAAACCTAGAGATCGCCAGCGCAGGATTGAGGAACCACCCACCGCCAGGCTGTCTGTCGTATCTGGACTGAGCCTCAGTTTGTTGGCCCTCCTCCAGGCCCTCCTCTTACTTTGTTGCTAAGGCCGGGCGCCTGGTTTTGTGCATCCCCCACATTCAGACCATGTGCCCTCCCCGTGACTTGGCTATGGCCAGCGTGTGTGTGACTGTGAACTTCGCAGAGTCTTCCTTCTTGCATGTGTTAGCATTTTCCAAGCACAAATTGTTCACACACTTCCCATGTGATCCCTCAATGGGGCAACACACAGCTGGTTCATGCGCTTGTTCGAAGAGGCAATTCCACCCTGGGGAGCTCCCTTTCAGTTCCCTGCGCAACTGCAAGGCACCATAATGCTGGGCCGTGTGTAGGAAGTGCTTGCTAATGGGCACTTTGTCCGAAAGGAGAAGGGGTTGAGAGAGACCTCTGTTGAGGTGAACCCACCGCCCCATAGACTATGTTAAGGAAATGGGAACTAGACTGGGTGCCGGCCGGGGCGGGGGCAATGCGAATATTTTGTCAGCTGCCATTTTCTCTAGGTTTATGGCTCTCAAACTTTCTTTTCTGGGCCACACTCTCAGAATGGAAATTTGTTCACACCAATTTTTTTATTGATAAGAAATGCATTGGAAAGCAAAAAGAAACAACTCCTTGCAGTGTTTGATTTATAACATCAATGGGGTTCTAACCCCTTTATAATGTTATAGGAAAATCCTTGGGCTCACTTGGATTACCAAACAAAGACACCAGCCAGGAATATAGGAGCAAAACAGCAGCCAGCAGGCCAGGTCTTTATTTTGAAGGCCTGTTGCAACAGGACTTCCACCCAGCGCATGGGAGAAGCAGGAAGGAGCCCAGAACAAAGGATGGCTCCCACTTTCATCAGTTTCACAAACCCCCTAAAATTACATCATGCATACTTACATCGCAAATTGGGAGGGTCTGGTGAAAGAAACCTTAGCACCAGGTTTGCCCCTATCCTTCCCTCAACCTCCACCTCACACCCCTCAAGTGAGACAAAAGAAATATTGACAAGTTCCTGGTGGATCACACCTCTTTGTCCTGACCAAGAACCTTGTCCACAGGATGATTGCCTGTTTTTGCACCCATTTGCCAGGATGCCAGCGATTATCTCTTATGCAAGAGGCTGATCCCAGGTTTCGGGGATTATTGCTGTCTTTTGCCAGTTTCCCAAGCCCCCCCCTTCGGTAGCCATCTTTTCCCCCCTGAGCAGAACAACGTTGGGAGTTGTGTGGTGTCGTGTGTTATGTGGTGCTTTGAGGAGATACTGTCCGTGAACAACTGCATCCTGGAGGGGCACCCCCCCTCCATCATTATAAAAATTCCTGTAACAATAATATGTTTGTGGGTCACACAATAATATGTTTGTGGGAAAGTATAAAACATTCAGCTACACTACACTACAGTGAACTGTATAAATGTTTCTTTGGTTGTCCATGAATCTTCCTCTCCTGCCACACCCTTTGAGACTTACCTCTCTAGGTCCTCAGTATACCTTTTGTGGGAGATGGAGCTATTATTCTTTCCTTCCAGAAGGTGAGCTGCTACGCACTAAAACTAGCACAGACTTTACTGTAAATCCAGTCTCTTAAATATTGGATCACAGTGGGGCTTCCAGGCCCTGTTTATTTTAGCTGTGTTTCCTGGTCAGCCCAAGGTCTTCCTTCAGGATCTGGGAGGGTTCGTAAAAGCTGTCCTGCAGCTGTAAAGGCCTTGAAACAGACTGCCATAAGGGGGCAGCCTAAGCTTGAATTTAGAGTGTATGTATTTTTGTGTGTGTGTGTGTGTGTGTGTGTGTGTGTGTGTGTGTCTCCTCATTTCTTACTTACACGCTTCCCGAAGTGTGGGGCTACAGAAAAGGGTTTCAAAGAGTGTGCAGCAGAATCTTTCATCTTATTTCATCATAGGTTTTTAGTTGCAGAAAACAATTCAATGATAAAACGGTACTATCAAAATTACCCCCAAATTATCTTTGCCAGAAAAAGGGCACGCTGGTAAGACTGAACTCTCAAAACAGGCATGCAATTGTGTTAAGTTTGGGGAAAGCTGCTCTCTGCTTTTGTAAATTGCATTGAGGGTTTTTTCCTTCCCAATCAAGCAGTGTATAAATTTATTAAATAAATAAATAAAGTAATAAATCAGTCCCACCACTAGCTCTCTTTAAACTGGCAGCAAGCAGAGTGGTGCCCAAGAAACTGGCAGCAAGCAGAGTGGTGCCCAAGAAAAGGTGACTTGTGCATATCCTACCCGATTGCCGCCTTCCAGGCTGGTGGTACAAAAATAAGGTCACAAAAGCTGCTTTTACGTTGCTTGATTTCCTTCACCTGCCTCGCCTTTAAACACTCTTGTGCTCTTAAATTCCCTGCTAGGAGCCCCAACTCCCATGTTCCACCCAGAGTCAGTTGGGTGGGGTACAATTATTATTATTATTATTATTACTATTACTATTACAGCTGCTGGTCATGCAGAGTTGTGGGGTGGCTCCCCACTCCCCACCTCTATGTCAATGCCACCTGTGACTATAGAGGCCGTAGTCCCAGGTGGAAAGTGAAGGTGCCGTCCTTCTCTGCAGCAGACATGACGCTCCATAAATATCTTCTTCTTTGGCAATCCCTCGTAGCCGAGTAAGATTGTCTCCCATGAACACGGTCTTGACAGTGAGTCGATAAGTGACTGTGGAGGCCACTTCTGGATCCACACAGTGGGGAAATTGGTTTCCGGGTGGGAGCTGATCACGGTGTGGATTCACCAAGTGTGCCTAGCGTGCCTTCCTCCATAAATATACACGCAAGCACACATTGTGAGTGCAGCTGCCTTTTATATTGAACCAGGCCTCTGGTTCTATGGCACTCTTATTAGATGATTCTCACAAGGGTCCCGGGATTGAAACTGGGGTCTTCCTTGCATTAAGTGTGTGCCCTGTGGCTTCTTCCCTCCCATAGTTCTTGAGATTGCCCGTCATTCTCCATGTTTGGGGGACGCGCAGGCCCAGTTGTTCATACTTTAAATAGCTGCACACCTTGAAGCTGCTGTTCAGCTGCTTTCCCTTGCAACCTGTTGCATTAGCTGCAATCGGGTTTTAAAAAAACATTACCGTTCCTTCCATTTTCATAAAACACATCCAGTAAAACATCCTGATGAATCCTAATTGCTTCCATCCCATCCTAATTGTTTCAAGGTTGACTCTTCTCTCATAATTCTGTGCTCATGTCCGTAAAAGACATTACATATATACATAGACAAGCAAAAATGTCCACGTTTGCAATGTAATGGTTAGCCATGGTCTAAAACAAATCCCACCAGCCTGCTGGTAAGAATAGGAGAAGAAAAGTCTGGTTGGATTAGGCCAGTGGCCCACCTAGTCTAAGCATCCTGTTCTCAGGCGTTGGGTTAGTAGCTGAGGGGTTTCCTCCCTGTGGGTGCAGCAAGGGCCATTCTCTCATGCACAGGAAGCCACGGTTTAAATGCTGTGCCTTAAAGCGGCTTGCAAACATGGCCGATGGGAGGATACCTAATTATGATCAGTGTATCTGGATACAGTGGTGCCTCGCAAGACGAAAAGAATCCATTCTGTGATTCTCTTCGTCTAGCGGTTTTTTCGTCTTGCGAAGCAAGCCCATTGACGGATTAGCGGATTAGCGCTTTTAGTGGCTTATCTGCTGATTGGATCAGCTGATAAGCGGCTTAGCGGCTTAGAAAAAGGGGGGGAAGGGGAAAAAACCAGCAGGAACTCTCAAGACATTGTCGTCTTGCGAAGCAAGCCCATAGGAAATTCGTTTTGCGAAGCACCTCCAAAACGGAAAACTCTTTCGTCTAGCGAGTTTTCCGTTTTGCAAGGCATTCGTCTTGCGGGGCACCACTGTATTACTTTTCATTTGGAAAGTATTTATCCCAGACTCGAAACTGCCAAGGCTTCTCTCTCCTGCTCCTGGGATTGTTCAAAACACAACTGCCACCTTTTCCACAGTGTCAAGGGCAAATGAGGATAACGCAGGGCTTGGAGTTATTGAGCATCTTGCCCTTTCAAGGTACAGACGGAAAGTGCTTTGCTCTCTGCCCTCTTTTCTCCTTTTTTGGAAAAGTGGTGTCTGTTAACACCTGGCCATGTATTTCAGGCAACGCAGCTGGTAGCCTGCTCAAGGCCACTCTCAGAATAACCTCTCAGCACAATGCACAATGGGCGATTCTTGTATTTTTATGAGCAGCGGTGTGTTTCCTCCATTGTTTTTGTAATGGTACTCGGAGGAGAATCGAGTCTCCAAGAAAAGCACGTGGAGGGGCTGTTCCACTGCAGAAGGCAGGCAGTGGGATGCCCTGGCTGGCTGTGTCTTCACTTCCTCTCCCCTTGCACCCACCCCCAATAGGAACCTGGAAGCTGCCATACGCCAGGCCAGACCATTGGTCCTTTTAGCTCAGAGCACCGACTGGCAGCTGCACTGCAGGATTTTGGAGAGGGGCCTTCACAGCCCTGTCTGGAGATGCTGGGATTGCAACGGAGATGTTTTTGCACACAAAGCATGCGCTCTGCTGCTGAACGGATCCTTCATGGCCAGCCATTTTTGAAAGGGGTGGGGAGTTTGTCCTGTGGGGCAAGTCAGCAGCTCCATGTGGGCCAGGCATTCCCCCAGGTCAGAGCAAGCTGCTGCAGGAGCCTTTTTCTGGCTCCTGACTATGCCCTCTCCTTGGCCGCCTCTGCATTGTGAGTTGCTGCAATCCTGGCAGGGCTCTGCCATGTACAAACCCCACCACCTCAGAAGCATATGGGATGGGCTTTGCGCCGCTAGGTAAGGGGCTGTCAAAATAAGGACTGATGGCACAAGCTTCATTGTGGGTGTTGACTCTTGCAAAACACGCTGTGTCTTCTCAAACAATCGTCGCAGCATGCGGGCTCTTGAGATGAATAGCAGTCCTAAAATCATTTGTAAAATTCCCTGTTGTGCAGCAGAAAGTTTTGTTCTTGAGGAAGGCCCCAGATCCTTTCTCAGCCGTGAAGTTCACTGATGTTTAGCTCAGTCATGCTCTCATCCTGACATGCCCCACAAAGATAACCTGAAATTGCCACCTCCAGCCTCTGTAACGGAGGACTGGAAGGAGTCCAAAGTAGCACCATTTTAAAGAATCTCAGTTGCTGGAGGGGGCTTCTGGGCTCATGTCCTGCGTTTGGGCTTTCCCCATGGGACTTCTGGTTGGCTGCAGTGGGAACAGAACCATGGACTCTTGGGCCTGATCCAGCAGCTCTCTCACAATGGCCTTCTCCTCCCGAGCTCCTTGCCGAAAGGGAAACAGTACAGAAGTGGTTGCTGTTTTGCCCTCATATTAGCAAAGATGAGACGACCTGCATCCTTTTTTTATATATATAAAGAAAACACACCGGATTTGGTGCAAGTTGTCCCCCCACCCCAGCGAGCATCCCGAAATGGAAGTGAGAATGAGGACGGAAACAAAGGAGTTTGCGGAAGTCCTGTAGTTCCTACTTGTAGGGAGGGCTTTTGCCTTGACTTCTCCTTTCCAGTGAAAGTGGGGGTCATGCCTGGAACAGAGTGAGCTCAAGGTGTGGAGATTTCTCTCTCTCTCTCTCTCTCTCTCTCTCTCTCTCTGTGTGTGCATGTGTGTTGAACACCTAGAAAGGTTGGGGGGAAGTGGCTTGCAATCCCAGCTGCAAGACCTAGTTGCAGTGCCTCACCAGGACCCATGGTATTCCAGGTGCATTCATGGCACCGAGGCTGCCTTGGTTGATGACATTTGCCAGGAGAGAGATGGGGAGAGGTGTGAACCTGTCCGTTCTCCATGACTTCTTGGCACCTTTGGCCGTATAGCATCCTCCTGGAGCAGCTCTGTGAGGAGGGGGCATTCTCGGGGAGGGGGGGTTCTCTGTGGCAGCCCCTCAGCTGCGAAATTCCCTCCCCACAGAGATGTGCCTGGAACCCTCATTGTACAGCTTTCATCGTAAGCACCTTTTAACCCTGTTCTTTGACATCTGAGATAGATATTTTTGGACCTACTTTTATTCTTCGAGTTAATACAACACAAAAAATACATTTAAAGTATTGGGCTTTGGCTGGTTTTCGATTGTTATCATTCTGTTGTTTCCACCTGCCCTGGGACCGTAGGGTGAAGAGGGCCTGAGAAACCCTACAAATAATATTTTTCTGAGAAACCGTTGCTTGCTTTTTGATAATTCTCCGCCTGTCACTCCTGTTGCTTGGAATGCCCCAAAGCATTTCGTCTTAATGGATTTCTTGAGAAGGAGCCAGATGAAAGTTGATCAGCGATGCATTTAATCTAAGCTTGTGGAGTCAATAATGCCTTTGCAGAAGCCAGCTGGGCACTTGAGACACCTTGGGGTGGGCAGGATCCGATGAAAGATGCAGCATTTTGCTCCCCGCCCCACAATGCACGCTGCGGGTGCTCACACTCCTTGTGTGGCTCCTCCTGCGGAATAATAATTTAAAAACCCTGCCAGGCACCGAGCATCAGCTGCCCACTGCTTGGCGGAGTTTGGAAATTGCCTCCCCCTAAGCAGGGAGTAGGCCTTGGGATGGTCTTTTCGGTCCAAGCTTCCCCAGATCCCAGGAATTGGATGTAACACAGAGGGTGGTCTTGGCTCCAAGCATTGCAGGGGGTTGGACTAGATGACCCTTGGGTTCCCTTCCTACTTCTATGAAATTGTTGGGCAAATCTGACTTGTGGCCATGCAGCAGAAAGAGGTGGGAGAGAGCTTCAGGCTGTCGGTGGTGTGGCCCAGTCTGCGCCCTGTCTAACTAGCTTTCTGCTTGCGGGGACTGTGGTTTAGTGTTCCCTCCCCCCCCCCACACACTGGGGAGAACTCATCAGTGCAATTGCCTCCCCTGCATGCCTGCAATGGCTCACTGAACCATTTGCCTGCAGCAGAACCGCCCGCAAGGAGCTTTGCCTCTTAGGGCAGGGGTTGGCATGGCCCTGGAAAACCAGGCTTCCGCCTTTGCCTTGCTTGGGCAGCCCTGGGCCTCTCTGATCACTTTCAGGTGTACCAGAAATCCTGATGGTGCTGGCGCCCTGTTGGCTGGCTGGCTGCCAACCAAGCGTCAGAGGGCTGGACAGAAGCAGGAAGAGCCCATGAAGCCCTCGCCATGCGTCCATGCGTCACCATCTTGGTGGTTTTCTGCCCATTGCTGGTGGGGCAGGGCTGCTGGTTTTGGGTGATGGGCCAGGCTTACGCACAGGCCAGTGACCCCCATCTCTCTAAATAGCTTTTACGGGAACCCATGGCCCTGCGAGTCTTCAAAATGCCTTTGACCACAACAACACACGGCAGCTTGTGGGATAATAGCTTTGGTTAAAAATCGAAATGACTTAAATGTGTAATGTAGCTAGGTTGTAGCTCAGTGCTTCTGCTGCAGGAGGGTGGGATTGTTCAAATTGGAATGCTGCTCTTCTGTGTAAAGAAGTGGAAAAATGTCTTTGACTGTAGGGGATGACTCCCCCCCCTCCCCCCAATTCAGGTTGTGTCTTGTGGATTCATAGCAAATTGCATGTTGGGGGGAGTTGCTTTGGGGCTGGGTTAAATAAACAAGCTGTTAATTTTCTCTCCATGGAAGCTTTGGCTGAAACTTGATTGGAATTGTTGGAATTCAACTTATCTAGTGCTGTTGGCTTGTAAATTGGGCAAATTGCTGTGTTGCTTACTCAGCCCATCTCCTGTTTTGTTCGGTCTTTAATCTTGACTTTTCTGACCCTGAAACCTGAAGAAGTGTCAGCTCTCCGGTTTCAACTGAGCGTCAACTTGCTGTAAAGCAGTTTGGGCTCTTGAAAAACACTGCATAGGTCGTTATTGTGAATAATAATTATTACATTTCCTGTCCACACTTCATTGATTCACAATCACACAGCAAGTTAGATATGAAATCCTAAAAACAGGAAACACTTAAAGCATATTCATGAAAGGAATGGGAACAGACAGTAACGTAATTAAGGCAACCATACCATTCAAAAATTAAAAGCTGTGTTAATACGCTTATCCTATTTAACTCCCACAAAAGCTCAGGTGCAGAGATGTGTTTTCAGTTGGTGCCAAAATGCAAGCAGAGTTTGTGCAACCCACCCTGCAGACGAAGGCGCATTCCACAAACCAGGGGCCACCACTGAGAAGGCACCAAGGAGGGTGGACGTTTTTAGCTGTAAAATACTTGCATACTGCAGTTTCATTTTTTAAAAAACAATCAATGCAGTTTTAACTATCGCATTCCTTAATTGTCTGCATAAGGCTGGCAGCACAGAAGAGTTTTCAGCAAACGTTTAAAAGTTCCTATAGAAGACTCCTGCTGGATCTCTGCTGGAAGAGCATTGCACCAGGAGTGGACCAGAGACACTCAGCTGTGTCGAATGAGCCTCACCAGTTCAGGAGTCAAATCCAGGGATGCTCTTACAGACGATCTCGGCGACTGACCTGGGGATTGTAAGGGTCTAGCTGGTTCCTAAGGTACCCTAGACCCAAGTTTTTCTGGGCCTTGGAGATGAATGCAAAGAACCTTGCTTCCTAGTCCATGGGCAGCCAGTGTGGTTGTGCTGGAAGCAGAGGCAAGGCAGCAAGGCCTCTCCATCTGCTTGGATGTGACCAGCTGCTGTCTACTTATTTAGCAAATGCACTGCCTGCTTTTCAGCAATGAGACAAGCTGCCAAAGCAGGTCACGGTCCAATTTGGAGCAAGGATATAAGAAAGCATTGGAAATGTAGATGAAATCATTAAAATCAGCTGGCTTGAAACAACAGGAAAACCACAAACGGAAGCTAAATAAAATCAATACTGGGGGGGGGGGGAAGCAGTGGTGTTAAAGTGAGACCAGGTCTCTGGCTATTGGTTCTGGCTGCCTGCTAAAATCCCCCAGGGCCTGTTCTCTCACCAAGAATCTCTGACCACCAGGAGCCTGGAATAAGATTGTAAGCTTGGGGTGGGGGGCAAGTTTCAAATACAGTGGTACCTCGGGTTACAGACGCTTCAGGTTACATACACTTCAGGTTACAGACTTCACTAACCCAGAAATAGTACCTCGGGTTAAGAACTTTGCTTCAGGATGAGAACAGAAATCGTGCCCCCATTAGCTAAAGTGGTGCTTCAGGTTAAGAACAGTTTCAGGTTAAGAACGGACCTCCAGAACGAATTAAGTACTTAACCCGAGGTACCACTGTACACTTTTCACATATTGTGGTGGTGCCCTCAAAATCAGAATATACAGAGAACGAGTATTGTCAGAAATAGCAGAAATTGTTGGTTATGAATTTATAATATTGTTTGGTTATGTCAAAGAGGTGTCGCCCCTAGAGC
Organism: Podarcis bocagei; assembly: GCF_964188305.1. Classification (NCBI taxonomy): domain Eukaryota; kingdom Metazoa; phylum Chordata; class Lepidosauria; order Squamata; family Lacertidae; genus Podarcis; species Podarcis bocagei. The sequence continues at coordinate 55,091,410 of NC_138139.1, read as the reverse complement.
ACCTTTGACATGATTGTTTTATCTTACTACAGTGGGCTTGTATATCAGACTTGACCTGGAAAACTTTCTGTGGACTTTCTGAAAAGCGAGATGAGCGCCACACCCCATAGTTGCCTTTGAGTGGACATAACCACCCAGGGGTCCTTTACCTTTACCAAGCTTGGAAAAAGCTCCATATACAGATTGAAAACTGAAGGATGGATTTTAGATGGGTGTGTGTGTGTACCAATTATAGATACTGGCTATATATTTACAGATATTAACTGCATACCGTTCTCAATCTGTCACTTCATATTGATTGATCTTGCAAATAAAGCTGTGTTCAAGGGGAGTTGGTCAGGTGAAGCCTTGGGGTCTGAATCTGGCCTGAGTCTCAGGAAGGAATGTGGGTGGGAGCAGAGGAGGCTCTCCTGGGTGCTGGGCAGGTTTCAGGTTGCACCAGGACTGCTGGGATGAATAACTCACCACGGCTGATCTCCCAGTTTTAAAATGTAAAATCCAGCTGTTAGCCAGAAATGTCTCCTTTCTTAGGTGAAACACAGAGGTTTCTTGGTAGGTAGAATCAGGAGCACAGAGAAAACCGGGAAATTTTTATATTACGAAAGCTATAGATTAGTTTCTGGCCGTGTGCTAGGTAAAAAGTAGACTTGTGGCACCTTGAAGACGAATTCATTTTATACCGGAGGCTGCTTATTGTTCTCATTCTCAGAAAGTGAACATCAATTTTTAGTCCTGGGGCACTTCAGGATTTTGCTTTCACTGCCCTCCTCTTTATTAATCAGCTCCGTGGGCAACTGAACCGCCCATGGTTCACCTTCATGCTGTGGTGCTCTGACCAACCTGACGCCTGGGATCCAACAGGCTGCAGCCAGCTCATGATTCTGCCAGAACGGCCTGTGGAGGGAGCTTCAGAGCCATCCATAAATGATTCGATTCGCATCTTCTGTTCTCTGTCAGCAGATTCATGGGGCTTGAAGTATAGCCTGATGTGGTGCTTTCTGTCCACCTCCCCTGTCTCCTGCTTCCCCTCTGCCCCAGCACAGCACAGCAACCAGAACCACATCCTCTGGGCAGGTAGAGCAAAGGGTTGCGGGTCAGTGGAGAGGGCCAGGATCAAGCACTCTCTGGCTCCAAAGCTGAGACTTGCTTCTCGCATTCTGCTGCCTCCTGATCTCTTCAGCATGGCTGAAAGAATGGAAACAGGATGCAGGATTTTGTAGAGTTGGAAGGGACCTTGAGGGTCAACTTACGCAACCCCTTGCAATGCGACAGAGGTGATTATAAATCTAAGCACATAAACAAGGTACTCAGTCCCCATCACCGTGGCATGCTTCACAAAACAGTATAGCAGATAGTAGATTTATTTAGACTTCATCTACACCACCTCCAAGGCTCAGGGTCAATTGCAGAAGCAAACAAGAGAATAAGATTTCGTCTAGTTCCGTGAAGTTTCCCCACTTTTCCTGTCTTAGCCTTGAGCCAAACCCAGGACAAGCGTGGAAAGATAAGATTTGGCAGCTCAGCTGAAAAGTTCCTTCAGCTTAGACTTCAGCAAGTCTTTGGCAGACTAGCGACTGCCCTGTGGGGGCACAGCAGTGGCAGCAATGCTGGTCTTGATTTCCCTGAAAACCCCCCACTGTAGTGAAGCAAGCCTGGCTTTGTGCTGATGACTCTGAACCGACCTTTCCCCTTTCAGTCCACACAGGAAGGCTTCCCGTAGCAAAAACGGGAGTCCAGGGGCTGCGAGACTCAGAGCAGGGTTGGATATAAACCAAATGGGATGCTAAGTGAGAGGCATAATAATCATCATTTTATTGTTTGCACCCCCCCCCCATCTGGCTAGGTGGCGTCTTTGGACCAGCCACGTTCTGATGGTTCATCTTTTGAGTGCTTCATATTTCATTGCCTCTGTAGCCCATTTCACAATGCTGATATATGATTTCCATGCACGACTTCCCTCTCTCATATGAGACAGAAAGTTTGCAGGCACGGATTCAATCTTGCTGCACACACAATTTGCTGACTAAGCTCTGGTGTTGTCATTTCTTTTGTGGATGATAGCAGTTTATTACAGCACTGCCAGGTTGATTTGCCAGGTGTACAAATCGAGACCAACTCTTCTGTTCTCTTGGTGGTTGAGTAGATAGTTAAGGGGACCCACCGAGCCCCCTGCCTTTAAATCTGACTCTGAGGGCAGAGTCTACTGCCTTCAGCCCAGGTCACTTGTGAGCAAGATCCACAAAGGGGTTGATCATAGAATCATAGAGTTGGAATAGACCACAAGGGCCATCGAGTCCAACCCCCTGCCAAGCAGGAAACACCATCAGAGCACTCCTGACATATGGTTGTCAAGCCTCCGCTTAAAGACCTCCAAAGTAGGAGACTCCACCACACTCCTTGGCAGCAAATTCCACTGTCAAACAGCTCTTACTGTCAGGAAGTTCTTCCTAATGTTTAGGTGGAATCTTCTTTCTTGTAGTTTGGATCCATTGCTCCGTGTCCGCTTCTCTGGAGCAGCAGAAAACAACCTTTCTCCCTCCTCTATATGACATCCTTTTATATATTTGAACATGGCTATCATATCACCCCTTAACCTCCTCTTCTCCAGGCTAAACATGCCCAGCTCCCTTAGCCGTTCCTCATAAGGCATCGTTTCCAGGCCTTTGACCATTTTGGTTGCCCTCCTCTGGACACATTCCAGTTTGTCAGTGTCCTTCTTGAATTGTGGTGCCCAGAACTGGACACAGTACTCCAGGTGAGGTCTGACCAGAGCAGAATACAGTGGCACTATTACTTCCCTTGATCTAGATGCTATACTCCTATTGATGCAGCCCAGAATTGCATTGGCTTTTTTAGCTGCCGCGTCACACTGTTGGCTCATGTCAAGTTTGTGGTCAACCAAGACTCCTAGATCCTTTTCACATGTACGGCTCTCAAGCCAGGTGTCACCCATCTTGTATTTGTGCCTCTCATTTTTTTTGCCCAATTTTTGCCCAATATTTTTTTTGCAATACTTTACATTTCTCCCTGTTAAAGTTCATCTTGTTTGTTTTGGCCCAGTTCTCTAATCTGTCAAGGTCGTTTTGAAGTGTGATCCTGTCCTCTGGGGTGTTAGCCACCCCTCCCAGTTTGGTGTCATCTGCAAATTTGATCAGGATGCCCTTGAGTCCATCATCTCATCCAAGTCATTGATAAAGATGTTGAATAAGACCGGGCCCAAGACAGAACCCTGTGGCACCCCACTAGTCACTCTTCTCCAGGATGAAGAGGAACCATTGATGAGCACCCTTTGGGTTTGGTCAGTCAGCCAGTTACAAATCCACTGAGTGGTAGCATAGTCAAGACCGCATTTTACCAGCTTATTTACGAGAATATCATGGGGCACCTTGGCGAATGCCTTGCTGAAATCAAGGTAGGCTACATCCACTGCGTGCCCTTCATCTACCAGGCTTGTAATTCTTTCAAAAAACGAGATCAGGTTAGTCTGACATGACTAATTTTTCAGAAATCCATGCTGACTCTTGGTGATCACAGCATTCCTTTCTAGGTGCTCACAGACTGTTTGCTTAATGATCTGCTCCAGAATCTTCCCTGGTATTGATGTCAGACTGACTGGGCGGTAATTATTTGGGTCCTCTCTTTTCCCCTTTTTGAAAATAGGGACAACATTTGCCCTCCTCCAGTCTGCCGGGACTTCGCCTGTTCTCCAGGAATTCTCAAAGATGACTGCCAGTGGTTCTGAGATCACATCTGCCAGTTCTTTTAATACTCTTGGATGCAGTTCATCTGGCCCTGGAGACTTGAATACATCTAAACTAGCCAAGTATTCTTGTACTATCTCCTTAGTTATTCTGGGCTGTGTTTCCTCTGCTGAATCATTTGCTCCAAATTCTTCAGGTTGGGCATTGTTTTCTTTATCGGAGAAGACTGAGGCAAAGAAGGCATTGAGGAGTTCAGCCCTTTCTGTGTCCCCTGTTTGCATTTCACCATCTTCTCCTCTGAGTGACCCCACTGTTTCTTTGTTCTTCCTTTTGCTACGAACATACCCATAAAAGCCTTTTTTGTTGCTTTTAACCTCTCTAGCAAGCCTGAGTTCATTCTGTGCTTTAGCTTTTCTGACTTTGTGTCTACACGTGCTGGCTATTTGTTTGAATTCCTCTTTGGTGGTTTCCCCCCTTTTCCATTTTTGGTACACATCCATTTTTAATCTTAACTCAGTTAAAAGTTCTTTAGATAGCCACCCTGGCTTCTTTAGGCACCTTCCATGTTTCCGTCTCATTGGTATTGCCTGTACAAGTCAGGAGGTAAGGTCTTCTGTTTGCACCAGTCAGCTGTGGAAGCCGAAAGTTCAAGCCACGTGTGGGGCAGGAGGCAGAGGCCTCCTTGCACAACCTGCTTTCCCACAACAGGGCCATAAAAGTGAGTTGCGGATAAACATGGAACTTTTATTGCAGCGTTTGAACAATGGTGTGCGATCTTTCCCTCCGCCCCGTGAAAGGAGGTTGGGAAGCAAAAGCAAATACGGGCTCATAGGTCTTTGTCTGCCAGTCACACCAGCTTTCTGGTCCCTGGAAAGATCCCCTTATATGGTGAAGTGTAGAAGTGGGTTTCTGGGGTGGCAACAAAGTTGGGGAAGTGAAGGGTAGCAGGGCATGCACCCTAGAAGAACAAAAAGCTCCTTCCTTGGAGGTTTTGAAGCAGACGTTGGATGGCCACCTGTCATGGATGTCTCAGTTGAGATTCCTGCATTGCGGGGGGACGGGACTACATGACCCCAGGGGTTAAGTTCCAACTCTGCGGTTCTAGGTGGTAGTTTTCACAGAGCATGCTGGAAAGGTTGAGGCTGTCTTGCTTCCTCCACCTATCGGAGGTGGAGGGGGCTGAAGAGTTCATAGCTGGTCATCTGGTGAGTTGGTGGCGAGAGTGACATTTGCAGTGGGAAGCTTCCTGTTTTGCAACCCAGCCCTTGAGCCTTGCTGTGCTCTCTCTCTCCACAGAAGGCCCTTGAACACTGGATGAGATGATGCCCACTGTTGTCTCAGGTCCCCGCCATGAGCTCAATGTTAGAAACAGAGATATGAAAGCTAGGAGCTAAATGTCACCTTAATCCTGGGCTATGGGAGCAACAATGGAATGTCTCTGCGCACTTTTTTATCACAAGAATACAAAGCTGAAAATGAATGAACTGCAGCTAAAATATTACGTTCATTTTTCACATGGTCTAGTACTCCCTCTGCCTGCCCCCCTAATATTCTGAAGAGGGTCTCTTCTCCAGTCTTCAGAGAGTGGGGAGGCAGAAAAAGGTCCTCCTTTCCTTCCACTCTGAAGTTTTGGTATGAAATCTTAGGTGCAGTACTGCGCCCAGAGCTCAGAAACTGATTGTACTAATGAAATTCCCTGTCGCAAAATGCGCCCAGAACAGTGGGAGTGTCAAGCACTGCATGAGCTTGTCAGACCTCTGGTCAGACCTCACCTGGAGTACTGTGTCCAGTTCTGGGCACCACAATTCAAGAAGGACACTGACAAACTGGAACGTGTCCAGAGGAGGGCAACCAAAATGGTCAAAGGCCTGGAAACGATGCCTTATGAGGAACGGCTAAGGGAGCTGGGCATGTTTAGCCTGGAGAAGAGGAGGTTAAGGGGTGATATGATAGCCATGTTCAAATATATAAAAGGATATCACATAGAGGAGGGAGAAAGGTTGTTTTCTGCTGCTCCAGAGAAGCGGACACGGAGCAATGGATCCAAACTACAAGAAAGAAGATTCCACCTAAACATTAGGAAGAACTTCCTGACAGTAAGAGCTGTTCGACAGTGGAATTTGCTGCCAAGGAGTGTGGTGGAGTCTCCTACTTTGGAGGTCTTTAAGCAGAGGCTTGACAACCATATGTCAGGAGTGCTCTGATGGTGTTTCCTGCTTGGCAGGGGGTTGGACTCGATGGCCCTTGTGGTCTCTTCCAACTCTATGATTCTATGATTTTGTGAATCCTCCTGCCCATCTTAAAATTAAAAATGGTTTGTGAACCGCTGTATCCTTGCCAGCCTCTCCTGAGGCTTAAACACTTAAAACGCACACATTTTCATATACAGTTGTACCTTGGATCCCGAACGCCTTGGTTCTTGGACGTTTTGCCTCCCGAACGCCGCAAACCCAGAAGTAGTGAGTGTTCCGATTTGCGAACGTTCTTTGGGACCTGAACGTCTGACGGGGCTTCATGCAGCCAATCAGAAGCTGCACTTTTGTTTCTGAACATTTTGGAAGTTGAACAGACTTCCGGATTGGATTCCATTCGACTTCCAAGGTACGACTGTATTAGAAGACAAGCCAGCTCATGGATGCTGTTTCACAGTCAAATAGGCACAGCAGAGAAGGAAAAAGGAATGGGGAGGGACGAGGAAGGCAAGCATTGGAGCAGCTGTTCTTGCACTGGCTGATGGATGGAGCCAGGGCTGGACGCCAGTGCTGTGATGGTTGTGTGTGTGTGTGCCGTGGCCCCTTGGCCTCCTGGTCAGTGGAAGAGACCACTTTAGCTCTGCTGGTTCAGTTCTGAGGAGATGCACCTTGTCGTGTGTGCTGCAGTATGAAACAGTAGGAGCAGACAGAGAGGAGACCATCCACATGGAGTAGATCGGCCCTCCCCAACTTGGTTTTCTCTGCATGTTTTGGACCACACTTCCCATCAGACCCTGTTGGGTTTCCTGAAATCTATTTGGGAGTTTATGCAAGAGGGACATTGCTTCCTTCCCTGCAAGTCCCCAGCATCTGCTGGGTGCCAGTTTCCCAGAGCTCTCTGCTGTGGCTCTTAGCTTTGCGCAGTTGGCATAGCTGCAGGAGGTCTAGACTTTGCATGAGCCAACATTTGTGTCTGATTAGCGTTATTTACTTTGGCTCAGGGAGGCTCTGAGCTGCTGCAAGCTTGAGATGTCCTCTGGCGATAGTCGCAGCATCCGTGTGCTCCCAGTATCAAGTGACTGGAATCGCAACTCGGGCTTCCTGCCCTGTGTATGCTAATTTAGCAGTGTGAGGTCACAGCTATATTTATCTCGGCTATATAAGTCTAACCAAGTAACCTGAAGTGCCTGAAGAGTCACAAACCGAACCCCGGGTATATACCGAGCAAAACCAAGCAGGCTGCGACCTTTTGTGGCTTGTTGACTAAAATAATATTGTCGTAGTTCTGTGTCTGGGTGACATCCAGGTTAGGTTACTGCATAATATTCTGCTCTCTGAGCCTGCTTGGAAACTTGTAGCTTGTCCAGAATATGGCCCAGCAATTGTGATCCTATTGCACTGGTTGAATTGGCACCCTGGCTTTATTCCAAAGCTGTTAACCATGGTTTCCTGGTTTGGATAAAGCAGGGAACCATAGTTTATGCAAAAACCTTGCAAAATGTGCCTTTGTTTGTGCAACCGTCTGTATCTCCGCTGAGCCAAGAGATGATAATTGAAAGTCGTCTGTTGTGTTGCATGTTACTGGCATAAACTGCTTGAAGATCACTGGTGTTTGATGTTCTCACCAGTGTTAGGGAGGGCACTATTCTCACAAGGGCTTGTGCCTGCGTAGGGCTGGTGGCAAGAACAATGGTCAGCCTGGATAGCTCACCTGGTGAGAGCCTGGTGCTGATAACGCCAAGGTTGCAGGTTCGATCTCCGTACGGGACAGCTGCATATTCCTGCCTTGCAGGGGGTTAGACTAGGCACAGCGGTTCTCAACCTGTGGGTCCCCAGGTGTTGTTGGACTACAACTCCCATCATCCCTGAGCTCTGGCCTTGCTATCTAGGGGTGATGGGAGTTGTAGTTCAACAACAACTGGGGAGCCAGTTTGGGTAGAAAGATGGCGGCAACAACAAGGTGTGTTTGGGGTGGGGATTGCCAGTGCCTAAGCAAAAGCCAACTGTTATGGGATGGCAGTCACTGCAGTCACCGCTTGCAAGGGCCCCCAATGAGATTAGCCCTAGGAACTCTTACTAGCTTGGTGAGATATTCCTTTTGTGTTAACTTACTTCAGCCCAATCCTGACCATGTCTGCTCAGAAGTTGAGTTCAGTGGGGTTTCCTGCCAGGTGAGTGGGATTAGGGTTGCGGTGTCCGTGGGGACCCTGAGTTCTGGGACTGGATTATACCTGGTTTTCTTTCCCTGATATTTCTAGTACTCCCTTATCTGTTCAGCAGCTTGCCTTTTAAAGACAGATTTGCATAAGCAGCAGCACAGTCCCACCCCCATGCTGAAATGAGTAGGTTCCAAAGATATTTCTTTCCATGTGCTTCAACTGCCTTCCCTTTTCAGGGTTTGTGACAGTGCCGGAAAGCCTTTCCTTATTCTTGTGCAAGGAGAGCAGAGATACAGGACTTGAAGCAACGCAAATCTTGCCAGCAGCTTCACTTTTCACAGAGCAAGGCTGACGGCGGCATGCGGGATTCTGTCGCTCTAGCATTGCTGTTCCAGCCTCCTTTGTTTTTGGCCCAGGTGACATTTTCCTTTGCAGGGCAAATACATACATACCTTGAGATCTCAGGGTGTTTTAAGTGACTGGCTGGCCCAATAAAAGCTCTTGTCTCTCTTCCAAATGCTGTGAGATTTGCAATAATCTCCCAGTATCCTTGGCCTGCTCTGAGCTGCGTTTTGCATAATCCCCATGGATTACCAGGAGGTGGAAGCCAGGCCGCGTCCTGATTCCTGTCAACCAGCTACAGTTTCCCAAAGCACTTAGCCGTGCTAAGGAGGCCTGGCTGCCATGTTCCTTGGCTCAGCAGCTGTTGACAGCAGGTCTCCTCCTCTTTAAGAGTCTGAGCACCTTGATGGCTGTGGCAGCCTTGCTGCTGTGCTCTGGCAAAGGCCCCTGGCGGGCGCTGCTGCTGCCAACCACTAGGCGGCACTGTCTGCTGATGGATGAGCTCCTGCTTGGAACAGCTGCACTTTATTAAAGAGGAGGAGGCAGCTTTGCATTTTTGCAAGGAACTTTGAATGCAAAAAGCTCCCCTCTGCCTTTAGAGAAAATTGGAAAATTAGGGAGAATGATGTGTGAGGGCTCCCTCTCCCTTCCTCCGACAGTGAGGGGATCAAAATGCATTTTTAAAGGAACGCTTAGCTGGCATTCTGCTTCTGCACCATAGCTGTGGAAGCCATGTTAGAGATCCAGCATGTCAGGAAGAAGTACCTTTAGGGGGGTGGGCTGGAAGCAGAACGGGGGAATGAGACAGAGGAAGGAAGAAGAAGAAGACGTCTTGCTCTTCCTGTAAAAATCTCAGAACAGAATCATGTTCAGTTTCATAAAACGCACACACACAGTCCATGAGGCTGATCCATTGTGTTTTGGGGTGCTTGCGGTGGAAAAATCCATGTTATCCCCTTCCAGGCACAGGTCAAACTTGGGGTTCCCAAAGCAATTTAATCTGCCCTGCAACCCTACCAAGTCCTTATCTGTGTGGAGTTCTTCCTCCTCCAAAAATTGAGGTTGGCTTCCTTCATGAGGGAAAGCATAATGTTTTCAAAAGTTGCAAAAGATTAGGGCATGCTGTGCTTGATGCCGTACAGCTGCTCCTATGCTTTGAAGCCCCTCACAGCTCCGTGGAGCTGACTGATAGAGTCCCCCACCTGGCCCAGCTCAGCAAATGTTTCATTGCTATCCTACCCTTTCCTGCAAGGAGCTCAGGGGTCTCCTCTCCCCTTTGAGGGAGAGAGCGACTAGCCTGGCTTCATGGCTGAGTGGAGATTTGAACCCTGGCTGCTCAGGCCCTGGCCCATGCTGAGCTCAGCCCCCCAGGCTCTGGGGCGTTGAGTCCTAGAGCAGCAAGGGCCGGCAGCCCCCCAAACCCCACAGCATGGTTCTCTCAGGGCCCTCTGCCACAAATCCCGAAACCATCTTGCAGTGCTGAGTCCGGCCATGGTCTCTCTCCTGGGGAGGCCTGGTGGTTCAAGTTAGCGCGTTGGCTGGGAAACCAGCCTCTCGTTTCCATGTGGGTTTGCTCATTAAGGCTGCCTTCCCGCCTGCCCCCCTGCTCTGGAACAGCAAGCAGCCCTTTCCCATCGCCCACCAAACCGACGCAAACCTCTGGGTGGGCGGACTTGATTCTGCACAAGGAGCCCACAGGTGGCAAAGGAGGGGCCTGCTGGGCTGGCTGTGTGTGGCAGGAACCCCCCCCCCCATCCACAGACACACACCAGGGATGGGGGGAGCCTTTTTGGCCCAGCAGGCCAGATCTTTCTCTTCCCCCCACCGACCTGCCGTGGGGGCAAGGCAGACAGGGACTAAGCACCACCAGCTGCTGCTTCTGGGGAGCTCAGCCATGCTTTCTGCAGGGATCGGGTGCACGAGAAACGGAGGCCTGGCTGTGGATTTGGGGGAACTGCCTGGTGGGCCAAATGGGGAGGCCTGGACGGCCAAATTCACTTTATGGGCTGGAGGTTCTCTGTCCCTGCAGTACAGGCAAAACCTTTCCAAGGCACGGGGTGCGGTGGTGGAGAAATACACGGGTGGAGCTTAAATGAAGATTGAGTGACTTCATGCTTTCTCCAACTGCGGCTGGTGCCCATCATCTAAAGGGCTGCCATGCGAACCGATTCTGTCTTCAGATGTCCTTGCTGGCGCCCCTGCCTTTGGAGGGAAAGTGGGTCGTGACCAAGGATTGAGCCTTCTTGGTGGTGGCACCCTCTTTGTGCAGTTATCTCCCTAGAGAGGCCCCTATGGCATGGAGTCTAGTGTCACCTTAGTACCTGGGGAAGACAGGTGTGTTTTATCAGTGTTTTCGATCTGTTTCATGCTGCCGGCCTCTTTACTCAGTGCCACTTCTTTTTTTCAAGCGTTCTTTTTGTCTTTTGTATTTCTGTGTTGCCTGCAAAATGCCTTCAGCACTGCTTATTTGTCTGGTTGCCTTTTTTAAAAAAAATGTCATTATCACTGGTGTCTTCCTGCTGCTTAATGTGGTGATCTCACTCTCCAGGAAACCTGCAGGAAATGCCAGGGCCTCTGGAAGGAGCATATGAACCTCACCTGTGAGCAGCTGGCCGAGAAGGATGACATAAAATACCGAACATCTATGTAAGTAACTTTGTGAGGGGGGGGGGGGGAGAGAACCAGGAAGCCTTTTTTTTAGTTTTTTATTTAAGCCAGTCCAGAAAGTACCTGGCAAGAGGGCTTTTGTGCTTCAGGATATATCCCAGAATCATAGAATGGTGGAGTTGGAAGGGACTCCCCAGAGTCATCTAGTCCAACCCCCTGGAATGCAGGAATCTCAACTAAAGCATCCAGGACAGATGGCCATTAAGCTCTGCTTAAAAACCTCCAAGGAAGGAGAGTCCACAACTTCCTGAGGGAGACCGTTCCACTGTGGAGCAGCTCTTACTGTCAAAATGTTCTTTGTGATATTGAGCTGAAATCTCCTCTCTTGTAACTTGAAGCCATGCGTTCGAGTCCTGCACTCCAGAGCAGGAGAAAACAAGCTTGCTCCCTCTTCCATTTGACAGCCCTTGAGATATTTGAAGATGGCTATCCTTTCTCCTCTCAGCCTCCTCTTTCCCAGGCTAAACCTGCCCAGCTCCCTCGAGGTATCTGCTTTTATGCGCTCTGAAAGAGCAAACCTCTGGGTGCAGGGCAGCCAGGGGAGAGCTGCTCTGCATATATAGTTTTGATATAGTTTCTTATCCTTGAGCAGCTGAAATTCTACTCTTGTTGCAGACAATAAAACGTCCCGTTTGAGTCTTGGGAAGGGGAAGCGCAGCTGGAGTTCAGGCCTAGCTTCCTGCTCTGCTTGGCGCTTCCTGCTGGGAGGATGAGAGGGAGCAGCCCAGAAAACGGGGAGCAGGGTCCGCCTCTGGCTGGTTTACTGTCTGCCCTAAGGGCAAGCACAGTTCCCAAAGAGGAATTTGAAATGGGGAAACTGGGAAATTAAAGAGGCGATAAAAATACAGTGTTACACCCTGCAGCATCTAGCACAGTGCATTACGGTTGCAACAACAGGCAGGAAAATCATTAAGAGAGCTGCCAAGACCCTCAGTGATTTTCAAGTGGTCTGGGGATGTGGGAGTTTGGAGCCACCAAATTAAGACATGCGTGTGAGAGGCCCTTGGGAGAGATCTAGGAGTAGCAGGATGGGTTTCACCTCTTTCAGTCGCAGAGCCAAGGTCCACAGGCACGTGATGCAGACATAGAATCATCTTCCTGAAGTGAAGGTCAGTCTGGTCAGTGCCTGGACAGGACTGCAAAGCCTCCCTGTGCTGTCTTGAGTCGTCGTCTTCTTCTTTGGCGATCCCTCATAGCTGAGTAAGATTGTCTTCCATAAACATGGTTTTAACAATGAGTCCGTAAGTGACTGTGGAGGCCAATTCTGGATCCACACGTCCTTCCACAGTGGGGACATTGGGTTGATCACGGTGTGGATTTGCCAGGCATGCCTTCCTCTTAGCACGTTTCTCCCTTGCGTTCTGAGTTTAAGTGTCTTCAAAGTCCATGACGCCTTTGGTCAAGGCTGTTATCCAATTGGAGCGCTCGCAGGCCAGTGTTTCCCAGTTGTCGGTGTTTATACTACATTTTTAAAGATTTGCCTTGAGAGAGTCTTTAAACCTCTTTTGTTGACCACCAGCACTACGCTTTCCATTTTTTAAGTTCAGAATAGAGCAGTTGCTGCTGTCTTGAGCACCATATTGAGAGAGGTGCAAGGTATAAAATGTAATATTTGTCCGGTGGGAGGGAAAAGTCTGCAGTTGAAACCGTGCGATGTAAACTAAGGATCTTCAGAAGGCATCCTTGGATACTGGGCTGTGTTGTGGGAAGGAAAACAAAATGTAGGTGCTCTGTTATATAACTTGTAAACATCATCAGAAGCACAGAGTGATTAAAGTGCTGGTGCAATGCTTTAACTTGTGTGGTGAAAGCTTAAAACTATTGTCAGGCCCTAAACACCTCCTGTTTGCAGAGCAGAATAGTTAGCAATCCTTTTGCAGCATCTCTGTAACCAAAGCAACAGGCTCTGATTTATAAAAGGCGTCAAGCAACAGTGCAGAGTTTGCATTTCCTGCTTCTTTCATTACCTCGGCTATATATTTTCTGCTTGTCAGAGGTGAGGGTCTCTGTGTGCTTTGACTCCTGGGTTAAATTATTTCTACATTAACGTTTAGCTCCCCCACCTCTTTGACGCTCTGGGAAACCAGATTTAAGCCTGCAGAATGCCGGCCTGCAATGAACCTCCTTTCACTTAATTTGTCTCCAACTCATCATAAGGTAATTCTAAATAGACAGCCACAAAGACCTCCTTGGAAACAGCATGGGAGGGGTGGGCTTCATACCCCCCCCCTTCCTGGGAAAGAGCCTGTTCAGGATGGCAGGGTGCTATTGAAATGGTTGCTAAAGAATTGGGGGGGGTGTTCATCTATGTGGAGACTCTGAAGGCAAGTGTGTGACACCCAGGCCCCTAGATCTCTCATCAAGCAAAGAACAAGAGCACTCACTAACACACATCTAAGCAAATGTATGAATAATGATACTATTGTGATTTGATATGGGCTCTCACCATTTGAAGAAATGTTAGCTGATGAAGTCTGGATCAATGAACGATGCAGTTCTCTACATGCCTGCTCAGAATTCATTGGGATTTAGTTTGCATATGACCAAGCATCATAGCTTTGAAGGGAGGGACGTTTTCTTCTTAGAGGTGTGTGTGTGTGTGTGTGTGTGTGTGTGTGTGTGTGTCTATCTCAGCAGCCACCTGCATGACGGTGATGGGAAACACCTCATCTGAAATGACACCTGCCACCTTCTGTAAGAAAATCCTTATTTAAAAATTGTGTGCAGTGGATGAAGTGTTCTCCAGCCCGCCAAACACAAAAGCTGATGCCATAATTCATTAAGGATATTGGCAGACTGGACGGTGTGCAGCGGAGGGCAACGATCCAGGGTCTGGAAAGCGAGCCTTATGAGGAACGGTTGAAGGAGGCTGGAAAGAGGAGGCTGAAAGGGGATACGATAGCCATCTTCAAATATATGACGGGTTGCCACATTGTTTTCACCTGGTTTCTTTAAAAAACCCTTTCCCAATTGCCTCATTGCAGAGAAGAGAAGATGACGGCGGCCCGCATCAGAAAGTGCCACAAGTGCGCCACCGGCCTGATCAAATCCGAAGGCTGCAACCGCATGTCGTGCCGCTGTGGCGCCCAGATGTGCTACCTCTGCCGAGCTGCCATTAATGGGTACGACCACTTCTGCCAACACCCCCGATCCCCAGGGGCCCCTTGTCAAGACTGTGCCAAGTGTTCCCTCTGGACAGACCCCACGGTAAGTGACTCCAATAGACACCAGCGGCTCCGCTTCCCCCGACTGCTCTCCTGCGCGGATTTGGGAGTGGAGCATTCTGGGAGCAGCTTGCGGTAAAATCACAAGTGACCTCTGGTCCTCTCCTTTGGATATGCTGTGCCTTCGCCTCCAAGGCGGAGCTTCCTGTGGCAATATATGCATAAAAATCAGAGTGGCATCTTGATTTTATTATCCGGCTTATAGCTTAATAACCAGTGAACATTTAAATGTACCTGCATGCTGCCAGCTCTCAGTACTGGCGCCCTCTTTGAGATTGTGTTGCAAGCGTGAGAAAACTTACAATTTAGGAAATGTATCATAGGATTGTTGTTGGAAGGAGAGGCCATTTTAATACCTTCCTTTTCCTGCTGCAGTGATGTGTTGGAACCAAAGTAGCCTCTGAGAACAAGCCGAGTCCACCGTGTGGCTCAGCATCCCAGCACATCGCCCATTCATTGACTAAGGTGGCGAGTTTTCTAACTCTTCATAGAGCGCTTTAGTTTTTCTGCCATAGAACCCCAGTGGACGGTTAAGGATTCTGGAGAGAGTTGTCTGGGCCACACTCTGTTTGCAGAGAGCGCTGTCCCACGCCTGCTGGAACTCCCAGTCCTGAATCCAGTGTTATCCATCCGCCTGGTCTCAGGGGGGTTCACAAAAAAGATAATAATAAAAACAATAATCTAGTAGTGCCCCCCACAAAAAGAGCCACATTTTAAAAGGGCATAGGATGTAAATTGGATCAACCAAAGGCCTGGTTAAAAAGGAACCTTTTTGCTTGGCGCCTAAAGGTGTGTAATGAAGGCGCCAGGCAAACTTCCCTAGGGAGAGCATTCCACAGATGGGGAGCCACTGCAGAGAAGGCCCCGTTCTCGTGTTTCCACCCTCCGGACCTCTCTTCCACAAGCACCTTCCTTATTCTTTGTTTCTCTCACTGTGGCACAGTGTTCAAGGCACAGCAGGAAGGCTTCCGCTGCCCTGCATAAGAGTCCAGAGAGCCATGTACTAATGTGTTTCCACATGCCACTTAAGCCAGCTCCTTCCCCAAAGTGGCTTGCCTTGCCTTCCATAGGCTGCAGTCCATCTCCCTGCTAGTTCTCAGCCATGAGCAAGCTGCCTGTGCCTCCGTGTAGGAGCTCTCCCTTCTACGGGGGGCTTCATCCCCCTTCCCCCCCGCCCTGCTTGCTGACTCCATTCCAGCCCTGTACTCTCTCCCTCCTCCAGCTTTGCCTCTTGTTACTCAGGCGCTCCCTGACTAAGCTGGGAATGATTTGAAAGGAGCTCTTCTCCCTCCCTCCCCCCTCCTGGAAGTGTCTGCCTCATGAAATCATTTCAGAGCTTATTGGGAACGGCTGTGCCTGCACATGCATGAAAAAGGAAGCCCTTTTATTAATATTTCTTCAAAAATGGGGAGGGGGGAATGCATTGAAAATGGAGAAACCAGCTCCCAGTAACTCTTTTTAAAATGCCAAAAAAATATGTCTCCACCCTGAAATAATTAGTCAGTCTCTCCCTCCTCCCTCCCATCTTTTGGTGATGTTGCTGCACTGGACAAAAACCCCCTATAGAAATATTCTGTGATTGCATTTTTTATTTTATTTTTCGAACTCTGTGCTGGTTGATAATGTCTCCTTCCTGTCTGGCCCTTTTCCCCTTTCCCAACACTCCACGTTTTCTTTCGCTTAGCTGTTCTCTTGCTGTGTGTAGAGACGCACGCCTGGAACTACTGAAGCAGGGAAACAAAAATAGATGCGTTTTGTTTCCCTTCCACTCCAGCGGAAAGGAGTGCAGTGATCCAGCAGCATGCACCCAATTTCCTGCAAGGGGGGAGCACATCCCGTGCCCCATCCTCTGGGGTGAGCTTTGCGGGGTGTGCGTGTGTTGTAGCATCCCAATTCCAGATGCAGCTCTGAGAAGAGGCCAGCCCGCGTGACACCACCAAGACACCAACCGCATCCCTCACTCCAGTAGCTTCCGCTACCGAGCTGGTTAAAAGGGGATAATCAATAGAATGGTGGTAATGCATTTCGGTGAACAGATTACTTAACCGATTTAAAGGGCTCTTTAAGTAGCATAAAGCCATTGAAGCGGTGAAGAAGGTAAAAGCAGAATAACGCACAAGTTCTAAAACCAATAAAATGGTTCCCGTAAGCTCTAAAAACAATGCAACCATATTTACAAATTCTAAAAACGATAAAACATTTCCATCAGCTGTGCAGTTGTTCCGTAAATGGCAGGAGGGGAGGCTGACTCGGCATTCAGGATTCCTCCCATTTTCATTGTGGGCAGCACTTAATGACATCTCAGCAGACAGACAGTTGCTAAATGAAATTCCCGTTGCTTAGGAGCAGGGCTATTGCGCTCTGTGCAGCAGCCTGCATTACCTATAGCTAGCAACACCAGACTAAACTACGCAACATTAGCACACACATGCAGATTTGCAGAGTCCCTCCTTTTCTCTCCGCAAGGGCTGGGTTGGGTTTAACTCTGTGCAGAATGCTAATCGTTGGTGCAGCTTCTCTGCATGGTCCCCGTTGCTTTTGCAGTGCATAAAGAACAGGAAGACCCAAAGAACAGAGAGAGGAAAGGAAGATGCAGTTAAGCCCCAAAGTGTAATGCATTTGTGTGTGTGATAGCAAAAGATAGAACACGGGTTGAAAATCTCTTTCAGTCTATTAGCCTTTTCCAATTCCGCCCACTGAATTCAGCGTTCTTGGGAAAAGCAATTGCACCCCCCACCCCCTGGAAATTTACTCATAACCTTCATGTGCATAACTGGCCGGTAGAAGTTATTTCACCTATTTTTGCTGGTAGAATGTTAGCTGTAAGCACAACCTGTTTTTTATGCCGTAAATTATACAAAATGTTCAAACAGTGTGCAATAAATATACACTTAACAAGGGTGAGAATGGAATATTTTGCTCAGATTCCCAGGGCAAAGCAGGATAAACACCACTTGAGTATGGTAAACATGAGCTTTTGCTAGCCATGTTCTTTGAATACAATACAGTACTATTTTCATATTTCTGAGTCTTGTTTATGCACTGCTATCTTGGGACCCAATTATATTTTGGCATGCTCAGGCAGAGGCAATTTACAGGGGGAAGAAAACTTGTGTGAATTCTTAAGTTGCAGTTTCTGGACTGGGATAAAGCTCTGCCAGGAATGCCGTCCTTCATTCTGCACCCTCAGCAGGCGGAAACATTGGCATTTTCACTGTGCCCCCTATATATGTGTCAGGTGTTAATACCACCATGTGTGCAGCTGCTTTGCCCCTTTGTCCCCTCCCAGGCTTCCCCCAATTTCTCTTTAAAGTATGCAAATCCATATTGTGCATTAATCACGTGCCAAAAGGACGAATAGCTGAGCAGGAAAGTGTGCAATGTAAGGTGAAAATATGCACTGAAAACTGGCATGTTTCAGCAGCGTCTGGGCAGAGGTGTAGCAGTATGCAGAATTAAGAAATGAGGTGGGGAGGTGCAGACTTGGCCTCCGTGCTGCTGCTCAAGCAAATTGCCGGCCTGGTCACTTTTTCTCACCCCTTGGAGATCCTCTGAGGCAGAACGTGGCAAGATCACATTGCTGGCCAAAGCTCTCTTGCTGTTTGGGGGGAACCTACGGGACCACCTCTCCTGGTGTGCCCCACGGAGGACCTTAATGTCCACAAATGACAACACTTTGGAGGTCCCAAGTCGCAAGGTGGTTAGATTGGTCTCAACTAGGGCCAGGGCCTTTTCAGTACTGGTCCCAACTTGGTGGAATGCTCTGTCCCAAGAGACCAGGGCCCTGCGGGACTTGACATCTTTCCGCAGGGCCTGCAAGACAGAGCTGTTCTGCCTCGCCTTTGGTTTGGACTCAGTCTGACCCTCATGTTTCCCTCCCCTTATGGTTTTGATCCATGGGCTACTTTTAAAATGAGGCTGCATTTTAAATTGCATTTTAACCTGTATTTTAAATTTGTTTTCCCCCCCTATTATATTTTTACTGTAATTTTACTGGTGCTAGCCGGCCTGAGCCCAGCTCTGGCCAGGGAGGGCGGGGTATAAATTTTTTTAAAAATTATTATTATTATTATTATTAGCAAATCCACAAGCTTCCAGGAAAACCATACAGTGTGGCTGCAGCGGGGGATTCTCCCCATAGTGGCTTCAGTGGGGAGCTGACAGAGTCCACCCCCCCGTCCACTCTGAGCCTGCAGCTGGCTCCCAGTCACACCTGCGCAGTCCCAGGTGACTTGCTCTGCGTTGCTCCAGCAGAACCTGACAAGATGCAGGCCTCCTCCCTGTCACCACTGCATCACACCGTTTCTCTAAGGAATTCCAAGTGCAGGTCGGGGGCAGGAGGGAGCCACACGGTTTATCCTCACGAAAATCTTTCTAGGGCTTGTGGTCAGTCAGATCCAGCAGGGCGTATCGTGCTCTGATTTGGGGGGAAAGGGAATTTGAGGAAAGCAGCTGCCTGGCTCTGCTCTGCTCTGCGTGTGTGTGTATGAGAGAGAACTGTCCTGTGTTGTTGTTCTTCCAGTGGTGCTGATGGGATTAATTCCAGAGTAGCACCAACAATAGTCTGTTGAAACAGCAATAACAGAAATAATGCAGTTTTCTGTGGCACCTCTGCCGTAACAGCACAGCCAAAGGCCATGGCGAAGGAAGAGCTCTGGTCTGTGATATTTCACAATCACAGTAATTGGCGATTTTGCTGCCCTTTGTTCTCAGCTTTTGCTGTGCTAGCTTGTAGTGGGAGAAAAAATCTCTGCCCTTTAAATACCAAACTTGATTACAGTTCTCAGCTGGGATTAGTGCCTCAGGGGCACCTTCTCACATCCAGGATCAGGCCACGTGGCCCAAAGCGGGACGTTCGCCCCCTACCCACTTGTAAAGCAGATGCGCGATACGACTGGGTCAGAGTCGTGACTGCAAAGGCTTTCCTCGAGTGGCTGTCCGCTAACAACGATCCACAGGGTCTCTGTTTTGGAAAGCCTTTTGGAGGCAGCCTGCTGACTCAGGAAAGAAATTGGGCTGAGGGCACCAGCCTTGCTGGACAGAAGACTTCTCCTCGCTGGTGGGGTGCTGAGCTCCTCCCGCCAGAAAGCAGGACGGGGAAACTTGGCAGAGTTTCGAGATGTGCTGGGCTTCACCAGATTCAAATCTGGAAGCTGGCAAGCCTCCTGCATCCATCCATGTCTTATGCAAAGACAGCACATTTTGCAGGAGTGTCCCAGGGCACTCTCCAAATCCAGAGCGTTTTCCACATTGGACGGGGGGGGGGGGCGGGGCGGGTGGAATACAGGAAGAGATTAAAAGGGGGAAATGAAAACAAGCTGTGCTGAAGTTCTTTGCATCTCGCAAGGCAGCCAGACTCTCCCTCCAACTACTTCTGCAGTCTACATCTCTCTCTCTCTCTCTCACTTTCTGTCCCCCTGATCCTATGCTCTGCATAAATTTTTAAGATGTAACTTTGGGCAGGCTTCCAAAATTGAGGTTTTTTGAGGACTTTGGAATGTGGGGACATGCAGAGGGGTGAGGTAGAGGAATGGAAAGAAAGGAGAACAGAGTAAGGATGGCCCTGTTTTGGAGAGAGTGTGCGGTCTAGGCTGGCAAGCAGTGTTGGCGATTGTGGCCGGTCCTATCGTTGGACAGAGTGAGGGTGGGGACTCTTTGTTTCCTGCCTGCCTTGGTTAATCCCCTTCTCCCAGCATATGTCATAGGCATTGCAGATGGGAGACGCCCCTGCCCAGCCAACTGAGCAAGCAGGCAGAGAAATTCTGTGTGGCAGGAGCAGGAGCAGCAAACAACGTCACAGTGAATCGTTGTCACTTGTCTTCACTTCCCCCGCTGCCCTGCTCACAGTTGTGAAGAATATTCCTATGTTACGAATGGTCCATGTCGCCATTAAAAAAAAGAGGTTGGAAGAAGCCAATATAGATGGGGAATGCCCCTAGATCAAGTGACTTTTCTTCTTTTAAGTTCTTCACCTAGCTCAAGGTTGTCATCTGCACCGGCCAGATGTTTAACTGAGAATCCATCACAGTCAGACCATCATTTCAAAAATGAGGCTTTCAAGCCGTCTTGTCCCAAAATGGCAACTAGACCTTCCATTTTGGCGACCGCAACCTTGGATTCAGGAGCCATTTGGCGCCTAGTTTATAGACCCGAGTTTCTAGCTCTGCTCCTATTGAGCCTCTTAATCTGATTATTCAAGGCCTGCCTCCTCCACCATGGCAGGCAGCCTCTCCCAGGCAGCCCGGCTGTGGGGCTCTCTGGGAGCTGGAGCCGCCCCCTGAACATTTCACGCTTGGGTGCCATTTAAAGGATTAGCATCGCTCCAGCTGCTCCTTGGCAGGGCTGGGGGGAGGCGCCGCTTGTTGCCATCTGCTTCGTCAGTCTTGCAAGCTTTGCGGCAGGATCAGTGTTCTGCCTGTAAGCGGCTTAGTCACGCTCCACGGTGTGGGTGAGGATTCGTGCAAGCGCACAGCAAGTTGTCAGCAGTGTGGCCGCGCACCTGCTGCTTGCCCCCCCCCCGTTTCAAATGCAGTCCAAGATGTTGCTGAAGGTGTTCGGCTGCACAGCCGGCCGTCTGCACCCACAGCGCTGGAGAGGCGTCCACCCGAACCTCTTTTTCGTGGCAGCCGGGGCTTAGAGCGACCCGGCTGGCTGAAACGGTGCTCAGTTTCCACAGGAAGTGGTTATTCGCTGCTTACCAAATTCAGATTCCTGCAAACCTCCTCCTCCGTCTCCTTTTCTTCGAATAAGGCCCTGGCCCTCAGGCCTCAAAGTGTCCGGGGTGATCTCGAGAACCAGATGCGGTTGCCGAGCAAGATTTCTAATAATAGCCGGGGAAAATAATATAAACAGCAACACGCTTCTGCAGAATAAATGCATGCAAAATTGGCAGAAGTCTCTCGGGTTTGCATATTTCTGCACAATTTGCAGAATTCAGATTTTCTCACTGCAGATTTCGGCACGGAAATTCGATTTTCCTTCTTTGTCTGTTTGGGCGTTGAGAGAAAACAGCCTCGCTGACGCTTTTGTTTGTTTCTGTCCTTTCTAGGAGGATGATGAGAAGATAATCCAGGAGATTCAGAAGGAAGCTGAAGAGGAGCAAAAGAGGAAAAACGGAGGTGGGTGGTACCTCCCCCTCCCCCCTTAACAGGCAGAGCTCGATGGGGGTCCCTGGGGAACAGAGCAGCCCCAATTCCAAAAAGCGCTTTCTGCCTATGCCCCATGATTACCCACACAAGACACACTTGGCTGGTCGGCTGTCTGCCTGTTGGTTGATCTTGCAAACTTTAAATGAAAATGAGCTGGTAGAGTTTGCACAATTCAGCATCCTAGGGATATTCTGTAGCCTCAAGGGGTGTGTAGTCATCATCATCATCATCATCATTTATTTAACTTCTATACTGCCCTTCATCTGAGGGTCGCAGAACAGTTTAAAGTATAGAAACAGAAGAATACATAATGGGATAACCTCAGCTGCACTGCCAGAGTTTGGGCAGGCAGGTTTCAGCCAGGCCTGTATACGGGGCATGCAAGTCTTCTGCAGAAAAAGCAGAGCATTGCAACCACCGTGGGGTTTTAGCCGAAGATTACATTTGGAGAAAAGGATTGAGAAAGGGGAATTCCAATGGCAAGTACAGTGGTACCTTGGTTTACAATGATAATCCATTCTGGAGGTCTGTTTGTAAACCAAAACAAGTTGTAACCCAAGGCGTGCTTTTGCCAATGGGGCCTCCAATTATTATTATTTTTTTGTAATAAAAAAGGGGGGGCTGTATTCCAAAAAAAAGGTTGCAAACCAGGACATGCACTTCCGGGTTTGACATGCTTGTAATCCAAAACATATGCAAATCAAGGTACCACTGTAATAAGTTTGAGTTCACCAAAATTACTTCTTTTTAAATTATATATGTGACATAGGGGGAAACTGGTTTTTTTTTTTTTTTTTAATTGGCTCATTGCATGAGTTGATGGACTAAAATGCATCATGAGCAAAAGCCGTAGACCTAAAGCAGGAAGCATGGGGGTTGCCTGCATCTCTTATAGCAGCAGTATTAGAAAATGGAGAATATCTTGTCTGGTGTTCTTTAAAGTTCTGTAGGATTTATACAGTTTTAAATCTGCTGCTCGGTTAATCATTGCACTTTTTCGATAACTCAGAAAGATTTTTCCAAACGGATTTCAATCCGAGCCAGCCTGGTTCTCCTCTAGCTGCTGCCGGACCCCTCGATTCTTCTGACCGCCATTGGCCTAGGGGTCCATAAACATCTGGGGGAGTCAGGCTGGCCCTTCCCTGCCCCCATCGCTTTAAAGGTTGAAGCTGCTTCTGCTGCTTCTGCTGTTTACCTGCCCTCCACGTTGTTGTCTCTCTTTCCTCCTCTAGAAAACAGTTTCAAGCGGATTGGGCCCCCGGCAGAGAAGCCTGCGGAGAAAATCCCACGAATCGAAGCCATCCCCAGGCCGGTCCCACAGAACCTCCACCACCAAATGCCCCCTTACCCGTTTGTGCACCCCGCCTACCCGCTGAACATGCCCCCCGTCCGCCCGCTCTACAACAACATTGGCCACATCAACATGGGGCCCATCCCTGCCCCTTACGTGCCCCCCCTGCCCAACATGCGGGTGAACTACGACTTCCCCCAGGTGAACCTGCCGCTGGAGCACAACCTCCCGATGCACTTTGGCCCACAGCCGCGGCACCGGTTCTGACCCGGCTCAGGGCGGCGCCAGGACTTTGGGAAGTCTCTGCAGGGAAAGTCCACACACTGGCTGACGCAGCCCGCCCCTTCCTCTCTTCTCCACTTTCCCCGTAAACTGCAAGCGCTGAACACGCTCCTGGGCGCCCCTCCGGTCTTCTCGTCCCCCAAGGCAAGATCAGCACCTTTGCTGCCCAGTCTCTGCTGCGGAAGGCGGAAGGGACGGGAGGCTCGCCCTGGCACCCTTTTGCTTCCGCCGCTCGTCTAGGAAGGAAGTTCTCCGCTCAGTGAGGTAGGCAGGGGGTGCAGGGAGCCTGTTTGGCAAGAGGCAGTGACAACTCGAACCCACGTGCCAAAACACAGTTTCTCTTGCCTGCCCAAACGGCGCTGAGAGCGGGAAAGAATCAGGTAGGAGGTTCAGCTCTGCCCAGCTACAGATTTTGACCGGTGTGGTTGACGGGCAAATTAAAACCTTGATGGGAAACTACCGAGGCAAGCAGAAGTTGGCAGAGGCCGTTGCAAACACCAGATTGGCAGCTTCTGTGGCCCTCAGGTCAGGAAGAAACCCCAGCAGAGCTCTTCCCACCACAACCATCTTGTGCCTTTGGCACAGGAGTCAGGCGGTGGGTTGCAGCCAACTAAGTCCTACTCAAGAGTAGACCCGTTGAAACCAGTGAACCTAAGTTGGCCGTGTCCATGAAGTTCAATGGCTCCACTCTGAGCAGGACTCGCATTGGCTGCAACCCAGCCTTCCCAGACTCAGTGTGTTGGTGGGTCGGGCTTTTCAAAGAGATATCAGAGGCCTCTGATTCTTCCGAGGTGCCAAACTGAAGACTTGCTGTCACTCAGCACAGCTCAATGTAACGTGAGACCACATCTGTTTAAAATAAATGCAGCTTCCGTGGCTGGAACAGTTCTCAAGTGTGTGAGCCAAACCTCTGGTGCTGGGCCTAGGGCTTAGCAGTGCTATGGCTTTGGGGTGCGTTGCCTCCGTGACTGCTTCCTGCTGGGCTTTGCATTGCACATGGAAAGCCTTGTGGGTTGAATCCTGGTACAGCTGCAGGGAGGGCGGTGTGGGTGGTGACGTGTCTGGAATCCTTGGAAGGAACCGGGTGAGCGTTGGCTGGCTTCACAGGCGAGCCTCTGCCTCCTCTGGTGTTGTGGTCGGTGTGCTTTGCTGTTTGGGGTCTTCAGCATGTTGGGAGTACCTGCTCGTTGACTTGTCTAGTTGTGGTCTGAAGCACTCTGGGGCATCTTGCAGGCTTGGAGGTCAAGGAATTCCCCCCTGTACACTTGAAAGGCATTTCCAGCTCCCAGAAGATCGCAGAGTTGCTCCTGCATATATGGAGCTGCACGAGGCCAGTGGAGCCCTCGTTAATTGGGGCAGGGCAGTCATGACCCAAGCGCTCCTGGGCACTCTGCGTATGTGCAAAGGCTTCCTTGGACTCTTGAGCCGCTGACCCACCGCACTCGGCTGTGGAAACCTTCAGCCTGAAGCTTTCCAGTTGGATTATTCCAGGCAGGGTGGAAGAGGGTTTGTTGGTCTCCAGCTCCCATGCCCAGAGGGCTGATGGGAGTTGTAGTCCAGCAGCCTCCGGAGGACCACCATGGATTCCCCACCCTTGGCTTAAGGGCTGTTTTGTACCAACGCCGGCAAATGCATAGCCGGTTGCAGCCTGTCCTTCAAAGGCTCCCATGTGCCTGAGGACTTCTGTGGAGTGAACTGACCTTCTGCATGACTTGCGGAACTCCAGAGCTCTGCAGTCCTGCCTCTGCTTCAAGGAGGGGTCTCCGTTGCCAGATACCGACCACTTCTCGCACAACAACACGTCAGGTCCATCCACACTCTAAGGCGGCTGTGCGGCGAGCGCGGCAGGAATGAGCACTGGATCACATCCTGTCCGCCTGACTTAACGCCAGCCGTTTGAAACACTTTTTTCCCGCAAAACTATGAACATGGATGCTTTCATTTGCTAGGATTATGAGCAACTTACAGAAAATAACTCCAATGGAGAAGAATTTCCAACCACCCTTTTGCTTAATAATAAATACATTTCACACTTACTCTTTGAAATTCTGGGTCTGTTTTCCTTTTAGAAGTATTACGATAAAGCATCTTTGGGGTGGAGTGGGGGCGTGGAACCAGTTCTGAGTTGGGCTCTTCTCTCCCCCGACCTTCCCTTTTGACCTTCGTAGTCCTGGGACTATGGGGCCCAGACAAAGCCAAATATGGCAGCTTCCCCCTTTCCCCTCATTCCTATCCTGGTCCCCCTCCCCCTTGAATGGAAGGCTGCTCATGGATTTGGGAGCTCCCTGCGTGAGCTCCACCAGGGCACTGAAAACGGGCAAACCTTAAACCCTGAGAGGCAACCAAAACAATTCTCCCAGTAGCCGTGGGGATGCTGTTGCCTCCTGCCCTCCCCTCTTCCCTTGCAATACGTACCCAAGCAGCACCACCTATTCATTTGGAAACTAATCTGTTTCAGTCCCTCCCACTCATTTTATTTGGTGCTCTCCTGGACTGCAACTCCAGCCTCACCTGATCATTGGCCAGGCTGGCTGGGGGCCTGAGCCTATAACATCGGGAGGGCACGAGGTTGGGAATAGCTGAGGGAGTGTGTAACAAAAGTGAAACCATGACTCCTTTGTTGCAGAGAGAGAACATCTGCCTGTAGGACAGGTGTGCAGGGAGGGGTGTGTGTGTGTGCTGCGGATGAATCTGGCAATACCTGCATTCCTAGTTCGTTCTGTGTAACCTGTTGGCTTAAAAGTTCCATTGCGTTGACTGTTCCATGTTTGCCGTAGTTTAAAATCATGCTGTTTGTCGCCACTGCTGCTCCTGTTCAGTGATTCTTAAAAGGTGTCAGGATACAGCTGGCCAAGTGCTCTTGGGTTGATTTCCCTTCAGGTTTTGACACTAGCACCTTAACTTTAAAACAAAAGATTATTTGATGTAGCAATTGCCGGACATGCAGGTGGTGCTGTGTTTGGAGAAAAGCAACATCAGCAGGCAGGGCTAGCTGTCAGGAAAGAAAGGATGGGAGGGCCGCTGGCGATATTTTTGGAAAGCGTTGGGCGTGTGGGAGTGCATGCAGCAACCAGCTATGCATGAAAGAAACCCCTCTTGTATCACAGCTGTAGACAGAGAGGTGGCCTGTGGGTGCCATCCTGCGGTTTAATGGATAAGGGAAGCTGCTTCTGAAAGCGCTTGGTGTTGGTGCATCGCTCCCAGTTTGTCCACTGGCACTGCCTTTCCAGGATTGCTTCTGCAGTGTGCATGAGGTTCCCATGGACTAAAGCCCAGTGGCATTGACTCTTCCCCCAGTCACTTTGGCTCCCCTTCTGTGGGTCTCGCTGGGAGGAGAAGCTCCTGCGCGCTCTGTGCTCTGGGCCAGGTCCACATTCTATGCAGCAGGCACAATTTCCCTGGGGAGGCAGCGTCCCCCAGGTTGCAGATGAAGCACGGGTGGCCTTCCTGCCTCCCGGCCCATTCATGTGCACATGGACAGTTGTGCCGGGACATCCGGATTCTGTGTCCATGTGTCTTGAAAGATGCGGGTGAGGACCTTGCATCCCTTTTTGTCTTGGGGAATTCTGACGCGCTCACAGTGGTTGTGTTGGCTGTGCAGAGTGTGGGGCCCCCCAGAGTGGCCAGTGCTCAGAGGCAAAGCTCAACTTCGGGTAAGGAGCTTGACGTTTTTGCCAGCCTAGGCTGCAGAATCGCCCTGGCATATGCAAGGGCCCTGGGTGCCTTTCCCAAGATGGTTAGAGCCTTCCTAACGCTGACCGATCAGATCCTTGCACGCCAAAAGCAGGTCCTAACAATGGCGTTTCCCTGCTGTTAAGCTAGTGTGCTCTCTTCCCCTTTGCTTTGACCAGCTCACATGAAGTTTACCATTTGTTATCTCTAAACCGTAGCATTTTGGAAGGTCTTTGCGGATGTTTGTACTTGAGTGAAGGTAGTTGGGAGCAGGCAGAGGGGCAGTTGAAGCTGGCTGCTGTGGCCTTAGTACGACTGGAGACCTTTCATTGCAGTTTGCTGGACCCGTGAGGCCCGAGGCCCTTCACCATCTCCCCATTTTCTGTGCTGACTTTAGTTCATAGCCTCCATTCATTTCAGGCTGCTTCCTGTAGAGATGGAGACTTGGGTGGCAGCAGCTCCTGTTAGCCAGAGATTGGAAGCTCAGCTGTTGCTGTTCTTCATATCCAGTGGATTTCAAAAGCCATTTAGCATGAATGGGGTGGCCTATTCCTCCACCCCCCACCCCATCCCCACTTGGTGCCCCTTTCAGTGAGGTTTTTTATTTGGCCAGGGGTCCTCCTCTTTGCATAGACAAAATACTGAAGAAAGATACCCGCCCAAGCTGAATGGCTCCTTGGCCTCTGCCTCCCGTCATTCTGGTGCTCTGAGTAAAATAATCCACCTCTTGGGAAATTGAGGCATTTTGACTGAAAGGATGGTGCCTTTTTTACTGCATCTGAAACTGAAACACTCTTTCCTCATTCTTTGCCTGCCCACGAGCAACGGAGAAAACCTCTGGGGGTCCATGCTGACTTAAAAAATTATTTTACACATCATTTTGATGTGTAAGCCTGAAGCAAAGACCTCCTTAGCCTATGATTGTGAACAGAGATGCCAAGGTCCATCTCCTGGCACTTCTTGAACAGCCTTGTTCAATTGCCTCCCCCCCCCCCCCAGTGGAAGCGTCCCCTTGAGCATTTCGCCTTTCTCCTTGCAACGTCTTGTTTGGGGTTGCGCGACTTCGTCCTAAACAATGAGCCCCCCCATCCCTTCAAGCGGATTTTGGTCCTCGGTTCCTTCCCGTGTTAAGAACACCACGTTGGGGAGAAAGGGCAGCCATCTGCAGGGAAGAGGCCCCTAGGGGGCCAGGATTTCCTTTCTTGCAGGTATCCCAGGATGAATCCTAACTTCGGATATATGTTGGTTGCCTTTTCCAAGTTTCGCATGGGGAGAGCATCGCCTCTTTGCGAGGGGTTTTCTGAACTTCGGCCAGGGAAACTTTACCAAACCTATGTGTCTGACGTGGGAGAGCGTTGCCCCCGTGCTGTGACGTAGTATGAAGGCCGGCTTCTCACTGCAGCGCTGTGCTTCTGTCCAGGCCGCACCACCTGGCCACGCAGGTGAGGCCTCTCATGACAGAACGCTTCTCTGCTCAATTTTTTTTTTTTAAAAAAATCCTTGCACGCATAAAGCTAGCAAGCGCAAGGATTCTGGTGTGGCCACTTCCCCCTGCCGTGCTATTTTCCTGCATAGGGGTTTTTTAAAAAAATAGCCTGAAGAGGTCCGCCCGGAAACGTCCTGCAAACCAGGACGGCTTAGCATGGGCAACATTGAAGTCCCTTGAGCTTGAGCCAGGCTTCCTGGACAGGGCGCCCTCCAGTTGTTCTGCACTACAACTCCCATCAGCCCCAGCTAGTACAGCTGTGATGATTATACAATATGGCCCTCCTGGCTGCGCATTGTGGTGCAAAACATCTGGCTAGGCAGCAGTTAGCAAAGGCTGCTGTCACATGCCCCTGTGGGCTCCAGGTTCTTACGACCTCCTCTCTTCTTTTGTATTTGCATTTTCCTTTGTGGCTTTTTTTTTTTAATTAAAAAAAGTTCATCTCTCTTTACGGGTAGACACAGGGAAGTGTGTATTTTGTACACCCCAAGCTTGACATTTTAACAGGTACTTTCTATTATCAAATTTGCAGTGTCACATTTAACTTGCCTTAAAAGGTGGAGAGAGAAATCTAGTATTTGCACTTCGCAAAAAAAGAAAAGAAATGGGAAAAAAGAGCAAACCCTATTGAGGGAAAATTGTGCATGTCCTGCAACTTTGTATAACAATAGCTTAAAAACGAATAAGTGGTTTATTAATAAAGAAAGGAAAAAAGAATATTTTTTCTTTACCTTCTGGTAGGAAACCGTTCTAATATTCTGTGTGTAAAAAGTCTCTGTATTATATTGTAATTTGAATTTTTTGTAATTAAAACAACAACCTTGTGCACTCTCATTGGGTGGCTGTTTCTTTCCCCCCCAACCTGGCTTCTGGTTTTCTCCACACCTTTCGTTGTTTGTGGTTATAGGTGGCAAAGCATTTGAACAGCCGCTGCAAGAACAAGACGCTGGACAAGGTGGGCCATTGGTCTGATCCAAGAGACTCTTCCTCTGAAATCCTGTAGCTTCTTACACGGGAAATGTTCTGGGTTATTTTCGTCCTGATTTCCTCTTGCCATGACTCCTCTGGGGAGCAACAATGCCATAGTGGAACAAGCTAAA
This sequence comes from Podarcis bocagei, assembly GCF_964188305.1. Taxonomy (NCBI): domain Eukaryota; kingdom Metazoa; phylum Chordata; class Lepidosauria; order Squamata; family Lacertidae; genus Podarcis; species Podarcis bocagei. The sequence goes on along the minus strand of NC_138139.1, from coordinate 55,062,146 downwards.
GCAGGATAAATCTGCCATGGATGCCCTATCATTGTGCCAATGTGTTGCAGAAGATACCCATAATATAACCATAATAACCAGGGTGTTTGCAGAGTAGAGTTCTTCTGATTCCATCCCTAAACGCCAGTCCTAATAAATCCCAACTCCCAGCACTGAAATCTCTCCATGTGATGCAGTTCATGTCATTTGGAGGGTTATTCATTTTTAAAGGTAAATCTCTTTCTCCCCGCCTCACCAGGTGGGGAATTCTGATGCCCCCTCCTTTGCAAGAATTGGAGAGGGCCGGGGATCTGCTCCCTCGCCTTGGTTTGCCAGTGTAGGGTAAAGAGCAATAGGTTGTAACGTGGCCTTTCCTTCCCCACGAGGAAAGAGATCTGCCCCCATTAAATGGATGTGCAGCTGTGTGTGTGTGGATGAGTGACGGGCACATCCAGCAAGATTAGCTCAAAGGGCAGGAGCATCCCTCTCCCCCCCCCCGTCAGCCCCCCCCACACCTTGCCTTCCACTCTGACAGCCTGATCCTCTGCATAATACGACTGGAGAGAGCTCATTTCAGGGTCTCTCCTCCATCCGCCCTGTTTTGATTTCCTCGGGCGTCTCTTCAAACTCGGAAGCGAGACCGACCCCAGATTTACCAGGTTTGTTCAAATAAGCAAAAATGACAGTTGCAAACAGATCTGCGTATCAGGAGGAACTCGGTGAATTTTCACGGAGGCTTTTGTGTTTTAATTTGCAAATTGATTTGAAAATGGGCAGCTCTGTTGCTCCTTCCTCTTAACAGGAGTGGCACACATCCCCCCCCCTCCTGACATGTCAGTTTTAGCCAGATCTGTGGGTTGCTGGAGCCTCCACTGCTGCAGAAAGCGCTTCCTTTGTGTGGAGGAGAAAGGCCTGTCTGGGCCCAAGCAGGGCAGGGGGTTGGGGGCTGTTGTCTTTCTTCCTGCCTTTCTCTCCCTGACCTCTTCAAATAAAGGAGGTGGGGGTGGGGGAGGTGAAGGGAAAAGAGGAGGGAGGACAAGCCAAGCCCCCCCCCCAAGCTGCTATTCAGAGCCAAGGTGTCCCCTTCCCTCCTTCCTTGCAGCATCAAAGCGTCAGGCGGCCCCTCTCCATGGTCAGAGACCCTTCCCCTCTTCAAGAGAAGAGGGCCAGAGTTCAGCTTGGCTGCCTTGGAAAAGGGGGTGAGGGGGGCGAGATGCAAACTCCATGAACTGGGTGCTGGGGACAGGAGGGGTGAAGAGGGCAAAGGCCGCCTCTCTTGCCTGGCCAGGTTAGGGAGATGTGATAGGAACCGGCCTTCATCTTCATTTTTAACATTCTTTTCCTCACCTTATTTCTGTTATCGGCACAACCCAGTTCCTTAGAAACTCCACGTGCCCAACTGCAAAAAAAAACAAAAAAAAAAACTTGCTTCACACTGCACTTTTCTGACACTGCACAAAACATTTGTCCAGCTGCACATTTAGAACATCAACGCAGTATCTGGGAAGGCTGCCTCAGCCCAGTGGAAGGGCCGTCGATGAATGTTAATTCGTGCAACAGCTGAGATGGCTGGAATTGCTTATGGAACCAGTTTGTTGGTCTCCAATGGGAGACTCGCGGGGTCTACTCTCAAGCAAGCCCTGTTGAGCTCAGCTGGGTTTGAGCAGAGCTTGTTTTAAGGCTACCCCTGAGACAAGGTTTCCTTGCACTCCATGCATTTGCAGGACTGAACTGCTTTGGATCTCACAGTCCTGCCAGCAAAAGGGGACCAAATGCTTTGCTTCACAACACTGGAGCATAACAGAGCCTGCAGGATCAGCCCCATTATCTCATCCAGCCTCCTGTCCTCATGGTGACCAACCAGTTTCAGCAGCATTGCTGTCCAAAGCAGGCTGGCTTGTTGGCCAGGAGGCCTGCTTTCCCCTCCCAAAGGTGAGGGTGGCCCCCCTTTCTCTCAGACAACAAATCAGAGCAAGGCTGCCCCTTCTTCCCCAAAGGGTGGTGGAGAGGTGACCCCACGCCCCTCATCAAGCCTTGCTCTGCAGGGAGAAGCAGAGCCTGGCTGCAGAACGGATTCCTGCCACAAATAAAAGAACCTCCAGCAAGTTGCTACTGGCAACGAGGACTGGAGCACCCGGCTGCAGCTTCTTATTTTCAGACACCTCTGGACCAACCGTTTTCACACACCGGCTGCAGTCTGGAAAGCTGCTGCAGAACAGCATTGTAGGAGACCCCCGCCCTGGGGGACCCGTCCCCCCCTTTTCACAAACTCCTAGCAGGCTGCTCTGATCCTACTCGCTCTGCACTGGGCAAATGTAGGGGTTCCTCAGGATTCCTGCAGAGTCTTGGAACTGCCTTAGAGTCAGCCCCCTGGTCCACCTAGCTCAGTATTGCTGAAACTGACCAGCAGCTCTCTGGTGTTTTCCTGAGGCTTCCCTCCTAGGCAGATGTTCTTAGCAGAGGCTGGATGGCCGTCCATCAGGGATGCTTTAGTTAGGATTCCCAAATGGCAGGGGGCTGGACTAGATGACCCCCGGGCACCTCCCAACTCTGCAATGCTATGGTTCCGTGGTTCTAAGCATTGCGCCATGCTGTCTTGTGCTCTTCTGCTTTCTGCACGAGGAGCTATTAAATGACCCACCCCATTCCATTGCTGAGACCAGGCCTTCTCACCACCACCTGCTGGAAGGAGGCAAATCCAGAACAGTAAATCATGCAGAGATGCAGCGGCCAACCTCCTCTCTGCGTGTGGATGCCGTGGTCTTACAAAAGACTTTAATCTGAATATTGTTATTTGCTGCACCATAGTACAAGATTGTAAGGTTGTAAACTTCCTGACAGTAAGAGCTGTTCGGCAGTGGAATTTGCTGCCAAGGAGTGTGGTGGAGTCTCCTTCTTTGGAGGTCTTTAAGCAGAGGCTTGACAACCATATGTCAGGAGTGCTCTGATGGTGTTTCCTGCTTGGCAGGGGGTTGGACTCGATGGCCCTTGTGGTCTATTCCAACTCTATGATTCTATGATTCTATGATTCTAAGGTGAGCCTTCTAGTCCTCCAGAGTAGCTGACCAGACGCTCCAATGGGAAACCCGCAAGCAGGATCAGAGCACAAAAGCAACTCTTCCCCTCCTGCAGTTTCCAGCAACCGGGGATTCAGAAAAATTGCTGCCTCCAACTATGGAAGCCGAGCAGAGCCATGGTAGCTAGTCGTCTGTGTGAATTTGTCCAATCCTCTTCTAAAGCCAGACCCTGTGATCCTCCTCTTCTGAGGCCCTTCTTCATGTGCCGCCTCCAGGAGAGGGCCAGAGGGTGGCAACACGAGAACGGGGCCTTTTCTGTGGTGGCCCTAGGGAGTTTCGGCCGGCACCTTCACTATGTTTTTAGGCACTAGATGAAAGCGTTCCTCTTCTCCCAGACCTTTGGGTGATTGGCATCTGATGCCCTTTTAAATGTGTGTGTTTTTTTTGGGGGGGAGGGCAACTATTGGTTTGTTGCTTTTATTTTTGCTACGGATTTTGTGGTTTTAATATTGCAATTTTATGTTGCGGACCACCCTGCGATTTGTGGATGACGAGCAGTATACCAATTTAACGATGAGGGTGATATCTGTTGCTGGAAACTGCAGTAGGGGAGTGTGCTATTGTGCTGTGGTCCTGCTTCAAGAGTTTCCAAAATTGGCACCTTTAAGAACAGGATAATGGACTGGGGGGGGGGGCCATAACACGCACATAGTCTTTAGAGGAGGAAAATCTGTAGGCATGCCACCCATAGGCATACCCTCCATAACACGCACAGACATTTCCCCTTATTTTCTAGGAGGAAAAAAGTGAGTGTTATGGTGCAAAAAATTTGGTATGCTCTTCTTGGATCAAAGAGGTGAGGGGGGCTGAGCGCTTCCTCCTGAGAGAGACTGGGGGCAGGGGATGTTGATATTTTCACCCCCTCCCATTGCAAGCATCTCCTGATCTGATGTTTTGAGAAAGGAGGAGTGCCTGATTCTGTGTGTGGCGAGAGTGTTATCTATGTAGTGACTAGATGGCGGAGTGGGAGGTGTAACACACTTAAGCAAGCCGGTAGTTCTCTAGTTTGTAGTAGCTATTAGAAATAAAAGAAGTTACGCTTCACGGCTAGCTTCCCTGTTACTTATATGCTGAGTCTGGTGCTCACAATGCACAGCTGTGGGTCCGGTGCACTGAGACCCGCTTTCCAGGATTGGAAGGTCTCTGAAAGTTCTCCAGTCGTCTAGCCCAGTCGCTGACATCAGTTGGAAGGCGAACTGACAGGGGATGCTTATGGGCTGGAGGAGTCCTAGCAGCAGCCGGCCAGAGTGGCTCTTGCATTCCAGGACGGGGATCCTTGGTGTCCATCTTTTAACATGCAGGTGTGCTTAGTCAAACCACAAACAGGCAGGGTCCGCAATGCCCCCTGAATGTTCTGCCTCGGGTGTTTAGGAGTTCACATCTAAGCTTACGGGGTCAAAATAGCACGAGTCGTGCATAAGGGAAGTGATTTGCAGGCTTTGAGGAACTCGGGATTTGGCATTTTTATTTCAAGGGACCTGAAGGGAGAAAGGCCCAAACACAGCCCAATGGGAACGGAGCATGTTCAGCGCTCACCGACCGAAGCGGAAGGCCAGGGCAATGGAGCGCTTGGACTTGCGCTTCAACAGGACTTGTCCCATGGAAAAGGTGTCTCAAATAGAGCCAGGCTGTGGGTGCATGCCGCTCAGTACTGTCTAACCCAGCAGTTGTTGGACTACAACTCCCATCATCCCTAGCTAGCAAGACCAGTCTGGGTCAGGGATGGTGGGAATTCTAGCCCAAAAGCAGTTGAAGACCCAAGTTTGGGAAACGCTGGTCTGTACTGACCAGCATCAGCTTTGTAGGATTTCTGAAGTGTGCTTAGTCAAACCAGAAACACTTATGGTATGGATATATAGATATAGATATAGGAGGGTTTTTTGGGGGGGTGGGGAAAAGAAGAGAAACGACACATTTTTGTTCCTTATCTGAATGCAGGTTTTTAATTTTGTCACTTCTCCATTTGAAGCTTGTTATACAAATGGCACTTACAAAAAAAAAAAATATCAAGGGGAAAAAAACTTGAACCAAATATACCAGAACGTGAGTAGCTGTTTTTTTCAGAGCCACAACAGGCAAGGAAGAAAGGAAAGGAGGATTCTCGGCTTTTAAAAAATCGTTACATGGGAGAAGCCAGCTGGGGTTACAAGTTTCAAACAGTCATCCATGAAATAAGGGGTTTTGGGGTGGGGGTGCAGCATGAAGTATGAAGGCCAGCAAGTATTGAAGGATTGGGGGGTGGGTGGCAGACACTCAGCCCCCCGGCAGCCGCCCCCTTTCCCCAAAGCTCTGTGTGTTTCCCTTGAGAATTCCCTGGACTTCACCACTCCCAAAATGTCCCGATAAATCCACGCAGAGCTCCTGGGCCACCCCAGAAGTGACCCTCCTTTCCCCGTAAGGCAAATCATTCCAGTTGCTCCAGAATTTAGCACCAAGTGCGGAAAAGGCCCCTGAAGGTGGCAAAGGGTGCGTGGCACGTTTAAGGCTTGTCGCGTCCTCCCGCCTTGAGCAAAAGGAGGGCTGGTGCTTTGAATTTTGGCAACAGGAAAACCCAGGCGGGCTCCAGCCGTGGCTGCAGGGGGTTGATGGTCAGGTGGAGTTCAGTCACAAAGGGAATCTTTTCCTCCCTCTGCAGTGCATGAGAAATCGGGGTGCTGGAACAGGCAGAGGCTGCCCAAGCAAAGAGCCACAGCTGGCGCCATCCAGATGTTTTTGGACCACTTGCCCCAGCCAACGTGGTTGAATGACGTTACGGCAGATGGGAGCTGGGGTGCCAAACCTCTGGAGGGCCCCGGGTTGGCTGAGGGAAAGGAGGAGACCCCCCAAAAAGGCAGCCCAGAAGAACAAACCAAGGTACACAAGACTTTTTCCAAACTCCCGAACAGTTAAGCAACACGCTACAAATGGATTATACAATACTGCAAATCTAGTACAGACAGTGGAGGTGGGCTCTTCGGAGAGAGCATATATAAATAGACAAGAAACACGCTGTTTGGTCACCTTGGGTTGCCCCAGGAACCCCACAAGCAGAGCAATCGGCTGGGGGGGCAAGAGGGGGTTCAGAGCAGCCTTGGGGGGGAAACCCTGGAAGAGGCACGTGAGGGGCTGCAGGGGGCAGAGAAGAGGTAGCCCCCAAGATGGGAGAGCGATGCCTCAATTCCGAAAGACCGCTTGGTGAAGAACACTTAAGGGGTAGGGCAGAGATTCCAGTTATATGGGGGGGGGGGGAGGAAATGTGCTGTGCTATTACTGTGCAAAGGCTGCTAATTTTAAAAAAGGCTGTCTATTCCTGTGAATCGAGAGCGGCAACTCGCTTCCCCCACAGAGTCCAGGAAGCGGTTGAAAAGCGTAGAGAGCCTCCTTCTCAAAGACCTCTGCAATGTGGGTGTCACCCCCCCTTTCACCACCTTTCCTGGCCTCTTCCTAGCCCAAAGCTCTGCATTTGCACCCAAACAAACACAACTGAGATAAGACTCCCCTTGAGACACAAAGTCCCAGCCAGGAGAGGGTCACTTAGGAAGAGGGAAACGACACCGTCCGTGGCTCTGGGGCCAACCGCTCCTTGTTGGGAGGCACGGAGGAGTAAAATAAAGGTCTTTCACGGCCCCCACCCCCTATGGGAGGCAAGGAAGAGGGCCTGGTGCAGATCAGGTGTGCAGTTTGACATCTATCAGATGCCCTCATGGACAGGCAGTAATTTCACAGGTAGCTGTGATCCCTTCTATTATTATTATTTCGAGATATCAAAGACAGCAATATAAAAGAGGGGAGGAAAGGGGCTCTTAACAACAACTTGCAGGACCCGAGGGACACAGAGAGGGCGAGTAAGGCAGTGGCACAGCTTTGTCAGTGCGGTTCTTTCAAGCCTTTTTACTCAAGAGATGCTCCCTGGGCACCTAAGAGCAAGGGAGGGCGAGCTCTTCCTCAAGCTCAGCCCCCGACGAGATGAATGACTTAGCAGTGGTCCACCAAAAGCAGCTCGCTGACTTTTAAAAACGTGGGCAAAGTTTCTAGTCCTCAGTAACTGTACTTAACTCGCTGGCCAAAGTCGGTCTCTAAACTGACTCTCAGACTTCACCCACATAGACCGTCCACCTGGCTGTCCCCCCTGACGCTTCATGGAGGGACAGGGTGTGCCAGGAGAAGACTTCTCTGCCTGAGTAAGGAAAAGGAAGCCAAGGAGGAAAGAGAGATGGACAAATCCTGACTGGCTACAGAAGAAGGGAGAAGCCCTTTTCAGGCTTATCCACATGGCCAGCATTGAACCAAGAAAGCAGAAAGCGGAAACAGCAGAGGCTTCGCTAAACTAGCTCCTTGGCTTAGGTCAATACTAGAATTGCCCCACAGAAATGGCATCAGGGGAGATACCAATAAAGGGGGCGAGAGAGGCTGCTCTACTTTAGCGGGATTTATTCCCTTTCAAATTCAGAGGACCAAGTTTGGTATTCCAACAAAGCAACACACACACACACATACATACACACACCCCGCAAGAAGTGCACCGTTTTCTGCAGGTTAATTACATTTTTCCAGTTTCAAAGAGACAAGATCAACCCAAAACTTCTACGGCGGGAGAGAAGCAGCAGGACAGGCGGGGAAGGGAGCCTCTCTGTTTTAGGAAGGGAGGCAACCGAACAGGGAAAACAAGAGAAATTGGCAACTGAAAGTGAAGAGGGGAGACACAGAGAGAGGGGGGGAGAGGGGGGGTGGCTGGATGGATGGAGAGCTTGGAACGAGAGAGGGAAGTGCTAAAGTGCATTTAATACTCCCAGAGGGTGGAGGGGTCGATTGTGTCGGCAGAGGCTTTGAGGACGCCGGCGTGGTCGCCCTTCAAGTATTTCCCGTTCACTCGGATGGCCACCTTGTTGTAGTCGCAGAACTCGAAAAAGAAGTCCACCGGCGTGTCGCTGCTGCTGGAGACAGAGGCCTCGTTGCCCACCGTCCAGTACTTCCCAGTGGAATCTGGAAGCAGAGAAGGGAAAGGGGGTCACGCTGCTCCGCGGAGGAAGAATCTCCCTGGAACACTGAGCGCCAGGGGTTGCTAACATGGCCGCCCCCCTGCAGAGGGGGCTGAGAGAAACTCCAGTGCCCAGCAAGGCCAAGGGTCAGGTTGCTGGGAGTTGTAGTCCAGCAACGTGGTACCAGAGCAGGCATGGCCAAACTTGGCCCTCCAGCTGTTTTTGGACTACAACTCCTATCATCCCTTGCTAACAGGTCATGGATGATGGGAACTGTAGTCCCAAAACAGCTGTAGGGCCAAGTTTGGCCATGCCTGTAGCAGAGGTACCTCGGGGGACACGGAGGGCGAGAAATGTGGCTCCTCTTTTCAAAAGGAAAGCAGACAAACGTCAATGCAGCCCTGCCTAGAGCCCAGAGTTTCCCAAACATGGGTCTCTAGCTACAACTCCCATCACCCCTAGCTAGCAGGACCAGTGGACATGGATGATGGGAATTGTAGTCCACAAACAGCTGGAGGCCCATGTTTGGGAAACCCTGGGCTAGCAGAACCAAAGCCAAGCCCCTCACCCCAAGGAGGAGTTCCCTACCTTTGATGTTGTAGGCCCCGTCGTTAAACTCCAGCTGGAAGACGTCGTAGGAGGAACGGTTGGAATCCAGGGTTCCTGTCACTTTCCGGCAGCCAATGAAGCCGTGCTCCCCCCGCAGAACGATGATGGGCCGGTTGATCAGCTTCATGAGGAAGTGTTCCGTCTCACCTGTCCACCAGGGAAGACAGAAGGAGGGTCATGGCCCGGGAGACGGGTTCGAATTGCAGGCCAAGGAAACAGCAGGAAGGACTTCCTGGCGGCAAAAGATCTTGGACAGCGGCGAACTCTCCTTCCTTGGAGGTTTTTAAGCAGAGGCTGCATGCTCCTCTGTCAGGGAAGCTTGAGTTGCGATTTCTACACTGCAGGGTGTGTTGGACTAGATGACCCACAGGATCCCTTACGACTCTATAGAGACTTGAGCGCTCGGTTTTCACCTCCAAGGCCTTGCATAGCTTGGGGCCTCAATATACCTTTTCCCAGGAGATCCTACCCAGACTCTTTGACCCTCAGAGGCTCTCTTCCGAGAGAAGTTACCTTCCTTCTAAGCAGCAGCCCCCTCCTTAACAGCCATGATGGGGAGCAGGGCTATGCTGATGGGATCTGTAGTCCCCAAACAGCTGCAGAGTGCCATGTTGGGGAAGGCCAACTCTTGCAGACGCCAGAGCAGTCCTGGACCAGGCAGACGCTCTTGGCTGGGCTCAGTCAGACTCTGGTACTGTCTTAGAGGAAGGAAGAACGCTCGGGAAAACGGGATTCAGTTATGCCAAGGAAGCGCTTCCCCTCTTAAGTTTTGCCAGCGATTAAAAAGAAGGAGGCATTCTTCTTTCTCGGGGCATTTCCTGGCCTTCGATTCTGCTGCTCGGAAATTCCCTTCTTACTGTTATCACAACACCATTTTTACTCTGGCTTTTTAATCACCGCATGCAGCCTCGATACCTTTGCGGATAGAAATACAGTCATACCTCGGGTTACAGACGCTTCAGGTTGCATTTTTTTCGGGTTATGGACCGCCGAAACCCAGAAGTACCAGAACGGGTTACTTCCGGGTTTCAGCGGTCGCGCATGTGCAGAAGCGCTAAATCACGCTTTGCGCATGTGCAGAAGCGCTAAATCGCAACCCGTGTGTGCGCATACATGGGTTGCAAACACTGGGTTGCAAACGTGCATCCCGCACGGTTCACGTTCGCAACCGGAGCGTCCACTGTATACAAGCTTTTTGTATTCGTATTAGCCTCATCTCCCCACGACTCTGTAAGTACCCAGGGCGCACAGGACAATTTTATGTCTCCCCGCTTGCTGTCAGATACCAATCCTGCTACAACATACGTTTCTGGATTCTGCACAGCAGCATCAAGATCCGACGGATGATGACCTGTGCCACAAACTAGATTTAATGAACCCTCACATCAGAGTGCTCTCTAAATTGATAGTTGTAGTCTTTTATATACTAACCATTTATCCTCTTTCATATCCATTCCTAACCCTTCTTTTAGATTCTTATATTCTTTTAGATATACCTTCTGTTTTAATACTTTTGAGCTTTCCAAAACATTTTATAGATTCTAAATGACTGTACCACCGCCTCTACTTGTGCAGGTCTATGACCGTATTAAAGATTTGACTGATAAAAAATAAAAATAATTCCTTCCTAGTATGAGCTTTTGTGTGCATACACACTTCTTCAGATACACTGAAACAGGTCACCGGACCCTTAAATATAGTGAGAGGGTGGGGAGGGGTATTACTCAGAAGGGTAGTGGGAATGGGTGATTGGCTGATAGGTGTGGTAAACCTGTTGACGACTGTTAACGGGAAAAAGCAAGGGATGAGATGGCCAAAAATAGCTTAATCATGTATAATGAGATAAGAATCCAGTGTCTCTATTCAGACCAGGTTTCTCCATGGTTTTAAGTTTGGTAATAAGTTGCAATTCAGCAACTTCTCTTTTTCTTCTCTATTTCTGAAATTCTTTTGCAATAAGACAGCTACTTTGAGAATCTTGTATAGAATGTCCTGGGAGATTGAAGTGTTCTCCTACTGGTTTCTCTGTTTTGTGATTCTTGATGTCAGATTTATGTCCATTTATCCTTTGGCGTAGGGTTGGGCCTGTTTATCCAATAGAGAGAGCTGAAGGGCACTGTTGGCATTTGATGGCATACACAATGTTAGAAGATGAGCAATTAAATAGTCCTGAGATGGTATGTTTGATGTTGTTGGGGCCAGTAATGGTGTTGTCCGGGTGTAAAGGTAAAGGGACCCCTGACTGTTAGGTCCACTTGCAGACAACTCTGGGGTTGCGGCGCTCATCTTGCTTTATTGGCCGAGGGAGCCGGCGTACAGCTTCCGGGTCATGTGGCCAGCATGACTAAGCCACTTCTGGCGAAACCAGAACAGCGCATGGAAATCCCGTTTACCTTCCCGCCAGAGCGGGACCTATTTATCTACTTGCACTTGTTTTCGAACTGCTAGGTGGGCAGGAGCAGGGACCGAGCAACGGGAGCTCACCCCGTCATGGGGATTCGAACCGCTGACCTTCTGATCGGCAAGCCCTAGGCTCTGTGGTTTAACCCACAGCGCCACCCGCATCCGGGTGTATGTGGCAGTAAAGTTGGCATCTGGGTTTATTGCAGGCTTGATTGATACAAGCTTTTTAAAAATAGTAATACTCAGCCAGAGGTTGTAGCTTTTCAGGGAGAGCATGCAAGGCTGATGGCTTAAGGCAGGGGAGGGGCACCTGGAGGTGGGGGCTCTTGCTGCTGGGCCCCCAACCCCTGGGCTCCAGGTATTGCAACTTATTACCAAACTTAAAACCATGGAGAGACCTGGTCTGAATAGAGACATTGGATTCTTGTATAGGAATTGGGAATGGGTGAATGGTCAGGGATGATGGGGGGGTGGGATTCATCCTCATTTGGAGGAGTCCTGCAGGCTCCCCATCTCTGGTCTAGGGCAATAAGGTTTTGTCTGTCACTCACCCTGGGCATCCCATGGACCTAAGCCCCCCCAACTCCCCCCACTTCCAGAGCCAAAGAATCCTTACTGGCTGTCTCCACCGTGGCGGCCAGCTGCCCATTCTTCTTCGCTGTGACGTATTTGCCGTTTGCCGCTTTCAGGGTGATGCGCCGATCGCACCACTCGATGTCGAAGTAACAGTTGGCATTCCTGCTGTGGCAGAGAGAGCGCATGAGCGTGAGAAGCAACAGGCCGGCCATTAAGGTTTTATTCTTTTGGGGTGGGGAAGTGTACGCATACAGCTTGGATCCCCTGACTCAGTTGCTCTGGGGTTCTCTTTCCATACAGGGAGTCTAGGGTGTGATACATACGTAGCAGCCAAGTACAACATTCCTTGTTTTCCTAGAGTGGACATGCAGGGGAATGTTTGGTCCAGACAGTCGAAAACTTCCTGTTTCCTCCTGGCTGGGACATACATCCTTTGCATGTGACTAGAGGTGGGCGTGGCCTTACCTGTCCAGGTAACAAAAGGGACAAGGCAAGCAGAACTATCTCTGTCTTTGACTTCCTCGTCGTTGGAGCTGCTTTTTAGCTAGAGATGCACTGGGATTATCCCCACATGGGATAGATCCACATGTATATACTTTGTAACTAAGTCTGCCTTCAAGGATCCAACTGTGAACTGATGTGAGTAAACTTCTTTTATATACTTTAATCAAGATTATGGCATGTTTTTTATTTTAAGGTATATAAGGGAACTTACCAGGAACCTAATAGTGAGAAGCTTACACGAGCCTGCAACCAGCTACCCGCCGTGCGTTGAAAAGGGCAAAGTAAAACTCTGCTAAGTAAAGGAACTTGCAAGCGCAAGTTAGGAAGGCTATTAATAAACAATATATCCTCTCCTGCCTCCCTGAACATTCCCACAGGGAGCAGTGGGGCCCCCTGCGCTTTGTGCAGCAATATGCAGCCGGACTCGATGCACACAGAGGAAAGCAAGTGGTTGGCCGGCACACGGGCAAGACAGCATTGTATGGCAGCAGCTGGAATTTTACAAGCCTCCTGGATCTTCCCTGGTGATCAGGTTTTCAGACCCAGGTGACAATTTCAAGGAAGCTTAGATTTCTCTTTCCAGAGAGGTATCCCTTATTAGCCTCTCGCATTAGCGACACCAGCAAGAGAGTTTTGTGGCAGCTTATTATGGCATAAGCTTTCATGGACTTTGCTTTTGTTTACTTGCATTTGATTAAGTAGACTGTAATCAAGAAAAGATTATGCCATAAGGATAATTCTCTAAGGTGCCACAAGACACTCTCTCTCTCTCTCTCTCTCTCTCTCTCTCTCTCTCTCTGTGTGTGTGTGTGTGAGAGAGAGAGAGAGAGAGAGAGACCCACATTCCCTATTCATAAACTGGGAAAGGGATTGAATTCAAAGGCTCTCCTCGTCCCGTGGTTTGTCTTATGCTCATTGAGACCAGGGCTTTTAGTGTGGTGGCACCTGCCTCCTTCGAATGCGCTTCCAGCAAACACCAGACAGGAACCTACCGTATTGCTTCACCTGCTCACTCCGTCTTTCCTGGAAGAGTGATCCGGGTCTGCTGATGCCCTGCTCTCCTCTATGATTTATGATGCATTCCATATTTGTTTTATTGACATAATGTTGTGGTTGATTTTGTGTTGTTCACCACTACAATTTATTTTCTTTTTAAAAAAGAAATGGGGCATAGAAATTATGGCACTCAATAAGTTTAAAAAAAAACAGCAACGGCAACACACCACAACCTTTAAAACCCCCGAAAAACCTCTTATTTTAAACTATTCACAAGATGCCCCAAAAGCTCATTCAGACCCATTTGCCTAAAAGAGGACTCACTTAGTGGAGGCAGTGGATTGCACCCCCCCATTGGAGGTCAGGGTCCAGTATTTCCCAGTATAGGTCCGGAAGGTGCATTTCTTAGTATCTTTGTTGATTTCCAGTTGGAAGGTTTCCTGATCGCTCTCCTCATCCTGATTGGCAGAAAGGTCCATTCCTGAGAAAGGAGGGAAGGGAGTAAGACAGAAAGAAAGAGGAAAATGGCCTCTGTCAACCATGAAACATACTGGGAGGCCTAGACCCCCGTACTCTGCTTCTTGTGCTAAGTAGAACTGTGCACACTTGCTTGCAAATTGTGGTACACCCAGGCGGAACTACAGCTTGCTGTAAAGAGGATTTCAGAGGAGCCTGGAGCCGCCTTAAGGATGCCTTGCAAAATGAAACCTCAGCCGTTATTTTCAGTGTTCCCTTACCACCCACTTTGGGCTGTGTTTGCAGCCAAGCTGACTCAGAGAAGACCTGGTCTGGGAGCACCAGGGGCCTTGAAGTCCAAAGAGACACAAAAATGAAGACCCCGGCCTAGCGGGGCCCCCGTCCCAGAGCGTGGGACTTCAGGCAGTAGCTAACTCTGGCTTTCCAAAAATTCAAGTCCTTGGCGCAGCCGTGAGTAGCCTTGGAGGTTCTTGTTTGCTGCAAGAGCTAGACATAACAAGCAGGGCTCCCAGGAGAGAGGAAGCCAAGGCAAAAGTTGCTTCGTCAGCAGATGCAGGATAAAAAAAAGCCAAAAGAAACAGAAAGAGAGAGAGAGAGAAAGCAGCTTTCCAGAGCTGGGCAAGTCTCCACCTCCACACATGTTTTCCAGAGTTGCACCCTGCTCTAGAGCACATGCCATTAAGACGAGCGTTGGAAAATTCAGCACATGGTTAAAACTGTGGAACTCCCTCCCACAGGAACCAGCTCCTGGGATTTCTGAGTGAGGAAAAAGGCAATCCCCTGCCTGACCAAGGGGTGGGGGTTGTGCAAGCATCAGGAGTAGCAGTGTGCCCCTGGGCGCCACGCTGGCAGCCCCTGCTGTGGAGCCTTCTTGCGTTCCACTAGGCCCTGGAGCTTTCAAGTGCGGCATCCAGTTCCCTCGCATTCCTTGCTGTTCGTCACTGGTGACACAGATTCCCATCAGGCCAAACGCCACATTGGTTCTTTGCATCATTCCCACACTGAACCACCGCGCCTCCACAAACACACGCCTGGAATTAATTTGGGAGCCATCCTGATGCTTTGGCATTTTCAACATGGAAGTCAGCAAAACCACAAAGTTTCACACAAGACACTGAAAGTCCCGAGCCTCATTTGGAAAGCAACGGAACAGGACAGCAACTGTGAAAATCCGTTTTGTGGCTGAGAATGCAACCCTGGAAGAAGTGGAGTCAACGGTGTAGGGTTGCCAGGTAAGGAGCATTCTAGCCCCTGAGATTTCCGTGCCCAAACCTGATACCAAGCAGTGGCCCCAAGTGACGTTACGGACCCTGGAGACGGAGGTTAATTGGGAGAAGGAAGCAGAGGAGCGCAGATCTCGCTGAGTGTTGCGATTCCTGCATTGCAAGGGGTTAGACCAGGCACCCCTCCAGATGTTTTGGCCTACAACTCCCACAATCCTGAACTAACAGGACCAGTGGTCAGGGATGATGGGAATTGTAGTCCAAAACATCTGGAGGGCCGAAGGTTGGGGATGCCTGGGTTAGACTAGGTGACTCAAAGGGGCTCTTCCAACTCTGAATCTATGATTCCACGCTAGAATTTGCAGCCAGCTCCTGATCTGAAGGCTTGCAGGCTGCAATGCATGTCGTCTTGGCGATTTTTTAATTCTTATTAAGGGCTTTCTCACCCACCTGCAGACTTCAGGTCAGAGCTGGAGGTCTGGCAACCCTAAAGAACTTAGGAACCTTTTCATCTGCCAAATGGGAGAAGCCACTCCCAACCAGAACAGCTGGAGGCCCCCCAAACCTGCTCTCCCTGGGGCTGTGCAGACCGCAGTCCTCCCCTCTGTGTCTGCATGTGCCCCCCCCCATCCTGTGGACCCGAGCTCCTCTCCCATCCCCCAAGGCAGCCCCAAGCTGCCTTTCAAGTTCCGTCTCCACAGCTGGGGCTCATTCACATCTGGGAGCTGGAATTTCAGAGCTAAATAGGCCAGTCAAAGAATGCAGAAGTCATGTAGAAGGGAGGAAGGGGCGGGGGGGGGGGAGGCTGGTTGTGCCGGGTGTCTCATGTAACTGGGGTGTGGGGGTCGAGGAGACAGCACTGTCAGGGGCTCCACACAACCCAGACCGGGCGAGCTTTTTCCAAAAGGGCTTCCAAAAAAGCATCACTGCTGGAAATGATGCCCATTGCAGAGATGGGGAAGGAAACAAAAGCTCTTTGGATGCCACCTGGGCAAAGCTGGTCATCTGCTCTGCATCCCTCTGCCAGCAAAGCCAGAAGAATCATGTCCCTAGATTTCACTGGGTGGCCACTTAGACAAAAAGAGCAAACAGATTCACGTCTTCTAATTTGCACATAAGAGGTGCAAATTTGGGAATAATTACTATCAATTCAGAAAGGAAACATGTTTCGCCCTAGCAGGGTGCCTAACCCGCCCCCCCAGCTCCCCCGCATGCTTGCAGCTAGTTCCTATTTGCAAGACTCGCTCAGGGAGGTCTGCGGTTGAGGCCACGGCAAAGTTCTGCTGAGATGGGGACCCCCGGCCCCTTAAGGCAGATGCGCCTGAGCTTGCCTTCTCAAGCAAGGGGGCAGCAAAGGGGCTTGTCTTTCTAAAGGCACATGGCTAGAAGCCTGGCGCACATCAGAGAGATTTCTCAAAACTGAAAATGCCGTCATGGCCAGGAGGGGCCCATTTTTTGCAAATCATATTAAAAACCATGGCCAGATTCCAATCATTTTGCTTCACCAATCAGGTGCATGGCTGAATATTTCCTAAGTGCCCCTGCTGGCAAATTCCCTGTGAAATTTGAAGCATTTTAGTTGAGAGAAAAGGCAAGGGTGAGGTGGCATGGAAGAACTTTATACAGTGGACGCTCAGGTTGCGAACGTGATCTGTGCAGGATGCACATTTGCAACCCGCAGCGGTGTGTCTGCGCACGCATGGGTTGCGATTCAGCGCTTCTGCGCATGCACAAAGCACGATTTAGTGCTTCTGGGGATGCACGACCGCCGAAACCCAGAAGTAGCCCGTTCTGGTACTTCCGGGTTTCGGCGGTCCATAACCCGAAAAAAAAACACCACAACCTGAAGCGCCTGTAACCCGAGGTATGACTGTACATTGATGCGCGGCACGGAGAAAGTGATATTCCCCTCCCTCCCTCCTAACACTCTAACTCGGGGACACCCAACAAAGCTTCAGGGCCGATAAAGTCCTCCTTCATGCAGTGCAGAGTTAGACTGTGGAACTCCCTACCACATGATGGCCACCAACTTGGATGGCTTTAGAAGAAGATTAGACAAATGCATGGAGGAGGAGAGGGCTGTTGATGGCTACTGGCCAGGATATCTCTGCCCTGGCTCCACAGCTGGAGGAAGCAATGCTTCTGAATCTCAGTTGTGGAAACCCCAGGAAGAGAGTGCGCTACTCATGCGCTCAAAACCTGCTTGTGGGTTTCCTGAATAGCCTCTGGTTGGCCCCTGAGAGAAGGGGGGGGCTGGATTAGATGGGCCCCTGGCCTGACCTGGCAGGCTCATCTAAGGGGGAAGGAGAGGGGAGTAAGGAGATCTCCCTTCTGGGGACAATCTGGGATGCAGGAGAGAGGCGGCCAAGAACAGCTTTGGGAAAGGGAAGACAGCTGCAATGGAGGGGGGGGGAGAAGAAGACCTGAGCCGTTTCCACAGCACAAAGGCAGCTGCTGGGTTGCCTTGGGAATAAGAGGCAGCTTTAAGGAATGGGAAGGAGGTTGCTCCTCTCTGTTCCAGCAAGAGAAGAGGAGGGCAATATCACTGACTCAACAAGTCTCCATCCTTGACTATTGGTTTGTATGAAGCGGCAAAGCTGCTACGGCTGGGCTGAGCTGTTAGCAGCACCCACCGGATAGAAAGGGCCGCAGCTGAGAGTGTCTGCCCTGTAAGCAGCCCTGGCGTCTCCAGGTGGGGCTGCGGAAGACTCTCTTCCCAACCCCCCAACCCAGAGGGGTGTCACCAGCCCACCCTGGGAGACAAGGGCTGGTGGCCGTCCATATGGACTGCAAGTCCTATCGTCACCCCTGACCGTTGGTCATGCTGGCTGCTAGGCCTGATGGGAGTTGTAGTGAAACATAATCCAGAAGCCCCTCTGCCACACCTCCTTGGCAGAGAAAATATGGAGCTAGACAGAGCAGCTTCCGATGTTCACCCACATGCAAGAAGATCGTTTATTGTTCTGCTCCTTTCACTGCCCGTCGTACTGGTCATCCCAGAGACCAATTTGGCATATGGCCATTTGTCCACCAAGCCGGTACCACCCAGAGATGCCAGATTCTCAGACAACTGACATTGTGTTGTTCCACACACACACACTTTTACACTAGGGCGGGCTCCATAACAATAGCAAGTTTAAGGCCCTTCCATGGGCACTGTTTATTTGGACAACATTTGGCCGTTATCCTGCACCGTTGCTTTTTTAACTGTAAAAAGTCCCACCAGAAAAGGACAGATGATTATATGGGAAAGAACAAGATTGCTGGCAAGGTCACATAACCTCTGAGAGAACAAAAGTGCAAGGTAACCTCTTTTTTTGCAAATATATCCGCCAGACAGCTCAGTAAACCACAGGTCTGGCAGCTCCCTTCAATGACCAAGGGTTCACAGAATTGCAAAGTTGGAAGGGACCCCAGGGGTCATCTAGTCCAGCCCCCTGCAATGCAGGAATCTTTTTGCCCAAGCTGGGGCTCAGACCCACAACCCTGAGATTAAGAATCTCGTGCTCTGCAGACTGAGCTGCCCCAGCTAAACAAGGAGACACAGCCGCCCAAAACAAGCACTTCTTTGTGTTGACTTCCCTGTGCATCGGCTGCTTTCATCTTAGAAAGTGCTTTGAGGGCATATTTCTGCTTCGTTTTATATCTGCCAGAGCAGAGACCCAAAGACTTTCAGAGGGACCCTCGCCTAGGCAAAGACCCTCTTCACTCTCCCTACAGAAGAACAGACTGCAGTTCCTTGCTCCCAACTCCATAGTCAAGGCAGACGCCCCTGAGACCTGGGGGGGGGGGGGGCTGGCTGGCTGGCCTGGGGGAAGGCCCTGGGCCACTCACAAATCCCCCAGCCTAAACCTTCGCCTCCTTATGAACGGCTTTGCAACCCTGCCAGGTACAGTGGAACCTCACTTTTCGAGCATCTCGGAAGCCGAACATTTCGGGACCCGAATGCCAAAAACCCGGAATCAATTGCTTCCATTTTCGAACGGCTTCCCATTTTCACCATTGAAAATGACATTCTCCTCTTTATACTGCCTATAGCTCTTTGGGGAGAAAAAGGAGGGATATGAATGCCATGAATATCATTATTGGTAAAAACAATTTCCCTAGCAATAGATAGGACCGAAAAGGGCACTAGAGATTTTTCCGTTTAGTGCTGTTTAGGGAAGACGTTTTTGCAACCAAGATTTTAAGGGATGCGCCACTTTAGCGAGTAGCTGAGAAACAGGACTTGGGAGTGGGGCGGCAGAGAGAAAGGCTTTGGGACTCGCCAAGAATTTCCCGAGCCCCTGCCCCAAAAGCCAGCCGGGGAGTTGGGTTACATGGATTCATTGGAAAGGAATGCTGCCAGAACTGCAGCGAGCCTTCTTTCGAAGGAGGCCGAAACTTGAAACTGTGCAGGAGGGTCAAAAAATCAGGCAAAACCCCGACTCTGCTGGCTTGCCGGCCTTTCATGGACCAGAAAGTCTGCAGTGCTGGCTCTAGACAACCCAAAGGACCCCTCCCCCCACAGGGGGTCCACAGAGGTGCAGCCCCATGGAGGGCTTTTTCCAGGACTTGGACGCAACTGTTTCAACTCATCCAACATCAAGCCCAAGGTCCTGCCCTGAACCCCCAGGGACACAGAGCAAGAACCCAGAATCTGGTCTCGCCCAGAGCAGTCTGGCTTCCTGCAGCGGCCAACCAGGTGCCCACAAGCAGGACCGAAAGGAAAAGGGCACACCATGGCTGGTGGGGGTCAGCAGACCCACGTTTTGCACCTCTGTTTGGGAGTTGCCATCTCCTCCCGTCTCCGATGGCTTCACACCTGTCCTGGCTGCCCCCTCCCCTCAGGAGCCATGGGGGAGAACCCCAAAATGGCACCTCCCGCCTTCTAAGCCACACGGGGCCCGATCCCCCAATTCCTTTCCTGCACAAGCTCCGTCGGATCCTGCTTGCAGGTTTTGAATTGAAGCATCCGGTTGCCACTGTGAGACCGGATGATGCTGGGCTGGATTCCCCCCACCCCACTTTGGCCTGATCCAGCTGCTGCAGGGCTCCGCTAAATTCCTTATGATTCCTATGAAGAACCTCCACGGACAGGGCCAGTCTACCTTAGAATAGCAGAGAGAGAGAGCAAGTTTGCTTGCCTTTGGGGGCATCTGGCTGGCTACTGGGAGGACAGGAGGCTGGGCTAGATGGACCTCATCCTGCAGGGTTCTTCGTAGACTTAGCTTCATGGCTAATGCAGCCCAGCTGCCTCAAGCCCCAGGATTTTACCAGCAGGCAAACCTAAGCCTGGTGCTGTTTTTGTTCTTATTTTTATTATGTACAAGGTGTGACCGGAAAATTCAGTGAATGGTCATAGAAATCGGAAAGTGAGAAATATTTGAACATGCATGCCTTAGGTAAAGATAAAAGGACCCCTGACCGTTAGGTCCAGTCACAGACGACTCCTGGGTTGTAGCACTCATCTTGCTTTACAATCCAAGGGAGCCGGCGTTTGTCCACTTCCGCAGGCAGTTTTTCCGGTTCATGTGGCCAGCATGACTAAGCTGCTTCTGGCAAACCAGAGCAGCGCACGGAAACACCGTTTACCTTCCCGCCAGAGCGGTACCTATTTATCTACTTGCACTTTGACGTGCTTTCCAACTTATAGGTTGGCAGGAGCAGGGACCGAGCAACGGGAGCTCACCCAGTTGCGGGGATTCGAACCGCTGACCTTCTGATCGGCAATCCCTAGGCTCAGTGGTTTAGACCACAGGGCCACCTGGGTCCCTTAAAGGCCTTCAAAGTAGCCCCCCCCCCCGATACAGTGCACCGTTGACAACGTTTGTAGAACTGTTGGAACCTCTTTTCATACTGCTTTCAGTTCCCTCATCACAGCAGCTTGGATGTGTGAAATGTTGGAAAAATCTGTGCCCTTTCAGTGCTGATTTCAGTTTTGGGGAAATATCAGGTGGGGCCAGATTGGGAGAATATGGAGGGTAGGACAACTCAGTAACGTCAGTAATGATTTCACGCGGAATATGAATTTCTTCCGCTATCATTCAGATGGACAAACGCCGATCCCGCATCAATAACTCAGAAACTCTGTCAACATTTGCTGCCGTTCTGCTCGTCAGATGGAGGGTCCTCTTCGATGGTTTGCTGCCCTTCACAGAAACGCTTAAACCACTGACACACGGCCTTTCGAGTTACAGCTTCATCTCCCCACACAACTGTGAGCATTTCGTGGGTTTCCGATGCCAATTGTATGTTGGAACATTTCTCACTGCCTGACTTCCGGTCACACCTTGTACTTTGTCTTTTTCAAATTGTAATTTTACATTGTGAACCACCCCAAGATCTATGGGTATGGGGTGGTATACAAATTCAATAACAATATAAAACACTATTAAGAAGAAACACTCACTCCAGAGTTTCTCTTCCATTTCCCTTACACAACAGCATCCCAATTGTTCATACAGCTTCGCTCCCTTCCTTCCTTCCTTGCCCTGGCAAACCAATTTTGCACATCAGGCGTTTCGCAGCACCTCCGGCCTGTGTTTGCACCATCCACCTTTCCATGAGGACGGGAGGCGCATTTCCTGTCGCTGCATTTGGAGCACCAGAAAGACAGCCGCCTGCCTTGACACGCCAGCTCCTCCCCGCTCTGGGTGCATCGGACACTTCAAGAAATTCATACCGAGAAGCATCAGATTCTGAGGCTCTTATACATTTAGGAACATCTGCAAATTATTTCTTATTTCACTTGTCACAGAAGGGCAGAGGCACCACATCCCAAATATCTGACTGTTCCAGCTTCCAATGTAGGTGCTGCTCAATGCCTTTCAGACATACCATGAGGACTAGAAGCTTGGTTTTAACAAAAGCAGAAACCTTAACTGGGGGGGGGGCAACACTAGCTCACACTTCATACAGAAAGGCCCCTGGTTCAGTTCCTGGCACCTGCGGGCAAAAATGGCCGGGGAGCGGGTGATGGAAAGCCCAGGCAGAGGGCCTTCTTGGTGGTGGTGCCCACCCTGTGGAGCGCCCTCCCAGCAGATGTCAAGGAAATAAACAACTATCTGACTTTTAGAAGACACCTGAAGGCAGCCCTGTTTGGGGAAGTTTTTCATGTTTGATGTTTTATTCTGTTTTTAATCTGTTAGGAGCCGCCCAGAGTGGCTGGGGAAACCCAGCCAGATGGGCAGGGTATAAATAATTAAAAAATGTTGTTGTTGTTGTTGTTATTGACATAAAGCCACTTCTAAGATGGGAAAATTAAAGTCACACTGACACAGCCCGAGCCACATTCTGTGCTGCTGCAGCAGATGAGGCTCCTGCCTGCAATGAAGGGCTGGCTATTATATTTGCCATGTCCGTTTCTTTCTCACCTTTCCCAACTAGCCATTCTTCCTCAATGGAGTCTGAAAAGCGAGAGGTTCCTGGGGGGTCTCTCCAGCTGCCAGCCAGAGCGGCTTCAATGCTTCTGCCCCCCAAACAAAGGGAGATTCATGCCCAAGCAGCTGTTTCAGCCGTGATCTGCCAAAGTTTCCTAACAACTTCCAAAAGGCTGTGCTCCCTTCTAGCACGCCACAACAGTGCACATCTGCAAAACACGTTCCTCTTAAGTGACTCACTAGTTAATATAAATGTGTGGCGTTTTCTTGGGGTTGCGGGTGGTTCCTCCGAGGAAATGTAAAGGTTTTTTAAAAAATGTACACAGGGAGGTGTCAGATATTTGCCCCATATAGCAGCATGGTGTAGTAGTTAGAGTGTTGGGACTGGGACCTGCGAGAGACCAGAGTTCGAATCCCTGCTCAGTCACAAAGCTCACCGGGTATGACCTTGGTAGTTGGGTTGCTGCCTCTCAGCCTAATCTACCTCACAGGGTTGTTGGGGGGAAATGAGGAGGGGGAGAAGCGGGTACTCCACCTTGAGCTCCTTAGAAGGAAAGGTGGGATATAATAATGCAACAAATAAATAAATATAATAATTGATAAATAGTATTGCCTAGAGACTGGCAGCGGCTCTCTCCACCATTTTGGGGGGCAGGGGGACACCCCTCCCCCTTACCTGCAGTTTCTGGGGACTCAGCCTGCAGCCCTCTTCCCCTACAGACCTCCTCCAAAGCCAGAAGAGCATTGCTTTTATTTCCCTGCGATGCCTCTCCAAGTTGGAGCGCAACTGCCAATAACAGCACAGTCAGACTTTTAATTACCCGTCTTGCCAAGGTCAGGCGGAGACTCCTGAGAAGTCGGGTGATTTCCCGTCTGGTATCCACGCAAGAGCGGCAATTAAGAAAAGGGAGAGATAAGACACTTAACTTGCCTTTACCAGTTCCTGAAAGGGCTGAAGGAAGCTGTGGGAAGGGAGACTTGCAGAGAAGGGGCAGGCTGGGCATCGAACGGCCACAGGGTCCTCTGGTTTCCCCCCGCAGAGCAGGATGTTTGTCGGCCGTATTCACAGCGACACAGGAATTCCAAACCAGAAACCATATTGGGGCAGATCCCGGAGGGAAGGGCTGAGGATCCAGCTGCTCTGCCCCAAATATCTGTTAGGAGCATCCCTGCCGGATGAGACCACAGCAGCTGGATCGCCCTCCTGTGCAAATGGCACACATCACGGGTGTGTGTGTGGGTGTGTGTGGACTAGATGGCCCTAGGGGTTCCCTTCCAACACTACTATTCTGTACAATTCTGTAACAAAAACTGTAGTGATGTATGTTGGAGATGCAACAACGGGGCAGGAACCTTTCTACATATGTGGTGGGAGTTCAAAAAGATAGTGGGATTCTGGGAAAATATCTATAATGAACTGTAAAAGATGTTTAGATTTTAGATCGGTCTGGCGTGGAGAAGCAGGCATAATAATAATAATAATAATAATAATAATAATAATAATAATAATTTATTATTTATATCCCACCCATATGGCTGGGTTTCCCCAGCCACTCTGGGAGGCTTCCAACACAATATTAAAATACAGTAATGCATCAAACATTAAAAGATTCCCTAAACAGGGCTGCCTTCAGATGTCTTCTAAAAGTCTGGTAGTTGTTGTTTTCTTTGACATTTGGTGGGAGGGCGTTCCGCAGGGCAGGCGCCACCACCAAGATGGTCCTCAGAGCTGGACCTCAGTGTCCAGGCCGAACAATGGGGGAGGAGACGCTCCTTCAGGTCTACTGGACCGAGGCCGTTTAGGGCTTTCAAGGCCAGCACCAACAGGCATCTCAAAGATCTTCCTGACATGCAATGCCACAAACATGCAGAGGGTTTGCAGCAGACCCGGAAAGAGCCCATGGATACTTTGGTTGTGATTCCTGCATTGCAGGGGAGCTGGCCTGGCCTGGCCACCGTTCTAAGATTCCCCCAGTGTGGGCTAGAAAACAAACCCCGCAGGGGCGAGATGCAGAACTGTGCAGAAATGGAACGAGTCTCTCAGGAACGCAACTCGCAAGAGCAACAAGCCCTCCGGGCTCTGAGCTTTCCACTTTGCTCCTAGGTCCAAATTGGCGCCCCAGATTTCCTCCTGAGTACAACTCTCAGGGGCAAGTCGTGGCAAGTTTCTGGCAGCCAGGAATGGCTCCGTGGGGCCATATAATCATATCCTGGAGGGAGCACAAGGACGCAATTGTGCATTTGCATTCTGCAGGGAACAGGACAATTACAAGCCCAGCTGAGGAAGCCCTGCTGGTTACTCCTTGAAGCAGGACTCAGCAAAACAAGCTCAGCCGCCTCTCCAGAGTCAAACCGGCTCAAAGTTCCCAAAAGTCGATTAAGCAGGAACTTAAACCTCACACCATTTTATATACAGCGAGAAGAGAACCCCTTGCCTGGCTACTCCGAAACAAACCAGCCCTGGAGCCCTTGGACTGGAGCAACAGTCTTGCAGGTGCAAATGGGGAAAGATTATTATTGTGGCACAGATTATTTAGATCCGTCCTAATCTGGGTTCAGGCCTGGCTGTGCGACCGAGCAGGGCAGCGGGAGAGCAACCTGGCTCCTGTTTCTCTGTAGCTTTCAATACCACTGACGATGGTGTCCTCCTGGATCAGTTCTCCTGGACTCTACGCTTCTGGTCCTACCTATGCAGCGTTCGAAATCTGGTCTATCAGCCACTTGCAACCAAGTGAGGATCCTCGGGTGCCAGGATGATGCCTGACATCTCCACCATCTATATCTTGCCCGTTTCCCCACACTAACAGCACATCCTGCAGAACTCTGTGAAATTGTATCTGCCCAATCAGAACGAATTTCAGGAACCCAAAAGCTGTATGGGAAAATACGACTGGCCCCAAAATGGCAACTAGGCATTCTGTTTTGGCAACTGTAACCTTGGTTTAAGAAGCCATTTGATGCCTAGATTATATATCTAAGTTTGTAACACTGTGCCCATAGTACCAAGTCTAGAACGACATTGGCAGAGGGCTATCTGGCCTTCCCTGGCGACAGGGGTGCCCACTCCCATCACAAGCACAAATCCTGCAGTCAAGTTTCCGGGATTTGGGGAAAATGCAGAGATCATCACACCTGGAGTGCACTGGGTGAGGCTCACCTGGGAAAGCACATCTTCACAAGAAATCCTTCCTTGTGAACCTATTGAGTTATTTGAGAGTGTCAACAACCTAGACCAGGCTTCCTCAACCTCGGCCCTCCAGATGTTTTTGGCCTACAACTCCCATGATCCCTAGCTAGCAGGACCAGTGATCAGGGATGATGGGAATTGTAGTCTCAAACATCTGGAAGGCCGAGGTTGTGGAAGCCTGACCTACACAAAGAGGTGATCCAGCTGGCATTGAAAACTTGCACTTTCAGAAATCTTTTGTTTCACCAAAGGCTCCCAAGACAGACTACTTTGCAGGATTTTCAACAGTTTGCTGGTAACTATGTAGAAGCAACTGCAATTCTGAGAAAATTCCGAGTGATTCTCCTGGGACTGCCAGCCCCCAGGTCCTCAAGCGAAGCCGGCTGCTTCCCCCTTTTCCCAAGGCCTCACATTCCAGCTAAGTTCACCCTCGTCAAGCGTGTCGGCGGCCCCTGCAGGGCTGGCATCTCCACCAATGCCAGCATGAGCCAGCTGTGCGATCAGGTGGATAATATGATAATTCACGAGGCTCATTCCCAGATTTGCAGCTCAGCCGAAATTAACCGGACAAGAGCTTGCGGCCTGCTTGCCACCAGCTGCTCCCCAGGAGCTGGGAGAAGAGCCGTGGCAGGAAATGGGGTTCTAGTCCAAGTTGGGCACATTGTGATTTTCAAAACACACACACACAGCACTTTCCCCACCCCACGCTTTTAAGAGGCAAAGCTTTTTAAGACACGCAGCTCACACAGCCGCCCTTCATAGGTCAAGCGTGAGGAACATGTGCCCTCTAGATATCCACAACATAAGACCAGCCTGCAGGATCAGGCCCATGGCACACCTAGTCCAGCATCTGGATCTCTAAGTGGCTGAGCTATGGCAAAGTAGCAAGTGGGATTCAGACATACCAGTACTCTCCCTTTCTGCGGTTTCTAGCAAACCGAACTACAGTGGTGCCCCGCAAGACGAATGCCTCGCAAGACGGAAAACTCGCTAGACGAAAGAGTTTTCCGTTTTGGAGGTGCTTCGTAAAATGAATCTCCTATGGGCTTGCTTCGCAAGACGACAATGTCTTGCAAGTTCCTGCTGGTTTTTTTCCTCCCCCCCCCTTTTCTAAGCCGCTAAGCCGCTTATCAGCTGATCCGATCATCAGATAAGCCGCTAAAAGCCGCTAATAGCGCTAATCCGCTAATCCTTCAATGCGCTTGCTTCACAAGACAAAAAAACTGCTAGACGAAGAGAATCACAG
Organism: Podarcis bocagei; assembly: GCF_964188305.1. Classification (NCBI taxonomy): domain Eukaryota; kingdom Metazoa; phylum Chordata; class Lepidosauria; order Squamata; family Lacertidae; genus Podarcis; species Podarcis bocagei. The sequence continues at coordinate 55,035,550 of NC_138139.1, read as the reverse complement.
AACGGATTCTTTTCGTCTTGCGAGGCACCACTGTACAATGCCCATCACCCTTGACCACACAAGCTAGGGATGATGGGCTCTTGAGTCCTACAGCCTCTGGAGGCCTCTGTTCCCGCCTTCCTCGTCCAAGCCACAGTCCTGCCATCTTGTTCAAGCAAGGTCCCCAGAGCACGCACGTAGTCTGTGCCTGCTTGTCTCTGGAGGAGTTTGGGGTCATCCAGCTGACAGGCAGCCCCCCCAAAATAAGCAAACTCACTGGCACATGAGATGGAAGACGGGTGCTGGCTCAGGTGGCTTCCAGTGCGGGGCTAAGTCATGGAAGAGAAAGATGGGTGCCAATGTCACTCTAGGCTAAAAGGAACCTCCCCTGTTCAGAGCCAGCATGCTCCTGAATGCGACCCCCTTCAGGGAACATAGGAACCTGGCTACAGGATCAGGCCAATGACCTATCTAGCCAGGTGCCTATTATGGGAAACCCAGAAGGCAGGATTCTAGCAAGAGTTCTTGCTGCTTGCCTTGGGCCATGGCAGGGGTGGGTACAGGATGCTGCGTTAGTGGTCTGATCCTGCTCAGGGCTGTTCTTGTAGCCGTCCATCTGCTCAACATAGAATCGAGGTCTTGGGCAACCTGACAGACTCCAGACAAATGTAAGGCAGGAAGAAAGAGCTATACAAATACAAGATGGGGGAGACCTGGCTTACTAGTGAAAAGGATCTGGGGGTCTGGGTGGACCACAAACTGAACAGGAGTCCACAGTGTGATGCAGCAGCAAAAAAGGCGAATGCTATTCTAGGCTGCATCAAGAGAAGTCTAGTGTCCAGACCAAGCTTGGGAAAGTCAGGGCACCACTCGAATCTGCCCTGGTCAAACCACACCTGGGATACTGTGTCCACTTCTGGACACCACAATTTAAGAAGGACGTTGATGAGCTGGAAGGTTTGCAGAGGAGGATGAACAAGATGGTTACGGGTCTGGAAACCGTGCCTGATGAGGAATGGTTGAAGGAGCTGGATACGTTGTGTTTGTGTAGCCTGGAGAAAAGAAGATGGAGGATGATAAGAGAGCCATCTTCAAAGATCTTAAGGGCTGTCACAGATGGAATCAAATTGTTTTCTCCTGCTCTGGAGGGTAGGACTCGAACCAATAGCTTCCAATGACAAAATAGGAGATTTTGGCTCAATATCACAAAGAACTTTCTGACAATAGAGCAGACTCCCTTTGGGAGGTTGTGGGCTCCCCTTCCTTGGAGGTTTTTAAGCAGAGGTTAGATGGCCATCTGTCATGGATGCTTGAGCTGAGATTCTTGGAGGTCCCTTCTAACTCTGCAATTCTGATTCTAAGACTCGCCTCCCACATTTTGCAAAGGGGCCGAGGTGTATTCCTGGATGGGCTCCCCTGTAGCTAAAGGGGAAAGGGCTGGGCGGTTGCAGAGTCACGCTCAGGTGCGCCGGGTGGAAACCGGCTGGTGCGGAAAGAGGGAGAAGCGTGCAACACCCTCTGCGTCATGGGGACCTGAGGAGCAGAGGAAGGCTGGATAGAAGGGGGGATAGGAAAGGAGCCGCTTTGGGGAGAGCCCTGCTCCACACAGGAAGCGCTGGGGAGGGAAGGGCGGGGGCAGAGGAAGGTGAACATCTGGCAAACGGACTCAGACAGGAACGGCAGCCAAGGCTTTCCGCCTCAGGGGCTCACACAGGAGAAGGTGCCTTGCTGCATCAACCCCCAACAGCCAGCCAGGAAGGAGAGCCAAACTTCCAGTTAACACTTTCCTCTCAACCAGAAACTGCAAGCAGCGCCCACAAACCCAGAGATCTGGAATCGTGGCGCAAGTTTTAATCTGTTTCTAGTCTCTTGCCGCTTCTTTTTTAAAAAATGTTTTAAATAGTTGCTCTGAACTATATTTACTGATAATTTTATTGTTTCATTCTCTTTGCGAATCACTCTGAGATTGCTGGGGTTGTTGTTTGTTTACAATCGAGTGGTGTACAGTGGTACCTCGGGTTACAGACGCTTCAGTTTACAGACTCCGCTAACCCAGAAATATTACCTTGGGTTAAGAACTTTGCTTCAGGATGAGAACAGAAATCGTGCTCCGGCAGCGTAGCAGCAGTAGGAGGCCCCATTAGCTAAAGTGATGCTTCAGGTTAAGAACAGTTTCAGGTTAAGAACGGACCTCCAGAACGAATTAAGTAAGTAACCAGAGGTACCACTGTATATGTTTTACAAAATAAATATATGGAAAGCACGATGTCACTTAAAGGATCTGAGTGATTTCCCTTGAAGCTTGAATCTGTTTTGGTCTGGATTATTTTATTTGATGTGTTGTGCCAGTAGGGTGCCTAGATGATCACAACCTGGGTTGAAGGTGCCATTTGGTGATTATCTTATATATCTGAGTTTCTGACGCTGCTCAGGAGGAGCTTCAAAGTTTTCAGAAGTACCTGTGCTATTTCTTTCTTTAAAAATCCCAGGGAGAAGAAGAAGAACTCCCCAAACAGCCCATGGAGAACAGAGGGTCCTCAATGGCCACAAAAATCTCCCCCAGACTCTTCTCAGGGATAATTCTGAATGGAAGCTCTCCATCCTGCAACCCTGTTGCAGAACCCACTTCGTCTTCCCTTGTTGCTGAAAGCTAGGAGGCGGTTCTGGGCCCCAAAGAGAGCCACTTTAGAGGGCACCCACCCCACACGCCCTCCTGCTGAGTCAGCCCTTGACACCAGCACCGTTCCCAGAGCCACCAGCCTTGAATGGCAGCCAGCTGCTGCCACAAGCTCATCCCAGCATGCTGAACAGCCTCCCCACTTCCTGTGGGGAGGAGCAGCCCACCCCAGAGCCGCTTCCCCACCCGCCCAGAACCTGTTTCTGTTTTCTCCCCAAAGTCCATCCTTCTTCTATCCTAAGTGGCGTCCCATTAAAGGGGAGGGGGCTTGGCCGTAATGAGGGGCAGATGCTCCAAGGACCTTCGCCATCTGCCAGGCTCCGCTACTAATTAGGAGAGGTGATGGGCAAGTATCTCATCCCCTTTTCTGCTCCAGACAAAGGCCACCCACCAACAGCGTCCTTTGGAACCGCTCTGGGGAACCGAGGGTGAAGAAATTGCATGCATGCTCCGGCAATGTTTGGGTGTGCGCATCGGAGACACAATTGCATGTGTGTCCTGGCGCCCATGTGTGTGTGTGTGTGTCTTGTGTTCTTCCTGGCCAGTCCCTCCAAATGGCCCACCGCTGCCTCCACAATCCTGGATCATATTAGAGCTTTGATCTGTTGGAAAGGCATGGTATACACACACACACACACACACACACACACACACACACACACACACTTCCGAAGTTCTTTTTGCAATGCTTGATATTTCGGAAAGGCGATGAAGAACCTCAGGGTAATCCAATGCAGCTGAAAGCAGGATCCTACCGCAAATCCATGTCATTCCTATTACGGTGCACCACCAACAATTGAATAAAGGGTCCATACATTACATGACATGGAATTAATTTGCAGGGTGGGGGGTGGCAAGGAAAGTGAAGCCCTGCCTGCGCAAGCAGCCATCCAACTGCACATGAATGGAAAATCTGTAAGGAAACCAGAGGGTCCTTGATCATTCCCAAGTTCATGTTCCAATGTGCATCCCCTTCCCCAGGCAGGCACACACACAGAGATGCAGACTAAAGAAAGCCCAACAATATGGCAACAGACCGGCCTTTCTGGATTAAGATCAGGAGCCCATCATCTCACTCCCAGCAGCAGCTAATCAGAGGCTTAAGGCTCTCCCAAACCCCTTTGTCCCAACTGTGTGAAGACAAAGAGAACACCGTTGTTTTAGTACAAAAATGGAAAAAAGGGGGGGAGAAGAGATAATAGAGGCCAGTGCACTGCTGAACTGCAGCCCTTGCTTTACGGCTATTGAAAACTTCCAGCTTCGAAACGCAATTGCATCCTGAAAACTACCTATCTGCAATAGCAAAATGCAGGGATCGCAAGACTGCCCCTCTGCACACGTTTCTTCTGCGAACTTTCCATCACCTGCCAGGACATCTGATCTACCTCAAGAGGATGCAAAGATCCATCCTTTTTTCACCAGCTGAACGGAATTCCCTCTCACCTGGGGTACTTTCCTGCCACAAAGAATCCCAAGGCGTGCTTATTTCCCAGCTCCCAGTCCAAGGAACCACAACCACTACAATTAGGGACACGTTGTGCAACCCAAATGGGTATGATACGTCTACACTAGCCAGAGAGCTGGAATGAGGTGGCCGTGCATAATTCGGTTTTGGCATGGGCACACCCACTCTGGCCTTTTGGCGAAAAGAGGTCCTGTTGTCACCACTGATCACAGAGTTCATCTCACATTGAGAAGAGGGACCAGCAGGCACAGAATGGAAGAACATTCACCTCTTATGCATGCAGAACGAAATCCCGATTTTCCAGTATTCAGAGTGTAACCATTTGAATATTAGTCATTCCATCACCAATGAACTGGGCACTGCTTCCCAGAGGCACAAAAGGCTTTTCATGGATTAAAGCAGGGGGTCTCAAAGTGGGCAGGATCACACCCCAGGGGGATTACACAGGGGGTGATAAGAGGCAACAGGGAGGTAGGAGGGTGTGAGATGATGCATTGATCGCTTATTTAAAATTGACCAAACTGAAACCTAGAGCAAAACACCTCTAGCCTCATATTTAAATTTTTTACTGTTGTTCTCGCTTTCAAGGCCATTTCCTTTGGGATCTCGTTTGTTCATATTTACAACGCTGAGTTGTCACAAGATAGCGATTTTTAAAACTACTTTTTTCCTGTTTCGATACAGCAGTATACAAATATTGGCAATAGCTGGCGTCATGGATCGAGTTCCTTCAATTTCATTAAACTAAATACAGTACTTTCAATTAGATTTTGAACAAGTGTGCAATTAACTGTCACTGCCTTGAATTTTATTGTGCTATCACCTTCCTGCAAACCATGATATTGAATAATGCTTTTTTTACAGAGCTGGGGGCACTGGGGATAAATTCATGGATCGAAGGGGGCAATGCTCCCCCCCCCAAGTTCAGGAACAGCTGGATTAGAGTGAACCACAATGCACAACCCTACTAGCGACAAGAGAGGTGAGCATGGAAGTTTTGGGCAGGAGAGTTTTCAGGTTTGCCTTCAATCAAAGTGTGGAGCAAAATTATCCCCGCCCCCCGCTTGTGGGAGGGGAGGATTGAAACCCAGTCAGAAGAACAAATGGGTCCCAGCTGCAAGCTCAGAGCACAAGCCGCCACTGTTGATTCAGTGCTGGGTAAGATGAGCTGGAGGGAAACAAACTCTCTGGCTTCTGAGAGAGAGAGAGAGAGAGAGAGAGAGAGAGAGAGAGAGAGAGAGGGAGCAGAGATTGCGTTGCAAGGAATTGCTAACTGCTATTTACTGGCCATGGCGGAGCTGGGGGTTATTGCTTTTCTCTTGGCGTTTCTTCTGCCTACCTTTGGGAGGAAAGGGGAGGGGGGAGGACAAAGGAATCAATCCTCAAATCACAACAGGAAAAGGGGGGAAGAGAGGGTGTGTGTGAAGGCATCTGTCAGGACAGGCGACCCTCCTTCTTCCCATCACAGGGCTTTCAAACTGAGGGGCAGCGTTGCCAGGCAAATGGCTTAAAGAAGGCAACTCCTTTTTAAGGTCGGGACGCTTGCTCCAGAGAGCAAAGGTTCACCCAAGTTTAGAAGCGAGTTTTGGGGTGGGGTGGGGGAGGAAAGGCCACACATTATGGGCCTCAGGTATTTACAACATTGCAACAGGGAGAGGGGCAAGGGCTTGTCTTATCTGCTAGTAGATCAGGACAAACAGCTAGACCTCCTTGTGCCTCCTCCTCTTGCGTAGAGCAGGGGTCAGCAAACTTTTTCAGCAGGGGGCCAGTCCACTGTCCCTCAGACCTTGTGAGGGGCCGGACTATTTTTTTTTGGGGGGGGGGTGAACGAATTCCTATGCCCCACAACTAACCCAGAGATGCATTTTAAATAAAAGTACACATTCTACTCATGTGAAAACACGCTGATTCCCGGACTGTCCATGGGCCAGATTGAGAAGACGATTGGGCCGGATCCGGCCCCCGGGCCTTAGTTTGCCTACCCGTGGCATAGAAGGTTTATTTTAATAAAGGAGGTGGGGGACATGATGGCATGGGGAGGGGGTCAGGGAAATTCAACCAACTGCAGCCATCACAGTCCAAGTCAGATTCTCACACCCACATACGCAGCCTGGTTCACAAGGGACAGAAGTCTCTCATTCATGCCTATTGGGGTCCGCGAGACAGCGGCCAAATATTTGACATTCCCACCCCAAATCTTCTTCCCATCAGGGATGTTTTGGTTGTGGCTCCTGAATTGGACTAGCTGACTCTTGGTATCCCCTCCAACTCCACAGTCCTATGGTCCATTATTCTCCCATCAGCCTCACACACTGCTCAGCTGGAAAACAACCCCCTCCCGTGTGATGAGAGGCCGCTGCCATCATAGGCTGGCACTGATAGCTTCCTAGCCATTAAGTTAATTAACTCCCAGCAAGCTGATTAGGGAGAAGCCAAACAGCACAAGCCCCTCCCCTACACCAGTGGTCCAGGAAGAGGTGGAGGGGGCAGCCCCCCCGCCATTCTAAGCCATTGCCCACGCTGGCAGGGGCTGATGGGAGTTGTAGTCCAACAGACCTGCAGGGGCGTCGCAGCTTCTGTATTGCTGTACTGCACGGACCTACTGGAATCGTTCCCCGTTTGCTCCCAAAAGCAAACACCCCCCCACCCCCACCCCCGCAGCCTTCTGAAGCAGCTAATCACCCAACAAAGCTGAATGTTGGAGGATTCAGGGCAGATAAAAATAATGGACTTCTTCACAAAGGGCAGAGTGAAACTGCAGAACTCCCTCCCACAAGAGTAAGAATAATAATTTATTATATATATCTCACCCATCTGGCTGGGTTTCTCCAGCCACTCTGGGTGGCTCCCAACAGAATTACAGTAAAAGCACAATAGAACATCAAACATTAAAAACTTCCCTAAATAGGGCTGCCTTCAGATGTCTTCTAAAAGTCAGATAGTTCTTTATTTCCTTTACATCTGGTGGGAGGACATTCCACAGGGCAGGAGCCACCACTGAGAAGGCCCTCTGCCTGGTTCCCTGTAACCTCACTTCTCGCAGGGAGGGAACCACCAGAAGGCCCTCGGAGCTGGACCTCAGTGTCCGGGCTGGACGATGGGGGTGGAGACGCTCCTTCAGGTCTAGTGGACTGCGGCTGTTTAGGGCTTTCAAGGTCAGCACCAACACTTTGAATTGTTCTCGGAAACGTACTGGGAGCCAACGTAGGTCTTTCAGGACCAGTGTTATGTGGTCCCGGAGGCCACTCCCAGTCACCAGTCTAGCTGCTGCATTCTGGAGGCAGCGATGGTGACCAACTTGGATGGCTTTAAAAGGGGATGAGACAAATTCAAGGAGGAGAAGCTACCAGCCATGATGGTTGTGCTCTGAAGCCCAGCTGAGTCCTCCTTGAGGGTTTCCCATTGGGGCACCTGGTGGACCACTGTGAGAACAGGGCACTGAACTAGGTGGGCCACTGACCTGATCCAGCAGCAGGCTCTTCTGATGTTCACATGCCAAAGTACAACTCAATTCTCACCCCCTTTGGAACACATCTCCCAAACCGGTATGCCCTCCGTGCCACAGCGGTGAGAGCCAACAAGGTGCCCCTCAACATCTCCCATCAGCCCTGGGCAGCTGAGATAATGGCCAGCAAAGTAGGAATTGGGAGCCCAACACATTGGCTGCCACAGACAGGGAGGAGGAAAATTCCAGAGCTCCACCAAGGCTTAGATCAAGTACCTTCTTCAGACCCAAAACCCACTTTTAACCCAAACATGCATTTTGGAGACACGTTTCTTCATCTTTTGCCACACCCTTGCACGGCAGTGCTCCTGTTGTGACCCATCTTGGCTCAGGCCACACTCCCAAAGTCTTGAACCCCCAGCTGAAGACCAGTGGTTCAGATTATGCCTTGGAATCACATGAGATAGATGGAGAAACAGGGATGGTTTCCTTCATCACAGGCCAAACATGATGTCTGAGGTCTGTGCTATCTCTTCTAGATAGCTGGTATGCTGCTTTATCTGCCTTGGGAAAGATGACGTGCCCAGGTCTGTTTTTAAGAGATGATTTTGAAACCCCTAGTTTCAAGCCAAATTTCCCTAAAATTCACAATACAATTTTGTATTCAACATTGCTTCATCTATGCATCTCTCTCTCTCTCTACACACACACACACAGTGAGAGGGAGGGAGAGCAGTAGTGTAGTGTAGTGGTTAGTGCTCGACTGGGACCCAGGAGACCAAGGGTCCCAATCTCCTACTCTGCCATGAAGGTCACTGGAGGACCTTGGAAGCCAGAGTAGTTCCAGGAGTTCAAAGCGAGTGTAGTTCCAGTGTAGTTTGAGGAGTTTAGTGATCTGACATGGTCATCTCCTTCCTGCCTCTGTTTACTGCCCCTCTCTATCTCTTGTTAAAGTTCTTTGATGGCTGAGAGCAGCCTTTAATGTATAATCTGGTGGAAGGAAGAAGCAGATAGTGATGGGTACCTTCCGACCTTCTTTGATGTTAGACATTGTTTGGAGGAACGTGCGGTATTGGAAGAGGGGGCTAGCTAATTAATAATCTGCACTAGCTAGTCGGGCAAGGCATGTAGGCTAACAAGTTAGTATCTATAAATCCAGTGGTTTTGGGGCATAGTTCTGAGAAACAAGTGCATGGGCTGATCGAAGGGCCGTGCAAGCGAAGGCTACCTAGGGGTCACTTGGCCACTTCTTGAGGGCTTCCCAGTGGCAGATCGAAGTGCTTGCTTGGTAATGTATATAATGCTTGCTGTTTAGAAAACAACATCTGTAACTTTCTCACTCACTTGTGTTTGTATTGCTTCTGAATCTCATGAAAAGAACCGCCTTGCATTTGGCAAGACAGCCAGCCAGACACGCTTAGCCCAGCCTACTTCACAGGGTTGTTTGTGAGGACAAATGGGGAGGACGAGAACTATGTACACCACCGCGAGCTCCTTGGGAGAAAAAGGGGGAGATAAGTGCAATAAACAGAGAGAGACCAATGCTTTCACAAGGGACGCAGGTGGCTCTGTGGGTTAAACCACAGAGCCTAGGACTTGCCGATCAGAAGGTTGGTGGTTCAAATCCCTGCAACGGGGTGAGCTCCCGTTGCTCGGTCCCAGCTCCGGCCAACCTAGCAGTTCAAAAGCACGTCAAAGTGCAAGTAGATAAATAGGTACCGCTCTGGTGGGAAGGTAAATGCCATTTCTGTGCGCTGCTCTGGTTTGCCAGAAGCGTCTTAGTCATGCTGGCGACATGACCCGGAAGCTGTACGCTGGCTCCCTCGGCCAGTAAAGCGAGATGAGCGCTGCAACCCCAGAATCGGCCATGACTAGACCTAATGGTCAGGGGTCCCTTTCCCTTTAATGCTTTCACACCTTGCATCCAAAGCTAACCATTGCCAGTGCCTGCCTAACTGGGAGATGGCTACCTTATTAAGAGGACTGGTAGCCCAGACTTGGTACAACTTAAAGGGCCTGGCTCCCTGGGAGAGAACCAATGGCCCATTTAGTCCAGCATCCAATTCTCACAGTGACTGCAAAAGTCCTCTCCCCTCCTTAGGTTTCCAGACACTTGAATGCAAAAGCATGGCTGCCTCCAACTGGGGGTGTACAGCACAGTCATTATGGTTAGCAGCTGTTGACAGCCCTCCTCCTCCTCCAACGGAATGGGGGGTGGAAGAATGCTGCCCCCCTTGTTCATCTGCAAAGAGGTTTGTCAAGCCGCTCACAAGAAGGCAGAGCTGAGAACAGCCACATTTCTCCACCCAGTCAAACCCACCAACCTCTCCCTCTCTCTCTCCCCATCCTCCATCACATCTGGTTTTCCAAAGTGACAAAGGACTGAAACAGGAGCCTCGTCTCCCCACCGAGCCCCCTCTGCAACTAAGCTCCGAAATCGCCTCTCTTCCCACCATCACAATCCAGCCCTTGTTCTCCCAACCTCCCTCCTCCCGTCAGACAAATATTTAACATCTGCCAGAATCTGAGAGCCCAACAGCTCTTGTCAAGAAGGTGGAGGGCAAATGGGTGGCGTCGAGGCAGCCGCCCGCCATGGCCTCTGGTTGGCAAAAGCCCTGCAGGGAAAAACATAACCGGAGGGAAACTGCAGCAGCAATTTTTTTATTAAAAAAATAAAACCACACCCCAATTCTGCCAATAGCTTTGCTAGCCCAGAAAGCTTGTAAGCCAGACCACTGCTTAAAAAATGACATTCACCTGTGCGCTTGTCCACAAAGGCCATCCCTATTGCACAATGCAGCTTAAATCTGCGCCACTGAAGCATCATAGCAAACAAAGATGGCTGCCAAGGGCCCCTTTTTCTAAAGGCTTGTGGCCCTCCAGATGTTCCTCACATGGAACCCCATGCGTGGAACAGAATCAAAGCTACTCTTGCAGAAAGTAGCTAGTGATGCTTGGAAATTTTATGAAACCTTTTCAAACAATATTTTGGTCCGCCATTTTGTTTCAAAATGGCACCCAAAGGCATCCAAATGTTCAATAAAACCCGCTCTCCGATCTTGGGAACTGCCACACAAAATTGGGTGGCATTACCTTCAAAAGCATCCTGTGCAGTTTGGAAGGGTTCGGTCTGCCATCTTGTTTCAAAATGGCAACCCATGGTGTCCAAAAATGCACACCGGCACCTGCTCTTCCAGCCAAAGGCATCCAAATACAGACAAAAAACTGGCGCCTCCATCTTGAGAACCTTCGTGCTAAATTTGGCGGTGGCATCTCAAGAAGTGCCCAGATGCATAGAGAACAGAGAGGCAAACCCTTCTCCAAAACAGAGGGCGGCAACCTAAGGACCATGGGGAGGGTCACTTAACCAGCCCATGAGCCACCCCCAAACCAAGCCACCTGCTTGGTGAGTCCCCGCGCACTGCGCTAAACCAGCACAGCACAGCACAGGGACTCTCTTCCGTGGCTCCAACAATCACTTCTGCGCATGCCCAGATGCCGGAAATCACTTCTGTGCATGCCCAGACACAAAAATCGCTTCTGCGCAGGCACAATTTCTGGCATCGGGGCATGTGCAGACATGATTTCTGGTGTCGCACTGCGCCGGCCCGGCCCACGGAGTATCTCCGCGGGAGTGATCTGGCCCATGCCCAGTAAGCCTTGCTGACCCCTGCTCCAAAATATATAGTAGACAAGAAACATCTCAAACCACACTGCCAGTTTAAATCACAGCCACTAGAAACCCCCAGTAATACCTAGAGTGAGTTACACACCACAAACAAAGGAATGCTCCAAGACCAATACATACAGCTCAGTCTTGGCACTGAAATTCTAAGTGCCAACACCACACATGCTTCCAAGGAGAGGGCGTTCTGCAGGCAGGATACCACCACTAGGAGGGCCCTTTGCCCTCCCCAGGCTGCTTATTGGCTACCAGTCCCATCGCTATACAGAGCCCTAAACAGCTGAGGGCTTCCCATCACAGCGCCTCTTGCTGCCCTATCCTGCCTGTGACCTAGAAAAGGGCCATCGCACAAAAGCAGAGCAACTGCTTGGCCTGCAGAATGTTCTGCGTTCAGTCTCCAGGTAAAACCCCTGTCTGGAACCCTGGACTCAGGGCTGGCAAGGCTGATCTCATAGAATCACAAAACTGCAGAGTCGGAAGGGGTACCCAGGGTCATCTATTCCAACCCCAGCGCAAGGCAGCTTTCTCTGAGATTTTGAGTATGCCAGGAGGGCCCTCTGGGCTGTACCAAACAAAGCCTGGGCTGTACCAGGACTCTTAATAAGGTAAGTCTTCCTGGTGGATAGAGCGGTGTTGAATACAAAACTGGACTGTGAATTTGAGAGGAAGTGATTTAGCTCAGTAGCAAAGCAACCGCCTTGCATGCAGAATGTCGCAGGTTCAATCCTGCTGGCATCTCCAGGGAGGGAGCGACTCCCTGCCTGAAATTCTGGAGAGCTGCTGCTGCCAGTCAGTGCAGACACAACTCAGCTAGGTGAATGCAATGGCCCGACTCAGTCTAAAGCAGCTTCCTGTGGTCCTAGGTGCTTTCAATATTTCTGTGGTTGTTTTTGCGTGGCTTTACATTTTGCGACTCACCCGGTGACCCCTGCGTGACAAAGGACACACAGTGTGCATTTTACAATCCTTGGCTCACCCACTGACTGGTCTCATCTCCTGGCACAGGCAGGACAGGACACAGAGAGACCTGCCTACAGATATTTGGCTCCTGCTTTTAAGGCTTTCTGGCCCTATGCCAACACTTGGCATTTGGCCTGGCACTGAACAGGCAGCAAACAGGCAACCAATGGACCTCCTTTAGCCTCTCTGTGTTAAACACACAATTCTATCCAGCTTTGAAACAGTTAATGATCCGGCAGCTGTAATTTGCACTAATTGCAGCTTCTGGGTAATTTTCAAGGGCAGCTCCATTGGCAGTTACCAGAGCCTGAATCACCAGGCTATCCTTGCCAAAAGGACTCCACTCCCAATAGCCCCAGTCCACGTGGCCAGTGGTCAAGAGGGGCCAGGATTACTGTTGAATCTTCCATGCCCTGGCAAGTGAGGAGATAAGGAGGCTTTCAAGTTTGTTTGTGGCAGTTTAGCGTGGAGGAAGCCGGAAAAATAAATCAGGCAAAGGCTGGATACTGCTTGCTTTTTCTTTGATAGGGTTCCTACTTCACCCTAACACTTTAAAAACTAATGCTTATTTGCAAGACGGTTTGCATATCTAACTGAAAGCTTGTTGTTGTTTAGTTGTGTCCGACTCTTTGTGACCCCCTGGACCAGAGCACGCCAGGCACTCCTGTCTGGAAAGTTAACAGTTGCATTTCATCTGCTAAAGCGCCTGTCGTCTTACAGCTTGAAGCTGAAGTCAGACGCAAAGACCTCGAGTTCAATGGAGCAGACATCCAGAAAGCTGCTCACAGGATAGCAGTCATGGGGATCCTAATAAGTTGAGAACTATGCTTGGCCTGCTGCTCTTTGCTGTGTGCCTGCATGGGAGAGCCAGGAGAGTGCAGCAGTTAAGAGCCTCAGGCTAGGACCTGGGAGACCAGAGTTCGAATCCCCATCAACTGGCCACGAAGCTCACTCGGGAGCCGGTCTCTGTCCCTCCCAGCCCAACCTACCTTCCAGGGTTGTTGTGAGGGGTTAAATGAGATGGGGAAGAACCATGTGCGCCAACTTGCAGAAAAAGGTGGGATACTGATGCAATCAAATAAATATACAGGCACTTGAAGCCTTACTGCCACCCGAACAGGGGAAAGGGACGTAATGAAGGGAGCCCAAGTCACATTCTATCTAACTTTCGCTTAAGAAGATCCTGGCATTTCCGAAAATAGGAGAAGCAACTGGAAGAGAGTGTACAGCAAAGGGACAGGGCGCCAGAGTTCACCCCATTATGGGAGGGCGGACACCCCTCCTTTGGGATTCTCAGGAGCAGCTCAGAAGCCCCACAGAACTCAGCGCCGTGCACCTTGTCAAGCATTTAGAGCAGCGGTTCTCAACCTGTGGGTCCCCAGATGTTGTTGGACTACAACTCCCATCATCCCTGAGCTCTGGCCTTGCTAGCTAGAGGTGATGGGAGTTGCAGTTCAACAACATTTGGGGACCCACAGGTTGAGAAAGGCTGATTTAGAGCATGTCTTGCGCACTGCCTTGGTGGCCCTTACAGGAACCCTGCAAAGTAGGCCGGTGTTACCTCCAGATTGCAGGGTGGGGTTTGAGATTGAAGAAGTGGTTTGCCGGCAGTCGCCTCCTGAACCCGAGGCCGGTGCTTGATCTGAGAGATCCCCGCTGCAGCCTGATCTGGAAAGGGGCTCTGACCACACATCTCTCTTCACGGCCACTCAACAAACTGGGATAATCCGATAGCTTGCTAGCACTGATGCATCAAGGCAAACATCTGTCAGGCACAGCATCGTGCATTCTTCTCTTCTCCCCTTACTCTGAGTAGTTTTGTACAAGGCACTCCCCTTTTTATCCTCCCAGGAGCCCTGGGAGGTAGGCTGAAAGACAGGGGTGCTTTGTGGCTAAGCGAGGATTTGAACCTGCAAGAATTGATGCTTTTGAATTCTGGTGCTGGAGGAGACTCTTGAGAGTCCCATGGATTGCCAGAAGATCCAACCTCTCCATTCTGAAGGAAATCAGCCCTGAGTGCTCACTGGAAGGACAGATCCTGAAGCTGAGGCTCCAAGACTTTGGCCACCTCAGGAGAAGACTCCCTGGAAAAGACCCTGATGCTGGGAAAGATGGAGGGCGCAAGGAGAAGGGGACGACAGAGGAGGAGATGGTGGGACAGTGTTCTCGAAGCTGCGAACATGAGTTTGACCAAACTGCGGGACGCAGCGGAAGACAGAAGTGCCTGGCGTGCTCTGGTCCAGGGGGTCATGAAGAGGCGGACGCAACTAAACGACTAAACAACAACTCCCCAGTCCTAGTCTTAACCGCCGCACCCCCCTGGCCTAGCCAAGGTTATCTGTAATTTTTAAGAACTCTCAAAATGCTTTCTTTTTCGTTAAAACGGTACCCAGGGCTGTTCCCAAGCAGCAGGCAGCCACCATCAATCTTGCATGTGCCTGCACACATACTTTCTGCAGCCAGCCAGGCTGTGTCCCCATAAATCCTCAGGGGCTCTGTTCTCCCCCCCCCCCTTGTGCAAGGACTCTGAGGCGGTCACCCGGCTGCAGGCATGCAAGCCCAGAGACACGGGGGGGGGGCAGAGGACAGGCTTGGCATGCAGCTGACTCAGCCGAAGGGCCGGCCAGCAGGCGCAAAGCTCCCTTTGTGCTACTTCAATGTAGGTCAGCTAAGAAGTCGGCCACTCAGCTCAGATTTTCAGCTAAAACCCATTCACGGAACTGTGTCAGTTTCAGGCTCCAGCAAAGCCCAGCTAGGCAAAAGGATTCACAGCACAAAACTCTGAAGCACATTCAATGTGTGTGGCTTTGCCCCCAATGAATCCTGGGAACTGTAGTTGCAGCCGCATGGAGCTACCCTTTCCAACTACAACTCCCAGGATTCTTTGGAGCAAAGTTGTGCGCTTTAAGCGGGCATTGACTACGGCTTGCATATACACTGCGTTCTGCACTACACTCTGCCTGCCCCTCTGCACCCCCCCAAAATCAGCTATGGATCCATGCCACAATTCTTCATGCTGCTGTTTGGGCTACAGAATTCAGCTTCCTTTGCCCTTTTAAAAATCAAGTCCCTAGGCCTCATGATTCACACATGTTGCAGAATTCAGATTGCCCAAGCACACAATTTTAAGGGTTTGCTTCACTTTTCAGTCCAGTTCAGCAGTGGCCAAAGTAAAAACCAAACAAAATGGAACTGCTAAGACCCTCTCATGGCTCCTTCCGCCACAAAGACAGGCTGTTTAATGAGATTCTGTAATTTTTTTAAGGGGGTGGGGAGGAGTGAATTGCTTCCAGAACTTAATCACTGGCTTTCTAAAAAAGAAAGAAAAGGGAGGCGGGGTGCGAGCTCTGATGGAAGGTTTTCTTGGTGGAATTAGCCGCCTTTGATCTCCTGTTGAGTCAGCTTTTTAAAGGGAAAATGAGCCAGAGATTTCTAGGTTTAGGAAAACCCAGACAGCAGCGATGCAATTAGTCAAAAGGAAAAAGAAAAAGATCTGTCTTGCCCCAAGGCAGACCATCAATAGCCACAACTGCCTACCCCAAATTTAGAACTAAGCAGGAGGCAGAGTTTGCTCTCTTCTTCAGAGAAGCCTTGGGGCTTTTTTGGGGGGGGGGGAATTTTGACCTTATGGTGCCTTTGTGCCCATCCCAGAACAGAAATCAGATACAGCATGAATTTGAAGGGAGGGGCTATCAGAGGTCAGTGAAAGACCCACCCTCCTCCATTTCGCTCCTTGTGAAAAATAGATGCTACAAACCCAGCAGGCAGCGGGGGGGGGGGGGCTGGGGGGAGGAAACACACTTTGAGGGGGAAATAAAAAACTAGGATACAGCTGCACAAATCGGAGTGCTGGAAAGGAGCAGAGAGAAGGAGAGAAAGAACACATTTGGAAAAGGAGATCAGAGGTACTAGTGGCTTGCGTTGCAATCAAACTCAATCCCACCCCCACCCTGCAAAAAAAAAAAAAATCACCTCTGTCCCATGAGGCCGTCTGCTGAGGTTTTCTCCACCCAAAAAGTCATGCCCAGAAGAGGGTGCCCATGCTTTGTGCACAATGCACCCCAGAACCAACCTAGCACCACTAACACAAAGTCCCCTCTATTTAGGGATGATTTGGGGAATTTGATCCGGCAGTGCTATGCGGGTGGGAGGAGCATCGCCCCCCCCCATTTAGGCAATTGAGCAGCAGGTGGAACAGGACAGCTGAGGAAGAGGCAGAAGGCAGGCCTGGCGTGGGGGGTGGGGAGAGAGAGGGGGGAGGAGTGGTAAAAGCATGGGGGGAGGGGGCAGCATGCAGGGAGGAGAGGCAGGAACAGTGATGCTACTGGCTGAGGACCACGTGCCTGGGGAGGATGTGGGTGGGGCGGGGGCCTGTGACCAGGTGCGCATGTGCACAGACTTGCTTGCTCACTCCAGCTGCTCACAGTCCAGATGATGCTCTGCTTCCCTGCATTGCACAAGATTAAGACGGCCAGTTGGGGGGGGGGGACACACAGTCGGACAAGGATCTGGGTGAGACCAGGGTACCAATCCCCCCATTCATGTGTGTGTGTGACCTTGGGGATCTGCCACTGATTCTCAGCCTAACCTACCTCACAGGGTCACTGTGGGCATTCAACAAAAAGCAGGGAAGAACTATGTGCACCAACCACCTTGAGCTACCTGAAGGAGCATCTCCACCCCCATTGTTCAGCCCAGACACTGAGGTCCAGCGCTGAGGGCCTTCTGGCGGTTCCCTCATTGCAAGAAGTGAGGTTACAGGGAACCAGGCAGAGGGCCTTCTCGGTGGTGGCGCCCGCCCTGTGGAACGCCCTCCCTTCAGATGTGAAGGAAATAAGCAGCTCTCTTCTCTTTAAAAGACATCTGAAGGCAGCCCTGTTTAGGGAAGGTTTTAATATTGAATGCTGTATTTTTAATACTCGATTGGGAGCTGCCCAGAGTGGCTGGGGAAACTCAGCCAGTTGGGTGGGGTATAACTAATAAACTATTACTATTACAAACACAGTAAATAACTAAGAATATTAACTGGATTATTAGGTTTTTCATGCTGTCGTCAACTTGAAAGGACCCCCCACCCCCATTGTGCACAGAGATGCTTCCACGCCAACTGGTATACCTGCTTTTTGGGGTTCTGATTCTGCAAATACTACCCCCCACCTTAAATTGTTGAGACACAGAAGTGGGGGAGAGAAAGCTTAGATTTCTAGAAGGGGGGGGGGCGAGAAAGGGAAGAGAGGGGGCTGCTGCAGGGCTACCTGAATAATGAGAGCCCTGTGCTTGCCCTCCCCTCCTAGTTGCTAGCCCAGGGGGGACCCAGTAGCAGCCAATCTCCATTGGGAAAGGGGGGGGGGTCTTCAAGACCGGTCCATCTGGAGGAGGACCCTAACCAGCAAAGGCCTTTTATTTTCCCAACCTATGATCTTCCAGGGCTACAGACTGGCCACCAGGGCTCTGCTCTGGAAGCCACGGGGAGGAGAGGGGGGCACCCGGCTTGGGGCCTTGTTGGGCTTCCCAGTTCAGGCACCTGGCCGGCCAGTGAGAGAGCAGGGAGCTGAGCTGAATGAGTCCCCTTTGACCTGATTCAGCAATGACTCTTCAGGGGTTCTCATAGAACCTCCAAGTCCAGGAACAGTCTATCTAGATTTCTATACTCTGAGGGGTGTTTTGGCCACTGTGATGGGGGACTGGGTGGGCCTGATCCACCAGGCTCTTCCTCAGAAGACGGGTTGGCGAAGGAGACAAAGCAATTCTGTATCTTGGGGCGGGGGGGGGGGGTGCCCATCTTGCAAAGCCAGGATCTCCGCCACTCACTGTTTCCTTCCGCTCCCCGTTTCCCATTCACAAAGGGCTTGGTTTGGATCAAAGACATTTCCGAAGGGCAGGAAGGAGGTTCCCTCCCACTTCGTGGAGTGCCACGTTTTGGGGGAAAGGATTTCCCGCCCATCCCGTCGCACAGGGGGGAAATCCTGCAACAAGTTCCCCTTTGCTGCTCCCCCCTCCGCCTGGGGAACAAAGTTCCATTTCCCATGCCGCTCCCCAAGGGCCGCTCCGCCCATTCGCTCACCATTCGAGGGCCTAATCCTGCAATTTCCATGTCTGAATTGCCCCCCTCCAGCAAACAAAAAAAGGGGGGATCTCCTTAGAAACAACTTCTTGTAAAGAGAGGCGCTCCGGCCGCGAGGCATTGAAAGTACCGACATCGGGAGAGCGCAAAGTTATGCAGGCGTGGAGTTACGCACGTGTGAATCAGCATAAACAGAGTGGGGAAAGGGAGACAATGACGCCTAAGGGAACACGTCGTTTCCCACTTGCAGCCGCGAACGAAAGAGCGAACTTGGAGCCTGCCCCCTCCCGGCACGTGTGAATCAGCATCTACGCGGGGGAAACAAAGGAGGAGAGCCCAAGCCGCCCAGGACAACGTGGTCTGCTCTTCCCTTCCCGCGAGGGAAAGCGCATCCCGGGGCAAGCCACCTACACGTGCGAAGTAATGCACGTGTGAATCAGCATATGCGCGGGGAAACAGAGGAGGAGGGTAGCCAAGGGAACGCGCGCGCCCGGAGCCCGCCCGCCGCACGTGTGAACGGCCTCCTGGGCTGCCTCACCTTGCCGGATGGAGACGTTCCTGTCGTTGGCGGCGCGCAGCACGACCTGGGGGCTGCTCTGCTCCAGCACGAAGAGCTCGTCCTTGCCCACCTTGGCGCTCTTGCCGGCCTTGAGGGTGCCGCTGGGGCCCGAGGGCGCCAGGTACTTGCCGTCGGCGTCGCGGAAGGCCACCTTGCCGGCGCGGAACTCCAGCGTGAAGCCGGCGTCGGGCTCGGGCCGCGCCACCAGCTGCCCGTCGCGGCGCAGGAAGCGGTGGTCGGCCGTCTGCAGGCTGTAGCGCTGCTCCTGGAAGACCAGCGTGACCAGCGCGTCCAGGCCCCACGGCACGTCGCGGTCCACGGCGATCTCGTCGCGGGCGGCCGCCAGGTGCGCGTAGCGCTTGCGCGTGACGCTGAAGATGTTCACCTGCGGGTGCAGCGCCAGGTGCACGCTCCACTTCTCGGCCGCCGAGATGCTCTGCGCGAAGCACGACAGGCGGTCCTCAGTGCCGCCGAAGAAGCGACGGTGCGGCTCCGACTGCAGCGACCAGCGCCCGTCGTCGTGCGCCAGGATGACGAAGCGGCAGTCGGCCGAGGCGGGCGCCTCGCTGTCGCAGCTGACGTGCCCGTCCTTGTCGGCCGCCAGGTAGCGGCCCAGGTGGCTGCGCAGGTAGACGGCCGTCGAGTCCTCGGCCGCCTGCTCCAGCGTCCAGATCTGCTTCTTCTTCAGGCTGGGCGCCGACGCGTTGAGCTTGAAGCCGAACGCCTCGGCCGTCAGGTACTTGTTGCCGCAGTTGATGAGGCCGAATTGGATCTGGAGCGACTCCGAAGTGCCGTTGGCCGTCATGGCGGGGCGCGCAAAAGCCGGGCGACAGGGGGAAACGGCGTCGGGCGGGAGGCTGGCTGGCTGGCTGACGGGGCCCCTTCCTCGGCTTGCCTTTGTCTGGCTGGCTGGCGGACCAGCTGCTGCGGCTGCCCCCCCTTCTCCTTGCCTGGCCTCGCCTTCCCCCTGCCCGGTTCACAAAGGCCGATTCACAAAGCCCAGCTGCTGCTGCCGCTGCCACCCTCGCCGCCGCCTCTCTCTAGCGCGCGGGTGATGTCAGGTCCCCTCTTTAATAAGAGACGGAGAGAAAAGGCGACCCCGCCTCCCAGGCGCCTCAGACGAGAGGGGGTGGAGTCCGCGCACGGAGGGTGCCTCATCCGGAGCTGCCGGGCCCTTTTCCACCCACAATGCAAAAGGCTGACCCACCCCCACCCCCACCCCCCAGCAAAGAGGAAAGCAGCCGCACACGCGCGAACCCCCCTCCTCTCTCCTTCCGCGCGCGCCCATCCCTAAGCGCATCTGGGCGCCTTTCCTTTGGGGCGCGGGGCGCGCCGAGGGGAGCTGCGTCTGCTTGTAGACCCGATGCTGCGCAAAGGGCGATGGTGGGAGCAGCTTTCCCGGGAGTAAGTCCCGCTTGGAGGCACCGAGGCTTGCTTCTGAGTAGGAGCGTGCCGCTGGCGAGGCACGCTGTTACCTGGGAGGAAGCCGCGTGGGAAACAATGGGGCTTTTTAGGGAGGGAGATGTCTAGGGCGAGACCATTTCGAAGCGCATCAGAATGAAGCGCGCGTCTGCTTTCCCCGGGGGAGAGCACACCCACCGCGTTTCTTAGGCTTGGGCTATCGAAGCGCGCGCTGGCTTGCTGCAGTCTTGGTTACAGTATATGTATTAAATGACTGCAGTTGCGCGGTGCAATCCTACGCCGATTAGTCAGAGGCAGAGCCCACCGTTTGCAGGCAGAAGGGGAGGGGGCCTCTGGTTCTTCTCCAGCACCTCCCTAAAACCGTGGAGAGGGTCCCCATGGCTACCCAACTCCCATCATCCTCCACCCAGCTTCCAACCCCAGGAGATGGAGACCAAGGATGGAGACCCTTTGGTTCTCCAGATGTTGCTGCACTACAACTCCCATTGAACCAGCAAGCATGGGCTAGTGGTCAAGGATACTGGGAGTTGTAGTCCGACAACATCTGGAGGGCCAGAGGGGGGCCCCCCACTTGGTGTAGCTCATGCTACATACTACTCATATCATACTTTGCCGATCAGAAGGTTGGCGCTTCAAATCCCCGCAGCGGGGTGAGCTCCCGTTGCTCTGTCCAAGCTCCTGCCACCTACCAGTTCGAAAGGACACCAATGCAAGTAGATAAATGGGTACCACTGTGGCAGGAAGGTACATTGGTGCCTCGCAAGACGAAAAGAATTCGTTCCGCAAGTCTTTTCATCTTGCAACGTTTTTCGCCTTGCGAAGCACGGTCCGTTGCAACTGCGCCTCTTCAAGCGGCTTTAAAAAAAAAGCGCAAGACGTTTTCATCTTGCAAAGCAAGCCCATAGGGAAATTCGTCTAGCGAAGCAACGCAAAAACGGAAAACCCTTTCATCTAGCGAGTTTTTCGTCTTGCGAGGCATTCGTCTTGCGGGGCACCACTGTAAATGGCATTTCCCTGCGCTCTGGCTTCCATCACGGTGTTCCATTGCACCAGAAGCGGTTTAGTCATGCTGGCCAGGGGTGTAGGAAAGGGCTGGTGGTCCGTCCCAGGTGCCATCATGGAGGGGGGTGACAAATTATCAAGGAATGATTACTGCCCTACTAGGGCGGTTCATAAAAAACATTTTTTTTGAAAATGCCTGCTCCAGAGGTCTTATCTTACTACACTAGGGATTATATAGCTATATATGAAATTTCATGCATATCAGTAAATATCTTCACCCTCCTCCACAAAAATAGCTGTTTAATTGGCCGTTTTCCTATGTTGTGAAGGCTGAAATTTCAACTCAGTGGAGCAGGCATTTTCAAAAAAAAAGTTCACTTTGCACGTTTTTAAAAATAAATTTTATTAAATAAATAAAGTATAAATATAAATAAACTAACACAAGCCAAAACACAAGCCATCCTGTAGATTTAAGTATCTGTCTGCAGTCGCCTACTTGTTATCAGAGGTCCAGAATCCACATTCCTTTGTAAGAAAATATGAAATAATGTAAAACCATTTTTGCAAGAGGGGTGGAAATCAATGGCGGGGGGGGGGGGTGACAAGAAATTTTCCGCACCGGGTACCACCTGACCTTTCTACGCCTCTGAGGCTGGCTATATGACCCAGAAAGCTGTCTGTGGACAAACACCGTCTCCCCCATAGTCGCCTTTGACTGGACTTAGCCGTTCAGGGGTCCTTGACCAGTGGCGTGAGGTCTCTTCCTGAGCTCCTGAGTCTCCTTCTTTTCAATGGAACTGACTGGAATTTGTGGGGCTGGGAAGCCTGTCAGGGCCCTCTGGGGGTGGCAGGACTCCAGCTCCCATGGGCTTAGTCATTTGAGGAGGAGTCGCTTAATCCAGATGTCGTGGGTTCCAGCCCTACATTGGGCAAAAAAAATCCTGCATTGCAGGGGGTTGGACTAGAGAACCTTCAGGGTTCCTTCTAGCAGTACGATTCTATGATCCTTGACTGTTAGTCATCATCATGGGTCCGCTCCTCCTTGAATCTCAGCCTATCAGCTCTCATCCTGTCCTCTGGGGCAGCAGTGATCAAGTAAGTAAATAAGATAAGATAAGAGCAGCCAGTGACCCATCTAGTCCAGTGTCCTGTTCTCAAAGCGGCCGCAGAATTGAGCACGCGAGCAACTCTTCCCACTCCTGCAGTTTCCAGCAACTGGGATGCAGGAACATTGCTGCCTCCAATATGCCGAAACCATATAACACTGATCCTGAAAGACCTACTTTGGCTCCCAGTACGTTTCCAAGCACAATTCAGAGTGTTGTTGCTGACCTTGAAAGCCCTAAACGGCCTCGGCCCAGTAGACCTGAAGGAGCGTCTCCACCCCCATCGTTCAGCCCGGACACTGAGGTCCAGCTCCAAGGGCCTTCTGGTGGTTCCCTCATTGCGAGAAGCCAAGTTACAGGGAGCCAGGCAGAGGGCCTTCTCAGTGGTGGCCCCCGCCCTGTGGAACGCCTTCCCATCAGATGTCAAGGAAATAAACAACTGTTGTTGTTGTTTAGTCGTTTAGTTGTGTCCGCCTCTTCGTGACCCCCTGGACCAGAGCACGCCAGGCACTCCTGTCTTCCACTGCCTCCCTCAGTTTGGTCAAACTCATGCTGGTAGCTTTGAGAACACTGTCCAACCATCTCGTCCTCTGCTGTCCCCATCTCCTTGTGCCCCCCCATCTTTCCCAATATCTGACTTTTAGAAGATACCTGAAGGCACCTGTTTAGGGAAGTTTTTAATGTTTAATGATGTTTGATGTTTTATTGTGTTTTTAATATTCTGTTGGGAGCTGGCCAGAGTAGCTGGGGAAACCCAGCCAGATGGGTGGAGTATAAATATTATTATTATTAGTAGGGAGCATAGTCACCATGTTCAGTAGCCACCAATAGCCCCTTCTAGGTAACTCCTCCAGGTGTTTGGAGAGGGCTATCACCCCCCTTTTCTTCTTTAGACTAAACATACCCATTTAGGAAAACAGAAGCTGCCTTATAGAAGTGCAAGCATTGTGCCATCCAGCTCAGTGTTGCCCCCACTGACGCAGCTCTCCAGAGTTTCAGACTCAGCCATTCCTGAAGATGCCCAAGAAAGTATACGGGGCCTTTAAGCATCATCCCTTCTCCTAAGACTCATTTTCAGGACCCCTGCGCACCTTTGTGGCCCTCCCCTGGGCCCATCTCAGTTTGCCTGCACCTTTGTGAACCTGGACTGTCACGAACCTGACACAGTCCTGGCTCCAGATGCTGGAAAGAGACCCCAGGCATGGATGCCCAAACCAGACTCCTGGCCTTCATTCCTGGCTCTTTGTGAGGGAGAGCCAGAAATGTGTTGCTTTGAAGCACATACAGCTTTCTTATCTGCAGTCGTGAATGTTGTGTTCTGCCAGAGCACTTAAAACAAACGCATCACCCCACACACAGCTGCTTGAGTTTTCAACACCATAACAAGCATCAGCTGGTGTGCTTCTTGCAGATTAAGGTGCTGTTAAAGGCACAGGAGCAGTTGGCAACTCTGGCGAGATGCAGGAACGAGAGTGTTTTGATTCTCCAGACTCACTCTGGGCCTCTCTCTGACTCCACATGGCCGCGTTCACAGGACATCCTTTGTTTTAGTTTTGTTTATCCTCCCTCTCAACCCCTCTTTTGCAAATAAAATCTTAATTGGACTAGGATGGCTGCCAGGAGTGGATGGAATAAATCCAATGGATTTGGAGAACAGACATTTGAAATTTGACTGCATTTTTTTTTTGTCAGTAGAAGGCTAGCAAGTCACCCTCTAGTTCTCCTCATGAGTAGGAAGACTAGGCAGCTTCTTAGACACCCTCCAAGGCCTGCGAGTGGTCAAGCATCTATGAGGAGAGCAAAAGAGTCATTGGCCATGTAATATACAAACATAAAGTTGTGGACTTGGAAAGGGGCCTCCATCCCCCTGCAATTCAGGAATCTTAAGCATCCTTTGCTTCCAGCATTTGTGAGAAATCAATACTTTAGTGTAGCAGCACACTTTGGAACTCCCTGCCTGTTGACGCCGTCACTGTATCCTTTTTAGCACATGCTGAAAAAAGAAAGTCGATGCAGGTTTTAATCTGTTCTTAGTCTTCTGTTAAAAGGGATGCGGGTGGCGCTGTGGGTTAAACCACAGAGCCTAGGACTTGCCGTTCAGAAAGTCGGCGGAGCTCCTGTTGCTGGGTCCCTGCTCCTGCCAACCTAGCAGTTCGAAAGCACGTCAAAGTGTAAGTAGAGAAATAGGTACCGCTCCAGTGGGAAGGTAAACGGCGTTTCCGTGCGCTGCTCTGGTTCCTGCTGGCCACATGACCCGGAAGCTGTACGCCGGCTCCTTCGGCCAATAAAGCGAGATGAGCACCGCAACCCCAGAGTCGGCTACGACTGGACCTAATGGTCAGGGGTCCCTTTACCTTTACCTTTAGTCTTCTGTTACTTTAACCTTTCAAATGTCTTAAATTCTTCCTAATTTTCTTCTTGCTAATTTTATTGTTTTATCTTTTCATGTAAACTGCTGTGATGGGTTTTTTTTTCTTTACAGTCAAGTAATGTATACATTTTATGAAATAAAAAGAGGTAAATAATTTTGATTTGGGATCTATATTATTTTTTTGGGGGGGGGGAGTAAGGAATCGTGGCATATTCAGCCCCCTCTTTTGTCAAAATGCCTGGGAGCTGCTGCTGGAGTGAATGGGAAAGGTTCAATTTGCTTCTCATGTACGAATTAATATATGTGCAGGGACTACTCAGGGAAGGAGATTGACAGCTGAACAATGCTCAGCCTACCCTTCTGGCGTGCTAATTGGCTGCATGCATTAATTGGCAGAAGGGGGCCTGAATGAACATGTGCGCTGCGAGTTTGCTACATCCCATTCTGGACGTGTCAATGGTAAAATGGAAAGACATATGTCAATCTATATCAAAGTAGCATTGGGAGGGCTGAATGAGGTCAGGATATGTTTTGAGGAGTAGAATTATCACTGAAATGAAATCCATGCTTTTTATTAGTAGTAGTAGTAGTATTTCTCAAATTTGTATATTATTGTTTATTATTAGTAGTACAGTGGTACCTCGGGTTAAGTACTTAATTTGTCCCGGAGGACCGTTCTTAACCTGAAACTGTTCTTAACCTGAAGCACCACTTTAGCTAATGGGGCCTCCCGCTGCTGTGGTGCCGCTGGAGCACGATTTCTGTTCTCACCCTGAAGCAAAGTTCTTAATCTGAAGCACTATTTCTGGGTTAGCGGAGTCTGTAACCTGAAGCGTATGTAACCCGAGGTACCACTATTGTAGTATTTAACAAATTTGTATATCGCCCTTCATCTGAAGCTCCCAGGTCGGTTCACAGCAGAAAAATACAAACGAGAACACAAAATACACAATAAAGACAAGAACAAGTACAAAAACAAACTAGCTCCTCCTCCCACAAACATATTTAAAAAGCCATAGACTGTTAATCAGCCGAACTCCTGGCTGGAGAGAAATGTTTCTGCCTTGTGCCTAAAGATATGCAATGGAGGCGCCAGGAGACCCTCCCGAAAGTTTGTTTCCTTTATCTGAAGGAAAATGATGAATCAGACAAGGGTTTCCCTCAGTGGTTGGGTCCAGCAGTGTCCTTGATTAGCAACTGGAGTGTGACTGGTCTGAATCATGGCAGTTTTCCCACTGATAACAATGGGGGGGGGGTCATAGGATCCGGACGTGGGTCGCAAGAGTATCTGGGTGTAAAAGTACATGGCTGAATGTCCACTCCCACCTCCGGTGCACCATCTTCTGAGGACTGGCCAACCTTCAACGTTGCCCAGGGCCGTCTTACCCAGAGGGGTGAGGGGCGCCCGGGCACAGGGCTCTCAGGGGTGCCAGGCTGAGAGTCTGGGGCCCGAGAGTTGAGTCCGGGGAAGAGCTCGCCTGTTGATCAGAGCGCCGCGATGGACTCTTTGCCACCAGTTCGGGGGCGACCGAGCCAGCGAGAAACTGAGGCAGCTGACTGGCTCCCCCCTCCTGCGTGCCTGGACTGGGCAACCGGGGGGGGGGGGGGACACCAGGCGGATCTTTGCACCCCGGCACCGCATATGCTTAAGACAGCCCTGACGTTGCCCTTGAGCTGAAAAAAGTGGGCCGCTTCTAACCTGGAATTCCTGCGTTGCAAGGGTGAGCTAGATGACCCTGTGGACTTATTCCAAAAAATAACCCTCAAAGTGGTTTACCAAAAGCTAAAGCAATAAAACGGTCACTAAAAAACATTACAGTCACAATGTAAAACATACAGAAAGTTAAACCCACAATAGAATATACTGAAACTCATACAAACTTTCAAAGCATCTGGGTAATAATAATAATAATAATAATAATAATAATAATAATAATAATAATATATTACTTATACCCCGCCCATCTGGTCAGGTTTCCCCAGCCACTCTGGGCAGCTCCCAACAGAATATTAAAAACACAATAAAACATCAAACGTTAAAAACCTCCCTAAGCAGGGCTGCCTTGTCTTCAGCAAGTGCTGAAAAGAAAAAAGTGAAGGCATCTCCTTGATATCAACAGGCAGGGAGTTCTCAAGTGTTGGTGCTGCTGCCACACTAATTTTAATTGCATTGATTTCCCTTTTTCCTCCTAGGAGCTTGAGGTGACGTACAGCATTCTACTTCCCATTTAATCCTCACAACAACCCTGTTAGGTAGATTAGGCTGAGAGACTGCAACCGGCCAATGTGAGCTTCCTGGCTGAGTGGAGATTTGAATCCTGGTTCCTACCAGGTCATAGACCAACACAAACTAATTCCCCAAATTAACTAAATGTGAATTTCTTAACAAATCCCTAATAGTGTATATATTTGGTATGCGCATGCAGTGAAACCTTACGCCTGCCTGCTCAGAAGTCGACTGCATTGAATTCAGGAACTAGTTATTCCTAGGTAAGTGTTCATTAGATTGCAACCTTAGTGTATGCTTGTGAAACGTGGACCACTTGTAAACGCCATCTCCAACTCCACGAAAGATTCCCAACGGTGTCTCCAAAAACATTTACACATCACTTGGGAAGACAGGTGAACTAATGCCAGTGTACTAGAAGAAGCAAAGATCACCCGTGTTGAAGCAGTGATTCTTCAGCATCAACTTCATTGGACTGGTCATGTTGTGCGGATGCCTGATGATTGTCTTCCAAAGCAACTACTCTATTCCGAACTTTAAAATGGAAAGCATAATGCTGGTGGTCAACAAAAGAGTTTTAAAGATTCTCTCAAGGCAAATCTTTAAAAATGTAGTATAAACACTGACAACTGGGAAACATTGGCCAGCGAGGGCTCCAGTTGGAGAACAGCCTTGACCAAAGGTGTTGTGGGCTTTGAAGATACTCAAACTCAGGACGCAAGGGAGAAACATGCTAAGAAGAAGGCATTCCTCTGGGCAAATCCACACCATGATCAACTATCACCCGGAAACCTATGTCCCCACTGTGGAAGGATTTGTGGATCCAGAATTGGCCTCCACAGTCACTTAGGGACTCGTTGTTAAAACCGTGTTAATGGAAGACAATCTTACTCAGCTACTACGAGGGATTTTGATAGCTGTCCCTTGTCCTTGCCCATCAACAGGACAGGGAAAGATACAGTAGATAACTCTATCGGCAGCTGACAGATAATTCCCAGCAGTCTCATCAGATGAAAACTATCACCCGGAAACCTATGTCCCCACTGTGGAAGGATTTGTGGATCCAGAATTGGCCTCCACAGTCACTTAGGGACTCGTTGTTAAAACCGTGTTAATGGAAGACAATCTTACTCAGCTACTACGAGGGATTTTGATAGCTGTCCCTTGTCCTTGCCCATCAACAGGACAGGGAAAGATACAGTAGATAACTCTATCGGCAGCTGACAGATAATTCCCAGCAGTCTCATCAGATGAAAATTCTTGGGATCTTTTAGAGGGAACCACAACAATGGAGGTGGTATAAAAACAGACAGATGCATGTTTGCACTGAGGCAGGCGATGGGCACATCCAAATATTTGCTCTAGTTCCCTCCGTTTATCTCCCTTGTTTACTTATTCTTAAAACATTCCATGCCCACCCTTAATTTCAAAGCAATTCCAGAGTGGATTGCAATTTTCTAAAAAAACACACACACAAAAAACACCAAATCCACACCAAACTTCGCTTGCCAGGGGGGAAATAGCCATTTGTGCTGCCTGTCAAAGCTGCCATGCTCTCTAATCCATATATCCCACATTCCACCAATTTTGTACACAAGAAAGACTGCCTCTCTGTCGTCAGATCTGGATTACCCAATAAGGATAATTTAGCATGGGCACATGGACCAAATTGTAGCCTTCAAGCCAATCTATACCATGCCTCTCCAGTAGCTAAACCTGAAGGTGGTAGATGTATTTTCTTTTTATTATATTTAGATTCCAACACTAGCCAGGCAAAAAGAGGACTTAAATAAACCATCTCTAAAATTGCCCCAATTAGGGTACTAATAGATGGAGAAACTCACCAATAATTTGTAAAAAGGTAAAGGTAAAGGGACCTCTGACCGTTAGGTCTAGTCATGACTGACTCTGGGGTTGCGGCGCTCATTTTATTGGCCAAGGGAGCCGGCGTACAGCTTCCTGGTCATGTGGCCAGCAGGACTAAACCGCTTCTGGCGAACCAGAGCAGCGCACGGAAACACCGTTTACCTTCCCGCCGGAGCGGCACCTATTTAACTACCGTATTTTTCGCTCTATAAGACGCACCAGACCACAAGACACACCTAGTTTTTGGAGGAGGAAAAAAAGAAAAAAAATATTCTGAATCTCAGAAGCCAGAACAGCAAGAGGGGTCACTGTGCAGTAAAAGCAGCAATCCCTCTCGCTGTTCTGGCTTCTGGGATAGCTGCGCAGCCTGCATTCGCTCCATAAGACACACACACATTTCCCCTTACTTTTTAGGAGGGGAAAAGTGAGTCTTATAGAGCAAAAAATACGGTACTTGCACTTTGATGTGCTTCCTAACTGCAAGGTTGGCAGGAGCAGGGACTGAGCAACGGGAGCTCACCCCATCGCGGGGATTCGAACCGCCGACCTTCTGATCGGCAAGCCCTAGGCTCTGTGGTTTAACCCACAGCGCCACCCGAGTCCCGTCTCCAATAATTTGTACAGGCTAACAAATATGCCTTGTGTTGTTGGCTCATAGTTGCAAAACCCTATGTTGCATTTATTTATCATTTATTTCATAAAATCTATACACCGCCTGATTGGTTGTTGTTTTTTTAAGCTGTTTACAAATACAGTGGTACCTCAGGTTAAGAACTTAGTTCGTTCTGGAGGTCTGTTCTTAACCTGAAACTGTTCTTAACCTGAAGCACCACTTTAGCTAATGGGGCCTCCTGCTGCCGCCGCGCGATTTCTGTTCTCATCCTGAAGCAAAGTTCTTAACCTGAGGAACTATTTCTGGGTTAGCGGAGTCTGTAACCTGAAGCGTCTGCAACCCGAGGTACCGTTGTATAGGAGAACAATAAAATGATCAGTGAAAAACAACTATTTAAAACATTTTTAAAACTAAAAACAGATTAGAACACACATCAACATTCTACATATCTGAGTAGGCTTCCCTAAACAAAAATGTTTTTCGCAGAGTACATTGAAAGCACCTGCCTGATGTCAGCCGGAAACCTATGTCCCCACTGTGGAAGGATTTGTGGATCCAGAATTGGCCTCCACAGTCACTTAGGGACTCGTTGTTAAAACCGTGTTAATGGAAGACAATCTTACTCAGCTACTACGAGGGATTTTGATAGCTGTCCCTTGTCCTTGCCCATCAACAGGACAGGGAAAGATACAGTAGATAACTCTATCGGCAGCTGACAGATAATTCCCAGCAGTCTCATCAGATGAAAATTCTTGGGATCTTTTAGAGGGAACCACAACAATGGAGGTGGTATAAAAACAGACAGATGCATGTTTGCACTGAGGCAGGCGATGGGCACATCCAAATATTTGCTCTAGTTCCCTCCGTTTATCTCCCTTGTTTACTTATTCTTAAAACATTCCATGCCCACCCTTAATTTCAAAGCAATTCCAGAGTGGATTGCAATTTTCTAAAAAAACACACACACAAAAAACACCAAATCCACACCAAACTTCGCTTGCCAGGGGGGAAATAGCCATTTGTGCTGCCTGTCAAAGCTGCCATGCTCTCTAATCCATATATCCCACATTCCACCAATTTTGTACACAAGAAAGACTGCCTCTCTGTCGTCAGATCTGGATTACCCAATAAGGATAATTTAGCATGGGCACATGGACCAAATTGTAGCCTTCAAGCCAATCTATACCATGCCTCTCCAGTAGCTAAACCTGAAGGTGGTAGATGTATTTTCTTTTTATTATATTTAGATTCCAACACTAGCCAGGCAAAAAGAGGACTTAAATAAACCATCTCTAAAATTGCCCCAATTAGGGTACTAATAGATGGAGAAACTCACCAATAATTTGTAAAAAGGTAAAGGTAAAGGGACCTCTGACCGTTAGGTCTAGTCATGACTGACTCTGGGGTTGCGGCGCTCATTTTATTGGCCAAGGGAGCCGGCGTACAGCTTCCTGGTCATGTGGCCAGCAGGACTAAACCGCTTCTGGCGAACCAGAGCAGCGCACGGAAACACCGTTTACCTTCCCGCCGGAGCGGCACCTATTTAACTACCGTATTTTTCGCTCTATAAGACGCACCAGACCACAAGACACACCTAGTTTTTGGAGGAGGAAAAAAAGAAAAAAAATATTCTGAATCTCAGAAGCCAGAACAGCAAGAGGGGTCACTGTGCAGTAAAAGCAGCAATCCCTCTCGCTGTTCTGGCTTCTGGGATAGCTGCGCAGCCTGCATTCGCTCCATAAGACACACACACATTTCCCCTTACTTTTTAGGAGGGGAAAAGTGAGTCTTATAGAGCAAAAAATACGGTACTTGCACTTTGATGTGCTTCCTAACTGCAAGGTTGGCAGGAGCAGGGACTGAGCAACGGGAGCTCACCCCATCGCGGGGATTCGAACCGCCGACCTTCTGATCGGCAAGCCCTAGGCTCTGTGGTTTAACCCACAGCGCCACCCGAGTCCCGTCTCCAATAATTTGTACAGGCTAACAAATATGCCTTGTGTTGTTGGCTCATAGTTGCAAAACCCTATGTTGCATTTATTTATCATTTATTTCATAAAATCTATACACCGCCTGATTGGTTGTTGTTTTTTTAAGCTGTTTACAAATACAGTGGTACCTCAGGTTAAGAACTTAGTTCGTTCTGGAGGTCTGTTCTTAACCTGAAACTGTTCTTAACCTGAAGCACCACTTTAGCTAATGGGGCCTCCTGCTGCCGCCGCGCGATTTCTGTTCTCATCCTGAAGCAAAGTTCTTAACCTGAGGAACTATTTCTGGGTTAGCGGAGTCTGTAACCTGAAGCGTCTGCAACCCGAGGTACCGTTGTATAGGAGAACAATAAAATGATCAGTGAAAAACAACTATTTAAAACATTTTTAAAACTAAAAACAGATTAGAACACACATCAACATTCTACATATCTGAGTAGGCTTCCCTAAACAAAAATGTTTTTCGCAGAGTACATTGAAAGCACCTGCCTGATGTCAATAGGCAGGGAGTTCCAAAGTGTAGATGCCGCCACATGAAAAAATTGAATTTTTACAAATGTGGAACAGAGATTATGTGGCACCCATAACAATGCTCCTTCCAGTATAACAGTGTTGTAGGTCTTGTGTTGAGCAAGAGGGTGGTTTGGGTGACTCTCCAGTGTGACGCTTTTATGACACGTTTCAGCTTTTCCTCACACAGAAAGTACTCCAAATTTCCAGAGAATAATACAGTGGTACCTTGGTTCCCAAACACCAAAAATCCTGAAGTAAGTGTTCAAATGTTTTTCAGAAGCCGGATGATGCGGCCGTCAGCTATTGTTTCCGGGGCACCTCTACCAGTCAGAGGTTGCACCTTGGTTTTCGAACATTTTGGAAGTTAAACGGACTTCTGGAATGGATTAAGTTCGAGAACCAAGGTACCACTGTATTTGGCACTTTTGGTTTTGCTTTATATTTTGCTATTTATTTTTGTGCGGGAGGGTGGGTGGGGAGGAAAATGGGGGGGAATTAAGGATGATATGTAGATCTTTAATAAAACTATTTAAAAACAGAAAAACAAAGTGGAGCTGTAAAACCTCCCTGCTCCTGAGGCAGCTGCTGCCTCCATCTCCTCTCCTCTCTCGCTGCCTCTGCATATCACAAAATCTAGCCAAGGCCACTTGGTGTGATCTATAGAGGTGGCCTTGTCCAAACTCCAGCTGCTGGTTGAAAGGAAGCCTTCCTCCCCTCCGTTGTCTCTCCCCTCCCGGCAACCACACTTTTTTTTTTTATCTCAGGTTCCACCTGGATGGGCTTTTGTCGTCTCTGGTGAAAGGAGACCGTTTGTCAGTTCTGCAGCCAGCCTCCTCCTCTTCGACCTCTTCCTCGCCTGCGGCGAATGATCTCTCCTCCCACCAGCCCCAGCCATTCCAGAAAAAGCAAAAGTTGGAAAGGGCTTGAGGAAGGGACGCACCTGGGACCCTTCTCTGCAGTGAGGTTGTTTCAGACTCATAGGGTAGCCAGAACTCCAGGTAGGCGGGGGAAGGTGTGGGTCTCCA
This sequence comes from Podarcis bocagei, assembly GCF_964188305.1. Classification (NCBI taxonomy): domain Eukaryota; kingdom Metazoa; phylum Chordata; class Lepidosauria; order Squamata; family Lacertidae; genus Podarcis; species Podarcis bocagei. The sequence continues at coordinate 55,002,583 of NC_138139.1, read as the reverse complement.
GGTGGACAAGAGAGCTGATGATGATGATGGTTTGGGGGGTTGTTGGTCCTCACGATTCCTGTCTGAGTCCCTTCTAATTCCTGGGGTCCTGGGTCCAGCGAGGGTTCAAATCCCGTGGAACTGGGTTTCATTGTGCAGGAACAGCTGTAGCAACCATCTAAGTTGTTGTTGCTGTTTAGTCGTTTAGTCGTGTCCGCCTCTTCTTGACCCCCTGGACCAGAGCACGCCAGGCACCCCTGTCTTCCACTGCCTCCCGCAGTTTGGTCAAACTCATGCTGGTAGCTTCAAGAACACCGTCCCACCATCTCGTCCTGTCGCCCCCTTCTCCTTGTGCCCTCCATCTTTCCCAACATCAGGGTCTTTTCCAGGGAGTCTTCTCTTCTCATGAAGTCTTGGAGCCTCACCTTCAGGATCTGTCCTTCCAGTGAGCACTCAGGGCTGATTTCCTTCAGAATGGATAGGTTTGATCTTCTGGCAGTCCATGGGACTCTCAAGAGTCTCCTCCAGCACCAGAATTCAAAAGCATCAACTCTTCGGCAATCAGCCTTCTTTATGGTCCAGCTCTCACTTCCATACATCACTACTGGGAAAACCATAGCTTGAACTATACGGACCTTTGTTGGCAAGGTGATGTCTCTGCTTTTTAGGATGCTGTCTAGGTTTGTCATCGCTTTTCTCCCAAGAAGCAGGCGTCTTTTAATTTCGGGACTGCTGTCACCATCTGTAGTGATCATGGAGCCCAAGAAAGTAAAATCTCTCACTGTCTCCATTTCTTCCCCTTCTATTTGCTAGGAGGTGATGGGACCAGTGGCCATGATCTTAGTTAAGTACCACCATTAATATCACAAAATGAGTTGCTCTGTGCCGGAGGGCAAATGGGTGGCCCTCAGTGGGCTGTTATGCTAGAGAGAGACAGCAGCCAGGGCAGTTGTGCGAGAGCTGAGCTGGAAACAGGCTGCAGGCAGATAAGCATCCAGGGACGCGGACTTATAAAAAATATTGGGGGGGCCCGGGAAAGCTCATGAATAATAAATAAGCTCATGAATATGCAAATAAAGTGGCTCCGGCCCTAAATAGGGCAAGCCACGCCCCCCAGCCAGCCGATTGGCTGGCTGGGAGGTGTGGCCAGTCGGGATTCCCCTGTTCTCGCGGGATTTCCGGCAGTGCCTTGGCAGTGGCGGTGGTGCTGCGAAGCAGCGAGGCAGGAGCCCCCGCCCCCGGGGATTCCCTAATCTCGTGGGGGACGGCCGGGGCTCTCCGATTAGGGCGCGCGGCTGGCTGGCTGGCTGGCGAAGGAGCAGGTGGGGAGGAGGCGGGGGACGGCGGCGGCGCTCTGCTGGAAGGGTGCCCGAGATTATTGGGGGGGCTGAGCCCCCCCAAAAAATTTTTTGAGGGGGCTCGAGCCCCCTCAGGCCCCATGGAGTCGGCGCCTATGTAAGCATCTGAAGGCAGCCCTGATTAGGAAAGTTTTTAATGTTTGATGTTTTATTGTGTTTTTAATATCCTGTTGGAAGCCTCCCAGAGTGGCTGGGGAGGCCCGGCCAGATGGGCAGGATATAAGTAATAAATTATTATTATTAAGCAGAAGTGAAAGCCATCTTTGGTTCATGCTTGATGCCAGGGCTGGGACTATGGGAGAAGTAATACGTTTTGGGGTGATAATCCTCAGAGCCCCTCCATTTTGGGCTCAGGTTGCATCTAGGTGTAAATAAAACCATAGATCATAAAGACACCACAGTCTCTGCTGTCCCTCTTTCTGTGGAAACCAAACCCTCGGTAGGCTCCTGGAACCCCTGGACTCACTGCTTAGAGACTGGGATGGAGTAATCAGATTGTAGGTTTTGGGGGCGGGTCAGTTTGGATGGTGGCCTGAGCCCCATCCAATTCTTGGGGGTCCTGTACCCAGGGAGGGTGAGGCTCTAATAGAGGAGTCTATTGCTAGACTAGTCAGATGAGTTTCTTGGTAAGATGGTGGCCTCAGCTGGCCACTTGTGGCCTCAAAATTATGAGCTGGGTTGCAAGAGCTGCCCCTAAGTGATGGAAGCTGCAGACATAGAGACTCACTTGCTCTGTGCTGGATCCAAACTGTGACTGATAATAATAATAATAATAATAATAATAATAATAATAATAATAATAATAATAATAATAATAATAATAATTATTATTATTATTATTATTATTATTAATTTATACCTCACCCATCTGGCTGGGTTTTCTCAGCCATTTTGGGTGGCTCCCAACAGAATATTATTAATAATAAAAAAGATAAAACATCAAACATTAAAAACTTTCCTAAACAGGGCTGCCTTTAGATGTCTTCTAATGTATTTCTTTGACATCTGATGGGAAGGCGTTCCACAGGGTGGGCGCCACCACTTAGAAGGCCCTCTGCCTAGTTCCCTGTAACCTCACTTTTCACATGGAGGGAACTGCCAGAAGGCCCTCGAAGCTGGATCTCAGTGTCCGGGCTGAACAATGTGGGTGGAGACGCTCCTTCAGGTCTACCGGGCCGAGGCTGTTTAGGGCTTTCAAGGTCAGCACTAATGCTTTGAATTGTGCTCAGAAACGTACTGGGAGCCATTGTAGGTCTTTCAGGACCGGTGTTATGTGGTCTCAGTGGCCACTCCCAGGCCGCAGTCTAGCTGCCGCATTCTGGATTAGTTGTAGTGTCCGGGTCACCTTCAAAGGTAGCCCCACGTAGAGTGCATGGCAGTTGTCCATGCGGGAGATAACCAGAGCATGCACCACTCTGGCGAGACAGTCTGTGGACAGGTAGGGTCTCATCCTGTGTACCAACTGGAGCTAGTATACAGCTGCCCTGGACACAGAATTGACCTGCGCCTCCATGGACAGCTGTGAGTCCAGAATGACTCCCAGGCTGCGCACCTGGTCCTTCAGGGGCACAGTTGCCCCATTCAGGACCAGGGCGTACTCCACACCTGCCCACCACCTGTCCCCCAAAAACTGTACTTCTGACTTGTCAGGATTCAACCTCAATCTGTTAGCTACCATTCGTCCTCCAACCGCCTCCAGACACTCACACAGGACCTTCACCGCCTTCACTGGTTCTGATTTGAAAGAGAGTTAGAGCTGGTTAGAGAATAACACCTTTTGGGGTGTTAATGCTGCCAGCCCCTCCATCTTATGCTCAGGCTGTATCTATGTGAAAATAAGCCGTATATCCTGAAGACACCACAGTCTCCGCTGACCTTCATTCCGAGGAAATCAAACCCTGAATAGCAGCCCTGGATTCTCTCCCCGCTTGGAGATTGTGATGGTGGGTAACAATAATAAACAATTAAGAAGGCTGCGCATACACCTTGTAAGCTTCAGTCCTCCAGCAGCTGGTTGCAAATTATAGCACAGGCATTCTGGGGGGCCTGCCCTGAGGTCTCATCTCACCTTTGGGCTCTGAAATCTCAGGTGCTCCTGACCCAGCAACGCTTCTTGCCCAAAGGATGTGGCAATGCTTGTGTTTGACTTCACCTCCCTCGACTGCAGACCCATGTTGCCAAACGTACCAGCCATTCATGGGATAAAGCTTCCCTGCCCTTTGCAGTAAAGGCACTCTGCACATGCTCCAAAGCACTGTTGCTCTCCAAAGCGCTCTGTCAGGGGATCCCAGTATCTGAGTGCTGCGGTAACTTGGGGGTCTCACGATGATCTGCCACACTGTCCTCTTTTTCAACTCTCGTATTTGGGTTGTGGCTGGAACCCTCTTTAGGCTGCCATCCTTACCTGGGACCTGCTTTAAAAATAATAATAATAACAATTTCAACATAACAAAATATCAAAACATCTCATATTCATCATTTCCCCCCTATTTTTCTCCCCCACCTCCCCATCAAACCCTCCCTCCCTCCCTCCCCCCCAGACTTCCCTCAGCTCCTCTCTCGGATTTCTCAACTCATATTGTTCTCTGCATACTGTAAAATTGTATAAATCCTTATATTATCTATCTACTACATTAACAATCAATAGATTTGTGTATGTTTAGTCAAAACCTGCCAAGGAGTCCAATTCATTTTGTTGTCTTTTTAAGTAATATGTAAAAAGTTCCCGTTCTTCTTTAAAGTCACAGTTGTCCTTATCTCTCAGTTTGTATGTCAGTTTCGCCATTTCTGCATAGTTCATCCATTTCTCTTGCCATTGTAAGAAATCGTCGGGATTTCCTCATTCTTCCATCCTTGTGCCATCAAGATTCTTGCCGCTGTTGTTGCATACATAAATAAATTCTTCATTTTCCTTGGCAGGTCTTGTCCTACAATCCCTAACAAAAATGCTTTTGGTTTTTTTACAGATGTCATTTTAAACATTTTCTTTAATTCATTATATATCATTTCCCAAAATTTTTTAATTCTCTACATTCCCACCACATATGATAAAAGGTCCCCTCCTTTTCTTTACATTTCCAACATATGTTTGACCCAGTTTTGTACATTTTTGCTATCTGTACTGGTGTTATATACCATCTACTGTATACATCATTTTCATATAGTTTTCTTTCAAAAGAGAACAGTCTGTAAATTTTAAATCTGTTTTCCACAGTTTCCCCCCGATCCTCAAATTGTATGTTATGTCCTATATCTTGTGCCAACGTTTTCGGAGCTAGCCGACCTAACCGGAAGAGTCCACGACCAGAAGGAGGAGGAGTATCAGGAAGAATGGAATAAATTTAATGATTATTTAGTTAAATTTGTTAAGTTAAACTAACTGAAAATAGCTTGCAGATACTTAATGGGCTAAGGATTTTATTTATGTTAAGTGATGAATTAATATGTTTAATTCCATAAGGTGAAGATCTAAGGATGTTAATGCTTAAGTTAAATGTTATAAAAATTGGGATTTGGAAAACCGTTAAAAGGACATGCAATGAAATTCAACCAAAGGGAAGTGATGAAGTCACTTAACAAAGTTAGTAACTGTACTTTTCAATAAGGCTATGATTTATGTTTGCTTGTCTTGTGTGTTTGTTTGTTTGTTTATAATATTGTGAAAACTAATAAAAATATTTTTTTGGGGGGGAATCTTGTGCCAACGGGGCCTGCTTTTGAGTAGGCACGAATCAGCCAGTTCTTTTCTCTCCTTTTCTATAGTTGTTGGGATGCAGATATATTGCAGGGGAATTTCTTGTTCCCCCCCCCCCAGTGACAAAAACAGTCTCAAACAGGGAGCCAATCCAGCCAGGGCTACAGAACAAAAAGGCTTTTATGGGCCACTCTGCACGTGCGATGACCTGAAGTGACTTGATATCCCCGGAGGAATTTCAGGCTATTAAGGTTCCCCTGCATTTGCTCATAAGCCTCTGAACTGACTTGCAGCTTTTTCCAGGACGGACCAGTGCACCCTCTGCCTGCCGCTGTACCCTGATGGACCCCCCCAAAGGGGTGGGGGTTTGCAGGGGGGGAGCCCCAGAGGCAACAAGAACACGCTTTAGCGGTGGGTTTATCCTGCTAATTCTCTGATGCATCTCCAATGTTATGGGTTTCGTGTGCCTGGAGGGGAACTCTGGTGCTATGGCGCAGCACATCGGGTTGAAAAGACCCCCGGGACATTTGCGGTGTGGAAAATTGCAGGATTTCAACAGGGGGCTAGGGAGGTGTGCCAGATGGAAAGTGAAATATACTCGGAGTCGAGGGTGGATTTCATGCTCTTTATTCAGCTCATAGTGGTGAGGAATGGAAGTTCCCCCAGAATGTCTGCTTTATATACATCATTTACACAATGGGCCCCACGTGATTGGCTAATTCTGGGATTCTCCTGTAGGCCAATCAGGTTGCAGATTCACTTCCACCTGGAGTTGGATTGGGTGGCTGCTGCGGACCAATCAGACTGCTGCATTCTGGATCCTATTGTTCTAGGACCAATCATAGAATCATAGAATCCTAGAGTTGGAAGAGACCACAAGGGCCATCGAGTCCAACCCCCTGCCAAGCAGGAAACACCATCAGAGCACTCCTGACATATGGTTGTCAAGCCTCTGCTTAAAGACCTCCAAAGTAGGAGACTCCACCACACTCCTTGGCAGCAAATTCCACTGTCAAACAGCTCTTACTGTCAGGAAGTTCTTCCTAATGTTTAGGTGGAATCTTCTTTCTTGTAGTTTGGATCCATTGCTCCGTGTCCGCTTCTCTGGAGCAGCAGAAAACAACCTTTCTCCCTCCTCTATGTGACATCCTTTTATATATTTGAACATGGCTATCATATCACCCCTTAACCTCCTCTTCTCCAGGCTAAACATGCCCAGCTCCCTTAGCCGTTCCTCATAAGGCATCGTTTCCAGGCCTTTGACCATTTTGGTTGCCCTCCTCTGGACACGTTCCAGTTTGTCAGTGTCCTTCTTGAATTGTGGTGCCCAGAACTGGACACAGTACTCCAGGTGAGGTCTGACCAGAGCAGAATACAGTGGCACTATTACTTCCCTTGATCTAGATGCTATACTCCTATTGATGACTACTGCATTCTGGATCCTATTGTTCTAGGACCAATCAGACTGCTGCCTTTTGGATCCTATTCAACTCAGTACATAATAGAAAGGAAGCACCGCTTCCTCCCCAAAGACTTTTGCAGGTGCAAATGACTTTAAGAATAGCTCTCCTGGATCAGGCCAAAGGGGGGGGGGCGCATCTAACTCAGCATCCTGTCCCCACTGTGGCCAAACAGATGCCCCATAGGGAAACCCACCAGCTAGTTGGGGGGGGGGGGAATGCACCCAGTGGCAGTAATTGTCAAGAAAGGGCAGGATTGACAGGGACGGTTGTGTGAACATGACTTCAAAAGTGGGTGGATGCGGCTGAAATGATCATGTGAACACGCCCAGTATCTCAAGATGCTGACAAAAGGAGAGGGGTTTGTTTTTTTGGGTTTTTTTGTTTTGTTTAAAGCCCATTTCATTCCAGCCTGTTGCCGAGGGGCCTTCCTCAGTGTCTGTAGAAAAGGACGATACATCTCAGAGACAGTCAACATTTAAATTGATTATATGTACGAAATGCATATAAGCCCGCATATACTTGCTCAAAATCTGCAGAAATCTCTGTTAATTGTATCACTCTTTCACTTAAAGGGGCAACTGGAATGACTATCTGAAAGCAAGAAGTTACACACATTTTCTACAAAATCATAAGCATGTGGTGTTAATTTGTGTTAAGAAATCAAGGACTTTCCTTTGCCAACACGCTTGCAAGGACGTCCAAGTGAGCACCTCCAAATTCTGTCCCTTCTGAGGGAGGAAGTGCCCCTTCCCTTCTCATCAAGCCCAGAGCTTCCCACCATTTTTATTCTCCCTGTTTCTTTCCTCAACAAGATCTTCTTATCACCCGCATGTAGCTTTTCCAAAGCCCCAAACTTTTAAATGTGGTACAGAATTATTTTGGAAGGTTCTCTCCCCCCCCCCCCGCAAAAAAATTCTTTTCTCCTTCTGCAACCCGTGGCTTCCCTTCAGTCTACCAATCTCTCTCCCTCTCTCTCCTGCCTGGAAATGCTGGGAGACCTGAGCAACATCTGTGGGATGAGGTTGTGCAAAACAGGAATGAGCTGAGAGGCCCAGATGGTTTCCTCCCAGGAAGTGCTTCTGTCAAAGGGAAACAACATTTCTGTTGCACTCCAAAGGATATTGTAATGGGATGATTAGCTGCTTGTGCGTAAAATCGTGCTCCCTCAGAGTTTGTGCGGCTCCACAAACCTCTGTGTGTGACAGAGCTCCTCAAACATGTCTGCTCTAGTCACTCGTAGAGTCTGACAGTGGCTGTCTGCGGAAGCGCTTCCAGCAAAGAAGCTCCTTAACGGAAACGCGTCTCCTGGACTCACGGCGTGACAGTTTCCGGCGAGGTGTGGGTCTCCCTATGGGAGACTCAGATACCTCCCCACTGTTCTCGCTGGAAGCGTCTCTGAGCCCTCCCTCCTGCTCGCATTCCCTCAGAGATCCACTCCTCCCCCTGCTGGTTCCTGCTTCAGCTGTTGAGTCTCTTTCTTCCTCCCTGAGCCCCTCCACCACCTGATGCTCCGATGGCAGTTCCCTGACATCCACCTCCCCTCCAGGGCCCCCCTCACCCCCTCCCATTTCCTCTCCTCTGGGAGGTGAAGGGTTAAAACCCCGAAAAGAATCTTCTTCATCTTCAGACGTCTCGAACAATTCCCTCCATCGATCGCCGTTCCGGCTCGCTGAATCCTCCTCCTCCTCGGAATCTGTGAACCCCTCCAACTCCTCTTCTTCGTCGGTGGTGGCAAAGTATTCCCTCCGGAACCTCGCTACAGGCTGAGGTTTACGTGGGAACCTCTGATGAAAAGTTTCTATTAAAACTTCGTCATTGACATCCTCTGCCCTAACCCAGGTGTTTTCCGACTCCGGTTCCCCTTCCCACATTACCAAATACTCTACTTGATCTCCCTTCCACCTGGAATCAAGGATCTCCGCTACATGGTAGCTGTGTTCCTTCTCCTCCATTGCTGGCCCCCTAGTGACCCTCCCTTCTCTGTCCCCTTTATACGGTGACAGCAACGACCTGTGGAAAACTGGGTGCAGCTTCATGTGGTTCGGTAACCGGAGTCTGAAAGCCACTGGGTTGACCTGCTGCATGACTTCAAATGGGCCCAGCCTTTTGGGTCTTAACTTCTTACAACCCCCTTTGAATGGCAACCCTTGGGTTGACAGCCACACCTGGTCCCCCACCCTAATGCTTTCACCTTCCCTTCTGTTTTTGTCTGCCTGCCTCTTATATTCCTCCTTAGCCCTGTTTAAGTTGAGTTGGAGCTGGCGATGGATCGCTTCCATTTCTTCAACGAACTGTTCTGCAGCTGGAACGCTCCAGTTCTCCCCTTCCCCCCCTGGGAAGGCTCTGGGATGGCACCCGTGATTAGCCAAAAAGGGGCTCATTCCCGTGGACACGTTCTCTGCATTGTTGTAGGCAAATTCTGCCAACGCCAGCTTCTCCACCCAATCATTCTCTCTGTCATTCACATAACACCTCAAATATTGCTGGAGAACACCATTAGCTCTTTCCGCCTGCCCGTTGGTTTCTGGATGACGGGCCGTTGAGAAATTAACCTCTACATGCAGTAAGCTCATGAGCTTCCTCCAGAACCTGGAAGTAAATTGTTTCCCTCGGTCTGAAACCACCCTCAAGGGGGCGCCATGCAACCTAAACACATTTTCTACAAACAATTTAGCTGTTTCTTCTGCTGTGACCGCATGTGAGCAGGCTATAAAGTGGGCCATTTTAGTTAACAGGTCTACCACAACCATGATGGCTGTTTTCCCTCTAGACCTTGGCAGATCAGTCATGAAATCTATTGCCACTGCTTCCCATGGTCTTTCAGGTGTGGGTAGTGGTTCTAATAAACCTGCCGGTGCCCGCCTCTCCCCCTTGGCTCGTTGGCATTGGTCACACCCTCTCACATACTCCCGCACATCTTCCCTGACCTTGGGCCACCAAAATTCCCTGGTAACCAGCCACATGGTTTTGTGTTGCCCAAAATGCCCTGCTGTGGGGCTATCGTGCAGTTGCTTGAGTACCTTCTCCCTCAATTCCCCTTCGGGTATATATAACGCTCCCTTGTAGTACAATGCCCCGTTTCTCTCCTCAAAACCCCCGGGTTTGTCTCCCTCCCTCCTGAGACCCCTGAGTTTGTCCTGGGCGTATTCATCATGCACCGTTCCCTCTACCAATTCCCTTTGCCCCACCAATGCCGCCCCACACACCCAGCGGTCCTCTGGAATGACATGGGTCTCTTCGGGTGCTCCCTCCCCCTCCAAATATTCAGGTTTGCGTGAGAGAGCGTCCGCCCTAACGTTCTCTGGGCCTGGCACGTAACAAATCTCAAAGTTAAATTTGGAGAACTCCTGGGCCCATCTCAACTGCCGTTGGTTGAGCACTCGCGCAGTTCTCCAATACTCTAGATTCTTATGGTCCGTGCACACTTGCACCTTATGTTGTGCACCAATTAGCAGGTGCCTCCATTTCCGGAAAGCCTCATGAATAGCAAGAAGTTCCCGGTCGTACACCGTGTAGTTCCTCTCGGATTTGTTCAGCTTTCGCGAAAAGAAGGCACACGGTCGCCACTCTGACTCCTCCTTCCCCGGCTGCAGAAGAAGCACCGCCCCTATGGCTCTGTCAGATGCGTCTGTTTCGACCCTCAGCTTCTTTTGTAAATCCACATGCAGAAGTTGTTCTTCTGAGGCGAAGGCCCTTTTCAGTTCCTCAAACGCTCGCTCCGCCTCCGCCGTCCATACAAACTTCTTTTTACTGCTGAGACAGTCCGTAATGGGCGCCGTCAGGTGGGCGAAGTTTCGGATGAACTTACGATAAAAGTTTCCAAACCCTAGGAACCTCTGCACATCCTTCTTGGTTTTGGGTGTTTTCCATTCCAGCACTGCCTGCACCTTGCCGGGATCCATGGCCAATCCCTTGTCTGACAGGCGGTACCCCAGGAATTCCACCTCCTTGGTATGAAACTGACACTTCTCCAGTTTCACCCACAGCCTGTTGGCTTGCAGCCTGCTCAACACTTCTCTGACGTCTCTCACATGTTGCTCCTCATTCTCCGAATACACCAACACATCATCTAGGAAGGCCACGCAATTCTTGTAGAGCAAAGGACCCAGTACGTGGTTCATAAAAGATTGAAAGCACGCTGAGCCTGCTTGTAATCCAAAAGGCATAACGAGATATTCAAATGCCCCCAAAGGGGTAAACATGGTGGTTTTCCATTCATCCCCTTTCCTTATACGTATCAGGTTGTACGCCCCCCTTAGATCCAGCTTTGTAAAAATCTTTCCCTTCCGCACCCTGGTCAAAATATCATCAATCCTGGGCATAGGGAAAGCCACTGGTTCTGTCACTGCATTTAACCGCCTGAAATCACATACAAGTCTCGGCTTGTCCGTGTGCTTTTTATCCACAAAAAACACTGGGCTACCCCCCGCTGCTTTGGACTCTCTGATGAAGCCTCTCTTCAGGTTCTTGTCAATGAACTCTCGCAACTCCTGCATTTCTCTGTCTGACATGGCATACAACTTGCCTACAGGAAGCTGTGCTCCAGGGAGTAAATTGATCTGGCAATCAAAGGGCCTATGCGGGGGTAGTTGGTCAGCTTCCTTCTCGCTGAACACGTCGCTGAGATCTGCATACTGTGGTGGTACCTTCACCTTCTCCATTACTTCCGTCCCCTGCTGAACCCTTTTCCCCTTTGCAGTGTTCTAAGCAATGTGCTGAACCAAAGGAAACCACTCTTTGATGCCAGCCCACCAGCGGATCATGTAGCGCTAGCCAGCTCATTCCCAAAATAATGGGAGCGCCTCCCAAGGTGGCCACATTAAACGCTATCAGTTCTGTGTGCCTTGCCACCCTCATTATCATTGGGACGGTCTGCAAGCTGACTCCTCCTCCCAACAACTCCCTGCCATCGATCGTGGTCACCTGCAGGGGGTTGCTTAAAGGGATCGTCTGTATCTGGTGTTCAGCAGCAAACTCCTTGCTCATAAAATTGCAGGAGCTGCCTGAGTCCAACAGCGCCTTTATTTTTAGGGGGTGTCCATTTTGCAGCTCTAGCGACACTTCAATCACTAGAGCAGGTTGAGGAGCTTCTGGCACGGGCACTTTCACTGCTCTTTGGCCTGGCTGCAGTGCCCCGACTGTGGCAACCAGGCGTTGGCTTTTACCTGCTCTGTTTCTCCTTGCTCTCCTCCCTCAACAGCTCCCACCATCCCTTGCCATTCCTTCCTCTGGGGGCAGACTCTGGCAAAGTGGCCTGGCTGTTGGCAGAGATAGCATTTCCGGGCGCCCTTTCCCTCCTTCTTAGCCCCCTCACTGGGTTTTGAAAATGCGCGCGCGCGCGCTGTTCCGATTTCCATCGGCTCTGCCGGCGGGAAAGCTGGCTCAGGAATGTCTGGAATGCGGAACTCCTTCCAACGTTCCCCTCTCCCTTCCCGCCTCTCCAAGGCTCTTGCCTCCTGACGCGCTCCTATGGTCAGCGCAGATTTGGTCAGCTGATCCATAGACACCGCCCTGGGGCTCCGGGACAGCTCGTCTTTCACAGCCGAAGAAAGACCTTCTTCAAATAGCATCTGAATGGGTGCCGCCGATAAATCCCAACCCAATCTGTGAACCAGCATGGTAAACTCAGTCCAGTACTCACGGACAGATCGGCTTCCCTGCTTGCAAGCCATTAGCTGTCTGCGCACCACCCCTTCCTCAATATCGCTGGAAAACATGATATCCATTGCACGAAAGAACTTCATCGTGTCCTTTAGGACGTCATTGTGCGTTGCCATTAGGGGTCGAACCCAGTCCCGCGCCCCTTTCTCAAGATGCCCAATTACGAAAGCAACTCGCGATTCCTCATCAGGGAACTCATCAAACTGCACATTAATGGCATATTGCATCTCTGTCCTAAAGGCATGGTAATCCTTGGGGTCCCCCCCAAACTTCTGCACCAATCCTGGTACCTTTCTGGGGAATTGAGTGGCTCTCCCCTTCTTGTCTGCATCCTGAGCCCTTCTCTCCTCAAGCCTCGCCGTCTGCAGCGCAAGTTGGACTTCCAACACTCGGTATCTTTCTTCCAAGCTTGGACCAGCTCCAACCCCTGCTCCTCCGGTTCCGGCTGGGTCGCTCATGATGCTTTCTCCTGCACAGGCAGCGTACAGAGACTGTCAGACTGCTGTAATGGGATGATTAGCTGCTTGTGCGTAAAATCGTGCTCCCTCAGAGTTTGTGCGGCTCCACAAACCTCTGTGTGGCTAACACCCCAGAGGACAGGATCACACTTCAAAACGACCTTGACAGATTAGAGAACTGGGCAAAAACAAACAAAATGAATTTTAACAGGGAGAAATGTAAAGTATTGCACTTGGGCAAAAAAAATGAGAGGCACAAATACAAGATGGGGGACACCTGGCTTGAGAGCAGTACATGTGAAAAGGACCTAGGAGTCTTGGTTGACCACAAACTTGACATGAGCCAACAGTGTGACGCGGCAGCTAAAAAAGCCAATGCAATCCTGGGCTGCATCAATAGGAGTATAGCATCTAGATCAAGGGAAGTAATAGTGCCACTGTATTCTGCTCTGGTCAGACCACACCTGGAGTACTGTGTCCAGTTCTGGGCACCACAATTCAAGAAGGACACTGACAAACTGGAACGTGTCCAGAGGAGGGCAACCAAAATGGTCAAAGGCCTGGAAACGATGCCTTATGAGGAACGGCTAAGGGAGCTGGGCATGTTTAGCCTGGAGAAGAGGAGGTTAAGGGGTGATATGATAGCCATGTTCAAATATATAAAAGGATGTCACATAGAGGAGGGAGAAAGGTTGTTTTCTGCTGCTCCAGAGAAGCGGACACGGAGCAATGGATCCAAACTACAAGAAAGAAGATTCCACCTAAACATTAGGAAGAACTTCTTGACAGTAAGAGCTGTTCGACAGTGGAATTTGCTGCCAAGGAGTGTGGTGGAGTCTCCTACTTTGGAGGTCTTTAAGCAGAGGCTTGACAACCATATGTCAGGAGTGCTCTGATGGTGTTTCCTGCTTGGCAGGGGGTTGGACTCGATGGCCCTTGTGGTCTCTTCCAACTCTATGATTCTATGATTCTATGATTCTATGTGTGTGACAGAGCTCCTCAAACATGTCTGCTCTAGTCACTCGTAGAGTCTGACAGTGGCTGTCTGCGGAAGCGCTTCCAGCAAAGAAGCTCCTTAACGGAAACGCGTCTCCTGGACTCACGGCGTGACAGTTTCCGGCGAGGTGTGGGTCTCCCTATGGGAGACTCAGATACCTCCCCACTGTTCTCGCTGGAAGCGTCTCTGAGCCCTCCCTCCTGCTCGCATTCCCTCAGAGATCCACTCCTCCCCCTGCTGGTTCCTGCTTCAGCTGTTGAGTCTCTTTCTTCCTCCCTGAGCCCCTCCACCACCTGATGCTCCGATGGCAGTTCCCTGACAGATATATATATATATTCTCCCATTTGTTTTACGGGGCGGTTTTATTACCGTGAGCCTTCATCCTGCTTCCATCCCAATTTCCTTGTGGGGTATTTATACAGCTTCACATTCTTAGCTCATCCCAGGCTTCCCAACGGAATTCTCCCTCACTTTCCTAACTGCAAAAAGCGTGCTGTTGCTGCTTTTAAGTGGGTTCATTGTGCTAGGGGGGCAGAGAGCTTTAAAGAAATTATTTCCTTTATTTTTATTTCATGCTGCTTGATTTTAGAAAAACAAAGCAAAAACCCCACCCTCAAAGCAGTTTGCGAAAAGAATAAAACAATAAAATGGTAAAACAATGAAAAGACTTTATATGAGGCCCTTCTTTGTGTTCCCCCTCCATGAGAGGTCTGGAGGGAAGCAACATGAGAAAGGGCCTTTTGTGTGGTGGCTCCCCATTTGCGGAACGCTCTCCCCAGGGAGGCTTGCCTGGTGCCTTCATTGCTTTTGGAACCAGGTGAAAACATCCCTCTTCTCCCAGGCCTTTGACTGAAAACAATCTTTGTGTAGGGAGGTTATTATTTTGTTTGTTATTATGTTACGCATCTTTGTGTTTTTATACTGTCAGCCGCCCTGTCATCCTCGGATGAAGGGTGGTATAAAAATGTAATAAATAAAAATATTAATAGTAGTTCCCAAACTTTTTTGGGCCTCTGCCTCCTTGGTTGCATAAACTCCTCCCTAGTGCTCCCCACCCTACGCTATAAAAAACATCATTCAGAATTGCAGTTTGCATGACCCCATTTTATTAGACAATAAAATGCAAAACAGTGACAGTCAATTGCACAGTTACAGTCTTCAAAACCAAGTAAAGCTATTTAGTTTAATTAATTTGACAACACTGACATACGTGAACCAGCCATATTAGCTCTTCAAATTCTGATAGTAATTAATAATAATAATAATTTATTATTTATACCATGCCCACAACAGAATATTAAAACCGAACCCAAAGGGTGCTCATCAATGGTTCCTCTTCATCCTGGAGAAGAGTGACTAGTGGGGTGCCACAGGGTTCTGTCTTGGGCCCGGTCTTATTCAACATCTTTATCAACGACTTGGATGATGGACTCAAGGGCATCCTGATCAAATTTGCAGATGACACCAAACTGGGAGGGGTGGCTAACATCCCAGAGGACAGGATCACACTTCAAAACGACCTTGACAGATTAGAGAACTGGGCCAAAACAAACAAGATGAACTTTAATAGGGAGAAATGTAAAGTATTGCAAAAAAAATATTGGGCAAAAAAAATGAGAGGCACAAATACAAGATGGGGGACACCTGGCTTGAGAGCAGTACATGTGAAAAGGATCTAGGAGTCTTGGTTGACCACAAACTTGACATGAGCCATCAGTGTGACGCGGCAGCTAAAAAAGCCAATGCAATTCTGGGCCGCATCAATAGGAGTATAGCATCTAGATCAAGGGAAGTAATAGTGCCACTGTATTCTGCTCTGGTCAGACCTCACCTGGAGTACTGTGTCCAGTTCTGGGCACCACAATTCAAGAAGGACACTGACAAACTGGAATGTGTCCAGAGGAGGGCAACCAAAATGGTCAAAGGCCTGGAAACGATGCCTTATGAGGAACGGCTAAGGGAGCTGGGCATGTTTAGCCTGGAGAAGAGGAGGTTAAGGGGTGATATGATAGCCATGTTCAAATATATAAAAGGATGTCACATAGAGGAGGGAGAAAGGTTGTTTTCTGCTGCTCCAGAGAAGCGGACACGGAGCAATGGATCCAAACTACAAGAAAGAAGATTCCACCTAAACATTAGGAAGAACTTCCTGACAGTAAGAGCTGTTCAACAGTGGAATTTGCTGCCAAGGAGTGTGGTGGAGTCTCCTACTTTGGAGGTCTTTAAGCAGAGGCTTGACAACCATATGTCAGGAGTGCTCTGATGGTGTTTCCTGCTTGGCAGGGGGTTGGACTCGATGGCCCTTGTGGTCTCTTCCAACTCTATGATTCTATGATTCTAAAACCAGGATAAAACATCCAACATAAAAAGCTTCCCTGAACAGGGAATTTACACCTAATTTACACCTTCAGTTGCCCCTTGCCTTGTAGCCTCCCCATGTCTGCCTCCCTGGGAGGGGTGCAACCACCTACTTTGGGAACCATGGATTTAAAACATTCAAAAAATTGAAACCAACAATAAACTTAAGCTTTCAAGGGATCTGGGTAGGCTTGTTTAGAACGAAAATGTTTTTAGTATGTTATTCATTGTACTTGCACAAACCTAGAGTTCTGGCTTGAATCTCCCCACTTCACCAGCACTGACTGGCTAGTGCCAGTGACGTCATGATTTCTTGAAGTGTACATCAGCTTCTTCTTCTTCTTCTTCTTCTTCTTCTTCTTCTTCTTCTTCTTCTTCTTCATTGAATTTATATACCGCCCTATACCCAGACGCGGGTGGCGCTGTGGGTTAAACCACAGAGCCTAGGACTTGCCAGTCAGAAGGTCAGCAGTTTGAATCCCTGTGATGGGGTGAGCTCCTGTTGCTCGGTCCCTGCTCCTGCCCACCTAGCACTTCGAAAGCACGTCAAAGTGCAAGTAGATAAATAGGTACCGCTCCGGTGGGAAGGTAAACGGCGTTTCCGTGCGCTGCTCTGGTTTGCCAGAAGCGGTTTAGTCATGCTGGTCACATGACCCGGAAGCTGTACGCCGGCTCCCTTGGCCAATAAAGCGAGATGAGCGCCGCAACCCCAGAGTCAGCCACGACTGGACCTAATGGTCAGGGGTCCCTTTACCTTTTATACCCGGAGGTCTCAGGGCGGTTCACATAAAAAGATCACAGTATATAAAATAAAAACAAAATCAAAAACCCAATAATAACACACACACACCGAGCCACAATTTAAAAGCGTATGGGATTATATTATGTGCATGGCCCAGTGTCAACATGTCAACCCATCTTATTTCTGTGTCACGGCTGGAGTTTGCTTCTTTGGCCTCAGTTTAAAATACAGGAATATACTAGCAAGCGTTGCATATGTAGCTATAACGTAATTTCTTCTGCCTGTCATGGTCAAGAAAAGAGGTTTAAAGGCTGTCTCAAGGCAAATCTAAAAAAATGTAGTATAAACACCAACAACTGGGAAACACTGCCCTGCCCTGCAAGCACTCCAGTTGGAGAACAGCCTTGACCAAGGGTATCATGGGCTTTGAAGAAAGGAAGCAGGGGGGAGCAGGGGGGGCGCACATGCAATTTTAATTTAGAAAATGATGCATCAGGAGAACAGGATGACCCCCTCCTGCAGGACCAGGCTCTGAGTTCAAATCCTGTCACACCACACACAGGACCCTGGCCGTGGGGGAAGAAGGGTCTGTAGCTTAGTGGGTAGAGCATCTGCTTTGCATGCAGAAGTTTCCTAGGTTTGATCCTCTACACTGTAGACTGTAGAGTCTACAGCATCTGCAGGTAGAGCTCTTGCCAAAAACCCTGGAGAGTTGTGACCCCCACATTGCGGATGGGGGGGGTTGGACTAGATGACCCTCGGGGGTCCCTTCCAATTCTATGATACTATGAAAGCCGCTGCTGCCAGTCAGTGCAGGCAATACTGAGCTAGATGGACCAGATGGTCTGACTCAATGTAACGCAGCTTTGGTAGAGCACGAGGCTTTTAATCTCAGGGTCACAGGTTTGAGCCTCACGCGGGGCAAAAAAAATCCTGTATTGCTGGGGGTTGGACTAAATGACCCTCGGGACCCCTCTAAAAAACAATAATTTGTACATAATTTTCTATTTTACAATTTTCAGTTTTCCATTTTACAATTTAAAATATTCATTTAAACAACCTTAAAATGTCAATGACTTCCATTCTTCTCTTTCCATGGTTCAATTTGCATATCATAAATCCCTGCCTATTTTACATAAACCAAACCATTCAGTTTTCCATTAATACATGCATCAAAACTTGTTTACACTGTTGAATATATCTGAATGCTGTCCACGTTTTCAAGTGTGCACAGTTCCCCCCCATATATTCAATAAACATCTTCCAATCTTCTCTAAATGTATGGTCTTCTTGTTCTCTTATTCTATATGTTTGGTCCGCAAGCTGCGCATATTACATCAGTTTAAGTTGCCATTCTTGTTTAGTCGGGACCTCGCTCGTTTTCCATTTTGGGGCTAACAAAACACGGGCCGCAGTAGCGACATACATAAATAACCTTTTTTGAGGCCTGGGCATTTCCATCTGAATTATCCCCAATGAAAAGGACTCTGTGTGGTTGTTTTTGGAAAAGTAATTTTAAACGCGGGTGGACGCTGTGGGTTAAACCACAGAGCCTAGGGCTTGCCAATCAGAAGGTCGGCGGTTCGAATCCCCGCGATGTGGTGAGCTCCCGTTGCTCGGTCCCAACCTAGCAGTTCGAAAGCACAAAGTGCAAGTAGATAAATAGGTACCGCTCCAGCGGGAAGGTAAACGGTGTTTCTGTGCGCTGCTCTGGTTCGCCACAAGCGGCTTAGTCATGCTGGCCACATGACCCGGAAACTGTACGCCGGCTCCCTCGGCCAGTAAAGCAGATGAGCGCCGCAACCCCAGAGTCGGCCACGACTGGACCTAATGGTCAGGGGTCCCTTTACTTTTACCTTTAATTTTAAACATCCCCCCCCAATTCATTATAAACCATTTCCCAATGCTCTTTTACCCTTTTACAGGTCCAACACCACATATGTGGTCATCTCTACATTTCTATGATGCTATGATACTTTATCCCCTGAAGTCACCCCTGGACCAGCTATGCTCCATATGTCCCACACTGACTGGCAGCAACTCTCCCCAAGTCTCAGGTAGAAAGAAGGCCCTTCCCAGCCCTGCTTGGAGATGCTGCTGGGACTGAACCTTCTGCACCCAAAGCCGGTGTCCCAGGGGAGATTCCATACATGTCCCCCCCCCAGCACCGCTTGGCTCCAGGAGAGAAATCCTTTGTTTGCCTCCGCGCTGCCCAGAGGGCGGATTCGCGGGCGCCTTTGTGCCTCAAAGCTGCCATCTAGCGGCGTGAGAAAAGAAATATCAACAATCTCAGATATGTAGAAGAGACAACTTTGATGGCAGAAAGTGAGGAGGAATTAAAGAACCTCTTAATGAGGATGAGAGAGGAGAGGGCAAAATATGGTCTGAAGCTCAACATCCAAAAAATGAAGTTCATGGCCACTGGTCCCATCAGCTACTGGCAAATAGAAGCGGAAGAAATGGAGGCAGTGAGAGATTTTACTTTCTTGGGCTCCATGATCACTGTAGATGGTGACAGCAGCCACGAAATTAAAAGACGCCTGCTTCTTGGGAGAAAAGCAATGACAAACCTAGACAGCATCTTAAAAAGTAGAGACATCACCTTGCCAACAAAGGTCCGTATAGTTAAAGTTATGGTTTTCCCAGTAGTAATGTATGGAAGTGAGAGCTGGACCATAAAGCAGGCTGATCGCTGAAGAATGGATGTTTTGAATTATGGAGCTGGAGGAGACTCTTGAGAGTCCCATGGACTGCAAGAAGATCAAACCTCTCCATTCTGAAGGAAATCAGCCCTGAGTGCTCACTGGAAGGACAGATCCTGAAGCTGAGGCTCCAAGACTTTGGCCACCTCATGAGAAGAGAAGACACCCTGGAAAAGACCCTGATGTTGGGAAAGATGGAGGGCACAAGGAGAAGGGGATGACAGAGGACGAGATGGTGGGACAGTGTTCTCGAAGCTACAAACATGAGTCTGACCAAACTGCGGGAGGCAGCGGAAGACAGGAGTGCCTGGCGTGCTCTGGTCCAGGGGGTCACGAAGAGGCGGACACGATTAAACAACTCAACAACAACCACCACCTGTGTGGCTTGCCTGACTGTCTGTGTGCTACTAGCTATGTACAGATTATTCATTAGCCACCTCTCCCAATGCCTCACCTTCTTAAAACAATGTCCCACATCAAAAGAAGGTGTCCAGCAATATCACTTCCTTCCAACAGTTTAGGACTAGGAAACTGAAGGCTGTTCTTCAGCCATCAAAGAGCTTAGAGAGGGCGAAGCAAACAGAGGCAGGAAAGGAAACCACATTAGAGCACTGTCTCCTCGAAATACAAATATCCAATATCTTCCGGATAAATTGCCCATACAGTGGGACCTTGGGAAAGAGGTGGTGAGGGACCTTGGGGTGACAGTGAGCCATTATAGAAGAGGGAATGAAGGAGGAGAAGGAAGATAATAATAATAATAATAATAATAATAATAATAATAATAATAATAATAATAATAATACATTTTTATTTATACCCCGCCCTTCCCGGTTCAGAAAACTGGGCTCAGGGTGGCTAACAACAAATTTAAAACACTTAATTGATGCAACAAAAAACAGCATAAAATTCAGTACAAAACGTGAATAATAAATTCAGAATTCAAAAATCAATTTAGGAGGAAAATCCATCCAATATACATTAGATGATCACCAGGGCTAGCTGGCTAAATTAGTCCTATTTGGGCCAGCGAGGAGACCAGGGGAGAATTAGCTGTGGGATCCCAGAGCGGTTAATCTTCATAAAAAGCGGAGGGGGAGGGAAGGAAGGGGAATAAAAGATCAAGCTAAGTTCAAAATGAAAGCCAGGCGGAATAGCTCTGTCTTACAGGCCCTGGGGAAGGAGGTTAAATCCTGCAGGGCCCTGGTCTCATGGGACAGAGCATTCCACCAGGTTGGAGCCATCACTGAGAAGGCCCTGGCCCTGGTGGAGGATAGTCTGACTTCCTTAGGGCCCGGGACCTCTAAACTATGGTTATTCATGGACCATAAGGTCCTCTGCGGGGCAGACCAGGAGAGGCAGTCCCATAAATACGAGGGCCCTAAGCCACAAAGGGCTTTAAAGGTCAAAAAGAAGAAGACCAGAAGAGCACACATGGCTTGGAAGTCACCAGCCTCTCGGGCTATTATGACCTCCTGTCTTTTATTGGAGAGGTCTGTGCAAGATCTCTGTGCCAGATCCAGTGCAGAGTCCCCATCCGAGGGCTTGGCCATATGTATGTCTGCTGGACTGCTGCTCAGCTCGCTTCCTGGGCCCAAGAAACAGGTCTTGGCAGCTGCCCCATTTGCTACCCCCCTCCCTCCTCACATGCTGGCTGTGACACTCAGCTGTCGTTGATGGGAAAGTGCCACCGGAGCCAGCTCTCCCCTTGCCAGGCTGGTGGGAGAAAATGAGCGCTCTGAATGCGTTCCAGAAACATTTTGTTCTGGATGAGCAAAGGGAGTCTCCGCAGGAAAGTCCTGACATGCTCCTTACGTCGGAAAAATTAAAATATACAACCAGCCAATTAAATTTCACTGCAGCATAGGTCCATGGGAAAGTGGATCTCTTTCTGTTTCGGAAGCCATTCCAGAGCCTGGCATGTGGATTCTGGAACCAAATGCCCCAGGATTACTGGTGCCGAGCCCTGTCTGTTAGGAGGATAAAGTTCTGCCTTTTCTGAGCTGAGACAAAAAATCCCAGATTTGAACATTGCCTCTGCTGCAAAACCACTAGGTGGCCTCTTGGCCTCAGTGCAGCCAACTAGTCTTGCTCAGGCACCCACCGAAACACAAGTTCCCCCCAAAGTGAGAAAATGCCTGTGAAGTTAATGGCAACACTTTGACACAGCAATATTCCCATGGGTAGACCCCATGGATGTGCGAGCAGGGGATTAACTACAGATGTGTGGGGAGAGACTGGATGTGGTTCAGTAAACAAGAAAGAGCGAAAGCAAGAAGATTCAGGATGCAGCTATTAAAATTTGGGATAAATGCAGTGAAATGTTATTGCCAGGCATATTCCATTTGGCTCTGATAATTAATAGTCGTGCATTCAGAGGGGCAAACGCACTTGGCTGATGACACTAAAGGCTCAGTGTCTCGTCGCTGCCAAATGAGCCTCGCCAGTTTGGGGAACGACCACCACCAGAGAGCCAGTGTGGTGTAGTGGTTAAGAGCGGTAGTCACGTAATCTGGGGAACTGGGTTCGCGTCTCCGCTCCTCCACAAGCAGCTGCTGGGTGACCTTGGGCCAGTCACACTTCTTTGAAGTCTCTCAGCCCCACTCACCTCACAGGGTGTTTGTTGTGGGGGAGGAAGGGAAAGGAGAATGTGAGCCGCTTTGAGACTCCTTCGGGTAGTGATAAAGCGGGATATCAAATCCAAACTCCTCTTCTTCTTCTTCTCCTGCAGGTGATCAAGCTGGGATAGAAGGGATCAGGCGATCTGTTAGGAACCCTGGACCAAAGTTGTTCGAGGATTTGTAAATGAATACAAGGATCTTGAACCCGGCTCGGTAGTATCAGGCATCGGGCTGCAATTGCCATCACATGCTTTCGGCCAGCCGCTCCCATCAGCCACGTGGCTGCCACATTCTGCACCATCTGGAACTTCCGAACCAGGCCCCAGGGTAGCCCCACACAGAGCGCATTGCAGTAATCCAGCGCATGAACAACAAATTTGATCAGAGATGTCCTAAAAGACACTTGTCCTATGGACTGTCTCAAGGCAAATCTTAAAAAATGTAGCATAAACACTGACAACTGGCTTGATAGTGCTCCAGTTGGATTCCAGCCTTTACCAAAGGTGTCCTGGGCTTTGAAGACACTCGAACTCAGGACAAAAGGGAGAAATGTGCTAAGAGGAAGGCACGCTTGGCAAACCCTCACTGGGATCAACTCCTGCCTCGAAACCAATATCCCCACTGTGGAAGGACATGTGGA
Organism: Podarcis bocagei; assembly: GCF_964188305.1. Classification (NCBI taxonomy): domain Eukaryota; kingdom Metazoa; phylum Chordata; class Lepidosauria; order Squamata; family Lacertidae; genus Podarcis; species Podarcis bocagei. The sequence goes on along the minus strand of NC_138139.1, from coordinate 54,979,910 downwards.
TCCAGAATTGGCCTCCACAGTCACCTACGGACTCACTGTTAAGACCGTGTTCATGGAAGACAATCTTACTCAGCTACGAGGGATCGCCAAAGAAGAAGAAGAAGATAACAGTTGAAAAAATAAAGCACATCAGCTGCCAATAATGCAGGGTGTTTTTTTTTTGTGCCTTGGAGATCTGATGCGTCCAGTTCCTTTCAGAATTTCTTTTTTTATTTTTTGTCGGGGAAGGAGGGAGCTGCAATCTATTGCTGGACAAATGCAGCCAGAACAGCCGTTTGATTTTACTCTCTTGTTTTTAATGGCCCGCAGAATGGCTGTTGAAGGCAGGAAACAGGAGTCCGGAACGATGCCAGGAATCTGTGCAGCTGTGCCAGGAAAGAGCCAACGCCTGAGTCAGAACAGGAAGCCCTTTATAGGACTTCCTGGCTAGGAAGGGACCAATGGGCAGCTTGGGTGGGTGGAGCCCAGCCAAAGCCCGAACATAAATACTTTGGTACCCAGGGAGATGCTCCTTTCCGAAGCTCAGGTAGCCAACCAACGGGTTGCATTTTCCAGCACACCTTCACACTGGGCACCTGGACTGGCAGTGATGGCAAAAAAATGGGGGTCGTGTGAGGATCTGTCACGCTTGTGTGACCAGCCAGAGGCAGGCGGCAGGACAGGAAGTCCTTCTTCACGCAGCATGTAGTTAGACAGTGGAACTCCCTGACACAGGAGAAAGTGACAGCCACCGACTTGGATGGCTATAGAAGAGATTCAGACAAATTCATGAAGGTGGAGAGGGCTGCTAGCCTAGCCAAGGTGGCTTTGGTCTGTCTCTGGCGCTGGAGGAAGCAAAGCTTCTGAATACCAGTTTCTGGAAGCCACAGGGCTGGGAAATTCCTTTGTGCTCAGATCCTGCACGCAGGCTTCTCATCCTGGGTATCCCGAGAGAAAAGGATGCTGGACTAGCTGGGGCCTGATCCAGCAGGACTCTTGCTACAGTCTTATGAAGTGCAGAACCCGGCTATGAAGTGCAGACGGGTTATAGCGAGTAATTGGAAAAATGCAGAAAAGCTAGGGAGGAAAAAGAGTAGAATCTTAGAATATCTAACTCTGAAGATACATAAAATGAAAGGGTTTAAAGTCAGTGAGAAGGAGGAGGATTGGTTTGAGAAGATATTGAATTATTTGGGCAGGTTTGAACAATTTGGGGCAATTAAAATGTCAAAAGTTAAATCAACCTTGTGGAGGGAGGAGTGTTAAGGTATAGAGAATTGTACATATGGTTGATTTGAATATGTATACCCAATGTATCAGCCGCCTGGGGGGTTTCACTGTTTGTTTTCACTGTTTGTGTTTTGGTTCCAGTTACAGATAGGTAGCCGTGTTGGTCTGCCATAGTCAAAATAAAAAAATTCCTTCCAGTAGCACCTTAAAGACCAACTAAGTTAGTTCTTGGTATGAGCTTTCGTGTGCATGCACACTTCTTCAGATTTGGTTGTTGGTAAAAATAAAATAAAATAAAATTAAAAATGAAGTGCAGAGCCATCTTTTCCCCTCCTCTCTCTTCCCCCAACTGCCTTCCCATATGGAAACCTGACTAATGAGCTGTGATGCCGTCAGCCGGGCTGGGCACCCCCCCCCCAAGGACAGACGTCATGCTCCAGGAGAGCTCACTGTTTTGTTTTGGATGGTTGGCTTGTTGTTTTTTTGACAGGGCGTGGCTGCCACCGCTCTCCCCGGGTTGGCAAGGAACCTGGGCTTGACCTGCTAAATTTCAGCTGTCTTCCTCCCCTCCAGGGCTTGGCAACCGAGCAGCCTGGGATCCTCTCCTGACTCATTCCGGTTGCTATGTGTGTCATGAGGTATTAGCTGGCAGGTTCCTGGAGGCTGGTTTTTTGCCTTGTGGCGGCTGAGCTGCCAGCTCTGTGTTTTCACAGCTGCGTTCAAAGGGCAGGACGGCCTTGGCGCAGTGACTGGCACCCGTCCTTCTACGAATCCCTTCTTGAGGCACCTGGCACCATTGCGCCAGAACAGGCTTCTCTCGGCTTAGCTTCATTTGGGCACCTCTGTTTCAGCGAAGCAGCGTGTCTGTCTGTCTCTCTCTCTCTCAAATGTGCTTATTAAGTTTTCAAAAGCAGCAACACAAAAAATATTGCTGGCAGTGGTGGTGTGCAACTTTGGGGTGAGGTCACGCTGCTGGACGTCGCAGCGCCTGCTGTGGCTGTAGAGGCCAATATGGGAGAGACATGGCCACCAGCGGCGGCCAGGATGCTCTCAGCCCAAAGATGGAAGGACAACACAATACCTACAAGAGAAGAGTGGGCGGTAAAACTGATGGACTGTGCTGAGATGGCCAAAATGACCGGAAAAATCAGGATGATAAAAACTTCAACAAAGATGGGGGGGAATTTGTAATATATTTGACAGAACACTGTAAACAGATAAAAGCATTAGCAGGATTGAAATAACGCTCACAGTGTGAAAAGAACTATAGGAGAAAATAGAGATTCATGGATATATGGAGGATAATATGGTATGCAGTGAAAATGATTACTAGTAGACCCCACAAAAGGGAGGGTGGAAGTCTGAGAATTCAGAAGATTGTATATTTTTGGATTGTATTTTCTTTTTTGTGAATGCAAAACTAAATTGTAATACCAATAAAATTATTATATATACAGTCATACCTTGGGTTACAGATGCTTCAGGTTGCACGTTTTCGGGTTACGGACCGGAATGGGTTACTTCTGGGTTTCAGCACCCACCCATGCACAGAAGCACCAAATCGCAACCCGTACATGCACAGATGCGGTGCTGCGGGTTGCAAACATGCCTCCCGCACGGATCACGTTCACAACCCGAGCGTCCACTGTATAGATACATATATAGTGTATGTGAGAGAGAGATATGGGAGAGACATGTTTTGTTGCAGCTGGGGCAGATGGATGCGTCCGGTTGCGCTGATTCAGATGCGCCAAGGCGTTTCTTGTCTCTGTGCTCCTCCCAGCGGTCATTCCTCCTGTGGTCACTGCTCTGGATGCACAACCTGACAGTCTGTCTCCAGGCCCTGCGGTTGTCTGCAAGGGAATCCCACACAGCAGGGTTGATGTCGCCACCCTTCATGTCGTGTTTGTAGACATCTTTGTAACACAGAGTTGGTCTGCCAACGGGCCTGGTCCCTGAAGTCAGCTCCCCACAGAGCGCATCCTTGGGGATACTGCTGTCTTCCATTCTGTGGACATGACCAAGCCAGCTGAGACGTCGCTGAGACAGGAGTGCGAACATGCTGGGAATGTGGGCTTGGGAGAGCACATCTTTACTTGAAATTCTGTCCTGTCGTGTGACACCCAAAATCCTCCTGACGCATCACATGTGGAAGACAAAACATGAAGCGTGCAAAACAAGACAAGCAATAAAGAAACAAAGGACAGCAACTGTGTGGAGCGCATTATTGCAGCAGGAATAAAACATCCAAGTTGTTGGCTCTGCAGTGAGATAGATAGATGATAGATGATAGATAGATAGATAGATGATAGATATAGATAGATAGATAGATAGATATAGATAGATGATACATTAGATAGATAGATAGATAGATAGATAGATAGATAGATAGATAGATGATAGATAGATAGATAGATAGATAGATAGATAGATAGATAGATAGATAGATGATGGATGATAGATGATAGATAGATAGATAGATAGATAGATAGATGATGGATGATAGATAGATAGATAGATAGATAGAGATAGATAGATAGATAGATAGATAGATAGATAGATAGATAGATGATAGATAGATGATAGATAGATGATGGATGATAGATAGATAGATAGATAGATAGATAGATAGATAGATGATGGATGATAGATAGATAGATAGATAGATAGATAGATAGATAGATGATGGATGATAGATAGATAGATAGATGATAGAGATAGATAGATAGATAGATAGATAGATAGATAGATAGATGATAGATAGATGATAGATAGATGATGGATGATAGATAGATAGATAGATAGATAGATAGATAGATAGATGATGGATGATAGATAGATAGATAGATAGATAGATAGATAGATAGATAGATAGATAGATAGATAGATAGAGATAGATGATAGATAGATAGATAGATAGATAGATAGATAGATAGATAGATAGATAGATAGATAGATGATAGATAGATGATAGATGATGGATGATAGATAGATAGATAGATAGATGATGGATGATAGATAGATAGATAGATAGATAGATAGATAGATATAGATAGATAGATGATGGATGATAGATAGATAGATAGATAGATAGATAGAGATAGATAGATAGATAGATAGATAGATAGATAGATAGATAGATAGATGATAGATAGATGATAGATAGATGATGGATGATAGATGATAGATAGATAGATAGATAGATAGATAGATAGATAGATGATGGATGATAGATAGATAGATAGATAGATAGATAGATAGATGATAGATAGATAGATAGATAGATAGATAGATAGATGATAGATAGATGATGGATGATAGATAGATAGATAGATAGAGATAGATGATATAGTGTGTGTGTGAATGGAAGCCATACCACATCAAAACCGGTCCTGTTTCGTATCCCTTTTTAAACCCTCCTGCGATGGGTCAAATGCTCAGGTCCCGCTGTGGTGGGGACCGCATGGGGAGGGGTCCGAGAACTACGAATGCCGCCTCAAGCTCCTAGAAGAACGAGTGAGGACAGAAACACAACAAATAAAGAAATGAAAGAAAGAAGCTGAGTTCTGCTGCCTTGCTAAGGCAGATGGGCTGGCCAGAGGCGACAGCAGCTCTGCCACACTCAAAATTGTGACTTCAAAGGGAAAGATCCCAGGGGGGGAAACAGCACCCCTGTCCCCTTCCTCCACCCCAGAATGAATTACAGCCCCCTGACCCCAGTTCATCTGGCGGTTAATTGCCAAGCAGCCATCGAGTAAATGCCTGGTGTTTTCTAGGGCAGATGGCTGGAATTTGCCACCCTCCATCTGCTGCTTCCAGGGGATTGTTGCAGTCGCAATCCAGAGTTCTGCCTCCCAGCCTTCAACCTAAAAGGGAAGCTTTTCAGACTGACGTTTTGCTTTGCTTCAATTGAAGGTATTAGGACACCGTTTAATTTTCTTTAAAAAACGTTTGCAATGTGCTGTAGGTTTCCCTCCTGCTTCCCTTACCTTGAAAGTGGAAAAAGGACTATAAAGGCCACCACTTTGAAAGTCATTTTATCCTTTGTTTTATTTATTGCGTTTGCCGAATGATAGAATTGGAGAGTTGGGAGGGACCCCAGCTTTTCACTCAAGGAGCTCAAAGTGGCACCTGTGGTTCTTCCTCCTTTAGTTTAATCCCCACAACAGGTAGGCTAGACTGAGAGGCAACAACTGGCTGCAGGTCACTCAGTGAGCTTCAGGGACAAGTGGGGATTTGAACCCTGGTCTCCCAGCTCCTAGCCTAACACTCTAACAACCAAACCTCACTGGTCACCACAAGGACAAGAGTACAGCCGCCACCCCAAAAAAAGTTTGCATCAAGTTTTTTAAAACAAAGTTTGGAGGCGACACACTAATCCAAGTGTGGCTGCTTCTGCAGAGAAATATTTCAGCACGGCAGAAAACTGTCCTTCCACAGCCAACTAGTCAGGGGAGGCCAGACAAAGCCTCTTCGTTTTCCCCATAAGGAGGATATAGTTCTTTGTTTTGCTTTCCTTTCGTTCCTTTTGTTATCGTGCTATGCATTTTGTGATTTTATAGTGTAAATCGCAATGGAGGAGGGCGCCTTTGGGGGTGACGTCAAACCGTCGGGAGGTTGCAGCGCCTGCTGTGGCCGTAGAGAAGGAGTCAGCAAGGTTTATCTTGCCTGGGCCGCATCGGTCCCGTGGAGATCCCTCCGTGGGCGATTTCCAGCATCTGTGCATGTGCAGACGCAATTTCTGGCACTGCAGAAGCGAGTCCCCACGCTGCACCGCACTGGTTTAGCGCAGCACGCGAGTGAGCTGCTTGGTTCAGGGGCGGCTCGTGGGGCCAGTCAAATGACCTCTGTGGGCCGCTTCTGGCCCATGGGCCTTAGGTTGCAGACCCCTGCTGTAAAGACCGATAGGGGAGAGACATGTTTTGTTGCAGCCGGGGCAGATGGAGGGGTCCAGTTGTGCTGCCTCAGATGCGCCAGGGCGTTTCTTGTCTCTGTGCTCCTCTCTCCTCTGGTCACTGCTCTGGATGCACAACCTGACTGACTCCAGGCCCTGTGGTCGTCTGCAAGGGAGTCCCACACAGCAGGGTTGATGTCGCCAGCCTTCATGTCGTGTTTGTAGACATCTTTGGTCTGCCAATGGGCCTGGTAAGAATAAGAATAAGAATTCTGAGCCTGCCCTCTGGAATCACAGAGCGTCAGAGCTGCTCCCTGCGGGTCTGCCAGCCGCTCTCCGCTCTGACTGTCACCTAACCTGGTTTTCTGAGTCTGAAGAGCTAATTGCTGGAAGAGGATGTTGGTGTGATGTCTTCCTCTTGCCATAATCCGGGTCAAGGAGTCAGGAGCGAGAGGCAAAAATAATAATGAATGATGCTTGCCAAGAGCACTTGGCGCGTCTCCATTACTCGGGATTTTGCTCAGCGCTTCTCCCCCAAAGTAGGTGACTAGGTTTTGCAGCTGAGGAGATGGAAACACAGGAGACCGGAGCCACGTTGTCCGACAGCAGAAGCAGCCTAGGAAGCAGGAGGTTTGTGCCAGGCGGAGATTTGGCATCTGGGCGCAGAGCTGCACTGTGGGTCCCTCTGATCCGGCGATGTGAGCAGGTGCCATTTGACCTCATAAGCCTCTGAATGCTTCCCCTGAATATTGGAGAGAATAAGCGGACTATGCCTATGGACCCAAAGCTCTACCTCACACGGTTGTTGTGGGGGCTAACTGAGGATGGGGAGGAGAAACACATGCGCCATCTTGAGATGCTTGGAGAAGAATGTGGCATAGGAAGGCAATGAATGAATGAATGAATGAATGAATGAATGAATGAATGAATGAACTGATTTGAATCCCAGCTTTGAAGCAAAGTACAGTGGTACCTCATCACCTTGCCGACAAAGGTCCGTATAGTAAAAGCTATGGTTTTCCCAGTAGTGATGTATGGAAGTGAGAGCTGGACCATAAAGAAGGCTGATTGCCGAAGAATGGATGCATTTGAATTCTGGTGCTGGAGGAGACTCTTGAGAGTCCCATGGACTGCAAGAAGATCAAACGTATCCATTCTGAAGGAAATCAGCCCTGAGTGCTCACTGGAAGGACAGATCCTGAAGCTGAGGCTCCAAGACTTTGGCCACCTCATGAGAAGAGAAGACTCCCTGGAAAAGACCCTGATGTTGGGAAAGATGGAGGGCACAAGGAGAAGGGAACGACAGAGGATGAGATGGTTGGACAGTGTTCTTGAAGCTACCAGCATGAGTTTGACCAAACTGTGGGAGGAAGTGGAAGACAGGAGTGCCTGGCGTGCTCTGGTCCAGGGGGTCACCAAGAGTCGGACACGACTAAACAACTAAACAACAACAACACAGTGGTACCTCAGGTTAAGAACTTAATTCGTTCTGGAGATCCGTACTTAACTTGAAACTGTTCTTAATCTGAGGTACCACTTTAGCTAACGGGGCCTCCTGCTGCCGCTGCGCCACCGCCGCACGATTTCTGTTCTCATCCTGAAGCAAAGTTCTTAACCTGAGGTACTATTTCTGGGTTAGCGGAGTCTGTAACCTGAAGCGTTTGTAACCCAAGGTACCACTGTAAACACATTTAATGACTGTGGTGCGACTGGCAGCTAGACTGGTGTCTGGGAGTGTCTGCCGAGACCACACAACACTGGTCTTGAAAGACCTACGGTACACTGGCTCCCAGTACAGTGGTACTTTGGGATGCGAATGGGATCGGTTCCGGAGCCCCATTCGCATCCCGAATGGAACGCAAGACGTGACAGCGCATCTGCGTGTGTGTGGGTCGCCTTTTGGCGCTTCTGCACATGTGCGTGATGTCATTTTGAAGGTCTGCATATGAGCGTGCAGCGAAAACCGGAAGTAACGCGCTCCATTACTTCCGGGTCGCCGTGGAGCGCAACCCGAATTTGCCTAACCCGAAGCGTATTCATCCCAAGGTATGACTGTACGTTTCGGAGCACAATTCAAAATGTTGATGCTGACCTTGAAAGCCCTAAACGGCCTCAGCCCAGTATCCCTGAAGGATCCTCTCCACCCCATCATTCAGCCTGGACACTGAGGTCCAGCGCCGAGGGCCTTTGAGCAGTTCGCGAGAAGTGAGGTTACAGGGAACCAGGCAGAGGGCCTTCTCAGTGGTGGCACCCGCCCTGTGGAACGCCCTCTTGTCAGATTTCAAGGAAATAAACAACTACTTGACTTTTAGAAGACATCTGAAGGCAGCCTTGTTTAGGGAAGTTTTTATGTTTGCATGTGTTTTGAATATTCTGTTGGGAGCTGCCCAGAGTGGCTGGGTAAACCCAGCCAGATGGGCAGGGTATAAAAAAATTATTGCATTGGTACATCAGGTTACAGGCGCTTCAGGTTACAGAAATATTACCTCGGGTTAAGAACTTCGCTTCAGGATGAGAACAGAAATCGCTCGGTGGCAGCAGGAGGCCCCCTTAGCTAAAGTGATACCTCAGGTTAAGAACAGTTTCAGGTTAAGAATGGACCTCCGGAACGAATCAAGTTCTTAACCTGAGGTACTACTGTATTATTATTTTTATTATTAAGGAGCAACCTCACTGCAGCTGCTCTGGCGATGACCTCACATGTGGGAATGTGGCATATCGGAGTTTCTGGCAGTGGTGTCGCAACGAGTTCGGTGAAGCAACCCCTTTCTTGTAAGCAGACCCATGCCAGCCACGCCTCGCCCTGGAGGCCCCATATCCCAGGCTTCCTGGATGACATGCCCCCCCTAGAGAAGATGCCCAGGGTTATCCCACACCGTTGCATCACCAGCCAAGGCTGCCTCTTGCCGGTGAATCACACCTTATCTGTTGCGCCGCAGGAGAGTTCCAACTTCTTAAGGGATGGGCGGGGGTTTCTAGGATGCCACAGGAGGGCATCTGCACGTCAGCAGAGCGGCGCCAAGGCTAAGCTGTTCCAGGAGACAAATAAGGAGATCAGTCTCCGCAGGGAGCCGGTCCCTGCCCCCTGCCCACCCCCACACGGCCTGACCTTGGCGAAGGGAACATGGCCATTGCCTCGGGCACCGCCAGCCACACTGTAGCAGCTTCAGAGAAAGGCTCCCAGAGATGTTTGCTTTTCTCTCTGGCAGGAAAAAAGAGCAAGGAGTCTTGTCGTGCCTTGAAGACCAGCACATTTTTTTACGACTTTTGCGGACTACAGCCTTGCATCAGATGAAGTGAGCCGTCACTCACAGAACCTGATGTTGTAATAAGTGGGCTAGTCTTTAAGGTGCCACAAGACTTTTTGCTGTTTTACTCCTTTGGCCCAGGCTGAATGGCTATATATATATATCCAACATTTCTCCAATGAATCATAGAATCATAGAGTTGGAAGAGACCACAAGGGCCATCGAGTCCAACCCCCTGCCAAGCAGGAAACACCATCAGAGCACTCCTGACATATGGTTGTCAAGCCTCTTCTTAAAGACCTCCAAAGTAGGAGACTCCACCACACTCCTTGGCAGCAAATTCCACTGTCAAACAGCTCTTACTGTCAGGAAGTTCTTCCTAATGTTTAGGTGGAATCTTCTTTCTTGTAGTTTGGATCCATTGCTCCGTGTCCGCTTCTCTGGAACAGCAGAAAACAACCTTTCTCCCTCCTCTATGTGACATCCTTTTATATATTGGAACATGGCTATCATATCACCCCTTAACCTCCTCTTCTCCAGGCTAAACATGCCCAGCTCCCTTAGCCGTTCCTCATAAGACATCGTTTCCAGGCCTTTGACCATTTTGGTTGCCCTCCTCTGGACACGTTCCAGTTTGTCAGTGTCCTTCTTGAACTGTGGTGCCCAGAACTGGACACAGTACTCCAGGTGAGGTCTGACCAGAGCAGAATACAGTGGCACTATTACTTCCCTTGATCTAGATGCTATACTCCTATTGATGAGGCCCAGAATTGCACTGGCTTTTTTTTTTCATCATCATCATTCTATTTATACCCCACCCATCTGACTGGGTTTCCCCAGCCACTCTGGGCGGCTCCCAGCAGAATTAAAAGCACAAGAAAACATCAAACATTAAAAACTTCCCTAAATAGCTTTCATATCCTCCAGCCATTTCTCCAATGAAAATAAAGACGTCCTAAGGAAAAGCGGGACATTCTGGGGTCAAGTCAGAAACCGGGACAGCTTCTGAAAATCCGGGGCTGTCCCTGGAAAAGAGGGACACTTGGAGGGTCTGATATTGATTATGAGGTTCAGAAAAGGGCCGACAAACTGATTCAGGGGGTGGGTGGACTCCGGTGTGAAGAAAGGCGGCAGCATTTGGGGCTCCTTGGTTTAGAGAAAAGCCAGTTAAGGGGCAAAGTGACAGAAGTTTATAACTGAATGTGTGGCATGGGGAAAGCAGGTCGGGAAAAAGTTTTTCTCCCTCTCTGATAACACTTGACCTCGTGGGCTTCCAAGGAAGCGGGATGCTGGAGGAAAAGAAAGTCCTTCTTCGTGCAGCACAGAGTTAAACTGTGGAACTCCTTGCCACAGTGATGGCTGCCAGCTTGGCTGGCTTTAAAAGAGGATTAGACAAGAAAAATGGATGGACTATGTGGAACTGGCAAAACTGACGCATAAACTACGGGATAAGGACCACTGTGACTTTAAAGAAGAATAGGAACCTCTTACAAAACAATGAATTGGACTCCTTGGCAGGTTTTGAATAAACATACACAAATTTATTTGTTAACGTAATTGATGGATAGTTTAGAGATCTTTACATTTTTATAATATGCAGAGAATAATAAGCGTTGATAAATCAGAGAGAGGAGCTGAGGGAAGTCGTAGGGGAGGGAGGAGGGGGGAAATGGGGGGGAAATACAATTGTTGAAATAATTTGTTATGTGAAAATAATCAATAAAAAATTATTAAAAATAAATAAAAAATAAACAAAAGAGGATTCGACCAATTCACGGAGGAGAGGGCAGTCGACGGCTACTTGCCCCGATGCCTCCTCGCTCAGAGCTGGCGCTGCTTCCGCATGCGGGTCGCCAGAGGCCACAGGAGGGGAGAGAACATGATGCCCCTTTAGCCTGACCCAGACTCCTCCTTACAGATTCTGATGGAACCTCCAGCTCCAGAGCCAGTCTACCCCGATCCCCAAGCTCTCAGGGGCATCCAGCCACTGCGAAAAGAGAATGCTGTATTGATTTATTCTCATGTTCTGGGGCGTGCGCCTTGCCACTTCGGAGGCCTCGCCAAGGGGCAGAGCTGGAGAAATGCCTGGCTTGGCTGGAGGAGGAGGAGGAGGAGGAGGAAGAAGAGAGGAATGTAGATTTCCAGCCCCCTCTCCTCCTCCTGCTCTCGAAAGGGGAAGCGCTGGGAGGAAATGGCTGCTGAGTGACTGAGCTGGGAGTCCTGGCCGGCTCCGAAATGACTAAGTTTGGCAGTGCTACCTGCTGGCTGGTTTTCCTTTTATGGTGGATTTGCAAGGCCCAAGTGGAAGGAGGATCTGCAGGGATCCACCCTGACCCGGCCGTGTGCTACGCAGGAGGAAGCAGCCCTGGGGTGGAGCTGCTTCTCTCTCTTGCGCTCACACAGCTTTCCATGCGGCGAGGAGCATGTTCCGGCTGTGGGCGTGTGTGTCTCTCCGGGTGTGTACGGCTGTACAAGAAGACTTAAGTTTGCCTCTCATTGCACACCGCTTTGGGGTGCTTCCGAGGGACACAGCACACATTTTATGCTTCAGCTGATTTGCCACCCGGTGACACACATGTCAGGGATGTGTATGAATGGGTACATGAGGGAGCAAGCGGGAGAATTAATTAATTAGTGTTGTAATTATTTCCATTTATTACCTGCCCGCCACCCTAACAGTCACAGGGCAGGTTGCAACAGTTAAAGCACAACACCAACATTTAAGATGCAATATTAACAATAGCTTTTGCCTCTTTCCCCCTTCCTTCTTCACAATTCTTTTTTTAAAATAAATTTTATTGAATGTTTTCACATAACAAATTATTCCGACAAATCGTCTTCTTTATATTTCCCCCCCATTTTCCCCTCCCACTCCCCTCCCTCCCTATGACTTCCCTCAGCTCCTCTCTCTGATTTTTTAACACATATTATTCTCTGCATGCTATAAAAATGTAAAGATCCTCAACTTATCTATCTATTATATTAGTAACAATAAGTTTGTGTATGTTTATTCAAAACCTGCCAAGGAGTCCAGTTCATTTTGTTGTTTTTTTCAAATAATTTGTAAAAGGCTCCCGGTCTTCTTTCAAGTCACAGTTGTCCTTGTCTTGCAATTTGCATGTCAATTTCGCCCGTTCTGCATAATCCATCAATTTCTCTTGCCACTGTTCTTTTGTTGGGATTTCTTTATTCTTCCATCCTTGTGCTATTAAGATTCTTGCATACATAAATATATTCTTCAATTTCCTTGGCAGGTCTTTTCCTACAATCCCTAACAGAAATGCTTCTGGCTTTTTTTTTTACAAATGTTAATTTCAACATTTTCTTCAACTCGTTATATATCATTTCCCAACATTTTTTTATTTCTCTACAATCCCACCACATATGGTAGAAAGTCCCTTCTTTTTCCTTACATTTCCAACAAATGTTTGACCCAGTTTTATACATTCTCGCAATCTGCACTGGTGTTATATACCATCTATACACCACCTCCTTCACAATTCAAGTTAGCACACTGGGGGTGTCTTAATTTATTCTCACAAGAAGCCCATGAAGAAGATGAGCGACTGGCCAAGTATCATATAGAGAGACAGGCTTCAAATTCCCTTCTGGGTTTCCTTTCTAGACGTTCCAGTCTCACTCATTAACCTACTTCGCAGGGTTGTTGTGAGGATAAAGAAGCGAATTTGCCCAGAAGACAAATGAGCCTCTGAGCCAAACCATTGGCTGCTGCTACATGGTCTGAAACAGGGCAGTGTCTCATTTTGGCACTGACATTATTCTCTCTTCTGTTTAAGCTTTAGGTGGCCATCATTAGCATGTTTGCATTATTCTATACAATGTTTTGTTTAAGCTTGTTGAAATATGTCAGCATATGTGTGGTTTTTTAAAATGCAAATAGGTATTGGTTCTTTTTGCATCTATTGATATCATAATCACTTCTCATACTTTTGTCTGGATTACATAAATCATCGCAAGCATTTTGTGTGTTGGAAACAGCGTCTGGGGAAAGTGGCGTCGAAATAAACGCAGGATGGCGATGAAGTCAGTCCCATGGAGTTCAATGGTGCCTATGTGCCCATAGGATTTTCCTGGCTAAACCTGGCTGAGTGCCAAGGCTTGTATGCAGCTGATTAACGGTGTGTGGGAATTGCTGAATGAAGGAAAGTGAAAGCTTTCCTATTGGGGGGGGAGGCAGAGGCTGGTTTGGCCTCAGCCACCCCCGGCCGGCCACAGGGTGGCGGCACCGCTTTCTGCCCTTGCCAGAAGTCTAGCCTTGGTGGGCAGAGATGCCCCTTTCAACGGCCTCTTCTCCTTCCCTTCTTCCCAGTCGATGCTTCTCTGAAAAGTCAAATAAAAGCATAACAAACAAAAACGCATTTAGTTTATTTATGAATCTCTACCTAGGAAGCATCTCGGTTTCACAATGGCATGAGGCGGACACAGAATCGTAGAATTGTAGGGTGGGAAGGGCCCCCCAAAGCTCATCTAGTCCAACCCACTGCAGTGCAGGAACCAGTTGAAGAACCCCTGACAGATGGCTGTTCGACCTCTGCTTAAAAGCCTCCAATGAATGACAGCTCATCGCCTTCCGAGGGAGTTTGTTCCCCTGTCTTCACAGCTTTTGCCATCAGAAACCTCTTCCAAATGTTGTGTTGGAAACTCCTTTCTTGTCATTTGAATCCCTTGGTTTAGGTCCAAGCTTGCTGCCTCTTCCCTTTGACACCCTTGAGATGGTTGAAGAGGGCTACCAGATCTCCTCTCGGTCTCCTCTTGCCAGGGTAAACATACCCAAATCCCTCGACCGTTCCTCATCAGGCCTGGTTTCCAGACCATTGGTCATTTTGCTCACCCTCCTCGCACACCTTCCAGCTTGTCCATATAAAACAGGGGTCGGCAAGGTTTACCTTTCCTGGGCCGCTTCACTCCAGTGGAGATCCCTCTGTGGGCCGGATCGCGTGTGAACGCATGCAGCCGCAATTTCTGGCGCTGGCGCCTGCGTCTGTGTAGACACGATTTCCGGTGTCTGAGCATGCGCAGATGCGATTTCCCTCACCGTGGAAGCGAGCCCCTGCGCTGCGCCAGTTTAGTGCAGTGTATGGGGACTCTCCTAGCGGGCTGCTCAGTTCAGGGGCAGCTGATGGGCCGGTTAAATGACCCCCGTGGGCTGCTTGTGGCCCATGGGCCTTAGGTTGCCGACCCCTGATATAAAACAATTGCATCTATAAAAAATGGTTTTTAAATTTTACATTGTATTCCGTTGTTCTGAGGGTCACTTTGCATAGTAGTAGTAGTAGTAGTAGTAGTAGTAGTAGTAGTAATAGTAGTAGTAGTAATTTATTTATACCCTGTCCATCTGGCTGGGTTTCCCCAGCCACTCTGGGCGGCTTCCAACAGAATATTAAAATACAATAGTCTATTAAACAGGGGGGTGTTGAGCGAGTTATGGGCTGCCTGATGCAGAGGCCCACCTTGTAACAACAGGACGTGCATTTTCAAAACATGCACTTGTCTCTCTGAGACGCCACAGCTGCAGTGTGTGCTGCTGATATACACACTTTATCCGCAACAGGGGAAGCTCCCGATATGCCACCTCAAAATGCAGAGCCCTGAGCGTCTCAGCTTCCCTTCCTTTTCAAAGCTAAGTTTCTGGGCTTCATGGCCACGGACTGCAGAGACGAAGAGTCAAAGGCTCGGAAAAATACTGTGATCAGGGAAGATGCGGTCTGACGGCCTCGCTCAGCCTCGATGAGTCATACGTGTGTTAAAAATTGTAGCTGGTTTGCAGAAACAGAGAGATTTCTGGAAATGGGCAGCTCGGATGTAGAGTGAGGCAAACGGAGATCCACCCAGTGTTGAAAAGTTCATTTTGAGGAGGAACTAGTCCCAGCTGCTGTTTGTGCTTGTGCAAAACAAACCCCTTCAGAATCCTGTATGCCGCCTTGAGCTCGTTGGGAGAAAGGTGGGGTATACGTGTTAAAAATAAAGAGTTGGAAAGTACAGTTCCTGTGATTCTTTGGGGGAAGAAGCCGTGTGCTTTCAATGGATGGTATTCTGCCTGGAGGACAAACAGAAGGGGAAAACTATATAGTGACGCAGCCAAAGGATGATTAAATGGACAAACTACAGCTGGTGACTTTTTTTTGCAGTGCGTATGAATGAGATATCCTTTCTTTCTATCTATCTGTTTCTCTGACTCCCTATTTATCACATAAATATGGTTCCCGGGAATACTAGGAAAACCACAGTCGCTTGAAGTAACAGAAACTTCCTCCGCTTGTTGTTTTGCTGATTTAGCACCTCTGGCCGGCAGAGATAAAACCTGAGATCCCAGTTGCCTCCCCCTTTTCTCCAAAAATGGATGCAATGGCCAGCACCTTTGCCATCCCGGTAGAAGGTCAATGAGGAATAATCATCATTCCAGAGAGAGGGTGTGTTCAGAAAGGGGGTGGGAACTTGTGCCCTTTTGCACTAGTGAGAGGCTGCCTGCCTGGGGTGGGGGGCTTATGAAGCGGAAAAGGAGAGCAGCTCAGCTGGAAAGTCCCCGGGAGAAGAGAAAGAGAGAGGTCCCTTTGGGCACGCAGAAAAACCAGCTTCAGTTACGCTTCCCCTGCTGGCCTTTGCCCCGACTTCTTCTTCTTCCTCTTCCTCCCAGATTAGGGAAGAGTCATAAGAACATAAGAGGAGTCTGTTGGATCAGACTCAATTCTTCGGCGATCAGCCTTCTTTATGGTCCAGCTCTCACTTCCATACATCACTACTGGGAAAACCATAGCTTTTACTATACAGACCTTTGTTGGCAAGGTGATGTCTCTACTTTTTATATAGATATATATATATATTCATAAATGTACTAAGCAAACATGTACATAAATATATAAACCACATGTCTGAAGCAGCACAGGAAAACAGCCCTGGAACCATTTTGGCTCCCAAACTGACCAAATATTTTCTCTCCAAGGTCAAAGGAAAATGGAAAAGCCTCCCCATTGTCTTTTCCTTCACAAATCCTGTCTTGAGGGTATGACTGTGTATGAATAGGGTGAGCCTGTGACCTGGCTCAGGAACTAAGTATTTATCATTACAAAAGACTGGTCAGGCTCCCCAGGGTATCCAATCAAGTGAGCATTAATAGGTAACCTGCCAGACAGGAGATAAACAAAGCACTCAGATTTCTGTTGTAGACCACCATTTCTGTGATGTAGGTATGATGTTTCTGGTCTTGGATTCCAATGCGGGCAATTTAAAATGTTTATATAAGGGCGGGCACACCTGGGTTCTGGGTCCTCCTCCTCCTCCTGCGTGTGAGAGGAGCACCCTGTTGCAACAGTTCAATAAAGATCAGGCTTACAAGCTGCTTTGCTTCTCAATATTCTCTGGTTGGCCTCTGTTATTTTCTCCGACTGATGGAGAACCTGCAAAGGACTCTATAAGGGCTCTTGTGTCCCCCATAAGTTTATTACACTGGCATTCAGAAGCATCTCTGCCTCCGACTGCAGAGGGCAGGGTATAGTCCATGTGGCTAGGAGCTCTCTCTATATATATATCCTTTGCTGTCTTCCGCTCTCCCCACCCCCAGAACACGAGCTGGGAATGCAAGGCCTGTGCGCTGTGGGTGCCTGACATTCTTTGCATTCCCGTCTCCTCCTCCTTCTCCTCCTCCTGCTCTTTCCCCACTTGTTTTTCTGCCCTGGGGGAAGATGCTCAGGATTGCCTCCATGTATGGAGAGGCGGATCAGAGGGGGCAAGCAAGCCTGTGGGGAACCAGGAGGAGTAAGAGGACAGAGACTCCGCGGGACGGATCCTGTCCAAGCAGGCAAGCACCCCGGGTTGTGACGGAGGAGGGAGGTGTCATCTGACTAGGGGGGCTCAGTAGACACATGGAAGGCAGGCAAAGGTGGGCAAAGGGGACCTGAATTGCAGGGCGTTGAACTAGATGTCTCTTGGGGTTCCTTACAACCCTATTATTATTGGTTGGACAGTGATGGTTGGACAGATGGTTGGACAGTGTTCTTGAAGCTACCAGCATGAGTTTGAACAAAATGCGGGAGGCAGTGGAAGACAGGAGCGCTCTGGTCCAGGGGGTCATGAAGAGTCGGACACAACGAAACGCCTAAACAACAACATTATTATTATTATTTGTAATTTAATTTCTTTGCCCCTTTACTATTAGTACAGTGGAATTTCAGTTGTCGAACGTAAGACTGTTCAACTTCCGAAACGTTTGACAACTGAGGCGCAAAGGGCGAATGTTAATTTCACTGGTGAAGACTGAAAAACGCACCTCAGAGGCTGTTCAACTTCCAAGGCGCGTTCGAAAACGGAAGCCTTCACTTCCGGGTTTTCGGCATTCGGGTTCCAAAACGTTCATTCATCAACGGAGATGGTCGAGAACTGAGGTTCCACTGTAATAATATTCTTTTAAAGCTTGAAGTCGTTTACAACCCACATTTTTTAAAAAATAATAATCAAATAAGACATTCCAAAATAAAACATTCCTGAAGAAGATAAAACACGCAATATGCATTCAAAGCAACATAATTAGCAGGAAATCAAAACGTTATCTCAAAGATTTCCAAATAAGACATTTTGCACAGTAAGGTCAAGTATAAAATACACATTTAACGCAGCAAGGTTAACCTGCAACCCCCAATATTATTAAAACAGCTGAAAATAAAACATCACTAAAGAAGCTCAGATACAGAATACACATTTAAAAGACAATTCTATTATTGTATGACCTGGAATCATCATACAGAACAGGGGTTTGGCTCAGACACAAGCCCAGGATACAGAGTTGCACGAAGCTTAATCTACAGTGGTACCTTGGCTCCCAAATGTAATCCGTTCCGGAAGTCTGTTCCAAAACCAAAGCGTTCCAAAACCAAGGTGTGCTTTCCCATAGAAAGTAGTTCTAAGTGGATGAATCCGTTCCAGACTTTTAAAAACAACCCCTAAAACAGCAATTTGACATGAATTTTACTATCTAACGAGACTATTGATCCATAAAATGAAAGCAATAAACAATGTACTGCAGTCACACTATCTATCTATCTATCTATCTATCTATCTATCTATCTATCAGTAGCTGAACTGGGTTCCACACAGTCACAAAAACAAAAACCCAAACTAAATAGCAAAAACCTCAGGGTAACATTCAAATCGGAAGCGTAACACTCAAAACAGAGCATGTTTGGCTTCCGAAAAAAGTTCGCAAACCAGAACACTTACTTCCGGGTTTGCAGTGTTTGGGTTCCAAGTTGTTTGAGTACCAAGGCGTTTGCGAACCAAGGTACCCCTGTATGAACAAAAAGTCACACTGTGCTTGAACAGTAGGAAGAGCTCACATCCTTCCAGAAGGCTGAGCGAGGCAATGTCGTGCGAGCAAATGCAGGCGTCCCTCTTTCTGGTTTGCATCATCTGGGGCAATTGCAAAATTTGGGCTTAAATGGACTCTCTTGGCACTGAAACAATCCTGCCGTAAGCTTTATTTCCGCCCGTTTCCCGTGGCAGATGGATGTTGCTAACACAATTTCACCAACGCTTGTCCTTCCCCTATTCTTTCCCCCCACCCTGTGCCCTGCTGCCTTCACAGAGATGGTGCTGATCTGATAAGGTTTTTTAAAAAGGGTTTTCTGATGGTGAAATGCTGTGATTTGTCATCCCAGAAACTCTTCAACACTCAGTTTTATTGGATGTCCAGAAATTCTTTTGTAATGAGAGGGGGGTGAGGTGGGAAAGTTATCTCTATCTACTTTCTTCATGGCAGTGCATCCTAGTATAAACTTCTACAATGTTGCCTCTTAGTTGCCTTTTCTGCAAACTCAGAAGTCCCAAACTTTTGGCAAAGAGAACAAGGCATACCAGTCTCCCCCTTTTTAGACATTTGCTTTTCTCCTCTGTTGAAATTTAAACTATAAACCTCCCTGCAAAGTGCTGTGACCGTTCTGGGAGGGCCTGGGGGTTGCAAATTAATTAATTTACAAACCCTTCAGCTCTCCAGCAACCCCCTTGGTGCAGATTGCCTCAGCGTCTCCCTGAAATTATCTTTAACCAAGCGACCGTCCGATATTGCTGTTCTGGTGGAGAAGCCGTGGAAGCTGCGGTTGTCGTTATGGAGGGTGATGATACTGGCAATCGCCTTCGCTTCCAGCTGGAGTTGGAGTTTGTGCAGTGCCTGGCAAACCCCAATTACCGTATTTTTCGCTCTATAAGATGCACCCGACCATAACACGCACGTAGTTTTTAGAGGAGGAAAATCCGTAGGCATTCCCTCCATAACACGCACAGACATTTCCCCTTACTTTCTAGGAGGAAAAAAGTGAGTGTTATGGTGCAAAAAATACGGTACCTAAACTTTCTTGCCCAGAGAGGATTCTTCAAGGACAAAGCATTTGTCAACTACCTTAAATACCTGCTCTACTGGAAAGAACCAGAGTATGCCAAATACCTAAAGTACCCCCAGTGCCTGCGCATGCTGGAGCTGCTGCAGTAT
Organism: Podarcis bocagei; assembly: GCF_964188305.1. Classification (NCBI taxonomy): domain Eukaryota; kingdom Metazoa; phylum Chordata; class Lepidosauria; order Squamata; family Lacertidae; genus Podarcis; species Podarcis bocagei. Next base: position 54,960,064 of record NC_138139.1, on the reverse strand, counting down.
GAGCACTTCCGCAAAGAGCTGGTCAATGCCCAGTGCGCCAAGTTCATCGATGAGCAGCAGATCCTGCACTGGCAGCACTACTCTCGCAAGCGCATGCGTCTCCAGCAGGCCCTGGCAGAGCAGCAACAGCAGCAGAACAGCACCTCTGTGAAGTGAGCCCCTTTGGCATCCCCAGTGAGTGCAGGAGGGACAGTTGCAGTGGCGGCACCACTCTGGAATCATCCAAGCATGGGGCTGCCTTGGCTGAGCAGCCACAGCACAAAATAGTCACCCTGGGAGATCTCAACACCTCTTATGGATCCTCTGGCTTTACCAGAGGCTGCATAAACAGCTTCTTTACGTGTTGGATGAAGTAGCAATAATAATAATAATAATAATAATAATAATAATAATAATAATAATTTATTATTTATACCCCGCCCATCTGTCTGGGCTTCCCCAGCCACTCTGGGCGGCTTCCAAAAGAATATTAAAATACTATAATACATCAAACATTAAAAGCTTCCCGAAACAGGGCTGCCTTCAGAGGTCTTCTAAAAGCCTGGTAGTTGTTGTTCTCTTTGACATCTGGTGGGAGGGTGTTCCACAGGGAAGGCGCCACCACCGAGAAGGCCCTCTGCCTGGTTCCCTGTAACTTGGCTTCTCGCAGTGAGGGAACTGCCAGAAGGCCCTCGGTGCTGGACCTCAGTGTTCAAGAATGTTCTCACCCCCTCCGGATTTAAAGTTGTCACTGCATTTCCCAAAAGACTATCAGGGGAAAGGTGGGTGATTGGGTTGGTATGTCTGTCTCTTTCTGTGTGTGCGCATATATATATATATATATATATATATATATATATATATATATATATATATGCTTTCGTAGATTTTCACGGGTACAGGAATGTAGGTTTTGGTGTCTTCGGGTGTCTTCCCGTGTAAGAGTTGGGGTGTCTAGGCGACGTTTCGACGAGGTCTCACTCGTCATCACCAGCCTGAAAGCACCAGCCTGAAGATGACGAGTGAGACCTCGTCGAAACGTCGCCTAGACACCCCAACTCTTACACGGGAAGACACCCGAAGACACCAAAACCTACATATATATATATATATATATATATATATATATATATATATATATATATATATATATATAATATCCCTGTGGTGGTTAGTTTTTAGCACATTATTGAGAGCAGCAAATAAAGAGACTTAAAAGCTCAAAAAAAAACCAAACACACCAAAAAAACAACAACCACCAAGCGACTGCCTTGGATCAATCTGCCAACCGTATCCGCACGTCTTTATTTTGGAGAAATTTGCCACGGGAAGAAGAAGCAGGCCCCAGAAAACAACATTGAGGCGGTGGTTCATCTTGTGATGCTTAGCAATTTAAGTACAGTGGTACCTCAGGTTACATACACGTCAGGTTACATACGCTTCAGGTTACAGCCTCCACTAACCCAGAAATAGTGCTTCAGGTTAAGAACTTTGCTTCAGGATGAGAACAGAAATCATGTTCCTGCAGCGCGGCGGCAGCGGGAGGCCCCATTAGCTAAAGTGGTGCTTCAGGTTAAGAACAGTTTCAGGTTAAGTACGGACCTCCGGAACAAATTAAGTACGTAACCTGAGGTACCACTATACAGTGGTACCTCGGGTTACATATGCTTCAGGTTACAGACGCTTCAGGTTACAGACTCCGCTAACCCAGAAATAGTACCTCGGGTTAAGAACTTTGCTTCAGGATGAGAACAGAAATCGTGCTCCGGCGGTGCGGCAGCAGCAGGAGGCCCCATTAGCTAAAGTGGTGCTTCAGGTTAAGAACTTTGCTTCAGGATGAGAACAGAAATCGTGCTCCAGTGGCGCGACGGCGGCAGGAAGCCCCATTAGCTAAAGTGGTGCTTCAGGTTAAGAACAGTTTCAGGTTAAGTATGGACCTCTGGAACGAATTAAGTACTTAACCTGAGGTACCACTGTACAGGGTCCCTTGGTTCTCACACGCCTTGGTACTCAAACAACTTGGAACCCAAACACTGCAAACCCGGAAGTAAGTGTTCCGGTCAGAGAACTTTTTTTGGAAGCCAAACGTGCTCCGTTTTGAGTGTTACGCTTCCGATTTGAGTGCCACGCTTCTGTTTTGAGTGTTACGATCTGAGTGTTACGCTGAGTGTTACGCTTCCAATCTGAGTGTTATGCTGAGGTTTTTGCTATTTAGTTTGGGTTTTTGTTTTTGTGACTGTGTGGAACCCAGTTTAGCTACTGATAGATAGATAGATAGATAGATAGATAGATAGATAGATAGATTGTGTGACTGCAGTACATTGTTTATTGCTTTCATTTTATGGATCAATGGTCTCGTTAGATAGTAAAATTCATGTCAAATTGCTGTTTTAGGGGCTGTTTTTAAAAGTCTGGAAGGGATCAATCTGTTTTGCATTACTTTCTTTGGGAAAGCATGCCTTGGTTTTGGAACGCTTTGGTTTTGGAAAGGACTTCCAGAACGGATTAAGTTTGAGAACCAAGGGACCACTGTATGGTCTTTTTAAAGGCAGCAGCCCAGCAGATGCTTTAAAAAGCGTTTCAGAAATGAGCCAGGTGGCTCCCTGCCAGGATGGACAGGTGAAACCTTAGCTCAGCGCTAATAGGGCCATTTGAAACTGTGAAACTGACATCTGAAGCCTCATCTTAGTCAGAAACTGATTGCATTTTGCAGGGACTGAAGCCAGACACTTCATCCCTTTCTGGAAGGGATCAGGACTGCTCTTGCCTGCCAGATTCTGCCAACTCTTCTTCCTTGGAGCATGAATAAAGGGTCAGGAAAAGCAACGAATCCTGAAAAAACAGTAGCTTCTTATACCCACTATTCCTCCGTCCCTCCCTTTTAAAAAAAATAAATAAAATATATTTATATTTTTCAATTTTATACATTTCAATAACTTCACAATCATTTTAAAATTTCGAAACTCATCTTCCTTTCCCCTCTTTCTGCGGTTCCTTAAATTTATTTATTTTTATATTTTCCGCATATTCCAAATTAACTTAAGCATTTATTCATCTACTTTAAATGCATACTCTTATAAAACTGCAGCTTATTACAATAATCCTGTCAATGTTCTTATCTGTCTACAGTTTGTTTGTAAATATTCCATAAACCATTTCCATTCTTTTATAAAAAAAGTTTATTATCTTTTTTGCATTATTTTTCCAGCAAGTTTCACGATTTCTGCATAGTCCACAAGTTTTTGTATCCATTCTTTTGTCGGGACTTCTTTCCATTTTTGGGCAAATAACATTCTTGCCGCTGTAGTTGCATACATGAATAAATTTCTATATGGTTAGGGTGGTTCTGTCCCTATAATTTCCAAAAGGAAAGCTTCTGGGTTGTTGTGGTTGTTGTTGTTTTTTTACTAATGTTATTTTAAACATCTTTTTCCATGCATTATACCAGTATATCATTCCCCTGTAAGCTTTAACCTAACTACAAGACAACCACATGTGATAAAAAGAACCTTCTTTTTCTTTACAATTCCAACACTTATTTGATTTTGATTTATACGTCTTTGCCAATGTACTTGGTGTTAGATACCATCAATATAATATTTTCATATAGACTATTCCTTATTTCCTGAGCACCTTCAGCTCCTCTGCAAAGTGCTGGATGGTGACCTTGCAAAACACCTGCACCCAGGGCTGGATTTAGGTTTGATGAGGCCCTAAGCTACTGAAGGCATATGTCCAGCTGTCCTTTGCCAACAACAAATGGTTGCTGTTTTTTGTGTTGAATATATGCTATATGGCAATTTATGGACCTCATAGGTATCTCAAGCCATTTGCGCATGTTGCCCTGCAACCAGTTCATGCAGAATGTGGGCACCCTATATATAGAAAGGAGCAAACCAGTGATATTTTAGGGAGCAGGTGAGCAGGCGGGGCCCATGACTTACATCATAGGAGCCGACACAACACAAAACACTGTTGCTGTAGGTAGGTAGGCCTCATGGAGGCGCAGGTCAATTCTGTGTCCAGGGCAGTTGTCTACCAGCTCCATCTGGTGCACAGGATGAGACCCTTCCTGCCCACAGACTGTCTCGCCAGAGTGGTGCATGCTCTGGTTATCTCCCACTTAGACTACTGCAATGCGCTCTATGTGGGGCTCCCTTTGAAGGTGACCCGGAAACTACAACTAATCCAAACTTTTATTAGCTGCTAATCCCCATGTTACACCTCCCAAACTACATCACTCATACATCACGGTTACATTATGAAAGGGGAGGTCTGGTGGCAGGAATCTGAGCATCCTGGACCCTGCCCCATGGTTCTCCTTGCCCTCCACCAAACACCCATCAAGTGTAACAAAAGAGATATTTACATTTCCCTTTTCCCCAGCCAAGTTAATCACACCCTTTTGTCTTCATCTGGGTTTGTGATTTCTGGAATGGCTACCTGTCTGGCACTCAGGTATCAGGAGGCCAGGAATTATCACTCAGGCAGAGGGGCTGCTGCATAGCTGAGCTCACATGTTTGTAGGAATTTCTGAAGTTTTCCCAGTGAGCCAGTACATAGATACATTGATCAGTGAATTGTTACATTTGGTATCATGCAGCAGAGGCCCTTTGAATAGATAGGAAGAAACTGCGATGAAGTGTTTTGTGGGGACAAATCACAGAAGTCACAAAAGCGATTGTGCTGATTTTGGTAGTGGGTTGCATGTGCATGATAACTGCTGGAGGGGCAACCCCACCACCACCTATACATAAAATCCTGCAACAGTGATTGATGACAAGCTTGGAACAGGATACGCCCCAAGCAAGCAGCTTCACTGTTAGGCAGAACAAGGTCCGGCCACCACAGGCAGCTAGTTCTAGGCAGTGGCGTAGCGTGGGTTGTCAGCACCCGGGGCAAGGCAAGTAATTTGCGCCCCCTAACCCGTGGATTTGCGCCCCTAACCCTAACCCCCAGATGTTGCGCCCGGTGCGGCCGGCCCCCCCTGCACCCCCCACGCTACGCCACTGGTTCTAGGTGTTATATGAAAGAGCAGTGCCATGTTTCGTTTATGCCTGTTGTGTTTTTACTGCTGGGGGCGGTGTGCGCATGTGCGGCTAGTGTGTGTGTGTGTGTGTGTGTGAAAGAGAGAGAGAGAGAGAGAGAGAGAGAGAGAGAGAGAGAGGAGTGCTTGTGGGATTCTCTGGCAAAATGAGTTGACCCAAGCTGGGTACTCTTGCATTCTGACCTTCCCTTTTCTGATTTCTTCCTGCAGGGCCTGTAAGACAGAGTTGTTCCGCCTGGCTTTTGGCTTGGTGTTAACTTGATCCCCTTCCCCTCTTTCTTTTTTCCTTTTTTCCCTTCTGTGATGGAACTCCTATTTGGGGACTTCCCTGGCTTTTTTCTGGCCCATGTAGGACCAGTCTGGATAGATGGCCTTGGTGAAGACTTGACGTTTTCACCCTAAAAAAGTTTTTGAGTTTCTGCTGAAATGAGGCTGCATTTTAATGTTGCATTTAAATGTTGTATTTTAAGTTGTATTTCAATCAATTGTTTTATATCTGGTGTTAGCTGCCCTGAGCCCGGTCTTGGCTGGGGAGGGCGGGGTATAAATAAAATTTATTATTATTATTATTATTATTATTATTATTATTATTATTATTATTATTATTATTATTTTCCACCTTGGCTTGGTGGTCTAAGAGCACCCTCAGCTTTTGGCCTGGTTATGCTAGAAACTGCAGGATGTGGAGGAGGACAAAAATGCTTGCTTTATCTGCTCTACCCAGCAAATGTGAGTAGCATTGTATGAGCGGCTGAGAGTGCAATCTGGAAAGTCCCCATGCCCAGTTTCCCCAGTGACTACTAACCCCCCTGCCTTCGCTCTCAGGAGCAGAGAGCCTTTAATTCTCAGCAGCAAACACACCTCGTTCATATCTACAAGTCTTTTGCAACTGCTGTAGGTCATTTATTTAATTTGATACAATTTACATCCCGCTTGATTGCAATACCAAACAAAGCTCAAAGCGGTTTACGAAAAGAGAGAGAGAGAGAGATAGCAGTAAAAACAGTTATCTATTGAAAACATTCCATCAAAAATAAATCAGCAATAAGGTAAGTGCAGACTGGAAAACGTGTTGATGTTGTACACCTTCTGGGTAAACTTGCCGAAACAGAAGTGTTTCTGGCAAAGGCGCTTGCCTGATGTCAATAGGCAGGGAGTTCCATAGGACCTGCCACATGAAAAGACTGAATTCCTGCAAACGTGGCATTTGGAGCAGTTCCAGTTCTGCAGTGTTTGACCAGTTCATCGGCCGCATCTTCTCCCAAAGCAGCCTTCCCTAAGCTGGCTACCCCTCCAGATGTTCCTGTATCCCAAGTCCCATCACCCCACTGACCATTGGCTAAGCTGGTTTGTTATGTACTGAGCTGAATAGGATCCAAAATGCAGCAGTCTGATTGGTCCTAGAACAATAGGATTCAGAATGCAGCAGTCTGATTGGTCCTAGAACAATAGGATTCAGAATGCAGCAGTCTTATTGGTCCTAGAGCAATAGGATTCAGAATGCAGCAGTCTGATTGGTCCTAGAACAATAGGATCCAGAATGCAGCAGTCTCATTGGTCCTAGAGCAATAGGATTCAGAATGCAGCAGTCTGATTGGTCCTAGAGCAATAGGATTCAGAATGCAGCAGTCTGATTGGTCCTAGAACAATAGGATCCAGAATGCAGCAGTCAGATTGGTCCTAGAACAATAGGATCCAGAATGCAGCAGTCAGATTGGTCCTAGAACAATAGGATTCAGAATGCAGCAGTCTCATTGGTCCTAGAACAATAGGATCCAGAATGCAGCAGTCTGATTGGTCCTAGAACAATAGGATTCAGAATGCAGTAGTCTGATTGGTCCACAGGAGCCACTCGATCCAACTCCAGGTGGAAGTGAATTCGCAACCTGATTGGCCTACAGGAGAATCCCGGAATTAGCCAATCACGTGGGGCCCATTGTGTAAATAATGTATATAAAGCAGACACTTTGGGGGAACTGCCATTCCTCACTACTATGAGCTGGATAAAGAGCATGAAATCCACCCTTGACTCCGAGTATATTTCATGGTTGACGGGAGATGTAGTCTCCCCCCCCCAGGGTCCTGCCAGGCTCCCCATGGCCCCCCTTTTTAAACCAGCTCCCTAGGGCAGGTCCAGCCTCAGAATCGACGGCAACTGACCGGAGGCTGAGGGATCAAGACTGTTGATCCGTGGTTACCCCATTGCCAAATATGTTCGCAGGCCAACAACATGTTGGGGAAGGGGCCTGATTGGCAGCTCTGAGGGCGGCCCATTTCCCCTTTCATCCGGGAAGTGAGCCTTAAATGGCAACAAAACAGCAGTCGGGGAGATTGGCCAATGAAGGTCTGCTCTTGCAGAGAGTGAGAAAAAAGGAAACAGGAAACCGCAGGGCAGAGAGAGAGGTCTGTGGCAAGGGGCCTTGCCTGGAATGTGCATCAGGCCCCCAGCGCACCCCACCCCTTGGGTTCCCCCTCTCAGAAACTGATGGTGATGGTGAGAGTTCCCTTTTGGGGCCTTCGTCGCCCAAGATGATGTCTCTGCAACCCTGTGGCTATTCTGCAATTCGGGTTCAATTGCGGGCAGAATTTGCACCACGCGATGCGCTTTTAACAGGCTGTGCAATCGGCAGGTTGTGCTGTTTCGACTTTCGAACTTCTTTCTCAACAAGAAAAGTTGGTGAGAAAAAGCTCGGTGCGTGTCGCTGTCAGGTTCTGGGGATTTTGGTCCTGCTAGAAATGGTAGATGTTGCTAAAGAAGGTGTCAGCCGCTGTCCCAAAAATCAATTCGATGATGTCAGTGTGGATATAGTGTCAAAAGAATTGGTCTTGTGTATGACTGGCAGCCTGGAAGGTCATTGCAAACTCAGTGGGAAACAGCCCAAAACCTGGACTCTTTGTACTAGGTAAAGGTAAAGGGACCCCTGACCATTAGGTCCAGTCGTGACCGACTCTGGGGTTGCGGTGCTCATCTCGCTTTATTGGCCATGGGAGCCGGCGTACAGCCTCCGGGTCATGTGGCCAGCATGACTAAGCCGCTTTTGGCGAACCAGAACAGCACACAGAAATGCTGTTTACCTTCCTGCCAGAGCGATACCTATTTATCTACTTGCACTTTCACGTGCTTTCGAACTGCTAGGTGGGCAGGATCTGGGACCGAACAATGGGAGCTCACCTCATCGCGGGGATTCGAACCGCTGACCTTCTGATCAGCAAGTCCTAGGCTCTGTAGTTTAATCCACAGCGCCACCCGTTTTGTACTACTCACTGCAAATGTAGCTACAATGGATACAATTATGAAAAACATGGGGAGTTTGACAAGCACTAAAACCTCCAGAAACTTTTAATATCATTTGGCATTCCTTTATTACATAAGCAGTGGAACCAACATTTTCAATACAATTCAGGTCACAAGTCTGGCAAATCTGGAACTGTTCTTAATCAGATTTAATGCAAATTTTCTTTATGTGAAGACAACATTCATTCTCACCTTTTTCTTTCATGACTTGGTTCTTTCAACTCATGTGCAACTGTGTTCTATGTGCCAATTTTTCCTTCTGTTTCTCATCTTTTTGTTTTCATCTATTGTTATAAGTGGTCTCTCTCTTTTACATGCATTAGAAATGAAGCGAAACGAAATATTTCAAAAAACCAAAACAGAAAACCCAACAAACAAATTGCTTGACGTGATGTAATACAACCTCCCCAAAACCAAAGACAAATGGTGGTATTCAACTTAGCTTCACACAGCACAGATCTGCTGAAATTAATGGACCTAACCTAGGCACCCTTTTAATTTCATTGGGTCTACTCTGAGTAAATCACAGTTGACCCCTCAGTAAAGAGTGGGCATCATATAACCTCCTTGTAAACGCCATGCAAACAAGTCAAGCAACAGGCTCTCTGGGACCTGGGACTACAAGTGGGGTCTGCAACAAATTGTTGCGGCGTGTAAGGAGACAGCTACACTTTGCTCTGGGATACTCAGGCAGCCTCTCCAACGAACAGTAATCATGATTTCAGTTTTTGTTTTTTAAATGCTTTTATGAAATTTTATCCCTCTAGCCCCAAAAAACAAAGCAGAACTTCAAGAGACAAGACACATGTAAACTAGACGAGGCCAGGCCTGCGATATCACATTCATAAGAAGAGATTGCTCTCAGTGTTATCACTCTCTGCATTTCTATCCTGCTTTATATTTTTAAAGAAATGAATCTCTCTCTCTCTCTCTCTCTCTCTCTCTCTCTCTCTCTCTCTCTCTCTTGCTTTCTATAAAGTTTTATTCATTTTCACTTTTGACGTTTGTCATCATACACAAAGTTTCCCCAGATATTATTTTCAAACTGCATCCTATCATTTCCCCATATTTTCTTAAATCTCAATATTTATCATAACTCTCGCTTCACTGCAAGTGTTTCTAAAACCCTGTCAATGTTTTCAGTCGTTTGCAATGCTTTTTCAAGTAACTTATAAAATTTCCCCATTCTTTATTAATTCCATTGTCCTCTCGATCCCTGATTTTCCCAGTCACTTTCGCCAATTCGGCTTAGTCCATCGTCTTTATCAGCCATTCTTCTTTTGTAGGTAAATTGTCCTCCTTCCATCTTTGGGCAAGAAGCATCTGTTTAAAGAGAAGACTCCCAAAGAGGTTTACAAGAGTTAGCGCAAGATTGTTGTTGTGCAAGAGCACACAGGGGCCCTTTGTACACAGCAAGAGGAGGAAGGCATCCCGTCAGCGTCCCACAGATTTCATCAAATAAATGATGAAGCTGGTTATCTGGGTGTTTGAGATAAGATACAGATAGGTGTCGCCAGAAGTGAGAGCGCGAGAGGCCCATGTGACTCAAGATAGACAGAATCACAAGCCTACAACTGAAGCCACCAGAGGCACAAGGAGAGCAAGAATAAAAAGCTCTATATTAAATCAGCAAATGCACTTCTGAAAACCCCATAAGTTCCCCTGAACCTGCTCCTTGTGCATGCACCGGGCCATTTTGGCTCCAAGAGGATCAACACCTGAATAATTAGTTTGATGATGATGATAATAATTTGTTATGATTTCTACCCCGCCCATCTGGCTGGGTTTCCCCAGCCACTCTGGCTGGCTTCCAACAAAAGATTAAAAATACATTAAAACATCAGTCATTAAAAACTTCCCTAAACAGGGCTGCCTTCAGATGTCTTCTAAATGTCATATAGTTGTTTATTTCTGGGGCATCTGGTGGGAGGGCATTCCACAGGGGAGGCGCCACCACCGAGAAGGCCCTCTGCCTGGTTCCCTGTAACTTGGCTTCTCGCAGTGAGAGAACTGCCAGAAGGCCCTCGGAGCTGGACCTCAGTGTCCGGGCAGAATGATGGGGGTGGAGACGCTCCTTCAGATATACTGGACCGAGGCCATTTAGGGATTTAAAGGTCAGCACCAACACTTTGAATTGTGCTCGGAAACGTACTGGGAGCCAATGTACCTCTTTCAGGACTGGTGTTATATGGTCTCTGCAGCTGCTCCCAGTCCCCAGTTTAGCTGCTGCATTCTGGATTAGTTGTAGTTTCTGAGTCACCTTCAAAGGTAGCCCCACGTAGAGCGCATGGCAGTAGTCCATGCGGGAGATAACCAGAGCATGCATCACTCTGGCGAGACAGTCCGTGGACAGGGAGGGTCTCATCCTGCGTACCAGATGGAGCTGGTAAACAGCTGCCCTGGACACAGAACTGACCTGCGCCTCCATGGACAGCAGTGAGTCCAAAATGACTCCCAGGCTGTGCCCCTGGTCCTTCAGGGGCACAGTTGCCCCATTCAGGACCAGGGAGTCCCCCACACCTGCCCACCTCCTGTCCCCCCAAAACAGTACTTCTGACTTGTCAGGATTCAACCTCAATCTGTTAGCCGCCATCCATCCTCCAACCGCCTCCAGACACTCACACAGGACCTTCACCGCCTTCACTGGTTCTGAGTCAGAGATGCCAAGAGGGTTGGCTGGCTACCCAGAGGGCAGAGATATTTCACCCTTAAATAATCTCTAAGTAAACTGTTTGGGGGTGCCAGAGAGACCATTTGCCTTCAAGCCTGATTCAGAAGGAGCATTAAATCCGAAGAAAGGCTTATTTAGGACAGGCTTGTATTTAAGGATTCTCCACTGCAATGTTGAAGGAAACATGGAAATTTCTCTGCTACCCTCCCCCCCCCCCGAACCCAGCATACAAGGAAAAAGGAACCGCAGGAGGGGCTGAAATCTCCTTCCCCTTCTTTTCCCCACCCACTTTTTTTTTTGCAGGCTCGTAACTTTCATAGCCTTATTTACAAGGGTGATTTAAGACCTCCCGATGCACTGGGTTTTCCCTGCATTGATTCGCACCTGCCTTGCCCAACCTGGTGCCCTCTAGGCCACGGGTTCCCAAATTGGCTAGTACCCCCCCCCCCCGGGGTATGTGTGGATTACCCAGGGGAGGACCAAGAGGCAAGAGGATGTCAAGGAGGAGAGCGGGAATTGGAAATGACTCTCAGGCATTGAGAAGCTGGCCTCACGGGATCAGGTTCATGCATTCTGTCTAATTAATTAAACGACAGAGTTTTAATTGGATTTGGAATGCATGTGCAATTAAGTGTTACTATTCTGAATTCTGTTGTGTCACTATCTTCCTTAGTGGGTCGTGCAAACCGCTATTCTGGATCATGCTTTTTATAGGGTAGAGGGCACTGGGGGTGAGTTTGTGGAATCGAGGAGACCCCAAAAAGTTTGGGAACCACTGATCCAAACTATATATCCCAATACAGTGGTACCTCAGGTTAAGAACTTAATTCGTTCCGGAGGTCTGTTCTTAACCTGAAACTGTTCTTAACCTGAAGCACCACTTTAGCTAATGGGGCCTCCTGCTGCCGCCACGCTGCAGCCGCACGATTTCTGTGCTCATCCTAAAGCAAAGTTCTTAACCTGAAGCACTATTTCTGGGTTAGTGGAGTCTGTAACCTGAAGCGTCTGTAACCTGAAGCGTATGTAATCCGCGGTACCACTGTAGTCCCAGCTGGCATGGACAACAGTCAGGACTGATGGGAGCTGATTCCTACCATTCTTTTCCTTCTTGTCTGTTTATGCCGTTTCCTCTGCTCTCGGACCAGCCAGGGAGCTGCTGACGGCAGCAATCTGCCCTCCGGTTGAAGTAGAACAAGGGAAGGGCTTTTGAGAGCCTTTCGTAAGGCGGCAGGGGTGGGGGTTATGTGAGGGTTGAGGAAGTGCCATCAGGAATCGAGAGGGGCAACCTTCGCTATGCATCAGCCGGGGAACTGGCTGCGTGGAATGTACAAATGATGTACATTCCTATATAGGCTTGCCCACTCACAGGGTTTAGACTGAAGTTTCAATGCTGGGCAAAAGACTTTGGATATATTGTAAAGGTTGTGGAATGGAAGGATAAAATTTACAGCCTGTAATGCTTTGAAAGAGAATATGATGAAAATGATGTCTAGATGGTATATTATACCAGTGAAATTAGCTAAAATGTATAAGAACAAATAATAAATATTGGAAATGTAAAGAAAAAGAAGGAACATTTTATTATACGTGGTGGGAATGTAAGAAAGTAAAGAACTTCTGGGAAATGATATATAATGAGATGAACAAGATCTTGAAATATAAATTCTTTAAAAAACCAGAAGCATTTTTACTTGGTATTATAGGCCAAGACATTAATAGGCAAGATGTTAAATTGTTCTTATAAGCAACAACAGCGGCAAGAGTACTGTTAGCCCAGAAATGGAAGCAAGAAGAAATTCCGATGAAAGAAGAATGGCAGATGAAATTAATGGACTATGCAGAATTGGACAAAATGGCAGGAAGGATTTGAAACCTGCAGGAACAGAGATTTACAGAAGATTGGAAGAAGTATATGAATTATTTGAAGAGCAACTGTAATCAACAAATTACGCTAGTAGGACCACAAGAAGTTTTGTAAGGAGAAATATACAAAGTGTTACAAAGTAGAAAAAGATAGAGATATTGGTTATGAGTTTGAAATGTAATAGGGAAAATAAGAAATGCATACTAAGAGCTTAGATTGGAAAATGTTCAGACAGGACTGGTGGAAGTAAAAAAAAATGGAATAAGATGTAAAAGTATGTTTAATTATTGTTGAAAATGGTATGTCAAAAAACTAATAAAATTTTATATATTACAAGAAGCCGAAAGCACCAGCCTGAAGATGACGAGTGAGACCTCGTCGAAACGTCGCCTAGACACCCCAACTCTTACACGGGAAGACACCCGAAGACACCAAAACCTGCATATATATATATATATATATATATATATATATATATATATATATAAATAGACTGAAGTTTCAAGGGTTTGGCCAGGCAGTGGTGGAGGAAGGGGTGTGTATGTGTGGTCTGCCCCGGGTGTCATCACTGAGGAGTGTGTGCGTGTCCTGTACACCACCTCGAAGCCCTTGGATGAAAAGTCAGAATATGAATGGGATCAATCAATCAATCAATCAATCAATAATAAACTGATAAATAACAACGCACACCAACTCTGCACTGGAGTTTCTGGAAACCAACTATCAAACCTGCCAGGATTAAGGATGGCTTCCACCCCAATAGAAACAGCGCTTATTTATAAAGCCACCCTTATCTGATCGCGAAGAGATGCGCACTACTTTGGCTGTGATAATAGAGGCAGATGCATCACGGGTAAACAGTAGGACACGAAAGGTTAATGGTTAATGGAGCTGGCAACTAGTCCCATACAGTAACTGGTATTGTTTAATTTTTCTGCTGAGATCTTATCGGTGGGGGGTGGGTGGGGGGTGAGGCATAAACTAAGCATCCCGAATAGTGCTAGAGGTCAGTGGTGGTGCACCAACACTCGCTTTGGTCAGCTCCCAGATCTTGATGTCTAGCCGCAGAGGTTTATTTTATTCCCCAATTATCTTTTGGACTTTGGACAAATATCTTTCAGACCTTATTAAACTGAAGCTGCGGATTCAAGGGAGGTTTCGCCTTAGATTATTGGAGGGGTGGGGTGGGGAGAGAGGATGCAAAAAATACGATTGCAATGAAAATGGCGCTGCGTTTATTTAACGCCTTCTGAGGTGCCCAAATGGAAGTGAGAGCTGGACCATCAAGAAGGCTGATCGCCAAAGAATTGATGCATTTGAATTATGGTGCTGGAGGAGACTCTTGAGAGTCCCATGGACTGCAAGAAGATCAAACGTATCCATTCTTACGGAAATCAGCCCTGAGTGCTCACTGGAAGGACAGATCCTGAAGCTGAGGCTCCAATACTTTGGCCACCTCTTGAGAAGAGAAGACTCCCTGGAAAAGACCCTGATGTTGGGAAAGATGGAGGGCACAAGGAGAAGGGGACGACAGAGGATGAGATGGTTGGACAGTGTCCTCGAAGCTACCAACATGAGTTTGACCAAACTGTGGGAGGCAGTGGAAGACAGAAGTGCCTGGCATGGTCTGGTCCAGGGGGTCACGAAGAGTCGGACACGACTAAATGACTAAACAACAACGAGGTGCCCAAGGTAATTCGCAGAGATTCTCTCGAGTAATCCTTCCACCCTAAATGGTAGTCCGTATTATTAACTCCCCCCCCCCCACACACACACTGTGGCAGGAATGGAAGGCCGAGCCCCCGCCCTGTGGCTTCATTCTTCAGGTGAGATTCATACTGGGTATTGCCAGGCTAAGCCACCTTTCATCTCTACAATCCTATGGTCTCGCCACAAATGCATGATGGGAGCCAAAAGGTAAGTTGGGGCACCTTGAGGTGCCGCAATAAACAGTTTCTTTTTTTAAAAAAATCGTTTTTTAACACATCATTTTCAACAATTACTAAACATACTTTTACATCTTATACAATTTTTTTTGACTTCCATCAATCACATCTGAAAATTTTCCAATCTCTCCCTCTTAATTTACATTTCTTACTTTCACTGTTACATTTAAATATCATAACTAATATCTCTCTTCTTTGCAATATTTCATATATTCCTCCTTACAAAACTTCTTGTAGTCCCACTAGCGTAATTTGCTGATTACAGTTGCTCTTCAAATAATTTGTATATTTCTTCCAATCTTCTGTGAATCTCTGGTCCCGCAGGTTTCGAATCCTTCCTGTCATTTTGTCCAATTCTGCGTAGTCCATTAATTTTGTCTGCCATTCTTCTTTCATCGGTATTTCTTCTTGCTTCCATCTCTGGGCCAACAATTCTCTTGCCGCTGTTGTTGTGTATAATACTATAAGCAATAAACAGTGTCTTTGCGGGGGGGGGGGGCGTTAAGAGGTTTTCCACAACCTGATTCCATCCAGCTTCCCTGCGTGGTAATCCAAACATCTGTTCGCAGGAAGTAGCACCAAGCTTTGCCGTTTCGAAGGTGGCGAGAGCGCTGTTTTCTTAGGACTTTAAAAATCCATGGCATTTCTTTCTCGAGAGCCGTGCGCATACAATATATTCCCAATGCTCTGCAAGAACCTGCCATAGGGGTGTGGAACATGTGGCCCTCCATATACCAGTACTTATTTTTAAACTAATATTATTCACACTGCACCTTGCAGGATACAAGCTTATAAGAAACAGATTATGCAACTTTTTTTCTTTTGCAAACTATGCCTGCCTTGGCTTATAAGGAACAATGAGGACCCTTAAGAACATAAGAAAAGCCGGCTGGATCAGGCCAAAGGCCCCTGTTCTCACCATGGCCAAATAGATGCTATTCATCCATCCATCCATTCATTCATTCATTCATTTCCTAGCTTTTCCTCAACAGAAACTCAAGGCAGCTTAGAAATAGAAATAAAAAGGTAAAGGTACCCCTGCCCGTACGGGCCAGTCGTGTCCGACTCTGGGGTTGCGCGCTCATCTCACTTAAGAGGCCGGGGGCCAGCGCTGTCCGAAGACACTTCCGGGTCACATGGCCAGCGTGACGAAGCTGCTCTGGCGAGCCAGCACCATCACAGCACACGGAAACGCCGTTTACCTTCCCGCTATAAAGCGGTACCTATTTATCTACTTGCACTTAAGGGTGCTTGCGAACTGCTAGGTGGGCAGGAGCTGGGACAGAACGATGGGAGCTGACCCCGCCGTGGGGATTCGAACCGCCGACCTTGCGATCAGCAAGTCCTAGGCACTGAGGTTTTACCCACAGCGTCACCCGCGTCCCTACAAATAGAAATAAGAACAGCTAAAACCATGGGAAACCAGCGAGTGGAACCAAGCACAACTTCCCTCTCTGCACCTGAAGTTTCCAGCACCTGGGATTCAGAAACATTGCTAGCTCCAGCTGCAGAGTCAGGCCACGACCATCCTGGCTAGCAGCCATTGATAGCACCCTCCCCTCCTCCGTGGATTTGTCTAGCCCTCTTTTAAAGCCATCTGATTGGCCACCCCTCTCTCCTGTGGCAGGGAGTTCCACAGTTGAACTCTGCACTGCTGGAAGAAGCGCTTTCTTTCTTCTTTTTTATACATTTTTATTAATTTTTTCACATATCATTTCCAGCAATCATTTAACATACATTATTATC
This sequence comes from Podarcis bocagei, assembly GCF_964188305.1. Lineage (NCBI taxonomy): Eukaryota > Metazoa > Chordata > Lepidosauria > Squamata > Lacertidae > Podarcis > Podarcis bocagei. The sequence goes on along the minus strand of NC_138139.1, from coordinate 54,943,516 downwards.
TTATATAATATTTTAGACTTCCGGCAACTACCTCTGAAGATTTTCCATTCTTTATCACTTAATCTGCATTTCTTAATTTCTCTATTACTTTTAATTGTCCTTAACTAATCATTCTCTTCATAGTCTTCCTTGCAATATTTTGCATAGTCCTCCTTACAAAACTTCTTGCAGTCCTACTAATCTGTTTGTTACAATTGCTTTTCAAATAGTTCAGATATTTACTCCAGTCCTCTAAGAATCTCTGGTCCCGGAGGTTTTGAATCCTTCCTGTCACTTTGTCTAATTCTGCATAGTCCATTAATTTCATTTGCCACTCTTCTTTTGTTGGTAATTCTTCTTGTTTCCATTTTTGTGCCAATAATATTCTTGATGCCGTTGTTGCATATAAAAACAATTTACAATCCTGCCTATTAATATCCTCCCCTACAATGCCAAGTAAAAATGCTTCTGGTTTTTTAATAAATGTATATTTCAACATCTTTTTCATCTCATTATATATCATTTCCCAGAAGTGCATGACTCTTGAGGGGGCAGCATGTGTGTGTGTGGGGGGGGGGACCTGTCATCGCACTCCATCTCCCATCAGCTCCAGGCTGTCAGCAATAAAATGTCAAAATCCCACGTAAGTGGACCCTGTGTGCTCTGCTGCTTACCTTGCCACTAACCCTGGAGGAACAGAAAAAGGTGCGACAAGTAAGAATTAGGATCAGAGTTGTCCACACACAGCCCTTCTCCTTCTCTGGCTGAAGTGCTGTTCCGTGGGCACCATTCTTCCTTGCAAATCATCCATGACAAGTAATGCGCTGGCCGTTGAGAGGTGGTGTTGACAGCTGCTTTCCTGCTGCGTGCAAGGATTCCACCCTGGCTCACTCTGCTGTCGTCGACGTTGCCACTCCTGGCAGAGCCACTGGCGCTGCCCAAGTCCACTTCCGACAGGCCGTATGAGAGATGGAGTGGGTGGCGGCAGCAGGAATATCAGGCTTCTTGCTCAGAGCGAAGCCTCTCCCTCCCTCCCCTAATTAGCAGAATCCTTTATCATGACTTTCCAAACAAGGACACCTGAAAAACTGCTATTTATGCCTAGTTTACGCGGACAGCAGGTGCGCCTCTCCCTTGGGGCGGTTTCCTTGAAAACGGGGTGGAAGCATTCCTTCGAAACAGGTGTCATGGTGGGGGCCTCTTTCACCAAGGCAAGGCGACTGATGTTGGGTGTGTTCCTGCAAGGTGGCAGAGGAAGGAGACCAGGGAAAGATATCGCCAGTGTGCCATGAAGCAAGCCAGAGTTTCATTTGCTCTCAATTAGCTGGCTGCCTGGGACGCGGGTGGCGCTGTGGGTTAAACCACTGAGCCTAGGGCTTGCCGATCAGAAGGTCGGTGGTTCGAATCCCCGCGACGGGGTGAGCTCCCGTTGCTCAGTCCCTGCTCCTGCCAACCTAGCAGTTCGAAAGCGCATCAAAGTGCAAGTAGATAAATAGGTACCACTCTGGCGGGAAGGTAAACGCCGTTTCTGTGCGCTGCTCTGGTTCGCCAGAAGCAGCTTAGTCATGCTGGCCACATGACCTGGAAGCTGTACGCCAGCTCCCTTGGCCAATGAAGCAAGATGAGCACCGCAACCCCAGAGTCAGCCACTACTGGACCTAATGGTCAGGGGTCCCTTTACCTTTAGCCGGCTACCTGGTTCCCTGGTTGCCTGTCCATGACATCACCATTGAAGGTTACAAGGAAGGAGATCCCGACTCAACATCAGGAAGAACTTTATGCTGATAAGAAGAGGTGTTAGACAGTGGGACGCGGTCTCTCTCGGGAGACGATGGACTCTCCTTCGTGGGAGGTTTTTAAGCAGAGGTTAGATGGCCACCTGCCAGGGGTTCTCTACCTGAGATTCCTGCATGGGAAACCTGCTGCTGCTGCTGCTGCTGCTGCTGCTGCTAATATTTAGAAGACTGTGCATGCACTTCCAAACTTCAGCGTGTTGCAAATTATAGCAAAGACCCTGAGGTAGGGGTCTTCCCTCCTGCGCTTCCCTCTCCCAGTTAAAGTCCATCACCAGGGCCTGCCCCCAGGTCTCAGGTTTGGGCCCTGAAATGTTAGGATCTGGGATGCTCCTGAACTGGCTCCGCTGGGGAGCAGGTGGCAGGCTGGCAGGGAGTGGCTTGCTCTAAGGCTGCGTATTGAGTTCTCCGCAGAGGTGAAATTCCTAGTCAGGGTGCGTGATGGAGTTGAGAGTCAATCTCTTGACTGCTTTTCACCCCCCTCATTCTAGGAGAAGAACTTCCAGCAGCCTGCATCTCCCAAACGTAGTCCCTCTTGTTTCTGCAGAGCTCTCAGCGCTTGGGTTTGCGACAAGAGGGAGGGATGATGTCTTGGGATCTGCCTTGTAGAAAAGCATCCTGTGTAAAAACTACCTGTCATTATTGCCTTGACAGGGAGATATCACCTAATGCTTGTTCCCAAATGAGTGAATGTTGCTGCTGCTGTTTCGTGTAGTGCAGGGGAACCAGCCTCTGCCCGAAGGAGGCTACAATCTAAGATTCCGCCCAGGGAAAGCAATAAGAAGGGAGGGACAGAGATACAGGTGAAAGTAAACAGCTGGCAGATTCGCTGGCGGATTTACAGGTATTTTGGCTCAGGACTGAACATACCTTGGTGCCGATTTGTTTAAATGCAAATTGCATCAGCTGATGGGTGGGGCGGGCTTGGTAAACATGGAGATGGGGGCGTAACCTTTCCCCTACCTGAGAAAGATCCTTCCTCTGAACCTGCTGTTTGCACCGGAGGAAATCCCCCACTGGTACCTGATCCTGTTAATTATTGGAGCGGAGCTGATGCAATTTGCATTTAAACAAATGTGCAGGTTTGATGCAAAGATGCCTTGGAAAGTCAGGCCAAGTCTAATTTGGCCCCAAACTTCCCTAGGGGATGAGGATTAACAGGTTGTGCCAAAGACTTCCTGAAAACTGCCTGATCTGTAAGCATGCTTTTACTTCTAGCACCCCGGTATTACAGGAAGTACCAAACTGCCCTGTTGAGAAAAGGGCAACAGAAATCAGCAATGAGATTTAGCAACTCCCCTGTGAAGGAAGGCTGCAGCATTTGGGATATCCCCCCTCCCTGTGTCATAATACTGGAACTTATAGGCCTCCAATGGAGTTGCATGTTGGATGGACAAAAGGAAGTATTTATTCACAGTGTAAACGATGCAATTCACTTCCAGAAGAGGTAGCAGTGCTCAAATTGGATGGCTTTGAAAGGGGATTGGTCCCTTATCTTCCCTGCCCCAACCTGTCCACTGGGATCCACGCAACGGTCACCTCCAGGCTTGACTACTGTAATTCACTCTACGTGGGGCTGCCCTTGAAGCTGTCCCAGGAACTCCAGCGAGTGCAGAGTGCTGCAGCGAGGCTCCTTACGGGGTCCCTGCCATGGGAGCAGATTCACCCAGTGCTTTTCAAGCTGCACTGGCACCCGATGGAGTACTGGGTCAGGTTCAAGGTGCTGGTTTTGACCTTTAAAGCCCTTCACGGCCTAGGACCTGGTACCTACGGAACCGCCTCTCCCGGTATGCCCCGCAGAGGACCTTAAGGTCCATATATAGGAACACCCTAGAGGTCCCAGGCCCTAAGGAAGTTAGATTAGCCTCAACCAGAGCCAAGGCCTTTTCAACTCTGGCCCCCGGCCTGGTGGAACGCTCTGTCTCATGAGACCAGGGCCTTGCGGGATCTGATTTCTTTCCGCAGGGCCTGTAAGACAGAGTTGTACTGCCTGGCCTTTGGCTTGGAATCAACTTGATCCCCCCCCCTCTTCCCTTCCTCCTTCTGTGATGGAACTCCTATTTGGGGACTTCCCTGGCTTTTTTCTGGCCCAAGTAGGACCAGTCTGGATAGTTGGCCTTGATGAAGATTTGATGTTTTCATCCCCAAAAAGTTTTTTGATTTGTGTTGCTACTGAAATGAGGCTGCATTTTAATGTTTTAATTTTGTTTTAAAGTTGTATTTTAATCCATTGTTGTTATACTTGGTTTTAGCAGCCCTGAGCCCGGTCTTGGCTGGGGTATAAATAAAAATTATTATTTATTATTATTATTCTTCCTCCAACATCTGAGACAGAAGACAAAAGGGCTGGAAGTCGCAGGAGGCAGGCAGGATCCTGCTTGCAGATTTCCCACAGGTGTCTGCAAACCCCAGACCATGAGCCTCAAATCCTATGACCAGCTGAGTTTGGCACATCTAAGCAACTCTGAATGGGAGAAGGAAAAACATACTGGAAAATATTCTCAGAATTCACTCATTTTAGGCTTCGTAGGGTATGTCCCCTAGCTGAGGGCATGGCAGTCTCGCTTTGGAATCTAGGAAAAGTCCTGCGTAGGTGAACCCAAAGGACCATCTATCTCGAACCTAGTTTCTCGAGGGGGGGGGGTAGATTCAGTTCCTGTTTGTAGCCAAATGCATCAAATCCACACATTTCCAAACAAGAACCAAGATACAGTCGCCCTTTGAGATTTTGGATTTTGCAATGCAAAATTGTGTATGTCGGGGGGAATGCGCATGAAATATATCGGCGAAAGCAATATACCAAAACGCATTGTATTACGGAAACCTGCTTGCAGAAATGTGGGCCTTTGTCAAAACTGCATGCAGAAATGTGTTTATTAGGTGCACAAGGTGCTGACGAATCTTCACGAGGATGTTAAAAAAATAATACCCACATGCTGCTTCAAAAATGTTGAGAACTGAATTTTAAGATTGGAAAATCCGGAAACTGGGAGAAGTGAAACTGGCCCCCTACTCACGAGCAGCCTTTGGCCTCCTGCCAGAGGTGGGCGGGACCAGCGACAGAATGGGATGGAAGAAACTTCCCTTTCTTTAGCCGGCCCATGCAAAAATGCCAGAGGGTCATGCCATGCACAGAGCCCTTCATGCAGGCAAGAGAGATCATAATATTATCAGAGTTCACATCCTGGGCAGGCCAGGGCGAAGGAGGGTCGTAACCACCTAAGAGAGGAGCCTGCTGGATCAGGCCAGTGGCTGGATCCTGTCCACATCCTGTTCTCACAGGGGCTGAAGGAGCCCACATGCAGGACTGGCGTCTTCTCCCCTCCTGCGCTTCCCAGACCCTGGCATTCAGAAGCCGGGCACAGCAAGGCCATCATCGTAGCTGGTAGCCACCAACAGCATTGCCCTCCCAGCCTTTTTCATCCCTACATCTTGTGGCAGCCAGTTCCGTAGGTTAACTTTGTGCTGTGTGGACATTTGGGCAGGGGATCCAGGTAGCCCTGTACAGTCCAAAGGAGCGTCTTTAAGGTGACCCCCGCCTCCAACTAGCCGGTGTGCGTGGTTTCCATTAAATTTAGCAGAAGTTGCTTCTGCCCCAGCATGCATAGGATACAGTACTTCTTGCACCGTCCTTAAATGTGGATGTGGGGGGGACACACTGACCCTGCTGTGGGTCCAGTGAGGCTCATGGCCTTCCTTGCAAAGTTTTGACCCATCGGCCTGATCTCTGAGTGGGCACCTGAGAGGTCTGCGGGTCAGTTTGATGGTTTTTAACTGGGAAGTCAATCCTATTCTGTGTGTATGTGAATATGTGAGAGGCAGGGGGGTGTTGGAGTAAACAAAATCTGGTCTTGTTCAACAGAGCAGAGGTCAGAGTGCCAATCTAGGGCCCGAGAGAGACCCGAGTTCAAATCCCCCACTGGGTCCTGAAGCTGGTAGCCAGGGCAGGCATGCCTCTCAACCTAACCTACCCGGCCCGGTTGTTGTGGAGATTAAACGAAGCCTAGGACCTGGGAGAGACTCGAGTTCAAATGCCGCTCAGCCATCGAGCTCCCGACCTAGCCTACCTCACAGGGCTGTTGTGGGGGTGGATTAGCAGGGGGAGATGAACCACGCCTGCCACCTTGAGCCCCTTGGGAGAGAAAAACGTGGGATCGATTAAGGCAACAAATACAAAGACTCAGCCAGGCATCCCTCTACGCCACGCAGGCTTTGCTTCCAAAGGAGGCGCACAGGGTCCCCGGTGCAGGTTCTGCAACCTCCCTGTATCCATCCCCCCCCAAGTGCCAAGCTGGGGTCCCCAATAACCAGCGCGTCCCTTTGGGGGCTCCGCTTCTCCGGAGGCGGGAGCTGGGGAGGCCGGTAGACCCGGCAAAGGCTGTGCACGCGCGTCGCTGGTTCTTTCCGAAGCCAGAGGCCTCTCCGCGCCGCCGCCATCCCTTTGCAGCCAAGCCTTTGCAGGACCCGATGCACCAAACGGCGCGCTTGCAAAGGGAGGCTCGGCGGTGCAATACTGCGGGGGGGCCCCTTCGCGAGGGAAGCAGGCGTGCAAGCGGCCCGGGCCGAAGCCACGCATCTCTGCCCCCTCCCCGGCTTGCATTCCCCCCCCCCCGCTTTGCAAGGGAGAGAGAGAGAGAGAGAATTGCTGCAATGTGCACCGAGGAGCCTCGTGAGTGAGTGAGGGCGGCGCAGCCAATCGGAGGCGCCCGCTCCGAAAGTTGCCTTTTATGGCGAGAGCGCCGCCGCGCTGCCCGTATAAAACCCGGCGAGGCGGCGCCGGCCGGGCAGCCGTTAAGCGCTCTCTCTGCCGTGCGGATCTCTGTTGCGCGCCGGGTGCTCTGCCGCCGAGCTCCCTTTTTCGCCGCCCCCGCCGCTCCTTTTGAAAAAGCCCCCTGTTCTCCAGCAAGCAGCCTTGCCACTAACAAAAAGGTAAGCGCCTCTGGTTTATTTTATTCTAATTTTTTGCATTTGCAAAAAACGGAATCCGAAGGAGCAAGGGGGGTGGGGTGGGGTGGGATCTTGGCCTTTGCAAAGAGTAAGTGAGCGTGCATGGGTTAAAACGCTTCGTGGGGGGCTTCGGGGGGCTTTGGCCCTCGGTTGCGTAAAGTTGCGCGTTGTTGGGGGCTCGCCTAAGAAAGGCGCGCGCCGGGTTTTGGTTGCTTTTCTTGGGAAGGAAGCCCTTTTTTGGGGGGGGGTCTGGATTCTCGGAGATGGGAGGCTCGCTCTGTAAAAGGGGAGCCGGGCTGCATCTCGAGGAGGGGGCGCGGTGTTGCAAAGGGCTTGGATTAATCGCATGTGCGTCAGCCTTCCGCGGAGAAGCCGCGAGGTTCCCTTTGCGCGGAGTTCGGGATGGGTTCGTGTCTTGGGGGGGGGGTTAGAGGTTTCCTGGTAGGATCGCGCGCCCCCTTTCCCCAGCCCTTTGCGCCGGTGCCTTTGGACTCGGCGTTCCGGGCTGCGCAATGGGCTGCGCGCCTAAGCCGCGGCGCGCCCGGGATTTACAACTCCGGAGTAAAGCGCTCGGGGGGGGGGGGTGCCGAGAAACGGGAGGTCTTTTGCCCAGCTTCTGTTAACGGAGAGAGAAGGATCTCCTCTCCCCGGCGCTAAAAGAAGGCAGCTGGGTTTGCGCGGGGTTTTTTTCCTGTTCGTGGGAACGCGTTGACGCGAGTCTCGCCTTGCGCCAGCCAACGGCCTGGCCCGGGGAGACCCGGTCAGAGCTTGGCGACTCTTCCTAGGCATTCCCGGGCCTGGTAGGCTCCGTTTCCGGGCTGGTGGTCGGTTTTTCGTGGGGCCTTTTTCTCCCCCGCCCCCCCAAAAAGGGGGGTTTATTGCAAAGTGCAAAGATGGGGGGCTTGACTTGCATGGGTAAGCTGGGCCATGCTGGCAGGCAGTTGGCCTTAAGGGAGGGGGGGTGTTGGAGTGCTGCTCCCCCACCCCTTCTCCTGAGCCCCCCCCCTCCGCCTAAGAGGGAGGTGGGGGCAGCACCTCAACGTGCCAGGGTGTGCCTCGAGGAGGAGGGGGCTGTTTCCGGTGGTGGGAGCCGGCATGTCTATTGTATTGGTGGAACACATGGGGGGGAGGCGCCTTTGGGGGAGGGGAAGCCGATCAATCATTCACGGAGGGGCTGCCCCACCCATGTGGGTGATGGGCGCTCTTTTGTCTCCTTGGAGCAGCTCTAGATCCTTCGGTGGGGGAAGGAGGAGCAGGAAGCCTTGTCTGTGTGTTACTTCTTTAGGTAGGGGGGACACTGGCTGCCCTAGAGGGCTCTCCCCCCCATAAAGAACATTTACTTCTTTGCTCATGTACCAAAAAGTCCCCTCTCTCTTCTTTCAGCTCTTTGGCCTTTTTCTTTTAAGCTTCCTGGCGCCGAGTGGCATGGTGCTAGTCCTCATTGAGAACCTTCCATTGTGTTTTATCTTTATAATAAAAGACTTCAGCGGCCGGCTGCTCTGGAGAGGGGTGGGGTCCTGCTACGGCCAAGTAGGGCATACATCTCCTGGATGGAAATTCCCCATTTTTTAAAGCACTGCTGAATTATTTGTGGCTTGCTCCGAAACAAACGGGGAGTTGAGATGCTGCTCCTTTTTTGCGGGTGGGGAAGCAGAATTTGCTCTTGGGAGTTAATGCCCGGGAGAGTCATCCCAGCAGCAGAAATAGCATCTTAATCTTCGGCTGGGGACAAAGGGCCCTGGTCATGCCAGCCTCCCCTTGCAGGAAGGCGAGGCAGACGGTGCCCCCCTTCTCTTAAAAATCATTGGGAGGAATGTTCTTGCTCCTTCCTCGCTTTTAAGCCGCATCTTGGCTTGCGAGACTAGCAGGACGAACAGGTTGGCGCGCTGCTGTTCTGATCTGGGTGCGGACGCGAGAGCCCGTGTGCTTTTTGAAAAATAACCTATAGGGTGTAACTTGCCCTAGTTTCAGGGCAAGACTGTTGAGGTCTTATCTTGCCTGAAAGGAGTGTTGAGATGAGCTGCCTGCGCCACTCCTGGGAGTGGCCCTCAGACATATGCTCCTCTCTGGAGGGGGGGGAGGCGTGGCCTCCCTCCCCATCCAGCCCTCCGAAATCTGGCTGCACAGCTCGCCTTTCTCCCAACCATTGCCTTTTATGGTAATAATGCGAGACGGGGAGCAGAGGACTTCCTTTGTCCCAAATCTGCACAGAGGAGGCGGGGGCCCCCTGGCGGCGGCGGGCGGCAAGCGCCGCACGATGACAAAACAGGAAGCTGGGGAGGAAGTTGGGGTGGGCGGGTGCCTGCCTGCGCCATTAAATCTCCAGAAGGAGAAGTGGGTGGGGTGGTTGCGCTTAGTGGCAGGTGGCGCCGAGTGCGAAACCAGAACCCTGCGGAAGAGACGGTCCTTGGATCCAGCTGCCTCATTGCCAACTCTGCCTTTTTGTTTCCTCCTTTTAAAGATCGCCATGGATGATGATATCGCTGCCCTCGTGGTTGACAACGGCTCCGGAATGTGCAAAGCCGGTTTTGCCGGGGACGACGCCCCTCGCGCAGTGTTCCCCTCCATCGTTGGTCGCCCCAGACACCAGGTATGTCGCTTGCCAGGGCCTCCTAGGCTCAAAAGTGAGTTTAAACGCATTCCAGGTCTCTAACAAAGTATAGTTGGTAGGTCTCTAAATCGGATGCTGTTGCTGCCAACTTGTGCCTGACACTGATAGTTTTAAGTGCCCTTTCACTACCAACACCAGGTCCACTTCGATCCAAGTCATCTGCTAATTTCTCTCTGCCCCCCCCCCCGGCCTTGCAGCTGGAGGTACAAGGAGGGGTTGAACCTAGGGGCCAAGTGTGTACAAAAGCAAACCAGGGCCTTTCCTCACAATGATCTCTGCCCCCTTTTGAAAAAGCTTGGAATAAATTAGTAGCCTCGAAATCGGCTCTCTAGATGGGCAAGCACTTTTAGCTGGGAGTTTTTCTCCTCTGTGCCAGCAAGTGAAATTTAAAAGTCCCTTCCTCGCTTGGGGCTTTCCAAAGCCTTTATACAGAAAAGAGGCAATGATGAAGGGGCTGCCCCAGGTGTGGAAATGGCACCCCACCCTGGGCTCCTTCACAATCGAGTCTCCTTGAGCACCAGGAACTTTAAAGACAAGCCACGCCTGCTGCTTTTTGTGCCCGGTGCTGGGCTTCTGCTAAGGGCTGGCTCTGGTGCCCGCTTGTGGTCTGATGCCTCTTGTCTCTCCTCCCAGGGTGTGATGGTTGGCATGGGCCAGAAGGACAGCTATGTTGGTGACGAGGCACAGAGTAAAAGAGGCATCCTGACCCTGAAGTACCCCATTGAACACGGCATTGTCACCAACTGGGATGACATGGAGAAGATCTGGCACCACACCTTCTACAACGAGCTGAGAGTCGCCCCAGAAGAGCATCCTGTGTTGCTGACAGAAGCTCCCCTGAACCCCAAAGCCAACAGAGAAAAGATGACACAGGTACGTGCCGGCAGAGCCCTGCTTCTGCACACCTTTCGTCCCCCTCCCCTGCCAACGTGCAAGAAGGCTACCTGTCAACATTCCCGTTTTCTTTTTGCTCATCTTTTCTCCTCTTTTGCCCATCTCTGCAGGGGTTTCCTTTCCTGGTCTGAATTTCTCTTGCTGGATCTTGAAAGGTTTTTATCTCTCCTGAATTGGCTTTTCTTTTCTCCTCCCGACTTGCTCGCACCACTTAAAAGCCGCTGCTCTTTTCCACTAACCCTTTTGACTTTGTTTTTGAGTGACTTCTGTAACATTTCCTGTGTTGTGAAACCGGGGCGGCACGGGCAAGAGTTTGCCACTATGCAAGCTGGTTGCATCAATTGTGTGGGGGCCCATGGCTGCCTAAGCATGGGCTGGCCATCTGGGTGGTACAGGCTGTGACCTGTTGAGCATGAGTTTTGGGTGCCCCTGGGGCTTCCAGGTTCTTGACGGTCTCCCCTGTGCTCTTCCAGATCATGTTTGAGACTTTCAACACCCCAGCCATGTACGTAGCCATCCAGGCTGTGCTGTCCCTGTACGCCTCTGGCCGCACGACAGGCATCGTGATGGACTCTGGCGACGGCGTCACCCACACTGTGCCCATCTATGAAGGCTACGCCCTGCCCCACGCCATCCTCCGTCTGGACCTGGCGGGCCGCGACTTGACCGACTACCTCATGAAGATCTTGACCGAGAGAGGCTACAGCTTCACCACCACAGCCGAGAGGGAAATCGTGCGCGACATCAAAGAGAAGCTCTGCTACGTTGCGCTGGACTTCGAGCAGGAGATGGCGACCGCGGCGTCCAGTTCCTCCCTGGAGAAGAGCTACGAGCTTCCTGACGGCCAAGTGATCACCATCGGCAACGAGAGGTTCAGATGCCCAGAAGCCCTCTTCCAGCCCTCTTTCCTGGGTAATCTCTTTTTTTTTGCAAAGCTGTTCCCTCAAATCATAGCCTTGGCAGAAATTGGGGGTTGTAGTCTAGCAGTATCTGGAGGCTGTGGGTAAAATCAAGGTTTCGGTTGTGTGGTTGGGGGAACTTGGTCCTGGGTCCGAGGCATTAAAAGTTTTTTTTTACCTTCCTGCAGGTATGGAATCCTGCGGCATCCACGAAACCACCTTCAACTCCATCATGAAGTGCGACGTGGACATCCGTAAAGACCTGTATGCCAACACCGTCCTGTCTGGCGGCACCACCATGTACCCAGGCATCGCTGACAGAATGCAGAAGGAGATCACAGCCCTGGCACCCAGCACAATGAAAATCAAGGTGAGCTTTCTGTTTTCAGCTGACACTCTGCAGCCAGTGGAGCCACAGGAGACTTGGTGTTGCTTTTAAGCAGGTCCTTCTGTAGCTAACTCTGCCGCCTGGAGGACTCTGGTTTAAAAGTGTCCTTTGCAGCCGCTGAAAGGTTGCGTTTGACCCATCTCCTTGTCGTGAAGCTGTGTGCATAAATCACATCCTTGGGATTTGGGGCCTGCAAAGGAATCCTACCAACTCTACAAAGAGCTGCCATGATCTCTGGCAGGGGTTGGGAAGAATGGCCAGGGGTTGGGAGTTTTAGTTCAACGACTGCTTGTTTTATACCAGGGTATAGTCATTGTTAGATTCTGTGAATGGGCAACACCTGAGCACTCAGGTGAGCTTCTGTAGCCTTTTTCATGGCTGAAACCTTTTCACCCCCTGCCTGTGGAGTCTTAACAAGTTCTGTGACGCTTTCTCCCAACAGATCATTGCTCCACCAGAGCGCAAATACTCTGTCTGGATTGGCGGTTCCATCCTTGCCTCCCTGTCAACCTTCCAGCAGATGTGGATCAGCAAGCAGGAGTATGACGAATCTGGGCCCTCCATCGTCCACCGCAAATGCTTCTAAAACAGGACTTAGTTACCATGATAACAATTGCCCCCCTTTTTTGACAAAAAACCCCATTACTGCGCGTTTAAAAAAAGTGAGAGTTGAGATTGGCATGGCTTTCTTTGTTTTGGCGCTTGACTCAGGATATAAAACTGGAACGATGAAAAGTTGACGGCAACAGTCTTTTAGAAAAATAATAATTGTGTTGGAGCGAACATCCCCCCCCCCCAAAGTTCTGCAATGCATCTGAGGACTTTGATTGTACATTTGTGTTCTTCCTCTTCCTTTCTTTTTTTTAAATAGTCATTCCAAATAGTACCATGCATTGAGAGGAAGTTAAACCGGCCTCTGCGGAGGCAGCAGCCCAGCTTTTGAAGGAGCAGGAGTACTTTCTGGTGTTGCAGGAAAGTATTGCTTGTACTTAGAAACCTCCCCCCCCCTCCCAAATGTAATCCAACAAGTGTCTTTTCTGTATCTTGCGCCTTAAAACGAAAAAAACACTTGGTCCTCTTCCAATTTTTGTTTACTTTTGGCCATGCAAAAAACCAATAATGAAATAGAAACGGGCTGTGTAGGTTTATCTTCTTCCCAATCTCTAGATGTGAAGGTTTACAGTGTACCCCCTTTCCCCCTCCCAGAGCTGGGGGAGCCCTTACCCAAATTTGGTGCCAGTATGTATACGGGGATACGGTGGGGGTGAAAACTGTACACTGACTTTAAAATAAACAGTTCCAATAAAGATGCACATGATAGACTTTTGCCTCTTCGTGTCAAGTCTCTGGTCCGCGCAGCCTGGGTTTGGTTGGGGCAAAGAAGAGGGTCATAGAAAAAGAACGGCAGAGGTGGAAGGAACCCCTAAAGAATGTGGGGAGGGTGGGGGGCTTTTATCCCCAGGGCCGGTTCTGATCAATTGCCAACCTGGGAAGTGTTGCCAAACCAAGCTGCTAGTCCAGTTGGAGTAATGCATGGTCCAGTTCAGCCACAGGCTTCCATACATGACCTTCCTTCCCTTACGAGAGACTTCCCTTGCCAAGGTAGAAAGCGGTCTGACTACAGCTTGGAACAAGCGTGAAACTAGTACAAGAATGGGAAACCTGGGGCCATCCCAATCCCTATCGGCCATAGCCTGTAGGGTCTGTGGTTGGGGATGAGCAGCCTGGCACCATTTGGAAAGACCTGGCCTTGTGGCTCAAAAGTGCTCCTGGGGTGCAAGTTCTGCCTGCTTACAGGCTGGGCTTTGAACCACTGCTGCAGAAACAACTCATGAAGCCTAAGGGCTGAGCAGAGTTGGAGGCAGCCTGCTTATCCTAAGCTTCAAGCAAAAGCCTCTTGGCGTAGTTTCATTCCTGCAGACAGACTATGGTGCTGAATACTAATAACGTGCAGGGGCAGGATTAACTGGACAATGCCTGCCCTTTTTCCTTTTGACTTCATTTCCTGTATGGGCTTGAGGGCAGATATATAAAGTATATGAACATGGTTCCAGTTCAGGGTGAGGTCTGCTTTTTGATCTACTAAGATCTGCAGTTCTAGCTGTTTCTAGGTGCATTCAGGGACCATTGGGCTGGCAATTCAAAGCAGCCAGAAGCCCTGGGAGGATGACCCAGGTGCTTTGCTCTGGTCTGTGCTGAAATGGTCCTCTTGGTACTGGAGGTTCTACTGAGCTGAGGGGCTGGCATGATGCACAGGATGGTAGGAACCAAAGAAAAGTAGCTTCTTCAGTTTGGCACCTTGAGTATAGTATTTAGAAGCATTTCTAATTATAAAAAGCCATTCAGCTCTCAGATGGCAGCCTGCAATCCCTGATACTGTACTGAGTTAGAACTGGTGAAAATAAGTCTAGAACTGAACCAAGCTCTTAATATTACTATCTCCTTATGCAGAACCTTTTTAGTTGCAAACAAGCAAATATGTATTAATCCCCTAGCACAGAGATTTCTCTTCTGAGACTCCTGGATTCCATCTGCTTGCCCAAGTTGGCCTCGGAACAGGGGTCTACAACCCTATCCATAGAATCATAGAATCATAGAGTTGGAAGAGACCACAAGGGCCATCGAGTCCAACCCCCTGCCAAGCAGGAAACACCATCAGAGCACTCCTGACATATGGTTGTCAAGCCTCTGCTTAAAGACCTCCAAAGTAGGAGACTCCACCACACTCCTTGGCAGCAAATTCCACTGTCAAACAGCTCTTGCTGTCAGGAAGTTCTTCCTAATGTTTAGGTGGAATCTTCTTTCTTGTAGTTTGGATCCATTGCTCCGTGTCCGCTTCTCCAGTGTCGTCAAAAGGAGCATTTGCTGTTTCCTTCAGATGTTGGTTGTATGTGTGACCACTTAAAGGTAAAGGGACCCCTGATGACTTGGGTTGCGGAGCTGCTCTTGCCTTATTGGCCAAGGGAGCTTCCGGGTCATGTGGCCAGCACTACTAAGCTGCTTCTGGCAAACCAGAGCAGCGCACGGAAATGCCGTTTACCTTCCTGCTGGAGTGGTACCTATTTATCTACTTGCACTTTGACGTGCTTTCGAACTGCTAGGTGGGCAGGAGCTGGGACCGAGCAACGGGAGCTCACCCCGTCGAACGGCCGAACTTCTGATTGGCAAGCCCTAGGCTTTGTGGTTTAACCCACAGTTCCACCTATGTCCCTTAGTCCTTCCCTTATAGATAGGTCCTCCTTGAGTGACATCAACTGCCAATAGTCATTTTGAGATGCAGCTGAGCAACCTTAGGGAAGCTTGGCAAACAGGGCCAGCCTGGCAATATGGGCCTCTCAGCGATGCCTGGAATCCAGGGTGCACTGCTTCTAATGGGAGGTGAAGGAATGAGTTAATGGACAGCGATTGAGAGCTGATTCCTTTCTGACTGTCTTGAAGGAGGCTTGCCCACCTTCCATGTACCTTTTGCTGGAATCCTGTCCCACCTTCCTTAGACACTGGCTGTTTTCAGTCCAGGTGTTTTGAATAGCAGGTGCCTGTTGCTATTTAAAAGGGATCCAGTGGATTCATGGAGAAGAGGAGGTCTGTTGATGGTTACTAGTGAGGATGGCGCTCTAGAGATCTCTAGGATCAGAAGCAGTGGGTCTCTGGGCAAGGTCCCTGATAATGGGTTTTGCAGACAGGCTCCTGTGAGGGATGGGGTGCTGGAAGAGGAGACGGACCTTTGCTCTAGCAGGGCTGATCTTGCGCTGCTGAAAACTTCCAGTAGCGTTTACCTGAATGAGTTGAACCGAGGAAATGGGGTGTGTGTCTTTCTCACTAGCAGTTCTGCAAAAAGGATTTACAGTACAGATGGTTCTTTAAAGCGAGCCGAGAAGAGTTTTTCTCCCTTGCAACGCTGGAACTGATGGGCACCCAAAGAAGATGAATATTGGAAGGTCACCCAGAGCAGAGTTGAAACTTTGGAACTCCCTCCCTCAGGAGACAGGGATGGCCACCAACTTAGAATCATAGAATCGTAGCACTGGGTGGGACTCCCAGGGCCATCTAGTCCAGCCCCCTGCAATGCAGGAATTTCAACTAAAGCATCCATGACAGATGACCGTCCAGCATCTGCTTAAAAACCTCCAAAGAAGGAGAGGCCACCATTTCCCAGGGGAGTCTTCCTGATGTTGAGTCAGAATCTCCTTCAGTGGCGTAGCGTGGGGGGTGCAGGGGGGGCCGGCCGCACCGGGCGCAACATCTGGGGGTTAGGGTTAGGGGGCGCAAATCCACGGGTTAGGGGGCGCAAATCCACGGGTTAGGGGGGGGCGCAAATTACTTGCCTTGCCCCGGGTGCTGACAACCCACGCTACGCCACTGATCTCCTTTCTTGTAACTTGAAGCCATGGGTTCAGGTCCTACTCTCCAGAGCAGGAGAAACCAAGCTTGCTCCCTCTTCCATGTAGCTTCCATGGGAAGATGGCTATTGTAGCTCCCCCGAGTCTCCTTTTCTCCAGACTAAAGACACAACTCAACCGTTCCTCCTAAGGCTTGGTTTCCAGACCCTTGATCAACCTGGATGGCTTTAAGAGAGGTTTAGACAAAATCATGGAGGAGAGGGCTATGACGCCTATGTCCTGTGTCCACCGTCAAAGGCCGATATGCCTCTGAATACAGACAGCTCAGTTGATTAGCGCATAGTGCCGCTAACTCCAAAGTTGCAGGTTCGATTCCTATATGGGAGAGCTGCCTATTCCTGCATTGCAGGGGTTTGGACTACATGATCCTGAGGGTCCCTTCAAACTCTAAGATCCTATGACCATATAAGCCTAGGGGAGGGATGCATTTGGCCGTCACACTACAGTTCCCATCCCACTGGGAGAGGCATTAAGCGCAGCCCTAGCCATGTCTGCTCAGAAGTCAACCCTGCTGAATTCTGAGCGGAGTTGGGATTTCAGCCTCCGCTGTCCTTAATAATCCATATTTGCTGCAAGGAATTTAAGAGCCCTGCTGGAACAGGTGAAAGGTGTGCAGTGCAGCGCCCAGCCAGAGTCCACAAGGACAATTGCACTCTTGCTGCTGCCCCACAGCGGCTGGTGTTTGGAGGCCCACGTTCTCTCATCTGAAGGTAGCAAACAGAGCCGTCGTGACTTGCAGCCTTCCCAAAGAGTCTGCCAAGTCCTCCTTTTAAAGCCATTGAGGTCCGGCACAGGCTCTCTCTTTCCTTGGAAGTTTTTAAGCAGAGGACGGCTGGCCATCTGCCAGGGGATTCCTAGAACAGTAGAGGTGGAAGGGCTCTCGAGGGTCATCTAGTCCAACCCCCTGCAATGCGGGAATCTCAGCTAAAACATCCAGGACAGATGGACCTCCAAGCTCTGCTTAAAAACCTCCCAGGAAGGGGAGGGAATCCATTCCGCTGTCAATCAGCTGCAATCCTTGAGCTGCAATTCCTGCATTGCAGAGGGTTGGGCTGGATGACCTCGCGGGGTCCCTCCCAACTCTACAGTTAGGAAGCTGCCTTATACCAAGTCAGGCCTACCTCGCAGGGTTGTTGTGAGGACAAACAGGGGGAGAGGGAGAGCTCTGGACGCCGCCTCGGGAGGAAGGTGGGACAAGTATGCCCTCAGTCACTATGCAAATAAAAGCAGGCATGTTTTGGATAGCAGCCTAAAAGCAAGAAATCTGAGTGCCGGCTCTTTTTTTTGGCGGGCCAATGCCACTCCCAAGATGGCGTCCGGGACACGATGGTACATACACGGAAAGAGAGGGAGGCAGAGAGAGAGAGAAATAGACGGAGACATAACGAGGAACACAGAGGCAGAAACTCTATTCCCGCGCCGGCGCCGGACGGAGGCGGAGAAGCTGGAGAAGAGACGGCTGGGGGGGGGGGGGCGGACCTTCTCAAGATGGCGCCTCCGCTTTCTTCCGCCTCTCCCCAAATGGCGCCTCTGAGGCGGCCGGGGAGCGGAAGTGAGGTCAGGAGCGCGCCGGAAGCTGCTCCATCCTCGTCTCCGCCGGCTGGGAGGCTGCGCGTGAGGCAGGGCCGGCGGCCGGGGCAGAGGCGGAGGCGCTTTCGGAGGCCGAGGCCCGCCGACCATGGCCTCCCCGGGAGAGGTAACCCCGCGGAGCGAGGCGCGGCAGCATCAGCCGGGCCTTGGTGCCCATGGCAACCCCGGCTCCCCCGCCCCTCGCGTGTCCATGGCAACCGCTCCCAGCAGCTCCTCCCGGGGGCGAACGTCTGAAGCGGCCCTGTCGCGTGTCAGGGGGGAAGCGGCCCTGTCAGTGCCGCCTGCTGCTCGGCAGGGAGGGAAGGGGAGGGTTCGGCTCCTCGGAGAGGCTGCATTTATTGATGTATTTCATCTGTTTCATAAAAATCCAGAAAACATCGCAGGATCCCAAAGGGGAAGCTTCTATATGCGGGTGGTTGACCTTTATCAGCACGTTTGCAGCTCTCCCTGGCGTCCGATTTGGTGCCAGGCTGGGCTGACACCCCCCCCCCCCGCCCCGAGGTGCCTGCTCTTCACTGCTGGCTTTTCCCTGCCTTGCTGCCTCTCGGGTCTGATTTGTATCACTTATTAGCATTTCCATGAATTAAAGTGAGAGCAGGTAGGACAGAGGTTTCAGCCTCTTGAATCTCAAAGTGCAGGGCAGCAGCTTAAAAAGGTAAGGCTGCAGAGTTCATACTCCCCCCCCCCCCAAGACAATTGCATGGGCCTTAACCTGGTGTCGAAAGTTGGGGGCAGCTGGGCCTGAGTAGGCGCCTCTGTTTCGCTCTGATGGGCAGCTACTTTCCAGCTCGAGTGGGTGATCTGTGGCCCTCCAGATGTTATCGGGACTCCCATCAGCCCCAGCTGCGCATGGGAGGGGTGGGAGAGTTGCAATTCAGCAACATCTGGGGGGGGGTCCCCCACAAATGTTCCCCTACCCCTGTTCCAAGGCTGAGGCTTCTGCAGCTCTGCTTCCTGAGGCAATTCTCATGGTCATTCAAAATGGGACCTCTTCTATGCAGAGCAGCTGCACCACCATCTGAGCTGTGCCCCCCCCAGTCTCTCCCAGCATTGTAACTTGAGCCTGCACACCCATCCATCACCCCCTGCTCTAATGCCAGCAGATTTCGCCCATTGCAGTAGTTGACCAATTCCCACCTCTCCTCCCCCCACCGCTTATATTTCATTCTACTTTCTCTTCATCCACAGCTGTGGTCTTGCCCCAACTTCCCCCCTCACCACTCTTCTTCACCCCTCTACTTCAATTTCTAGCCTTTCCCCCTCTTCCCCAGCTTCTGGTCTCCATCCATCTCCTTCCTATGGGGCCTTTCCTTCTATCCACGGTCACCCTCCACACAGCAGACCCTCACCGCTTTTGGTTCATAGCCCACCGTTCTCTCACAGGCCACTTTTTAAGTGCCTTGAGTCAGGTGTGGTTTTGCACCCAGGAGGAACTGGAGGACACAATCCCCAAGGGCCCTAATTCAGGCCTGGTTCAAGCATGCCTGTGTGTCATTTGGCATCTTGAGGCCTGCTGGCTCACAGTGGGCCTGTGATCTTCACTCCCTTGGGAATTGTTGTGTTCCATTCACATGTACAAGATGTTAACTTGACGACCTTTCATTCATATTTATCCACTCAACCATAAGTCACCAAATATTGCAGCGGAGAAAACTTAAAAGATAAGGTTCACACATTGTAGTCATCAGGTGATAAACATGCATGTGTGAACAAGTTTCCAGCATTTCCAAGTTGCTTCCTGTATTGCTCTTTTCTCGATTTTGTTCTTTACTCTCCTGCTCTCTTCAAAATCCCCTCTTTTCTTTGTTAACTGGCTTGCAGGTTTCTTCACCGGAAAACCCGTGATTCCATATGCTCTCCTTCAGACACATTCTCTTCCTCAACGGTCCCCAAAGGAATCTCATTTCTGTGTCCTGCTCTTTTGCTTTCTCTCTGTCTCTCTCTCTTCAGGAAGCGACGAGCGATGAGGGTGGAGAGGAGAGCAACGCTATGAACTTAATGGAGTTCTCGGATGAGATCCTTTTGCACATCTTGAGGTACACCCCAGTCTCAGACCTTGTCCTGAATGTCCGAAGAGTCTGCCGGAAGCTTTCTGTTCTTAGCCTCGACAAAAGCCTTACCCACGCTGTGACCCTACATAAGGACTATCAGGTGAGGAAGAGCCTTGAGGGAATCACGGGATGTGGATGGAGCTGGGAGGGATACTTGTTCTCAGGGATACTGAGTTTCAGTTAAGGGATTCAGTCCCTAGTGTACATCAGGGTGGAGAAGGAGGTTAGTATTTTAAGTGAAAAGGCACCATGGAGAAGGTGCTTCCTGGGTTTAGTGTAAGAAAATGCTTTCACTTGTCTTTATTCTGGCCTCAAACAGGGGAGGGGGTTTGCTAGATGGCTCTCTCTAGCAGAGAGAGTGAGAGAACAGGCTCAGTGACACTTTTCAGGGCTGTCCGTAACTTCACCATCAGTCTCTCTCCCAACCTTTCTTTCCCTCTGGCTGTTTCTTCAGCCTGAAGGTTAACCTAGCTCTCTGAACACGCTGCAGGGTGATCTGGCCTTCCATGCTGAAAACACTGGAAGCTAACCCTAACCCTCAGCTGCTTTCAAAGAGAGCTCTGTAAAGGAAGAGGTCTCTGGAGAGTCTGTCCCTTCACATCGAAAGTGGTGCTGGCTCCTTTTACGGATCGCTAACGTGTGTTTTTCTTTCTGCCCGTTGCGCACAGGTGGACAAGGACAAGGTGAAGCAGCTCACGCGGGAGATTGGCAAGGAGATTCAGGAGCTGAACATGAGCGGCTGCTATTGGCTGCCCGGCTCCACCATCGACCAAGTGACCCGCTGCAGGAACCTGGTGAAGCTGAACCTGTCCGGCTGCAACCTCACCTCCCTCCGCCTCTCCAAGATGCTCTCTGCCCTGCAGCACCTGCGCTCCCTGGCCATTGACGTGAACCCGGGCTTTGACGCCTCCCACTTGAGCAGCGAGTGCAAAGCCACTCTGAGTCGCGTGCTGGAGCTCAAGCAGACCCTGTACACGCCCTCCTACGGGGTGGTTCCTTGCTGCACCAGCCTCGAGAAGCTGCTCCTGTACTTTGAGATCCTGGACCGGTCGCGGGAGGGCTTGATTATCTCTGGCCAGCTCATGGTTGGTGAGAGCAACGTGCCTCACTACCAGAACCTTCGGGTCTTCTACGCTAGGCTGGCGCCCGGGCCGGTCAACCAGGAGGTGGTGAGGCTGTACTTGGCGGTGCTGAGCGACCGCACACCCAAGAAACTCCACGCCTTCCTCATTTCTGCCCCCGGCGGCTTCCCCCAGAGCTGCGCTGTGAAAAACCTCTTGGACTCCATGGCCCGGAACGTGACGCTGGATGCCTTGCAGCTGCCCGGGTCTTGGATGAATGGCTCCAGCCTCCTGCAGCACTTGAAGTTCAGCAACCCTGTCTACTTCAGCTTCAGCCGCTGCAGCTTGTCCGGCAGCCAGCTGGTCCAGAGGGTCCTCAACGGCGGCAAAGACCTCCGCAGCTTAGTCAGCCTGAACCTGAGCGGCTGCGTCCACTGCCTGTCTCCCGACTCCACGCTGCGGAAAGCGGAAGACGAAATTGACAGCAGCATCGCTGAGACCCTCGTCGCCTCCTGCTGCCACCTGAGGCACCTGAACTTGTCGTGCGCCCACCACCACAGCTCCGAAAACTTGGGCAGGCACCTGTGCCAGCTCCTTGCTCACCTGAAGTGCCTCCTCTCGCTGGCCTTGCCCGTCTGCTCCATCGCCGACGTGAGCCCTGTGCCCGCCGACAAGCCGTCTGTGCAGCCGGCGACCAACGCCGCCTCCCCGAGTTTTGGGAAGAAAGTCCGGATCGGGGTGCAGACGTATCCGCGGAACTGCTTGGAGCAGGGGAATTCCAGACCCCAGCCCTCCGTGTTTTGGACCCTGCTGGAAAGCCTTCCGTTTCTGCAGCAGCTGGAGCTGATTGGGTCCAGTTTTTCCTCCGCCATGCCGCGGAATGAGCCGGCCATTCGGAACTCGCTGCCTCCCTGTGGGCGGGCCCAGCATGTGGGGGATGCCGAAGTGGCCGCCATTGGCCAGCTGGCCTTCCTGCAGAGCCTCACGCTGGCCCAGCTGCCCAATATCCTCACAGGCTCCGGGCTCGTTCACATTGGGGCCCAGTGCCAGCACCTGCGGACTCTTTCCCTGGCCAACCTGGGCATGATGGGCAAAGTGATGTACATGCCAGCCCTCGTGGACACGTTGAAGCACTGCAGGTGTTTGCGAGATCTCAGGTGAGGGCCTCAGGTGAAGCAGAGGTGGGCCAGCTCCCGAATTAGCCCAGCACTGTTGCTTTCCCATCCCGTTGCAGCAGGGAGAGAGCTCTGGCACCTGGGGTTTCTTTTCTTCCTGGCAAATGAGGTTGTGGGCTGGGTCATTTTGGGTTTTAGCTAGCCGGAACTCCTAAAGAGGCAGAGGGCCTACGACTCAGGCAGCGTTAGAAACTCAGATACACAGTCATGGGAAAAAGAAAGCCTTTGAATTCTGTGGTTTACATATCAGGCATCATAACAATCCTCTGTTCCTTAGCAGGTCTTAAAATTTGGTAAATACAACCTCAGAGGAACAACAACACATGACATATTACACCGTGTCATGATTTATTTAACAGCGATAAAGCCAAATGTATGTATTTACCTACTTAATTTATACAGCAGAAGTATTCTAGGAAGCCAGCGTGGTGTAGGGGTGACGGGTGTTGGACTAGGACTTGGGAGATCCGGGTTCAAATCCCAACTCAGTCAGGAAGGTTACTGGGTGACTGCACAGTCACAGCCTTTTAGCCTACCTCACAGGGTCGTCATAAGGAGTAACTGATGAATGGGGTGAACTATGTGCTACTTGGAGATAAAGGTGGGCTTCAAAGGCAGTGAATAAGCCCTTCTGCTTACCTGCTTAAGAAAGCTGGAGATCTCCGTGTGGTTGCAATTGGACCTGTGCCAGTCGCAAAACGTGCCTGGCACCTGGGGAATTTCTAGCACTGGACTCGGGTAGGAGCTGCACATTCTATCCCTGGTACATTGACTCTAAAGGCTCTTGGTCATTAGTCCTGGAGATGACCTTTGCCTGACGCCCTAGGAAACCACAGCCAGGCAGAGTCGTTGGTTTGGGCTAGATTGGTATGCGCTACATCAGGCATATCATATCCAACTCTATAGAGACCACGATCTACTCCCAGTGTAATAAAACTGGCAGTGATCTACCCATTGTCATTGCCCATAGTAGTTGAGCTTTTTTTGGAAAGGGTTGCATTAATTCGCTCACCAGTCTGTAGCTCTCACTCAGACGCCGGCAGCAGTAATTGGACATAGTGCCAGGGCGGGGCGCGTAGCAATCGCTCATGAACAGGGTTCAGCAACCTTTTTCTTTTTTTTTTTTTAATAAATTTTTATTGGTTTTACAACATTTTTAAGAAAAACAAACAAACACAAAAAATGACAAACATACACAAATAGTTTCAAAGATATTTTCATAAACCTCTTTTCTTGGACTTCCCCATACCCCCCCTCTCTGCATCCCAATGTCCATATTTGAACTAGCAACTCCCAATTGTTACTTTCTAATCTCTGTCATCTTAGTCCTCTTTTATTGTCTAACCTTGTATCCCTGTACCCTATTGCTTCTGGCAACCACAACATTTTAACATTCATTCAGTTTATAGTAGTCCTTAAGATAGCTTTTAAATTTTTTCCATTCTTCTTCCACCGTCTCTTTTCGTTGGTCACGGATTCTGCCTGTCATCTCAGCCAATGTCATATAGTCCATCACTTTCATCTGCCATTCTTCCAGAGTAGGTAAATCTTGTGTCTTCCAATACTTTGCGATGAGTATTCTTGCTGCTGTTGTGGCATACATAAAGAAATTTCTATCTTTCTTTGTCACCAATTGGCCGACAATGCCCAAGAGAAAGGCCTCTGGTTTTTTAGGAAATGTACATTTAAGTACCTTTTTCATTTCATTATAGATCATTTCCCAAAAGGCCTTTATCTTCGGGCATGTCCACCAAAGGTGATAGAAAGTACCTTCAGTCTCTTTACACTTCCAACATTTATTATCGGGCAAATGGTAGATTTTTGCCAGTTTGACTGGGGTCATGTACCACCTGTAAACCATTTTCATAATGTTTTCCTTTAAGGCATTACATGCCGTAAATTTGATACCGGTGTTCCATAACCATTCCCAGTCATCTGACATAATGTTGTGTCCAACATCCTGCGCCCACTTAATCATAGCCGATTTAACTGTTTCATCCTGTGTGTTCCATTTCAACAGCAAGTTATACATTCTAGATAAATTCTTAGTATTGGGTTCTAACAATTCGGTCTCTAGTTTTGATTTCTCCACCTGGAAACCGATTTTCCTATCCTGTTTAAAAAATTCCATTATTTGGCGATATTGAAACCAATTTTCTACTTTGTGCTTCAATTTCTCCTGACTTTGTAGTTTAAACTTGTCTCCATCCTGTTCTAAGATTTCCCAATACTTCGGCCATCCGACCTCCATATTGAGTTTCTTCACTGCTTTAGCCTCCACTGGTGACACCCATCTAGGGGTTTTATTTTCCAATAGGTCTTTATATCTTATCCAAACATTAAATAATGCTTTTCTAACAATGTGATTTTTAAAAGTACTGTTAACTTTGTCATACCAAAGATATGCATGCCAACCAAAAGCATTATTGAAACCTTCCAGATCCAAGATGTCCGTGTTCTCGAGGAGCATCCATTCTTTCAGCCAGCAAAAAGCTGCTGCCTCATAGTACAATTTTAGGTCCGGCAGGGCAAAGCCCCCTCTTTCTTTAGCGTCAGTCAGTATTTTGAATTTAATTCGGGGCTTTTTGCCCTGCCAGACAAATTTTGAAATGTCTTTGTGCCACCTCTTAAAACATTCCATCTTGTCAAGAATCTGCAAGGTCTGAAACAAAAATAACATTCTAGGCAATACATTCATTTTGATTACTGCAATTCGGCCTAACATTGACAGTTTCAGATTTGACCATATTTCTAAATCTTTTTTAATTTCTGACCAACATTTTTCATAATTGTCCTTATACAAATTGACATTCTTAGGTGTTAAATAAACCCCTAGGTATTTCACCTTCTTGACCACTGTCAAACCTGTTTCCTCCTGAAATTTCTCCTTTTCCATATCTGTTAGGTTTTTCCCTAAAACTTTAGTTTTTTGCTTATTCAACTTAAATCCAGCTACCTGGCCAAATTGTTGTATTATTTCTAAGACCCTTTTCGTACTAGTGTTTGGCTCTTGCAAAGTCAATACTAGGTCATCTGCATACGCTCTTAACTTATAATGTTTAGCTCCGACCTGCACACCTTTGACCTGCTGGTCATTTCTTATCATATTCAGCAACACCTCCAGAACCGAGATGAAAAGTAATGGGGAAATTGGGCACCCCTGTCGTGTTCCTTTTTCTATCTTAAGTTCCTCAGTCACAACATTATTTACAATCAGTTTAGCTTTTTGTTCAGAATATATTGCAGCCATACCATTCTCAAAACCCTGGCCTACCCCCATCCCATGAAGATTCTTCCTCATAAAACTCCAAGAGATGTTATCAAAGGCTTTCTCCGCATCCACAAAGATCAATACTGCTTTAGTGTTTATATTCACCTCCAGCTTTTCCAAGATGTCTATTACATTCCTTACATTGTCTGCTAGGTGTCTTTTAGGGAGAAAGCCTGCTTGGTCTTTATGAATCTTCTCCATCAAAACTCTTTTAAATCTTTTTGCCAAAATGTCTGCAAAAATTTTGTAATCCACATTAAGGAGTGATATTGGGCGGTAGTTCTTGAGTTGGGTCTTTTCAGTCTCTGACTTTGGTATGAGTGAAATATATGCCTCTTTCCACGATTCAGGTGCCCTTTTTCCCTCAAGAATCTCATTACAAACTTCTCTTAGTGGTTGAATCAGCCATTCCTTCAGCGATTTGTAGTATCTAGAAGTCAGTCCGTCTGGTCCCGGAGATTTGCCCAGTTGCATATTCTGAATGGCAGCCTCTATCTCTTGTTCTGAGATTCTCTGGTTCAAGTCCATCTTACTTTGCTGAGAGATATTTTTCAGCAACCTTTTTCAGCCGTGGGCCGGTCCACCGTTCCTCAGACCATTTGGTGGGCAGGACTATATTTTGAAAAAAAAACAAAAAAAAAACAAATAATAATGAACGAATTCCTATGCCCCACAAATAACCCAGAGATACATTTTAAATAAAAGGACACATTCTACTCATGTAAAAATACGCTGATTCCCAGACTGTCTGCGGGCTGGATTGAGAAGGCGATTGGGCCACATCCGGCCCCTGAGTCTTAGTTTTCCTATCCCTGCTCATGAAGAACCGGGCGAGCTCTTTTTTAAGTCCCGCGATCGACAAGGAGAACCCTCGCAATCTCCCTGTTGATCGGTTGGACATTGCTGCGCTAGATCATGGGTGAAGGATGCAGTGGCCCTCCAGTTGTTGTTGCCTAACTCAACATGGCTAGTTGTTGGAGATTGTGATGGGAGATGCAGCCTGCGAACATCTAGAGGAGTGAAGAGACCAAAAGGCTCACCTGGTATAAGTAGAAAGCAGCTTCGTGTGTTTGCAATATCAAGGGGGAAGGCTAGAGAAGGAAGCAATGGACGTATACTATTCAATTTACAGTTAACATAAAAGGCTGTCAGCTCATTGATGAATTTGTAGTTGGTTGACCAATTGATTAAAATGCTGGTGAGTTTGCTTGTCACCAAAATTGCAAGGTGGGTGCCTTCCGGAGACATGGAAAGCAGTTTAATGATCAAAACATCCCTGCATTGTTTGTAGCAAAGGCCATTCCTTGTTTTATCCCCCCCCCCAACCTAATGAAACACTAAAACTGAAATAGCCTCAAAGAAAACCGAATGAACATGCCTTTAACTCCCAGGCCCACTGATAATAGTTGGCCTTCGCTGATTAATACACCACAGAGCCAATGGACTCAGTGTTCTAAACAGAAAAATACATATATTTTGATACAAAAGAGGATAGTTTCAAAGCAGCTCCCTGGGGGTGGTGTCTGTCTGTGCTTCACCCTGATTCTCAACCGGTTTCTAACTCTGAACATTTAAACAGTGATATTGTCAGGGCTTGAAAACAAAAAAGCATATTCTGATGATAATAATATGGCAACAGTGTCACCTGGTGGACGGGATGCTGTACTGCAAAAATATTTTCTGACCATTTACTGTTGTGAGTAACTTAATGTCATAGAATGGTAGAGTTGGAAGGGACCCTGAGAATCTTCTGGCCTAAGCCCCTCAGGTGCAGGAATATGCAGCTGTCCCATATAGGGATTGAATCTGTCACCTTGCTGTTATCAGCGCTATGTTCTAACCAGCTGAGCTTTGCTTGCTCACATGTTGCTTTGATCATGGAGCAACAGCGAAAACTTTTTATTTGCCCCTCTCCTACATTTCCATGGTACTTATCACACAAGGAGTCCTTCCTTTGCTTCCCTTTTATTTATTTTGATTTATTTCATAAAACTTGTTTGCCGCTTGTTTGTAGAAAACCTCAAAGTGGGTTTCCTTTCTTTGGATCTCAGTGGAGAAAACGGAAGATCAGCATTTGACACCTGAGACACGATGCTGAGTATCAAATAAGTGAATTCTTATCCCTGTGGCAGAGGGATGTCCTGAGAGGAGGGTGGAGGAAGACACACACACACACACACACCCTGCCAGCAGATCATTTTCAATAGTGTTTTCCTCCTTTGGATTCCTGGAGCTGATCCCACTCACTCCAGGCAGCTGGGAAAACAGCAGTTTACAAGCTATGGCAATGATGAGACCATCTCAGGTTGCCCTGTAAATAGATAAAAGCTCAGAAGTCAGGGCGTTGCCACAGGTTTCACCTGTCCAAGAGTCACAAAAGGGAGAGGAGTGAGGCAGGAGCAGATGCAGCCCAGTTTACAAAACGCCCAACCTCTTAACTGGAGCTTTTCGTTGGGGAATTGTCTTTCTCCTTTAAAACCCACTGGTGAGTTAACTCTCCAGCTAGTTCCTTCATAGAGGTTACATCAGAGGTTTCAACTAAAATCAAATGGATTTTGCCTTCCCAAAAGCTCTGTGCTGAGCTCCACTCTGCTAAAAGCAGGCTTGTTCTTTCCTCATCCCTTCTGGCTTTGCAAACACTTCCCCTCCTGGTAGAGCAATAATAATAATAATAATAATAATAATAATAATAATAATAATAATAATAATAATAATAATAATAATAATATTAAATACCATATTTTTTGCTCTACAAGACTCACTTTTCCCCCCCTAAAAAGTAAGGGGAAATGTGTGTGCGTCTTATGGACCGAATGCAGGCTGCGCATTTGCTATCCCAGAAGGCAGAACAGCAAGAGGGATTGCTGCTTTCACTGCGCAGCGATCCCTCTTGCTGTTCTGGCTTCTGAGATTCAGAATATTTTTTTTCTTGTTTTCCTCCTCCAAAAACTAGGTGTGTCTTGTGGTCTGGTGCGTCTTATAGAGCGAAAAATATGGTAGTTTACTGTTTATACCTCGTCCATCTGGCTGGGTTTCCCCAGCCACCCTGGGTGGCTCCCAACAGAATTTTAAAAGCACAACAAAATGTCAACAATAATAATAATAATAATAATAATAATAATAATAATAATAATAATAATAATAATAATAATAAATTTATTTATACCCCGCCCGTCGGGCTGGGCCTCCCCAGCCACTCTGGGCGGCTTCCAACAAAATATTAAAATACAGTAATGCATCAAACATTAAAAACTTCCCCTAAACAGGGCTGCCTTCAGATGTACAGCCCTCCCCTGCAAGTGTTGTCTCTCTGAGGCGTGTCGTTTTTGCCTCCGCAGGCTTGAGCAGCCCTACTTCAACGCCAACACCCAGTTCTTCCAGGCCCTGAGCCACTGCTCGTCCCTCCAGCGCCTCTGCATCATCTCCCGGAGCGGATCTCTGCAGCCGGACGCCGTGATGGCCTTCATGACCGCTTGCCTCGAGGTCATCATGTGCCACATGTTCACCGGGGAGTCTCTCACAGTTTGCAAAACCTTGCAGCAGTCCTTGATAAAGAGGTGAGTTCAGGCAGGTGACACGTTCAGACCATACTGTCACTCTGGGCAGTCCTATGTTTTTGAGGCTAAAACAGGGAACTGCCAGGCTCTCCCTCCTTGGCTCAGGATGCAAAGTAAAGACATGTGAGGCTGGAAGTGCACTGAGTGACGGCATAAGTGCATCCTCGCTGCCTTTGCCTGAGCTGCTCTCCAAAGGGGCCAAGAGTGACGTGCTGCGACACGTCTGCCATCAAGGGCCCCCCTGTCTTCCAAGCTTGGCAGGGCAACTGAGAACCTCCCGCAAGTTTGCAGGAGGGTGAGCACAACAGTTTTTTGTTTTTTTTAAAAAAAACTTTATTCCAAAACTGAAAAAGAATTACAAGCATCAAATTCAAAATCCATATTCGTTTTGTAACGTAAGCTTATTACATAGTTGACTAGATTAAAATATACCTAATTCCTATAGACTTCCCTTTGTTATATTATAAATGCAATGCAATTAGAAATACTACAGTGGTACCTCGGGTTACATACGCTTCAGGTTACAGACTCCGCTGACCCAGAAATAGTACCTCGGGTTAAGAACTTTGCTTCAGGATGAGAACAGAAATCGTGCTCCGGCAGCGGAAGGCCCCATTAGATAAAGTGGTGCTTCAGGTTAAGAACAGTTTCAGGTTAAAAACGGACCTCTGGAACGAATTAAGTACTTAACCCGAGGTACCACTGTATATTAGAAATTTTTATAAATTCCCCTATACCCCCCCCCCACTCCGCTTCACCCATGTGTGATCTCAATATTTTTTTAACTTCTTCCATCTTGTTGTGTTGTTGTAGTTTAATAATTATTCAATTCATTCTTTTATTATTTCCTTGCTTACCCCTGCACATTATCTATTAATATTCCAGTTCTGGAACCATATTTTCTCATGTATTCCTTCACTCCATCCCACTCTTTAATTATTCTCTGATTTGAATGGCCTCTAATGATTGCCGTCAATTTTGCCATTTCCACAAACTCACCGGGTTTGCTTTGCCATTCTAGTAATGATGGTATTTTCTCCCCCTTCCAATTCTTTGCGATCAATATTCTGGCTGCTGCTGTTGCATAAAAGAATACATTTTTCTTATCTCTGGGGATGTCATTAGATATTGGGCCTAACAGAAAAGCCTCTGGCTTTTTGATAAACGAAATCTTAAATAGTTTTTTCAGCGGGTGAGCAGAACAGGGTTGGTGGGCCTGCCTCCACCCTCGGGCTGCTGGTTGACCATCTATTGCAGCCTCTCCCAAGCTGCCTCCCCCCAGATCGGCCTCATCCTGACCGAGGCTCCTGGGAGTTGTGGAATGGGCTCTGATTTGGGGCCGGCTGATGTCTCAGATAAGTGGTTAGGAGATTTAACTCAAGCATTTTTCTGTGTTATTTTCTAGTAGAGCTATGCATGCGCATCATTATAGCTGGAAATGTCTGAATTTTACTTGGTTTTTCTTTGAAGCGACAACTTTCCAGCCCTGAGGACAAAGAGGGAAATTTGAAAATGTGCCAGGGTGTATAGCATCAGCTTAAGGCTCAGGTACCAGCACAGGAGATAATAACAGTCCTGGGCTTCCTACGTCAGAGAGAGTTGACATCTTGTAGCTCTGCCCAGTTTCCTGATCTATATTCCTGATCTTTCAATAGCTGAGTTCTGAATGTATTTACATGTGTGTTAGTCAACCTTGTGTGCTTTTTTGCTCGCTCCCCCCTCCCCTCTTTAAAGTTTTATAAGGAAATCACCATATTGCCCCAGTACATATCGCAACACTTTGCATTTAATCCCTGCTCATCCCAGTGGCAGAATAGAAATGGCGTCGGCTATGAGAAGAAGGTGAAGTTTGCAGCCTTGACAGAGGAAATAGGGCTATGGCTTGATTTAAAAGATATCTTAGTTGAGTGAGTTTCTTCATTTAATTGATTGATTAAAAGCATTCGCAAAGTTTTGCATATAAAATCCACAGTACTTTTATAGGGGAAAATAGACCATGAAGGCCACACGGTCAAATTCTGTGGGACCCATTTCTCAGTAGGCATGCAGAAGATTATGCTGTTGCCTCTTAGATCAGAACTGGCTTGAATGATACAGGCATATTGTACAGGGGAAGCTGTCCCCATTCTCTTCCAACATTGCGCTCACCTTCTGTTTTTGCAAGTGCTCGGTTTTACTTAAAATCTTTCCCAGGCAACTGAAGGTGGCATTTTAATCTATTCACAGATTCACTGTTGAAAAGTTGCCGCCCTAGCAAGCTGTCATTGTAGGCTGCAATTCTAGGGACCACAATAACTTGTGTAGCATAGCTAGTAGGCTGACCACCCCATACCCAACAGCTTTGAAGTACTGTAAGCCCTATTGAGTTCAGTAGGACTTACTCCCAGGTAAGTGTGTCGAAGGCGGCAGCCAGAGCTGGGGACCAGGAAGGCTTTTCCTCTGCCGTGAATTCTGTCAGTGGCTAGAGGGTCAGAGGCTCAGCTCCACAGTGATGGCAATATTGGGGTGGTGAGATCGTTCATGTAGTTGGTGTCTTGTTTTTTGCTTCCCAAACCCACAATGCATCTTGTAACACGAAAAGCAGACGATGCAATAGCTGCTTGGCAATTGTCTCCCGTGGCCGGTCTTGGCCAGTTTTTCAGCCTTATCTTGCCAAATTAACATGCAGAGTTGTTACAGGTCGAGGTGCGGCTCCAGATGTTGACATACTCCAGCTCCCCCCAGCATCGCCAGTCATCCCCGGTGATGCTCCAACAACACCTGGAATCACCTAACCGCATATGTAGCCTTGGTAACACCTGGAGGGCCACAGATTCCCCATCCCTGCCGTTGAAGAGTAGCTTCAGCCTTGAATTCACAGTGCTTTGAACCGTTAGGAAAAGTGCTGCACAACTTTGGAACTTTTCTATTACACCCAGAAAGAACTGTGGGGTGTCTTAAATCAGCTTCAGAGGAGACTTTTCTCTGTAGAGCTGCTGCCTTCACAACCATGCTGCTTTTGGCAGTGCGGCTTTTGGGAAGCCAGCCAAGACGTGGGCTGTTAAACTCCCCGTGGTGTCAGGGGTTTCTTTTCAACAGAACCCTCTCCTGTGTCTTAATTGAATTCATCTATGGGGATTTTTCTCTCTCTCCCTGTAAGAACCAGAAATTCTTTCTCCAGTCTTATCGTTCTTTGCCTGTCCTGTAGCTCATAGCAGAGCTGAACTAAACTTTAATATCCTTTTTCCTGTGCTGGTTCATACTGCCCAGCAACCAGATTGCAGCTGTTTTCTTCCATTTCATACAGACTTCTTTTTTTTAAAAAAAATATATTTACAGCACCAATACAAACAACACAACAATTTCCCTGTCGGCCTTACTTTATTCCCCTTCACTTTTTGCCATTCTGTTCTCAAAGAGGGAGAGAGGGCCCTGCTAGATCAAACCTATCCACTTGCCCTGTATTCTGTCTCCCAAATGCAGCCACCCAGATCTCTCTGAGCTTTCAAAACTTTCAATGTTGGTGACACACTTTTCAGACATGCATCGTTTCACGACACAGTAATTCAGTTTTACTAGCAAACCGAAGGTTAAATGACCGCCTTTCCAGCCTGGAGAGCATGGGGAGAATTTGTGCGACACACCTACACACTGCAGCCGACACACTAACATGTCGTGACACACAGTTTGGAAAGCCCTCCTCTAGGGAGCTCACGGACAGGGTGTGATGGTGATGCTAGCTGCCCTTGTGTGTGTTTGGTCTTCTGAGCCTTTGCTGACACCCTCCTTCTCCTCATCAGTACTAATTACAACACCAATTCTCCCTTGCTTGTGTTTCCAAAATGGCACCACCTATTCACAAGAGGCAGGTATCCGCAGCCTTCAGGGAACCCTGAGGTTTGCTGAAGCGTCAGAAATATTCAGGGGGCAAAGCCCTAAAGAGAGGGAAATGGCTCACTCGCCCCCTTCCAAAGGTTCCTTCTTCTATACTCTGATCAGCACCTGAGTCCTTACATGAGACACAACTGGCAGCTCCCAGGGGCAGGGCCTTTTCTGCGGTGGCCTCCCCCTTGGGCAATGCCTTTCCTCGAGAGATCTGCCAGGCCTCGGCACTGTGCTGTTAGGCAGCTGGATAGAACAAGGAAAGTGTTTGGCTGAGTCTTTGTTATGTCAGTGCTGCTCTAGGTAGTTGTTTTAGGAATTAATTTCATCTGTTGTTTTTTGTGTGGGTCAGTTTTCTGTAGTGCATGATGTGGGAATCAGGATACTGGACGAGGAAGGCCTTATGGTCTGATCTGGTAGGATTCCTGCAATAGTCCTGCCTTGCACTGACTTAGTGCCCTGACTGAGTCCTCGGAAGAGAGACCCCACAGGTCCTCAAGGACCTTGAGATGCAGGTGGTGGTCTTCCAGAACCTGTGCTGAGGGTTCTCTTTGAGGGTCCTCTGGCATGAGACCCTTGGAGCTGTCAGAGGAGAAGGTGGAGCCTTACCTCTGCTCCTCAATAACCCTGCTGGCTCCAAGAGGGCCCGGGCCAAAGAGCAAAGGCATGGCAAATGTCCAGAGACGCAGAGTCCTTGCGCTGCTTGTGCGTAAGGGATCTACTCCCGAGTGAGCCATCCCTGGAATTCCTTTCCTACCAGCAGCTGGGCTTAGGGTGTGGCATAGAGGGCTCTTGAGCCTTTTAGTTGCTGGAAACAGCACCGGCCTCTGGCTCCTTCTCCTTGCTGAACTCCCTGTGATACAGACCCTGGACAGTTTCCTGACCTTGCTTCTGCATCCCATTGTTGTGAGCAGTGTTAGAAACTCAGATATATAAGCGAGGTGCCAAACCCTCCTTCAACCAGGGTTACAGTGGCCAAAAAGGAATCCCTAGCTGCCATTTTGGGGCCAGACGGCTTGAAAGTAGCGTTTTTCAAGGCAATTTCTGCTTCCTGAATTTCAGATTGTGCAGATACAATAGAGCGGATAGAATTCTACAGGATGTGTTGCTAGAGTGTGAAAACAGGCAAGACCCACAGATCCCCAGCCATGCACCTCCAGATAGGGGAGACACAAGGGGCCTTCTGGGAGCCCGGGCATCTTCACTTGGCCGCAAGTGGCCGATAACCAGGTGCAGAATGGTTCACTGAGGCTCTGCTGCACCTTGAGTCCCGCTCTCCCGTATAAACGCTTTTACCTCCTTGGACAGAGGCCCTGGCTCTTCAGGGAACCTCCTGGAGCGCAACCTCACAGACCCAGCCACGAAGCGAGCCTGAGAGCGGAGCGTGGCCCTCCACACCTTCCTCCTGGATGCTTGAGGGGCTCTCCATTCATTTCCCCCTAGATGGAGCTGTGGCTTCGTGTTAAAAACTCCGGAACGCCTCTCCAACCCCCCACCCCAACCCGCTAATTCTGCAGGGTAAGTATTTTTCTCCACCACCAGCATCAGCAGCCCCTTCTCCACTGCAGAAGTCGCGCCAAGCAAAGAATCCCAATGACTTGCGATAACGGCACTTGCTGCACGGTGCGTTGAGCACAAGTGTTTGCAGAGGCGGCCCTCTCCCCGCCCCTCCTGCCGAACCTGCTGGGAGCTGGAGGGCGGCGTTAAAAGAAACGTTTGTGTTGCAGCAAGTGTCTTTTTGGACCCCCTGCCCCCCCCCACCCCCAGGTACCTGTTTTATTCAGCATAAGCTCTGCAGAGGCTTGTCATTTCAAGGACACGGTGTATGTGGGAGAAAGAGAGCGTGCAAGCTAGTTACACCCATGAACAATTAGCAACCGCAGCAGGCATGCCTTTAAGAAGCAGCTGACGCAGGAGAAGCCGGGGGGGGGGGGAGGCTCTGACATGCCAAACGCTGGCCGTGTGAGTGTCGACTCGTGGCAAGTCATACGTTCGCATTCTGCAGAGAAGGGAAGGCAGGAGCGCTGAGAGGGCGAGAGGGATCAGCAGTCCAAATGGCGTGCCCGGTTCGATTTAACAACCTGATCTCATTATTGAGACTTGCGCTTCATTCAGCATCAGCAGAAAGGGGGGCGGCCAGCACGGACGATGAGGTTTTCTGTTGTAAATGGCAGGAGACCTGGGGGTGGGGTGGGGTAGGGGGCTGGGACTGGATGTGGACAAGCAGGGAGGTCTAGGAAGGGGGGCGTGCTGTGGGGCTTGGAGAAAGGATAGGGAATTGGGAAGAGTGGGATGCCAGAAGGATGTCATCAGAGCCCCTGTTGGAGCAGAGGAAAATATTTGTTTTTATTTGTTTTTGTTGTTATTTGTCTGGAAAAGATTTATAGGCTGCCTTTAAGAGCACGCTCTCTCAAGACGGTTTCCATCATGAAATATTAAAAGTGCAATATGACACAATCTGAATTATCATGCGCAAGCAAAACCTTCAAACACATTCCTGCTTCTCCCGCCCGAAAAAGCCCCACCTAAGATAAAGTTGCTATCCATGACCACGAACCCTCAGCAGAGAGGGGAGACAACCTGTAGGTAGGACAGGATGATCACCAATCCTGGAGAATTTGCCTGAAATCCTGGAGGACCGCTGCCAGACAGTGTAGACAAGACTGACGTAAATGGTGACTCTGTACCAGGCAGCTTCCCATTCCTAAGGGAGGGAGGGAATGCATTTATCTCCATGCATTATTCTCCTGCACCTCTGTCGGATCCCTCTGTCACCTCTCTCCAAACCCTAAACATCTTGGCTTTCCCTCGCAGGAGAGATTTTGAGAGAGGAAGAAAAACTTTCTCCATGCCTTGAATTTCCTTTGTATTCCTACCACATGGTGCAAAAGGTTTCCTTCAGTCCTGTTTTAAGGAATATTTATCCTCAGCTGGTGGATTGAGGCCAGTCTTTCACATATTTAAAGGTGGATTCACACAAGCGCACTCACAAACACCTCTGCCTTTTCCCCCTTTATGACTTTCATTTTAAGAGAAGGCAGAAGCTGAGACAGAAGGAATTAAATGTGGGCCTTAGAAACCTGGAGTATCCCTAAGTACCCCAAAAGCAGCAGGCACCGCCTTTGCTTTTCAAGCTTCTCCCTGAAACCAAGAGAGCGAAGAACTTGGCCGTTTTCAAAATGAGATCTTTGCCAGGGAACTGCTGGATGTGCCATTTTAACCTCGTTGGAAATCAGATTCCACAACTTGCCCTGGGATTTTAACCAGAGAGTAAACGAGTGTTCCTTGGCATGACGGAAGCAAGAGAATCTGAGCCCAACCCCAGAGGATTGCAGCCCAGCCCCGTGATTCAAATAAACAAGGGCTGAAATCTCGCCAAGCCAGATCCAGTGTGCTTGTTCCAGGAACATATAACACTCACAGGGCATCCCCTCCAGGCTTTTGTGGCCTGCACATCATTTCCCTATTGCTGCCTGCCATCATTCCTTGCATTTGCTGGCCTGGCAACACATAGCTGGTGTGTGTGCATGTGTGTAAGAGAGAGAGAGAGACTTTGGGCTGTCTCGGGGCCTGTTTTGTACAGATTTGAGGAAACGTCAGCCAGCATAAACAGATCACTAAAGGAAGTTGGTCTTGGTACGCTCCCAGGAGGTTGAAGGGCTTCTTGCTTTGCTCTGTTGTGATTGGTCCCTTGTCCTGTGGAACTCACTGCCACAGGAGGCTGTGACAGCCACCAACTTGGATGGCCTTGAAGAGAATTAGACAACGGAGGAGAGACCTCTTGATGGCTATTAGCCAGGATGGCTGTGTTCTGCTTCTGAAGACCGGTTGCTGGAGACTGCAGAGGGGAGAGCGATACCCTTGTGCTCAAAGGCTGCTTGCAGGTTCCCCACAGGCATCCGTTCAGCTCCTGTGAGGACGGGATGCTAATCCACCTCTTTGTGGCTTACACCAGGTCAGCCTGTTTCTCTGCCCAGCCCACATATTGCCCACTCTGACCGGCAGAGGCTTTCCTGGGCTTCAGGCAGAGAAGAACCTTTCTCATCACCAGCCAAACTGGGGATGCCGGACGCCAGACCCGGAAACTCCTGGCTGCAAAACCAGGGGCTCTGCCCTGGAGCCACGTTCTCCCCTCTTGTGCTTGGCCCGCCTCCTGCTCTCCCGGGGTTGGCCTGAGCCTTCCTCTCTGCCTTGCCCTTCGCTTGGATGCCTTGGGCAAGCCGCAGGGCCCTTCAGACTGCACGGTCATGTGGCTTTCCTTGCTGAAGGACGGCCGAGGGAGCTGCTGGGTCAGAGCAGAGTGGAATTGCCTTCGGGTCTTTCTGCTTTCCCCTGGCACGGCTGCCCTTCATGTGCCCAGTGCCCTCTTTGGGGCTTCCCTGGTTTGAGTCCCAGCATGCTTGGTGAGCTCATCTTGCAGTTCCCCTGCAATGCACACTGGAGAGAGAGAGAGAGATTATTTTTGCCATGGCATCCAAGAACCCAAGGTGGAAACCTTTCTGCTCTTCCCTCAGCACAAGAACCAAGATCTACCGGTTTCCAGTCCCATCCCTGTCACTGATGAGCTCTAGGATGGTCAAACTCCTGCTGCTTCCCGGTCTCTGACAGAGTTGAGATACGGGAACCTGCCAAAGGAGAGCCAAGAGCCTAGACCAGGGGCCAGAATCCGAGATTTGGGAGAAGAAGCAATGGAGGAGGACTGGAAAAAATTTAAGGACTATTTGCAAAAATTTTATAAGTTATATGAACTATAAAAACTCGCATGATTAGGAAAGGTTAGCTCCAGCAATGAGAGTTGAGAATATTGAAATTAGGTAACACTGAGGAAAAGATTAAATGTTTAAATGTCTAAAGCGATATTATATTTGGTTATAAGGTAATTGGATAATAAGTAATTTAAACTTAAAATACAAGGATTTGAAAGTACAAAGGAAACACATGAAACAAGGTTACAATTTGCTGATAACTTTATTGTTAAGAATGCATTGTGGGAGATGTGGGGAAGTCCGATAGATGACTGAAATAAGTTTTGAAATGATTTTCTTTTTCTTTTATTTTCTTGCTGTTCTTGTTTCTTTGTATATCTGACTGGTTACTTTTATCTGGAAAAAATGCAATAAAATTTCTATTAAAAAAAAAAAAAAGAGCCTAGACCAGGGGTAGGCAACCTAAGGCCCGGGGGCTGGATGTGGCCCAATCGTCTTCTCAATCCGGCCCGCGGACAGTCCGGGAATCTGTTTGTTTTTACATGTCGAATGTGTGCTTTTATTTAAAATGCATCTCTGGGTTATTTGTGGGGCATAGGAATTCGTTCATTTCCCCCCCAAAATATAGTTCGGCCCACCGCATGGTCTGAGGGACAGTGGACTGGCCCACAGCTGAAAAAGGTTGCTGACCCCTGGTTTAGGCCATGGGTAGGCAACCTGAGGCCCGGGGGCCGGATGCAGCCCAATCGCCTTCTCAATCCGGCCCTCGGACGGTCCGGGAATCAGTTTGTTTTTACATGAGTCGAATGTCTGCTTTTATTTAAAATGCATCTCTGGGTTATTTGTGGGGCATAGGAATTCATTCATATTTTTTCCTCCCCAAAATATAGTCTGGGCCACCACATGGTCTGAGGGACAGTGGACCGGCTCATGACTGAAAAGGTTGCTGGCCTCTGGCCTAGACGGTCAAACCAAGAATTGGAGGTGCTCAGAAGGGCCCACTGGATCAGGCCAATGGCCCATCTTTAGTCGAGCAGCCTGTTCTCCCAGTGGCCAGTCAGGTGCCCATGGGAAACCTGCAAGCAGGATTCAAGCACAACCCTCCTGTGGTTTCCAGCCACTGGCATTCAGAAGCATTGCTGCCTTCAGTTGTGGAGACAGGACATAGTCATCATGGCCAGTAGCCATCCATAGCCCCCTTCTCCTCCATGATTTGTCCAAACCTCTTTTAAAGCCATCTAAGTTGGTGACCTGTTGTTATTGTCCATGGAGTTTTTGAGTTGGCATCTCAAAAAGCAGAGACGTTACCTTGTCGACAAAGGTCCGTATAGTTAAAGCTCTGGTTTTCCCAGTAGTGATGTATGAAGTGAGAGCTGGACCATCAAGAAGGCTGATCACCGAAGAATTGATGCTTTTGAATTCTGGTGCTGGAGGAGACTCTTGAGAGTCCCATGGACTGCAAGAAGATCAAACCTCTCCATTCTGAAGGAAATCAGCCCTGAGTGCTCACTGGAAGGACAGATCGTGAAGCTGAGGCTCCAAGACTTTGGCCACCTCATGAGAAGAGAAGACTCCCTGGGAAAGACCCTGGTGCTGGGGAAGATGGAGGGCACAAGGAGAAGGGGACGACGGAGGACGAGATGGTGGGACAGTGTTCTCGAAGCTACCAACATGAGTTTGACCAAACTGGGGGAGGCAGTGGAAGACAGGAGTGCCTGGCGTGCTCTGGTCCATGGGGTCACGAAGAGTCGGACGCGACTAAACGACTAAACAACAAGAAGTTGGTGACCATCACTGTCTCCTGTGTGAGGAAGTTCCATAGTTTACATGCTGCATGAAGAGCCTGGAGGTGAAGCTCAAGCTAGAGGAAGGTCTATTTTTCCACCGGCCAAGTCCTGACGTGGCCATGGGTGGCTACTTTATACTGAGCCAGACCACTGGTCTACCTCACTCATTGTCCGCACCAGCCGTCTAGATGTTTTGGACTACAACTCCCATCAGCCCCAGCCAGAAGGTTGACCCTGATTGGCAGGGACGCCTCCAGGGTGGGATCTTTCTCAGCCCTGCTGGGAAACACCAGCGGTTGGACCTCGGATCTCATGCATACAAAGCGGGGTGTTCTACCACGGAGTAACGGTCCTTCTCCAAAGGAAGGGGAAACTCTTTGCAGCCCAGGGAGATGCACTGCCCAGTAGCTGAGTGCAGCACTGAGTTTGCCCACTCCAGAAATGGCAGTCTCTTTTGAGAGAGCTCTAGAAGCAGGACGGACTTTAGGTCTGGACTCTGTCCCAAAGAGTAGATGGAAAGTGCCTCTCGGGCAGGTGCAGAGTGCAGTTCCTCCATCGCTGCATCAATCATGAGAACCGCCCATGTAGCAGGGATGATGAGGCGTAGTTTTCAAATCTGGTGAAGGATATTTCCTAGGACCCTCGTACCTGCGGGACCGCCTCTCCCGGTATGCCCTGTGGAGGACCTTAAGGTCCATAAATGGCAACACCCTAGAGTTCCCGGGCCCTAAGGAAGTCAGATTAGCCTCAACCAGAGCCAGGGCCTTTTCAACACTGGCTCCAGCCTGGTGGAACGCTCTGTCTCATGAGACCAGGGCCCTGCAGGATCTGATTTCTTTCCGCAGGGCCTGTAAGACAGAGTTGTTCTGCCTGGCCTTTGGCTTGGAATCAACTTGATTCCCTCCCCCTCTTTTTTCCTTTCTCCTTCTGTGATGGAACTCCTATTTGGGGACTTCCCTGGCTTTTTTCTGTCCAATGTAGGACCAGTCTGGAAAGTTAGCCTTGGTGAAGACTTGACATTTTCATCCCCCCGAAAGCTTTTGATTTGAGTTTCCATTGAAATGAGGCTGCATTTTAATGTTTTACTGTTGTATTTTAATCTTATTTTTAAGTTGTATTTCATTCCATTTGTTTTATATCAGGTGTTAGCCTCCCGGAGCCCAGTCTTGGCTGGGGAGGGCAGGGTATGAATAATTATTATTATTATTATTATTGAAATACCAGTTTCTGGAAGCCAAAGGAAGGGAGAGGGCTCTTGCGCACGGATCCTGCTTGGGGCACCAGGTTGGTCACAGTGAGAACAGGAGGCTGGATTAGATGGGCCTGATCCAGAAGGCTCTGCTTATGTGCTTACGTTTTCTAGACGTGCCGGCTCTGCCCGTTAGCCTTTGCAATGTGGGCGCACTGGCCTGCAGAGTGAAGGGGGGGGCTCCCTCCTGCCTCCCCAGGTTCTTTCCCAGCTCCATCTCCTTCGCTTGCGCTCGGCCGCCCTCCCCTCCTGCTCCAGTGATCGTACCCTTAAAATATTTATCTTCTCTCTTCTGTCCCCCACTCCCTTTAATTGTCGTTTAGTCAAGCTGTAAATATTTAATTCTCATCTCTCCCCTCCCCACCCTGAAACGGCCCTGCAGCTCATTAAGCATCGCCATCCCCTCCTCTGAAATGCCCCTTCTTGTCCTGCAGGGAAGCGTGTGTACAAGTCGGGCTTTTATTCCGCGGCATTCGGCCTTGGATGCCAAAGCACAGGTGTGAGAGTCTCTGGATTTGCTGCGGTTTCCAATCTGAGCAGGCAGAGGGGGACTTCTGCTTCTTCTCTGCAGATCCTGGGGAAAACCGGATAGTGGGTTTGCTCTCAGGCAAAACATGTCCCGGGACTTGTGCATTCCTCGCTGCTTGCTCCTGAGTAGGTCCAGCTGTGGCTGCAGCTGAAGTCAGCGGGCATCTGGGCCGCTGGAAGCATTTGCTAGAGTTGGCGGGTGGTTGGGTGGGGGGGAAGCAAGGGGTCCATGCTCACTTCCTGGGAGTCTTGTTAGTTCTGTGCTTTTTGCTGACCATTCTCGGGGCACCAGAGGATTTTCCAGAAGTCATGCCAGCAGCCAGAGAAGGAACCAGGGCTGGCTGAGGTCAGAGTCTAAGCAGGCTGGGTGAGGAGAGAGGCAAGGCAGAGCAGTCCAGGGTCAAGGTTGGCAGAGGCAGGGAGCAGGCAGTGCCCAGAGCGTAGGCATCGCTCCAGCCGCTTGTTGGGGGGATTTTGAGTGGGAATTGATGGAGCCACACCCCATCTGATTCCTCTCCCCCTCACCCCAGAGGTCTCCTTGAGAGGAGGGTCTTACTCCTGAGGCATCCTTGCAGTGGTGAAAGAAGCTTGGCCGTCTGGGGCAGCGTGGATCTGAGCCCATGACCTTATTGTTATGATGCGTCTGGGGAGACGGGGGCAATTGGCAGGCCCCCAGCTGGCTCCAGCCCACCAGCCGGCAGCCGGGCGAACTCCTGTTCTCAGAACAGCATCTAAACTGCGACTCAAGCCTCAGAGACCTTTAGAGACTGAGCACGCAAGCCAGCAGAGATAAGAACTCTTTGCAACAGAAGTAGCGGACAGAGGCATATGTAAGCATATTTACAAGCATTTATTCAGCATCAGAACAAAGGAAAAACATGTCTGCTTCCCTTCGTGTTCAAGCAAACAGCAGCATAGGCAAAAGCTATACACAACAGAAGTCCCCAGCAGACTGTGCTGGAAGGAAACAGACGTGTGACATACAACAACTCCACATGCCTATTCTAAAGGGGGAATGGAACTGTATCCTAACAGGGTACACTGCGGGGCCTCTGGACTCTGCTTGCCTCCTCCCACTCTGCTGCCCTACAGCTGGGGGGGGAGGCATCGGGTGGACCATTTGGGCAGCACGGAGCCTGCGCGCGCACAATCCACCACGTCTCTCCCAGGAGAGACGCATGGCTTGGGCGCGCTGCAGGCGCCGCGGTGAGTGCCACCCGGC
This sequence comes from Podarcis bocagei, assembly GCF_964188305.1. Taxonomy (NCBI): domain Eukaryota; kingdom Metazoa; phylum Chordata; class Lepidosauria; order Squamata; family Lacertidae; genus Podarcis; species Podarcis bocagei. The sequence goes on along the minus strand of NC_138139.1, from coordinate 54,901,547 downwards.
ATTTTGTCACCCTTCTCGGTGGTGACACCAAGGGCAGGCCGCACCTACCACACCCGCCTTCCTCTGCCCTCCGCACCCTTGCCTGGAGAGCACTTCTCTAGATGGGCTGGATTCCCAGCTGGCATTTACAGCGCCAGTTCTCCCTCAGGCTTGGGCAGCCTCGGTGTCAGAGGCTTGCCCTGGGTGCGGGAAGCCCCTCCTCAGCCTTTTTGCAGGATCCTGGCTCCCCAGCCCTGGACAGAGCCAGACAAGGCTTGGTGTGAGTCCCATGTCTGAAACCTGACACTGTCCCTGTGGCCTTAGGGATGTTGTCAGACTCCTCCCATCACCCCGTTCCCTGTCCACTTTGACTGGTGGAAGTTGGGGTCCAGCAGTATCCAGAAGGAGGCAAGTTTCCTTTTTTGTATACAGTGGTACCTCAGGTTAAGTACTTAATTCGTTCCGGAGGTCTGTTCTTAACCTGAAACTGTTCTTAACCTGAAGCACCACTTTAGCTAATGGGGCCTGCCGCTGCGCCGCCGGAGCACGATTTCTGTTCTCATCCTGAAGCAAAGTTCTTAACCTGAAGCACTATTTCTGGGTTAGCAGAGTCTGTAACCTGAAGTGTATGTAACTGAAGCGTATGTAACCTGAGGTACCACTATATAAATTTTTAATAGTTTTTTTAACACGACATTTTCAGCAGTAATTAAACATATTTTTACATCTTATTCATTATTTTTTTACTTCCATCAGTCCTGTCTGAAAATTTTCCAATCTAATCTCTTAGTATGCATTTCTTATTTTCCCTCTTAACATTTAAAACTCATAACCAATATCTCTGTTCTTTATCTACTTTGTAGCACTTCATATATTCCTCCTTACAAAACTTATTGTAGTCCCACTAGCGTAATTTGTTGATTACAGTTGCTCTTCAAATAATTCATATACTTCCTCCAGTCTTCTGTGAATCTCTGGTCCCGCAGGTTTCGAATCCTTCCTGTCATTTTGTCCAGTTCCGCATAGTCCATTAATTTCGTCTGCCATTCTTCTTTCATCGGAATTTCTTCTTGCTTCCATTTCTGGGCTACCAATACTCTTGCTGCTGCTGTTGCATATAAAAACAATTTAACATCTTGCCAGGAGGCAGGTTTTCAATCCCTTTTCTATCCAGTGGCAGACCTTGCGCTGGTTCTGTTTGGAACATGCGTGCCTTGTGTTAGGTGAAATAAGTGTTGTGTGTTTTTAAGGGCGGTGTTGGGGGGGATGAAAGGGGTGCCTTGCTGCCACTCGGGGGAGGCCGGCAGTTTGGGGGTGCAGCATCAGCCTTGGCGCCCCCCCCCCTCAACAACCAGCTTCCCAGACGGAGAGGAACTGTGGCACATCCTTCAGCATCAGAGCAGGCAGCTGCTCCCTGGACTCACCTGATTCCAAGGGCCAAGAGGATTCTGGGATGCAGCGCAGCCTTCCCAGCGCAGCCGGCTGTTCTGTTTTCACCCAGGGAGCAGGGAAAGGATCCTGGTCCGCCAGGCTTGCGGCTGCATCACTGCGAGGCCTGAGAGCAGCCATAGCTCAGCTGCAGAGCATCTGCCTTGCAAGCAGAAGGTCCTGGGTTCAAAACCCGACCAGGTAGGGCCGGGACAGACACTCTGCCTGAAGCCCCAGAAGTTTAGGCAGGGCTGCACTAGGTGGACCAAAGGTTTGTCTAAGGCAGGAGCATCTTGTGTTCTTCCAGTGTAAACAATGGTCCTGGAACGGCATTTCGTTTAAAAATTACTTTTCTGCTGTGCCCCCCTTTCCCTTGCCTGCCTCCCCCCTCCCCCCCATTCCTTCCTGACCTTGAGAAGGCTCCCGCCCTCCTCCTCCTCGGTCGCTGCTTGCTTGCCGTGGGCCAGCGGCTGATGCGGCTGCCAAACCCCTCTTTGCTAGCCTAAGCATGTCTGCTGGCTGGGTCCCCGCCTCCGATTGCGGAAGGCTTAATGTATCGCTGGCGTAGTGAATCATTTAAGATCTCGTTCCAGCTTTCATTGTCTGTTTGGCTTCCTGCTCTCTTGGAACCCTCGAGTAAGGCTGTCACTTTGAATTAATAATAAAGGCTGGCGGGGGGGGGGAGGAGAGGGCTCCTCCTTGGCTTGCGTTACTCGAGAGCGCAGACGGGCACCTGTTGAAATGCGGCTGTTGGGGGTGAGGTGGGGGCCGGTATTTGCTAACTTCCACTTTCAGTAGTGGGGAGGGCGACACACACACTCACACACACACACACACACACAGAGCAGGTTGTTAGGTAATCAAAGGGTCCTGCAGAGGAGTCACCTGCCTTATTTAATTTGCTTGGCTCGTTTATTTATTTGATTTTTACCCTGCCGCTCATCTCCAGAGAGCTCCAGGGTGGTGCAAGGGGTTCACCGCTCCAGAATATAGCCGCAATGGGGGGCGGAAACTGCGCATAATTTGAGATTTCGACAAGGGCTGGAGCCTCCCGACACTTTTTATATCATTTTGGCACTCCTTTATTACATACACAACAGAACAGTCATGTTCATGACATGGCTTGCCACAAGCCTGGCAGATCTGGAACGATGCCTGATAACCGGATAGCGCTAATATTGGACTTTTGTTATTTTAACCCACATGTGACGGCACTCGTTCTGTGTGCCTATTTTAGGGTTGTCGTCATTATTATTATCTTATTTTGTATTACATTTGTATGCCGCCCTTCATCCGTAGGTCTCAGGGCAGTTCATAACATAAAAATACAGGATTAAAAAAAAAAAAATTCCTTCCAGTAGCACCTTAGAGACCAACTAAGTTTGTTCTTGGTCTGAGCTTTTGTGGGCATGCACTCTTCTTCAGATACACTGAAACAGAAGTCACCGGATCCTTATATATAGTGAGAGGGTGGGGAGGGGTATTACTCAGAAGGGTGGTGGGAATGGGAGATTGGCTGATAGGTGTGGTAAACCAGTTGACGACTGTTAACTATTAACGACTGCAATTGGTCTTATAGGAAAAAGCAAGGGATGCGATGGCTAAAAAGGTCTCTCTTCAGACCAGGTCTCTCCATGGTTTTAAGTTTGGTAATAAGTTGCAATTCAGCAACTTCTCTTTCTACAGTGGTGCCTCGCAAGACGAAATTAATTCGTTCCGCGAGTTTTGTCGTCTTGCGATTTTTTTCGTCTTGCGAAGCACGGTGTCGGGAAAGTTTTGGAAAAGCTTCAAAAATCACCAAAGTCTTTAAAAACCTCAAAAAAGGCTACCACACCGCGTTCTATGAGTTGCTCCTCAAAGTCAAGTCGCAACTGTATTAACGGTGTTAAGAAAAAGGAAACAAACTTGCAAGACGTTTCCGTCTTGCGAAGCAAGCCCATAGGGAAAATCGTCTTGCAAAGCAGCTCAAAAAACAAAAAACCCTTTCGTCTAGCGAGTTTTTTGTCTTGCGAGGCATTCGTCTTGCGAGGTACCACTGTAGTCTATTTCTGAAATTATTTTGTAGTAAGACAGCTACTTTGAGATCTTGTATAGAATGTCCTGGGAGATTGAAGTGTTCTCCTACTGGTTTCTCTGTCTTATGATTCCTGATGTCAGATTTACAGCCATTTATCCTTTGGCGTAGGGTTGGGCCTGTTTGTCCAATAGAGAGAGCTGAAGGGCACTGTTGGCATGTAACTAGGATAAAAAAAGAAATAAATGCATAATAAAAACAGGAGCAGACCCAATTTCATATTTTTGTTTTCATTTGTTGTTATAACTGCTCTATCTGTTTTGTATAAATTGAAATCGAAACATTTTACAAGAAAAAACAAACCGAGAGGCAGTGACTGGCCCAAGGTCACCCCCAGTGTACTTATTTCATGGCCAAGTGGGAATTTGAACCCTGGCTCTCCCAGGTCCTAGGCTGGCACTCAAACCACTTCACCACCCAGAGCTTATCTATTCAGGTGTGTTTCTGAAGCAGGCATAGGCAAACTCAGCCCTCCAGCTGTTTTGGGACTACAACTATCATCCCTAGCTAACAGGACCAGTGGTCGGGATGATGGGAGTTGTAGTCCCAAAACAGCTGGATGGCCGAGTTTGCCTGTGCCTGGTCTAAAACTCCTGTATTCCCCATGCTCTCGTGTGTGGCCCTTGCCTTCATCTCCGGAGGGGGGCAAGGTGCCTGCCTCTGGCTCCATCCCTCATCCACAGCTCCAGTTTTAAGGACTGCGGAAGAGAGCGGCAGCTGCAGCTCCCTTGACTGGAAGGCATCTCCAAAAGGTCTAGCACCCCCTTGCTCTGCCCATATGCCTGCGCAGTGTCGTGGCAGAGGGTTGCCACGATCTGCGTTCCCATCTCAGTTTGGCCATGAAGCGCAGCAGCTCATTGGGGGCCAGTCTTGTGTACACTGCGCAGTGTTGTGGCTTTGAGGATAAACTGCAAAGTTGCAGGGGGAAAGCCGTGTGCATCTCTGGCAAGAAGGGCAGGCAGGTAGCTTTCCTTAAGGCAAACCCTCAAATTTCACACTGGTGTACAGAAACCCAGATTCTGCAATCGGTGCGTTGAAGCTGCATTTCGGGTTTTTGCAAATACCTTTGATCGAGACTGTGGCGGACGACAGGAAGTGTTTTAGAGGGCAACCTCTGCCGTTTGTACTGGATCGGTTTCGGTTGTTGTGATCCGAGGGTGCAGACAAGCTGTGTGAAGAAGCGCAGTGTTTGTTTTTAAATGCGTGTCATCCGCCTTGAAGAAGTGGCGCTGCACCCTCTCCTTAAGAGGACCTCCCTGGACCCAGAAGCATCAAACAGCTTCCACCCAGTGGCAGATATCCCCCTCTTGGGGCAAGGGGCTTCAGAGGATGGGGCAGTCTGGCTTCAGGCATGCCTTGAAGAGACTGAATGTCTGGATCCATTGCAATCTGACTTCAGGCAATGAAACTGCCTTAGTTGCCCGGGTTCATGGCATTTGTCGGAAGTGAGATAGTTAGAGAGCGGCCCTGCCCATTCTTCTTGGCCTTTCGGCAGCTTTTGATACCATTGACTATGGCGTCCTCTTGGAGCAGCTCAAGGAGTTTGGCGTTTGTGCTTCTGTGGTCTTTCCCCCACCTCCAGGGCTGTTCCCTTTGCAGTAGGTGTGGGAAGCCACTACTTGACGCCATGGGAGCTTCTCCATGGTGTCCCACAGAATTTCTTCTTGCTCCCCACACTATTTAACATCTACAAGAAGCCTCTGGGAGCTGTCACCAAGAGATTTGGAGTTAGGTGTCGCCCATATGCAGATGACACCCAGCTCTGTGTGATGGCCTGGGACTCGGACTCGGAACCAGAGGAGTCTCAGTCTGCACCGGATCCTTTGCTTCAGGCATCATCTGAACCAAGCCTGGGGCCTGATCCTGAAGAGCCTCAGTCTGCACAGGTTCCCCTGCAACAAACACCAGCTGGGCCAAGTCAGGGGCCTGATCCTGTCCTGGCTCCAGATGTGGGGATGACCTGGTTGCCTCCAGCTGGGCCATCACTTACAGCTGCTCCATTACCAGTTGGGTCAGGAGAGGCTGAGGCGGCCTCTGGGTCTAGTAACCCACCGACGTCTCACGAGCTGCAGAGTCTGAGGTCTGAGAGAAGGAGAGACCTGAGTACTCACAGGAGGAGTGCTCAACTTTGGGTGAGACAGGGAGGTGAGTCACCGGGGGATCAGGACCGGCCGCTACCCCAACAAAGATAAAAGGCTGTCGGACCCTGCCCCAGGTTACAGGAGCAACATTGCTGTATGCCAGATCCTGCCTGAGATACTGTGCCTGACCTTGCCTGGTTTCCTGCCTCATGCCCTGCCTTGGCCCTGTCAGACTGACTCCCAGAGGAACCTTCGGATTCTGGACCGGTCCTGGACTGCGTTTCATGGGTTACCCCTGGGCCCAGCACACTCTGTATCTCTCTCTGTGTTCCATCTGAATCCTGAGAGGCGGCTGAGGTGCTGGACAGATGCTTGGAGGCAGTGATGGGCTGGACATGGGCCAGCAGATGGAAACTGAATCCTGAAAAGACAGAGGTGTTACGTGCTCCAAGTTCTCGAGTCCAGGTGGGAAGGTAACAGTTCTGGCTGGGGTTTCACTCGGTTTGTAGCTTGCCAGGGGCTGGGGATACTCCCGAATCCAACAGTTTCCAGGTGCAGCTGGTTCTCTAGCTATGGCCGCTTTGGGGCAGAGATGACTTGGCTATGGTTGACCCCACACTGCTGACTTCCAGACTGGATTATTGCAATGCGCTCTGTGTGGGGCTGCCCTTGAAGACAACTGCCTCCTCCTCCCCTGCAGACCTTCTTGGATGTTAAGATCGGCAGAGGGGAGGCCGTCTTGGTAATTCAGAAGTTTGGAGGGGGGGGGGAATCTGGGATGCTTAGTTAAGTGTGTAGCCTTGCCAGGCCTCTCAATCTGCTCCCTGGTGTTTCTGAGCCCTTTGCACATGACGTCCACCTGTTAGCAAGCTTTTCTCCACAACCGTTGCATAGAGTGTGTTGCGAAAGTGATGCATATGCCTTTGACAACCCCCAACAGGAACGAGAGATCGAAACTTGATGCAGTTCTCAAAGCACTGCATATGTGCTGTTCTCAGAAACATGCCAAGGGCACTTCCAAAACCCCACCTTCCTCCCCTTAGCTTCTCTGTGGCCAGCCCAAAGCTCCCATTCCCTGCCATATGCTCTGGGGGTGATATTTTGGGTGGTGCCAGTTGCAGGCCACAGCGGGCATTCGCTAGTTCCTCTCCTCTCCCCCCCTTTCTGAAGTCTGGGTCAGGGCAGCCGCTTCCCTCTGTGCCCGGGAGCTTTGCCACGGCACCCTGTTTTTGTTCACGTTCCCCACTATGTATGCAGGAGGGGGAAGGCAGAACAAGAGGCATCAACCGTCACCGTAATGTGTTTCCCAAGTAGAAATTAAGCTTAATTGGCCAATTATTGAAATAACTTCTTAATTTGCGGAAGATGTTGGAAAACAACTTCCCAGTCTGTTTGAGCTTGTTGTGGCAGCGCCCGGCCTTGAGATTTGATAAGGTTGCTCTGACTGCTTCCCTTTGATCCTTGCCACCCCCAGCTGCCCGCTCCCATTTTCCTTTTTTAGGAAGTGGCTTCTTGGGTATCATTCTTGGCGCACGTCCAACGCCATCTATTCTGAGATCACAAAGCTTTCTGAATGTAAGAATTCACATCGACAGCCATAGCTCACTGTCAGAGGGGAGTTGTGGGAGGAGAGAGAGAGAGAGAGAGAGAGAGAGAGAGAAAGAAAGAAAGAAAGAAAGAAAGAAAGAAAGAAAGAAAGAAAGAAAGAAAGAAAACAATGCACTTCTGCATCCACAGAGGCCGCCCTGCAGCTGTGGGCTTTCAGGTGTGCCCAGGTGGCAGCTCCCCATGCTTGGAGGCTTGGCACCTGTGCGCCAAACAGGTGCCGTATCTAGTCATCTCTGCACCCAGGGCTGGCTCCCATTTCTCTGCCCCCTGATGCCCAGAAGCAGCACAGGGGTGAGTTGCGTGTGGTTGTCATGCTCCGAAGATCCTGCTGCTGCCACTTCAATTTCTTGACCAGCTGGGCTGATCTTGTTAGTTTGGGCAATGTGCACGTTTACGTTTGTCCTTGTACCTTTTAGTGGTGTCTGTTCTTCTTTCTGCTTTTCGTCGATGAATCACTTGATAGAGAGAACCCTTGAAAAGGGTTTTAACCGGTGCTGTCACCTGGCTAGGGAAATCGGTCAATTTGATTGCATGAGCTTTTAAGTTGACTCGGGGGGCCAGAAAGGAGGATTACAATAATGTGCTGGAGTAATAAGGTTCGGGAGAATCTGAACCCACTTTTGTCGCTTGGAACTCTTGTGATATTAATTTATTGCATTTGATTTGGGTATGGAAATCAGTTCCTATATGTTTAGTTCTAGATATATATTTATAAGGAGGATTAGACAAATGTGTGGTGGATAAGGCTACTTGCTACGGTGGCTCTGCTTTGCCTCCACGACCGGAGGCAGCAGTGCTTCTGAGGACTAGTTGCTGGAAACCACAGGAGGGGAGAGTTTGATTGCATGAGCCCGGGGCCTGTTTGATCCCTGGCATCTCCAGGTAGGTTTGGAAAACCTTCTCTCTCTTTGGTGATCCCTCGTAGCCGAGTAAGATTGTCTTCCATGAACATGGTGTTAACAGTGAATCTGTAAGTGACTGTGGAGGCCAATTCTGGATCCACACGTCCTTCTGCAGTGGGGACATTGGTTTCCGGGGGGAGTTGATCATGGTGATGGTTTGCCAAGCGTGCCTTCCTGTTAGCACGTTTCTGCCTTTCGTCCTGAGTTTGAGCATCTTCAAAGCCCACAACACCTTTCGTAAAGGCTGTTCTGCAACTGGAGCGCTCGCAGGCCAGTGTTAAGAGTCGGACACGACTAAACGACTAAACAACAACAACAACAATACCACATTTTTAAAGATTTGCTTTGAGAGAGTCTTTAAAAACCTCTTTTGCTGACCACCAGCATTACGCTTTCCATTTTTAAGTTCGGAATAGAGTAGTTGCTTTGGAAGACGATCATCAGGCATCTGCAGAACAGGACCAGTCCAACAAAGTTGATGTTGAAGAATCACTGCTTCGACACTGGTGATCTTTGCTTTTTCCAGTACACTGGCATTAGTTCGCCTGTCTTCCCAAGTGATGCGTAACACTTTTTGGAGACACCGTTGATGGAATCTTTCGTGGAGTTGGAGATGGCGTTTATAAGTGGTCCACGTTTCACAAGCAGACAGTAAGGTTTGGAAAATACTCCCTGCCTGGCAAGATGGTGCTATTCCATGTGGGAAGGTAGCCCAACTAAGAGAAAGAAAACTCATCCTAAAACCTCTGCTGCCTTGCAGGACATCTTTGGGAGAAGAAAAGGCTAAGGAGTGAGCCCTACACAAATCTGGAGTCCCTAAGGCGGTTGGATGGCACCTTTTACGCCTCCCTCTGGCAACTCCAAGCTGGTGCTAAACAAATGGCTGTGCTTTTCTTTGGAGGCCAGGATTGGGGGGGGGGGCTCTTGTCAGCTGGGCAGTCCAGGACCTCCAGACACACGGCCCAGGCTTGCGCCCCAAGGAGGCCACTTTGTGGGTGCTGCAAACACAGCTGTTTGACTTCACCTCCGGAAGTGCACTCCATTGTCTCTTGAGACAGACGGGTGCCAACAAAAGCTGGGTACTTTTGTGGACATATTTGCAAGTCTGGATTAGGACATACAGTGGACGCTCGGGTTGCAAAGGTGATCCGTGCAGGATGCACGTTCGCAACCCGCAGCATCCGCAACCTGCAGTAGCACACCCGCGCACACATGGGTTGCGATTTGGCGCTTTTGTGCATGCGCAAAGCGCGACTGCCGAAACCCAGAAGTAACCCATTCTGCTACTTCTGGGTTTTGGTGTTCTGCAACCCGAAAAAAACACAACCTGAAGCATCTGTAACCCAAGGTATGACTGTATCTTCAGTTTTAGGGCTTGTACTTGCTGGAGATGATGTGATCGCGTTCTCCTCCTTACCCAGTAAAGACAAATAGTCCTTGTATTAAGGGAGAAGGCCGGGCTAGAAGTTTTGTCCCTGATATGCTACATGTCTCTATGCAGCAGGCATTTTGGTACAAAGAACCTTCCCCCTGATCCTCATAAGCATGAGTTTGTTGAATATGTTTAATGAATCTGGCATATTTATCAGTGTATGTGGCCATCTGCCAAGGATTCTTTTGTTGTGATTCCTGCATTGCGGGGGGCTGGACTAGAGGATCTCTGGGGTCCCTTCCAACTCTACAACTCTGTGATTCTACGCCTCTGTTTTTGTTCTGTCTGTATATTGATATTTGTCCTTTACTTTTCCCGTGAGCTGCTTTGAGAGCGGTTATGCATATAAGTAAAAGAACAACAGTGAAAATGAAATGCAAGCGACCCCTTGAAAGCATGCTATAGAAGAAGGACCAGGCCTTGGGTGCTGGCGTTTCCTGGCTCCTGTCAGCTCTGTATTTACCAGCAAGTTTATGGTATCTTTTGGCCATTGTTATTCTGTGTGCATTAATCCCGAGTAACGGCACAGCTGGGTTCTGTCCTTGCAGTCACCGAGTCGGATTTGAGAGAGTCCTCATTCCACACCCTGCCAGGCGCCGCGACAGAGTAGAAATAAACCACCTCCTTGCCTTGCGTTAAGGTGGGCATGGAATTTAAAGAGTGGCGAGCGTACCTTTTCTGGAGACCGTTCAGCAGAACTGCCTGCGACTATCCCATCGGTGGCTTAGGGGTGGGCAAGGACAGCTCCCCACATAACAGGGCGAGGACCAGTACGGGCGGCAGTATTTCCAGTTAAGGTGTGGACATCCTGCACTTGCGGCCCTCTGGTCAAATATCCACCTCCAAACCTCTGGGGGCTCACCTTTTTTTTGAGCCAAGGGGCAGCCGTACCTCCCCGTTGCCCACAAACTGGGGGTGGGAAAGTCGTCTCCCCCACAACCCGACCTTTTGATGGCTCCTGTTGCAGCGGAGTGACCTGCTCTCAGAGGAGGAGGCTGCCCGCCGTGTCCCTGCATGAGCAGCTCCTCTGAACGTGCCTCTTTTCTGAGCAGGCAGTTTCCCCTTTCTACTGCGTTCCCCGAGACCCACCCTTTTGTAGAGCTGCACACAGGATTGATTTTGGGGGGAGAAGGAATGTGCAGCCAGCTCTCCCGGGGTTTGAAAAGTGCGCAGTTCAAGGATCAAACCCTGGGCAAGGGCAGAAGGGTCCTGGGCCCCCTCAATTGATTCTGTGGCCTTGGCTTAAGGCTCCGGTTGTCCCCGCATCCTTCCCTTCCCGCGCAGAGACAGCCATGACCCGCGCTTCTTCTCCCCTCCGGCAATCAATGCCAAATATTTTAACTTGCTCTGTGCGTGCGTGGGCTCCCTCCTTCCTCCCTCCCCGGTTTCCCAGCATGCCTTATCTTTCCCCTCCTGCTGTGTGTCCTATTGCCTCCCTATGTGGCTATCATCATATAGGGCTTTCTGCCTAAGCCAGCTTTAAATGATTTCTCCCTCCACCCCTTTTGGTAAACATTGTGTACGGGGCTTAGCTGCAGCAGCCCTTTTCTCTGCAATTACAGCCCTGCTGGCGCAGTCCTTTCTCTCCGTGCATTAATTCCACTTCCAAAGTCCAGGGGAGGGGAGATTTATGGTGGTCTACTCCCCCCCCCCTTTTTCCAATGCAGCAAAATTAGCGGCGTGGCAGAAAATCAAGGACAGGAGGTATTAGAGTTGTGGAAGTGAGCCAGAGTTGAGGGGCAGTGAATGAAGTGTCAGGGGGGGGGGGCGGGAGCCACAAGCCGAGGCCAGGATCCAAGCAAAGAGGCAAAGGCTGAGAGGTTGAGCATCTGTCTTGCATGCAGCACGACTCTGGATCGACCCCTGACTTTCTGTGCTTGAGGAGTGGAAGCATTCTCTGTGTATGGGCCCATCTGTAGCCACACTTGGAACCGCGGCTCTTGCAATAAAGCCACAGGGAGGACTCCTCTGAGAGAGGCCACTTCTTATTTCACAGCTTCTAGGAGGAGGTTGGGGAGCCTGTGACCCTCCAGACGTTGCTGGACTCCAGCTGCTACCATCCCCGACCTCTGAGCTGGGTGGGAATTGGGAGCTGGTAGGCTGCAGGTTCCTTGCCCCTGTTACAAAAGCTCTCTCTTAGACCCCCCCCCCCCGGCTTCTGTCACTTAGACCCACCCCCCGGCTTCTGTTTCCACCAAGCCTGTCTCGCATCGGAATTCCAAATCCTAGGCAGGTTTAATCAGAAGCAAGATTCTCTGGGCTTGATGGACAAACTCTGAAATAAATACAGTGCTACCTCGGGTTAAGAACTTAATTCGTTCCGGAGGTCCATTCTTAACCTGAAACTGTTCTTAACCTGAAGCACCACTTTAGCTAATGGGGCCTCCTGCTGCTGACGCGCCGCCGGAGCACAATTTCTGTTCTCATCCTGAAGCAAAGTTCTTAACCCAGAAATATTGGGTTAGCAGAGTCTGTAACCCGAGGCATATGTAACCCGAGATACCACTGTACCCAGGGGATGATTTCTTAGCATGAAAGACCAACACTCTTTTGGAAAGCAAGTGAAAGTCTTTTCTTCTTTGGTGATCCCTCGTAGCCGAGCAAGATTGTCTTCCATAAACACGGTTTTAACAATGAGTCCGTAAGTGACTATGGAGGCCAATTCTGGATCCACACATCCTTCCACAGTGGGGACATTGGTTTCCGGGCGGGAGTTGACAACGGTGTGGATTTGCAAGGGAAATGGATTCCTTTCTGGCTAAGGAAGGGAGATGGGGGCGGCTTTGGGGAGCATTGGGGGCCCCACGTCACATAAGGCGGCTGCCCTCCCGTGCTGTGGTCTCTGACACCCACCCCAGCTCCCCTTCCTTCTGCCCTGACCCCCTAACCTCTTCTGTGTCTGGTTTAGCTTTCAGGCCAGCCGACCCGCCTTGAACGTTGTCATTTTCCCTCTCCTGCACGAGGACTTGACGGAGGTCATCCGGGACGTTCCCATGATGCACTTGGACGAAATCACCTTGTTCAAAAGCCGGGTGGCCGAGGAGCCGCCCAACCTGTGGGGGTGATGGCGGCGCCGGCGCAGCGGAGTGGGAGGCTCGGCGTGAGCGCAAAACAGCTGCTGCTTCTCCTTGGCCAGGCGGTCCGGCCCTTGAGCCTCGCGGGGCCACCCTATTCCAGTGTTCTGCAACTCAGATGCCGCTTCGAGGGCGAGCTTGCCAGGGTGCCAGGCAGGCCTTGCGTATCCCGTTTGGGCAAAATTTGCCCCCGAAGAAAAATCTTAATATTTATTGGTTTTAATTGACAGCCCGCCCCACCCCTGAGGGACTCAGGGTGGGCCACAATGAGCTGGTGATTCCTTGCTATTTAATACATGAATTCTCATGCAGCTTTAAATGTAGTTAAAGGGGAGAGGAATTTAACTTGAAAGAATGTGCTCCCTTTTCTTCCTCCTCCCGTTACTTATTCTCGGAGACGGTTGGCTCTTGTGCTTTTTTTTGGGGGGGGGGGTCTTCTTCACTCGAATGTCTTAAGGGACTTTGTAGGTTGACGCAGAGAGTGGACGTGCCTGAGCTTTTATTTATTGGGGGGGGGATTTTGGTGTGCACATGTCCTACAGCTGATCCTGCCCTCTTACCTTGGGGGGGGGGGATATTTTGTTCCGCTAGGACCTGCTGTGCTGGATACAATTCCAGTTTCCAGCTTTTTAGCCAGAGACACCTGGGATGTTTCTACGCTTGCCTGCTGGGGTGCGGCCAGTTGCCAGGCCAGAGCGTCCTCCAAGTTTCGTATGCATCTAAATAAAAATATCCCAGGAAGCTGTTGAGTCACGCAAAATTTACAGGATTTCCGTGTCTTCTGGTGGAAGCTCCCTGCTTCCCCTCTCCAGCTCACGGTTCCGTCTCAAACATGGCTGCCACGTGGCAGGAAGTTCTCCTGCACAAGCCCCAATGAAATGAACGGGTGCTGTTCAGGAACACTCCCGGCTCACTGCACAGGTCACCCTCATTGAGCTGGGAGCTGCTCTGAAATGCCCACAGCACAAAGCTTTGTGTCGTTTAGCTTTTACAACCTTGTAGCCATTTATGGCTCTGAAGAAAAGCAAGCAGACCTTGTAAGCAGTGGCTGGCATTGAGCTCCAATCCCAAATTGCTGTTGTGACCATAAACAAACACACACACACACACACACACACACACACACACCTCTCTCTCTTTACAGCTCCCCAAATAACCAACCCTTCCTAACAGCTTTTTTGAAAGCAGGCTTTGCCTTTATCCGGCTAGTTCTGCTGGAGGTGCTAGCTTGGACTGACACAATTTTATCAAAACCGTGCCAAAATGCTCCTTTGCCAAGGCCCTCTTCTGGGGGGGGGGGGCTGCAGCTGTTTTGCCATGGGGGGTAGCCTGGCCCTGGTCCTTCCCTCCATCGTACTGCAGGGCCCTTCCTACTCCCACTTTTGCATTCTCCTAAAACACGAGTGGGGAGCCCGGTGCCCCCTCCAGACATCGTTGGGACCCCCAGCTCCCCGAGAGCCAGCTTGGTCACATTGGTCAGGGGGGGCGTAGGACCTGCAAGGCCAGAAACATCTTGGAGGGGGGCGCAGAGGGTTCCCCACTCCTTTATTAAAAGGCCCTTCGCTTTCCTCTTGGGAGGACGACAGTGGCGACGTTGCAGCTTCTCATGGGTGCAGATTTAGGTGTTCTGGAAGCAACGCTGCATTGTTTGCAATGGGGGGGCATGGAAGGAGGGGGTAGAAGAAGCCCCCGTCTCCCTCAGTTGCTGTTTCTCAGCTTCTGCTGCTCTTCGCTTGAAGTCGTGGGCCGGCTTGAGTATCCGTAGCAATGTGTCTGTTCCAATGTGATGCTGGTATCTGTGTTAATTGGATCAACAGTGGATTTACCTGTCAAATATGGCATATAAACACTTCTGTACTCACCTTTGCTATCTTACTATGCTCTTTTTGTGTGCGCCTTCTATCAGATCAGACTCTCTCTCACTCTTTTGTCCAGCTTCAGAGGTTTTTGACTGCAACTTCCATCAGCCTCAGCCAGCCTAAACCAATCTCCTCTCCTCTGGCACTGGGTCTCCACGGTATGTTTAGCCTGGAGAAGAGGGGACCAAGAGCTGGTGTGAGAGCCATCTTCATATATCTAAAAAGTTGTCATGCGAAAGAGGGAGCAAGCTCGTTTTCTCCTGCTCTGGAGGGTGGGATCCGAACCCAGCGCTTCCCGTTACAAGGAAGGAGAGTCCGACTCAACATCAGGAAGAAATTTCTGACCGTTAAGAGCTGTTCGACAGTGGAACGGACCCCTTCAGAAGGTGGTGGGATTTTCTTTTTTATATTTAGAATTTTATTGAGATTATTAGAGTAAGTTTAAGTGAATTGGAAGGAAGAAAAAAATTAGAGGGTGAGGAGAGTACATTAAAAATCAGTTTAAAAAGCAGAGGGAAACAGCAATAACAAAATAACCATAAAATATAATTAAGGCTACAAAACTATATAGTATGTAAGTAGATGGATAAACCTCCTGTTTCCCTCAAGCGTATGCTAATCCATGTATCACTATGGTTTAGACAAATACATTCCAAATATCATTAGAATCATAGAATCATAGAGTTGGAAGAGACCACAAGGGCCATCGAGTCCAACCCCCTGCCAAGCAGGAAACACCATCAGAGCACTCCTGACATATGGTTGTCAAGCCTCTGCTTAAAGACCTCCAAAGTAGGAGACTCCACCACACTCCTTGGCAGCAAATTCCACTGTCGAACAGCTCTTACTGTCAGGAAGTTCTTCCTAATGTTTAGGTGGAATCTTCTTTCTTGTAGTTTGGATCCATTGCTCCGTGTCCGCTTCTCTGGAGCAGCAGAAAACAACCTTTCTCCCTCCTCTATGTGACATCCTTTTATATATTTGAACATGGCTATCATATCACCCCTTAACCTTAAATTAAATTAAATTAAATTAAATTCATTGGAGGCTGTTAATGAAAGGTGGTGGTGGGGCATCTGTCAGGGATGCTTCAGCTGTGATTCCTGCACTGCAGAGGGTTGGAATCGAGGACCTCTGGGGTTCCCTCCCAAATCTACGATTCTCTAGGACCTACCCCTCTTTATCTGGAGCTGCTTCCAGGGATTGAACCAGGAACCTCTGCAGGGAAAGCAGAGACTCCGCACCTGGAATCATGGAAGGGTGGGGGGAGAAGCCCAACGGCTTTGCCTAGGTTCTTGTTTGCATCCTTCTCTGAGGACTGGGGCAGATCTTTGCTGTCCCCTGGTGCTGAGGAGCTACAAAGGCCACATCTGCCCCATACAGCCAGAGCCCTGTGATGCCGCATTGAAGAGCCAAGTCTTCCCGCAGAGAAGCTGTCGCTTGTTAAGGGCGCTGCCAGTGGTTACGAACCGTCGCCGCCTCTTCCTCTCCCAGAGCTACAATTCCCAGAGTGGTTTAATCACCAGTCCCTCTTCACGGCGGGTGGAATCTGGAACTGCAGCCCTATGAAGGGAAGAAAGGTTTCTCTGTGGCTAAGTGGGGATTCGAGCCCTGGTCTCCTCCCAGGCCCGAGTCCGAAGCTCTGGCCATTATGCCACACTGCCCTCTCGCTCCGCAACCCAAGTCCTGGCCACAAATCCTAATGCAAAGCCGGATTTGAGTTGTTGTTGCTGCCGCTGCTCCAGGCAGGATGCAGCAGATGTTAATAATGTGCTTATTTTCTCTCTAAGTGCCATTTTGGCATCGGTGTTAATTACAATTTATATTCGGCAGCGTTTATGTTGGGAAAAGAAACCCACCTTAATGGTCCCCAACTGACGGGGGTGGGGGGGGGCAAAGGGCTGTTAAGCAGAGCTCCATATGTTTGATGTGGTGCCAGGCAGGGAGGTGCGTCCCTGGACCCTCTCTCTCCTTTCGTTCCAAGTTTCATTTCAGCCCAGAGCAACTCTGGAGGTTTCTATGCAGAGGTTGGGTGGCCATCTCTCAGGGACGCATTCATTGCAATTCCTGCATTGCAGGGGGCTGGACTAGATGACCGCTGGGGGTCCCGCTCAACTTTACAATTCTGTAACCTCCTCCCCTTCATCCACCAATGCTCAGCAGCTGCACATGCTCCCTGTGGACGGCTTGAATGAGTTCATATTTAATACATGGAGCTGCTTTTAGCTTCACCTTTTGGAAGAGAAAGGAATGGCTCAGGGGTGGGGACCTAAGAGGCTCCCCCCCCCCTAAAAACCCAGTCTAATGAGCGTTGAGTGCATTCCCATTGAATTCTCCTTCCACCTCTCCCACAATCCCTTTGAACATCCACCCCCAGAGCTCGGGGCAGCCCCAGGCTACCTTTTGCCGGTTTGTTTTGTTTGGAAGGGTTTCTGGACCACTCAGTGTCTGAAATCTCTAAGCGGTGTTCTTGGGTGCAGAGTGCCCAGCCCTGCAAGAGAGGCCTGGCCCCCGTCAGGTCAGGCCCACGACCGCCTTGCTCCACCCAGGGCCCGATCCCTTCTACACACAAAGCCAGGGAGCTCTTCACTGCTTCTGGCAGTTTTAAGGTCCCGAACCCCCAGCCCAGCCCACCAGGGTGACCAGAACAGCCTTATCACAGGACCTGGGAGCAGGAAGGAGCTGTTTCCATGAGGTCCCGGAGGATGTTCCAGGTCGTTTGGGGGGGAGGCCATAGCCTTCCAGAGGCGGAATGGAGGACCCTCTCGCCCCAGATAATAATAATCCGTTCCAGAAGTCCGTTGACTTCCAAAATGTGAGGAAACCAAAGTGTGACTTCTGATTGGCTGCGGGAAGCTCCTGCAGCCAATTGGAAGGCGCGCTGGATGTTCGGCTTCCGGAAACCGGAACAGCCACTTCCGGGTTATGATCGTTTGGGAGCCGATTTGTTCGGGAGCCAAAGCGTTTGAGATCCAAGGTACGACACTAACCCAAAGTTCTTCCAGATGTTTAATCCGAATCTCCTCACTGGATCCCTCTGGATCGAGCCAGCAGTCCAGGATCCTGTTCTCATAGGTGTCCAACCAGATGCCCATGATGGGAAACTCGCAAGCAGGATTCGCACGCAAGAGCCCTTTCCCCCTTCTGTGGTTCCCAGTGCCTGCTATTCAGAAGCGCTGCAGCCAAGACCGGGACAGTGACCGGTAGCCTTGCCCCTGCTTCCGTTTGCCTCTGGCCTCCTTCTGCCTCTGGCCAGTTTCCAGGGCTCTTCTCGGCCCTGAGGAGGTCTTGTCATAAAAGTCGTGGGCTCATTGGTGCTGAGCTCTGGAGGGAGAGCAAGGGTTCGCCTTGCCAACCCTCACCGATCCATATTCATCGCTCCCCTCCACAGCTCCGGGCGGTTGCCCGCCGACACCTTTCCACCCCTCCCTGAAGCCTGTCAAAGGAGCAATATTCTCAGTGCCTCCTGGGGAAGCTGCCCTCCATCGCGAGGTCCACGAGATGCTCAATTGGACGCCGCAGGCGCACCCCACCGGCTCTCCGGCAAAAGCCTCATTTCCATAGAAACCGGACAGGATGCGGGAGAAGGGGCTGTGATTAATAGCCCAGGGAGGCTGCCTTGGGCCCTCTTCAATTTTTTAGGGGGCAGAGAGGGCCAGAGGCAGACATGGGGGGGGGGGAGGGGAGAGGCAGGTGCCCATAAAGCTAATGAAAACCATTTTGCCTGCGAATTCCGCAGGCAGCCTATTCCCTAGCACGTTTTCTATCCTGCTTCACCCTCTTCTTTTTAGCAAAGCAACTAGATCTCTTCCAAAGGCTTCCTTGCCCTCCCTCGCAGCAGCGACCCCCATGGGTCAAATTAATAAAAGGACAAGCAAAGTCTTCACCGCTGTTGCTGGTTAGTAGCCGGGGTGGGGGTAGGGTAGGCTGGTCGTCTAGCAATAAGGGGAGACCCCAACATTTTCCATTTGAGCTAAAAGAGGGTTAAAAAGGTAAAGGGACCCCTGACCATTAGGTCTAGTCGTGGCCGACTCTGGGGTTGCAGCGCTTATCTCGCTTTATTGGCCGAGGGAGTCGGCGTACAGCCTCCGGGTCATGTGGCCAGCATGACTAAGCCGCTTCTGGCGAACCAGAGCAGCACACGGAAACACGGTTGTACCTTCCTGCCGGAGTGGTACCTATTTATCTACTTGCACTTTGAAGTGCTTTCAAACTGCTAGGTTGGCAGGAGCAGGGACCAAGCAATGGGAGCTCACCCCGTCACGGGGATTTGAACCGCTGACCTTCTGATCAGCAAACCCTAGGCTCTGTGGTTTAACCCACAGCGCCACCCATGTCCCAAAAAAGAGGGTTAGGGATGGGTATTTTTTCCCAGCAGCCTTGACCCAGGGGTAGAAACTCAAATCTCTCAGCTAACCACCAAAAGGCACCTTAAACCAAGGTTATGGTTGCCGAAACAAAATATCTAGATGCCCGTTTGTTTTCCATGAATTTATTACTATCCTTGTCATTTTCAGTATCACTTTATATTTTAAAGGAAATAATCTCCAGTATTCAGCTGGCCGAGCCAGCTTCCTCCCCCTGCCTAACGGCAGAGCCGGCCTTGCAGAGCTGGAGCAGAGGCGTCCGCGTTTGCTTCTGATGCTCCCTAACCAAAGAGAGAGAGAAAGATTTGCAGTGCGTCTCCTTCCAAAGTCACATTTAAGCCCCATGAAAATATTCCGTATGGTTAGATCTGAAGGCAGGCAGAGGGATTTCAGTTTAATTGCTGTGCGTCCCCCCTCCTCCCACTTTTCTCTTTTAGCTTTCAAAATGCTCACGAGTGTAGCATTTTTATGCTAATTCTGCGGAAGCCGGCATGCCTTTGTCTTAAATTATTTATTTTAGTTAATCCCCTTTTTTGCCTTAAAAAGGGAGGGGAAGGGGGAGGCTCCTGAACTCCCATCTCTACACACTGAGAATGTTAAATTGGGCATTGCTAATTAGCCATTTGACAATTAAGGAACATAGAGCAAAAAAAAAAAAACACCATTAGGACATAGGGGTTTGGGGTTTTTTTTGCTTTCTTTATGTATTTGTGAAGTTCTCCTCCACCCCATGTGCTCCCTTTGAAGTAAAAGCTGTGCTCAGTTCTTGCCGGTGGCTGTGGGATAAATGTGTCCTTTAAAAAAAAAATCCTTGTGAAAACTTTAAAAACTGCTGTGAGAGATTTAAAAACTGTGTGTGGGTGTGTAGGAAGCAATTTTATTAAATTTGTAAGCCATAATGCTCATAAATGGGAGTATTTGATAAAAACAGTGGATTTTTACAAAAGTAGTGAAAGGGATAGCTGGTCTGCGCAGGGAGGGCTTCCTCCCCCCCCCCTTCAGCTACTTTTTAGTAGCTAAAATTCGTTATATATGTCTGGAACATTGTGCAGGCAGCTTGCAAGCTTCAGCCCTGGCTGCAAATTATAGCATACACAACCAACAGAGGGTCTGCCCTCCTCTACTCCCTTCTTCCTTCGCCAGAGTGGTGCATGCTCTAGTTATCTCCCGCTTGGACTACTGCAATGTGCTCTACGTGGGGCTACCTTTGAAGGTGACCCGGAAACTACAACTAATCCAGAATGCGGCAGCTAGACTGGTGACTGGGAGCAACTGCCGAGACCATATAACACCAGTCCTGAAAGACCTACATTGGCTCCCTGGAAGTTTCTGAGCACAATTCAAAGTGTTGGTGCTGACCTTTAAAGCCCTAAATGGCCTCGGTCCAGTATACCTGAAGGAGCGTCTCCACCCCCATCGTTCTGCCCGGACACTGAGGTCCAGCTCTCAGGGCCTTCTGGCGGTTCCCTCCCTGCGAGAAGTGAGGTTACAGGGAGCCAGGCAGAGGGTCTTTTTGTTAGTGGCGCCCACCCTGTGGAACGCCCTCCCATCAGATGTCAAGGAAATCAACAACTACCAGACTTTTAGGAGACATCTGAAGGCAGCCCTGTTTAGGGAAGCTTTTAATATCTGAAGGACTATTGTATTTTAATATTCTGACCAAACTGCGGGAGGCAGTGGAAGACAGGTGTGCCTGGCATGCTCTGGTCCATGGGGTCACAAAGAGTCGGACACGACTAAACAACAACAACAACAACATTTTGTAAGAAGCCACCCAAAGTGGCTGGGGAAACCCAGCCAGATGAGCAGGGTATAAATAAATTCTCCTCCTCCTCCTCTTCCCAATTAACCTCCATCTCCAAGGCCTACTCCTCTGTAGGGTTGCCTTGTGTCCGGAATTTCCTTGACAAAGCCAGTATTCGACCCTCGTGAACAGCGTCTGGGCGGAAATCCGGACATATGGCAGCCCATGTCGGAAATGTAGGATATGACAAAAATCATTAGCTCAAAAACTCATTTCAAACTCACCCAAGCATTCCAGCAATTGCTGTGTGACACAGAACGTGCCCCCCGTTCAAGTCTCGCTGGTGTAGATCAATGAAGATGGTTCAGACCTGTTTGAGATCTGGATCTTACCACTCTGGGACTTAATATCCATGGTCAAAGTGACAACATGGGTCTGAGAGTCGAACAAAACAAGAAACCCCTCTTTTTCAACCAACCTGGCATAGTTCAATTTGTTACCCAGCGGAAAAGGGTTATAGGCCTGCCTGGCAACTTTGGAATAATAGCTTTGTTTAAAAACCAAAATGACTTAAAAGTTACCGGTAAATGTCATCGAATTGACATTTGCTGCATGTGTGAGTGCAGGAGAGGGAGCTGGTAGATGGTTTAATAATGAAATATTTTTTTGGGGGGGAAGGGATGAGGTTGGACCAGGACATGCATGGGCAAAGAGCATGGGCACTTCGTATCCTGTTATCGCTCGCTCATCACTCACCTTTGAGCAAATCTATGGAAGCGTCAAAGTACCTCTGTCATCGCCATTGTCCCTTAACATCCCCTTCACACCTTCATAAAACCATAGCGTAGTGTGTGCACGCTCAGAAGATGACCTCCAAACCATCCTAAATATCTTCACAGAAGCTTACGAAAAGCTTGGCCTGTCGCTCAACATCCAAAAAACCAAAGTGCTGCACCAACAAGTACAAATTAACACCTCTGCAGCACCACATATCCAACTCAATGGTGTAACGTTGGAAAATGTCGATCACTTCTCCTACCTAGGCAGTTATCTTTCCACAAGGGCCAACATTGATGCCAAAATCCAGCATCACCTGAGCTCTGCGAGTGCGGCTTTCTCCTGATTTAAGTGCAGAATGTTTGAGGACTGGTACATTCGCAGGGAAAAATGCTTCTTTACAAAGCTATTGTAATACCAACCTACTGTATGCTTCTGAAACATGGACCACTTATAAACGCCATCTCCAACTCCTGAAAAGATTCCATCAATTGTGTCTCCGAAAAATCTTACACATCACTTGGGAAGACAAGCGAACTACTATCAGTGTACTGGATGAAGCAAAGATCATCCATGTCGAAGCAATGATTCTTCAACACCAACTTTGTTGAACTGGTCATGTTGTGTGGATGCCTGTTGATCATCTTCCAAAGCAACTACTCTATTCCGAACTTAAAAATGGAAAGCGTAATGCTGGTGGTCAACAACAGAGTTTTAAAGACTGTCTCAGGGCAAATTTTAAAAAATGTAGTATAAACACCGACAACTGGGAAACACTGGCCTCCAAGGGTTCCAGTTGGAGAACAGCCTTTACCAAAGGTGTTGTGGGCTTTGAAGACACTCGAACTCAGGACACAAGGGAGAAATGTGCTAAGAGGAAGGCACGCTTGGCAAACCCTCACTGGGATCAACTCCTGCCTCGAAACCAATATCCCCACTGTGGAAGGACATGTGGATCCAGAATTGGCCTCCACAGTCACTTACAGACTCATTGTTAAGACCGTGTTTATGAAAGACAATCTTACTCGGCTATGAGGGATCGCAGAAGAAGAAGAAGAAGAAGAAGAAGAAGAAGAAGAAGAAGAAGAAGAAGAAGAAGAAGAAGAAGAAGTTTACCCCCTGGGGTCAACTATTCCAACCCCCTCTGCAATGCAGGAATCTCCGCTAAAGCATCCCTGACAGACGGCCGTCCAACCTCTGCTTAAAACGAAGGAGAGTCCACCACCGTTCCCACTGTTGAATGGCTTTTTACTGTCAGATAAAATAAATAAAGAAAAGCTATGCTTAAAAAAAAAACCCATTAAAAACAGAACAAAAAATAAAATAAAATACCACCTGCAGAACAAATGCTTTGGAAAGAGGACACGCAGGGCATTTATGAAAAAGGACCTGGGTGCTTGTTATTACTGTGGGGCGGGGCGGGGGGGGGGGACACACACATTATTTCACATTGCAGATAAAAGGAAGTACTGAAAGCGCTGCATTTATAGGCATGGAGACCGGGTTTCTTGCTAAGCCGCTATTATCAAATTAATGTCAAAACGCATCAAACAGGCCTGAGTGTTCTGGAGGCTTCTGCAAAAGTGCTTTGCAAATTGGCGACAAAAACAGCTTTTTGTTTACAGGGTACCAAGCAAGAAACCGACTAATTAGCCATTGTAATAAAAGGGGGTGGGGGAAGGAAATGGGCAATTATACAAACAAGCTGTTTTGAAGTATAAATACATGCTATTCTATGGGCCCTGCTTTAAATATACACAGGCATATATATTGGTATGTGTGTGTATAAAATCTATTGCGGCAGCGCCTCGGATGCCAACTTCCCAGGGAATGTGAAATTTGCAGAAAGGCGGAGCGCTTTGAATGGGAAAAGCAGGGTTTTGTTCTGAAGGGATGTTGAAACAAAATGAAGCAGGCCAGCTGAGAAGCTGATGATGAGTTTTTAATGAGGATTGAAGCCTCGTTCCAGTGCTGCAGGCAGCTTGCCGGAACTCGCATTTGTGGAACCGCGGGCGCACTTTTTGTATGCGGGAGCCCTCTTGGCTCATTCCGGACAGGTGCAGCCACGGGGTGCCCCCAAATCCTGAGCAGTTTTTGGTTTCGAAAGCAGTGCGATTGCGAACTCCATTCTGCTGCCTTTCCTTCTACCGGGTGGCTGCATTGGCAAAAGGTACAGGATTGACCAGACCCTCCAAGCGTCCCCGTTTTCCAGGGACCGTTCCGGATTTGCAGAAGCAGTTCCTTTTTTTTTAATATACATTTTTATTGTTTTTTAAAATATCATTTCCAGCAATCATATAACATAACTTCTTATCTTCTACAATATTTTAGACTTCTGTCGACACCTCTGATGATTTTTCGTTCTTTATCACTTATACTGCATTTCTTAATTTCTCTATTACTCTTAATTATCATTAACTAATAGTTCTCCTCATAGTCTTTCTTGCAATATTTCAGATAGTCCTCCTTACAAAACTTCTTGCAGTCCTACTGGCGTAATCTGTTCATTACAATTGTTTTTCAAATAGTTTGTATATTTACTCCAGTCTTCTAAGAATCTCTGGTCCCGCAGGTTTCGAATCCTTCCTGTTAATTTATCCAGTTCTGCATAGTCCATTAATTTCATCCGCCATTCTTCTTTCATCGGTAATTCTTCTTGCTTCCATTTTTGTGCCAATAATATTCTTGCTGCTGTCATTGCATATAAAAACAACGTTTTCCAGGGACCGTCCCGAATTTGCAGAAGCAGTACCAGTTTCTGATTTGATCCTGCAGTGTCCCTCACTTCCTTGTTCTTGTTGTTGTTGTTCTTTAGTCGTTTAGTCGTGTCCGACTCTTTGTGACCCCATGGACCAGAGCACGCCAGGCACTCCTGTCTTCCACTGCCTCCCGCAGTTTGGTCAGACTCATGTTGGTAGCTTTGTCCCACCATCTCGTCCTCTGTCGTCCCCTTCTTCTTGTGCCCTCCATCTTTCCCAGCATCAGGGTCTTTTCCAGGGAGTCTTCTCTTCTCATGAGGTGGCCAAAGTATTGGAGCCTCAACTTCACGATCTGTCCTTCCAGTGAGCACTCAGGGCGGATTTCCTTCAGAATGGAGAGGTTGGATCTTCTTGCAGTCCATGGGACTCTCAAGAGTCTCCTCCAGCTCCAGAATTCAAAAGCATCCATTCTTCGGTGATCAGCCTTCTTTATGGTCCAGCTCTCACTTCCATACATCACTACTGGGAAAACCAGAGCTTGAACTATACAGGCCTTTGTCGGCATGGTGATGTCTCTGCTTTTTAAGATGATGTCTAGGTTTGTCATTGCTTTTCTCCCAAGGAGCAGGCGTCTTTTAATTTTGTGACTGCTGTCTCCATCTGCAGTGATCATGGAGCCCCAAAAAGTAAAATCTCTCCATAGGCGCCGACTCCATGGGGCTTGAGGGGGCCCGAGCCCCCTCAAAAATTCGTTTGGGGGGGCTCTGCCCCCCCAATAATCTCCGGCGCCCCTCCAGCAGAGCGCCATCGCCGCCCCTCCCCCAGCCCAAAATGCACAGGGTCGGGCTGCATGCCTCCTGCCCTGCCTCCCGAGCAAAAGCTCCACCCAATTTCCTTCGGAGCTGATTAATAGGCGCAGCACGCTCTCCCCTATTCGCTCACGAGGAGGCGGCGCCACTTTATTTGCATATTCATGAGCTTATTTATTATTCATGAGCTTTCCCGGCCCCCCCCCCCAATATTTTTTATAAGTCCGCGTCCCTTAATCTCTCACTGCCTCCATTTCTTCCCCTTCTATTTGCCAGGAGGTGATGGCCCCAGTGGCCATGATCTTCTTTTTTTGATGTTGAGCTTCAGACCATATTTTGCGCTCTCCTCTTTCACCCTCAATAAAAGGTTCTTTAATTCCTCCTCACTTTCTGCCATCAAGGTTGTGTCATCTGCATATCTGAGGTTGTTGATATTTCTTCCAGCGATCTTAATTCTGGCTAGGGATTCATCCATCCCAGCCTTTCGCATGATGAATTCTGCATATAAGTTAAATAACCAGGGAGACAATATACAGCCTTGCCGTACTCCTTTCCCAATTTTGAACCAATCAGTTGTTCCATATCCAGTTCTAACTGTAGCTTCTTGTCCCACGTTGAGATTTCTCAGGAGACAGATGAGGTGATCAGGCACTCTCTTCCTTAGGACGTCCCTATTTTCATCGGAGAAATGTTGGCGGGTATGTGTGTCCTGCTTTAGGGAGGACAGTCCTCTGTCCAGTGGCATGGCGTGGGGGGCGGCACAGGGAATGTTATGTATCCCGTGCTCTGTGTTTGCCTGAGCTTAAGTCTGGACTAAGGATTCTGAGCACCTGTGTTTTGTTTTGATACACAATGTCAAATCACAGAACATTTCAGGATTTGGCCCTCTGCCATTGGCTCTTGAACTCTGAGTCATGATTCGCAGCTTGGAAGTTTAGACAGCCAATCACGGTGGGAGTGGGAGTGGCCCAGGCTTTCAGGAATGTATATAAGCAGTTGCTTTGCCCCTGTTTCCCAGCTATGTAGTTCAATGAAGGTTCTTGCTGTTATCACTATGCCTTGCCTTGTGGGGACCCACCTACACTTCAGGGATGGTGCCCCGGGTGCAAAAATTCAACACCCAGTGTTGCTTCAGTACAGCTGTGTGCTTCTGTGGTTGGGCTCCATTGAACCAGGAAGTGACCTCTCCAGACAATGGAATGATTGCGATCTCCTGGGTGATGCAGATGCCATTAGGCAACTTAATGAGCATGCATGCTGTGGCATTTGCCTCCTAGGTGGGTCATAAGGAAAGGGTTAAATGAGTGTGATGTGATTGGCCAGAGAGAAACTGATAGGAGGAGTTAGAGTGAGAGTTGGAGTGTGTGGAAGTTAGTTGAGAGTTGAGAGCTGAAGAAGGAGGAGGGAGGTTAAGTCTGTGGGTTGGTCGAGTTGTGTGGTGAGGGAGTGAGAGGAATTGTTAGGTGGAGTCAGATACAGTGGTGCCTCGCAAGACGAAATTAATTCGTTCCGCAATTCTCTTCGTCTTGCGGGTTTTTCGTCTTGCGATGCACGGTTTCCCATAGGAATGCATTGAAAATCAATTAATGCGTTCCTAGGGAAACCGCCTTCAGACCAGGTCCGGGGACAGTCTGTCCCCGGACCTCTTCTGAAGGCTGGGGGGGGGGGACAAGGGCTTTTCTTCCCACCCCCAGCATTTTTAAAAACCCTGGGACAGCGGAGGACTTCTCCGCTGTCCGGGCGATCTTAAAATGCTGGCGGGCGGCATTTTAAAATCGCCCCGGACAGCGGAGGACTTCTCCGCTGTCCGGGGCGATTTAAAAGCCCCTGGGAAGGCAGGCAGGGGGGAGCAAAGACTTTCGCCCCCTGCCCGCCTTCAGAAGGTGTTCCCACCCCCCGCCCGGCTTCGCAGCAGCGCTACGAAGCCCGGCAGCTGGGGCAGCTGTTCCCGCCCCCCCCCTTCGGAACATCGTTCCGAAGTGGGGCGGCTGGGGCAGCTGTTCCCGCCCCACCTCCCCACTTCGGAACAGCGTTCGGAAGTGGGGCGGATGGGGCAGCTGTTCCCGCCCCACCTCCCCCCTTCGGAACATCGTTCCGAAGTGGGGCGGCTGGGGCAGCTGTTCCCGCCCCCCCTCCCCCCTTCGGAACATCGTTCCGAAGTGGGGCGGATGGGGCAGATGTTCCCGCCCCCCCTCCCCCCTTCGGAACATCGTTCCGAAGTGGGGCGGCTGGGGCAGCTGTTCCCGCCCCACCTCCCCACTTCGGAACAGCGTTCCGAAGTGGGGCGGATGGGGCAGCTGTTCCCGCCCCACCTCCCCCCTTCGGAACATCGTTCCGAAGTGGGGCGGCTGGGGCAGCTGTTCCCGCCCCACCTCCCCACTTCGGAACAGCGTTCCGAAGTGGGGCGGATGGGGCAGCTGTTCCCGCCCCACCTCCCCCCTTCGGAACATCGTTCCGAAGTGGGGCGGCTGGGGCAGCTGTTCCCGCCCCACCTCCCCCCTTCGGAGCATCGTTCCGAAGTGGGGCGGATGGGGCAGCTGTTCCCGCCCCACCTCCCCCCTTCGGAACATCGTTCCGAAGTGGGGCGGATGGGGCAGCTGTTCCCGCCCCACCTCCCCACTTCGGAACAGCGTTCCGAAGTGGGGCGGATGGGGCAGCTGTTCCCGCCCCACCTCCCCCCTTCGGAACATCGTTCCGAAGTGGGGCGGATGGGGCAGCTGTTCCCGCCCCCCCTCCCCCCTTCGGAACATCGTTCCGAAGTGGGGCGGCTGGGGCAGATGTTCCCGCCCCACCTCCCCACTTCGGAACATCGTTTTAAAATGCTGGGGGTCGGCAGCGAACGCTCCCGACCCCCAGCATTTTAAAACCTCCCCGGGACAGAGACTTCTCTGCTGTCCCTTGGAGATTTTAAAATGCTGGGGGTCGGCAGCGAACGCTTCGCTCCCGCCCGCCAGCATTTTAAGATCGCCCGGGGCAGGTGGGGGGAAGGCAGGCGGGGGGGAGCAAAGACTTTTGCCCCCCGCCGGCCTTCAGAAGAGGTCCTCTTCTGAAGGCCGGCTGTGGGCGAAAGTCTTTGCTCCCGACCGCCAGCATTTCCCTATGGGCTTTCGTCTTGCGATGCAAGCCCATAGGGAAATTCGTCTTGCGAAGCGCCTCCAAAACAGAAAACCCTTTCGTCTTGCGGGTTTTCCGTCTTGCGAGGCATTCGTCTTGCGGGGTACCACTGTAGATAGTTGGAATAATCAGTTTGAAGTTGTTAGGAATGCATAGGACAGTTAAGGAACTAAGATTAAGAAACTGCCAAGAAAAATTAACTGAAACCATAAGCTTGTTCATGCCTATAAATAAACTTGATTATTTGTTAATGTTAACAACTATCTGGACTGTCTGTACCCGTGAGAAACGGGTTGGTGGCAGCGAAGAAAGCAATCAAAGTGGTGGCACAGGGTCAGTAGACCGTGAAACGTCCGGGGACCCTGCGTGATCGCCACAAAAGCTCCATCCGTTTGCCTCCCTCCCAGCTCCCCATCCACGTGGCCCTGGGCGATAGCAACCCACGCTATGCCACTGCCTCTATCCAAAGACACCCTCTGTTTAGGGAGGCGCCTTGAAGGTGCCCATCAGCAATAGGCAGGAGACTGAGCAGGTCACCTGGTCATAGCTTTCCTTGCCATGGCGAGACGTACTGCAGTTCTGTCTAAATTTTAGAGACCGTTATTAGCAGATTTGCTCCCATGCATATAAATCAGCAAATGCAAAATTGGCAAGAGGCTGGCGGACAAGCAGGTTGGAAGTGTGAAAGGCAGTCCTTGGAGCACCCCACCATTGCCTTCCTTGGGTCACAAAGGGTCATCTAGTCTGGCCCCCTACAAGACCGGTGTCAACACCAAGGAACCCCTGACTGTTGTTGCTGGTCCTGGGACTGAAGAACGATGGATCTGCACTAGTGACATTTCCAGCAAAATGTTTTCCAGAAGGCAAAAGAAGAGGAAACGATATCCAAAGGAAAGGGCCCTTGGGGAGGCGGGCAATGAAATGGAGCAGACTTTAAAACTCCAGAGAGGAGGAAGAGAGGAACAGAGGAAGCGACTGGGCTGCCTGCTTCTTTCGCAAACGAAAGCCTGGGGAATTGTGAGAAGGAATTTTCATAGCTCTGTGGTACGGTTTTCCATTTGCAAAATGCAAACAAAAACACATATTAAATTGTCCTTTGGGCTGCGGTGCCCTTCCTGACACTGCCAAGCAGACTGGGAGACCCCAGGACCAGGCCAGAGGGAGTCTCTATCCCCTCGAAGGGCTGGGAACACTTCGGTTTAATCGTTCATCACCACAACAGCAAAAGATCCTGTCCTTGTTTGTGCAGCCTGGAGGGGTGGGAGAAGATACAGTGGTACCTCGCAAGACGAATGCCTCGCAAGACAAAAAACTCGCTAGACGAAAGGGTTTTTTGTTTTTTGAGCTGCTTCGCAAGACGATTTTCCCTATGGGCTTGCTTCGCAAGACGGAAACGTCTTGCAAGTTTGTTTCCTTTTTCTTAACACCGTTAATACAGTTGCGACTTGACTTCGAGGAGCAACTCATAGAACGCGGTGTGGTAGCCTTTTTTGAGGTTTTTAAAGACTTTGGTGATTTTTGAAGCTTTTCCAAAACTTTCCCGACACTGTGCTTCACAAGACGAAAAAAATTGCAAGACGACAAAACTTGCGGAACGAATTAATTTCGTCTTGCGAGGCACCACTGTACAGCTTGCAGTTGAGCGTTTCTGGAGAATTGGTGGGACTCACACAGTGCGGAATGTCCCTGGTATTAAAATGTCCCTGTTAAATTTTGAATTGGCCTTCCCGTGCAAAAACCTAGCAATTAAAAAAAACAACACCCTGTTGCCAGTGACCTGTTTGCAATGGGCTCCCTTGGAAGGTTTTAAGCTAGGGTTACCAGACGTCCCCGGTTTCTGGGGACAGTCCCCAGATTTGCAAATCTGTCCCTGGGCAAATTCCGTCCCTGGAATGTCCCCAGATTTGCAAATCTGTCCCCGGGAAACATGGCAGCGGCAGCTTCAGCATCCTGGAGCCAGCCTGGTAGGGCATTTGGCTCTGGCTGGCTTCAGGAGCTGCTCGCTGCTGCGGGGCCTGCCATTTTTCCCCTCTGGAAGTCGCCATATGATGTGTCTTCTGTGCTCTGTCTGACCTGTTTGGGGAAGAGGGGAAGGGAGAGCACCCAAAACCGAGGCTTGCCGCTACTCATGCATGCAACAGTCAACTGTGGTTTGACATTGCATGCGAAAATCACCTGACTTTTCATTTGCTGGTCTTGAAAACAGGCTCAATTATTTCATTCAAGAAAAAATGGACATACAGTGGTACCTTGGTTCTCAAACTTAATCCGTTCCAGAAGTCTGTTCCAAAACCAAAGTGTTCCAAAACCAAGGCCCGCTTTCCCATAGAAAGTAATGCAAAACAGATTA
This sequence comes from Podarcis bocagei, assembly GCF_964188305.1. Taxonomy (NCBI): domain Eukaryota; kingdom Metazoa; phylum Chordata; class Lepidosauria; order Squamata; family Lacertidae; genus Podarcis; species Podarcis bocagei. The sequence continues at coordinate 54,871,250 of NC_138139.1, read as the reverse complement.
ATCCGTTCCAGACTTTTAAAAACAAGCCCTGAAACAGCAATTGAACATGAATTTTACTATCCAACGAGACCATTGATCCATAAAATGAAAGCAATAAACAATGTACTGCAGTCACACAATCAATCAGTAGCTGAACTGGGTTCCACACAGTCACAAAAACAAAACAAAAAAATCGCAAAACAAAAATGCAAAATAAATAGCAAAAACAGACAGACCTCAGTGTAACGCTCAAATTGGAAGTGTGGCACTCAAAACAGAGCATGTTCGGTGTCCGAAAAAGGTTTGCAAACCGGAACACTTACTTCTAGGTTTGCAGTGTTCAGATTCCAAGTTGTTCGAGTACCAAGGTACCACTGTACAGTAATTCGAAAACTGTTGCCGTACAAAAGTACATTTGATACTTCCATTCCGCCTTGATCTAAGCTGAGCTCTTTCCTGCACTGCTAATAGAGGTAGCCTAGTGAAGCAAGGACTTGGGAAACCCTGGTTCAAACTTACTGATGAACCTTGGGCTAGTCTCTCTCTCTCTCTCTCTCTCTCTCTCTCTCCCCCCTCCCTCTCCTACTTCACAGGGTCGTTGGGAAGATAAAGAGCACCAGTGTGGGGTAGTGCTCAGAGTCAGACTAGGACCTGGAAGACTCCCACTCAGCCACGAAACTGACGGGGTGACCGGGGGGGGGCAGTCACTGCCTCTCAGCCTGACCTACCTCACAGGGCTGTTGTGAGTACAAAATGGGAAGGAGGAGGAGGAGGCAAGCCGCTTTTGAGTTCCTTGGAGGAGAGCTGGGAGACAGATTTAAATAATGACAATAATTTAGAATACTTATAAATAAATAAATAAACAGCAATAACCCTTCTGTCACGGATGCTTTAGTTGCAGGGGTGAGCAAACTTTTTCAGCAGGGGGCAGGTCCACTTTCCCTCAGACCTTGTGGGGGGCTGGACTATAGTTTGAAAAAAAAATAAATGAACGAATTCCTATGCCCCACAAAGAACCCAGAGATGCATTTTAAATAAAAGGACACATTCTGCTCATGTAAAAACACGCTGTTTCTTGGACCATCTGTGGGCTGGATTGAGAAGGCGATTGGGCTGGATCCGTCCCCTGGGCCTTAGTTTGCCTACCCTTGCTTTAGTTGTGATCCCTGCACTACAGGACAGAGGCTGAATTAATTAATTAACAAGGCCTCCGGTTTTCATTGAGCATTCTAGAAGCCTTCTGCGGAAGCTGGGCAGAGTTGCATCCCATTACAAGCTCGATTAAGACATCAATTACCAAAAGTGTTATCCGAATGTCACAAGGTGGTGCGGAGCCGAGCCGAGCGGAGAGCCACACCGGGTGCCGATCTGATAAGGATGTTTCCTGGCACTCACGTTACCAGGAAGAAGGGGATCGCCTTTCCCCCCCTGCAGGAGAGCACAGTCCACAATAGACAGTCCCTCCCTCGGCCTCCTGGGTGGGCTGCTGCTGGCTCTGCAAGGAGAGGCCCCTTGCGGAGGATTCGCACTCGGCCCCCGGAAGAGCCACTGACCCAAAGGAACTGCCCAGGCCACTCATACAGAGGCCACTGTCCCGCACTGGGAGAACAGGAGGCTGGACTAGGTGGGCCATGGGCCTGATCCTGCAGGCTCTCCTTACGTTCCTAACAGCCAGTCCCTTTGACGCGAGAGCCACATTCTGCATGTTGTAAAAAGGCAGCCCCAAGTGGCATACCATGGAGTAGTCTAACACTGACTTTTGTATAGGTATAGAAATGTCATCTTTTTTTAACCAGAGGGGATTTCCTTAGGAAGTAGGGAACATCTAAAGCAATGACAAACCTAGACAGCATCCTAAAAAGTAGAGACATCACCTTGCCAACAAAGGTTTGTATAGTAAAAGCTATGGTTTTCCCAGTAGTGATGTATGGAAGTGAGAGCTGGACCACAAAGAAGGCTGACCGCCGAAGAATGGATGCTTTTGAATTGTGGAGCTGGAGGAGACTCTTGAGAGTCCCATGGACTGCAAGAAGATCAAACCTCTCCATTCTGAAGGAAATCAGCCCTGAGTGCTCACTGGAAGGACAGATCCTGAAGCTGAGGCTCCAATACTTTGGCCACCTCATGAGAAGAGAAGACTCCCTGGAAAAGACCCTGATGTTGGGAAAGATGGAGGGCACAAGGAGAAGGGGACGACAGAGGACGAGATGGTGGGACAGTGTTCTCGAAGGTACCAGCATGAGTTTGACCAAACTGCGGGAGGCAGTGGAAGACAGGAGTGCCTGGCGTGCTCTGGTCCAGGGGGTCACGAAGAGTCGGACAACAAACCACCTGGGTTGTATTTATGAGAGCGGGAGGAAAACTTCTCTAGCTGCTTTCTCCACGCTGTGCATAATTGTATAAAATTCTACCGTATCTCCTGTTCCTCGCCTTTCCGCTAAACTAAAAGTCCCAGGCTCTGCCCCCTTTTCTCATAGGGGAGTCTCTCCATCCCCTCAAAATCATGTCGGTTGCACTTCTCTGAACTTCTCCCAACTCTGCAATATCCTTTTTGAGGAGGGCTGTACGCAGCACTCCAAATGTGGTTGCACCCTAGATTTGTATCATGGCATGATCATAGAACCATAGAATTGTAGGGCTGGAAGGGACCGCAAGGGTCGTCTAGTCTACTGGCAATTTTATTTCAAGCCCAGGGAGAAAGTAAGTGCCCAGCTTTGGCCGGGTCCAGTGAACCACATCCCACCACACACCAGGTCTGAGATTGCAACGGAGCAGACGATGAACTCTTTGCAGCGCCCGTTTTCCAGACCAGTAAAACTGGCTCCGCTCAGCATCTCGCTTAGCATGGGGCTAGCTATGCCCCTAATTGTGACGCCTGAGCAAGGCGGTGGTGCAGTTTAGAATCTTAATTTCCCATCCAGATTCCTCATCTCCGTCAGGGTGGCATCCATATTCATCAACCCCATTACAACAGCAGGCAGCTTGTGATTATCTTGCTACCTCTGCTCTTCTTTCCCTGTGCATTTCAAACACACACACACACACACACACACACACACAGGCACCCCAAGCATGCAAATGATGCCTTCCCCCCCATTTTTGATCTCTCTCCAGGGTCCCCTTTTAACACAACCATAGATCGGTTATTCAGCCAAGATCTGCCATGCCAAGCAAACTTTGCTGCCTGTAAGAAGGAATCGCGGAGGGTCTTTACTCGGCCTCCGAGAGCCGTTAACTCGGCGCATTTGCATTTTGCAAGGCGTAGGACTCAGACATGCAAAAAAATAAATAAATCTGCAAAACCGGCAACAGCGTTCCCCTGCAGGGATAAAGAAGAATCGGAGACCTTAGATCTCGGAGCAGCACAAACCCCCAAGTGCTATGCCATGAAAGATAGCCCAGAAAACCTCTGTTGCTGAGAATCTGTCCTTGGAAATAGCAAGGGAGCACCAGGAAGAGGCAGCAGCCCAAGTCTTGCGGCCTTGAAGGCACCACTTCAAAAGCAGTGGAAGAGCAGGACGCTCTTGATTTCAGGGTTGTGGTTTTGAGACCCACATTGGGCAAAAGATTCCTGCATTTTAGGGAATTGGACTAGGGGAGTCTTGTGGTCCCTTCCAACTCTACAATTCTATGAAAAAGGGAAGGAGAAGCAGGCGGCTCCAATATCTGTGCCCCCCAACTCCTATTTCTTTCCCATGCACTCTTGACGGTGCCGGTTATTATAAACTAAAAGGTAAAGGTAAAGGACCCCTGGATAGTTAAGTCTAGCGAAACATGACTCTGGGGCTGTGGTGCTCATCTCGCTTTCAGGCTGAGGGAGCCGGTGTTTGTCCACTGACAGCTTTCCAGGTCATGTGGCCAGCAGGACTAAGCTGCTTCTGGTGTAACAGAACACTGTGATGGAAGCCAGAGGGCACAGAAACGCTGTTTACCTTCTCACCACAGCGGTACCTATTTATCTACTTGCACTGGTGTGCTTTCAAACTGCTAGGTGGGCAGGAGCTGGGACAGAGCAACTGGACCTCACCCTGTTGTGCAGGTTTTGAACCTCTGACCTTCTGATCAGCAAGCCCAAGAGGCTCAGTGGTTTAGACCACAGCGCCACCTGCATCCCAGCACCTTGTACGCCTCCTTCCGGCCACTCCTGCAGCCAAGCTGGTGCCAAACATCTTGCCCTGCTTTCCTTTGGACCACATCAGCGAGGCTTGAGGTGTGTGTGTGTGTGTCGTGTTGTGTTGTGTGGGCAGCCCAGGACCTCCAGACACACTGCCCACGCTTGCGCCGCTGAATATCACTTCAGTGCTGCTAACACCGTGGCTTGGCTTCACCCCTGGAGGCGAACTCCATTGCCTCTCTGCACAATTTCAACTATACACAGCTGAAGGCTGCCTGGTTGAAATTCTGCAGGTTAAATGCAAGTAAGGCAGAGACCCTAGAACATGGGTAGGCAACCTAAGGCCCAGGGGCTGGATCCGGCCCAATCGCCTTCTAAATCCAGCTCGCGGACTGTCCGGGAATCAGCGTGTTTTTACATGAGCACAATGTGTGCTTTTATTTAAAATGCATCTCCGGGTTATTTGTGGGGCATAGGCATTTGTAGATTCCCCCCTTCAAAATATAGTCCGGCCCCCCACAATGTCCGAGGTACAGTGGGCTGGCCCCCTGCTGAAAAAGTTTTCTGACCCCTGCCCTAGAACCTCTTTTCATACTGGGAAAACCCAGTGCAAATAGAGCTTTTCCGCTTTCTGTCTTGCTTGGGGGTGGGCAAGGCCCCCAACTCCAGAAGGCTTGGGCTGCCCTCTCAGGGACGGTTTGAATACGCAGTACGCATTTTTGCATATATGAGGAACTTTTGGGACTGAGCTCCCGGGTGAGACGCGATCGTACGGCAGTTTTTTAAAAACCGCATATATAAGAAACAGATGGAACCTCTCCGAAGAATGCAAATCACAGGAGAAAGGCGATTGTGGCTCTGTCCAGGCCTGCGTGTCTGTTAACAGTTGTCAAAAATTGTTTCTGGGAAGGGCCAGGAAGCAAAGGAGGCCCCCAGTCTACCAGGCTCAAACCAGACAGACTGTGTCTGCAATGTGCCAATAGCACAAAACACCAGAGCTGTGAGTGTGAAGGGTTTTCTGGGGCTGCTGGGGGGGGGGGGTCCCCACATTACAATTGCACCCAGAACCAAGATCTGCTAGCAAACACACCCAGACAATAGCCAAGAGTTTGACTTGCCTGCAGCTCCAATTCCCACCCATCTCCTCTTCGATGGTGGGGGCGAGTAGAGATCCCCAAATCTTAATCCTGGTTTTTCCCCCTCTTTTTGAACAGAGTACAAGGAAATGGAGGAAGCCAGGAGTACATGGAGTCGTTGCCACAGAGCTGCATGGAGAGAGGCTAAACCTGGCAATTTTGATGCAGATTGGTTTTCCCTTTCTTTGAATATATTATCAACAGATCCCTCCAGCTTCTCATTCTTCATTATGGTTTGGGTATTTAAATACCATATGATGTTCAGTGAAGTATGATTGTGATTTGGCAACCTGCTTGGCTGTTTTCATTCCGTTCTTCAACTCGGTTTTACTTTTCCCTCTTTTCCCTCAGCTGCTTACCTGCTTTTTCGGTCCCTACATGTTTTTGTATGCAAAAATTGGGGATGAAAACACCCCCACCCCCCACCACCCCGTTTTGGGTTATAATATACAGTTTTCTTCATGGTAAAAGTTATGGGAAGAGGGTTTGATGTTTACTGCTTGCTGTTCGTTGAAAGAAAACGACATGGAAATCATGTGCCGTTGGTATTTGACACCTAGTAAAATTGCGAAAATGTATAGAACCAGTTCAAATGTGTGCTGGAAATGTAAAAGGAAAGAGGGTACGTTTTATCCTATGTGGTGGTCCTGTAAAAGCTTTCTGGGAAATGATAGACAATGGGCTGAAAAAAATGTTTAAGATCATTTTGGTCAAAAAACCAGAGGCTTTTATGTTAGGCGTAATAGGTGCAGAACTACCAAAAGAAAATAAAAGACTGTGTTTATGTATGCAATGACAGCAGCAAGGATGCTTCTTGGCCAGAGATGGAAAGATGAAGTAGCGACCAGAGAAGAGTGAAAGACCAAACTGATGGAATACGCAGAAATGGCGAGACTGAAAGGAAAGATCAGAAACCAGGAAGATCAAGTATTCTTAAGAGACTGGAACAACTTTCTAACTTATTTGAGACACCACTGTAAACAGTTGAAATCATTGGCAGGAATACAATGACACTTGTAATGTAACATGGATTTTGGATACTATGATTATATAACAGATAGATTGGAGTCAAAGATGCAGGAATAAAATTTAGAATTGGAACCCCTGAAGGGAAGGAAGGAGTCCTCAAGGTTCAAAAGAACCCCCTTTTTTAATGTGTGGAAATGTTATGTTCATGGTGTACAACTTTTATGTAAAACTAATAAAATTATATATATAATACCACCCCCAGAGGACAGTATATAGTTATACTGCAGCCTTCAATTTCCTAGCGCTGGGAGATTGTAGACGTTCCCCCCAGGGCCCTTAACCAGCTACAACAGGGCGGCCATAAAAGAGAGAGCAAAAGATAACACAGATTTGCATAATATTTGCATATGCTCATTTGTATGCCTAGATCATAGAATCAAAGAATTGTAGAGTTAGAAGAGACCCCAAGGATCATCTAGTCCAGCTCCCAGCAATCTAGGAATCACGGCTACAAATAAGCAGATAGGCTTTCTGATCTTTCCATCGCACTAATTTGAGGCTGAACAGCATATTGGAGAATGCTAAATTCCCCCTCCCCCTTCAGAGTTTTGGGGGTGTCTCCCACTCCCTGCAATCATTAAATGACAGTTGTGATGGTGGTATGATTATGGGATGGCCAGGTCAAGAGCATCCCAGATCCTGAGATTTCAGGGCCCAAACCTGAGACCCAGGGGCGGCTCCTGGAGACGGAGGTTAATTGGGAGGGGGGGCAGACCTCCCAGCATGCCACCTTTCTCTCCCAAGATATCAAGGTGGCGCACATGGTTCCCCAACACCCCCTTTTATCCTTGCAACAACCCTGCAAGGTGGGTTAAGCTGAGAGGCAGTGACGGGCCCGAGGTTGCCTTGGCTGAGTGAGGATTCAAACCCTGGTCTCCCAGGTCCTAGTCCAACAATTCCTGCTCAGAGTAGGAGCATCTCTCCAGGGACTCCCAAAGAGGCTTTCTGCATTACCTGTCAACTGATCCATTTCACTGGGCAGTCAGTGCAAGGCTGCGAAGCGCTGGAGTTAGATGCTGGGAATAGCCCCACTCCCAGGTTCCACCACGACAGTTTTAACTGCAGCATTTTGTAACAGCTTGAGCTTCCAGACCAGGACTCTTGATAGCCCCATCTAGAAGGTATGCTAGAAAAATGCAACCTGTGCTGTTGATAGAAGTAGTACGACTCATGCAACACGTTGGCGACTAATATACACACAATAAGTACCAAAATAATTATCCATTCTTTATCAATCTTCTGAGAAAAATACAAAGTCTTGTGCAAAGCCATAGAGACTTGCGAACTACTCAGTCTAAGATGAACTTAGAATGTCTGATTTCAATAGATTTTTCAAATACTTAACTCAGTCTTTTGTTTTCTTTATCTTTTTAGGTAAGTTCATGAAGATACCAACAAAAGGTAAGTTCGGTGTTGTTCACAATACCAAGAGATGCTAGTGAAGCTGTAGATGGATGTTAATGAAGTTGTACTTGTGCAAAGCCACAGAAACTTGCAAACCACTCAGTCTAAGATGAACTTAGAATGTCTGATTTCAATAGATTTTTCAAATGCTTAACTCAGTCTTTTGTTTTCTTTATCTTCACTTGCATCTCTCGGTATTGTGAACAACACCGAACTTACCTTTTGTTGGTATCTTCATGAACTTACCTAAAAAGATAAAGAAAACAAAAGACTGAATTAAGTGGTACCTCGGGTTAAGTACTTAATTCGTTCCAGAGGTCCGTACTTAACCTGAAACTGTTCTTAACCTGAAGCACCACTTTAGCTAATGGGGCCTCCTGCTGCCGCCGCGCCACCAGAGCACGATTTCTGTTCTCCTCCTGAAGCAAAGTTCTTAACCTGAAGCACTATTTCTGGGTTAGCGGAGTCTGTAACCTGAAGCGTATGTAACCTGAAGCGTATGTAACCCGAGGTACCTCTGTATTTGAAAAATCTATTGAAACCAGACGTTATAAGTTCATCTTAGACCGGGTAGTTCGCAAGTTTCTGTGGCTTTGCACAAGACTTTGTATTTTTCTCAGAAGATTGATAAAGAATGGATAATTATTTTGGTAATTATTGTGTGTATATTAGTCACCACCGTGTTGCATGAGCCATCTAGAAGGTATGGCTAGAATAAAGTATTGAGTTTTCTGTGCTCAGCCTATCTCTGTCCAAGGAGGGGCGTAGCTGGCAATGCAGCCACAGTTGGTAAAAGGCCGTCTTAGTCAAGAAGCTACCGGAGACTCAGGTGTGCGAGAGGCGAGGACCAGAAGACCCTCAGAGCTTGTTTTCGGCTCGCAATTTATTACTCTACGTTTTGCTTCTCTGAGCTGCTGTCAATACAAGCAACCATTGGAAAGATGGGATTAAAAGTGTTTAATTAAATGAATAAAGCCCTCGGGTTTCTACAGAGGACGTCAAATGTGAAAACACGACTGAGCAGATAAAGCAGCCGAGACGAGATTCGGAGAGCCTCCCCAGGGTGCTAGAAATTCTGTGGCCTTTGCCCTCGCCAGATTGTCCCGGCCCACCAAGAGAAAATCTGTCAGGGGGTTGGACTAGATGACCCTTGGGGTTGTTTGCTTATGATTTCAAAACTTCCCCTGTAGGAAAAGTGCCCTGCCTAAAGGGCTCTCCACCCAGGCAGAAAGTCCTCGCAGGAGACGAAGCCGCGTTGAGAAGCATTTGGCGAGGAAGGAGGCAGGGATGTTTAACGCCATCGCACCATAAATTTAATAGGCTAGGGAGATTAATTGGAAATGTCAGGCACAGCTTCCCTGGTCCCTGCATTTAAAAGGATGCTAAGCTCAAGAAAATAGCAGCTGAATTGACAATTTGGAGGAGAGGAGATGGCGAAGGCTGTTCCAGCAGCTGACCCGAAGTTAAAGCGGTTTTCTCCCCACTGACTTTCTGCAATCATGAAGGATTATGCAGGACGGGAGTGATGTCTGAAACCCACAGCAGATAGACAGACCTGCTGGAGGATTAAGGCATGTATCCGAGGCGAGGACATGGCCCAGGAAGAGAGTTTTCGTGGGCTCCCTCAGTCGCGTCTGCGTTTCAACGCTTCCTCTGAGGAACAGGCTTCTCCTATTTAAGAAACCAAACGTTCAAAACAAACTGAGCCTGTGTTACTGGAGCTTATAGGATTTCACAAACCAAGTGGAAAATGAACATATCAGTAGCAGAGGAACAGATCTCCAAAGCAGCCGGCCCAACGCAGCAGGAAGCCTTGCTAACCGTTTCTCGGGGGAAGAAACCTTTGCCAGGCTCCCAGCGCATTCCTGACGGAGGACTCCGGAAAGAGCTGGAAGTTGTGCTTCTGCGTGTGGTCAAGCCTTCGTGTTTGGGAGCTTAGCCCTAGCACAGAACAGATTGTCCCGCAAGAGGGAAGGGAAGGAGGGTCAAGGGAGGCGGCTGGGCTGGAGCCGGCTGGACATTGAGACATCAGCTAAGAGGGTTCACAGAGGACCTGTGGCTTGCGGCTGCCTTCTCCCAGGGCTCTCAAAAGGCCTCATGTTTTGTCTGTGAACACTCCAGACTGTTTACCCAGGAAGGCAAGTGGCACCCCGAAGGAGCGGTTGCAGCTGTTACCTTCACAGCAGGGCAAGCACACAATCTTCCCTGTTGTGCAATTTGCACGAATCGCATGTGCAAAATTGCACACAATATTGTCGAGATTCCGTAGAAAACAAAAGATGCTCTTGAGGACGAAGAGTGGCTCGGGACGGAAGGCAAAATAACTCTTTCCCCACCAGACACAGCGATTAGGTGTTAGCCCTTGTGACTCACCAAATGAAAAACATGCCTATTATTTTCCTAATCAGCCCTCAGGGAGGCAGCAAGACTATTCGCAGCAGCACAGCTATTAGGGACTCATTGGGCTCTTAAGGGACCGATGCTGCAACAATATGGATCTCAAATCTCAAATCTGTGCTGGAAATGTAAAGGGAAAGTGGGTACCTTTTATCATATGTGGTGGTCCTGTGGGGTGGTAAAAGCTTTCTGGGAAATGATATATAATGAGTTGAAGAAAATAAGAAAACTTTTGTTAAAAAACCAGAGGCTTTTGGCAGGTGAGGAACTGCCAAAATAAAATAAAATACTGTTTATGTATGCAACGACGGCAGCAAGGATGCTTCTAGGCCAGACATGGAAAGAAGGAGAAGTACTGACCAGAGAAGAATGGCAGACCAAACTGATGGAATATGCAGAAATGGCGAGACTGATGGGAAAGATCAGAAACCAGCAAGACCAAGTATTTTTTTTAAAAAATGGAATAACTTGTAAATATAGTTATAAGACCACTGTAGACAGTTGAAAATTTCAGGCATAGGCAAACTCGGCCCTCCAGATGTTTTGGGACTACAACTCCCATCATCCCTAGCTAACAGAACCAGTGGTCAGGGATGATGGGAATTGTAGTCCCAAAACATCTGGAGGGCCGAGTTTGCCTATGCCTGGTTGAAATCATTGGCAGGAATACAATGACACTTGTCAAGTGAAAAGAACTTTGGTTACTATGATTACGTAATAGATGGATAATGGTAAAAGATGCAAGGGGGGGGGGGAGAATAAATCTTTAGAAATGGAATCCATGGAGGGAGGGGAGAAGGTCTGAAGGTTCAAAAGAACATTTTTTATTTTTATGTTTTGGAATGGTAATGGTTATTGCGTATGTTGTTGTTGTTTAGTCATTTAGTCGTGTCCGCCTCTTTGTGACCCCCTGGACCAGAGCACGCCAGGCACTCCTGCCTCCCGCAGTTTGGTCAAACTCATGCTGGTAGCTTCAAGAACACCGTCCAACCATCTCGTCCTCTGTCGTCCCCTTCTCCTTGTGCCCTCCATCTTTCCCAACATCAGGGTCTTTTCCAGGGAGTCTTCTCTTCTCATGAGGTGGCCAAAGTATTGGAGTCTCAGCTTCAGGATCTGTCCTTCCAGTGAGCACTCAGGGCTGATTTCCTTCAGAATGGAGAGGTTGGATCTTCTTGCAGTCCATGGGACTCTCAAGAGTCTCTTCCAGCACCAGAATTCAAAAGCATCCATTCTTTGGCACTCAGCCTTCAGCTTTTGTGTATAACTAATAAAAATCTATTTTAAAAAACCAAAAACCGAGGTTGCCTTGCCTGTCGCTGAGGTCTCCTTGAGCCTGCCTCGGCAAGCCTTTAGAAATGTGGCATAAACGTTTGTGCTCAGACAAGTATTCCAAGAGGCAGTGGAGGGAGGCTGGCATCTCAAACACGCCTGGATATGCTGGCTGCAATAAAAGCCAGTGTGGTGTAGTGGTTAAGAGCGGTAGTCATGTAATCTGGGAAACCGGGTTCGTGTCTCCGCTCCTCCACATGCAGCTGCTGGGTGACCTTGGGCCAGTCACACTTCTGTGAAGTCTCTCAGCCCCACTCACCTCACAGAGTGTTTGTTGTGGGGGAGGAAGGGAAAGGAGAATGTTAGCCGCTTTGAGACTCCTGAAGGGGAGTGAAAGGCGGGATATCAAATCCAAACTCTTCTTCTTCTAAGGTGGCATCTGAAGCAGTGTCCGTGAGGGGGCCTGGCTCATGGCAGCGAGCGGGGGATTTTCTGGCGGCCGGCAGAGCGGATGTCCCACGGCATTTGTGGCAGGGCCACTTCCAGCATCTCAGACTGGTGGGATAGGGGTGGTGGTGGCAAGACAGTCCACAGATATTAGGGCTTTCGTTTACTAAAAAGTAAAGCCCTGAGAAGGTCCCAGGAACAAGCTGGCAGCCTGAACAGATTTCTGAGCGCAGGGTGTGAAACCTCCTTTGCTTCGAAAAATTAACAAGCCACTTAATTGAAACCAAAGAGACTTCAAAGTGGTTTTTTGCTGGTTCTTTATCTTTAAGCTGAACTTGGACCAGGCACTCTTTCAGCAAAAAAGGGAAAAAGAAGAAGTCTGCCTTCTGTGAAAGGAGGACACGCAAGTACCAGAGTTTGGGGCAAACTGAGGTAAAACGCGCCTTAGATCTAGCTGAGCAACTTGCACCCATTTTTGCAAAAGCATCCTTTGGCTTCTGCACTCAGTTATGCACTTCCCTGGTCAAAGGTGGTCTGTTTGTAACCAGTGTTTGCTAGTGTTGTTTTTGGATACATCTTCAACTCCTTGAAAGATTCCAGTTACAGATAGGTAGCCGTGTTGGTCTGCCATAGTCAAAATAAAAAAATTCCTTCCAGTAGCACCTTAAAGACCAACTAAGTTAGTTCTTGGTATGAGCTATCTGAAGAAGTGTGCATGCACACGAAAGCTCATACCAAGAACTAACTTAGTTGGTCTTTAAGGTGCTACTGGAAGGAATTTTTTTATTTTGAAAGATTCCATCAACGATGTCTCCAAAAAATTCTACACATCACTTGGGAAGACAGGCGAACTAATGCCAGTGTACTGGAAGAAGCAAAGATCACCAGTGTTGAAGCAATGTTCTTCAACATCAACTTCGTTGGACTGGTCATGTTGTGCGGATGCCTGATGATTGTCTTCCAAAGCAACTACTCTATTCTGAACTTAAAAATGGAAAGTGTAATGCTGGTGGTCAACAAAAGAGGTTTAAAGACTCTCTCAAAGCAAATCTAAAAAAATGTAGTATAAACACTGACAACTGGGAAACACTGGCCTGCGAGCGCTCCAGTTGGAGAACAGCCTTGACCAAAGGTGTTGTGGGCTTTGAAGACGCTCAAACTCAGGACGCAAGGGAGAAACATGCTAAGAGGAAGGCATGCTTGCCAAATCCACATCGTGATCAATTCCTGCCCGGAAACCAATGTCCCCACTGTGGAAGGATGTGTGGATCCAGAATTGGCCTCCACAGTCACTTGCGGACTCATTGTTAAAACCGTGTTCATGGAAGACAATTTTACTCAGCTACGAGGGATTGCCAAAGAATAATAAATAATAATAATAATAATAAATTTTATTTATACCCCGCCCTCCCCTGCCAGAGCTGGGCTCAGGGCGGCTAACACCAGCAAAATTACAGTAAAAACGTAATAGGAGAAAAACCACCAATTTAAAATACAGGTGAAAATGCAATTTAAAATGCAGCCTCATTTTCAAAGTAGCCCATAGATCAAAACCATAAGGGGAGGGAAACAGAAGGGTCAGACTGAGTCCAAACCAAAGGCCAGGCGGAACAGAAGAAGAAAGAAGATATGGAAAACCAATAAAAATATTATTATTATTATCATTTTTTAAAAAATCTGCTCCGTTTATCAGTAATGCTATGTCTTATTGTTTCCTGAAAACCAAGGAGCTTTTGTGATCCTTGATGGAAGCCCCTGGAAAGAGCCCCCTTCTGCCGCCACCTGAGGCTTGGCAGGGGGTGCTGGGGATGAGAGAGGAAGCAGGCGGCGTTTGCCCCCCTTCGTTCTCTCCAGGGTGAAGAAGAAAAATCCTGCAGAACTTGTTTGGGCCAGTCAGCATTCCAAGGAGGCCGCCTGGTCAGAAAGGCCTCTTGAAAAACCTGTCTGCTCAGAGAAGGGGAAATAGGTGTGCTGGGCTGAGTTCTCGCCCCTTTCTCCTTCCTGCCTTGAGAAGCTGGAAGGGGGGGGGCATTAAATGTTGGTGGGGGCCTGCAAGGGACATGAAGGATGGAGAGGAATGGGTGAGACTTCTTCCTTCCATTCAGCTGGTGCAGAATTCGGCAGCCAGGTTGCTCCCTGGGGCAAGACGGTTTGAGCCTCTTTTTTATTTATTTATAATTTTTATTGCATTTTGTGTCTTACATAAATCCAAAAGAAAAAAAAGAGCCCAACGTTCAAACCAAAAATAAATATAAACAAAAACATTACAATACATATGAACTAAATAAACATTTTCCCGCCACCATAATTAATATTCTGAATTATCAATCATTAACATTCTAATCTTTTGAGATGACTTCAGTCCACCTCAATACGAGTCATCCTTTAATTAACTGCCTTCTTTAGATGTTTCTCATTTCTTGGAATTATATGGTTTATTTAGCAGGCACCCCCAAACTCGGCCCTCCAGATGTCATCAGTGCAGGTATGAAAAATATTTAATTTTAATTTTTATCATCTACAATACTGTCTTATTTATTTTATAGTACAGTGCATTGATTATTGCTTTCATTTTATGGATCATTGGTCTCGTTAGATAGTAAAATTCAGGCTAAATTGCTGTTTTATGGGTTGATTTTAAAAGTCTGGAACGGATTAATTCATTTTGCATTGCTTTCTATGGGAAAGCACGCCTTGGTTTTGGAACGCTTTGGTTTTGGAACGGACTTCTGGAACGGATTAAGTTTGAGAACTTAATGATAGATAGATGATAAATAGATAGATGATAAATAGATAGATGATAAATAGATGATAGATAGATAGATAGATAGATAGATAGATAGATCATAGAATCATAGAATCATAGAGTTGGAAGAGACCACAAGGGCCATCGAGTCCAACCCCCTGCCAAGCAGGAAAATAGATAGATCTATCTATCATCTGCTTTCCAAGCAGATGATAGATAGATGATTACAACTCTGTGAAACTCAACCTCTGTGGCACAATTTGCCTCAAATCCATTCCAAGTTGTATATGTGTTTTCCGTAAAAAAACCACAATTTAGCTCCCACCTCCAAAGTTTGAGAGCCAATGTGGTTTAGTGGTTAGAGCGCTAGTCTATGACCTGGGAGGCCAAATCCCTTTCCCCCCATGAAGCTCTCTGGGTGGCCTTGAGCCAGTCACTACCTCTCAGCCTGGCCTCCCTCACAGGGCTCTTGGGAGGAGAAAACGGGTGAAGCGAGAAGCACGCATGCCCCTTTGAGCTCCTCGGAGGAAAGGTAGAACATAAATGCTGGAAAGAAAGAAAGAAAGAACAAATGCAATTTATGTTAAGAATTGTGCAGCACATAGCACAGGGCATTACGGCAGCTACAGGCAGAAAAACCATTAAATGGTCTGCAAAGGTTCTTGGCAATTTTCTGGAGGTCTGTGGGAGGGAGGGGGAGTTTGGGACCCCCAGATGGAGACGGTCCTGAGGCAGGTGGGCAACCAGTGGTTGGTCTCAGTCCAAGGTACCTCCCTGCCTCCCTGCTTTGCTTTCTGCATGTTTCTCCCTTGGTAAGCGATGAAACATAATATGAAAGATGACCTTTGCCTTCAGCTCTGAGTGATGGCTCTGTTTATTAAATTGCAAGCGATAGCACACTTCTCAGAGAGGCACCCATAGGCGGGGCTGGGAGATATGCAAAATGACTTTCAGTTTAATTGATCAGCTGAAAGGCAGGCGATTAATCCGCTGGGGGGGGGGAGAGCGCTAATCAGTTGACAGCCCTGATTTCAATTGGCTTTGCTGTTGAGGGAGTGGGGCCCAGCTGCAGTTGAAAAAGATCTGGTCCAGCATTCTGTTCTCCCAGGAGCCAGCCAGATACCTGTGGGAAATCAGGAAGCAGGATGTGAGCAGAAGAGCAACTGTCCCCCTTGTGCTTTCATAGAATCATAGAATCATAGAGTTGGAAGAGACCAGAAGGGCCATCGAGTCCAACCCCCTGCCAAGCAGGAAACACCATCAGAGCACTCCTGACATAGGGTTGTCAAGCCTCTGCTTAAAGACCTCCAAAGTAGGAGACTCCACCACACTCCTTGGCAGCAAATTCCACTGTCAAACAGCTCTTACTGTCAGGAAGTTCTTCCTAATGTTTAGGTGGAATCTTCTTTCTTGTAGTTTGGATCCATTGCTCTGTGTCCGCTTCTCTGGAGCAGCAGAAAACAACCTTTCTCCCTCCTCTATGTGACATCCTTTTATATATTTGAACATGGCTATCATATCACCCCTTAACCTCCTCTTCTCCTCTTTCCAGCAACTGGGATCCAGGAACATTGCTGTCTCGAACGGTGGAGGCATAGAATAGCCACCATGTCTAGTAGCCCTCCATAGCCTTCTCCTCCTCCATGCATTTGCCCAATCCTCTTGTAAAGCCATCCAAGTTGGCCATCCCTGCCTCCTGTGGGAGGGAGTTCCGAAGTTTACCGTATTTTTCGCTCCATAAGACACATTTTTTCCCTCCTAAAAAGTAAGGGGAAATGTCTGTGCGTCTTATGGAGCGAATGTGTGGTCGGTCACTGGCTCCCTTTCCAGCTTCCATTGTTGAATATTCTGCAGATGGAGGCTGTTTGTTTCCCCAGCGACATGTGACTGGCTGATTAGATTATCTGTCTGGAAACTGTAGAAATGGCTCCCTTTCCTTTCCTAAAGAACTGTGAGTTGAACCCCATAAAAACAGGATTTCCCCCCTTTGCAAAGTAAGCTCAACAACTGTGAACTGATCCCCCCCAAAACGGGGCTTTCCCCCTTTCCTCCTCTAAAAACTAGGTGCGTCTTATGGAGCGAAAAATACGGTAATTCTGCACTGCGTGAAGAAGTCCTTCCTTTTCTCTGTCCTGAATCTTCTGGCATTCTGGCTTCATTGACTGTTCACGAGTTAGGAGGGAGGGAGGAAACATTCCGTCTATCTGCTTTCTCCATGCCATGCATGGAAACCAAGCCAGATTATTGGGCTTGTCCTCCAGTCAAACCATCAAACCAATATTGTGCTTGTCCATATAATCCTGCTTTGTTGCTTACTGCAACCATTACTGTGCTATAAGATCCACTATCCTGGAACATTACGTATGGTATGTACAGTAGTTGAAGGCTTTTTATATTATTTTTGCTGGAAAATGTGTGAGATTACCATATTGTATTTGTTTGCATTACCTGTACTTCTGATGAAGCCTAGGATGGTGAAACAAGGCTAATATTCCGGAAATCCTTGTCTTAGACTCTGTGAAAGGATTCTGTGGAACTATAACAACCTTTTGTGTGGATTATTGGACTCTGTGAACAGACAGGTGGAATAGACACTTATACATGTACGGACCTTATGCATGAACGGAATATAGAATGAACTGATCCACTGGGTCTTCTGTTTTTTTCGTTGAACTTTATGAGACTTCCGTTGAAATCTACAATTTGATACAATGAATGGTATACCTTATTTATTCAAAAATACAGCCGGTTACGTCTTGTGTGCTTATTGAGTATGTTTCACGTAACCATAGATTTGTTGTTTTGCTATTGCATGGAAACCAAGCCAGATGAGGAACGGTTGAAGGGATTTGAGTATGTTTAGTCTGGGAAAGGGGAGAATGAGAGGAGATATGATAGTATCTGTTTTTTCTGTGTGTTTTTTTTAATTTAATTAATTAATTTAACATAATTATTACAAAATATTGCAAATACATACATACATATATATTTCAGATAAGCACACATATATAAAAAGATCAAAAGAGAAAAAAGAAGAAAGGCCCACTGGAATCCCAGCGCTGGCTTCCAGCACGAGCTCAGGGTGGCAACTGCGTAGCTCAATGGTTAGAGCACCTCCTTGGCAGGCAGAGGTTCCCAGGTTCCATCGTCCTCTGGCAGCATCGCTGGGGGGGGGGGGCTGGCAAGGTCCTGTGCCTGAACCCCTGGAAATTTGCTGCTGCCAGTGAGTGCTTGTTGTTATTTAGTCGTGTCCGACTCTTTGTGACCCCCTGGACCAGAGCACGCCAGGCACTCCTGTCTTCCACTGCCTCCCGCAGTTTGGTCAAACTCATGCTGGTAGCTTTGAGAACACCATCCAACCATCTCATCCTCTGTCGTCCCCTTCTCCTTGTGCTCTCCATCTTTCCCAACATCAGGGTCTTTTCCAGGGAGTCTTCTCTTCTCATGCGGGGGCCAAATTATTGGAGCCTCAGCTTCAGGATCTGTCCTTCCAGTGAGCACTCAGGGCTGATTTCCTTCAGAATGGAGAGGTTTGATCTTCTTGCAGTCCACGGGACTCTCAAGAGTCTCCTCCAGCACCAGAATTCAAAAGCATCAATTCTTTGGCGATCAGCCTTCTTGATGGTCCAGCTCTCACTTCCATAGCTTTAACTATATGGACCTTTGTTGGCAAGGTGATGTCTCTGCTTTTTAAGATGCTGTCTAGGTTTGTCGCCAGTCAGTACAGACTATGCTAATTTGGCCCCTGGGGTTCAGGATGAGGGCGAAATCTGACCCCACCCAAAAGGACGATGACTGCCCACTCATGTTTTCTTTGCACCCAAGAGAAATGGGTGGGTTTCTTTGGGTCCCCTTTTCTGTGGGGGCGTCTGGGCTCAGAGAGACGTGAGAAGGGGGCAACTGGGGCAAACTTTCTTCGACGGGCTGTATGCATTCTGAAGAGGAAAAAAGCATTCTGAAACACCAAATTTTGCCATCGATATATATATTTTTTGTTCCAGTGCAAAGCATCTCCCGACCGAATGCAATCAATCTTGCCTATTAAAAAAGGAGGTTTCTTAAGGGCTCTCCTTAGAAAAACAAGAGTGCCTGCAGCACTTCCCCCCTTCCTCTCTTTCAATCCATTGCCAACATATTTAGGGGACTTAAAATTCATTTTTTTTGAGCGCAGGGGGGCGGGGCGGGGGAAATAACCCCCCTGTTGCTTTTGCTTCATTGCACCTTTTCCTATTTGCATGGAGGATAAAGCTTCTTGCATACCTTTGCATTCCTAATTTCTTAGGGGTTAGAGGTCTCTTACCCTCCCTCTTTTGATGCACGCGCGCGCGCGCGCGCGCGCGCGCGCGCACACACACACACACACACACACACACACACACACACACACACACACACTCTTAAGCCTCTCCCCTCCCTCCAGCAAAAGCAATCTCTTCCCCGCCCCCACCTGCAGAGCAGCAGGTCGCTTTATAAAGTATTACGAACCCCGTTTAATTGAAATGCGCCACACGCCACCAGCAGCTCCATTAGCAGAATTAATTTGAATAGATGGCACTGAACGCAAAATGCGAGGGGGGGAGGGAGAGAAGAGGGGGGCAGGTAACGTCGGACAGGCACCCCCAAGACGCCATAGGGAGCCCCCCTAAAATGTTGGGGGGCTGTGTTTATAAATGTTAATTTGTCATATATAAAATCCTAATCTGCACGCTGCAGCTACCATGCAAAGAGGGGGGGGGGGAATAATTATTTTTCTCCAAATGAAATTTTAAAGGGGAGATGGAGAGAAGGCGTTGCTTTGAAAGGACAACTGTTGCAGAGGAGAAAGGAAGGAAGGAAAGAAAGAAAGAAAGGGAAAGAGGAGCGAGGGGAGGCGTGTAGCATTCAGGGTGTTTTAAAACGCCCTTGGATTAGCTGGAATCACATCCTAATCCCAGCTGGATTTCAGCAAAACTGCAATCTTGGTGGGTTGTTGGGGGGGGGGGATGTTTCTGCCCAGATGGTGCCCAATACAGCCGTCAGGATTAATGTTGCAGCGCTCCCCCCCCCACAAACACACATCTATTTCACCCATAAATGAGTAGCCTTTTTTCGTGGCTGCATTTGCGCCTCTGGGCGTAGTCTCTACTTTTCCTGCATCGCGACAAGTTGCATTTATTTCTGTTTTCAAATGCCCACGTTCCTTGGCGGTTTTGTTTCGGGTGCTACCATTTGCACCCACAATTCCCCCCATCCCATCCCCCTCAATGCAAAGAACTGGGATGCCAGTTCCGCATTCCCAAAACCACTTTGCATTTCGCCTCCTCCCTCAGATTCCATCTCTGCATCCTGCAGGCTAAAACAGGTCGGGGAAAAACGAGAGGCGTTTCAGAAGCGGCTTGTGAGAAGGGATGCAAAAATGCTGTGCCTAGGGAAAAAAGGCATCCAGAAACGTAAGAATGCTAAAAGATCCTTTCTGGATCAGGCCTGTGGCCCATTTTGTGCCAACCAAATGCATGCAGGATCCTTTGCACAAGAGCAACTCTCCAGCAACTGGCATTCAGAGACATTGCTGCCCTCCAACCGTGGAGGCAAGAACCTCTCCTCCTCCATGAATTGGTCAGATCCTCTTTTAAAGCCATCCAAGTTGGTGGCCTCATGTGGGAGGGAGTTCCAGAGTTTAACTCTGCGCTGCATGAAGAAGTAATTTCTTTTATCTGTCTTCAATCTTCCGTTTCATCTTCCTTGGATGTCCATGGGTTCCCGCGTAGGAGAGAGGGAGAAAAACTTTTCTCTGGCCCCTTTCTCAACACCAGGTGTAGTTTCATGAACTTCCATTGCATTGCCTCTTCCTTGCCTTTTCTGTAATCTTTGTTGTTGTTTAGTCGTGTCCGACTCTTCGTGACCCCCTGGACCAGAGCACGCCAGGCACTCCTGTCTTCCACTGCCTCCCGCAGTTTGGTCAAACTCATGTTCGTAGCTTTGAGAACACTGTCCAGCCATCTCGTCCTCTGTCGTCCCCTTCTCCTTGTGCCCTCCATCTTTCCCAACATCAGGGTCTTTTCTAGGGAGTCTTGAGGTGGCCAAAGTCTTGGAGCCTCAGCTTCAGGATCTGTCCTTCCAGTGAGCACTCAGGGCTGATTTCCTTCAGAATGGATACGTTTGATCTTCTTTAATCTAAGAAGTCCCAAATGCTGCAACTGTTCTTCATAGGAGAGTTGCTTCCTTCCCTTGATCATTTTGGCCACCCTTTTCTGAACCTTTCCCAGGTGAGGCAACCAGAAAACACACTGTCTTGCAGGTGTAGCTAAAAGTGTCCCCTGGGATCTGCGGCAGAAGGTCATCTCTGCCCCTTGTTCAGTCCTCAGTTAGATCATAGACACCGATTATAATTGTTCTTGAAGGCTGAAATATTATATATACCCAGGATCAAGTGCCTTTTGAACCTAAGGGGGGCTTCCTTCTGAGTCAAGCTTTGCGTTATGAGGCTGTGATCCTAAGACACCTGGAAGTTTGGTCCCCTCCAAACTATTGCCTGGGACCGCCCTGTTTGAGTATTTTAGAGAAACACTGACTTCAGGAAATAAGAGACCTGTGAGAAGAATAATGAAAAATGTGTCAGAATCACCCCTCTGCCACGTTCCTTGCTTGCTTACCTGTCAGGGTAGAAATAAATCACATGTTGGCAGCGGCCTCTGGAGCAAATGTCATTTGATTATTTTTACATAGCTCAATTATTGCTAGCCAGGAAACACCCAAGTATCATAAAGTCGTCAACCGACGTTGGCAATTAGCCTCCAGGGGCTTGTTTTGTGTGTGTGGTACACTGGATGCAAGTTCAACTCCTCTTTCAGGCGACTGCTATGCCTGACTCACATACATGTCTGGACAGGTGAGCTGGCAAAAGGTTTAAAAAGTTTGTGTGCAACTTTGGTGGAATTATTTGCAAGGCTGATCTATCCGAAAAACTGGATAAGATCTTGGCGTTTTCAGCGAAGGAGGCAGGTCGATTTGCTGCTCAGCAAGTTCTCCTCCAGCTGGGGCTGAGGTGAACTGTAATCCAAAACTCCTTTGTTGTTTAGTCATTTAGACCAGTGTTTCCCAACCTTTTTTGGGCAAAGGCACACTTGTTTGATGAAAAAAATCTCGAGGCACACCACCATTACAGCCCCGTGACGTCAGCGCGCAGCGTCACGCCGGGAGGGACGCACGAAAGTGTAAGTTTCAATTTTTTCCCTCCCCCTTGCCAGGGAACCTCCAAGCTTTGGGGGTGGGGGGGAGGAGGCAGCAAAGCGAGGCAGGAAGGAGAGCGCGGCTTGGCTGGGTGAGCTTTGGCAGGGGCAGGGAATGAGAGCCGCGAGGCGGGCGCTGCGGACGGAGGCGCTGCCCGCCGAGCTCGCAGGCAGCCAGGCAGGCAGACGGCGAGAGCCCCGCGCTGGGCGGCCTCTCCTTGCCGCCGCCGCCCCGCCTCTCGCGGCCCGACTCGCCCGCCTCCCTCCAGGCAACATCTCGTGGCACACCAGGCAACATCTCGCGGCACACTAGTGTGCCACGGAACAGTGGTTGGGAAACACTGATTTAGACGTCTTCATGACCCCCTGGACCAGAGCACGCCAGGCACTCCTGTCTTCCACTGCCTCCCGCAGTTTGGTCAAACTCATGCTGGTACCTTCAAGAACACTGTCCCACCATCTCGTCCTCTGTCGTCCCCTTCTCCTTGTGCCCTCCATCTTTCCCAACATCAGGGTCTTTTCCAAGGAGTCTTCTCTTCTCATGAGGTAGCCAAAGTCTTGGAGCCTCAGCTTCAGGATCTGTCCTTCCAGTGAGCACTCAGGGCTGATTCCCTTCAGAATGGAGAGGTTTGATCTTCTTGCAGTCCATGGGACTCTCAAGAGTCTCCTCCAGCACCATAATTCAAAAGCATCAATTCTTCGGCGATCAGCCTTCTTTATGGTCCAGATCTCACTTCCATACATCACTACTGGGAAAACCATAGCTTTTACTATACGGACCTTTGTTGGCAAGGTGATGTCTCTGCTTTTTAAGATGCTGTCTAGGTTTGCCATCGCCTTTCTCCCAAGGAGCAGGCGTCTTTTAATTTTGTGGCTGTTGTCACCATCTGCAGTGATCATGGAGCCCAAGAAAGTAAAATCTCTCACTGCCTCCATTTCTTCCCCTTCAATTTGCCAGGAGGTGATGGGACCAAAACTCCTAGACAGCCACAATTAAATGAAATCGGTCTACACCACAGACCTAAGCTGGTTGAATAAGCACCATTCTGTCTCCTGGGGTGCCCTGGGAGTTGTAGTTCTGCAAAGAGGGAAATTCTCAGAGCCTTCATCAAACTGCAACTCCCAGGATGTTTTGTGGGGGAAACTGGAGCAAACGGCCCCGAGTGAGCGTAAGTCGAAAATGTTTGACAGTGAACATCAAAGCTTTCTGGCAGCTTCGCATGTCAGGAGCCTGAGAAATTTTGCACCTACATCAGCAGCTCTGGTGAGTATTTAATCTGAGGAATATGCAAGCCAGGTCTTGCCTGACTTGGCTGAAGGACGCTGAAATGTGCCAATCCCTTTCAGTGTGAAACCTGTCGAGAGAATCAATAATTTTCTCAGATGGAATTGCTCCCATTATGCTTTAAGACGGAAGCTTGTTGCCTTTTCTTGGCTGTTGCCAGAACGGAACTCGTGAGGCATCTGTGGAAATAGCCTTTCAAATTCTCATCAGCAATGTTTGCCTTTTCAGGGGAACAAACAGAAAACTTTCCGCAGTGTGCTTGGGCGCAATGGAACTGCTATTTCATAGCTGTGCTTTCATTTCCAAAATGTTTAAATCTTATTCAGTATTGAGAAAATGAAACTTAAGTGCTTGTCAGCTATCCTAGAACATTCCTAAAAGCTGAAATGTTTGAAGCCGGGAACAGGTTTATTTCTTAGGGAGTCTTTAGCTACTGGGTCTGCCCACATTTTTTTTCTATGTACCTTATAGCACTACCACTAAAATTCAGAGGCTCTTTGTAAAGTGGAAGCTGAAAATGCAAGGTCTCCCCCTGGAATATTCCTGAGAAATTTAGGTCCCCGCAGCCCTGGCTGGCTTAAGATATTTTGCGGTCAGAAGCAGCAGTGAACAGCACTACCACTGTACTTTCCCAAGGTATGTATAACTTTGAGTGCTACCTCCATTGCCATATGTTAAAAAATAAAGATTTACTTTTCTGTTTTCTTCACTTGCCAAACCCTTTTGAATGCTTATTTCCCCCCCGCTGGACATACTTGGAAAAGGCTGGGAATGGTGGTCCAGATTCTTTGAGAAGACACCTCACCCACCACTGCTGATTTTTCCCTATAGCAAAAAGCCACGGGGAATTCCTGGCATGCTCTACCAGATCATGTGGGGCAGAGTCACAACCCAGCAAGGGTCTGGATACTGCTGAGGAGTGTACCACCAATGGCCACATACAGTGGCACCTTGGTTCTCAAACTTAATCCGTTCCAGAAGTCCATTCCAAAACCAAAGCGTTCCAAAACCAAGGTGCACTTTCCCATAGAAAGGAATGCAAAATAGATTAATCCGTTCCAGACTTTTAAAACCAACCCCTAAAACAGCAATTGAACGTGAATTTTACTGTCTAACGAGGCCATTGATCCATAAAATGAAAGCAATCAACATTGTGCTGTACTATAAAATAAATAAGAGAGTATTGTAGATGATAAAACTTAAAATTACAGTGGTGCCTTGCAAGACGAAATTAATCCGTTCCGTGAGTCTCTTCATCTAGCGGTTTTTTCGTCTTGCGAAGCAACCCTATTAGCGGCTTAGCGGCTTAGCGCTATTAGCGGTTTAGCGGCTATTAAAGGCTTAGCGGCTATTAAAGGCTTAGCGGATTAGCGGCTAAAAGGCTATTGGCGGCTTAGCGGCTTAGAAAAGGGGGGGGAGCGAAAAAAAATCAGAACACTCGCAAGACATTTTCGTCTTGCGAAGCAAGCCCATAGGGAAAATCGTCTTGCGAAGCAGCTCAAAAACGGAAAACCCTTTCGTCTAGCGGGTTTTCCGTCTTGTGAGGCATTCGTCTTGCGGGGCACCACTGTATTTTTTTTCTTACCAGCACTGATGACAGTCATTGTTGGAATGGGGGGCTTTTATCCATTTCCACAGTCACACAATCAATCAGTCAGTAGCTGAGCTGGGTTCCACACAGTCACAAAAACAAATGAACCGAAAAAGCCTCAAAAACAAAAACGCAAAATAAACAGCAAAAACAAAAGTGCCAAACTTAATCCATTCCGGAAGTCCGTTTCACTTTGGAAATGTTCAAAAACCAAGGCGCAGCTTTTGATTGGGGCAGGCGCCCCGGAAACAATAGCTGACAGCCGCATCGGACGTTCGGCTTCCGAAACATGTTTGAAAACCGGAACACGTACTTTCAGGTTTTTGGCATTTGAGAACCAAGGTACCACTTTATCCCAGATCCCCTACAATTGCCCTGGGCATCGGTGGCAAGACAACCTGTGCAGGCAGGCAAGGGGATGTGGAAAACTTTGAAAACCTCTGACACAGTATGATGTGGACCAATGTCTTTTTCCCTTTTTTTAACACCAACCCTGCAGGGAGGACCTGGTCCTGAGAGAGATGCAGGCCTCAAAAGCAGCTCCAAGCTTTGACAAATGACATTCTAGTCCTGCTCCTGCCATGCTCCTTTCCTGTGTAGGTTTGCTTCAGCAGAAGGTGGGCGTTGCAGTTTTGATTTGTTCTGGAAATGTCAGTTTCAAAGGAGAGGCTTTGTGTTGGAAGAATCTCCAGCTTCTTTTCCTCCCAGTTCTAGTAAACAAAGGGGGATTTCTTTTTGCAAGCAGCTGGGGAAGGATCAGACCTTCCAGAGAAAGACGAAAAAACTTGCACACTCAGTTGTTTGAGCTGAGTAAGACAATTAAAAAGAGTCACACCCCCATTAAACAAAATAAAGCAAAGATACAGAGAATAAAGAAATACAGACACAGCAGGTTGAAAGCAGCATCAAGTTGGATATTATCACTGAAGTTGTTGTTCTAAAACATTACAGAAAATACCCATTTCCCCCCATAAACTTGTAGATTGGTTTATATGTATTCCTTTGTAATAAGCTAGCTTAATCATCATTTACTATAGACCAAATTTTCTCAGTCCATTCAGATATAGCAGAAGATAAACTCCCCAACCCCCCACATTTTTGACTATAATAATCTTATTTCTTGATCATTTTCCAGAATAACATCTTTTAGATAACCAAGCAGAAATACTTTAGGTTCCATATCAGAGATATTAGCCTGAACGGAGTGCTTCTATTTGAGAACAATTCCAGGAGATGTGTATGCAATCTGCCTTGTTTAATTCACTTTGCCAACATTTATCAAGCCCTAACTTAGATATCAAGTTCAAGGCATTAAATACCATTCATGGAAGGTTTTCAAACAGTTCTGCTTTAGGTCTGCTGAAATTATATCAAATTCTCATGCATGTATAGAGAGCCAATGCAATTCTGGGCCTCATCAATAGGAGTATAGCATCTAGATCAAGGAGTATAGCATCTAGATCTAGTGCCACTGTATTCTGCTCTGGTCAGACCTCACCTGGAGTACTGTGTCCAGTTCTGGGCACCACAGTTCAAGAAGGACACTGACAAACTGGAACGTGTCCAGAGGAGGGCAACCAAAATGGTCAAAGGCCTGGAAACGATGCCTTATGAGGAATGGCTAAGGGAGCTGGGCATGTTTAGCCTGGAGAAGAGGAGGTTAAGGGGTGATATGATAGCCATGTTCAAATATATAAAAAGATGTCATATAGAGGAGGGAGAAAGGTTGTTTTCTGCTGCTCCAGAGAAGCGGACACAGAGCAATGGATCCAAACTACAAGAAAGAAGATTCCACCTAAACATTAGGAAGAACTTCCTGACAGTAAGAGCTGTTTGACAGTGGAATTTGCTGCCAAGGAGTGTGGTGGAGTCTCCTACTTTGGAGGTCTTTAAGCAGAGGCTTGACAACCATATGTCAGGAGTGCTCTGATGGTGTTTCCTGCTTGGCAGGGGGTTGGACTCAATGGCCCTTGTGGTCTCTTCCAACTCTAGGATTCTATGATTTTATGATTCTAAGGCTCCGGAGGAAACCCTGCACAAATCCAGAGTAGAGTCCCTAAGACGGTTGGGTGGAGCCTTGTATGCCTCCTTCCAGCAACTCCTGCTGGAGCCCAACACCTTGCCCTGCTTTCCTTTGGACCCCATTGGCGAGGCTGAGAGTGGGGTCTTGTCGTCTGGGCAGCCTAGGACCTGCAGACAAATGGCCCAGGCCTGTGCTCCAGGGCGGTCGTGGGTGGCACTGGGTCTAAACCACTGAGCCTCTTGGGCTTGCCAATCAGAAGGTCGGTGGTTCGAATCCCCGTGACGGGGTGAGCTCCCATTACTCTGTCTCAGCTTCTGCCAACCCAGCAGTTCGAAAGCACATCAAATTGCAAGTAGAGAAATAGGTGCTGCTTAAAGATATAATCTTGCTTAAAATGTGTATAGGAAGTGCAGTGTAAGTGATGGAAGTCAGTCAATAAAAATTTATTATTATTTTCATATAGAAATATTTGTAGAATAAACTTGGAAGAAATTCTTCCAACTTTTCTTCTTCTTTTTTTCTCTTTTCTCTTTTTCTTTTTTCTTTTCTTCTTTTTCTCTTTTGTTCCTTTTTCATATATATGTGCTTATTTGAAATATATATGTTTGTATGTATTTGCAATATTTTGCTTATATTTTGCAACAATTATGTTAATTTTTTTTTTATTATAAAAAAGGTACCACTGTGGCAGGAAGGTAAACGGTGTTTCCATGCCCTCTGGTTTCCATCACAGTGTTCCATTGCTCTGGAAGTGGTTTAGTCCTGCTGGCCACATGACCCGGACAGCTGTCTGTGGACAAACGCTGGCTCCCTCGGTCTGAAAGTGAGATGTGCACCACAACCCCATAGTCATCTTTGGCTGGACTTAACTGTCCAGGGGTCCTTAACCTTTACCTTTTACTCCATTGTCTCTTGAGACAGGCAGATGCCAACAACAATGCAATTCCACAGTCAAGATGTAGTTAACTGGCATAGCGTTGGCATGATGATTTTTACCAGTGGCACTCCAGTGGCGACTAGAATGATGCTTGGAGGATTTACCCTGGCGGGGAGTGGTGATGATCGACAATGTTGGAAGCTGCCTTGTGCCCGTTTGAGGCCGCCGGTCCCTTTCTAGCTTAGTGCTGTGCAGTCGGCTCGGAAGCATCTCTCCAGGAGCTGCGGCAGTCAGAGACATCTTCCCAGCAGTGGGACCTCAGATCTGTAGATGGCAGGACTGACCCTGGGGCCTTTTTCACTCCGAGAAGGTGTCCTGACCCCCAAGCTTTGGAGAATTTAGTTGAAAGTAAAAGAAACAAGCTCTACATTTCTGTTTGGGACTCTCCCCGCTGCCCCCGCCCTGCTTTTGGCACAATTTTAAGCCTTGCTTGTTTACCCCTCCAGATATGTTAATTAAAGTGTGTGATCTCGTGCCATATCAGAAGATACAAAAACGAGTGTTTTAGCCTTATTGCAGCATTAATTAAAAAATGTGAGATTGAAATCATCGTTTCGAAGCGTGCTCTTCCACCCCCCCCCACCACCACCTTGATTCTCAGAATCAAAGAGGGTCACGGGCATTTTCTGTGTGGGAGTTGCGGTCGTTTTTCTTTAATGCTTCTTTCTCGAAGCCGGCGGAGGAAACCTGCCAAGAAAGACTGGCAGGTGTAAAGAGGGAAGGTCAGCCATTGTGGAGTCTGAGGTCCCAAGTGGAGGCGCAGGAAAGAATTGTGGAGCCCAAGAGTTCTTCTCGTTCACTGCAGGAGTTTGGGAAAGAACTAAGTCGGTCCCAAGCAGAGAAAATTGCAAGAAGCCTGGAAGGCCCAGGATGAGGAGGGCTCTGAAATTAGGCAGGAAGAACCAGGTGCAGAAATATTGAGACGGGGGCCCCCTGGCATACTTGCAGTACATGTGAAAAGGATCTAGGGGGATCTCTGTGGACCACAAGCTTAACATGTCAACTGTGTGATGCAGCAGCAGCAGGAAAAGCTAATGCAATTCTAGGCTGCATCAACAGGAGTCGAGTGTCCAGATCTCGGGAATTATTAGTACTGCTCTATTCTGCCTTGGTCAGACCCACCTGGAGTCCTGTGTCCATTTCTGGGCTCCACAATTTAAGAAAGATGTTGGCAATCTGGAAGGTGGGCAGAGGAGGGGCGACCAAGATGATCAAGGGTCTGGATACCGAGCCGTTTGAGGAACAGTTGAAGGAGCTGGGTGTGTTTAGTGAGGAAAAGAGGAGCCTGAGAGGAGATCTGATTGTTAGGATATAGTTCCATTCCCCCTTTAGAACAGGCATGTGGAGTTGTTGTATGTCACATGTCTGTTTCCTTCCAGCACAGTCTGCTGGGAGCTTCCGTTGTGTATAGCTTTTGCCTATGCTGCTGTTTGCTTGGACACGAAGGGAAGCAGACATGTTTTTCCTTTGTCCTGATGCTGAATAAATGCTTGTAAATATGCTTACACATGCCTCTGTCCGCTACTTCTGTTGCAAAGAGTTCTTATCTCTGCTAGCTTGCGTGTTCAGTCCCTAAATGTCTCTGAGGCTTGAGCCGCAGTTTTGATGCTGTTCTGAGAACCGGAGTTCGCCCGGCTGCCGGCCGGTGGGCTGGAGCCAGCTGGGGGCCTGCCAATTGCCCCCGTCTCCCCAGACGCAACCCAACACTGATGGCCATCCTCTCTGATACATGGAAGAGGGAACAAGCTTATTTTCTCCTGCTCTGGAGGGTAGGATTCGACCCCATGGCTTCAAGCTACAAGAAAGGAGATTCCAAATCAACACCAGGAAGAACTTTCTGACAGTAAGAGCTGTTGGACAGTGGAACGGTCTCCCCCAGAAGGTGGTCGACTCTCCTTCCTTGGAGGTTCTTAAGCAGAGGTTGGGTGACCATCTGTCTTGCATGCTTTAGCTGAGATTCCTGCATTGCAGGGGGGTTGGACTAGATGATCCTGGGGGGTCCCTTCAAACTCTACTGTTTTGTGATTCTATGAAGATACCAGTTGCTTTAAAACCCCAGGAGGAGAGAGGGCTCTTGCTCCCAAGTCCTCCTGGTGGGCTCCCCATAAGAGCATCCTGCTGGACCAGGCCACTGGCTCCCCTAGTCCAGCATCCCCTTACCGCAGAGGTGGACCAGATGCCTGTGGGAAACCCACAAGCCAGATCTGGGTGCGAGACCCCTCTTCCCTCCTGCGGTTTCCACCCACTGGGATTCAGAAGCCCTGCTGCCTCCAACTGTGGGGGCAAAGCGTAACCACCATGTCTAGTCGCCATCGATAGCCCTCTCCTCCTCCACCAATTTGTCTAATCTTCTTTGACAGCCACCCAGGTCGGTGACCATCCCTGTGGCAGGGAGTTCCACAGTTTAACTCTGTGCTGCATGAAGAAGGACTTCCTTGCCTCTGTCCTGAACTCTTCCAACATTCAGCTTTGCTGGGTTTCCATGAGTTAGGAGATGCCCCACTTTCTCCTTGCCATGCGTGATTCCACACACTTCCATCACGCCATCTCTTGGTCTCTGCGCCAAAGAGTCTTTTCCACCTCAGGGAGTCCCTCTCCTGCCTCTTCTTTTCCAGGCTGGTTGGAGAGGCGGCCTGCTTCGCATGTGGCTTATAGACTAGCAGGGAGCAGAGCTCCTTTGTGTTGCCAGCCTTGCTTAGTAACAGCGAGAAGGTGCCGTGATGCACGTCCCACTGCAGAGGCGAGCGGCCTCAGTGCAGCTTCCGGTCAGATTTCAGTGGCCCATTTCCCCTCCTCCTCCCCTCCTCCCTGAAATGGCTGATCCAAACTACAAGAAAGAAGATTCCACCTAAACATTAGGAAGAACTTCCTGACAGTAAGAGCTGTTCGACAGTGGAATTTGCTGCCAAGGAGTGTGGTGGAGTCTCCTTCTTTGGAGGTCTTTAAGCAGAGGCTTGACAACCATATGTCAGGAGTGCTCTGATGGTGTTTCCTGCTTGGCAGGGGGTTGGACTCGATGGCCCTTGTGGTCTCTTCCAACTCTAAAAAAACCCACAAAAAACAAAAAAACCCCTTGTGCTTCAGGAATCGCATCCATGACCCTCTGGCCAGCTCTGAACGCTGCTTTCCTTAGAGAAGGAGAGTCTCTCACGCAGGGCCACCAGACTGTATTGTACTGTAGATGCAGGTGGGGATGGGTTTTTTAACTTGGGAACACCTGCATTTTCTCAGTGTGCTCTCCCACTGAGAGACATCGTCCCCTACAACCGACTGCAATGCATGCTGACCAGACTATCAATTTTCCTTCTGCAGTTATCAATAGAGGCACTGCGATGATGGAGGGAGCAGCCGCCGCTCAGAGCGGTTTGTATGTGTGCGTTGCATGGATGTGAGCAGAAATCAGGCGCTGGAATCGGGGCCTCCCAGGGCATGCTGCCCTCCCTGCGAGGCCACCCTGAACCCCAGCCCCCTAGGACCAACCAGAACCTCTGGGCAGCTTCCACCTCCTCTACCTACCTCTCTTTCAAATCAGAACCAGTGAAGGTCCTGTGTGAGTGTCTGGAGGCGGTTGGAGGATGGATGGCGGCTAACAGATTGAGGTTGAATCCTGACAAGACAGAAGTACTGTTTTGGGGGGACAGGAGGCGGGCAGGTGTGGAAGACTCCCTGGTCCTGAATGGGGTAACTGTGCCCCCCGAAGGACCAGGTGCGCAGCCTGGGAGTCATTCTGGACTCACAGCTGTCCATGGAGGTTAACCCACAGTTAACCCACAGCGCCACGCGTGTCCCATAAGAGTTCCTCCTTACTTGATGCAAAATTGATAAGGGCCATATCCCCCCACAAGGCTCTTCTCTCAGTCCGACCACCCTCAGAGGCAGGCTGGTGGTGACTCCTCCCAAGCAACTTTGAAACTCCCCACCTAGGGGAGCCAGACTGGCTCCCTCCTTGCTGTCCTCCCGGCGGCAGGTGAAGATAGTTTTATTCTGATAAGTCGTTGGGAACTGACTGGGCTTTTCATAGTCTTATGATGTTTTTACTGTCTGCATTTTAATAGACATACAGCCATACCTCGGGGGTTACAGACGCTTCAGGTTATGTGTTTTTGTGTTGCACACTGTGCCAAATCCAGAAGTACCGGAATGGGTTACTTCCTTTTTTTATATATGTGATGGGATGATAAGCTGCTTGTGCGTAAAATCGTAGTCCCTCAGAGTTTGTGCAAATCCACAAACCTCTGTTTGTGACGGAGCCCCTCAGACATGGCTCCTCTAGTCACTTGCAGATTCCGACAGTGGTTGCTTTCGGAATCGTTTCCAGCATAAAAGCTCCTTAACGGAAACACGTCTTCTGGACTCGCGGCGTGACAGCTTCCGGCGAGGAATGGGTCTCCCTATGGGAGCTTCAGACACCTCCCCACTGTTCTCGCTGGACGTGTTCCTGAGCCCTCCCTCTTGCTCGCTTTCCCTCAGAGATCCTCCCCTTTCCCTGCTGGTTCCTGCTTCAGCTGCTGAGTCCCTCCCAGCCTCCGTGAGCCCTTTCCTCACCTGTTCCTCCGATGGCACTTCCCTGACAATATATAAAATTTTTATTAGGGTTTTCAATTTTTTTTTAAACAAGCACAAAAACATAAACAATAACATACAAACACAACACACAAATAACAAATATAATTTTAGATCCTTAATTTCCTAACCACTTTCCTAGACTTCCCCCACCTCCCCTTCTTGCATCCCTATTCCAATAATTAACTCAGCAAATTCTTATCCCCAAATTGTCCCTTATTAACATTTTACTTAAATCGTCTTAACTAACCAATTTTAAACTCCTAAACCTCATTTTAATACATAACATTTACCCCTTTTTCTAAGGTCGACCCAAATTCCCTTTCACAAATTTCCCAATTTTTATAATTATTAGCAAGCAACCTAACAAATAAAAAGTAAAAACATATAATTGTACCCCTTTGGATTCCAAAACTCCCCCCCTTCCCCGGTTTTGACCCCCCAAAATTATCCTTCAGTCTATCAGTTCTCAGCCTGGATCTATCACGTCCGAGGCCCTTAAGTCTCTTTCAGTCCCTCTCAGCCGGTTTTGTTGGCAGTCCTTCATGTTGAACATCAAGTCTCGGAGCAGCTTTGATCCACTAGGATCTATCTTTTTTCCAACCAGACCTCCATATTCAAAGAATGAGTCCAGACCGTGCTTCTTAGCCTTTTCAGATACCAATGTCCCAAATGTCCCAAATGCTCCAGTTTTCGCCTTTATCAAATTTGTAATCCAAAGGTCTTCCAAACTCCCCATAGGGAAAAGTCCCCAATCTTCATTCTCCATTTCACAGCAAGTTTTCATCATCCAAACCTTGCTTTCCTTATATCCCATCCTAACAGGCCTCTGGTTGTCCTTTTTCACCTGTCGCATTTCAGCTCCTCCTTTCCACTCCTCTAAAACAACACAAATTTCTTCTTCTCCAGCTGCAGATTCTTCTTGAGTCAAGTCCTCAACTGTTTCAGCAGAATTGTTTACTTTAGAGATCAAGGTTGTAAGATTTGTAGCCATAACATCGCTCTGCTCTTGCAGTATTCCCAGGAAATGAAACACTCTATCCAACTCTGCCTGTACTTTTCCATCTGCAGCCATTGTAATATCTCAGAACCCCCTCTAGAGGGATTCTGGTTACTATGTTCTTTCTCCAACAATCAGGTTATTTTGTTCTTATTTCTTCTTGTATTTTAGAAAACTTAAAGTCCAATGTAACAAAAATAGCCGGTAAAAGTAGCACAAAGCCAAATTTCCTGACTTTGACAGCTCATTTGACAGCTGTCAAACTCTATTTAAGTCCTCCACAGGCTCCCTCTCGGGTCGCTCCCAGATCCGGGGGGTTAAGCTTCAGCTCTCACCATCGATTCTAATCCTCCAGCACAAAACTTATAAAGCCAAATCGTGAAATTAAGAGTTTTTGTCTCAACGAGAGAAGAACAGTCTCTCGACCTTAGTTATCCAATTTTTGCTTTAAAATGCCTGCAAGGGGGGGGGGGGAGGCAGACTTCCTTTTAATACCTCCCCCGGTCGTACCGAATTCAGTAAAAAAAGATTTTTAGATCCAATTTCCGTATTACTCACGGGTTGCTACTTTTGTAGTCCAAATGATCAAGGAAAGAAGTCAGCGCTCTCCAGCCATGGCTTGCGGCTTCACTCCGTGGAAGAAGCGGTCTACTCACAGCACCACGCCACTCTCCGTCCCCCGCTCCGAAGTCTTTAAAAAGGCTTCTTCGCGGGTCGGAGAGGGCGCAAATGTTGCCCGCCGAGTCACCAGGTCCACAGGCTTCAGCGCCTGTGGTTTCTAAGGGTCCCCATGTCGCCGCCGCGGCAGGACCCCTCTTCCACCGAGCCGATTCCCTCCGGAGCTCGGAGGGAATCCGCCATTAGCTGATCGCGCCAACCCAGAAGTCCGGAATGGGTTACTTCCGGGTTTCTGCGCTTGCGCATGTGCAGAAACACTGAATCATGACCTGTGTGTACGCAGACGCGGCACTGCGGGTTGTGAACGTGCCTCCCACACGGATCACGTTCGCAACCCAAGCGTCCACTGTACAGTGGTCCCTTGGTTCTCAAACTTAATCCGTTCCGGAAGTCCTTTCCAAAACCAAAGCGTTCCAAAACCAAGGCGCACTTTCCCATTGAAAGGAATCCAAAATGGGTGAATCCGCTCCAGACTTTTAAAAACAACTCCTAAAACAGCAATGGAACATGAATTTTACTACAGTGGTACCTCGGGTTACATACGCTTCAGGTTATATATGCTTCAGGTTAAAGACTCCGCTAACCCAGAAATATTACCTCGGGTTAAGAACTTTGCTTCAGGATGAGATCAGAAATCGTGCTCCTGCGGTATGGCAGCAGCAGGAGGCCCCATTAGCTTAAGTGGTGCTTCAGGTTAAGAACAGTTTCAGATTAAGAACGGACCTCCGGAACGAATTAAGTACTTAACCCGAGGTACCACTGTATCTAACAAGACCATGGATCCATAAAATGAAAGCAATCAACAATGTACTGCAGTCGCACAATCAATCAATCAATCAATCAATCAATCAGTGGCTGAATTGGGTTCCACACAGTCACAAAAAACAACAGAGCCACAAAAACAAAAACGCAAAATAAATAGCAAAAACAGACAGACCTCAGTGTAACACTCAAAATGGAAGCGTGGCACTCAGAACAGAGCACGTTCGGCTTCTGAAAAACGTTCGCAAACTGGAACACTTACTTCGGGTTTGCAGTGTTCAGGTTCCAAGTTGTTTGAGTACCAATGCGTTTGAGAACTGAGGTACCACTGTATATATATATAGTTTTACCGGTAATTCTGTTAGGGTTTAATTGCTTCTTGCCATTTTGCATGTTTTAAACTTTCTAAATTGTATCTATGCTGTTTCACTTTATGGAAGCTGCCTTTCGTCCCGGTCTGGGAACAAGACAGGATGATGATGATGATGATGATGATAATTTGTATGAGGCTGAGAGGTGCTTCTAAGAGGTTAAAGAGAGGCCATCCCCCTTGCACCCCCTGAACAGTACCTTCCCAAATCATGTCCTGGGATAGCTCAGCCACTACAACATGAGGCTCTTAATCTCAGGGTTGTGGGTTTGAATCCCACCTTGGGCGTTGCTGGGGGTTGGACTAGCTGACCCTCGCGACCCCTTCCAATTCTACAGTTCTGTGAATGCCTCTGGCAAGCGTTCAGCAATGAAGGGAGAGCTGCGGGTGTGTTTCTGCACAGGCCTGCACCAATAAAGGAAGAGTGTTCTGGGCGAGGAACAGCGTTCAAACAGCTCGACCCTTTAATCGGAGATCATGGCGAACCCCCTCACACGTCACTCCCTGGGTGGAAAACTGCCCCGCCGCTGTCGGGCCACGCAAAGCTGCAAGCTGCCCCCCTCCTCATGTCAAAGGTTGACCAGATTTATGGCTTTTAATATTTGCACTATTGATTGTGAGGTTGTCTCGAGGGTTGTCGCAACAAGCACAATTGCTGCTCTTTGGGCAGAGGCGGCTGCTTTTGAAGACTCCTGTGCGTGAAAAATGGATATTAACTGAGAGGAAGAGATTTAAAAGCATTCATAAACCTGGATGGGTTTGTGCGGTTTCCACCCCAACTTTCCCCTCCTGTAATCTTCTTCCCCTTATTCCCTTCCTCCCTTCCTCTCTCTCTTTCTGGCACGTGAAGTTCTCCTCTTTCATAATAATAATAATAATAATAATAATAATAATAATAATTTATTATTTATTATTTATACCCCGCCCATCTGGCTAGGTTTCCCCAGCCACTCTGGGCGGCTTCCAACAGAACACCAAAATACAATAACCTGTTAAACATTAAAAGCTTCCCTAAGCAGGGCTGCCTTCAGATGTCTTCTAAAAGTCTGGTAGTTGTTTTTCTGGGAGGGCGTTCCACAGGGCGGGTGCCACCACTGAGAAGGCCCTCTGCCTGGTTCCCTGTAACTTGGCTTCTTGCAGGGAGGGAACCACCAGAAGGCCCTCAGAGCTGGACAATGTCCGGCCAGAACGATGGGGGCGGAGACACTCCTTCGGGTATACTGGGCCAAGATCGTTTAGGGCTGTAAAGGTCAGCACCAACACTTCACTTCTGTGCTCAGAAACGTACTGGGAGCCAATGTATGTCTTTCAAGACCAGTGTTATCTCAGTGGCCGCTCCCAGTCACCAGTCTAGCTGCCGCATTCTGGATTAGTTGTAGTTTCCGGGTCACCTTCAAAGGTAGCCCCACGTAGAGTGCATTGCAGTAGTCCAAGCGGGAGATAACTAGAGCATGCACCACTCTGGCAAGACAGTCTGTGAGCAGGGAGGGTCTCATCCTGCGTACCAGATGGAGCTGGTAAACAGCTGCCCTGGACATCAAATTGACCTGCGCCTCCATAGTAGCACAATAATGTTCCCTTGAGGTCCTGCTCACCAGCTGGTGATTCTGCAATAGGATTTGCAGAGACTGAACCGCGTTTCCCACATTGCAGGGGGGTTGGACTAGATGGCCCTTGGAGATCCCTCCCCAGTCTGCAACTCTATGATTCTGGGTCCCTGAGAATTCTGGGACTTTTGAGTCTGCCACATTCGCATCCCAGGGGCCAGAGTGAATATGGAGGCAGGAGACCAGTGGCTGGAGGTGTCCAACAAGCCATCGGGGAAATAATGTGTTAGTGGTTGAGCATATGAAATTGTGGCTATTTATTTAATATGAAAATGTATTTACCATATATTTCCTTTACAGGAAAGCTTGAAGTGGCTAACAACACAGAATAGAAATAATAATAGAAATACTAACAGCATAATAATAATAATAATAATAATAATAATAATAATAATAATAATTCAGCCAACTAGCCCTGGGGATTATCTAACACTTATTTCCCCTAAATTGATTTTTGAATTTTATTGTTATTCACGTTTTTATACTGTCTTTTATGTTGCTTTTATAATTAAGTGCTTTAAATTTGTTGTTAGCCACCCTGAGCCCGGTTTTTGAACTGGGAAGGGTGGGGTATAAATAAATTTTATTATTATTATTATTATTATTATTATTATTATTATTATTATTATTAATGCAAAACTATAGAAACAGAAGTCCATTGGGACTTTAAAAAAGCATAGCCATTCTGTCCAGTAGCCATCAATAGCCCTCTCCTTCTCCATGAATATGTCAGATCCTCTTTTAAGGCCATCACCGCTCCATGTGGGAGGGAGTTCCGCAGTTTAACTTTGCGTTGCATAAAGAAGGATTTTCTTTTCTCTGTCCTGAGTCTTCCAAAGGGGCGTCTGGCTGGTGGAAGCTGGAGTCTAAAGCTTCTGCAGGCTCCCCAGGTTGGGAAAGGCGGATGTAAACTGACTACTGGCTGCATAAAAGAAAGGACCTCTTCATGCGGCGCATTGTTAGACTATGGAACTCCCTCCCACAGGAAGCAGGGATGGTCTAAAAGTTGGATGGTTTTAAAAGAGGATGAAATATACTCGGAGTCGAGTGTGGTTTTCATGCTCTTTATTCAGCTCAGAGTAGTGAGGAATGGAAGTTCCCCCAGAATGTCTGCTTTATATACATTATTTACACAATAGGTCCCACGTGATTGGCTAATTCCGGGATTCACCTGTAGGCCAAGCAGGTTGCGGATTCACTTCCACCTGGAGCTGGATTGGGTGGCTCCTGCGGACCAATCAGACTGTTGCATTTTGGATCCTATTCAACTTAGTACATAACACAGGATCTCTCTCTCTCTCTCTCTCTCTGTCTCTCTCTCTCTCTCTCTCTCTCTCTCACACACACACACACACACCCACACACACGAGAGAGAGAGAGAGAGAGAGAGAGAGAGAGAGAGAGAGAGAGAGAGAGAGAAGAAAGAGAGAGAGAGAGACCTCCTTTGCCTTCCTCCAGGAATAGAAGCATGTTTTCTTAATCTGCTCCTGAAGCAAGATTTATGGTCCCCAGCCTTTCCTCTGCTTTTCTTTCAGCATTCTCTAATTCTTCTCCAGAACAGTAAATCAAACAGTTCCCTTTTAATTCTGGCTTGTTCTCTTTTTTTTTACTGCCTCCCCCTCTCAGAGCAGCAACTTGCCTTTGTGGGGTGGACCCAGGGGAGAACTGAACTTGCTTGCCACGGTGGGGTGAGATGGAGACAATGCTATTTTTCTAGGGGGGCGGGTGGGCGGGGGGAAGGTGCCGGAAGCCACCGTGAACGCCTCCCTTGTTCTCTTATAATGGCAATGGCGCCCACCTGAGAGGGGCCGGAACTGCGGTGGCTGAAAAAATGCCCCGAATGGAGATATGGAGTCTGTCACTTCCCTGGGGGACCTTTTTCAAATTCTGATGTCCGAGGACACAAAAAAGAAAGCTGAACTGTGGAACTCCCTGCCACAGGAGGCAGTGATGGCCACCAAATCAGATGGCTTTAAAAGAGGACAAATTCATACACACTTTTATCATAATTAAACTTTTTCTTAATATATCTTAATTCTTATATCTACCTTGCAACTATTACTGAAGTTCCTCAAATGCTGCAACAGAGTTTAAATTACTATATTTATATCTCAAATATTCTTCAAAAACCTCCCATTTTGAGACAAATTCCTGTTTTGATTTATTCTTTATTTTTTCTGATACACCGTCTAATTCGGCATATTCTGTCAGCTTTTGGATCCAATCTTGTGTAGAGGGGATTTCATTACTCTTCCATTTTGCCGTGATAAGAAATCTGTTGCCACCGTAGCGTAGGAGGTAGGCCTCTTGTTTTTTTTTATTAAAAGAGATCTTTAGCAAGCTGTTCTTATATTCTTATCATGCAAACTTGCCGTAGTGCCTGATTAAGACAGCTACAGCCTCCCCCATGTTTCTCTGCCTTAGCCTCCTTCAAAAGGATGGTGGTGGCGGCTGCCTAGAGCTCCTGTTCATGTGCAAAGTGCCATGGCTCAGTGGCACAGCATCTTCAGTACATGGAGGTCGTCTCAGATTCAGTTCTCAGGATCTCCAGGTAGGGCTAGGAGCAGGGGTCAGCAAACTTTTTCAGCAGGGGGCCGATCCACTGTCCCTCAGACCTTGTGGGGGGCCGGACTATATTTTGGAAAGAAAAAAAAATGAACGAATTCCTGTGCCCCACAAATAATCCAGAGATGCGTTTTAAATAAAAGCAAAATAAAAAAATTCCTTCCAGTAGCACCTTAAAGACCAACTAAGTTAGTTCTTGGTATGAGCTTTCGTGTGCATGCACACTTCTTCAGATACACTGAAACAGAAGTTGCCAGATCCTTCTATATAGTGAGAAGGTGGGGAGGGGTGTTACTCAGAAGGGTGGTGGGAATGGGAGATTGGCAGATAGCTGAGATGAGCCTGTTGACGACTCTTAACGACTGTAATAGGTCTTACAGGAAAAGGCAAGGGGTGAGAAGGTGAGAAATGGCTTAGTCATGTATAATGAGATAAGAATCCAATGTCTTTGTTCAGACCAGGTCTCTCCATGGTTTTAAGTTTGGTAATGAGTTGCAATTCAGCAGCTTCTCTTTCCAGTCTATTTCTGAAATTCCTTTGTAGTAAAACAGCTACTTTGAGATCTTAAATAAAAGTAAAAACCTCACCCGTTCTTCACAAATTTCCAGGGGTAAAGCGAAACCTAGGGACGAGCAGCTACATGGTGGTCACTCGTGGCTTAGGTCAAAAGACAGACTCGTGGCTGGCAGGTTCCTGCAAAGTATGATTTTATCTGGAGTCAAAATACTTTGAGATCTTAAATAAAAGCACACATTCTACTAATGCAAAAACACCAGGCAGGCCCCACAAATAACCCAGAGATGCATTTTAAATAAAAGGACACATTCTACTCATATAAAAACACACTGATTCCCGGACCGTCCGCAGGCCAGATGTAGAAGGCGATTGGGCCGCATCTGGCCCCCGGGCCTTAGGTTGCCTGCCCATCGCTAGGAGAGAGCCTTGCTTGAAACCGTGCAGTGCCATTGCTGCCTGTCAGGGTAAGTGGTCCCCTTCAGATCCTGCCCCCCTTTAATTTTTAAAAACTATTTTATTACACAGAACCATGCAGATGTTTGAGGGATACAGAAACGAACCACGGCTTGCCGGCTTGCCATCGAATGGCCCGCAGCTTAAGAAAGAAACTGACGCAGAGCAGAGGAAGGGTTATTGCAGAGATCTAAAAGCAATCTTGCAAATCAAAAGATTTCGATCCCATGGAAGCACGACGGAGAGGTCAATAATAATTCCTGGAATACAATTGACTCCAGATAAAATCATACTTTGCAGGAACCTGCCAGCCACGAGTCTGTCTTTTGACCTAAGCCACGAGTGACCACCATGTAGCTGCTCGTCCCTAGGTTTCGCTTTACCCCTGGAAATTTGTGAAGAACGGGTGAGGTTTTTAAAAAGAAATTGCAGTAAATAAGACCTTCTTAAACCAAGTATCAAGGGGAAAGGCTGTGTTAGTCCTCCATCCCTGGGCAATGGTTAGCCAAGCATGTAACATCAGCCTTATTCTTGGTGAAGATGCTTTTGACTACAACTCCCATCACCCTGGACCATTGGCCGGGCTGGCCGGGGCTGATGGGATTTGGAGTCTGGCAACATCTGGAGACACCAGGCTAGTTGCAGAGATGGCAAGAATGACTGGGGAAATCAGATACCAGAGGATCAAAACTTCAACAAAGAATGGGAGAAATCTGTATTATATATTTGACTGACCCCTGTAAACACTTGAACTCTTGGGCAGGTTTTCAATAACTCCTGTAATGTTACAGAGACCATGGATATGGTGGAGGACTGGAAAAATTAGGAGGATTTATAAGACGCAGTTGAAAAGGTTAATGAAAGAACCCACAGAGGGGAGGAGGGAAGTCTAAAGATTTGAAAAAAAATTGGGTAATGTTTATTATTTGTGATTTTGTGTGTGAATGAATTTGCAAAACTGAATATTTTTATTTTTTTAAAAAAAAGGGAAACAGAGAGACACCAGGCTGGGGAGGCCCAGCTTCCTACAATCTGCATAAGGTGGCTTCCTCTGACGCTCTTTCTGACCCATGGGCAGTGGCGTAGCGTGGGTTGTCAGCACCCGGGGCAAGGCAAGTAATTTGCGCCCCCTAACCCGTGGATTTGCGCCCCCTAACCCTAACCCCCAGATGTTGCGCCCGGTGCGGCCGGCCCCCCCTGCACCCCCCACGCTACGCCACTGCCCATGGGGTTCTCATTCACCCTCCTGGAATAGCATTTGCCTCCCTCCCCTGATCTCTGGAGAGGGATGGTTGTACAGGGAGATATTGGGGAAGTGGTCCAGAGTTCTACCACACCACCCGCTTTGCAGGCTCTGTTTCTATTTTTCTACTCCTATACATATATCCTCTGCAGATCTCACATATATACGTGTGTGGCCAGATTTATGTATAAGCTAAACAAGCTCTAGCTTAGGGACCCACTCTCTTGGGGGCCCCAAAATTTTTTAAAGGAAATAAACAACTGGATGTACATTTCCAAAATATAAAATAAAAACCAAATAAAATAAAACCTACATACTGCAACAGTGTTTTGTGTTGCGTAGCCTCCTATGATGTGAGTAATGGGCCCCACCTGCTAGCCTGCTCCCTCAAATATCCCTGGTTTGCTCCTTTCTATATATAGGGTGCCTACATTCTGCATGGACTGATTGCATGGCAACATGCGCAAATGGTTTGAGATACCTATGAGGTCCATAAATGACCTAATAATAATAATAATAATAATAATAATAATAATAATAATAATAATAATATATTTATACCCCGCCCATCTGGCTAGGTTTCCCCAGCCCCACTCTGGGCGGCTTCCAACAAAAGACTAAAATACAATAACCTATTAAACATTAAAAGCTTCCCTAAAGAGGGCTGCCTTCAGATGTCTTCTAAAAGTCTGGTAGTTGTTCCTCTCTTTGACATCTGGTGGGAGGGTGTTCCACAGGGCGGGTGCCACCACCGAGAAGGCCCTCTGCCTGGTTCCCTGTAACTTGGCTTCTCTCAGCGAGGGAACCACTAGAAGGCCCTCGGAGCTGGACCTCAGTGTCCGGGCAGAACAATGGAGGTAGAGATGCTCCTTCAGGTATAGCATATATTCAACCCAAAAACCAGCGACAATTTGATGTTGACAAAGGACAGCTGGACATAGAGAGGGCCCCATTACCTTCAGTAGCTGAGGGCCTCATCAAACCTCAATCCGGCCCTGTGTGTGTGTGTGTGTGTGTGTGTGTAATATCTGCCCCCCCGCAAGATACAGGTACACGGGATGGCGAATCAACAGTTTTTTTTTAATATAATAATATTTTATTAAAATTTTCCAAAAAGTTAACATCCACAAAAAACAACAGAAGTAAGAAAAAACAAAAACAAACATCAAGAATTCCAACTAAGAAACAGAAAAAAGGAAAATACAAAAGAAAAGTTTAGCATAAAAAAGAACACTCTTTTATATTAATAACTTTCAAAACCTTATTCTCTTTGCTTCCACCCGCCTTCCCTTCTTGTATTCTACTTTAAAAGTTAATTCAGCAAGATCGTTTAATATTCATTTTAAGCCTTTATCCATCCCTTTATAATCTTATTTATCTTAATCGCTAGAACCCCTTCATTTCATTTTCAGAGCCCTCAACATTCATAAATTTTACAATATTTTTGTAGGTAAGCTTTAAACTTCTTCCAATCCTCTTCCATCTGCTCCTCTCCTTGATCTCGGATTCTGCTGGTCATCTCTGCCAGTTCCATATAGTCTATCACTTGCATCTGCCATTCTTCCAAGGTGGGTAAATCTTGCGTCTTCCAATGCTTTGCGATAAGTATTCTTGCTGCTGCTGTGGCATACATAAAAAAAGTTCTATCCTTCTTTGGCACCAATTGGCCGACTATGCCCAGGAGAAAGGCCTCAACAGCTTTTGCAATCGAATCAGTGTGGTTGAGGGCAGCCTTTCCCAACCTGGTGCCCCCGAGTCCTCTTGGGGGGCTTTGATGGTGCCCCTTGCCTTGGGGGCACCATTTGCTGTTCTGGCTCGTTGGCCAAATAAATATCCTTGGCTGACCCTGGCCCAACAAGGGACATCTCTTCCTTTTCGGAGGCTCTGCAATAATGCAAGGCAAGGAGGCCCATCTCACCTGCTCAGGGCTTTAGGGCAACTTTGGGATCGTAAAGAGTGGCTCCCCCTTTGAAGTGCTTTTAATTGCCGCGGCCGGTAAATTATTTTTGATGGCTCCTGCATTATTTAAACAACAACAACCCTCTGCTGTTTTAGTGTTTTATGGTTGCTATAGCCCTACCTAATGCTGCTGGCATTGCTTTTGAAACAGCTACGTATTGTTTCAACTGACCTCGTTGTTTGCTGTGTGGGGGTCTCTTGGAGGGAGGGAAGGGCAGGGATGGAATGAATGAATGAATGGATGGATGAATGAAAGGTGGAGGACTCTCTTTCACTTTTTAAGCAGAGCCCGGATGGCCATCTGTCATGGATACTTGAGCTGAGATTCCTGCACTGGATGTCCTCTCCAACTCTCCAATTCTATGATTCTATGACCTCGGAAACCAGTTGCTGCCTCTCAGCGTAACCGACCTCGCAGGGTTGTTGTGGGGTGGGGGGTGGAATGAGGAGGGGGGAACCAGGAGCCCCTGCTTCATCTCCTTGGTGAGATAAAAACGCCATCAATTAATAACTTGGCCTTTTCTTCTGCTAAGGCTGGGCTGGACCATGTGGCCCTCAAATCCATTGGAGGCGGTTGGAGGATGGATGGCGGCTAATGGATTGAGGTTGAATCCTGACAAGTCAGAAGTACCGTATTTTTCGCCCCATAAGACGCACCGGCCCATAAGACGCACCTAGATTTTTTTTGGGGGGGGGGAATAAAGGAAAAAAATTTTATTTCCCCCCAGGTGCGCTGTGCTACACCAGGAGCTTGGGGCGTGCTGAGCTCAGCGCGCCCCAAGCTTCTGCGTGCGCGCAAGCAGTCCGCTGCCGCCCCAAGCCTCGCGCACCCGGTGGGACCTCCTGCCGGGTGCGCGAGGCTTGCAGACACTTGCCCGAAGCAGGGGGAGCCCTCCCGAGGGCTCCCCGTGCTTCGGGCGACAGGCTGCCGCCCCAAGCCTCGCGCACCCGGTGGGACCTCCTGCCGGGCGCGCGAGGCTTGCAGGCATTCGCCCCATAAGACGCACCCCAATTTCCCCTTCATTTTTGGAGGGGAAAAAGTGCGTCTTATGGGGCGAAAAATACGGTACTCTTTTTAGGGGACAGGGGGCAGGTGGGTGTGGGGGACTCCCTGGTCCTGAATGGGGTAACTGTGCCTCTGAAGGACCAGGTGCGCAGCCTGGGGGTCATTTTGGACTCACAGCTGCCCATGGAGGTCAGGTCAGTTCTGTATCCAGGGCAGCTGT
The DNA here is from genome assembly GCF_964188305.1 of Podarcis bocagei. Classification (NCBI taxonomy): domain Eukaryota; kingdom Metazoa; phylum Chordata; class Lepidosauria; order Squamata; family Lacertidae; genus Podarcis; species Podarcis bocagei. The sequence continues at coordinate 54,826,743 of NC_138139.1, read as the reverse complement.
CTCCCAGCTCCATCTGGTACGCAGGCTGAGACCCTACCTGCCCGTGGACTGTCTCACCAGAGTGGTGCATGCTCTAGTTATCTCCCGCTTGGACTACTGCAATGCGCTCTACTTTGAAGGTGAGTCGGAAGCTACAACTATTCCAGAATACGGCAGCTAGACTGGTGACTGGGAGCGGCCGCCAAGACCATATGACCTGAAAGACCTACATTGGCTCCTAGTACATTTACGAGCACAATTATGAGCACAATTCAAAATCTTGGTGCTGACCTTGGAAGCCCTCAATGGCCTCGGCTCAGTATACCTGAAGGAGCGTCTCCACCCCCATCATTCTGCCTGGACACTGAGGTCCAGCTCCGAGGGCCTTCTGGCGGTTCCCTCCCTGCGAGAAGTGATGTTATAGGGAACCCGGCAGAGGGCCTTGTTGGTGGTGGCACCCACCCTGTGGAACGCCATCCCACCAGATGTCAAAGAAATAAACAACTACCTGACATTTAGAAGACATCTGAAGGCAGCCCTGTTCAGGGAAGTTTTTAATGTTTGACATGTATTTTTAATCTTTGTTGGAAGCCACCCAGAGTGGCTGGGGAAAGCCAGCCAGATGGGCGGGGTACAAATAATAATATTAATAAAAAAATCTCTCTGGCCCCTGGAACATGAGAACGGACCCCGTTTGCGGGGTGCTCCGCCCCTCCAGGGAGGTTCATCTGGCGCCTTCATTGCACACCTTTAGGCACCAGGCATAAACTCTCCTCTTCAACCAATGGTTAATTAATTAATTAAATTTAATTTCGATACTTCCCTATACCTAAAGGTCTCTGGGCGGTTCACATAAAATATCAAATGTGTAAAATCAAAACAAAACCAGCTCACCAATAAGCCCACCAAAATCCTGCACCAAGGAAAAATGAATTCTGCAGTGTGCATCACATATATCTGCTGATAAACCCCTATATATTGGGGTAGGGGAACTTTCTGATCCATGGGCCAGATTTCAACCTTGCAGGTAAAATTCAAATCCCTGGCAGGCCAAGTTGGACCCACAGCCTTTGTGGGGCTGATTGACATCCAATGCCCTTTTAAAATGTGTTGGGGATGGTGGAGCGGGGAATTATTGTGCAGTTCTTTTTTATTATGTATTTTGTGCTTTTATATTGTGCATTTATGTTGGGATCCGCCCTGAGACATAGGGCGGTATACAATTTTTATGAATTATTATTATTATTATTGATAATAATCATCTCTTCTCAGCACTCCCTGGGCCTCATCTCAGGTGCTTTTACCTAGCTGCGAAATGTCCTTTGATCTGTAATGATGCCCAGATGAAGGATATGCATGCCAGTGTGTTTAGCAACCTTTGACTTTTGCAGCATTGAACATCACCTGCTCTTTCCAGGTAACCTTTTCCTCTAGGGACCTTTTGCCTCTAGCCCCGCCCACCACGACACACCACCCCTGCAAGGTAGTCCAAAAGGGCTTGCTAACCTCAGGCCAAGAAAGCTTCCCTGCCCTTGTGCGAAGGACTAGCAACTTGACTTTTATTAAACTGCAAATTACACCACCCTTTCCTCAATGCCGGAAAGGAAGACCTGCCCCGAGGTTTTTTTGTGCAAAACGTGGGCATTCTGCCGATTAATTCATTTGGTTAAGAGGCAAGACGGTTCATCACCCATCTCTTCCTTGGGTTAGTTGACAGCCGCCATCCTTTCACCTGTTTCCACCTTCCTCCTGGCCACCTGCAGGGCGCAGATAACGCTCACCTGCCTGCGAGGAGCGATGGGGCCGCTCCTGCCTCCGAAGGACAAGAGATGGCGAAGATGATGAAGATGAGTTTTGATTGGGCCCCGAAGCCTTAATGCTGGTTTTTTTTGACATCGATCTGATAGCAGGAGATTAACTCCACTGCTAGACAAGATGAAAGATGTCAGGCTGTGAGGGAAAGATCAGTTATTGATCTGAACTCTATGATGCTGAGAGATGGCGGATGCCAAGATTCATTCTCTCTCTCTCTCTCTCTCTCTCTCTCAACTTAAGAAGAGCAGCCTTTTGGACCAGGCCATAGCTGTCAACTTTTCCTTTTTCTTGCGAGGAATCCTATTCGGAATAAGGGAATTTCCCTTAAAAAAAGGGAAACGTTGACAGTTATGGACCAGGCCAGTGGCCTTTCTTGTCCGGCATTCTGTTCTCGCAGTGGCCAACCAGGTGTCCCCCTGGGAAACCCGCAAGCAGGTTCTGGGTGCGAGAGCCCTCTTTCCTGTGGTTTCCAGCAACTGGTATTCAGAACCATTGCTGCCTCCAACTGTGGCCTGTAGCCAGTGACAACCCTCTGCTCCATGAATTTGCCTTATCCTCTTTTAAAGCCGCCCAGAATTCTGGCAGCTAAATTTTGCAGCAGGTGAAGTTTCTTCACCTGTGCCTAGGGCAGGGGTCAGCAAACTTTTTCAGCAGGGGGCCGGTCCTCTGTCCCTCAGACCTTGTGGGGGGGTGGCAGACTATATTTTTTTGGGGGGGGATGAACAAATTCCTATGCCCCACAAATAACCCAGAGATGCATTTTAAATAAAAGCACACATTCTACTCATGTAAAAACATGCTGATTCCTGGACCGACTGTGGGCCGGATTTAGAAGGTGATTGGGATTTAGAAGGCGATTGGGCCGGATCCAGCCCCCAGGCCTTAGTTTGCCTACCCATGGCCTAGGGGGTTGCACTTATTTCATAAAATTTGCACACCGCTTGGCTGTAAACAACAACAACCCATCAGAGCGGTTTACAAAAAGATGAAACAAAAAAAGACCATAATACTTTAAAAGTTAAAATACTAAAACAGATTAAAACAGCCTTTCTCCAACTGGGGTCCCCAGATGTGGTTGGACTAAAATTGCCATCATCCCTGGCCACTGGTCCTGCTAGCTGGAGATGATGGGAATTACAGTCCAACCACATCTGGGGAACCAGGTTTGAGAAAGGCTGGATGAAAGATACCTCCACTTTCTACACATCTGGACAGGTTTGTCTAAGCAAGGATGTTTTCAGCAGGCTGGGAAAAGGGTGCAGCGAAGGTGCCTGCTTGATATCAAGAGGCGGGGAGCAGTGGCGTAGCGTGGGGGGTGCAGGGGGGGCCAGCCGCACCGGGCACAACATCTGGGGGTTAGGGTTAGGGGGCGCAAATCCACAGGTTAGGGGGCGCAAATTACTTGCCTTGCCCCGGGTGCTGACAACCCACGCTACGCCACTGGCGGGGAGTTCCAAAGTGCCACAGTATAACTGATCGAGTTCTTACAAATGTGGAAGGGGCATTATGTGGCACCTGTAGAAGTGCCAGTCCTGCTGATCAAAAACCATCTGTCCTACCTGCACCCCAGGGTGCCCTGTCCTTATCTGTTTGGAAGGATATTTTGTTTGAAGAGCTATCTGGTGGTAACTGTTCCCCTGAAGGACCAGGGGCGCAGCCTGGGAGTCATTTTGGACTCACAGATGTCCATGGAGGCGCAGGTCAGTTCTGTGTCCAGGGCAGCTGTCTCTCAGCTCCATCTGGTATGCAGGCTGAGACCCTACCTGCCTGCAGACTGTCTCGCCAGAGTGGTGCATGCTCTGGTTATCTCCTGCTTGGACTACTTCCATGCGCTCTACGTGGGGCTACCTTTGAAGGCAACCTGGAAACTACAACTAATCCAGAATGCGGCAGCTAGACTGGGGACTGGGAGTGGCCGCCAATACCATATAACACCGGTCCTGAAAGATCTGCATTGGCTCCCAGTACATTTCTGAGCACAATTCAAAGTGTTGGTGCTGACCTTGAAAGCCCTAAACAGCCTCAGTCCTGTATACCTGAAGGAGCGTCTCCACCCCCATCGTTCTGCCTGGACACTGAGGTCCAGCGCCGAGGGCCTTCTAGCAGTTCCCTCCCTGCAAGAAGAGAAATTACAGGGAACCAGGCAGAGGACCTTCTCCGTGGTAGCGCCCGCCCTTTGGAACGCCCTCCCAGCTGATGTCAAGGAAATAAGCAACTATCTTACTTTTAAAAGACATCTGAAGGCAGCCCTGTTTAGGGAAGTTTTTCATGTTTAATGCTGTATTGTGTTTTTAATATTTGGTTGGGAGCCACCCAGAGTGGCTGGGGAAAGCTAGCCAGATGGGTGGGGTATAAATAATAAATTATTGTTATTATTATTGTAAGGAAAAGAAGCAGAGAAAGGGTGAGCAGAAACCGTCTCATCCACCCTCAGCTGAGCACCTGGACAGCACCTGAGCAGGCACAGAGCACACCTTCCCCAGTGTACTGTGTTTCCAATTGTTCCTAAATTGCACCAATACTTAAGTGAAGGTAAAGGGACCCCTGACCATTAGGTCCAGTCATGGCCGACTCTGGGGTTGCGGCGCCCATCTCGCTTTACTGGCCAAGGGAGCCGGCGTACAGCTTCCGGGTCATGTGGCCAGCATGACTAAGCCGCTTCTGCCGAACCAGAGCAGCGCACAGAAATGCCGTTTACCTTCCCGCCGGAGCGGTACTTGCACTTTGACATGCTTTCAAACTGCTAGGTTGGCAGGAGCTGGGACCGAGCAACGGGAGCTCACAGCATCACGGGGATTCGAACTGCCGACCTTCTGATCAGCAAGTCCTAGGCTCTGTGGTTTAACCAACAGCGCCACCCACATCCCGCACCAATACTTATGAATTAGCAAATTGCATAAACCTGCAATGTTATGCAAATCTCTCCTCCTGCTGCACTTCCTCTTTCTTGCGATGTGTCTCTGTGGCTCCCCAACCAGCCCATCCCTTGCTCTACCAGCAAACAGAAGCCAAGTTTTTATTTTAAGGTTTTATTATTCCCTTCGCCCAAAGTTGCTATCCTCTTCCCCTCTCCAAATCCTGGGTGCTATTTTCCTTTCGACGGCTCAGATGTCCTTTTTAATGATCAAGAAAGTGTCGACAGGAAATTATTTTCCTTGGGGTTTTGCCAGCTTGATACTGGGGTATCAGCCTGACACCCCCTAGACAAAAGTCATATTAAAAATTGGGAGTCGTAAGATAGGGATTATTCTTTGGGATTATTAAATAGCTTTAAGGGCAGGGGGAAAATAATAATGCGAAGGATAAAATGAGTTAATGGTGGCACGTGCTAATTTGTGAAATATTTAGCTCAGCATGGGAGGGTGTTTGCTGGAACGCAGACTGAGTGTGCAGGATCCAGCCAAGATTAAGCTCTGGGCAGCCCCCCTCCCATTCCACACACTCAGATTTCAGCAGGAGAGTTTAGTTTCAGGGACTGGTTTTAGCAGTTTTGATGGGGTCAAACATCATATTCTGGGTACACTAACAGAGAAACCAGTAGGAGAACACTTCAATCTCCCAGGACATTCTATACAAGATCTCAAAGTAGCTGTTTTACTACAAAGGAATTTCAGAAATAGACTGGAAAGAGAAGCTGCTGAATTGCAACTCATTACCAAACTTAAAACCATGGAGAGACCTGGTCTGAACAAAGACATTGGATTCTTATCTCATTATACATGACTAAGCCATTTTTCACCTTCTCACCCCTTGCCTTTTCCTGTAAGACCTATTACAGTCGTTAAGAGTCGTCAACAGGCTCATCTCAGCTATCTGCCAATCTCCCATTCCGACCACCCTTCTGAGTAATACCCCTCCCCACCTTCTCACTATATAGAAGGATCTGGCAACTTCTGTTTCAGTGTATCTGAAGAAGTGTGCATGCACACGAAAGCTTATACCAAGAACTAACTTAGTTGGTCTTTAAGGTGCTACTGGAAGGAATTTTTTTATTTTGGGTACACTAAAGTGTGGGATGTTGCCTTGCTGGGGGAAAAGAACCCACCTAACTAATAAGCTAAGAGTCCTTACGAGGGGCCAAATAAGAAAGGGTGATTTGGGACCAGTTTGGTCTGAATTTATTTCATTTGCAGGCAAGAAGAAACAACTTCCCTCAGCCTACAAACGAAAATGGCTGATGCAAGGACTTGGGGCGTTTGAATGCTTTATTTACTTTCCCTTGGCACAATAGCGCTTGTGTTTTGTTACCACGTCTTGTTTAACCGTTATGCCTATGCTATGAATAGTTCCAGCCTCCACCTACCAGGCATTCACATATCTGAGGTTTATTTACTTTGGTTTTATTTCATGCCCGCTTTTGTTCGGCAGCGATCTATAATTGTATGTGGACTGCGTATATCGCCACCAGATCCTGTTTGATAACACTGCGTAGAACATTCTTCCTGAAAATGAACAAACATTATGTGAAAAATGAAAACATGCTCTTTGTACTGTTGATGGCATTCCTCGCCACCCCAATCACTGAGCGGCAAGAGAATCCATGGGCTCTGGAATGTATTCAGGGTTTGGTTTCCTTGGAAGGGACGTGGGTGGCACTGCGGTCTAAACCACCGAGCCTCTTGGGCTTGCTGATCAGAAGGTTGGCGGTTCGAATCCACGCAAAAGAGTGAGCTCCCTTTGCTCTGTCCCAGCTCCTGCCTACCTAGCAGTTTGAAAGCACACCAGTGCAAGTAGATAAATAGGCACCACTGTAGCGGGAAGGTAAACAGTGTTTCCATGCATTCTGGCTTCTGTCACAGTGTTCCATTGCGCCAGAAGTGGTTTAGTCCTGCTGGCCACATGACACGGAAAGCTGTCTGTGGACAAACGCCAGCTCCCTCGGCCTGAAAGCGAGATTAGCGCCGCAACCCCATAGTCGCCTTTGAGTGGACATAACGATCCAGGGGTCCTTTATCTTTTTTACCTTCCTTGGAAGCACGTTTGAAAGCACTTATCTAGCAGCTAGGTGAGAGGAGGAAGGAAAGGCCCACCCCTTAGCCTTGAGGGTCCCATCGTTCAATTGTAGCTCTTGCAACCTGGATCATTCTTTGGGGTTGCTGGTGAGGACACTCACATGGCCAGTTAAGGTCCGACAAAGAATCTTGTTCAGCAATAGGCTCCTCTGTTAGATTCTAATCCTCACTGGGTACAGGACCCTAGGGAATGGCTCCTAGGGGCAAGGCCCTTCCTCTTCCATCCATCATCTTCCTGTGTGTATCTTCAAAAACCCAAGATAGGCAACTTCACAAAACATAAATATAAATGGAATTTACATAAAGAAAACAAGAATTGGGGATCACAGATAGTTAAGATAAGAAGGCACAATAATAATATTATAATGATTTATTATTTATACCCCACCCATCTGGCTGGGTTTCCCCAGCCACTCTGGGCGGCTTCCAGCAGAATATTAAAATACAATAGTCTATTAAACATTAAAAGCTTCCCTAAACAGGGCTGCCTTCAGATGTCTTCTAAAAGTCTGGTAGTTGTTTTTCTCTTTGACATCTGGTAGGAGGGCGTTCAGCAGGGCGGGTGCCACTACCGAGAAGGCCCTCTGCCTGGTTCCCTGAAACTTCTCTTCTTGCAGGGAGGGAACCGCCAGAAGGCCCTCGGAGCTGGACCTCAGTGTCTGGGCAGAACGATGGGGGTGGAGACGCTCCTTCAAGTATACTGGGCCAAGGCCATTTAGGGCTTTAAAGGTCAGCACCAACACTTTGAATTGTGCTCGGAAACGTACTGGGAGCCAGTGTAGGTCTTACAGGACCGGTGTTATGTGGTCTCGGTGGCCGCTCCCAATCACCAGTCTAGCTGCCGCATTCTGGATTAGTTGTAGTTTCTGGGTCACCTTCAAAGGTAGCCCCACATAGAGTCTAAGTATGTCTCTGGTTGGAAGGGACCCCTGAGGATCATCTAGTCCAACCCCCTTGCAATGCAGGCATCTCAGCTAAAGCATCCATGACAGATGGCTACCCAACCTCTGCTTTAAAACCTCCAAGGAGGGAGAGTCTACAATCACTTGAGGGGGTCCGTTCCACGGTTGAACAGCTCTTACCTTCAAGGATAACAATAACAATAACAATAAGAGTTTTTTATTTACGTATGACTGGGTTGCCCCAGCCACTCTTATTTATTTATTATTTATTGAATTTATATACCCCCCTATTCTCGGGGGTCTCAGGGCAGTTCACAGAATAAAATCAAAGGTATAAAACCACAAAATACATAATAAAAATAAAAACAACAACCCATTAACAGCCCCCCTCCTAATGTTGAGCTGAAATCTCCTTCCTTGTCATTTGAATCCAGTCTTCTCTTCCAGACCAGCAGGAAACAAGCTCGCTCCATCTTCCACGTGACGCCCCTTCCTATGTTGACACTTCATATTCCGTGATGTTGTAATATTGTGATATTGATAGGCGGAATTGACGCGGAAGCTCCTCCGGCACAGGCAGCCCTGTGATATCGTTCCTTGGACACACATTTAGCAAAAGCCAAGCGACTTGCGGGCTGTGCCAAGTTGACTTTTGCAAGAAGAATCCCTTCCATTTATCCCCCAGCCGGTCCCCACCCCAGCCGTGAAGCCACAGACCTGCCTCTCAAAGGCTGCTGTGTTTAGCCTTGGAAACACAACATGCCCGGGCCTGCCGGGTTTAACACAGAAGAAGAAAACTCTGTTAGCTGAGAAGATTCATCTGCCTCCCCTCCCCTCCCTCAATGGCGAATTCATGCATTTTTTGCCTTGTGGCGCTGGCTCTCTCTTTTGGCATTCCAACCATGCGCTTCAGCCCCTGTGCGCTGCATCAAATGCTATTTTGAACCTGCCATTCTGCAAAGAGAAGAGGAAGAAGAAGAAGAAGAAGAAGAAGAAGAAGAAGAAGAAGAAGAAGAAGGAGAAGGAGAAGGAGAAGGAGAAGGAGAAGAAGGGGTCGTGGGGAGAGGGGTGGCTGCCAGCTGAGCTGGCTTTAAGAAAGCTGCACAGATCCATGGAGGAGAGGGCTATTGATGGCTCCTCGCCAGGGCAGCTATGCTCTGCCCTCCACAGATGAAGGCAGTGATGCTTCTGCCTCGCCAGAGTGGTGCATGCTCTGGTTATCTCCCGCTTGGACTACTGCAATGCGCTCTACGTGGGGCTACCTTTGAAGGTGACCCAGAAACTACAACTAATCCAGAATGCGGCAGGTAGACTGGTGACTGGGAGTGGCTGCCTACATTGAAACACCTACATTGGATCCCAGTACATTTCTGAGCACAATTCAAAGTGTTGGTGCTGACCTTCAAAGCCCTAAACAGCCTCGGTCCAGTATACCTGAAGGAGCGTCTCCACCCCCATCGTTCAGCCCTGGACACTGAGGTCCAGCACTGAGGGCCTTCTGGCGGTTCCCTCACTGCGAGAAGTGAAGCTACAGGGAACCAGGCAGAGGGCCTTCTCGGTAGTGGCACCCTCCCTGTGGAACACCCTCCCACCAGATATCAAAGAGAACAACTACCAGACTTTTAGAAGACATCTGAAGGCAGCCCTGTTTAGGGAAGCCTTTAATGTTTGATGTATTACAGTATTTTAATATTTTGTTGGAAGCCGCCCAGAGTGGCTGGGGAAGCCCAGCCAGATGGGCAGGGTATAAATAATTTAATAATAATAATAATAATAATAATAATAATAATAATAATAATAATGATTCTGAATCCCAGTTGCTGATAACCACAGGAGCCAGGACCATCTGTACCCGGGGGTGCAATGGGTGCAGGGCACCCGGGCGCCAAATTCTGGGGGGCGCCAAATGTATACCTACTGTATACCGGTCCCTCTCGACCGGCGGCAGTGAAAAGCAATGGAGCAAAAGTCCCCGCCCCTCGCCTCCATCACTCTGTTACTCCATAGGGTCAAATATTCCCGACGAGTCAGGAAACAAAAGCAGTTTTTTTCCGCAGTGTCGTTGTTACAGGTGAGCGATTTTCCCCCTAAAAATAAGTCAACAACTTTGGCTTTCCCCCTCCCCAAAAAAGCTCAATAAAAGTTAATTTGGGGGTGCTGGGTGGAACTTTGCGCCCCAGTGGCACATATGCTAAAGACAGCCCTGACAGGAGGAGAGGGTTGAATTTGAAACCTGCTTGCCTGTTTCCCATAACAGGCAACTGCTCAACCACTGTCAGAATATGACACTGGACTAGATGGGGCACTGGCCTGATCCAGCGAGCTCTGCTTATGTTTTTAGGTGCCTGTTTGGCTGGGAGGAACCAGCGCGAACCCCACTATCATGAAGAAGGGGGGGGGGGAAACAGGTGTGTGTGTGGGTAGGTGGGTGGGAGCCTGCCATACTTCTCCCCCAACTCTTGTAACTGCTGGTGGCAAGGAAAAAAGGTAAAGGACCCTTGACAGTTAAGTCCAGTCGTGAACGACTCTTGGGTTGCGGCGCTCATCTTGCTTAACTGGCCAAAGGAGCCAGCGTTTGTCCACAGACAGTTTTCTGGGTCATGTGGCCAGCATGACTAAGCCACTTATGGCGAACCAGAGCAGCGCACGGAAACGCTGTTTACCTTCCCGTCGGAGTGGTACCTATTTATCTACTTGCACTTTGACGTGCTTTCAAACTGCTAGCTTGGCAGGAGCAGGGACCGAGCAATGGGAGCTCACCCCGTCGTGGGGATTTAAACCGCTGACCTTCCGATTGGCAAGCCATGGCTCTGTGGTTTAGACCACAGCACCACCCGCGTCACCTACAGGTGGCAAGGAAAGAAACGTATAAAACCCGATTGTCAAGATCCAGGTTTGGGGCAAGCATTCTTTGGTGGGGGAAGCTCAGGAAGGCTGAGCAGGCATTCAAACCCTGGTCTCTCCCAGAAAGCCGTGAATGTTACCCACGAGTAGAAAGCCTGAGTAGGTCAAACGGCTCAATTGCAGGAAAAGGTGTTCTCTTCAAAGTGATTTGTTACCGCTCCTTTATTTAGACATCTCATCGCTGCCACAGCAATGCTGTCAACACGGGACAAAAAGCCCCTCGTCCCCTTTTAAAAACAATGCAAAGGTTGCCGTTTGAAAGACATTATTAGATGCGGATTACGTATTCAAAGGTTTTATTATTATTATTAGAGACAGTGTGGTGTAATATTTAAAGAAGCTGGGCAGGAACCAGAGAGGGGCGCGCAAAGGGCAGCTCATTTTTTTATGAAGCTCCCTGGGTGACCTTGGGCCAGACTCTCTCTCTCTCTCTCTCTCTCTCTCTCTCTCTCTCTCTCTCTCTGCCTAGCCTACCTCACAGGACTGTTGTGAGGCTAAAAATGGGCGAGGGAGAAAGAGTTGCCTGCATCTCAGCCACCTGGGGTGAAGGAAGGGGGCTTAAAAATGTGGCAAATAAATAAATGTGCTGTTTTGACCAGCATTCAGACCTTTGCTCGTAAAGTTAATCCATTTGAAGGTAAAGGTAAAGGGACCCCAGGCCATTAGGTCCAGTCGTGACCGACTCTGGGGTTGCGGCGCTCATCTTGCTTTATTGGCCGAAGGAGCCACCGTACAGCTTCCGGGTCATGTGGCCAGCATGACTAAGCTGCTTCTGGCAAACCAGCGCATGGAAACGCTGTTTACCTTCCCACAGGAGCGGTACCTATTTATCTACTTGCACTTTGACGTGCTTTCAAACTGCTAGGTTGGCAGAAGCTGGGACCGAGCAACGGGAGCTCACCCCATCACGGGGATTCGAACCGCTGACCTTCTGATCGGCAAGTCCTATGCTCTGTGGTTTAACTCACAGCGCCCCCCGCGCCCCCGTTAATCCATTTACATATATGCTATATAGTTCTGTTGTGGCATCTGAATATAGACTGCATTTTTAATCAAGGCATATATTGGCTTATATCTTGATCAGGTTCCTAAATTAAATGGGCTTAGATTTTCAAATGTTTCATGCCAGGCAAGAAGGCCAGCTGTTTTTAGAGAACCTTGACAGTGTTTTCCTCCTAGACAAGAGACGCCATCCAAACAGTTCTGATATATTAGTTGTCAGACATTTGTTTAGAAACCTTCAAATGAAGGAGATCTTTCAATGTTGATGTGAAACTCAAGATCCTTGACATATGTTTAAGATAAAATTTTAAAATTATTAACCATCTGTTTTGGAGGGCAAGGAAGGCAAGAGGTGAGCTGGTAATTAAGATTCCTTGTTGAGACACATGTAAGATATATTACTACTTATTTGTCATTTATAGATGTAACAATATATAGCTCTTTGTGTTCCATATAAGGACAGGAGGATATGAGTGTATCTTAAAATTGGTTATAGCAATCAGCCAATAGGAAATTCAAGCAGGCTGATTGAACAGAGGCAGCCACAGGAGGAGCAAAGGGGGGTGGATTAAGGAAATATAAGTGCTGGCCATCAGGGCTGGAATGGGCAGAGCTTTGGTAACCATATACCACTGTGCCTCTCATTTATTTGTCTGACAAATAAATTATTATTTTAATTTCTCTGTTGCTGCGTTGAATATTTCATTCCAGCTAAGCGTTAACCACAAGCAGGGTGCTACATTTTATGGTGCTCCTGTGACTCGGATAAGTGGTCTGCTGGAACGCAGCCCCTTCGCCTTACTGAGCAGGGTACAAGAGAGAAGACAACTGATTGCCTACCCAAGCGCGCACTGGAAAAATTTTTCCAGGGGAACGCAGCAGTCTCGTCTGTCTGATACCCTGCCCACCGACGGCGACGGACCGGGGGGGGGGACCAGAGAAATAAACAGGGAACCAGCTAAGGGTAAGTGCACTAAGGGGTTTTGGCCCTCCAATTAATTGGGAGGAAGAGAAGTCCTGATCAAACTTCTGCGTCTCAGTAAAGGGGAACTGAGTACGCTAGGTGGCTGGGTATATCAGATGGTGGTCTGGTGAGGGAAAAGGGAAGAATGGGAGGTAGTGTGCGGTGAAGTATCTAGCGCATTGCATGTGTGAGAAAGTACAATGTGTAGCTGACCTAAGTGTGGAGTGAGTATTACTTCGTTTCCCAATAAGGTGTGTGTGTGAGTGACTGAGTGGATACTTCACAGGGCCATACAATGGGAGTTGGGGGTTCAAAAGGGGAAAATACACCTCTTGAATGTATGTTAAATAATTTTAAGAAAGCCTTCTCAGGGGCGTATGGAGTCAAAATGACGCCAGAGCGCCTGAGAACGTTATGTGAATTAGAGTGGCCGAAGCAAAATACTGAATGGCCATCTCAAGGAACCTTTGATATAAATTTAGTAAGCAAACTTTGGTCTAACATCGCCAAAGAAACTGGAGGGTGCCCAGAACAATTTTCATATATAGATTCTTGGCTGAGCACATTAAATAAAAATCCTCCATGGATAAGGGAATGCAAAGTCCAACGATGCAAATTATTGGCTGTAAAAGCCAAAGCTAGGAAAGGAATCTTGCCAAATAAATCCAAACACTCCACCAGTTGTAACCCCAAGGCAAGAAAGTGGAATGAATAATGGGGGTGGAGTCACAGAACTTGATTCCTTGATAGATTATGATAAATATCTTCAGGAGGCATTGGAGTTCTATAATGAAGCCCAAGCAGAAGTGGTTATTCCACCTGTGAGTCCCAGTAGAACTCCATCTACAGTCTCCTTTAGTGGAACAACTAATTGCCCACCCCAAACCCCTGTACATCCAAGTCCTAGAGAATTATTACAGAAGTTACAGGGAGACCTTGATCGGTCAGCAAGCAATACAGCCAGGCGTATAAAGCTGCTAAAAGAACGCCTTGGGACAGATACCATCCCCTATGATTTGAGGCCCCTAGAGCAAAGCGAAGAGAAAGATCACGTAGTAGCCCCTCTCAGAAGAGTATTTGATGCACTTGAGGAGCCTGTGCTGGTTAATGGGCAACCTGGACCACGGCCACCTCGAACTTCGATCCTCCAGTACATTCCATTCACAACTACGGATCTGATGAATTGGAAAACACCCCATCTTCCGCAGAAAAACCTCAGGCTATGATGGACTTGGTGACTTCAATAGTAAATACTCATAGTCCTACTTGGACAGATTGTCGCCAGCTCCTGAATACTCTCTTCACCACTGAGGAAAGGAGAGACATAATTGAAAAGGCACAGATATATTTGCGTGAGCAAACCAGAGTGGGAAATATTTATAATATTGACCGTCATCTCCAGGACAACTTTCCCTTGGAAGATCCTAATTGGGATCCAAATAATGCAATTCACCTGGCCAGGCTTACCACCTACCGCCAGACGCTTGTGCAAGGTATCTGCAGGGCATGCCAGAAGCCCACTAATATGTCTAAAGTCTCAGGAGGGTAGACGTGTTACCCATAACACTGTTTCGTGTTCGGTGCACACCCACAAAAAGACTTAAGTTGTCACCTTTTGAGCTCCTGTATGGGAGGCCGCCCTCCTTTGTTCAGGATATTCCAACTGACCTCAAACAAATAGGAGACCATGCGACACAGGGACAAGTGCAATCTCTCTCCCGTGTTTTTGTCTCTCTCCCGTGTTTGTTTGTTTTTATCTTAACAGGTGGGCCCTCGAGCGCACGCCGTGCAGCATTGCCGTGCCGATTCATCAGCTCCAGGCTGGCATAGCATATGGGTGAAAGAGTGGAAACGTGATCCACTTGCACCTAAGTGGCGTGGACCTTACACCGTCTTGCTCTCTACTCCAACAGCGGTGAAGGTAGCTGAGGTGACCCCCTGGATTCATCACTCCCGTTTGAAGAAGTCCGAAGGCAGTTGGACGTGCAAAGGTGACCCCTCTAATCCTCTTAAACTGACTCTCTCCAAAAACCCCTGTATCTAGCCCTACGGGGAACGGGCTAGGTCACGGGCAACATTAGACGACCGGCCTGCTGCAGCCACAACTTGGAAGCTGGCTGACCTGCGCACGCCTGAAGCTTGAGGAGCGTCTGAACCAGCGACTGTGAGCGGGAAGATTCTCTTATACAATTGATTGACTGCCCCCTTGTGGAACAATTATCAGAGATATTACACATTGGGGATCCTTGGGATATATGTTTTGGTCTTGGTGGTTCCCCATTTCTGTCACTGGGGGAATTATATTGGGGCTAATATTTTTATGCTATCACAATAAGGTAATCTTTTGTGGAAGGAATGCATATGCTAGACATCAACATGATTTTATTATTAATCCTGATCCCTTGGGAAGGGGAAGGGTCCTTGAATCTGACCAAATTTGCTAAATATGGATTCCGCTATGACCACAATATGTGGGTAGGTTTAGCTGAAATGGTAGCCAATGTTGCAAATAGGACCAATTGCCTTGTTTGCTCTCTTGGGCCAGATGATTCAGAGGGAGGTATGCCCTTATTACCGATACCATTAAAAGCCATTGGTATGGTAAGCGAAATGCCACACCAAACAGAAATACAGAATTTCCCCGGATGGAACTCAACTAAACCATTACGAGTTATACCTGTACAAGGGGAATTCTGTGTACATAAATCATCAGAGGCAGCTGATTCTACCATGATAGGCTCTTCTCATTGTCACTATACTTGGGATTATATTAAGAATAGTCATACCTGGGCAAACGGTACTACCTATCGAACTCGGAATACCTTGCCCTGTGCACCTCCTTTTATTCATGCATGGAAAGTGGTATGGAACATAACTGTGACAGAGAAAGGCAATCTAACATACTGCACTGTGAACTCTATACCCCTTGTGATATTTCGCCTTATGCACTCCACATACCAAAACCCTCAGACCCGATGGTTGTGGTGGATATGTGGAGAATGGGCATACAAGAAACTCCCTTCCAAATGGAGTGGGACTTGTTTCCTGGGATGGGTATTACCACCAATGTGGATTATGCCCACTAGTTCAGCTAAGCGAACACGAAGAAACGCTGATATTTCTCGTATAGCAGGAGGAAGTACCCAAAGTTGGAGCGGTACTGATGATTGGCCACCAGAGCGCATTATAGCCTATTATGATCCTGCCTCCTGGAATCCTGGTGAGCTCATACAAGGGGCACGGGATCCTATTTATAATCTAAACAGAATAATTTGATTGCAAGCAGTAGTGGAACTTGTAACCAATGTAACGGCCCAGAGTTTGAGACTTATTGCACAACAGCTGGATGAAAGTAGAGCCGCATTTTGCAGCTGAAAATGGGAATGGATTATGTACTTGCCAAGCAGGGAGGCCTATGTGGAGTCTTGAACTTGACAGGGAATGCCTGTTGCTTTAACATTTCAGATAATGGTGAGGCAATCCGTGTGTTGGCCACAAAGATGGAGAATATAGCACATGTCCCAGTACAAACATGGGAAGGATGGGATATGGGATGGTTACCTAATGTCACAGGACTCAAAGGGATACTATTGTCTTGCTTGTTTTTCTTGACAGTAGTGGTAATGGTTTTATGTATGATGCCATGTATCATTTCATGTTTTAGAAGTACAATTAGCAAGATGATTTCGAATGAAACTCTACTTCATATCATGGCCCTATACACAGCTTTAACTCAGGAATATGATGAAGATCAAGCAATCAAGGACACTTGGTAGCAAGGTCCTTGAGCTTGAAAGGGGGGAATGAGGCATCTGAATATAGACTGCATTTTTAATCAAGGCATATATTGGCTTATATCTTGATCAGGTTCCTAAATTAAATGGGCTTAGATTTTCAAATGTTTCATGCCAGGCAAGAAGGCCAGCTGTTTTTAGAGAACCTTGACAGTGTTTTCCTCCTAGACAAGAGACGCCATCCAAACAGTTCTGATATATTAGTTGTCAGACATTTGTTTAGAAACCTTCAAATGAAGGAGATCTTTCAATGTTGATGTGAAACTCAAGATCCTTGACATATGTTTAAGATAAAATTTTAAAATTATTAACCATCTGTTTTGGAGGGCAAGGAAGGCAAGAGGTGAGCTGGTAATTAAGATTCCTTGTTGAGACACATGTAAGATATATTACTACTTATTTGTCATTTATAGATGTAACAATATATAGCTCTTTGTGTTCCATATAAGGACAGGAGGATATGAGTGTATCTTAAAATTGGTTATAGCAATCAGCCAATAGGAAATCCAACCAGGCTGATTGGACAGAGGCAGCCACAGGAGGAGCAAAGGGGGGTGGATTAAGGAAATATAAGTGCTGGCCATAATGGCAGGAGGCCAGGCCAGAGCTTGGTAACCATATACCACTGTGCCTCTCATTTATTTGTCTGACAAATAAATTATTATTTTAATTTCTCTGTTGCTGCGTTGAATATTTCATTCCAGCTAAGCGTTAACCACAAGCAGGGTGCTACACTGTAATCACATTTTATTCCCATACTGTATTGTTATTGTTGTTTTCCTGTGCCTTTTAAATGCTTTAATGTATTCTTTTCCTCCCTTTTTTACTTTAATCTTCTTAATAAAATAAAAAATAAAAAGTTTCCTCCCCACCACCCCACTTTTAACATTTTAAAATTTTTATTCCTTTATTGCATTTCTATTCCACCTTTCCTCTAGGAAGCTCCAGGTGGCCTGCATTGTTCTCTGTCTCCTCACTGAATCCTCACGACGACCCTGTGAGGTAGGCTAGGCTGAGAGGCAGAGACTGGATCTGAAGGTCACCCAGTGAGAGCTTCATGGCTGAGTGGGGATTCGAACCCAGGTCCCCGGGGTCCTAGATTGACACCCTGACCACTACATTACCCTGGCCCACTGCAAACAACAACCCTTTGAAGTAGGTTACACTGGGAGAGAGACTGCGACTGAGCCCAAGGCACCCTAGCGAATTTTGGAGCTCAGCAGGGATTCGAATTCAGGTCTCTCTCTCTCTTACTCTCCCCACACTCTCAGCCAGCATGGGTAGGGTTGATGGGAGTTGTAGTCCGAAACATTTGGCAGGCCCCAAGACAGGTTGCTCTAAACACTAGGCCACACTGCCTGCTTTGTGGGTCCCCTTGAGGAACCGTGGCAGCATATTGCAGCCTTCGAGAGCCGGGTGGGGGCTTGAACCTGGACTCAGCTTAGCAGAAGCACCCGTTTGGAGGTGGCGGCAGGTCGGGGGTGTGATTTATAGGGAAGGACGGAGGCATAACCTGATACAACCCCAAATGTCAAACGTGTAAATATGGACACCCACTGAGCCCCTGCTGGGAGGCACCTCCGGCCTTCGAAGCTGGCAGGGTCAAGGCGGCTGTGCTGTCTCCAAGGCGAGGCTTAGAGGCCGGATCCTGTTTCATGCTTGCACCAACCTGGTCCTCCCCCTACATTGAAGCCGGGTGTCGGGAGATTACGATATGATACATTACAATAATCTTTATTGTCATTGTCCCATACAGAACAATGAAATTGAAAAAATCTAATTCAGACATTAAAAAACCCACAAGCCTGCTATCCCAGCTATGCCAGCCTGATTGACCCCCTAAAAACTCTGACACCCCATAATTAAATACAATATACTCCCATAGAGACTACCTTACACTGCATTTAAAACCAAAATTGCATTTGGATAGAAACTGTTTCTCAGGCGGCTAGTCCTAGTCTTTATAGCCCTGTACCTTCTTCCAGAAGGCAGAAGCTGAAAGAGATCATTTCCGGGGTGCGCACTATCCTGCACTATCTCTGCAGCTTTCTTATGGCACCTGGAAGTGTAGATTTGATCCAAGGTGGGAAGAGTGCACCCAATTATTCTCTCCGCAGTCTTTACAACCCTGGACAGCATTGTTTTTCCCCTGACTGTGCAGCTCCCAAACCACACACACAGACCATAAGTTAATGCACTCCCAACAGTACAATGGTAAAATGCCATCAACAGGTCCTTGGAGAGATTATTTGAGAGATTCGGGACAGATAAGAGAAAGCCCTTCTTTGCTCAGCACAGAGTTAAACTGCGGAACTTGCTGCTGCAGGGGGCAGCGATGGCTGCCACTTGGCTTGGCTTTAAAAGAGAATTAGGCAAATTCCTGGAGGGGGAGAGCGCTGTGGATGGGCTCCTAGCCACGCTGGCTGCGCTCTGTCTCTGGTTGGAGGGAACGATGTTACTGAATACCACTTGCTGGAAACTGCATACGAGGAGAGAGTTGCTCTTGTGCAAAGGATCCTGCTTGCAGGTGAGAAGGAAAAATTCTGGGGTGGGAGACTACTCAACAGGCCAGCTTTCAGGGTGCAAGTCCCCTGCGGGTCCATGCGGTCAGCAAAAGAAGGAAGTTCCAGCCAAGTCATTTGGAGCAAATAGCGGTCAGTAAATCCATGAGCTTTATTGTTGTGCAACAGGTCCCCACAGGAGTAAGAACCCTGAACAGGGGGTGACGTCCTCTTTGAAAACTTCCCTCTTTCCCCCAGAATACACTTTGAGAGGCATCATTGAGACATCTTCACTACATCACTAGCATGTCACAAAGGGGGAGGGGCATACAAGGGTGACACAAGTCCAACATGAGGTCACTTGATCAGACCCCTTTCCCAACACCTCTTAAGTCCCCACCACTGGAAGAACAATAAAACTCTTGGCATCTCCTTGCCCTCAGGACTGGTCTGGAGATGGGCTTCCAGAACACCTGACTTGATCAACTGCCTCTGCGGATGTCTAGTGTTGCCCCCTTGGTCACTCCCTGGGTGGGGGGCCGTGAATGTGCTCTCACGCTGGGGGAATTATGGCGGGATGCCCTGTTCCTGCTGCCTACGGGACTTCCTGCTTCTTGGTTCATAGAGGGAGGTGGAGCCCAAATTCACCTTTCTGGTTTTGACCTATAAAGCCCTATGCGGCCTAGGACCCTCGTACCTACGGGACCGCCTCTCCTGGTATGCCCCGCGGAGGACCTTAAGGTCCACAGATGACACCACTTTGGAGGTCCCAGGTCACAAGGTGGTTAGATTGCTCTCAACTAGGGCCAGGGCCTTTTCAGTACTGGCCCCGACTTGGTGGAACGCTTTGTCACAAGAGACCAGGGCCCTGCGGGACTTGACATCTTTCCGCAGGGCCTGCAAGACGGAGCTGTTCCACCAGGACTTTGGTTTGGACTCAGTCTGACCCTTATGTTTTCCCTCCCCTTATGGTTTTGATCTATGGGCTACTTTTAAAATGAGGCTGCATTTTAAATTGCATTTTAACCTGTATTTTAAATTGGTTTTTCTTTCTTCCCCCCCTTTTTTCTTCCCCCCCTATTATGTTTTTTACTGTGATTTTATTGGTGTTAGCCACCCTGAGCCCAGCTCTGGCCAGGGAGGGTGGGGTATAAATAAAATTTATTATTATTATTATTTAAGGGTTAAATGGCGTTGGAATGAGGAGAGTCGGTTAAATAATGGATTTTCTACCAATTTATAAAGCTAGGTATCTTCCCTGAGCTGTCAGGTCAGAAGGATACATTCAGGCATACTATTTGTAACACTGCAACAACTTTAAAGATGTGGGGGGGCCCCATGTCATTCCGTAACATAGGTTTTCCACAGGCATCCAGTTTGCCACTGCGAGAACAGGATTATGGCCCATTGGCCTGATCCCACAGGCTCTCTTTATGTTCTAAAATTGGCATAGCAGCTCCCTCCGCCACCCAGAGAGCCACTTTGGAAAGCTGGCATCTTAGTCTGGAGAAGATGAGAGTGGATGTGGCAATGGCCTTCAAGAAAACGGAACAATCTTGCACTCCGTGGCTCCAGGGGGCAGGATGAGAACTGATGGGTGGCGATTGCCAGGAAGTAGTTTTTAGCCAAGTGTTAGTGGGGGAAATTTCCTAACGGTGTTGGGGCCACCACTGCAGAGGCCCTGCTTCTGGTGGCCAAAGCTGCAGCTCTTCAAAGAAGCGGTGCCTTATAAACAGAGCTGGCAGAGGGGTGGCTAGTGCAGAAGCCAAGTCCACAGCTTCTCCAAAGCCCTGGCATTTGAGGTGGTCATCTGTGGGGCTCTAGTTTTGCCACTGGGGAGGTGGTGGGTGGAGGCACTTTGGAACAGTTGCTGGGTGGTCCAAGTTCCAGGCGGAGTCTTCAGGGCGGGACCTGGCAGCCCTCAAAACCTACTTTGATCTTTCCGATGAGCAAGGCTTTGAGCAAGGTCCACAATGATGTCACCTGGTGATAATATATACCTGGTGATGTCACCCTCCAAATGAGCAGTGGTTTCAGTGCCCAGTTCTTTCCGGACACAGCAAGGACTTTGAGAGCCAAAGTCCACAGGTGTCAACATTTGCTTTCTCTTACTTAAACAAATTGGGCCTCTGGAAGGCTAGTTGGCCGATCAATTCCACCATTTCAGGCAGAATTCACAGGACAATCTCTCTCTCCCCCCCCCCCCATTTATTTATTTTCCATATTAAAATTTACATTCACACCACAACATAGTACATAAAAACAAGATTCCCAAGAATCTCCTGGACTTCTCTGTTTCCCTTTGTGGATCTTAGTGTTAGTCCTTTTACTTCTGCATCTTTTATAATAATCCAAATTTTTATATCTCTATTATGTCCATAGTTCTGCATTACATTACAGTGGTACCTCGGATTACATACGCTTCAGGTTACAGACACTTCAGGTTGCAGACTCCGCTAACCCAGAAATAGTACCTTGGGTTAAGAACTTTGCTTCAGGGTGAGAACAGAAATCATGTGGCGGCAGCGGGAGGCCCCATTAGCTAAAGTGGTGCTTCAGGTTAAGAACAGTTTCAGGTTAAGAACGGACCTCCGGAATGAATTAAGTTCTTAACCTGAGGTACCACTGTACAAGTGTTCTTGCAATCCCACTAACGATTTTAACTGTTTACAATGGTTTTGTGGATAAATTACAACTTTTCTCCATTCCTTCTTAAAATGTTGGTCCTCCAAAACCAAAATTTCACAGGACAATTTTTTTCACCTCTCTCTCTCTCTTGAGAGGTTTGTTGGCTGGTCAGTTCTACCATTTTGGGCACAAGACAATTTTCCTCTGTATTTTCACTTCTATTTGGCTGGACTCAATAAACTCAAAGCCATAGCTGCCAACTTTTCCCTTTTCTTGCGAGGAATCCTATTTGGAATAAGAGAATTTCCCTTTAAAAAAGGGGAAAGTTGACAGCTATGCTCAAAGCCTGGAAGTGACTGCACTGCGCACTTGTTACGAATTCATGTAGGAGAGGGCTGGTGATGGCTATGAGCCAGGATAGCTCTGCTGCTCTGCCTCCAGCTGTGCTTCTGAATCCCGGTTGCTAGAAAGCTCAAGAGGAGAGAGGTTTCTTGTGCGCGGATCCTGCTTGTGGGCTTCTTCCCAGGATGGGCATCTTGTTGGCCACTGGTGAGAACAGGATCCTGGACAAGATGGACCACTGACCTGATCCAACTGCCTCTTCTTATGTTATGATCTTAGGCAGGGCTAGCCAACCTTGTGGCTGCCAGATGTTCTTGCCAGCGGTGATGGGGCGGCAGGCCAAGAACATCTGGAGGGCAGTCCCCACGTTACTCTCAGGCCAACTTACAACGTAAATCAAGATGCGTGGTATACCTCTAGCAATACAGTGGTCCCTTAGTTCTCAAACTTAATCCGTTCCGGAAGTCCGTTCCAAAACCAAAGCGTTCCAAAACCAAGGCGTGCTTTCCCATAGAAAGTAATGCAAAATGGATTAATCTGTTCCAGACTTTTAAAAACAACCCCTGGAAACAGCAATATAACATGAATTTTACTATCTAATGAGACCATTGATCCATAAAATGAAAGCAATCAACAATGCACTGCAGTCACACAGTCAGTAGCTGAACTGGGTTCCACACAGTCACACACCAAAAAAGAGAGCCACAAAAACGCAAAATAATTAGCAAAAACAGATAGACTTCAGCATAACTGAAATATACTCGGAGTTGAGTGTGGATTTCATGCTCTTTATTCAGCTCATAGTAGTGAGGAATGGAAGTTCCCCCTAAATGTCTGCTTTATATACCATATTTTTTGCACCATAACACTCACTTTTTTCCTCCTAGAAAGTAAGGGGAAATGTCTGTGCGTGTTATGGTGGAAATGCCTATGGGTGGCATGCCTACGGATTTTCCTCCTCTAAAAACTGCGTGCGTGTTATGGTCGGGTGCGTGTTATAGAGCGAAAAATACGGTAAATTATTTACAAAATGGGTCCCACATGATTGACTAATTCTGGGATTCTCCTGTGGGCCAATCAGGTTGTGGATTCACTTCCACCTGGAGTTGGATTGGGTGGCTCCTGCGGACCAATCAGACTGCTGCATTCTGAATCCTATTGTTCTAGGACCAATCAGACTGCTGCATTTTGGATCCTATTCAACTCAGTACATAACAATAACACTCCAAATGAAAGTGCAAGATTCAAATTGTCAGCGTAACACTCAAAACGGAGCACTTCCGAAAAAAAGTTCGCAAACCGGAACACTTACTTCCGGGTTTGCTGTGTTTGGGTTCGAAGTTTCTGCTGCTCCAGAGAAGCGGACACGGAGCAATGGATCCAAACTACAAGAAAGAAGATTCCACCTAAACATTAGGAAGAACTTCCTGACAGTAAGAGCTGTTCGAGAGTGGAATTTGCTGCCAAGGAGTGTGGTGGAGTCTCCTACTTTGGAGGTCTTTAAGCAGAGGCTTGACAACCATATGTCAGGAGTGCTCTGATGGTGTTTCCTGCTTGGCAGGGGGTTGGACTCGATGGCACTTGTGGTCTCTTCCAACTCTAGGATTCTATGATTCTATGGAGATGTTGTAGGACTCCAATTCCCAGAATCCCTGGCTGGGGCTGGTAAAATCCATCCAGATGTGGAGGGCTGAATTAGATTTCTCCCTCCTAGACTGGGAGTAGAAGGGGTGTGATCCTATGCATGTTTACTCAGAAGTAAGTCACACCATACTCGGTTGGACTTACTCCCAGGTCAATGTGTGTAGGATTGCAAGTTAAAGCCCGGCTTATTCTGAATAAAGGGATGCGGGTGGGCTGTGGGTTAAACCACTGAGCCTAGGACTTGCCAATCAGAAGGTCGGCAGTTCGAATCCCCATGACGGGGTGAGCTCCCGTTGCTTGGTCCCTGCTCCTGCCAACCTAGCAGTTTGAAAGCATGTCAAAGTGCAAGTAGATAAATAGGTACCGCTCCAGCGGGAAGGTAAACGGCGTTTCCATGCACTGCTCTGGTTCGCCAGAAGCGGCTTAGTCCTGCTGGCCACATGACCCGGAAGCTGTACGCCGGCTCCCTCGGCCAATAAAGCGAGATGAGCGCCGCAACCCCAGTCGGCCATGACTGGACCTAATGGTCAGGGGTCCCTTTACCTTCCTTTATTCTGAATAAATATAATTCATTCAAGGGCAGCAATCCAGATAACCAATGCCACTTTTTCAAAATACATGCATTTCCCCCCTCTACTGTTTTTGGATAAATGCAAAAATGAGGGGAACTTTTGCTGAAGGACGCAACACCATGTCCCCAGGACTCCTGCAATCTGAGCACTGTTTATATTTCTTTCAGATAATTAGGACTGCCAACCACATTTTTTTTTTAAAAAAGAATTGATTAACTGACTTTCTTTAAAACATATTCCCCTAATTAACAGCTTAAAAATAAATGCCACGGTGTCACCGACTGGGCAGTGTTTTCTAGTTAACCTTAACACTAATGCGCAGCATCATAACACACTGAGGGACTGTTCTTTCCTCAGTTAACTCTCCCCCCCCCCCGAAATACACAGTGCCGTGATCAAGAGAGGAGAACAGCATCTTAATCTGTCAAGAGAGGCCTGTTCGCACTCCTAAAACCCTTAACACACACATACGAATTGTTGTTGTTGTTCAGTCGTTTAGTCGTGTCCGACTCTTCGTGACCCCCTGGACCAGAGCACGCCAGGCACTCCTGTCTTCCACTGCCTCCCGCACTTTGGTCAAACTCATGCTGGTAGCTTCGAGAACACCGTCCAACCATCTCGTCCTCTGTCGTCCCCTTCTCCTTGTGCCCTCCATCTTTCCCAGCATCAGGGTCTTTTCCAGGGAGTCTTCTCTTCTCATGAGGTGGCCAAAGTCTTGGAGCCTCAGCTTCAGGATCTGTCCTTCCAGTGAGCACTCAGGGCTGATTTCCTTCCGAATGGAGAGGTTTGATCTTCTTGCAGTCCATGGGACTCTCAAGAGTCTCCTCCAGCTCCACAATTCAAAAGCATCCATTCTTCGGTGATCAGCCTTCTTGATGGTCCAGCTCTCACTTCCATACATCACTACTAGGAAAACCATAGCTTGAACTATACGGACCTTTGCTGGCAAGGTGATGTCTCTGCTTTTTAAGATGCTGTCTAGTTTCCCTCCCAAAACATACAAATTAAGTAAGCACATTTTTGGTTCATTAGCAGCGGAATCTTACACCTGCATCCATTCACCTGGGAGCGAGCCCCATTTAACGGTACTTCTGAGTAAGGGTGCTCTCATTAATCTGACTTTGCTAAACAAGGAGAAGTGCAGGGAACTGAAGCTCTGACCCTAACCCCAACTTCTGTGGCATTTGAGATTTCATCCAGGTATTTCCCATGCGCTTTGAAACCTCTCCAAAAGGACTAGAAACTTGGTGGGGTTTTTTTAAAAATGAAACCTGAGATTTCAAAGCAGCAGGATCTGGCAAACCGCACCACATCTTCTGTGACTTTTTAGTGCAATTGCGTGCCAGAGCATCCGGACATCCCATCGCCTCCCGATGTGAGACATAGGTGTGCAGAGTCAGATCCCCAGTAGATTTGAAATCCTGTTGTGGATGCACTTCAGCACTTATTATCTCTTTGCACATTTGAAGACTGGGCCAATGAAATTTTATAGAGACCCAGGCCGTCCCCAAATCCCACCTGGGAACCCACATTCCTTTCCTGCAAAGCGACCGGACGGTCCAGCACATCTCTCATTTCAGAGCCAGCGGTAATGCACCCCTTCAGATAACCCCCCCTCTCCCCGCCCTGCTGGTTCCTCCCCGATAATCCTGCTCGCTGTGTGGCCCTCCCTGTACTACCCAAGATTATGGGAAAGCAATAATGTAAGTTATGTTAATGCTCTGCTTACACATAACTCATCCATCACTGTCTTCCAGCGGGCTTTCTGTTACATAACTGCGCATTTCCATTAGCATCAATCTGCCAAACAATATAGCGCGCATGTGCGCAGGGAGATTACCTTAAAGGGGCATCAACTTGTCCTTGAGGTCCTCAAGTTACAGATAGGTAGCCGTGTTGGTCTGCCATAGTCAAAATAAAAAAGTTCCTTCCAGTAGCACCTTAAAGACCAACTAAGTTAGTTCTTGGTATGAGCTTTCGTGTGCATGCTTATCTGAAGAAGTGTGCATGCACACGAAAGCTCATACCAAGAACTAACTTAGTCGGTCTTTAAGGTGCTACTGGAAGGAACTTTTTTATTGAGGTCCTCAAGTCCCACTTGCTGATGGAAACCTGGCAGCCACCAATTGTGGCCAAGGGGGGCGGGTCCCTCTCTTCCTGGGGTGGGGGAGGGGACAGGATGGATGGAGAAACCCAAAGAGGGAAAAGCAACTCTTCACTCCTGCTAGCTATGAAGAAGAAGAAGAAGAAGAAGAAGAAGAAGAAGAAGAAGAAGAAGAAGAAGAAGAAGAATTATTTATTATTTATACCCCAGCCACTCTGGGCAGCTCCCAATCGAGTGTTAAAAATACAGCATTAAATATTAAAAACTTCCCTAAACAGGGCTGCCTTCAGATGCCTTCTCAAAGTCAGATAGTTGTTTATTTCCTTGACGTTAGATGGGACGGCGTTCCACAAGGCGGGTGCCACCACCGAGAAGGCCCTCTGCCTGGTTCCCTGTAACCTCACTTCTCGCAATGAGGGAGCCACCAGACGACCTTCAGAGGAGGACCTCAGTGTCTGGGCTGAACAATGGGGATGGAGACGCTCCTTCAGGTCTACTGGACCGAGGCCGTTTAGGGCTTTCAAGGTCAGCACCAACACTTTGAATTGTGCTCGGAAGAAGAAGAAGGGCCTGCTGGATAAGGGCAAAGGGGGCGGCACCCAGTCAAGCACCCTCTTCTCCCAGTGGCCAAGCAGAAGCTTGTAGGAAACCCCCATTGCTGTGCATCACCCTGACCTCCTTGGAAGAAGGACCATAGAATCATAGAATCATAGAGTTGGAAGAGACCACGAGGGCCATCGAGTCCAACCCCCTGCCAAGCAGGAAACACCATCAGAGCACTCCTGACATATGGTTGTCAAGCCTCTGCTTAAAGACCTCCAAAGGAGGAGACTCCACCACACTCCTTGGCAGCAAATTCCACTGTCAAACAGCTCTTACTGTCAGGAAGTTCTTCCTAATGTTTAGGTGGAATCTTCTTTCTTGTAGTTTGGATCCATTGCTCCGTGTCCGCTTCTCTGGAGCAGCAGAAAACAACCTTTCTCCCTCCTCTATATGACATCCTTTTATATATTTGAACATGGCTATCATATCACCCCTTAACCTCCTCTTCTCCAGGCTAAACATGCCCAGCTCCCTTAGCCGTTCCTCATAAGGCATCGTTTCTAGGCCTTTGACCATTTTGGTTGCCCTCCTCTGGACACGTTCCAGTTTGTCAGTGTCCTTCTTGAACTGTGGTGCCCAGAACTGGACACAGTACTCCAGGTGAGGTCTGACCAGAGCAGAATACAGTGGCACTATTACTTCCCTTGATCTAGATGCTATACTCCTATTGATGCAGCCCAGAATTGCATTGGCTTTTTTAGCTGCCACGTCACACTGTTGGCTCATGTCAAGTTTGTGGTCAACCAAGACTCCTAGATCCTTTTCACATGTACTGCTCTCAAGCCAGGTGTCACCCATCTTGTATTTGTGCCTCTCATTTTTTTTGCCCAAGTGCAATACTTTACATTTCTCCCTGTTAAAGTTCATCTTGTTTGTTTTTGCCCAGTTCTCTAATCTGTCAAGGTCATTTTGAAGTGTGATCCTGTCCTCTGGGGGTGTTAGCCACCCCTCCCAGTTTGACCAGACTCAAAGTATCACCACTGCAGGATCCATGTCCCCCTAGAAAGGATTGTGCTTGCTTAGATGAGAGATGATGACATCTGAAGGCAGCCCTGTTTAGGGAAGCTTTTAATATTTGATTAATTATTGTATTTTAATATTTTGCTGGAATCAGCCCAGAGTAGCCGGGGAAACCCAGCCAGATGGGCGGGGTATAAATAAATTATTATTATTATTATTATTATTATTATTATTATTATTATTATTATTATTATTATTTTCTCTCTGTAGGGTCATGACCACCGATAGCACATGGACATTTTCACTCCATGGTGAAGTTCTGACATAATGGATAAAACAAAAAGGTAAAGGACCCCTGGATGGTTTAGGCGACTATGGGGTTGCAGTGCTCATCTCCGCTTTCAGGCCAAAGGAGTTGGCGTTTGTCCACAGACAGCTTTCCAAGTCATGTGTCCAGCATGATTAAACCACTTCTGGTGCAACTGGATACTCTGACGGAAGCCAGAGTGCATGGAAATGCCGTTTACCTTACCGCCGGAGTGGTACCTATTCATCTACTTGCACTGGTGTGCTTTCAAACTGCTAGGTTGGCAGGAGCTGGGACCGAGCAATGGGAGCTCACCCCGTTGTGGGGATTAGAACCGCCGACCTTCTGATTGGCAAGCCCAAGAGGCTCAGTGGTTTAGACCACAGTGCCACCTGCGTCCCTTAAGAACCTTAAGATGAGCATGCTGGATCAGGCCAATGGTCCGGCATCCTGTTCTCACAGTGGCCAAGCAGACGCTCATGGGATCAGGATTCAATCACAAGACCCTCTCCCAGCCTGTGGCTTCCAGCAAGTGGTATTCAGAAGCAAGGCTGCTTCTGAATAATAATAATAATAATAATTTATTTATATCCCGCCCTCCCCAGCCGAAGCCAGGCTCAGAGCGGCTAAGAATAAAAGTAGCACAGTTTACATAAAATCACAATCAATTAATTGAAATACATTCTAGAATCAGTTCAGAATCAAATTAATGGCAACCATTGGGCTAGAGGTCTGTGAGGATTACAGAAGGAGAGAGGGAGTCAGACTGTGCCCCGACCAAAGGCCTGGTGGAACAGCTCTGTCTTGCAGGCCCTGCGGAAAGATGTCAAGTCCTGCAGGGCCCTGGTCTCTTGTGACAGAGCGTTCCACCAAATCGGGGCCAGTATGGAGAAGGCCCTGGCCCTAGTTGAGACCAATCTAACCACCTTGCGACTTGGGACCTCCAAAGTGTTGTCATTTGTGGACCTTAAGGTCCTCCGCGGGGCAGACCAGGAGAGGCGGTCCCATAGGTACGAGGATCCTAGGCCACATAGGGCTTTAAAGGTTAAAACCAGCACCTTAAACCTGACCCTGTACTCCACTGTGAGCCAGTGCAGCTGGTAAAGCACTGGATCAATGTGATCCCACAGCGAGGACCCCGTAGGGAGTATCGCCTCGGCATTCTGCACTCGCTGGAGTTTCTGGGACAGTCTCAAGGGCAGCCACACGTGGAGTGAGTTAAAATAATCAAGTCTGGAGGTGACCGTTGCGTGGATCACAGTGGCTAGGTCAGGGCGAGAGAGGTAAGGAGCCAACTGCTTAGCTTGGCGGAGATGAAAAATGTGGAGGCAGGACACATCCATCCTGGCTCATAGCCACTGAAATCCTTCTCCATGAATTTACCCCATCCTCTTTGAAAGCCATCCGAGTTGCAGGCCATCCCTATTTCCTGTGGCAGTGAGTTCCATGGTTTAACTAAGCACCACACAAAGATGTACCTTCTTTTATCCATCCCAAATCTTCCAGCATTCTGCTTCCTTCATTTTCCCTCTCTGTAGCTGGGCTGGGCCTCTCAAGCACCCCAGCCAGAAAGGTGTCCTATTTTTGGCCAGGTAAAGGTAAACAAGGAAATGATGTGCAGAGTCCTTGGAAAAAAGCAAATACTGAAAGGGTTGTGTGCCAGGAGGGGAGAGTGGCAGTGTGTGTGGGTGTGTTTGCAGAATGAGTTGATAAATCAACGTGAGCTGACAGTTTGGGGAAAAGAGCTATTAATAGCACAGTTGTCCTCTGGCATTACATGATCACCCTGTCCGTTCTCCTGGGATTTGCCAGCAGCAGCAGCAGCTAGCTGACAGCATGGGGAATAATGCTCCATGCTCTGCTAACTTCCAGATTGGATTATTGCAATGCGCTCTCTGTGGGGCTGCCCTTGAAGACGGCTCGGAAATGTCAGCTGGTCCAAATTACAGTGTTCAGATTGCTGGCTGGGGTTGCTTGCAGATGAAACACAGCTCTACCTCTCTTTTAAATCGGAACCAGTGAAGGCGGTGAAGGTCCTGTGTGAGTGTCTGGAGGTGGTTGGAGGATGGATGGCGGCTAACAGATTGAGGTTGAATCCTGACAAGACAGAAGTAGTGTTTTGGGGGGACGGGGGCAGGCAGGTGTGGGGGACTCCCTGATCCTGAATGGGGCAACTGTGCCCCTGAAGGACCAGGTGCGCAGCCTGGGAGTCATTTTGGACTCACAGCTGTCCATGGACTGGTGCAGGTCAATTCTGTGTCCAGGGCGGCTGTCTAACAGTTCCATCTGATATGCAGGATGAGACCCTCCCTGCCCGCAGACTGTCTCACCAGAGTAGTGCATGCTCTAGTTATCTCCCGCTTGGACTACTGCCATGCGCTCTACGTGGGGCTACCTTTGAAGGTGACCCAGAAACTACAACTAATCCAGAATGTGGCAGCTAGACTGGTGACTGGGAGTGGCTGCCAAGACCATATAACACCGGTCCTGAGAGACCTACATTGGCTTCCGGTATGTTTCCGAGAACAATTCAAAGTGTTGGTGCTGACCTTTAAAGCCCGAAACAGCCTCAATGGCCCAGTAGACCTGAAGGAGTGTCTCCACACCCATCATTCAGCCCGGACATTAAGGTCCAGCGACAAAGGCCTTCTGGCGGTTCCCTCCCTGTGAGAAGTGAGGTTACAGGGAACCAGGCAGAGGGCCTTCTCGGTGGTGGCACCCGCCCTGTGGAACACCCTCTTGTCAGATATCAAGGAAATAAACAACTATCTGACTTTTAGAAGACATCTGAAGGCAGCCTTTTTTAGGGAAGTTTTAAATGTTTGGTGTTTTATCGTGTTTTTAATATTCTGTTGGGAGCCTCCCAGAGTGGCTGGGGGAACCAGCCAGACTGGTGGGGTAATCATCATCATCATCATCGTCATCTCCCACAACCTCCGTTTTAAAACAGCTTGCCTTGGTTGCCAGTTCATTTCTGGGCCCAATTCAAGCTGTTCACTTTAGTGCTCAAAGCCCCAAATGAGTTCTAAGCCTGCTGGAAAAGGCCAATATCCCCCCTAGTACTGAATCCTGTTCTCACAGTGGCCAGCAAGATACCCCAATGCAGTGGCGTAGCGTGGGTTCTCAGCACCCGGGGCAAGGCAAGTAATTTGCGCCCCCTAACCCGTGGATTTTAGCACTCCAGTCTCTTCCGCGCCCCCCCCGATGTTGCGCCAGGTGCAGCAGGCACCCCTGCACCCCCCACGCTACGCCACTGCTCCCACCACAAGTCTTCAGGACAGCCATCCGAAGGCTGGCGCGGGGAGAAGGTCTCTCCGCCCCACCGCCAGGCTTCGGAGGAGGTCCGAGGACAGTGGGGTTCCTGCTTCCTCGAGGAGGGCCGGCCAAACGCGCCCCCCCAAATGTTGCGCCCGGTGCGGCCGACACCCCTGGCACCCCCCACGCTACGCCACTGCCCCAATGGCAGACCTGCAAGCAGTTTAACCATGTGCTGTGTGGAGAGGCGTATTTGTGTGGCTGAATCTCCTTGCTTAACTAGGGTAGTTCAGTCGGTAGAGATCGAGCCTCTTAATCTCAGGGTAGTGGGTTCGAGTCAGTGTGGCATAGTGGTTAAGAGCGGTAGTCACGTAATCTGGGGAACCGGGTTCGCGTCTCCGCTCCTCCACCTGCAGCTGCTGGATGACCTTGGGCCAGTCACGCTTCTCTGAAGTCTCTCAGCCCCACTCACCTCACAGAGTGTTTGTTGTGGGGGAGGAAGGGAAAGGAGATTGTGAGCCGCTTTGAGACTCCTGAAGGGGAGTGAAAGGCAGGATATCAAATCCAAACTCTTCTTCTTCTTCTTCTTCACGGTGGGCAAAAGATTCCTGCACTGCAGGGGGTTGGACTAGATGGCCCTCGTGGTCTCTTCCATCTCTACAATTCTGTAATTCGACGAAGCACTGGTTATGAGTTGATAAAGAAAGGTTGTGTTTGAAGGCTCGATTTAGGCTTATCCGCATCTCTGTTTCCCTTGCCACTTTCCCCCAGGTAAGTGCAATCTTTAGCACTGAACAGGAAACAAAGGGCAATTGGGTTTGGACTGCTGTTTGTTCCAATTTAGCACTAAAGAGCAGGTTTTCTGGGGGAAAGTGGCAAAGCAAAGGCAGAACCTCTCGGAACCATCCGAGAAGTGTGGACAAACCCCATGTCTTGTTTTCTTCTTGAACCCCATGCCAGGAAATGTAGCAGCGGTGTTTAACTTGTGGTTAGGGAATGCAAAGCTGCAAGGGTAACTCCCCCCCCCCCCCGTTCCTGCTTTCTGGCTAGGATAAGGATTCAGAGCTGCCCTCCTCAGCTATCTCATTTTATGTTCACCCCTTACTCCCAAGCAAATTTAATTAAGAGTCGCACAAATTATTTCCATGAAAGAATTTCATTTGTCAATGCCATGGCATGCCTTAACACTTGCAAGCTGTGAAGTTTTCAGCGGGTGAAGGAATCTGCTTAGTTTTAAGAAAAACCATTCATTCCCATTCTTGTGCCCCAATGAAAGGATGTTACCCCTTAGGGGGAATAATCCCGCTGTATGAAATGTCACAAAAAATGAATTTGCATTGGCCACAGCAGGTCTCTAAATGAATACAATGTGGATGGAAAATAAGCATTCATATCTATGACTTCCTCTCTCTCTCTCTCTCTCTCTCTCTCTCTCTCTCTCTCTCTCTCTCTTCTTGAGGACTGGCCTCATGATAAGTTACTGTGCAAGAAGCAGAGGCTATTACTTTCATTTTAACCCACACATAGAATCACTGACTGGGTCCCTCATGCCATTTACAGTGGTACCTCGGGTTACATATGCTTCAGGTTACAGACTCCGCTATCCCAGAAATGCTACCTCAGTTAAGAACTTTGCTTCAGGATGAGAACAGAAATCGTGCTCCGGCAGCGCAGCAGCAGCAGGAGGCTCCATTAGCTAAAGTGGTGCTTCAGGTTAAGAACAGTTTCAGGTTAAGAACAGACCTCTGGAACGAATTAAGTACGTAACCCGAGGTACCTCTGTATTTTAAAATATTTATAAGCTGTCTTGCTGAGCAAAACTCAAAGCAGCTCACACGACGGCCATTTAAAGTTACAGCTTCAATGATAATTAAAAGATTCGAAAAACAATTTCTACAAGACACCCACAGCATTAATAAACCAGTTAACCCCCCCCCCACAAACCCGCATGCAGCTCAAAATTTAAAGTGCAATTTCAGTGGCGTCACTGGCTACATGAAGCACCATAACAAAAGTTGGATTCTACTTCCTATCATTTTAAACCAACCACCGTTTGTCAGGTCTCCTGAAGCTGTAACTATTGGCCATGCTGGCTGGGGCACCCAGAGATCACCGTATTGGCTACTTGTGATCTAGGCAGGGTAAGGAATTGAAGTTCTTCTATGGGCTTCTATGGCTGGAGACAGGCAGTGGGAGGTTTCAAATGTCATGCTCACCCCATAGTTTATTGTTACATCCAAAAGCTTTGGGTTCTGCTCTCCCCAAACCCCTCTTTGCCAGCACAGTAGTGAGGAAATTGGAAGCATCTATTTTAAATGCATCTTATGGAACCAATGCACTGTGGTTTGTTGTTTCCTTCACACATGCTGAGATCAAATGGTGGTTTTTAGCCTGGCATAGTCAGATAAATCATAGTTAGAACTAACCACAGTGACTGGATCAAGAGAAGCAACAAACTGTGGTTGGTTTAAACCAGTGCTTTTTTCTGGGGGGACGCAAGGGTACGCATACCCCTAAACATTTTGTGAATCTTGATACTTTAGTCCATTTACTGTATTTATTTTTCCCAATTTGAACTACAAATTTTCTTGAGTCAAAATGAGAGTACCCCTAAACATTTTTAAGGGGAAAAAACACTCTTCACACCTGGAGCAATCTCTGCTGGGGCAGTTAACCAGAAAATGTGGACTTCCATGATGTTGCTAGACTACAACTCCTGCCAGTGTCATTGCTGCCCATTGGGCGTTCTGTCCTACCGAGGCTGCTGGGAGTTGGAGTCTAACAACAACTCGAGAGCCAAGGAGTCCCTGTCTGTGGTATCCCTGGCACATCCCTGGTTTAAAGAAAACACAGGTAAGAGATGACATAATGAAAGTTGATAAACGTATGCAGGGCCGTCTTAAGCATATCCAGTGTTGTGGTGCAAAGATCCCTTTGGCGCCCCCCCCCTTTCCCAGAGTTGACCTTTTTTTAGGGCTGGAGGAGGTGGGCAGCGGCTGGAGGGTGGCTCCTTCGGCAGGGAAGAGGCGCAGGCTGGATGTGACGCCTCCTGGCTCAGCTGGCCAATTTGTGCCGCGGTGGCCACGGCAGGCAGCACACCACGAGAGCGTCAGCTCAGTTTTTCCCCTTTTAGCTTTCTGGTGCCCCACAGAATTCAGCGCCATGCACACACCCTCGTTTGGTGTTCCCTAACCCTAACCCTAACCCTAACCCTAACCCAGTGTGGTGTAGTGGTTAAGAGCGGTAGTCTCGTAATCTGGGGAACCGGGTTCGCGTCTCCGCTCCTCCACATGCAGCTGCTGGGTGACCTTGGGCCAGTCACACTTCTCTGAAGTCTCTCAGCCCCACTCACCTCACAGAGTGTTTGTTGTGGGGGAGGAAGGGAAAGGAGAATGTTGGCCGCTTTGAGACTCCTTAAAGGGAGTGAAAGGTGGGATATCAAATCCAAACTCTTCTTCTTCTTCTTCCCTGGACTCTCACCTGGTGCCCTCCAGAACTTGTTGCCCAGGCGCCCTGCGCCACTAGTCTCCATGGGTAAGACGGGCCTGAACGTATGCATGGCCAAGAGAAAGTGGACAGAAGGGGGGAAATCCCCCTCTCTCCTAACAGTAGAACTCACGGGCATACAATGGAGCTGAATGCTGGAAGATTCAGGACAGAGAAGAGAAAGTCTTTTGGAAGCAAGAGGAAATTCCCATGAAAGAAGAATGGCAGATAAAATTAATGGACTACGCAGAATTAGATAAAATGACAGGAAGGATTCGAAACCTGCGGGACCGGAGATTCACAGAAGATTGGAGGAAATATACGAATTATTTGAAGAGCAACTGTAATCAACAAATTATGCTAGTAGGACTACGAGAAGTTTTGTAAGGAGGAATATATGAAACATTGCAAAATAGAGAAAGAAGAGAGATATTAGTTATGAGATTTAAATGTAATAGTGAAAGTAAGAAATGTACCTATATTAAGGGAATAGTTTGGAAAATTTTCAGATGTGATTGATGGAAGTAAAAAAAACTGTATAAGATGTAAAAGTATGTTTAATTACTGTTGAAAATGAAATATTAAAAACTAATAAGTTTTTTTAAGGGACTAGAAAGTCTTTCTTCATGCAGTGCATAGTTAATCTATGGAACCCCTTCCTGCAGGAGACAGAGATGGGCACCAAATTGGATGGTTTTACAAGAGGATGAGACAAATTCACGGAGGAGGAACGGGGCTATGGATGGCTACCAGCCAGGATGGCTTTGTTCTGACTCTGCAGCTGTAGACAGCGATGCTTCTGAAAAAGTAGGAGAGGAGAGTTCCCTTGCACTGGGGTCATGCTTGCTGGTTTCCGCCAGGTGTCGGGTCGGCTGCCACTTTCTCGTAACCTGATTTGCAGAAATCAAAATAAGAGCTTGTCCTTGGAGCACCCAGACTGAGGTAAATTGGGTACCCCAGCCGTTACACCCATGGCTTTTCTTTGTGTGTGTGGCCCCATCAGCCACGACGCACTTGTAGCCAAATCATAATAGCGGGAGATGCCCATGTACAAGAACCCATGCGCAGAGAGAGAGAGAGAGAGAGAGAGAGAGAGAGAGAGAGAGATCTCTCACAATGCAGCTCTATAATTAAATCTCTCCCGTTTCCCCTCCGGGAGAGCCCTTTCCTTTTTGACACACACAGTAGAAAAACAGTTGTTATGACATCAAATTCCAGGTTGCTCTAAGGAGGACTTTAGAGCAGCTGTCTGTTGCTGCCTCTCCGTGTTGTCAAGGAAATCGCCGCGGAAGGCGGGTGCTGAGGTCTCAAGAGCTTTGCTTGATGAGAAATGGTGGGGAGGCGAATTGGGGCTGGGGTGGGGGAAGGGGGCTTTTGGCCGCCAAAGGAGGAGGGTGGGGGAACCAAGCAAACAATCCAATCTCGATTCTTTTTCTTCTTCTGATTCTGCGGTTGCCGGAATTGGTCTCTGGTAAAATCCAAAGTTTGCCTTGCTTGCCCAAATATTTGTGCCTGCCTCATTTTCCAGCATTTATGTGCTGGGTTTCTTTTGTCTTGGAACATGAGGTATCAGGCCAAGGATTGGGGCCCAACCAGTCTCCCGGCCCGGCCAAAGACCTGTTCAGTATCCACCAAGGTGGGGGACCCTCATATACACACATATCAAATCAAATTTTTATTATGGTCATAGACCAGCATTAAGGGGGGGGGGGTTACAGTCATTTAAAATCTGAAAAACGTTTTTGTCAGGGGTTTAGGAGCAGAGGCACGGGCAAGGGAGGAAACAGAGAGCGAAGGGGAGGAGGCAGAAGAAAAGATGAGTGATGACGACGACCCGAGATCTCCTAGTCTTTCCAGTGAATCAGAGGATTCACAGAAAGGAGCACCAGTGGCCAGGGCAAGGGGGGAGTCAAGGGGGGCACCCCAGGAAGATAGAGCCAGAAGGGACTCAGGGGGGAGCAGCTGGAAATCGGGACCAGCGTCACCGCCAGGAAGCAGGGAAGAGGAAGGGAGCCAGGGGGGAAGCGCTGGCAGCTCACCACAGGAGGGAGGGCATGAGTCAGGAGTGGCCACACCTCCATCGGGGAGCGAAGAAACGGTTAAGAGGAAGGTGGAAGGTTGGGCGCGCGCGCCAAGTTCAAATGCAGAGGAAGGCGGCGCAGTAAGCAGCCCCGAAAGGGAACCAGGTCCTAAAGCCCGGCGCAAGGAGGCAGGAGGGTCCGGGTCAGCGTCAGAAGAATCCCGGAAGGAAGAAGCCCCGGGGGGTAGAGGGACCCAGAGGAGGACAGTCAGGCGGAAAAGGTGGAGCAAGGCTAGGATATTAAGTTGGTGCACACGGGGCGGAGACTCAGACGGAGCTTCGCCGATCTAGCTACTAGACGTAGAGTTGCGCGCAGCAGCGTGAGAATGGAAACTGTAATTCAATAAAGACTTTTACTTAATGATCGCTGGCTAGCGTGATCCTCTGTGAGCTAGGATCTTCAAGCAGCTCTGACAGTAAGCTCCGTCTCTCCATTGTGGGCATCTACAGCCTCGAGGAGGGGAGAGAAACAGGTGCCTACTAGCGAGCTCACGAACGGCAGACGACATGACGGCTGAGCAGCAGATAGAGGACCTCAGAAAAGCAGTGGCACAACTGAACGCCGAGGTTCTCGCATCCAGGAAGAGAGAGGAGGAGGCAGCTGCCGCCTGCAGGGATCTCCAGGTCAGGTTAGACGTGCTGACAAAGCAGACACCCCGGCAGGAGGGAATTGGGTTGGCGAGACGGACAGGCGGGCTGGTCTCTCACTTCGATGGGAACCTGCAACAGTATCCCAACTTTAGAGCCGACGTACTGTGTGCACTGCAACTGCTGCATAAAGACTTTAGAGATGAACAAGAGAGAGTGGGGTTCATCATGTCCCATCTGCATGGGGATGCGAAAGCATGGCTACGCAATTTATGGAGAGATAAGGATCCGGCGCTCCAGAATGCGGATGCCTTTATTAAAGCGATGGATGGGTGCTTTTTATCAAGTATTGACGTGGATCTTGCACGGAAGGAGGTGCATGGGCTGAGACAAGGGAGGGCCAGCGTCAGGCAGTATCATGCCCGCTTTTTCGCCTTGGTCAGTGCCCTGGAATGGGACAGAGATTCGGCTCCTGTAAGAGACCTCTTTTGGGAGGGGCTGCACAACTCGATTAAAGATGAGATCGCGAGGGGGGAGAGACCCCGAACCACCCAGGAGGTCGTTCAGAGGGCACTGGCAGTGGGGGTGAGGCTGGAAGGACGTCCGTGGAGCAAGGACGAAGGGCGTGGAGGGCGCGAACCAGCCGGGGGCCCCTCCTTCCTTCCCAGAGAAGCAGCGCGGGCGCAATCCACGCCTCCGCCAGGAGGAGGAGCCGAACCTATGGAGGTTGGAGGTGCAAGGGCTCAGTCAGCAACCAGAGCCCTAGCACCGGCAGCAGTGAAAGCGAAGCCTCCTAGAGGGAACAGGAAGTGTTACGTCTGTGAGGAACCAGGGCATATGGCAAAAGAGTGTCCCCAGAGGCCCCACAAGCTCACTGCAGCCTCAGCAATGGTGACTGCAGCAACGCAGCAAGGAGGACCACAGCAGGGAAACGACGCAGTCTGGCTGGAGGAAGAGGCACTGGGGCCCAGCCAGACGTGTTAGTGACGCAGTCCCCAGAGATTTTACAGCCCGTGAACCCCCTCCCGCCCAAACCAGTAGTGAGGCTCACAGCATCTCTCCAGCTGCCCAATGGAATCACCATAGACGTGCCAATCACCATTGACTCAGGCAGCAATGCGGACTTTATAGGGCAGGACTTTGTCGACAGGCACGCTGTGCAGTTGCTGCCGGCCACACTGCCCCTGCAGGTTGTCACGGTGGATGGCAGGGAGCTGCTCGGGGGGCAAGTGGTGACGCAGACGCCACCAATGGTGATGCGACTTGGGAATCACAGAGAAATCATCAGCTTCAACGTCACTCAACTATCTGACACGCCCGTTGTATTGGGCATGAGTTGGCTGGACAAGCACAGCCCAACGATGGCTTGGTACCAGAGGCAGCTGACCTTCGGCTCTTCCTTTTGTGCTGAACACTGCATCGTGCCCAGGCAGGAAGGAGAGGAAGAGGAGTCACAGCTGCTGCTAGGCACGCTGCAAGCGATTCCCCACAAGTACGCTGAATTTTTGGAAGTTTTCTGCGAGAAGGAGGCAGACAGGCTACCCCCTCACAGACCATATGACTGCAAAATTGACCTGCTGCCGGGGGCGGCGCTGCCTAAAGGGAGACTGTATTCCATGTCAGAGGACGAACTGCAAGAACTCAAGGAGTTCATTGATCATAATTTGCAGCGCGGCTTCATCCGGGAGTCCAAGGCAGTGGGGG
Organism: Podarcis bocagei; assembly: GCF_964188305.1. Lineage (NCBI taxonomy): Eukaryota > Metazoa > Chordata > Lepidosauria > Squamata > Lacertidae > Podarcis > Podarcis bocagei. The sequence goes on along the minus strand of NC_138139.1, from coordinate 54,787,597 downwards.
GCAGTCCCGTATTCTTTGTTAAGAAGCGGGACACGCCCCAAAAGAGACTCGTAGTGGATTACAGGATTTTGAACAGTGTGACTAGGCCATCGGACTTCCCCATGCCCCGAATTGACGACCTCCTCGCAAAGGTACGGAAGGGCAGAGTGTTCACCAAGTTGGACCTGCGGGGGGCGTACAACCTCATTCGCATGCGGGAGGGTGATGAGTGGAAGACAGCCATGTTCACGCCACTGGGGACCTACGAATATAGAGTTATGCCTTTTGGATTGCAAAATGGCTCCCACGTTTTTCAAGCATTTATGCATCACGTGTTGGCGGGACTTCTCTACAAGACGTGCGTCTGTTTCTTAGATGACATCCTGATCTTTTCGGAGTCGCAGCAGGAGCATGACAAACACGTCAAGGAAGTGCTGAGCAGGCTAAAGCAACATAGGCTCTACGCCAAGCTGGAGAAGTGCCAATTTGACGTGACGGAGGTGGATTTTCTGGGCTACAAGCTGTCTGACAAGGGGCTCGCCATGGACAGCGCCAAGGTGCGAGCGGTGTTGGATTGGAAGAGCCCGCGCAACCGGAAGGAGGTCCAACGGTTTGTCGGCTTTGCGAACTTCTATCGCAAGTTTATCAAGGGCTTCGCGATGCAGACGGCGGCCATCACTGACACGCTTAGCTCCAAGAAAAAGAAGTTCATTTGGACAGAGCAGGCGGAGCAGTCCTTTCAGGCACTCAAGCGTCTCTTCGCGTCGGAAGAGCAGCTGCTTCATGTCAACCCCAGCAAGCCGATGAGGGTGGAGACAGACGCTTCGGACAGAGCCGTGGGGGCGGTCCTGCTGCAGAAAGACCCGCAGGGGGTGTGGCGACCGGGAGCGTTTTACTCCAGGAAGCTCAGCAAGTCCGAGCAGAACTACACCATATGGGACAGGGAGTTGCTGGCCATTCACGCAGCGTTCAAGGCGTGGAGGCACTTTCTGATCGGCGCCAAGCACACGGTGCAGGTTTGCACGGACCACAAGAATCTAGAGCACTGGCGCACGGCACAGTTCCTGAACCAGAGGCAGATACGTTGGGCTGAGTTCTTTGCGAACTTCGACTTCCGAATAGAGTATGTCCCGGGGGACACCAACATCATGGCAGACGCTCTCTCCCGTAAGCCACAGTATCTGGAGGATGCAACACCAGCGGCCGCCATGCACATCTTCGCACCGACAGTGTGGGCGTGCGCCGCGGCGACCGTGGACCTAGAGGCGGTGCGACGAGCGTTGCAGGGGGACTCCTTCGCACAAGCAAAGATGGCAGAGGTGCAAAGGGGCAAGGCAGCGGCCGACGGTTTCCAGCTAAGAGATGGATTGCTCATCCGTAAAGGGGCCATCTACGTGCCGGGAGACGAACTTCGAGCCAAGGTGCTGCAGCAGCTGCACGACGCGCCCACGGCCGGGCACTTTGGCAAGGAGAAGACGGTGGAATTAGTAGCCAGGGATTTCTGGTGGCCTGGAATGAGAGGGGAGGTCGCAGACTACGTGGCGAGGTGTGACACCTGCCAGAGGGCCAAACCAGTGCACAAACCGCCGGCCGGACTGTTGGAACCCCTGCAAACTCCGGTCGAACCTTGGGAAAGGGTGGCCCTGGACTTTGTCACGGATCTGCCCAGCTCAAGGGGCAAGACGGCAGTGCTGGTGGTGGTGGACCTGTTTTCCAAGATGGCCCATTTCATTCCGTGTGCTAAGGTGGCCACGGCGGAGCAAACCGCCAAACTGTTCATAGACCACGTGTTCAAGGTTCACGGTCTGCCACGGTCTATTCTGTCCGACCGGGGGCGGCAGTTCATCTCGAATTTCTGGCAGAAGCTGATGGGCTTCCTGAACGTCAAGATCAACCTGGCGTCGGCGAGACACCCGCAGACCAACGGGCAAGCGGAGCGGGTCAATGCCATCATGCAGCAGTACCTGAGATGTTATGCAAATCAACAGCCTGCGACGTGGGTGGATTACCTGCCGCTTGCCGAGTTCGCCTACAACAACACGAAGCACGTGTCCACGGGGGTCACGCCGTTCTTCGCCAACAACGGAAGGCACCCCAGAACCTTCCCGGGACTGGAAAGAATGGGGGAGGGGGAGCCGCAGACAGCAGATGCGTTCGCGTCGGAGCTGCAGGAAGTCCACGATCAGCTGAGGCGCCACCTGGAGCTGGCCAAGCACGCATACAAGGTACAAGCAGACAAGCACAGAAGGGTTGGAGAAGAGCTCCACGTGGGAGACTGGGTTTGGTTAGCAGCCAACGCAGTGCCGGCCAGGTCGTTGGCCAAGAAGAAACTAGGGCATAAGCAACTGGGGCCCTACCAAGTCGAAGAGCAAGTCAACCCGGTAGCTTTCAGACTGGCACTTCCGGAGGGTTCCAGAATGCATCCGGTATTCCACAGATCGGTGCTCACTCCCTACAAGGCACCGCACAGGTTCCAGGAACCCGGAACGGCGCCGAGTCCGGCCAGAGACAGAACAGGGCACGCGGGAGTGGCACAGAAGGAGCGCATCAACGAAGTCACGGAGATTTTGGACTCCAGATGGGGGGAAGAGGGGGTAGAATACTTTCTCGCCAAGGAGGGCACCCCGGCCAGTGCGAACAGCTGGGTGCCGGGCTACGCCTTAGACGAACCTCTGCTCAAAGACGAGTTTCATGCCCTCTTCCCACATAGACCTATGCCAGCAGACTTTTTCGACGACTGGCTTTTCACGCCCACGCTTTCGGCCAGCACGTTCCGGGGGTTCGACTCGGACGAGGAACCGACACGAGACGTCCGTTCCCCGGAGGGGTCACCCTCGGGATCCGCCTCAGAACCCTCGTATTGGTGGGACGATAGGCCAGAGGAGCAGTTCCGCAGAAAGTGGCTGGAATGCTCAGGACGAGCAACGCCGCCAGGAGGAAGTGAGGGAGAGACGGACATGGACATTTTCGGGGACGACCCTGGTTTCGAGCACGGCGGCACAGAGATGGAAGCGGAGGTGACCGTCGTCGACGAGAGCAGGGAGGAAGAACCGGAAGACTTCAGATGGAGGCCCGCCACGGGAAGCGACCGATATCCGACGTTCGTCCCTTTGCAACAGCAGCCCCCAGCTCCAGCACCGGAAGGAGGGGAGGGGGGAATGGGGGGCTTCGAGGGGGGGATGGATGTCAGGGGTTTAGGAGCAGAGGCACGGGCAAGGGAGGAAACAGAGAGCGAAGGGGAGGAGGCAGAAGAAAAGATGAGTGATGACGACGACCCGAGATCTCCTAGTCTTTCCAGTGAATCAGAGGATTCACAGAAAGGAGCACCAGTGGCCAGGGCAAGGGGGGAGTCAAGGGGGGCACCCCAGGAAGATAGAGCCAGAAGGGACTCAGGGGGGAGCAGCTGGAAATCGGGACCAGCGTCACCGCCAGGAAGCAGGGAAGAGGAAGGGAGCCAGGGGGGAAGCGCTGGCAGCTCACCACAGGAGGGAGGGCATGAGTCAGGAGTGGCCACACCTCCATCGGGGAGCGAAGAAACGGTTAAGAGGAAGGTGGAAGGTTGGGCGCGCGCGCCAAGTTCAAATGCAGAGGAAGGCGGCGCAGTAAGCAGCCCCGAAAGGGAACCAGGTCCTAAAGCCCGGCGCAAGGAGGCAGGAGGGTCCGGGTCAGCGTCAGAAGAATCCCGGAAGGAAGAAGCCCCGGGGGGTAGAGGGACCCAGAGGAGGACAGTCAGGCGGAAAAGGTGGAGCAAGGCTAGGATATTAAGTTGGTGCACACGGGGCGGAGACTCAGACGGAGCTTCGCCGATCTAGCTACTAGACGTAGAGTTTGCGCGCAGCAGCGTGAGAATGGAAACTGTAATTCAATAAAGACTTTTACTTAATGATCGCTGGCTAGCGTGATCCTCTGTGAGCTAGGATCTTCAAGCAGCTCTGACAGTTTTGAAAAACTAAAAAGAATTAAAAGTCTATAAAAATCTAAAGGAAGCTTGTTGTTGTTGTTGAGTCGTTAAGTCGTGTCCGACTCTTTGTGACCCCATGGGCCAGAGCACGCCAGGTACATCTGTCCTCCACTGCCTCCCGCAGTTTGGTCAAACTCATGATCGTAGCTTTGAGAACACTGTCCCTCCATCTTGTCCTCTGTCGTCCCCTTCTCCTTGCACCCTCCATCTTTCCCAACATCAGGGTCTTTTCCAGGGAGTCTTCTCTTCTCATGAGGTGGCCAAAGTCTTGGAGCCTCAGCTTCAGGATTTGTCCTTCCAGAGAGCACTCGGGGCTGATTTCCTTCAGAATGGAGAGGTTTGATCTTCTTGCAGTCCATGAGACTCTCAAGAGTCTCCTCCAGCTCCAGAATTCAAAAGCATCAATTCTTTGGCGATCAGCCTTCATTATGGTCCAGCTCTCACTTGAGGGAAACTAGGAAAGTCTTAAAGAAGGGTTAGGAACATTAGACGGGAGTGGCAGATCAAAAGAGGTTAGTACATATAAGACTATAGCTATCAATCTACAGCGCACTCTGATATGAGTGCTCATTAAATCTAGTTTGTGGCACAAGTCATTGTCTGACGAATTTTGAGCGCTGCTGTGCAGAATCTGGCAACATTGTATGTTGTAGCAGGGTTGGTAATATGTACACATACGTACAACACGAACATAAGATAGAGGGGACTCAGAGTGTCTTCAACAGGTTAATCTTTTTATTACTGCTATGAAACTGGGACCAGAGCAGCTCATCATCTTCTAAACAGGCATTTCTGTTTAAACTAGTGTCCTTCTCAGACAAACAGGTGCTCGTTGCCTTTGCAAAGAATGCCATCTCCTCCCCCCGCTCCAATGTTATGTTTGATTTCATGTTATTTCGAGGTGCCTTCTGGAATCTAACCTTGGGCAGAAATTGCCTGTATTTTCCAGAGCATTCAAGAAGGCCTCTTTCTCAGATACAGCAAATCTGCCGATAATGCAGATCTGGATTTTCCAGTTCAGAGAGAGAGAGAGAGAGAGAGAGAGAGAGAGGGTTGGGGGGGGGGGAGAGAAAGAGATTTCTGCTTGTTTAAAAGGGCAGTGAATGGAGGAGGCGAATTTTAAGAAGGACGCAGCAAAGGCACAGCGCGAGGAGGAGGAGGAGGCAGGTAACTTTTCAACTTTCTTTCTCTCTGTCTCCTGCCGCGTTAATGCTCTGTGATCTTCCAAACACAGCACTTGCGTATCACCTTGAAATGTCCCTGGCAACGGATCCTTCAAATGGCAAAGGCAGTTGCAAATATTTTCCATGTGGGAGACGGGGGCGGGGGGGGGGGCGAGACACACACACATTTTTACATGCATATTAAGATACACTCAGCTGCCTTGGGATGAAATGTCTTGGAACCTAGATAACGCCGGCATTCACACACACACACTCTCTCTCACACACACTCTCTCTTTCCCTCAATCCCAGAATTACCTTCTTGACTTTCACATGGGATGCCTCTCAGGAAATGGACCATTCTCTGCCACCATCAGTGGTGCAGAAAAGCTCATCTGCGTTCTGAGGAAGAACCCCAACTTCAGACCCTCTGAGTTGTCCCTATTTCCCAGGGACAGTCCTGGATTTACAGAAGCTGACCTGGTTTCTGGTTTGATCCTGGAATCACAGAACCGTAGAGTTGGAAAAGGGCCCCCATCTAGTCCAACGCTTCACAATGCGGGAATCTCAGGATCCATGACAGGTGACCATCCAACCTCTGCTTGAAGACCTCCAAGGAAGGAGAGGCCACAAGCTTCTGAGTGCATCTGTTCCACTGTCCAACACTTCTTGCCATCATAAAGTTCTTCCTGATGATCTTCAGTCAGAATCTCCTTCCTTGTAACCATCAGTTCGAGTCCTACCCTCCAGAGCAGGAGAAAACAAGCTTGCTGCATCTTGTCCCACTTTTCATTAGGACATCCCTATTTTCATTGGAGACATGCTGGAAGGTATGGTAGGATGTTCCCATTTTTGTTGGAGAAACAAGATGGGGGTACCGGCACACTCAGCAGAACCGCAATTTCACTCCCACCCCCAGGGGTGCAGATGTGCTGGGCCTGGGGGTAACCCGTGAAACGCAGTCCAGGACCGGTCCAGAATCCGAAGGTTCCGCTAGGAGTCAGTCCGACAGGGCCAAGGCAGGACATGAGGCAGGAAACCAGGCAAGGTCAGGCACAGGATCTCAGGCAGGATCTGGCATACAGCAATGTTGTTCCCTCAACCTGGGGCAGGGTCCGACAGCCTGTTATCTCTGTTGGGGTAACGGCCGGTCCTGACCCCTGGTGACTCACCTCCCTGTCTCGCCTGAAGGCGAGCACTCCTCCTGCGAGTACTCAGGTCTCTCCTTCTCTCAGACCTGAGTCTCTGCAGCTTGGGAGACGTCAGTGGGTTACTAGACCCAAAGGCCGCCTCAGCCTCCCCTGACCCAACCGGTAGTGGAGCAGCTGTAAGGGATGGCCCAGCTGAAGGCAAGGAGGTCATCCCCGCATCTGGAGCCAGGGCAGGCTCAGCTCCCTGACTCGGCCCAGCTGGTGCTTGTTGCAGGGGAACCTGTGCAGACTGGGACTCTTCATGATCAGGTCCCAGACTAGGTTCAGATGCCGCCTGAGGCAAAGGATCCGGTGCGGACTGAGACTCCTCTGGTTCAGAGTCTGAGCCCCAGTCCCAGGCCATCACAGTATGGTAGGATGTTCCTATTTTCGTTGGAGAAACAAGCAGAAACAAGACGGGGGTATCGGCACGCTCAGCAGAACTGCAATTTCACCCCCACCTCCAGGGATGCAGAAGTCCAACACATCCTGAAAAGAAAATTTCCAAGTCCTCTGTCCAATGGCTCCATAGGCTCAGCATGTTTGGTGCCACCTGGAAAAGAAAACTGAAAGTGCTTGGGGTGTGATTTTGGCAATGCAGCTGGCAGAAATGGGATCTCCTTCCTGTGTTTATTATAATAAATATAATATTTTTTTATTTATACCCCGCCTTTCCCAGTTCAGAAAACCAGGCACAGGGCGGCTAACAACAAATTTATAACACTTAATTGATTCAACAAAAAACAGCATAAAATACAGTATAAAACGTGAATAATAAATTCAGAATTCAAAAATCAGTTTAGGGGGGAAATCCATCCAATAAACATCAGATGATCACCAGGGCTAGCTGGCTAAATTAGTCCTATTTGGGCCAGCGAGGAGACCAGGGGAGAATTAGCTGTGGGATCCCAGAAAGGGCAATCTTCATAAAAAGGGGAGGGGGGGAAGGAAGGGGAATAAAAGATCAGGCTAAGTTCAAGTTGAAAGCCAGGCGGAATAGCTCTGTCTTACAGGCCCTGAGGAAGGAAGTGAAATCCTGGTCTTCTCTGGGTGGCAGAGGCTTCTCTGATGCCGACAAAGCTCTTCTGCCACAGGCTACCAGATGGTTTATCCACTGCGATCCCAGTGGTGAAACCTTGGAGCTTGTGCATGTCTTCTTTGCACTGCTCTGAGGCCCTGCCTCCCCAATTCAGACTCTTGTTTTTCCTGCGGGGAGCAGCCCCCAGGCCGAAGGTTTCATTTCATTTCTTGAAAGCAACTTGTGACATTGCGTGGGGGAACGGTCAGTGGCTCATATCCAAGCTCTCTCCTAGGTGAACGAAAGCTCCTTGCGGGGTGCTGGCTTGTTTTGGTTTTGTTTATTGCTTTTAATCTGATTTTGCAGATTGGCAATGGCCGTGAAAGTCCCCTTTTTAAGTGCAGAGCAGATTGATAAGATATGCAAAAAGCACCCGGCTTTCAGATTTGTATGCGTATCTCTCGCTGTTTTTCGTGCTTCGGCTTCCATATAATCAGAAATACATTTGATACGAGCCAGCAGAGGACATCAGGCTGCCCTTGATCCAAAATCCCACCATCAAAGCATTCTCTGCCTCCCCCCTCCCAAAGCAGGCACTGCAGCAAAAACCCACCTAGCGAGGCTTGGAGACAATGTTGTGCCACGAACTTCAGCCTTGGGGGTCCCTGGGGGAAATTTTAAGCATAACACAAGTCTCTTCTCATTCCTGCTGTCCCTTTATCGATCCATTTTGGCCAAAAAGGTCAGACAGAAAGGATAACTAATTGTGATGCATCATGGGGCTGCCATGGTCTTTAAACAGTTTTCTCTGTGCCTAGTTCTTTATTTAATGTTGTCTTTAGAAAAAGTGTTCTTCCTTTATTTTTATTTTTTTTAAAAAAACCACACACACACCAGTAGCTATATACCAGTGCCAACTTTTCAGACGAATTGGAACATAAGTAGAGCCTTCTGTATCAAGCCAGTGGCCTTATTCCCCTGCACGTCCACTCTAGGAAGACAAGGAATGTTGTACTTGACTGTTACTTATGTCTGGCATCGTGTTCTCACAACCAGATGCATGAACATGTTGCTCCGATTTCCTTTGAGCACCTCAGCGAGGCGGTGGGGGGGGGAGGTTCTTGTTGTCTGGACATCCCAGGACACTGCCTGGGCTTGTGCCCCAGGGAGGTCACTTCAGTGCTGTTAATGCAGCGGTTTGACTTCACCCCCAGAAGCACACTCCATTGTCTGTCAAGATTCCAACAACTGTGGGATGTGATACATAAGTAGCAGACAAGTACAACATTCCTTGTTTTCCTAGAGTGGACATGCAGGGGAATGTTTGGTCCAGCCAGTCGAAAACTTCGTTTCCTCCTGGCCTGGAGCATCCTTCCTCTTGCATGTGACTAAAGGTGGGTGTGACCTTACCTGTGCAGGTAACAAAAGGACAAGGCACGCTGCACACTCTCTCTCTTTTGACTTCCTCCATCGTTGGAGCAGCTTTTTAGCTAGAGATGCTCTGCTGGCTTCCAGAGGACACAGGGATTGTCCCCACATGGGATAGATCCACATGCATATACTTTGTAACTAAGTCTGCCTTCAGAGATCCAACTGTGAACTGATGATGATGTGAGTAAACTTATTTTATATACTTTACATAAGATTGTGGCGTGTTCATTCTTTTAAGAGGGATATAACGGAACTTACCAGGAACCTAATAGTGAGAGGCTTAAACAAGCCTGCAACCAGCTATCTGCTGTGCATTTAACAGGGGAATGTAAATCTCTGCTAAGTGAAGGAACTTGCTAGCGCAAGTTAGGAAGGATATTAATGAACAATATATCCTCTCCTGCCTCCCTGAAGAACCAGGTGCACATTATAGGAAACCAGCAAGCCAGATTTTTGCACAAGAGTCCTCTCCCCTCCTGTGGTTTTCAGTAACTAGTATTCGAAAGTGTGGCTGCCTCCAATTGTGGGGGCAGCGCATGGCCATTGTGGCAAGTGACCATCGATAGACCTCTCCTCTTCCATGAATTTGTCTAATCCTTTGTTAAAACCATCCAAGTTGCTGGCCCTGTCTGCCCCCTGTGGGAGGGAGTTCCACAGGCTAACTCTGCATTGCATGAATGACTTTCCTAAATCTTCCAGCATTCACTTCATTGGATGTCCACGAGTTCTGGTGTGGTGAGAAAGGGAGAAAAAACCTCTCTGTCCACTTTCTCCACGCCAGGCATAATTTTACAAATTTTTAGGAAGTCGCCTCTAACTTACCTTTTCTCTAAAAAGTCCCCAACGCAGAAACCTTTATTTGCTCCACCCCCTTGACCATTTGGGATGCCCTCTTCTGCACATTATAAATATACAAAAACTGTCCCTCCTACTTGCAAAATGCTACAGATACCATGAAAATGGAATGTTTCCGCAGTTCCCCTTCTAAGCAGAGCACCCAAAATGTGTCCCAAAGGCCCTGAAGGCAGGGGCGTAGGAAGGGGGGGCAGGGGGCAGGTCGTCCCGGGTTCCATCATGGAGGGGGGTGACAAATTATCAAGGAACAATTACTGCACTACTAGGGCAGTTCATAAAAAACTTTTTGTTTTGGAAATGCCTGCTCCAAAGGTCTTATCTTACTACACTAGGGATTATTTGGCTATATCTGAAATTTCATGCATATCAGTTAATATCTTGCCCCTCCTCCACGAAAATAACTGTTTACTTGGCTTTTCATATGTCACGAAGGCTGAAATTTCAATTCAGTGGAGCCAAAACACAATCCATCCTTTAGATTTAAGTATCTGTCCACAGTCGCCTACTTGTTATCAGGGGCCCAGAATCCACATTCCTTTGTAAGAAAATATGAAATAACATAAAACCATTTTTGCAGGCAAAAAATAAAATAAAATAAAAATCAATGTGGGGGGGACAGACAATAAATTTCCCACACCGGGTACCACCTGACCTTCCTACGCCTCTGCCTGAAGGACTGTCTTTATTTATATATTGCACTTTTTGCTTGGGTCAGGCCCGGCCCTTCCATTAGGCAAGAGAGACCAAGTGGCACATGCAGCTCTCCCCTCCAACGGAAGGTTGCAAGCCTCTGCACTCAGGAGGAGGGACAGCCAGAGTGCTGCTGCTGCTGCCCTGCCAGCCTCACACTGCCCAATGATAGGGCCGGCCCCAAGTCCTGCATCCCGGCTTCTGACCCACACATAGTCTAAGCCAGTGTTTCCCAACCTTTTTTGGGCAAAGGTACACTTGTTTCATGAAAAAAATCTCGAGGCACACCACCATTACAGCCCCGTGACGTCAGCGCGCAGCGTCACGCCGGGAGGGACATGAATTGCTAGCAAATTACATAATCACCTCCTTGAGGGCTGGCTCATCTTCTCCGAAGGCAGAACCCCATTAATTAACAGGACAGACTCACACCATAGCCAAGACGAGGGGGGAAAACCTGTCATGCACAGTCATGCACATGTGGGGGCTAAATGAGGACGAAGACCGGGCAGAGAGCAGGGTTCAAATCACCCCACCTGGCCAGGACAATCCCTGGGTGCTCCCTTGGGCCACTCGCCTGACCCACCTCGCAGGGCTGTTGTTGCGAGGATAACACGGGGAGAACCACGCGCGCCCCCGGGAGCTCCTTGGAGGAGAAAGCGGGCGATGAATGCAATGCACGAAATATATGAGAGGCGACCAGGTTTTGCAGGTGAGGGGCCTCCGCCAGCCTCCGCTTCCAACACCCGGCGCAACGACGCCGAAGTTTCCCCCCGGGCTCGGCTCGGGGAGCAGCGCTGCTCCCCCCGGCTCCCCTTCGCCCTCCCGGCTCTCTCTGCCGCCCACTGGGGACCCCCCTCACCTGCCAAGTCCGGAGCGCCGGTGAAAGTTGCATGCATGCATGCAGGGCGCCGCGTTGCCATTGCATTGCACTGCACTCCATGCAACGCCTGCACGCATGCATTGCCTTGCACGCCCGCCAAGGGGTCTCCCCGCGGTCCGATGCGTCCCCTCCGGCGCGGATGCAGCATTGCAAAAATAAAAAAACCCCGACGCAGCCCTACCTGGGGGGCAGCCTCCGCCTCCGCCGCTCCGCCTCCGCGGGGATCCCCGGGCTCCATCCTGCTGCCCGATCTCCGCGGGGGCGCAGGCAGGCTGCGCGGGGTCTGCGCGGAAGAGCCCCTGCCCGCCCGGCCGCCACCGCTGCGCTCATTCCATGGCCGGGAGAAGAGCGCTTCAAACAAAACGCCCGGCCGCCAGGCCACGCTGGGAAACGTAGTTCGTGCACCCCGCGCGTGCGCGGAGCCCAAGGGCGAGGGGACTACGGATCCCGGCAGCCCCCGCGCCGGGGACGGAGGGGGAGAGGCCGGGTGCAGGGATGGAGGGACGGGTGGGCGAGCGAGTGAGTGAGTGGCAGCCGCCAAGCCTTGGCCGAGAGCCAGGAAGGGCCTCCCTGGAGGAGGAGGAGGAGGGAGGCGCAGAGCGGGAGGGAGGGAGGGAACCCCAGGGGTCATCTAGTGACGGCGCCCCAATCGAAAATTTGACTTTTTTTTTAAAAAAAAATCTTTCGAATTTTTTTAATTTTTCCCGCGGCACACCAGGCAACATCTCGCGGCACACTAGTGTGCCGCGGAACAGTGGTTGGGAAACACTGGTCTAAGCACACCAATTGCATGGCTGAAAGCAGGCCATTTGCACCCTCCACGGTCAAAACACAGGCTGTGAAGAGTGCCTTGTAAGAGAGGCCAGGAGCCCAGCCCAAAGCGACCATCCCCGCTTCTGCGATAGACCCCTGGAGCTCTGCTGCCCCATCACACTCTTGAACAGAAGTGCACATGTCTGAGCGAGAGAGTGCATCCCAGCACAGCAAAACATTAGGCGCTCAGGTTGTGACTTTTGCTCGTCTGCATGTGCAGAACAAACATTAACTTTCGTATGGTTTGCAACTTAGGACATTATTCATTCTCCCTCCTTCTCTCTCAAGCTAGTTTCTTCTCTTCAATTAAATAAAAACCAAGGCCTTTGGGCCTCTCTGCAGAATGGACACGTCTTCAGAATCACACCTGCAATCACATTTCCTGGACAGCTTTTTTCGCTTCCATCTCCAAAGCGGCGTCAGAGCTTATAACTTCCTTTCTGTTCTCAAATGATTTGTTGGGCACCAGAGGAGGTGGAAGACTTTGCGAGAGGCACACACAACCACGAGGTTGTGGGTGTCTGTGTGCATATATGTGCGCCCACACCCAGGGCTGGATTGAGGTTTGATGAGGCCCTAAGCTACTGAAGGTAATGGGGCCCTTTCTATGTCCAGCTGTCCTTTGTCCACAACAAATTACCGCTGTTTTTTGTGTTGAATATATGCTATATGGGAATTTATGGACCCAACAGGTATCTCAAGCCATTTGCGCATGTTGCCATGCAACCAGTCCATGCAGAATGTAGGCACCCTATATATAGAAAGGAGCAAACCAGTGATATTTGAGGGAGCAGGCTAGCAGGTGGGGCCCATTACTTACATCAGAGAAGCCTACACAATATAAAACACTGTTGCAGTATGTAGGTTTTATTATATTTGTTTTTTATCTTATGTTTTGGAAATGTACATCCAGTTGTTTTTTTTCCTTTATTTTTTTATTGGACCCCCCCAAGGGAGTGGGGCCCGAAGCTATAGCTTGTTTAGCTGATATGTAAATCTGGTACTGGCCACACCCGTAACTTTTAAAACAGACAATACTATTCTTTTAAAAATGACAATCGAATGCGAATATTGCAGCCAGAGGTTTCTTATTTTAAAGGATCGAGGCATTTGCTCACATACACCCCTTTCCCCCTTTATTAGGGCAACTTTTCCTTACCTATCAGACTGAAAGTTCCCCAGGGCAGATCTCCCTCTCTCCCTCTCTCCCTCCCTCCCTCTCTCTCTCTCTCTCTCTCTCTGTATTTATCACATTCGTATCCTGCTTTTCATCCAAAGAACTCAGAGCTGTCCTTACACCACTCCTGTGAGGTACGCACACTGAGGGCTAGCTGCTTGCTCAAACCCACCCAGAGGCTCTTTCAGCTCAATGGAACCTTAATGCAGATATATGTACTTAAAATTTTTAAGCAGGTAAAACATAAATATTGTATGGAGGACAAATGGCTGTATCTCAGTGCATCTTGCATATTCAGACCATTGTTGGTTTTAGAAATCTGTACTTTTCCAGCTAAAAGTCCGAGGAAACTTCAGCTGGTATGAATTTTCCAGGGCGCTCTGATCTCGGTTTCTCTAATCAACTGGTGCCTTGGGGAGGGAATAGGTTAAACACTCCCCCACACACATTCTCTCCCCCCCTCTCTCAATAGTACCCTTTTCTTTTGAAACTGGCTTTCCTTTCAAAGGATTCATCAGCAAGGGGGGCAAATCAATGCTCTCCCCGCCAGCACAAACATGGCTTTAAACAATGCAGATTTCCAAGTTAGAAATCTGTGCCTTCCCCTTAACAGTATATCTCTCACCGTGCCTTGAAAAATGGCACATTAACGATGCAACAAGAAGAAAATGTGCACACCCAGCACTCTCTCGGATTCTGGAAGTGTGACTGCAGATTCTCTCATCCTCTTGCTTTCCCCAGCCCTCCCCAGGGATTTAGAGCTCAAAGCAAATTCTGTATCAAATGCACAGCAGGCAGGAGGGATGTTTGTGGAAATAAGAGCGTAGCTCTACTCTCCCCAGCCTAGCTTGGGAAGAAATCCGGGTTGATTTTTTGGGCAGGCAATTAAGAGATGGAAGGGGGGAGTGAGAATCTCTCTCTCTCTCTCTCTCTCTCTCTCTCTCTCTCTCTGTGTGTGTGTGTGTGTGTGTGTGTGTGTGTGTTACAAATAGGAAACAAGCAGGAGAGACGTTCAAGATGGGCTGGTTTCTAAGGTCTTCCCAGTGTTGTGGCTCACCTCACCTGGGAGACTACGTACAGAGTAATCTCAGACCTAAAGCTCCCGTCCTTCCCCCACTAAGCCGGCTCTCTGGGAAGCTGGACATTTTGAGCTGATGAGAAATCGCTGGAAAATTCTGTTTGCCCACACGCTGCAACGTGATGTGATCCTATCAGCTTGCCAGGCAAACGCAAATCGCTTAACCCTGAACGAGGGAGAGCGGAGCGTGTTGAACAGCACAACGGCTGCTGCTGTATTAGGTTGTGCAAATGCAGAAACAGGTGTGTGTAGAGAGGGAGACACACTACTGCCAGGCCATCCTGGGATTGAAATTGCAGGTTGCTTCAGGAAGCGTTGGCTCTTCGCAGCAATCCGTGGTTCGTTTTATTGGGATTTCTCGAGGACACTTCTCAGGGCCCTGGGCTCAGGGACAGAGCCCCCACTTTGCAGAGAGAATGGTTCAGTCCCCGGGGGTCTCCAGGTCTGGCCCAAAGCTTGAACTGGGGCCCTCACTCATTATAATACATAAAATTTGGAAGGAAATCAGGAGTCCCATGAAATGAGGTTGATTGCTTGAAAGAGCATGGCTTGCAATGAAGTTTAAGGAAATCATTTCATAAAGAAGGAAACTGAGCTGGTTCAAGTCCAATTCATAAGACCTTGGGCTTCAGTCTCGTACGACTCTCAGGGGCCCTTTCAGCTCTGCGGTTTTATGTTCTTTTATGTGGGTGTAATTGCCACTGTTCTGAGTAGAACTTACTTCAGAGTAAACAGGTTTAGGATTACCCTCGGAGCCACTGGCGGACTCTCAACAGCTGTGAGTTGTCTTAGTCACATTTTTAAAAACTATGAAGCAATTTGCAGATTTCAGATGCGATCCCGCCTTGTCTGAGAGTCCATTGCATTCCTAACTACTTGTAATAATTTTGGGTGGTTTTTTGGGGTGAACAAAAAACAAATCAAAAGGGTAAAACTTCGAACCCTTGTAAAGGCTGCTTTATTAAATGGTTAAGTTTCTGAAATAATTTATTAAATTTACACCTCACCCTTCCTCCAGGAGTGCAGGGATAAGGGCAGGCTTCCTCAACCTCGGCCCTCCAGATGTTTTTGGCCTACAACTCCCATGATCCCCAGCTAGTAGGACCAGTGGTCAGGGATGATGGGAATTGTAGTCTCAAAAACATCTGGAGGGCCGAGGTTGAGGAAGCCTGGATAAGGGCATAGTGGATGTTTATCACCTTCGTTCATAAATGAACTGTAAAATGCTGGCCAGTTTTTCATTTTCAACTTATCCTAGCCGATGTCATGTGAATAGTTTCCTTTGCACCTTCATACTGATGTTTTACAATGCATGGATAAACTTAGGGGCTTTGCGCTCTGTGTTATTACCTGCTTGACTTAACAGCCTGTCTGTCTGTCTGGAATACTTTGTGCATTTTTCATATATATGGTTGCATCCTTTATTTTAAAAATAAAAACATATACAAAAAACTAAGACTGCAAACAGAAACAATTCTGCAGAAATGATTAATAACAGCAATAATGTTTGGTGGAATTGTGACTTTCTGGAAGAAGAGATAACTAACTGCCCACACTGTTGCAGGCACCGCAACTGTGACTCTTCATATCAATGCAAAGTGTTGGGAGGTGTAATCATTTAAATGTAACGACCGCACAGGAGGCAACTGAGCTGGGCCTTCTCCCCTATGCACCAAGGAACTTGATGGTCAAAGTTTGCAAATTCTGCAGCTCCAGCCTTTTCACAATGCGGATGAGAAACTCTGCTCAGATAGTAGCATCTTCTGTTACCAGCTCTGCTGGGCAATCCACCTGCAGAAAAAGGGCTTGGGGGGGGGGGGCTTGAGAAATTATAATGGGCCTCTCTGTATGAAGAAGCCTTGACCTTGACCAAGGATTCCCGTTCAGTGTTGTGTGTTCACTTCATCCTGTTGGACGAAGCCATTCTTCCATGTTGCTGGTGGGTCTTGTGGTTGTTTGTGGTTAACAGAATAGCAACTTGCACAAGATGCCTTACAAAGGGAAGGAGGGAAGGAAGGAAGGAAGGGAGGGAGGGAGGGAGGGAGGGAGGGAGGGAGGGAAAAGTCCTTTTTCAGAGGTCAGATGACCACCTGCCAGGGACTCTGGACTAGATGACCCTTGGCAGTCCAACTCCATTTTCCTGTTCTAAGATTTTTTAAATCTCCGATAGTTGGGGCAGCAGATTAAAATAAGTGCTTCCCACTTGCAGTGTTATAAATGAAATGGAACTGACATTGCTTCCTAGACATAGTTTGTGTGTGTTTTAACTGGTGCTGGCCAGGAATAAACTAGAAATGCTTTTGTGAACACACCTGACGTCTTTGCAAAACCAGCTTTCGTAGTCTTTGCAAAACCAACTTTCGTACAGAGTATACTGCAGGTACACACTGCAACGTGGGAAGATTGCAAATGGCTCTCTTTCCCCAACGAAAGGTGTAACAGATATTAATACCCCCCTTTTCTTACCCCACAAGCCAAAGACAGCATGTGAAAAGGTGTTCAAAGCCAACGGCCGCATGCAGGACTTGGCCCCAAACCCTGGAGGGTGGTGCAATGGTCAGTATGTAAGGCGGAGACTGGAGAGGCCTGGGTTCAAATCCCACACCCCGGCAAGCAACTCACTGTGACCTTGAGCCAACTTTGCCACCTCTCAGCCTCACCTGCATACGCAGTTGCTGATGTGATATAACAGGTTGGGGAGCAATTCAGTTCTTCTATTCAGTTCCTTGCAGGAAATGCGATGGGTTTCTCAGGAGGCAGCTGACGGACTGTGTCTTCTCCTGGCTCACCAGGGAGTAGCAATGGCTGCCCATCGATCCAGCGCTCCATGGGGCCACAAGGGAAATAAGCCACATGCACAAATACTCCCTCCCTTACCCTGCTCTCCAGCCAAAAATCTTGGGGTCCAGGATTTCCAGTTGGGAAATTTAAAGTTTTACATCATTGGTGGTTTGGGGGAGGGAGCGTGAGGATCCTTCTTAAGGCCAGATTCCTCCCTGCCCAGAACTGGGCTTTTAAATCAGGCGGTTACAACAGTGCGGCATTGCCAAAAGGAAACTCTGTAAGATCATATTGCCATTTATGCCAGCTTGTGCAAATGCATATATCAGTATCTGGCTATCGACCCACTGAGGGCTGTGATCCAGCAGACGCACAGCCAAATATTCAGACCAGACTCCCCCCTTTCTTAGGCAAGCTATATTTGGGTTTCAGCAGCTGAACACCCAAATGGGGGAAGGGTCAACACCCCCTTGCTGCATCCAAGTCTTGAAACATGGGCACAGAGACCAGAAAACCCGTATCTCGCCCACCAAACCCTAAAAGATTCCTCGGTTGTTGCTGAAGGAAGATGCCCCACACCTTCGCCACAACACCTATTTAAATAAATCAAGTTGTCTGTTGGAAGGATGGGGGAAGAACACATAAAATACAGCCAGAGCCAAAATAGTTTATGGCCATTTCCATAAACTGGGACAAAATCGGCAGCCTACAGTTGAGAATTTGTCTTTTTAGGGAGGGGGTCAAAATCGAAAAAAGCTTTGCAATCCACAGGTTTAAAACTAGCAAGCTTTATAAAGCAAGGGGGACACATGGGGAAAGACTTTGATCTTATACATGAAAGCTTTAATACAAAGAAAAAATAAGTGCGGGGGGGGGGGGAGACCTTGACTGTTCCTAACCCCTTTCCTACCCTCTTAAGGCAGGCAAGTCTAATAAATAAATATTTCAAGGTTCCTCTCTAAGGACGGAGTTCTAGTACACACACTTGCAATGGGTCCGACTCCTGAGTAAACATGATCAGGACTGCGCTATTGATCTTCTAGAAATAATTTGTGAAACCGGCCTCCTCTCTCTTTCCCTCTTCTTTGCTAGCACAAGGGTGGTGCCTGGAAGAAAAAAAACGGTTCCCAAAAGCTTTCCATATAACCACCAACAGCTTTAAAAAAACCAAGCAAAATGTTTTATTTTCGTAACAAGCAGCATTGCTAATCTAATCACACACACACACAAAACTGCAAACTATAACACGTGAGATTTGGGGTGTGATTTTTTTTTTTTATTTAACAGAAAAAACAAGAAAGGAAGACTTGCAAATTTAATAGGAATGTAGTGTAAACTGGTGATAGACGCCATAGTGAAAGTACTACCCACAGTGAAAGTAGTGTAACAACACTACTACAAACTCACTAATGTGTTTCTGTAAGCAATTACATGTTTGTGCAGTTAAGCATTCTATTATTATTATTATAAGGAAAAATGTGATTTCAATAGGGTTTACTCCCAGGAAAGTAGACGTAGGGTTGCAGCCCCAAAGCTTCCATCAGGGGTGAGAATCTGGAAGCAGGAGGAGGGCTGTGTGTGTGTGTGTGTGTGTGTAAAGCTTGCTTCAAGGTTAGAACGACCTTTGGTAAGTGGTGGGAAAAAATGTAATTTTTACTATTCTGTGGTCCAGGCAGCTTCCTAAATTAATGCATTTACGATTCCTCAAGATATATTAGCCCTGGACATCTACTGAATTAAATCTGGGGTTGTTGTTGTTGTTTCTTTTTTTTGGGGGGGGGGAGAAATCCTTAGGACTACAATCCTGTGCACTTACCTGAGAGTACACTGAGCCACAATAGGGCCTACTTCCGAGTAAACATCCACAGGCTGTGCTGTTAAATAGGCTTTTTTGGGGTTGGGGGTTGGGGATATAACTGCAACTCTTAAGCTCCAGCTTCAGGACGGACAAACCTAATTGGGAGGAGAATCTATCGATCGATCGATCTATTCAGGAGGAGAAAATATATATATACATTTTGGGCTCGACAGTTTGTTGCAAAAACCACCAGCAACACTCCTGGCTGTTAAAAGTAAACACAACGTTTCACAGATCTTGGTGGGATGGGAAAGGGAATTATGTGCTATTTTTTTGCGGGGTGGGGGGGAAGATGGTGAAAATGAAGAACAGCCCCCTCCCTCCATCTAAAGTCAGACGAATTGGTCTAAATACTTACGGCAAAGCATGTTTTCCCCCCCCGGATAAAAATTAAAGGGGGGAAATGCAATATCTTCTGGTTAAGGGCACCCCAACAACCCCCCGGAAAAAGCTCGGCGTGGAACTGCAAGCCTGGCCGGACAGCTCTTTCCATGCACTAACCTGGAAGGCGGCGCGTTGCAAACAGGTTTTTAAAAATATATAAAAATACTGAAATAAGGGGAAAGAGGCAAGGAAAGGAAGAAAAGCAAAGCAGAGCGATCTTCAGTAAGGCTCTTTTTAGACGTCTCGTCGTCCTCCTCTGCCCCCCCCCCCGATACTCCACCCTGCTGCCAAGATGGCTCCCAGCTGTTGTTTACCAGGCGGGGGAAAAGCGAATTTTTTAAAAATGGGTGGTTTTTTGATTTTGGTTTTTTTTAAGAGAGAGATGCAAAAGGTGGAGAGGGTGGGGAAAAAACCCGCCAGCAGCCTTGCAGCGACTCCGCGCGAGTAGGAACCTCTTTTTTGCAGCCGCGGAGGCGACCGGACCCAACTGGGGATTTATGGCAATTTTTAAAAATTGCAAAATCTCCTCCCGCAGCTGGGGAGGGATCGCGCGGGGTGGGGACCCGACCTCCCTCTCTTCCACCTCCCCCCCCCCTTCGTGCATTTTTTTTTGCAGCGGGAAAAGGCCACGACGTGCGGGGGAGGGAGAGGATCGGGCCCTTCCCTTCCTCCCCCCCCCCCGCTCGCAAGAGCTGTATTTTTCTTGGCGCAATCCTCTTGCCTTCGAGTAAACCCCTCCGGGAGGGAAGGCGGGCAGGCCTTGCTCCCGAGGAGGAAGCACGCGCGAGGATCCGGCCGGGGAGCAAAATCTGCGGGGGAGGGACTGGGTGGGTCACTAACCCGGAGAGGGCGGGATGGGCTCTCGGGCGCTGTAATGAAATGCAGATTTGCGCCCCGGCCTGATGGGAACCGCTTATATATATATATTTTTAACCGGGGGGGGGGGCGAGTTGCAAAAGGACGCGCCTTTGCAAAAAGGAAAATAAACAGGCAGCGCTTTCGTTTTATTGACGAAGCAAGGATTTATCGCACAGCTTCTCCCCCCGCCCCCATATCAAAACTCGCAGCTTCTGGCGAGGATCCGGGTGTGAAAACAGTAAATATTATTAGGGGTGTGTTTTTTTTATAAAAAAATCCATCGGCTGGATCCAGGCTTGTACGCTTGCTCTGCTCCAGAAAAAGATGGGGCTAAATAAATACAGTACCCCCCCAAAAAAAAACCCCGACCAAGCACACCCCCCTGCATGGAAAACCGGGCATCGGATGCAACCTTCGCTCCACATCTCTTGAGAGGGGGCTCCGTCCTGCAAAATAAATTTTGTTTTGGGGGGAGGGGAATACCTACATTTTTTATATATAAGATCTGCAGGCTTAAAAAAACAACACACAATTCCATGCAAACCCGTTACCGTTGTAAAATAAAATCGGAGTGGTGGGAAAAGAGGCGGCGGGGGGGCTCTCCCTTTTCTGCATTCTGCCCAGGTGGCGGGGCTCTCGCCCCTCCTCTTTTCCCCTCCCCCCCCGCTTAAAAAACCCCAATTCTCTTGTTGCTCCTTCGCTAATTTGGATCCCAGCCATTCAATCCCGAGGCGAAGTCGTCACTCCTTCACTAGCCCGGGGGGGGGGGGAGAGAGAGAGAGACCAAGCTTGGCTATTTGTTGCTATCTCCTTTTGCATCGCGACGTTTTAACGCCCCCCCCCGCCAAAAAAAAAAACCCCATTAAAAGAAGTTTGCATTTTTCTTCTTCGGCTTCTATTTTCGGTCGCTTTCTCTCCCCCCCCCCCCGCGCTCTCTCCTTCCCAAAGAGGGCAGCCTAGAAACTGCCTCGCTGGAGCTTCGGGGGCAGTTTGAAACTGCTAGGTGGGGGGGGGGTTTACGTTTACACTGGAATTAAGTCAGGGTAGGGTGTCTCCCCTCCCCCTTCCCATTTTTCTCCCTTCCCTCTATCCATTCAGGGGCAAATAAGAGTGTCCAAAAGCGATTTTTGTTTTGTTTAATGTTTTATTATTATTGCAAATACACTCTTAATTCACACAAGCAAAATAATATCCGGTCCAAGCAAATGCGGCTTCCAGATCTCTCTCCTTCGGGTAGCTTTGCGGGGTGGGCGAGTTTAATCCGCTACAGCAAAAAAATACGGAGTATTCTAGAATGGTACCGGTTCAAAGGGATCTCCAGGGATCAACTAGCTCAATCTCCCTAGCAATGCAGCTATCACAGCTCAATCAACATATTAACTCAAAACAAGCTCGAAAACAGGAAATAGGATATTTTTTGCTTTTCGTTTATGTATATATACATACATTTAAAAAGTATGTCTAAATCTGAAACGTTACTTGCCAATTCGGTTTGTAAAGGCAACCAGTTTGTCCCTCCGGTCGCCCTGGTTCAACTGCTTTGCAAAGCGAAATGAGGTTGTTGGGAGGGGGGGGGGAAGAGTCCAAACTGGACTCCGGACAGCCGGCTCCGTTTACTCCGGAGTGAGACCCAAAGTCCACCGGCAATTACTCCCACGCCAAAGGGCACAGGCTCGCAGCCAAGTTTCCAGACCTAAACTGCAAATATCCTCGCCAGCACCGCGCTCCCAAGACCAGGCCTGGGATGTTTGTTGGCCGGAGAGATCGTGTAGACACAACCAAGCGGCGTGAAAGCGGATCAAGCTAGAGCAGCCCAGTGTTTAAGGTTCTCCCGTCTCTCTCGGGGGTGAGGATAAATCCGAAGTCCCTAAAAAGTGTAGTTGGGGCCTTGGGGGGGAATAGGATGGAGGGCTGAGCAATTCCGGGGCGGAGGGACGACCCCTCCCCAAGGCATTAATTCGGATTGCAAGGGGGGGAACGGGAGGGACGCTGCTATGGGTTTGGGATCAGGCTCCGAGACCCCCGGCCGCCCCAATATCTGGGATGGGGTGCAGCTTTCCCTGGCTCTGCCCCAGAGGAACTCCCAGAGAGGATAGATCTGCTTCGCTCCCCCCCACGAACCCCCAAATAAAGCCTCTAAGCTGAGGTGCTCTGCGGCCCCGATCCACGCACCTTCACTCGGAAGTAAGCTGCACCTCAATACCGAGCGCCCTCGCCCCACCCCCGGTCGCTTTGCTCCCAAGCCTGGGCAAGCAGCAGCAGCAGCAGCGCGCTGCCTTACTCTCGAGTAAGCCCCCGTCGCTGCAGAGCTGCTGCGTGGTTTCCATCCCACCCACCTACCCAACCCCCATCCCCGGTTGTCTTACCTGCGGAGGAGGGTTTGGGGAGTTACATGGCGGAAGCTTACACCTGAGTAAACATGCCTAGGCTCGGGCCGCCGATGCTGCGCTTGCTTTCCTCCCGGGGAGTTGAAGGCCGGCTTACTTCCGAGTAAGCATGCAGAGCGGAACAGACACCCCTCCCTCCCTCCCTCCCTCCTTCCTTCCTAGGCGCTGCAACCCGCCTGGGCCACGAAAAACGCTCCGGGGGCCACCAGTCTCTCCCCACCCCCTCCCCCAAAGACATGTGGGGCAGGCTTGCAACCCCTCCCTCGGGGTTGGGGGGGGGAGGGCTGGAGATGGCAGCTCCCCCCCCGCCCCGATTTTCTGTTTATGATCAGCCAGAGCAGACCAGAGGCGGAGAAAGAAAAAAAAACGGGGTTGGGGGGACACCTTGAAACCGCCTCTCTGAATTCCCACCGCCCGCTTCGCCCATTCAGCCCTCCCCGCCGGGGAGCCTTGAAACTGCCCCTCCCCACTCTCGCCCCGCTCGGGCCATAATTGGCTTTATAAGGATGGCGGCGGGCCAAAGTGTTTACATGAGGCTGAGTGGCGGGCGGGGCAGCCAATGGGGAGGCCTACTATGAAATTTTGGCTGGCTGGCCCGGAGGGGGGGCGGGATGCAAGGAACAATGCTTGTTTCATTGCTAAAGAGGCTTCCCCCCCTTCCTCCCCTCCCCCTCTTCTTTTTTTTTTTTTAAGAGATCCACGGAGAGGAACTTGAAAGGGGTTTTTTTTTGGGTGGATGGCACCTCTTCCAAGCCCGGGCTGTATATGTGTGGATCTTGAAGTCTCCCGACCGACAAGGCGCCGACCTGGAGCTTACGAGGAAGCCGGACCCGTTCAC
The DNA here is from genome assembly GCF_964188305.1 of Podarcis bocagei. Lineage (NCBI taxonomy): Eukaryota > Metazoa > Chordata > Lepidosauria > Squamata > Lacertidae > Podarcis > Podarcis bocagei. The sequence continues at coordinate 54,764,253 of NC_138139.1, read as the reverse complement.
ACGACGAGGGAACCCGAGTTTGTGAAAGCCGCCCGCCGAGGAACCCGCCTGTCCTGCCGCTTTTCAGGGTGGAGAGGGGAGCCCAGGAGAACCAGGCGAGGACCCTTTTGGATGCTCAGAGTGGAAGAGGAAGAGGAAGAAGGGGGGAGGAAGGCCGCTGCAGCCCCCACCCCGGAAAAAAACCAAAACACCCCGCTTGTGGATCTAATTTTTTGAAACGCGGGAGGGAGGGTTGGGGTCCAGGTGCGAGAAAACCCGGCCGAAGAATGCCAAAGAAGAGGACTAGATAAAAATTAAATCCTTCCGAAAGGTAAGCTTTGCAACTCTTGCTGACTTGGGAAGTTGTCTCTGGGGAGGGGAGGGGAGAAAAAAAAAGCGACCCCAGGGCAATTTCAGGACCGGGTCCTCCCCCTCCCCCAACGCCCCTCTCCACTTTCCCTCCTCTCCAAATTTTTCAAAATTCCTCTTCTCCGGACCGGGGCGCCCCAGATTTGGTCTCTCCTCCCCGCCCCCTTCTCCGTGGCGAAGAGAACCCAAGAACCAGGCATTTTCGGTTAGGCTGCTTTTAATTAAAATCAGGAGTCCAGCCATGTTTTTTTTTTGGGGGGGGGGTTAAGAACTGAGATCAAGGAAAGTAAAAGGCATAAAATGAAATTCTGTACACGCACAGCCGGCCCCCCGCACCCCAAATATATATATATATGTCTTGGTTTGGGATGCGGTGGTCTTGTTTTCATTCCCATCTGATCTTAAAAGTGTGCCCACATCTCTCACACAGGAATCCGAAGTGTGTGTATATTAAGGCCAAATAGGAATTGAAACAAGAACCTTCCCTCTCCAAAGAATAAAAATTGAAGCTTAGAGAAAGAAGTTATGGGGAAGGGCTCCCCCCCCCCCAAAAAACCCCATACGTGCAACTGAAATGGACAAACGGACCATTTGCCCTTTATATCCTTAAAATGCAAAGCCGCCGATTTATTTATCTGGTGGCTTATAAGAAAATGGGAACAAACGTTTCAGTCTTGTATCTATTTCAGTGGCGTGTATTGGATTGGGGTGGGTGTTGTCTAATAAACACGGAGGTAGTTTTAACTAAACCCAGATTAAAGTAAGAAACTCTTAATTAATCCTTGTAAGGGACCAAACGGGGATTTTTGTACTCTGCGTTCTCATCAACCAGTTCATAAGAACCAGTCTGAGGAAATTCCAAGGCGATATTTTCCCCTGGGAACAGAGAGCTAAAACATCGACTAAATTCTCTCTTTTTTTGGTGATTTTAAGGCAGCTGGTGAATGACTTCAGAGTTGGAGAGAGGGAGAATAGCCTTTCTTTGAAAAAGAAAGTCATTTTCCAACAAGTCCCTCTTCCACTCCCTCCATTTTTTCAGTGAGCTGAATTCTAAATATTTTGGACTATTTTATGGCGGTGGGTTAGAGGGAAACAACCAAAAATACTTTGGAAACTTCTCTCTGCATTCCTCCTCATTTAAAAGAATGCTTGATTTTTATTTTTTTTGAAGGGCAGACATTGGAGCCTCATTTTTGGGAGAGAGAAAAATTCTGTCCCATGATTTGGAAGCGACCCCCGCTGAGTAACCAGACGGTGGATACAAATGGTTATTCTTGCCGGTGTTACTGGGGACTAAGCCCCATTGAACCCGGAGAGACACTGAAGACAGTGGGGTTTACTCCTGGGTAAATGGGGCGAGGATTGCAGCCTTACTTCTTAAAGACAGTCGGTTGGGCTTCCTAGCAAGGAAACTAGCACGATTTCTGGCAGAGAAGGAGAGCGCAAGAAACCTTTATTTTATTATATTTTATTAAATTCCAACCAGTGTAGCGAGGTCGTCGCTGGAAACAGAACCGGGTTGGTGGCTTCCTCAGTAATAATAGTAATAATAAAACCCCATTTTCCTTCCGAGCCATTTTGCCCAAGTGGCGTGAAGAAATCTCGGGCTCCTTATCAGGGCCAGCTTGCAGCGTGTGCGTAAAAGGTTAAACATTAAATACTTTTCCAGGGCTAAGAAGATGATAAAATATGTAATGGGTTATTTTCGCCTCCGGGCGAGTAGGAGCTCCCAGCCCCCCACCCGCCGCCCTTTCTACATTTTTGTCGACCCACATCTGATAAGATGGAGGGGAAGGAATGAGGATTTGTCAAAATCGATACTGGGGAGGGAGAGGGGGTCCGGGCAAGACGTGAGAGGAGAGGGAGAGGGCAAAAAACAGACGAGTCGGGATTTTAAAAGACAGTCCATTTTAGATAACAGCTAGAAGCCAAGGAAGGTGGGTCCGGTTAAATTCCTCATATCTTCCCCCACCCCATGACCGAGGTTGCAAGAGAGGCAGGAAAGTGTCTCGGTTAAGGGCGCGATCCTAAAGAGCCCTTTCCACCCCTGGGGAGCAAGTCCTTTTCAGCCAAGGCGTTTCGGATCGGGCCGCGCAACTGCGGTTCCAAACGCGAGTCTGATTCTGCCCCTTTCCGAAGCAAGCCCTGTCGACTTTAAACAGGGCTCTCTCACGCTCTCTCTGTGCTTCCGAAAGGGGGGCTGGGGCACGATCCTGCGCCTATTTACTCGACAGTAAGCCTCAACGCATCGGAGCTGGCTGCCCGGGTACACGAGCGCGTACCGGCGGCGGCGGCAGCTTCCGATTGCAGGCCGAAGGCGCTTACTCGCGAGTAAACAGCCGCTTGGGAGAAACCTCCCTAACTTTTAAAAAGCCTTTATTTTGTACACACACACATTTCCCCCCTGCAAACAAAATACAACGCATATATTCTAATATTTTTTTAAAAAGTCTTCAAAATGTGAACTCGGGTTCCAGGGACGAATCTTTGTTTTTTTTAAAAAATTGGGGAGTGCTGGACGCCCACTTCCTTGGGAGTAAGCCCCATTGGACCTCGTGAGGTTTACTTGTGAGTAAAGAAGCCTTGTTTCCTTGCTTTTTCTCCTCTCGCCTTTTTTGAAGGCGCAAAACAGGCAGCTCTCTCTCTCTGTGTGTATATATATATATGCCGGGCTCTCCTTTCCCGCTGAAGATTGGAGACCCCTCGGTGGGGCTGGGTGGGGGTCTAGGAGGGAACCTCGAGCTGCCGCCGCCTTTCTGCGAGACTCAAGCGGCGCCTTTCGCCTTCTTTTGCAGGCTCCCGTCCGGGGCCGCCTGGGCAGCCGGAGCCCCGCGCGCGCGGAGAATGGTTGCGCGGCCGGGCGCGCGGCGCGGGCAGCGGCGCTTGTCCTCGCTGCGCCTTCGCTGAGTCCGGCGGCGGCGGCGGGAGCGCAGCATGGATGGGCGAGACCTCGGCGGGCCCCCGCGCGCCGTCCACCTCCCGCCGCCGCCGCTCCTCTCGGGCCTGGCCATGGACGGGCACCACCGCGCCGCCGCCGCCCGGCTCGCCCCCTTGGCGGCCGGACTGCCGCCCGCGCCCCTCGGCCCCGCCAAGTACCTCGCCGCCGGACTCAACCTCCATTCCCACGCGGGTAAGTCGACACGCAGACGTGGCCGGGGGGTGGGGGGGGTGGGAAAGAGGAAGTTTATTTGGGGGAGAGGAAAACGGGGGGTGGAAGGAAGGCCGGTGCAGGGGGGGTCCGCCTTTACTCCTTCCTCTGCAAATTTACCTTCAAAATGCCCCCCCCCACTTTAGGGGGTCCCAAGCTTGGAAAATTGGGTTGGTTTCCTTCCCTATCAGCCTCCAAAAATATACTGTATAATCCCGCTTTCCGAAAAATAGTCAATCCCTTAGTAGGCTGGCTTCTCTCCCCCACTCCCAAGAGATTGCATTTAAATAGCAGTAAAAATAGCTGGATAAATACTCTGCAGTCTGTTTGCCTCCCCACCCAAGAACATACTGAGCCCCCTGCCAAACAGATCTGCCCTTTCCCCATATGACTGAAGGCCCCATAAGACAGAAAACCTGGGCATGCCGTAGAACACCCTCCCCTCAAAAATGAATTCAACAAAATAAAACCTCGGGATCCCTTGGGAGCAGCCCTCTGCCCAATAATTCCAGATGGGGCTTTATAGAAGTGCCTGGCAGCCTTAAGCCCACATCAACCCCCCCCCCCTTTAATAAAGATGACACATTAATTCTGCTTCCTAAAAACAGACAAATCTCTCTTTGGTAGGGTGGCTTTCTTACCACCCCTACTCCCAAAAGCGATTCTACTTAAATAGTCTGTATGGCTTTGGGAATACTCTGTAGTCTGTTGTGCCCCCTCCCTGCAAAACAGACCACCCCTTCCTCTACATGGCTGTAGGTCCCGTGAGCCAGAAATCCTGGGGGTCCCATAGGAACAGCCCTCCAACCGCTAATAAAATAAATGCAATAGAATGAAGCTTGGGAACTGATAGGAACCCGCCCTATAACGCCAGACAGTCTGCTTTGGATAAGGGCACAGCCCCCCCCCCATCCCTCTCTTTTAAGGCTATGCCCTACATTGGCTTGGGGTGCCCTTGTCCCTTCCAGCCAGCCTGTTCTCCCAGAGGAGTCGGCCCATCAGGATTTCTTGAAATCACCCCCGCCCAAGCATACACAAAGCATCGCTCACATTTTCAAGAGCAGCCGAGAAGCATAAATCTTGGCCGGCCTGGCAGAAGCCGGCATTCCAGACCTGTGGAATTCTAGACCTGCAGGATCCCACCCTTTTCTGGCAGCGGGAAACAGGCCCTCCTTGGCTGTGCAACTGAACTTGAACCCTTGAACAAAATGCCTGTATTTTAAATAAATACGGGCAAGGAAAGCTTTCCCTTTACAATCTGGGGAGCGATTGTACCACACCCGTGTCTCTCTCTCCCACACCTTTTCCCGCACTGAGATATTTGTGCAAACTGGGCTGTGTTGGGAGAATGGGTACCTTTGATGGTCGGCTCTAGCGGTGGTGGCTGTTGCCTTAAATAAGTCTGGAAGTTGTTCTCTTATTGCCAGTTTTATTCTTGCTGCTGATGACTGCCGGACTCTTTCTGCAGTGTGGATTCTGTGACTTTGCATAGCACTGAATGTTCCAATCGCTAAGGGTTTGTTTGTTTTTTGCCCTCTGCCCAACATAAAGCATAAAGTGGGGTTGAGGGGGAGAAGATTTCTCCCTTCCTTCTCAGGGGAGGAGCAGATTTAAGATTTTGCCTGTTTAGCAAAGCCATTTGGCAGCCCCTCCAAAGTTTCACGGATATTTGGGTTTGCAGGCATTGCTGACAGATGGCTGGGGACATATTTTTTTAGGATCTCTTCTCTCCCCTTCCCAAACTTTTCTTCTTTTCACCTTGCAAGATTTGAATGACATCTGTTGTGGATCAAGTTTTTTGCATCTCAGTTGCAAAATAATACGTTTTTACTAGAGATTCGGATTTATTTATTTTTTTGTTGTCATAGCTTATAATTTAAATGCATGGAGAATAACATAAGAAACCTTTTCAAATCTTGTGGTTTGAATTTGTAGAGGTGGGAAATAATATGGAAGAATGTTGTGGGGGAGGGACACTGCCCCATCTCCCCCCTCCCTGTTTCTGGGCACCTTTTAAAATATCCAAAGATTCTTTTGTCTTGCTAAAGTCTGTTTATCTTACTGGGCCTGCCGTCTTCAAATATATACATTGCGCAGAATTTAGCTGGCTGTGTTTGGTTAGTTACCAGTGTTTGCCTGTGTTGATTTTAACTTTTTTTTAAAAAAAGAGAAAGTGTTGAAAAGAATTGCTGCCAGGATTGAAAAAGAAAAGAATTATTTACCATGTGCCCAAAGCAAATCTGGATTTCTCTTAAATGCATTAATGGAGGGTAAAAACCTGTGCTTATTTATTAATTTCTTGGCTCTCTGGTAGAATAAACTTGCATAGTAGGATCCATATTTTTTTTCTTTTCTTTTCTGAAAAAATGCCCCCATCTCCTGCAATCTTCTCTTGGAATTCTTTTGTGTGCGAGAAATGGATTGTTCTGCAATGAAGTTAAAGTGCCATCTTTGGGTGCGAGGGCAAGCGTGTGCATGCAATTTGAAACAGATGAAAAGTTCTAGTGTTTACAGAAATTCCTTGTTCCTGGACTTCTTTCTAGCCCTCTGGAGGTGAAGGAGGGAGGGCACAGTGGGCTATGTCTGTGCATGTGTGTGATACGAAATCCAGGAGAGCATTAGTCCATGCCCAGAACCTTTTAAAAAGTGCCTCTGCAGGCATGTGCTCATTTTAGCTTGGGATGGATTTTTGCGGTTGGGCATCTGTGCAAGAGCCAAGCGGTAGCTGGTCTTCTGAAAAAATATTTTAAAACCCATAGACAGAAAACTGCTGTGTGGAGAGGAATCTAAGCCTCCCCAAACCCCTTTAAAACAACAGCACTCACTCCCAACTTGATGGGGTTTTTTCCTTGCAGATTTTCCCAAGTGCTTTAGGCGTTTTTCCTTCCCTGTTAAGGTCTAAGACTTTGAAGCTGCCTGGTGTTTCTTCCCCCTTCCTTTCCTCTTCTTCCCAAATTAGATTCCCACCCCCTTTTGTTTTTAAATACTTGGATCAGACAATCCACCCAGAGCATGGGCTAGGTTTAAAAACAGCTGGCAGCCTTCTGCAGATGTGCAGCACTCCGTTGCAAAACTGGAGGGAAATGGTGCTGCCTTCAGTGATGAGGACTTCAAATTCTGCCATCTCTCTGGCCCTTTTAAGACCTGTGCTGTGAGGCTTGCTGGAAGCCAGCAAAAGGCAAATGTGTGTGTGTGTGTGTGTACGTACGTACGTACACACACACACACACACACACACACACACACACACACACTGTTGTACTACAATGCACTGCTGTGTGTTTGCCTTCTCCCCCCCCCTTCATAGAAAACAGAGAGGAGAAAGCGCTAGGCGTGCATAGGTGACTTGGAGTTTACCAGGAGGGGTTGGTAGGGTGACAAGTTTTGCAATAATGAAACCTCACCCACATGGAATGAATGACTTTGAAATTTTGCAAACCTGATTGCCAACATCTGCAAAGAAGGAAGTCTGGTCGAGTTGAGAGGGAAGATTTATTGGCTTTCTGAATAGGTGGCACCGCCAATTTTCCAGGTGCTAAAACAAGGGGTGTAGAATGAAGAGCAATAAAAGTTAGCACATGAGCAAACACCCTTTTATTTAACACCTCCCCGCCCCCCCCCGCCCCCAGTCCTAGGGCAATCTCTAATCTTTGAAAAAGTGAACTCATTGTCCAGACAAACTCAAGCTGAGAATAACACTCAGGGTTGTTGTTTTCACATGGACTGGTTTTTTTAAAGCATTTAATTCTGTCTTGAGGCCTCATAGCTGCTGGAGAGGTTCTTAGAATCTGTTGAAGAAAACCGCAGATGTTCACTGTGTGTGTGTCTGTATATCCTATGTTGAGGTTGTTTTCTGATAGGATACGGAACCATTTTAGCCTGCTTTCAGTTAAGTCTGATCTCTGCCTGCCCACTTTTCCGGTTATGATCTGACAGTTCTAAACCAGAGTTGTGAAGAACCACTTTTCTGATCGCCACTGGTGAACAGGCGTGAGCTTCCAGGCGAGCAGCTGGGAAGCTTTTACAAAAGTTTGTGTGTGTATTTTATATATATTTATAAAATCTACAAACATATATGTGAGTGTATACACACAGATTTGGTCGCAGTTGTCTAAGCACCCCCCGCCCAAGCTATGATTTTGAAGACACACATGAAACAGTAAGCTTGCTGAATTGAAACAAAACCAGATTGCTGGATGGAAAATGGTGTGTCTGCTACCTGGAGTTCAAAAGTAGAAAGTTGTGGGCCAGTAATTTCTGCTCACGTACCTGCAAAGTTGTTCTCATTCTTGCACACCTGGAGCTCAGCCGCAGGAGAAGGGCAGTGGGGTATTTAAAGGATTTATAAACCCAGTTGTCTTGTAAGGTTATACCTGGTGTCTCTGCTGTGGGTGCCCCCACCTTCAGAGGGCAGGCAGGTAGCAAGCAAGCAAGCAGAGAAGGGCCTTTTCTGTGGTGGCGCCCCAGTTCGGGAATTTCGTCCCTGGAGATGTTCACCTTTACACTATTCACGTTACTGCACGATGGGTGCCAGAGCCAAAGTCTTTGCTGCTTTTGATGGTGTCTTGTGGTTGCACTTTTTCTTTGTTGCGACTGAAATTCTGGTGGTGTTTATCCGATGTTTTTAATTGCGTTCCTGGAAGCTGCTGCCTTCGAAACTAATAAATTTTGAAAAGGGAGGGTGGAAAGGGAACAAACGTTTTTAAAAACCCAAACTCTCTGGCTTTGGGGCAAGCCTCAAACGGCTTACCTTTGGAAATGAATCTGGTACGATTCATGCCCTTTTATCCCTTTCTTTGTAAAATAGGCACATTTCTTTTGGGTCATGAGTAGGGGAGATTTTTCCAGATGGAAAGGCCAAAATGGAGCAACCTTGCGATGGGTGTTGTGCCTGAGGCAGGGTGGTTTGTGCATTCCTGGGGTGGCTGGGGGGTGCAGAGTGTCTCCTCTGTGCTGTCCTGAGAGATTTCCCTGCGGGATCTGTGTCCATGAAGGCCCACCCACTTAATGTCACAAAGCACAGTTTTGGCCTGCATTGCACCAGTAGAGTAGCCAAGGGTAGCAGTTCACCATTTTGATGGAGGAAACAAAATGTGACCATGGAAAGGGGTTGGACTAGATGACCCTTGGAGATCCTTTTCAATTCTACAATTCTATGCTTCTGCATCAAATCGAATGGGGTGCAGCGCCTGCTGTCCCAGTGGCCAGACAGATGCCCCACTGAGAAACCCACAAGCAGGATTTTTTAAAATTCATTTTTCATTTTCATTCATTACATACATCTCAAATTATTAACGTTTACTGTATATTCCTCCCTCTCTCCCCTCCAAGACTTTCCCCCAACTTGCGTTTCTGGTTTGTTTCTATTTTCACCCGCTTTGCTATCTCTTAACAGAAAAGGTTATTAATAACATAACTTCAAACCTAAAAACCTAAAATTAAAATTAAAAACATCATCTTATTTCACTATCTTCTAAACATTTTCTGATGCTAATAATGTGGATGTTTATTTAAATCCTGCCATCAAGTCTATCACCTTTCTTTGCTTCTGCAAATATAATAGGAATGGTTCCCAATCTTTTTCAAAGCCTCTGTTGTCTTTTTCTCTTAGCCTTTCTGTCATTTTTGCCAGTTCTGCATAGTTCATCAACTTCTCCTGCCACTGTTCTTTAGTTGGTATTTCTCCAGTCTTCCAACTGGGAATTGGAAGACTGCAGAAAGCCACAAGCAGGATTCAGGCACCCAGAGCCCTTTCCCCTCCAGTGGTTTTTTAGCAACTGGGATTCAGAAGCATCGCTGCCTCGGACAATAGAGCAGCCACTGAGTGTCTTCTCCCCCAGAGGACCTTTCTCTCTCTCAGTCCACGACAGCTAAGCTTCTTCAGCAGCCCTTGGTGAGGAACGGTTGAGGGAGCTGGGGCCTGGAAAAGAGGAGGCTGGGAGGGAGATGTGCCATCTTCAAATATCTCCAGGGCTGGCACAAGGAAGATGGGGCAAGCTTCTTTTCTCCTGCTTTGGAGGGCAGGACTCGAACCCATGGCTTCAAGTTAGGAGATTCCAACTCGGCATCAGATTTTGACAGTAGGAGCTGCTTGACAGTGGAACGGACTCCCTTGGGAGGTGGTGAACTCTTCCTTCCTTGGAGGCTTTTAAGCAGAGTTTGGCCTCGGATGCTTTAGTTGAGATTCCTGCTTTGTGGTGAGGCTGGACTAGATGATGCCCTGGGGTCCCTTCCAACGAGACAGTCCCTAGGCACCCTGCTTTTGAAAGTCCAGCTGACATAGTGGGTGTGGATCACATCCAGTGTGGGATGCGGATTACCGTATTTTTTGCACCATAACACTCACTTTTTTCCTCCTAGAAAGTAAGGGGAAATGTCTGTGCGTGTTATGGAGGGAATGCCTACGGGTGGCGGGGGGGATCTGCTGCAGTCGTGAGCAGAGGATCCATGGTTCCCCTTCCTTCCCTCCTCCGTGGTTACAAAGCATGGATCCACATGGATCCTCAGGATTTTTGCATTGGGCTACTCCAAACTCACTGTCAGATCACACGTCTGTGGCCACAGCATGAACCACAAAAATTCACCCACTGTTTCGTTTAGAAGATTTTTTTCTTGTTTTCCTCCTCTAAAAATTACGTGCGTGTTATGGTCTGGTGCGTGTTATAGAGCGAAAAATACGGTAAATGTGCGTCTGTTACTCTTAAGGAGCAGCTGCCATCGTCCTGGCTTCTATTGCTGGGCCGCTCTGGAACACGGCAGCCTCTTGGGCCAATGATGCTCACAGCATCAGGGCGGATAAAAGCAAGTACTTTTTCGCACAACCTGTAGTTAAACTGTGGAACTCCTTCCTGGATGACTTTAAAGGAGGATTAGACAAATTCCTGGAGGAGGAGAGGGCGATTGATGGCTCCTAGCCGGTTGGAGCAGCGCTCAGTTGCAGGAGAAGAGAGTTGCCTCTTCGGCTTGAATCCTGCTTGCTATTTCCCCACTGATGGATGGGGATGCCATTGCAGGAACATGATCCTGCACTAGATGGGCTATCTATTCTTCTGTCCTTATGCTCTTACTAGTGGAGAAAGCAATAGTCCCCTGCCCCGAGCAGCTTGCGATATAAATTGCAACAGAGGAAGGCTTCAGGAGCTCAGCCTCTTTTGGGAGAGCTGGATCAGCCCACTGGATAAATTTTGGAGATCCCAACTGCACACTCTGAACTCGCTGCCTTCCTCCTCTGAAGCCACATATTTAGATGTGCACCTGTTTGATTTCCACCCGCCCTGTCTTACTCCCAAATCGCTCCTAGTACCATACATCGTTTCCAAATTGCCAAAACCTGCTGATGCAGGCAAATTCATTGGGTTCCATTCCAAGCGAAGATAACCGGCATCTGGGGGCCTCTCCAGATGTTTTGGAGCACAACTGCTATCCGGCCCAGCCTAGCCTTGGTTCCCACCCCAAACATCTGCCTAGCCTCAGGTTGGTGAAGGTTGCAGCTGGAGAAGTTGTTTGAGTTTTAAGTATGGCAGCAATCTGCACCTGAGGCACAAGGGAAGGGGTGGAGGAATAGAAATACAGTGGTACCTCTGGTTACATATGCTTCAGGTTACAGAAGCTTCAGGTTACAGACTCCGCTAACCCAGAAATAGTACCTCGGGTTAAGAACTTTGCTTCAGGATGGGAACAGAAATCGTGCTCTGGTGGCGCAGTGGCAGCAGGACGCCCCATTAGCTAAAGTGGTGCTTCAGGTTAAGAACAGTTTCAGGTTAAGAACTGACCTCCAGAACGAATTAAGTACTTAACCCGAGGTACCACTGTATACAATACGATACAATAGTCTTTATTGTCATTATCCCATACAGAACAACAAAATTGAAAAAAAAATCTACATAAGACATTCAAATCCAACAAGCCTGTTATCCCAGCTATCCCAGCCTGGTTAGCCCCCTAAAAACTCTGATACCCCATTTTTAAAATACAATATACTCCCATAGAGACTCCTTACACTGCATTTAAAACCAAAATTGCATTTGGATAGAAACTGTTTCTCAGGCGGCTAGTCCTAGTCTTTATAACCCTGCACCTTCTTCCAGAAGGCAGAAGCTGAAAGAGATCATTTCTGGAGTGCGCACTATCCTGTGCACTATACCCTTTTAGTGCAGAGGTTTTCAACATTTCTGAGCCCATTGCTCGCTTGGCCAACCACATTCTTTCTGCGGCACCCCTGTGGGCCTCAGGGGCCCAGTTATGTCACCCTTTGCTTGCAGAGCAGGCAGTTTCTCACCCTTTTTTGAACACACTCCCTTGTGGAGGCTTCCCTCAGCCTCCTCTCCTCTCCTCTCCCCTCTCCTTGGGAGTCCTCCAGGCAGCCGCCCCTGGTCTCTGAGCTGCCCCAGAGAGAGGTGCCGCTTCACACTGCCCCACAGGGACTTGGGACTTGTCTGTCCATTCCCAACTGCAAGGGCTGGTGGACTGACTGGCTGGACTCCCTCGCCCGCTGGCTTGCTTGCTTGCTCCTGGCAACCAGCACCCCCCCCCCCCGACCAGCCCCAGAGGACCATTCGCTTGGGGAGCTTGGAGCCAGGGCTGCTGCAACAAACAGCTGTGCAAAGCTTTGGGAGGCAGAGACTCAAGAGGGCATCAGAGGAGGGAGAAAGAGGGACAGAGGCCAGTGTTGCCCATGGCATCCCTGACCAGCACTCAAGGTACCCCAGGGTGCCACGGCACACTGATTGAAAACTACTGCTTTAGTGGTTATAGTCAGCCAGCACCGTGTGCAGATTTTGTTCAAGGGCGTAGTAAAAACATGTAGGGTATTGATTTCTTCCTTCCTGCCTGGCTGGCCATTCCTCACCCCCTCTCCCTGCTTCCTATCCCAAGCAAGGGTTGATTCAAATGTACAGAATGCCTGCTCTTTTTTAAAAAAGAAGACCAAGCTTCAAGTCCTCATTGTGCTGCCATTTCTGAAGGGGGCACAGCTTCACCCTTTGGACAGTCTTTTTCTCTCATCAGCTGTTGCATGTCGGATGTGCAGTGGGGTACGTTTTGGAGATCTCTGGCTAAACCTTTGGGTGTTGTCCTTAGCAAAGCGCTTTCAGCCACTCTTAAAAGCACCTTCCTTGCTCTCTTTTTAAAAAAATTGCCATTAGCAATTTAAACTTGGGTTGTAGCTGGTGGGGAAGGGATTTCTCACTCTGCTGGCTTTGACACTTTTCCATTTGAGATGACTGCAGCTGCTTTCTATTCCTAAATCGTCTCCCCACTCCGCAGTCACACTTCCCCTGCCCTGGCAAAAAAAATATATTAAATAACAGCCCCCCCTTTTAGTTTTTGCATTAAAGTTATGGGAAGTGGAAAATCATGGGGAGAAACTGTGTGTGTGTGTGTGTGTGTGTGTGTGTGTGTGTGTGTGTGTTTAGCAGCCCCATCCAAATGCAACCTCCAGCTGGAGAAAAGGACTGTCGTGTGTTGGTCTCCCAGTCCTAATAAATGTCTCCTTTTAAAAATAGCAGAGTGCTGCTGCAGCTTTTCTGGTTATTTTAAACCCTGCCTTTGGAAGAGATTTGCCAGGCAAGCCTTGTCTCTAGGTAGAGTCCTCTGCTTCGCTCCCCTCCGGTGAACAGGGTGTGTTTGTGTGTGTTTCGAGGGGGTGGGGTGGGAGCGGAAGGTGGCCTTGCTGGCAGGAGACTCCCCGCCAGCTGCCTCCCATTTCCCCGAATTTATTTTTAATGCTAACTTTCCCAAGAACAGCAGCCTGTAAAGAGACTGGGTCGGGGAACAGGCTGGCCTTTGTGCTGCTGGGGCTGCAAATAATGTGGACGGGGGAGAGAGCAGAGGCGACGTTTACCTTCTCTGGCTGGGACCTGGCAGAAGGACGTTGCAGTTTGCAACAGTGTCTTACTCTCTTGAGTAGACTTATTGCCTGCTTTGGCCACAGCGACACACGCCTTCGTTCCCCCTGCTTGGATTTCAGCAGCATGCCCTGTGTGGGGCTGCCTTTGAAAAGTTGCTTAGAAATGTCCACATGTCGAAAGAGCCAGACTGCTGACAAGGGACGGTTACAAGGAGCAGGCAGCTCCCTCGATGCAACAGATTCAGGGCAGATAAAAGATTTTTTTTTTTTTTAACAATGGTGTGACACGTTGTCTGCCTGATGCTCCCATCAGCAGCCTAGCGGCCGCATTCTCCACCAAATGGAGATTCTGAACCAGGCCCAAGGGCAGCCCCACATAGAGCGCATTGCAGCAGTCTAGTCTCCAGGTTCCTATCATGTGCACTGCGGTGGGCAGCCTATCCCTGTCTGGGAATGGCCATAGCTGGCAAACCAGACAAGGCTCATGAAAGGCACTCCTAGCCATAGAGGAGCCTTGGGCAACCTTCATTTCAAGGGGGCGCCTCTGTGTTTGTGTGTGTGTGTGTGGTTTTGTGTGTGTGTGTGTGTGTGTGTGTGTGTGTGTGTGTGTGTGTGAGAGAGAGAGAGAGAGAGAGAGAGACAGAGAGAGAGAGAGGGAGAATAGCCACTTCCAAGTTAGGGAAGAGTATTTCTGTACAGTCATACCTCATGTTACGTTTGCTTCATGTTACGTTCTTTCAGGTTACGTCCCACAGCGACCTGGAAGTATTGGAAAGGGTTACTTCCGGATTTCGCTGCTTGTGCTTTCGCACAAGCCCCCAATCGCACCACACACCTGTGCAGATATGGTGCTTCAGGTTGCATTCTTTTCATGTTGTGAACGGGCCTCCGGAATGGATCCCATTCACAACCAGAGGTACCACTGTATTCGTTGCGCATGTAGGTGTTTGAAAACAGTCACAGTTGTTGATGTTTCTAAACAGAGGCTTTTTTATCTCAGGGTGAGCGATTGCCACCCAGCAAGACATTTCGCCTCAAATGATGGACATGTCCTCTTAAGCCTGCCTCTCCTCTCAGGAACAATTTAGGGAGCGGAGGGGTTTGTGTGTTGTGGATCTGAAGTTGAGTTAGGTAATGGTAAAGGACCCCTGGATGGTTAAGTCCAGTCAAAGACAACTATGGGGTGCGGTGCTCATCTCACTTTTGGGACGAGGGAGCCGGCGTTTGTCCACAGACAGCTTTCCGGGTCATGTGGCCAGCAGGACTAAACCGCTTCTGGTGCACCGAAGACTGTGACAAGTGCCGGAGCGCACGGAAACGCCGTTTACCTTCACGCCGGAGCACTACCTATTTATCTACTTGCACTAGTGTGCTTTCGAACTGCTAGGTTGGCAAGAACTGGGACACAGCAATGGGAGCTCACCCCGTCGCTGGGATTCGAACCGCCGACCTTCCGATCGGCAAGCCCAAGAGGCTCAGTGGTTTAGACCAGTGAAGTTGAGTATAGGGCTGCCAACTCCTTAAACTGACCCCTGGCCTTCTCCCTTGAGCGACACCTAACAAGTGGAGGGGGGGGAGTGTGTTGCAGCACTTGAACTCAGGTCCTGCTGGCTTATGGGCTTCCCTTGGGGCACTTAGACCAGAAGGCCGGGCTAGACAGGCCTTTGGTCTAATCCGGCAGACGGCAAGAGCAGGCTAGCCCAGTAAGTTGGCAATTCCAGTTGAGCATGCTGATCTTGAAATAGCTCCGGCAAGGGAGTTGCTGGCAGGAAGACCTGGTGGGGCAGCTATAATGAGATTGTTGTTACAGTCGCTCAGTCCAGGCTTTAGCAACATGTTTCTTTTCCTCCGCTGTTATTGTTCTGATATTATTGCTTTAGTAGGTTTTGTTGCATTGTAAGTCGCACGGAAACTTTGAAAATACGAAGCGATAAAAAGTCTCGCAAGTCCAATGGCCTGAGCACGTAACACCAGTCCTGACCTCGCCACACTGGCTCCCAGTTAGTTTCCCCGTTCAAAGTGATGGTTTGTCCTATAAAGCTTATGCAACACCTTAAAGATCGCCTCTCCCGATAGCAACCGACCCAGACCCTGAGATCATCATCCCAGGCCCCTCTGAGGTTCAGCAGAGCCATTCTGGCAAATAATAACAATAACAACAACAACAACAACAACAACAACAACAATAATAATAATAATAATAATAATTTATTATTTATACCCTGCCCATCTGGCTGAGACTCCCCAGCCACTCTGGGCGGCTTCCAACAAAATATTAAAATACAATAGTCCTTCAGATATTAAAAACTTCCCTAAACAGGGCTGCCTTCAGATGTCTTAAAGATAGGATAACTGCTTATTTCCTTCACATCTGAAGGGAGGGCATTCCACAAGGTGGGCGACACTACCGAGAAGGCCCTCTGCCTGGTTCCCTGTAGCTTTGCTTCTCGCAATGAGGGAACCGCCAGAAGGCCCTCGGCGCTGGATCTCAGTGAACGATGGGGATGGAGCAGCCCTCAATAGCCCTGTCCTCTTCCTTGCATTTGTCCAATCCTCTTTTAAAGCCATCCAAATTGGCCAGCCCTGGCTCCTGTGGCAGGGAGTTCCACAGTTAAACTTTGTGCTGCGTGAAGAAGGATTTCCTTTTGTCTGTCATGTACCCTCTCAGCGTTCAGCTTCAAGGGATGCCCAGCAGTTCTACTCCTATGAGAGAGGGGTAATTCCCCCCCCCATCCTCTTTCTCCAAGCTGTCCATAATTTCATAAATGTTTATCATGTCTCCCCTTCTCTTAACTAACATGTCCCGACTCCGGAACGCTGCAACCTTTATTCATGGGGAGCTGCAAAGTGTTTGGATCAGCGTTAGAAACTCAAATGAATAAGCTAATCACCAAATGGCACCTTAAACCTAGGTTATGGTGGCCGCAATGGATGTCTAGGTGCCTTAAAAAAACCAGAAAACAGTGGGATTATTACTATTTT
Organism: Podarcis bocagei; assembly: GCF_964188305.1. Classification (NCBI taxonomy): domain Eukaryota; kingdom Metazoa; phylum Chordata; class Lepidosauria; order Squamata; family Lacertidae; genus Podarcis; species Podarcis bocagei. Next base: position 54,747,928 of record NC_138139.1, on the reverse strand, counting down.
ATTCATTTCAATTCTATGCCACTTTATATTTTAAAGAAAATACCTCAAAGCAGTTCACAACGTGTTGAAACAGCACATAAAACAATGCAGAATAAAACAAAAGGAAGCTTCAAGGAAAATATTTCAGATCCTTCTCTAAATGACATTTTGCTTTCCCCTTATTTATCTGCCTACTTAATTTATACAGCTACCCCATAGCAGAAGGACTCTAGGATAGGGTTGCCATATTTCAAACAGTGAAAATCCGGACAAAAAAGTTGAGCTTATACATCCAGATTTTCCATTTTCTGCCCAGACACTGCTGCTGACTTCAGTATTCCAGATATGTCCGGGGAATCCGGCAAACCTATTCTAGGAAGGCAGAGTGGTGTAGTGGTTAGAGCAGGCATTCCCCCCCCCCCAAACTCGGCCCTCTAGCTGTTTTGGGACTACAACTCTCACCATCCTTAGCTAACAGGAGCAGTGGTCAGGGATGATGGGAACTGTAGTCCCAAAACAGCTGGAGGGCCGAGTTTGGGGATGTCTGGGTTAGAGGATTAAATGAGGACCAATGAGATCTGGGTTCAAATCTCTACTCTATCACTGGGTGACCTTAGAGTCGGTCACAGCCTCCTAGCCTACCTCACAGGGTCATTGAAGGGATCAATGGGATTTTCTTGAAGGGATTTTTTTGGAGAAAAAGGTGGGCTTTAAATGCAATAAGAACCCCTGACCACAGTGGAATAACCCCTGATCCAGACTTACCTGCCTGTTTTTGATCTGATGGTCTCAAAAGCTTGTTTCAATGTGATACCTATGGGACCGCCTTTCCTGGTATGCCCCACGGAGGACCTTAAGGTCCACAAATGACAACGCTTTGGAGGTCCCAAGTCGCAAGGTGGTTAGATTGGTCTCAACTAGGGCCAGGGCCTTTTCAGTACTGGCCCCGACTTGGTGGAACGCTCTGTCACAAGAGACCAGGGCCCTGCGGGACTTGAGATCTTTCCGCAGGGCCTGCAAGACGGAGCTGTTCCGCCTGGCCTTTGGCTTGGACTCAGTCTGACCCTCATGTTTCCCTCCCCTTATGGTTTTGATCTATGGGCTACTTTTAAAATGAGGCTGCATTTTAAATTTCATTTTAGCCTGTATTTTAAATTGGTCCCCCCATTATGTTTTTACTGTAATTTTACTGGTGTTAGCCACCCTGAGCCCAGCTCTGGCCAGAGAAGGTGGGGTATAAATAATAATAATAATAATAATAATAATAATAATAATAATAATAATTATTATTATTATTATTATTATCATCCAGATATAATCAAGGAGTGGATTTCCCCCTCTCACTCCCATAAGGAAAAAGGGGTTTGTGTCTTGTGCTGTGGATGAGGACGATCAGTATTTTTCTCTGGGTTCTGTTGTATAGTGATACAGTTCTGGTAGATCATCAATATATGTATGTTGAAAGAGGCAAAGCAAAGTTCCGATCAATATTGATTGTTGCTTCTTGTAGAAATACGTGAAAATGATAAGATTTCTTTCCGTGTTCTTAGATTTACGTACAGTGAGCAGGTATGGGGAAACTGGGGCAACACTTGGCAGTGTGGAAACCCCTTTCCAGCCATAACTGCAGAATCGGGTGTCCAAAGAGCACTGGCATGTTTCAAGCGCAACCTTCCAAAGATCAAAGGATGCCTTATTCTGGCCTTTGGACAAACCTTTGGGCGCTCGCCTGTGGCGAGTCTGACTGGCTTCCGGGTGACCAGGGAGGAAGTTTCTGCAAGGTGGAACCACAGCTGTGAGCGAATGACTCTGCGTTAGGCAGCCATTGGGCCACAAACAATTGCAGCTGGAATGTTGCAGGGAGAGCTGTGGAAAATGCAGATTTATTGGCTAGTAAACGTTACAGCCTTGTTTGCAAAATGTAATTCCTGGATGGATGGATTTGTTGTTGTTGTTTCTCTCTCTATAAAAACCACACACTCTCACACACAAAAGACTGAACAAGGCAGCCTGTCCTCTGGGGTATCAGGACTACTCAGATTTTCCTTTCAATTTTTTGAATGGCCTTGCATAACAGAGGTGAAAGCAGCGGTGGGTGTGGAATGCACACGGCAGAGAGATGCGGTTTGTCTGCATTATGAATTCATGTCTGCGTCGCGCCCAGTTCTTTATTAATGTACACAGATGCATAAATCGGTGCGCATCACTCTCTCTCTGTGTGTACACACCTGCTATCTGGGCCAAGGCAGGGAGGGTCAGCTCAGACCCACTGTTTGTGTCCTACAAACCAAGGGTCCGTAGGTCAGTGGCTGGATCTGGGGGTTCCAGCTCAGCAGCCGGAAGGGGCTGATCCGTTGCGCAGGTGTGCTTGGCTGCCAGAAAGCCAGGCTCTTAGCCTTATGCCATGTGTGGCCCATCCGGGGTCTCCCTGCTGCCTCCAGTTGCGAGGGGCTGATGCTACAGGCACACCCTGTGCTAGGCTAGACCCCCAAATTCCCGGCAAGGAGCTCAAGGTTCTTGGGTCTGTTCCTGCAGGCTTTGGGGACTGCATTGGGTCAGCCTGTCCCAGTCTGGTGTTAAATCAGCTTTTCTCAACCTGTGGGTCCCCAGATGTTGCTGAACTACAACTCCCATCACCCCAGCTAGCAAGGCCAGAGCTCAGGGATGATGGGAGTTGTAGTCCAACTGGGGACCCACAGGTCGAGAACCGCTGTGCTAAATGCTTTGTCCCTAACCTGTGCACGATTCCAAGTTACGACCTAAAAAGCCCAGTATGGCGTCTCCTCCTACGAACCTGTCCAGGTGTTGCAAGCCTCGGGAGAGCATCTTCTCTCGGTCCCATCGGTGGTGACCTGAGGGAGACAGGGCCTTTTTTGCAGCTGCCCCCCATATTGTGAGATTCCCTCCAAAGAGAGGTCAGGCTGGGTTCTCTCTCTCTGTCATCCTTCCTGTTCACACAGGCCTTCGGAAATTAAGGGACAGGAGGTGTTGACCTACTGGCAGGGTTAGGAATCCCCCAGGTGCCAGGCGTGTTTTGCGAGTGGCGTGGGTCTAGTTGTGCCCACATGGAGATCTTTAGATGCCACATTGGTGGCCGACATCTCAACCTGGCAGAAGAGCTTATTTATTAGTTGCAATTTTCTCCCACCTTTTTCTCCAAGGAGTCCATGGTTCACCTCCCTCCTCAGTTAATCTCTACAACAACTTTGTGAGGTAGGCTAAGAGGCTGTGACTGACTCCAAGGTCACCCAGTGAGTGGGGATTTGAACCCTGATCTCCCAGGTCTTCCTCCGACCCTCTAACCACTACACCCCGCTGCCTTCCTAGAGTCCTTCTGCTATGGGGCAGCTCTATAAATTAAGCAGGCAAATAAATATGAGGGGCGCAAAATGTCATTTAGAGCAGTGTTTCCCAACCAGTGTTCCGCGGCACACTAGTGTGCTGCGAGATGTTGCCTGGTGTGCCGCGAGATGTTGCCTGGAGGGAGGCGGGCGAGTCGGGCGGCGAGAGGCGGGGCGGCGGCGGCGAGGAGAGGCCGCCCAGCGCAGGGCTCTCGCCGTTTGCCTGCCTGGCTGCCTGCGAGCTCGGCGGGCAGCGCCTCCGTCCGCAGCGCCCGCCTCACGGCTCTCATTCCCTGCCCCTGCCAAAGCTCACCCAGCCAAGCCGCGCTCTCCTTCCTGCCTCGCTTTGCTGCCTCCTCCCCCCCCACCCCCAAAGCTTGGAGGTTCCCCGGCAAGGGGGAGGGAAAAAAATTGAAACTTACACTTTCGTGCATCCCTCCCGGCGTGACGCTGCGCGCTGACGTCACGGGGCTGTAATGGTGGTGTGCCTCGAGATTTTTTTCATCAAACAAGTGTGCCTTTGCCCAAAAAAGGTTGGGAAACACTGATTTAGAGAAAGATCTGAAATATATTCCTTGGAGCTTGGATTTGTTTTATTCTGGATTGTTTTATTTTATGATGTTTTAATGTGCTGTAAACCACTTTGGGATTTTTTCTCTTTAAACTGTAAAGGGGTAAGAAAATAGCTGAATATATTAAGAAACATCTTAAAGAGGATGAAATTAGATGAGACGGAATCTTAAAATGCAGTTGTATGCAGTTTGGGTTCTAAACATCGCTGGCAGGTTGAGAGGGAAGTGGCTTATTTTGTTGAACTGGAATATAACTCAGTAACAAATGTCACTTTCAATCTGGAAAAGGAATAAAATATAATATACTTGTGTGTGCGCGTGCAAAAGTATAGAAATGACATGAGTAAGAATAATCCTCACTCGGTGAAAAAAGAATGCCTAGCCGTTCCGTTGTGGCGACCTCAACCCAGGTTTAAGGTTCCATTTGGTGGATATCTTAGAGATATCTGAGTTTCTAACGCTGCCTGCTAGGCTGCTGTCACAGTAAACTGTATTTTAATGCCCGTTTTAAATGCAGTTAATGTATTGCAATTGGTTTGTTTCTATTATTTCGTAGCAATGTTTTTAAATTGCGGTTCTTGTATTCTCTCTCTCTCTTAATTTTTTAACATAACATTTCCAACAATCATTTAACATAACTTCTTATCTTATACAATATTTTAGACTTCCGTCAACAACCTCTGAAGATTTCCCATTCTTTATCACTTCTTCTGCATTTCTTAATTTCTCTATTACTTTTAATTGTCATTAACCAATAATTCTTTTCAAAGTCCTCCTTGCAATATTTCACAAAATCCTCCTTACAGAACTTCTTGCAATCCTACTAGCGTTAATCTGTTTATTACAATTGCTTTTCAAATAATTCAAATATTTACTCCGGTCCTCTAAGAATTTCTGATCCCGCAGGTTTCGAATCCTTCCTGTTAATTTATCTAATTCTGCATAGTCCATTACTTTCATTTGCCGTTCTTCTTTCATTGGTAGTTCTTCTTTTTTGAGGTTCTTGTATTCTTGGGGGTTGGCTGGATGATACTTGGTATCCCCTTCCACTCTACAATTCTGTGGCTCTGAAGCTGCCTCGAAGCCCAGCTTGGGAGAAAGGCGTGATATAAATACGTCAAATAAATTAAATAAACTCCCATAAACTACCCTGGATCTAGACTGCCGAGACGTATGATTTTAAGACCCACCCGATTTTCATGGTTGTCAGTTGTTTTCAATTGTTTTTAACATTATCATCCATTTCATTTCTATTCTATTCTGCTTTCTGTTTTTAAGGAGGGGGGGGGAAATCTCAAAGCGGTTTACAGCCAACATCAAAACACTAGATAAAGCATCGCTAAACAAACATTGCAGGAGGAGATCAAACACAAAATATACGTTTGAGGCAACGTAATGAACAGGAAACTAAAATATTATCTTAAAGATTTCAGGATTAGACAATACGTGCAAAGGTCAAGTACAGAGAATTCAACGCAGCGAAATTAAAATGAATTTATCTTAAAGATTTCAAAATCAAATGTTACTAAGGAGATCACATATGCAGTACACATTTAAAACCGCTCAATTAGCAAGGAAATAGAATTATTGTTTTTAATGCTGTAACCCGCCCTGGGACCTTAGGGGGAAGGTTGGGTAATAAATAAAGCAATACATGATAATTATAATGATTATAATAATAAGGTTCGGTGATGGGCTGTCTGGGGCTGATGGGAGCCATAGCTCAAAACCTCTGGGGATGCCAGGTTGAGAACGATAATACCTCTCTTCCAAAATCCCTTGCCTCCCCTCTCTGTGGTTGGAGACTCCTTGCCTCCCACAACATTTCTTATTTATTTGTTTATTGAAAAATGTCACACTTCTCGACTCAGTGACCCTAAGGTTCTATGATTCTGCTGTTGGTTGCAAAATCACAAAGCAGTGTGCAACACAATATTTTTTTAGAAGGGCCAATAAAACCGACGTGTATGATAACAATTGCAAACACAGAAAATTGCAAAATGATAGGTTAGGAGCAGGCTGGCATTATTTGCCATCAAAGGCAGGGGTCAGCAAAGTTTTTGTGGCTTGGGCTGGTTCACGGTCCCACAGACGCCGTGGTGGGCCGGAGCGCGCATGCATGCACACAGGCACAAACGCTATTTCTGGTGCGCCTTCCGGCATGGAGGACGCATGCGCAGCTTCCCATTGGCTGCAGGAGCTTCCTGCAGCCAATGGGAAGCCGGCCATCATCGCAGAAGCCGGTCCCTGTTCTGCTCTGCGCTGGTTTAGCACGGCGCATGAGAGAGTGGGTGACAGGGGTCCATGGGCTGGTTAAATAACCCCCCCATGGGCCTTAGGTTGTCAACCCCTGCTCTGAAGAGTCCGCAAGTGTTTGGCATGTGCTGAAATTTCACCAGCAGGGAGATTGTTCCTTAGAGAGGAGGCCACCGCAGAAAAGGCCCTGTCCTGGTTGCCTCTTGATGGACCTCTGCAGGCAATGGTGTGACTGGTTGGTCCTTCCAAGTTGACCCCAGGAATAGGGGCAGGATGATATGGGGAAAGGGTTTCCTTGAGGCAGCCCGGTCCTAGATGGTTTGGGGCAGGAGTCTGCAACCCGCGGCTCTGGAGCCGCATGTGGCTCTTTTACATCTTTGCTGCGGCTCCGGGGCGGATACTAGTGAGGGGAGGAGGCGCATTGTGCGCCCCGACACTCCTCACTGTGGCGGGCGCTGTACTGGCTGTGATGTCGCATGGGGGCGGTGCGTGCGTTAGTCACGCACCGTCCCGACGTCACCTTCCCGCCCGCTGTCAGATCGTGGCTCCGGAGAGATATTTGTTTTAAATGTCGCAATGGTTTTGCGGCTCCCAGTTGTTGTTTTTTCTTCGGAAACGGGTCCAAGTGGCTCTTTTTGTCTTAAAGGTTGCAGACCCCTGGTTTGGGGTTTTGTAAGTTGGTGGAAGAACCATAAGCCTGGTCCAGGATTATACTGACGGCACCAGAGGACAGTTCTTTTAAGATTGTCCAAGTCTGTTTTGATGCCGTGTGGATGACTGCACACGAGACTTAACATATGCTACATGTCTTTGTCCTGGAAGATAACAATTTATGCTTGGTAATTGTTTTAAAGATTTTCAATGAAGTTTGTAATACTAAAAGGGTGGTGGTTATGCAAGCACGGTTAGGAGTTCTGGTCCACAGCTGAGCAGCACCATTGCCACATTAGTTCCATCTTCCAGACCAGCCTCAGGACTGCCCCACAGAGAGTGCATTATATAATAGTAGAGTTGGATCATCTAGTCCTTGGGTAGGCAAACTAAGGCCCGGGGGCCGGATCCAGCCCAATCGCCTTCTAAATCCGGCCTGCGGACAGTCCAGGAATCAGCATGTTTTTACATGAGTAGAATGTGTCCTTTTATTTAAAATGCATCTCTGGGTTCTTTGTGGGGCATAGGAATTCGTTCACCCCCCCCCAAAAAAAAAATAGCCCGGCCCCCCACAAGGTCTGAGGGACAGTGGGCCAGCCCCCTGCTGAAAAGGTTTGCTGTCCTCTGCCCTTGATCATCTCCTCTACACATCTTCCAGCTTGTCAATAAAGATCCTTCTTAAATTCATGGGACCCAGAACTGGACCCAGTATTCCAGGTGTGGTCTGACTAAGGCAGAATAGAGTGGTTCTATTACTTCTCTTGATCTAGACACTATGCTTCTGTTGATGCAGCCTAGAATAGCATTAGCCTTTTTTGCTGCTGCATCACTCTGTTGACTCATGTTAACCTTGTGGTCCACCCAGACCCCTGGATCCTTGTTCCATGTACTACTGGCAAGCCTGGTCCGTGTCTCTCATCTTCTGTTTGTGCATCTAGTTCACGGGTCTGCAAACTTTTTGGGGAGGGGGCCGGTTCACCGCCCCCCAGACCTAGTGGCAGGCCGAACATGCACATGGCAGAGGGGCCTTCTCTCTCTCTCCCTCCCCCCCAGCCCCTCCCCTCCCCCTGCCTACCTCCGCCACTGCTCTGCCTGAGGTTGGGACCCTGCGGCAGTAGTGGGGCCTCTCCTTTTTGGGCCATCTTTCCCAGGCGCAGGGCCAGCAGGCGCACCAATCACCAGCCCACAGCGCGGCCATGGGGAGAGGCTGGCGGGTGGGCGGCAAAGCTTCCTATCAAAGCCCGGCCCCCTTCCTCCACAGGCCGCGGAGAAGTCAGGAAGGGGGGGAATTGCACAAAAAGGCACCCGATTATTTTTTTTTAAATGGCAATCGCGCCAATCCAATTGGCGATTGCAGAACCGTTCGTGAGCTGGATCCGGAGGGCAATTGGGCCAGATCCGGCCCACGGGCCTTAGTTTGCCAACCCCTGATCTAGTTATTCCTGCAGAAACTGACATTCTGGAGGTTGCAGGCGGGTTGCAGCGGTGAGGCTTTTGCAAGATGTTTGCTTGCATGTGGTTGTCGCATAAGCAAGATCGTCAGCCCTGGGTTGGGTTTTTCCCTCACTTGCCTTCCCTCCTGCAATGCCCCAGCCAGGCAGGGCAACGGCTTAAAGACTTTTTTAGCTGATTAACTCTCCTGGCTTTAAAATGATTAAGCAATTAAGCAATTAATGTTTATTATGTTTGCATCCCGCCCTAGGAGTGCAGGGCGGCAACTCATGTGGGGGTTACTGTCCCTTTACTGCTGCAACAACCCTGAGAGGTAGGCAAGGTGGGGGCGGGGGCTACAACTGATCCCCAGTCTACCTTGCTGGTTGCAGTAACTGTAACCTCCCTGGGGCAGGGGCCTATTCCTGTGGCTTATGATGATCCTGCAAAAAGCCATCTGAATTGACGGTGCTAGAGTTAGTGTGATGTAGTGGGGAGAGTGTCACGTTGGGACCTGGGAAACCAGGATTCAAATGCTTACCAGGTTATGAAGCTCACCTTGGAAGCCAATCAGATGCCTCTCTGCCTACCTACTTCACAGGGGGGTTGTGAGAATGAAATTGGGGGGGGGGAGGGGGAGGGAGAATGCTAGCTTGAGCTCCTTGGAGGAAAATTCAATATAATACAGTCATACCTCGGGTTGAAGTTGCTTCAGGTTTCAGGTTGTGCTCTGCGGTGACCCGGAAGTAATGGAACGCGTTACTTCCGGGTTTCGCTGCTCACACATGCGCAGACGGTCAAAATGACGTCACACACATGCGCGGAAGTGGCGAATCGCGACCCGCGCATGCACAGATGTGTGGACACCGGTTACGTTCGCTTCAGGATGCGAATGGGGCTCCGGAACGGATCCCGTTCGCATCCAGAGGTACCACTGTATAAATGCAATAAATGTAATAAATATATATAGTAATAAATAATGTACGAGGCCTTCATCCTTCTTTAGTAAGCTGCTTTAAATCTTTTATTATTATTGTTATTGTTTGCTGCTGCTTCACCTCCCCTTACCTTTTGCTTGCCTCCATTTTGCACCTGATGGAATATCTGGGCCTTTACCTGACCAAGGTGAGACGCTCTGAGGAGACTCAAACACCCAGTTTGTGCCATTCTGGAATGAGCGGCACAGATTCTCCTAGTCCCTGGTGTAGGGCTGGGCGATATTTGGTTTTCAATATCGCCATATATCACCATCTAAACATCTTGTGTACCAATATATCACAATGTAAGGATGGAGCTATGTAGAGGCGTTGGCCAGCTTCAGGGTTTTCCCTGCAGCGTGATTTCTGCCAGTGCCTGCTCTTGCGATTTGCTGCTCCCTGCAGGTCAGGGGAGAGCTGAGTTGATAGAGTTTACAGGAGTTGCAGGAATCGAGAAAAGCATAGGCTGACTTCACATTGTGATTTTTGCTCAACACACACACATCCTGATTTGCGATACAGTGGTACCTCGGGTTACAGACGCTTCAGGTTACAGACGCTTCAGGTTACAGACTCCTCTAACCCAGAAATAGTACCTCAGGTTAAGAACTTTGCTTCAGGATGAGAACATAAATTGTGCTCCGGCGGCGTGGCTGCAGCGGGAGGCCCCATTAGCTAAAGTGGTGCTTCAGGTTAAGAACAGTTTCAAGTTAATTCGTTCCGGAGGTCCGTTCTTAAGTACTTAACTTGAGGTACCACTGTACAGTGGTACCTCTGGTTGTGCACTGGATCTCTTCCAGAGCTCCGGTCGGATCTTGAGAAATTCGCAACCGCAGGTGCTTGTTCTGCACATGCGCGCGGCACCTAGAATGTTTCAGCACATGCGCGCACGGCGAAACCCGGGAAAATACTTCTGGGTTTCAGTGCGTCAGCATCCTGAAGGATATGCAACCAGAGGTGTGCGTATCCAGAGGTATCACTGTATATTGCCTGGTGAAAAAGTGTGAAGCCAATATCCCAATATGGACTTCAAACTGGCTTTGGATGATATATCAATATATCACCCAGCCCAGCCCTCCCCCATCATGCCTGAGCTGCAGGTCGCAATACTTGAGTGCACGAAATATGTGCTGCTGGGTGGCCCAAGCTTTTGCAATTTTGAGCTTGGCAAAAGTGCAAGGATTCTGCTCCTCGCCACAACCCCCGCTGCCGCCAGAGGGCTGTGGTGTTAAAAATTTGCATGATGTTTACATAACTTGATCCGCATGGCCTCATCTTTGTGCATTTACCTTTTGATCAGCTTTGGAATTCCTGCTGACGGGCGCGCCAAACCTTATTTAATCAGCTTTACCCTAGAAGTACATTTATTTGCGTTGGGCTTGCATGGTACGCACAGATGCTTTGGCTGTGACTGGGGCTCCACAAATTCGGATGGGCGGTCAATGCCAGGGACCCAGTCTTTTGCAATCCTATGTATGAAGTAAGTCGCATTGCATTTCATGTAGGTTATTCCCAGGATAGTGTGCACTGTGGAAAAAAACATCCTGCCAATATCCTAATGTTGTTATACATATCTATAGTGTGGCTGCATTGGAATGTTGTGGCCAATTCTGGTCACCTCACCTCAAAAAGGATAGTCTAGAGTTGGAAAAAGTTTGGGAAAAGGGACCAAAATGATCAAGTATACATTTCTAGACCAAAAAGGCACTGATGTTCCACCTTCAAGGAAAAGGGGGAATCTACCCTTTCCTCTTTTTTGTTGCTGTTGAAAATAATTTTTATTTGATTTTACAAGTGTAAAGTTATAACAATACCAAATACATATCCATACTTAGAGATTTCTTTGAATCTCTCGACTTCCCATCCCCTCCGTACGTCTTATTGTCAACATCTTCAACTGCATATTATTTCATAGTCCATATTTTGTATCTTTCCCTATTGTCCACAGTGATTGTTACATTACAAGTGTTATTGAAATCCTGCTAATGTTTTCATTTGCTTACAGTGGTCTCCTAAATTAAATAATATTTTTTCCCCCTATTCTTTCTTGAAGTTTTTGTCTTCTTGGTTCCTGAGTTTACCGGTCAGTTTTGCCATTTCAGGTTTTGCCATTTAACACGCAATTGGGAGCCGCCCAGAGTGGCTGGGGAAACTCAGCCAGATGGGCGGGGTATAAATAATAATAATAATAATAATAATAATAATAATAATAATAATAATAATAATAATAATAGTTATTATTGTTATTATTGTTATTATTGTTATTATTGTTATTATTGTTATTATTGTTATTATTATCCATCGGCTTGGTTTGCCATCCCTCTCTGGTACGGACTTTGTCTTCTTTCCATCTCTGGGCTAGTAGCACTCATGTGGCTGTTGTCACAACCTATTCTTTCCTCAAAGGCCAGCCGAGTGGCACAGAAGTTTGTGGTGACTGCATTGCAGGGGTGGGCTAGAGAACCTCTGGGGTCCCCTCCAACTCGCCAGTTGATTCTGTTATTCTGTGCCTGAGTGCTGCAGGTGCCTGGCGTGCCCTCTGCCCGTGCCAAGTTCCTGGTGGCAAGCAGCGACCCCTTCCGTCACACCAACAAGGGAGCGATTTCCTTCTCTGCCCCCCCCCCCGGCTCATTAGCCAAGCCCCGGAGGGTGGGGGACACACAGACCTCTTTCCAGCTCTGGTGACTTAAGACCATGTCACTGGCAGGTGAAGCGCACCTCCATGGATGTGGCAGCTGCCCCTCCCCTCGGGAAATCAAATCCCGGAGCCCAATGGGCAGCCGTCAATATTTACGAGTGATGGTCAGGAGCCAGAACTGGGACTGGGCCTTTCTCGCTCCTTTCCCTGTCTCCTCCCGCGATGCTGTTCTGAAAAGGTGCTTGCAACTTAGGCAAAGAAGTTACTCTTTGCACAGGAACACAGGCAGCTGCCTTTTTTTGACTGAGACCCTGGGTCTGCCTAGTTCAGTGCTGCTTACACGGGCTGGCAGCAGTACAGGACTCTGGGGGTTTCCCTCCCAGCCCCTACTGGAGATGCAGCCCAGGGGTTGGAGCTGGGAGCTGCGCAGCTACAGCCCTTCTCTGCCTGCCCCTGCAAACTGGCCTCCTCCAGAGGTGGGTTTAAAAGGGGATTAAACAAAATGCATGGAGGATGCAAACAACTGGCCACGATGGACTACAGTGGTACCTTGGTTCTCAAACGCCTTGGTACACTGCAAACCCGGAAGTAAGTGTTCCGATTTACGAACTTTTTTTGGAAGTTGGTCGTGCTCCGTTTTGAGTGTTACACTTCCAATTTGAGTGTTACACTGAGGTCGGTCTGTTTTTGCTATTTATTTTGCATTTTTGTGGCTTTTCTGTTTTGTTTTTGTGACTGCGTGGAACCCAATTCAGCTACTGATTGATTGATTGTGTGACTGCAGTACATGGTTTATTGCTTTCATTTTATGGATCAGTGGTCTCGTTAGATAGTAAAATTCATATTCAATAGCTGTTTTAGGTTTTTTTTTAAAAAAGTCTGGAACGGATTAATCCATTTTGCGTTACTTTCTATGGGAAAGGGCGCCTTGGTTTTGGAATGCTTTGGTTTTGGAATGGACGTCTGGAACGGATTAAGTTTTAGAACCAAGGGACCACTGTATTGCAGCCCCCAGGATTGGCGGATCATTTTGTGTGTGTGTGTGTGTGTGTGTCTTGCCCCTCCTGTCCTGCTTTGGGGGGTTCTCAGTTAGAGCCATGCCACAGATTTAAAGCAATTACGATGCACATTCACAGCGCACAGTATCCTCCTAGGGGAATCTTGGTTTGTGGGAATTTCACCTTTTCGAGGGGAAGCGACAGTTCCAGTGTTAGAAACCCAGATATATACAAGCTAGGTGCCAAATGGCTTCTTAAACCAAGGTTACAGTCGCTAAAACGCAATTCCTAGTTGCCATTTTGGAGCCGGATGGCTCGAAAGTCATATTTTCAATACAGTCGTACCTTGTTTTGCGGTCAGGATCCATTCCAGAGCCCCGGCCACTAGCTGAAAAGGATGCAGGGCAAGGCGCCGCGTCTGTGCATGCGCACGGAGCAGTTCGTACTTCTGCGCAAGCACAAAGCGCAATTGGCAAACCTGGAATTAACCCGTTCCGGTACTTCCGGGTTTGCCGCAGACGTTCACCAGAATGGACGCTAGACAAGGTGGACGTTCGCAGAGATATTACTGTACTGTACCACTTTTTGGTTCCTGACATTTGTTCTGATTGTGCAGATAACGTATCACAGATAGGATGTTTTGGTAGAGTGTGAAAACAGGCAAGGTCCCCAGATCTTCAGGCATGCATCTTCAGAAGGTGGAGACATCAGGTGGCATCCGGGCATCTTCACTTGGTTGCAAGTGGCCAATAGGTAAAGGTAAAGGTAAAGGGACCCCTGACCGTTAGGTCCAGTTGTGGCCGACTCTGGGGTGGCGGCGCTCATCTCGCTTTACTAACCGAGGGAGCCGACATACAGCTTCCGGGTCATGTGGCCAGCAGGACTAAGCTGCTTCTGGCGAACCAGGGCAGCGCATGGAAATGCCGTTTACCTTCCCGCTGGAGCGGTACCTATTTATCTACTTGCACTTTGATGTGCTTTCGAACTGCTAGGTTGGCAGGAGCAGGGACCGAGCAACGGGAGCTGACCCCATCGCGGGGATTCAAACCACCAACCTTCTGATCGGCAAGTCCTAGGCTCTGTGGTTTAACCCACAGCGCCACCAGCGTCCCAAGTGTCCAATAGCCAGGTGCAAAATGCGCCTCTGGCACCTGGCGAATTTCGAATGCTGCTTCCTTGTAACTTGAAGCCATGGGTTCGAGTCCTACCCTCCAGAGCAGGAGAAAACAAGCTTGCTCCCTCTTCCATGCACCAGCCCTTGAGATATTTGAAGATGGCTCTCACATCTCCTCTCAATCTCCTCTTTTCCTGGCTAAACCTACACAGCTCCTTCAACCGTTCCTCATCAGGCTTCTCTCCCCCCCCCCAGACCCTTGATCCTCTGGGTCGCCCTCCTCTGCACATGTTGCCCTGAGCTGCTGGGATTTGTAGTGCAGCGACGCCTGGAGGGCCACAGCCTCCCCCCCATACCATATGGGGCAGTCCAAAGAACCATGCGTGTGTGTTTCTGAGCCCCTCGAATGACAGTAGCACAAAAGCGGAGGTCTGAGAAACAGTTTCTATCCAAATGTGATTTGGGTTTTAAACACAGTGTAAGGTAGTTTTATTGTATTTAATTATGGGGTATCAGAGTTTTTAGGGGATTAACCAGGCTGGGATAGCTGGGGTAGCAGGCGTGTTGGGTTTTGAATGTCTGGTGTAGATTTTTTCAATTTCCTTTTTCTGTATGGGACAACGACAATAAAGATGATCGCATCGTCTTGCTTCTCTGAGCGTCCTGTTACGGAAATGGCATGGGGGGGCACATCTTTAAAGTTGTTGCAGTGTTACAAATATTATGCCTGAATGTATCATTTCAACTTGACAGCTCAGGGAAGATACAGTGGTACCTCGGGTTAAGAACCTAATTCATTCTGGAGGTCCATTCTTAACCTGAAACTGTTCATAACCTGAAGCACCACTTTAGCTAATGGGGCCTCCCGCTGCCGCCGCACAATTTCTGTCCTCATCCTGAAGTAAAGTTCTTAACCCAAGGTACTATTTCTGGGTTAGTGGAGTCTGTAACCTGAAGCGTCAGTAACCCGAGGTACCACTGTACTTAGCTTTATAAATTTGTAGAAAAGCCATACTTTAACTTTCCAATGCCATTTAACCCTTAAAGAAAGGTGAATTTGGGCTCCACCTCCCTCTATGAACCAAGAAGCAGGAAGTCCCGTAGGCAGCAGGAACAGGGCATCCCGCCATAATTCCCCCAGCGTGAGAGCACATTCACGGCCCCCCACCCAGAGAGTGACCAAGGGGGCAACACTAGACATCCGCAGAGGCAGTTGAGCAAGCCAGGTGTTCTGGAAGCCCATCTCCAGACCAGTCCTGAGGGCAAGGAGATGCCAAGAGTTTTATTGTTCTTCCAGTGGTGGGGACTTAAGAGGTGTTGGGAAAGGGGTCTGATCAAGTGACCTCATGTTGGACTTGTGTCACCCTTGTATGCCCCTCCCCCTTTGTGACATGCTAGTGATGTAGTGAAGATGTCTCAATGATGCCTCTCAAAGTGTATTCTGGGGGAAAGAGGGAAGTTTTAAAAGAGGACGTCATCCCCTGTTCAGGGTTCTTACTCCTGTGGGGACCTGTTGCACAACAATAAAGCTCATGGATTTACTGACCGCTATTTGCTCCAAATGACTTGGCTGGAACTTCCTTCTTTTGCTGACCGCATGGACACCGAAGAAGTGTGCATGCACACGAAAGCTCATACCAATAACAAACTTAGTTGGTCTCTAAGGTGGGACGCTGGTGGTGCTGTGGGTTAAACCACAGAGCCTAGGACTTGCCGACCAGAAGGTCAGCGGTTCAAATCCCTGAGACGGGGTGAGCTCCCGTTGCTCGGTCCCTGCTCCTGCCCACCTAGGAGTTTGAAAGCACGTCAAAGTGCAAGTAGATAAACAGGTACCTCTCCGGCGGGAAGGTAAATGGCGTTTCCGTGCGCTGCTCTGGTTTCAGTGTTCTGTTGCGCCAGAAGTGGCTTAGTCATGCTGGCCACATGACCCGGAAGCTGTACGCCGGCTCCCTCGGCCAATAAAGTGAGATGAGCGCCGCAACCCCAGAGTCGGCCATGACTGGAGCTAATGGTCAGGGGTCCCTTTACCTTTAAGGTGCTACTGGAAGGAATTTTTCTGTTTGTTTGTTTCGACTACAGCAGACCCAGCATGGCTACCTACCTGTAACTAGATGCATGGATCTGCGGGGGGCGCTGACGAGCTGGACTGTTGAGTAGTCTCTCACCCTGGACCTTTTCCTTAACAGTCCTGACGGTCACTGCTGTGATTGTTTGATCTCTTGCCATGGCAGAAGGAAAGGCCCTCCATTCCAAAGGCTGGCACTGCCAGACAGGAGAGCTTCGGCCAAGTGGGCTCAGCCAAGTTGGCAGCCCTCCCTTGAGCCTCAGGGAAAGTCTCCAAATGAGAATTGGTCCGAAGCTTTGGCCTTCTTCTTCCTGCTGCCCCTCAAAGTTCCACTTTGGGGAACTGGGGCTGTTTTGCGGGGGGCAATGCCAACTCATTTGATGGGTGGTCTTTTCTGAATAAATATATATATAGAGAGGGAGAGTTCTTTTTAAAAAATATAATATGATTTTTATTGATTTTCAAAAAGAGAAAGATTAAGGGAAGAGAACAGAAAAAGGAGTTACATCATAATATCATAAAAATTCCACATTTCGATATTACTCTGAATCTCTTGACTTCCCCCTATCCCTTCCCAGGGTCCTATTAATTCTATTCCCAACTACATATCAATACTTCTCCAATTTTTCATATTTCTAGATTATCTGTACTTTCTGTTACAATGCAAGTGTGTTTAAAATCCTGCTGATATTTTGAGCTGTTTACAATGATTTTGTATATACATAACAAACATTTTCCAATCTTAAAGACCATTGTGAACAGTTAACATCATTAGTAGGTTTGGAATTATCACTTGTAGTGTAATAGTGGATTTTGGATATAACGGGGATGTAAAAGATTTGGGTGATCATAAAAGATGCAGGAGGAAATGATTAATAATAGGATCCACAAAGGGGAGAATGGGAGTCCAGGAGATTCCTTGGAATCTTGTTTTTATGATCTGTGTTCAATATATGACTGTAAAATTTTATTCTGAAAAACCAAATAAATAAATAAATAATAATTAAGAAAAACTAAACCGCGGACACGCAGATGATTCCGCCGAGTGGAAGCAGCCGACAGCGACCCTTGGAAGTAGAGTTACAGCCACCTGCAGGATCCCAATTTGTTTTGCATGGCTGGTACGCTGAGAAGAAACAGGGACGCGGGTGGCGCTGTGGGTTAAACCACAGAGCCTAGAACTTGCCGATCAGAAGGTTGGCGGTTCGAAGCCCCGTGATGGGGTGAGCTCCCGTTGCTCGGTCCCTGCTCCTGCCAACCTAGCAGTTCGAAAGCATGTCAAAGTGCAAGTAGATAAATAGGTACCGCTCCGGCGGGAAGGTAAACGGCGTTTCCGTGCGCTGCTCTGGTTCACCAGAAGTGGCTTAGTCATGCTGGCCATATGACCTGGAAGCTGTACGCCGGCTCCCTCGGCCAGTAAAGCGAGATGAGCGCCGCAACCCCAGAGTCGGTCACAACTGGACCTAATGGCCAGGGGTCCCTTTACCTTTACCTTACGCTGAGAAGAAGCCTCGACTTGTGATATGGGATTGTTCAGAGGGAAGCAAACAGCAATTCCTGGTTCAAGCATAACACGAAGTCAAGCCCATGGTTTGCTGCTCCTGCTGCCTAGTGCCAAAGAGGAAAGGCAGATCAATCTGGGCGCATACAGCAGGCCATTAACCAGGCCTTAATGTGATGTGCAAACGCAGCCATTCCCTCAATTATAAATTACTCTTGCATGGCAGAGGTTATTTTAGATACGCGCAGAGTTTATTTTGTATCAGTCCCACGGCGTGATAAATAAAACTCTACAACTAAAGAGGTTTCATTTTTTTAAAGAAAAAAAGAAAGAAAGCAGCAATGTAGAAGTCAAAATGTGCTTTATTAAGAAACCCTCAGCAGGAACGAACGATCGCCAGATACACGCCGTCTGCAATTGGTTGCATGTCGGCGGAATTTGCTTCGTGGCAAATGCAAAGCCAGCGGCAGATCTGATCACGCCCGTCTTTGAATTTGATGGTAAATGATTGATTCGCTTGACAGTCTAACCGCTGAGAGCGTCGCTCCGGAAACCGATGTGAGAATCTTGCTGCAAGCTGCTTCCAGAAATGCAGGGGTGGAGGGGGGGGGCGGGCGGGGCGAGCAGCCTATATGCAGCCCCAACATTCACATTCCCCGCTGGTGCCCTTCCAGGTGGCAGCCTCTTGCCACACACTTGGGATGTTGGCAGTGCCAGGCTGCAAACACACCTGTGCCCAAAACACTGGCTCGCTTCTGTCGAGGGCTGCGCCTCTGGCCTCTGTTGCTGCTGGAAGATGAGACAACCCGTCAAATTGATATTGCCGCCCTCAGGGAGGGGAGGGGGCCCAGTCGGAGCCTGCCGGGTTCTCGAGGTGGGGGTAGGCGTAAGATCGGCTGTGTAAATTAAACTTTCCAAAGTGACAACCGGCTCAGAGAGCAGGCTGGGGTGAAAATTAAGACCGTGGCAGTTGAAGGCCGGGTATTAGGTGGGGGGAAGATGTTTTACAATCCTCACAGCAAAGGCTGAACTTGCAACGTGGTTCATGCAGGAAGAGCATCAGCTGCGATTTGGAACGGGTTGAATCCCAGAGACGGAGAGAGCAACCTCGCTTTCTTCTAGAGCGGTGTGACCCAGGGCTCTGGCTTTGCTCGGGGGCGAATGCCAAATTATTTAGCAGAGTAACCCCACGTTTTGCCGCCTGTGAAACAGTGACGTGGTTTCCCCTTTCTTTGTGCAGATTTGTCCTGCTTTTGTAAGGTATTCAGTCCAGTGCTTGAAATTTGCCAGGTGTGTTTTGCTCCTGCTGTGGGTCCAATTGCAACTACCTGCATATTTCTGGGCACCAGGTTGTCAACTGGCATCTCAATGAAGGCAGCTGACTCGTTCACAGCAAAAGACGCAAGTCTTGTGTTTCTGCACTGCCGCATGAATCGGGGACCCCTCTCTGGGCATCTTAGTCCTCCATCATCGCATCAAGGGATGTAAATGCAGGGCTGAATGCAGATATACAGTGGTCCCTTGGTTCTCAAACTTAACCCGTTCCGGAAATCCATTCCAAAACCAAAGTGTTCCAAAACCAAGGTGTGCTTTCCCATAGAAAGTAATGCAAAATGGATTAATCCATGCCAGACTTTTAAGAACAACCCCTAAAAGAGCAATTTAACATGAATTTTACTATCTAAAGAGACCATTGATCCATAAAATCCATAAAACAATCAATCAATCAATCAATCAGTAGCTGAACTGTGTTCCACGCAGTCACAAAAACAAACTCAAAAGAGACACTAAAACAAAAACGCAAAATAAATAGCAATAACAGACATTGTAACACTCAAAATAGAAGTGTGGCACTCAAATCGGAAGCATAACACTCAAAACGGAGGACGTTTGGCTTCTGGAAAAAGTTTGCAAACTGGAACACTTACTTCCGGGTTTGCAGTGTTCGGGTTCCAAGTTGTTTGAGAACCAAGGTACCACTGTATATGAATGTGCTACAGGCTTTCCAAAGGCCACTCAAATGGAACTCACAGACCACTGTTTAAAAACCTCTGCCTTAGTTCATAGTTGATACCATTTCTACTGTGTGTGATTCTCCTCCTTGCAAGCTGCAGTCAAGCAATGTAGTTGACATCGTAGAATTTTAGCCTTGGAAGGAACCCCGAGGGTCATCTAGTCCAACCCCCCTTGCAAATAAGACATTGTGTTGTGGCGACCTAGATTTAAGGGGCCATTTGGCACCTACCTTAATATATCTGGATTTCTGACACCGATAGTCATAGAAGCACCTCATTCTGGCTCGTGTTAACCGATGAGAGAGTCCATCTTCATGCTGCTCATAGTTAGACTGTGGAACTCCCTCCCACAGGAGGCAGTGATGCTCACCAGCTTTCGTGGCTTTAAGAGCACATTGGGCAAATGGATGGAGGAGAGGGATTTTGGTGGCGTGGGAAACAGGCAAAGGGGAAAGGTGCCTTTTTGAGATCACCCCCTCTCCTCCTGCCCCTTTTCGCAGAGCTCCTAGGTGCCTTACCCATTCCTTAGCTGCCTTTGTGGAGCATCAATCATGGATTCTTTGCAGGAGACCCACAGTTGGCCTCTGCGCAAACTTATGGGGTCTGGATTCCAACCCGTCTGTGTCATCACATTCCCGTTCCACAAGGAGCCTTCCTCCGAGAGAAGCGCTCCCTTGCCTATTCCTGAGGGTCAAATACAGCTCTTTTTTGGGGGGGGGGAGATGCTGGCAAGCTGATGGCATTCTGTGGAAGGTGGAAACATCTGCCCCTGCCTGGGTGCAGATGGTGCCTCTGGGTCTGTGGCTGGGAGGGACTTGGATGACCCCGGGAAAGACGTTCGGCAAAAAGGCTCCCTTTGCAGCCTTCCAGAGCCATCTCCTTGCCTGTTCCCTGCATTGAAAGGCATTGGGGGAAGTTCGCAGCTGGGCAAATCTTCAGGCGGCTCCCATCCCTTGAAATAAAAAGGTAAAGGGACCCCTGACCGTTAGGTCCAGTCGTGACCGACTCTGGGGTTGCGGCGCTCATCTCACTTTACTGGCCGAGAGAGCTGGCGTACAGCTTCCGGGTCATGTGGCCAGCAGGACTAAGCCGCTTCTGGCGAACCAGAGCAGCGCATGGAAACGCCGTTTACCTTCCCGCCGGAGTGGGTGCTCAAGAAGAAGGACCATGAGTGTGATCCAACAGGCTCTTGGTATGTGAATGCCAGGGGGGAGAGAGCAGTCTGCATGCTGATTCTTCCCTGCAGATCACCCCCCACCCCAACACGTGGCTGCTTAGCACCTCAGAAGCTGCAGCCTTGCACCTGCCCAATGCAGGCTGCAGCACCTGTGACTGAGCTGTGTTTCATGGTGCAAGCGGACGCGGCTGGCCACGGCCACAGCAGGGTCTTGGACTAGGCAGTCCAGGCTCTTGTCATGTTTCTCCATGGAGGAGGAGTGCCTGCGAAGCCAGGCATTTTGCAGAACGAGTCCCCCTCCCCAAAGATGAATCACGAGTAATTTAAACCTCCCTTGTTCCTCGGTGTTCCTTGTCCATCGAATGGGGTTAATGAGCCTGACCTACTTTGGGAGAAATTGGGAGGAGAGCCTGCGAGGGCTGATGTTGCAAGAAGTTGGCAAACCCACCCGTCTCGTCCCTGGAAAAAGAAATCTTAATCTTTGTTCCTCTTTCTAAACACGAAAGGGCGGGGTTAATTTGTGTGTTTGTGAGATGTATATATATATATATATATCTGACTCACCAACAGGAGAGGAAGCATCCGGTCTTGAGATTAGGAATCAACAGGCCACAGAAACTGCATGGAAGAAAAAGGACTTAGCGGGTGGCTGTGCTTTCAAAGATGGGAGCGAAGAGTGAAGCTGCAATTGTCCCGGCACCCAGATTTGCCCAAATCCTGCATGTGCAGCAAACACCAATCGCTGTGTGTGCAGAAAACCCCTTGCACCCATCTCCTTTCTTGCCCCCTTCCAGGGACTGGGAAGTCGCAGGGCCCACTTGTCCTCCTGCGCGGTCAGCAAGATTGCTAAAGTCTTGCGCTTGTTTGGAGTTATGTAACCCTTAGGAGGTTTCAAAATTCTTGTTTGTGTCTACAGATGAAATGTCTGGTCTGAGAAGGGGGGGGGGGGAAGGTTGCGATTTCTTCCTTTCTGTTGGTTGGGTGCCTTTGGCCCATTGTCCAGACCCGGCCTGTGGGTGCCTGCTAGCTGGTTTGCCAAATAGGAAAGGGGTCAAGGCTGGGAGGGATGGAGAAAGCCATTCTTTTTATATATATATACATTTTTATTAGTTTTTTAACATACCATTTTCAACAGTAATTAAACACACTTTTACATCTTATTCAAATTTTTTTTGACTTCCATCAGTCCTGTCTGAAAATTTTCCAATTAATTTCTTAGTATGCATTTCTTATTTTCCCTATTACATTTCAAACTCATAACCAATATCTCTATCTTTTTCTACTTTGTAACACTTTGTATAGTTCTCCTTACAAAACTTCTTGTAGTCCAACTAACGTAATTTGTTGATTACAGTTGCTCTTCAAATAGTTCATATACTTCTTCCAATCTTCTGTAAATCTCTGGTCCCGTAGGTTTCAAATCCTTCCTGTCATTTTGTCCAATTCCGCGTAGTCCATTAATTTCGTCTGCCATTCTTCTTTCGTCGGAATTTCTTCTTGCTTCCATTTCTGGGCTAACAGTACTCTTGCCGCTATTGTTGCATGTAAGAACAGTTTGACATCTTGTCTATTAATGTCTTGGCCTATTATACCAAGTAAAGATGCTTCTGGGGTTTTTTTAAGAATGTATATTTCAACATCCTTTTCATCTCATTATATATCATTTCCCAGAAGTTCTTTACTTTCCTACATTCACAGGGATAGAGAAAGTCATTCAGCCTATTTCTTTTCCTTCCTGCACAGCCAATCTGGGCCAAAACTGGTCCCACAACCCCATAGCCTCCCCATGGGATTTCCAGTGTCTAAATTAATCGAGAGGGGCAGTCTCCAGGTTTAATGCAGTGGTAGAATAATCTCCAGATGGCCCCCTGGACTAATCATTTGGACAGACAAATGCCTGGGCAGATGTTTAGCAAAGGAATTTAAAATCAAGCTGCCATGCTCCTGATGCCATTGCATATTAATCTATGGTGCGACCGCATTTGGGGTGCTGTGCACAGTTCTGGGCACCTCAAAAAGGATCTTGAAGGGTTGGAAGAGGTTCTGAAAAGGGCCACCAAAATGATTGAGGGGGTGGAGAGCAGCCCTATGAGGAACGGTTGCAGCCTTTGGGACTTCCTAGTTTAGAGAAGAGGCCAGGCTGAGGTGACACAGATTTGTAAAACTACGCCTGGCATGGAGAAAGGGGAAAGGGCTTCCTCTTCTCTCATGACGCGGGAACTCGTGTTAAGCAAGAGTTGTTGGGCAGTGGCACAAGCCTCCCTTGGGAGATGGTGGACTTTCCTTCCTTGGAGGTTTTTAAGCAGAAGTTGAATAGCCATCTGCCATGGATGCTTTAGCTGAGATTCCTGCGTTGCAGGGGGTTGGATTAGATTATTATTATTATTATTAATCTATTATTTATGCCCCACCCATCTGGCTGGGTTTCCCCAGCCACTCTGGGCGGCTTTCAACAAAACACTAAAATACAATAACCTATTAAACATTAAAAGCTTCCCTAAACAGGGCTGCCTTCAGATGTCTTCTAAAAGTTTGGTAGTTATTTTTCTTTTTGACAACTGGTGGGAGGGTGTTCCACAGGGAGAGCGCCACTGCTGAGAAGGCCCTCTGCCTGGTTCCCTGTAACTTGGCTTCTCGCAGTGAGGGAACCGCCAGAAGGCCCTCGGCGCTGGACCTCAGTGTCTGGGCAGAACGATGGGGGTGGAGATGCTCCTTCGGGTATCCTTGGCAGAGGCTGTTTAGGGCTTTCAAGGTCAGCACCAACACTTTGAATGGTGCTCAGAAACGTACTGGGAGCCAGTGTAGGTCTTTCAGGACCGGTGTTATGTGGTCTTGGCGGCCGCTCCCAGTCACCAGTCTAGCTGCCGCGTTCTGGATTAATTGTAGTTTCTGGGTCACCTTCAAAGGTAGCCCCACATAGAGTGCATTGAAGTAGTCCAAGCGAGAGATAACCAGAGCATTCACCACTCTGGCAAGAGAGTCCGCGGGCAGGGAGGGTCTCATCCTGCGTACCAGATGCAGCTGGTAGACAGCTGCCCTGGACACAGAATTGACCTGTGCCTCCATGGACAGCTGTGAGTCCAGAATGACTCCCAGGCTGCGCACCTGGTCCTTCGGGGCACAGTTACCCCATTCAGGACCAGGGAGTCTTCCACACCTGCCCGCCTCCTGTCCCCCAAGAACAGTACTTCTGTCTTGTCAGGATTCAACCTCAATCTGTTAACCGCCATCCATCCTCCTTGGACTCTTGGGGGACCCTTCCAACCAGGGTGGCTAAAATAAATAAATAAATCAGATTTTTCTTTATTTAAATCAGATTTTTCTTTATTTAAATCAGATTTTTAAAATAAAATGCTTTTGGAGGAAAAAATCTTTCTAAAGATAGTTTTCTATTTAGCTTTGACTAGACTTAACCGTCCAGGGGTCCTTTAATTTTAAAAGGTAAAGGTAAAGGACCCCTGACAGTTAAGTCCAGTAGCAAACGACTCTGGGGTTGCGGCACTCATCTCGCTGTACTGGCCGGAGCTATTTATCTACTTGCACTTTGATGTGCTTTCAAACTGCTAGGAGCAGGGACCGACCGACGGGAGCTCACCCCGTTGCAGGGATTTGAACCACCAACCTTCTGTTCAGCAAGCCCTAGGCTTTGTGGTTTAACCCACAGCGCCACCCGCGTCCCTTTACCTTTGTTGTTGTTTAGTCGTTTAGTCGTGTCCGACTCTTCGTGACCCCCTGGACCAGAGCACGCCAGGCCCTCCTGTCTTCCACTGCCTCCCGCAGTTTGGTGAAACTCATGCTGGTCGCTTCGAGAACACTGTCCCACCATCTCGTCCTCTGTCGTCCCCTTCTCCTTGTGCCCTCTATCTTTCCCAACATCAGGGTCTTTTACAGGGAGTCTTCTCTTCTCATGAGGTGGCCAAAGTCTTGGAGCCTCAGCTTCAGGATCCGTCCTTCCAGTGAGCACTCAGGGCTGATTTCCTTCAGAATGGAGAGGTTTGATCTTCTGGCAGTCCATGGGACTCTCAAGAGTCTCCACCAGCACCAGAATTCAAAAGCGTCCATTCTTTGGCGATCAGCCTTCTTGATGGTCCAGCTCTCACTTCCATACATCACTACTGGGAAAACCAGAGCTTTAACTATATGGACCTTTGTTGGCAAAGTGATGTCTCTGCTTTTCCCTTTCCCTTTCCCTAATGTTGAAATATCCAGGACAGGTAAAAGAAAGAACTTCGCTTCAAACTTTGGAACTCACTGCTGCAGGAGAGAAGAGGGCTCTGGTGCCCCTATTCTGCTTGTGGGTTTCCCACAGGCGGCTATGGCAAGAATAGGATGCTGGACCATGGGCCTGATCCTGCCGGGCTCTTCTGTGTTCTTATTCTGCCGGAGTCTCTGGCTCCAGACCCCTGCCCCCGTCTCTGGGAGGGGTCTCTTTCATCCCTCTGTGCTGCTAATGAGGAGGAGATGGTGGGGGGCTCTCGGAAACCGCCTTTGCCCCAAACTTGGGACTACCTGCCCCCCCCCCACTTGGGGGAATGAGCATCTTGACTGCTTTCAAGGAATCCAAACTCCTCCTGGAACAACTGCTCCAGGAACGAGGGGGTGGGATTCTGGCCTGGCTCCTCTCGCCTTGCCGATCAGTTTCCTTGTAAAACAGAATTGGAAGCCACAGAGCATTCCAGAGGCTGCTGTCTACAGTCCAAGGAGTAAGCTACAGACCATTAAAAAAGGGAAGAAGAAAAAAAATGAGTCGTTCATAAGCTACGTGTAACTTCCTTTCCAGCCCCTCTGTTTAAATTCAGCCCCCCCCTCAAAAAACCTTAACATCGTGTGTGCCGAGAACCGTTGCCTATTTCTCCTTTTGGAGTAAATGGCAAAACTTGCACAAATGGGAATAATATCAAGAGGCAGGGAGTTCCAAAGTGCGGGTGCTGCCACACGAAACAATTGAGTTCTTAGAGATGCACAACATGTCTTATGGGGCATCTGTAGCAGTCAACTAGACATATATGGGGTGAGGAGTTCTCACAGAATGTATATTTTATACAGTGAACCTGCCACTTAGATGATGATGATGATGATGATGATGATGATGATTTAGTACATTTCCGAGCACAATTCAAAGTGTTGGTGCTGACCTTGAAAGCCCTAAACGGCCTCAGCCCAGTAGACCTGAAGGAGCGTCTCCACCCCCATCGTTCTGCCCAGACACTCAGGTCCAGCTCCGAGGGCCTTCTGGCGGTTCCCTCCCTGCGAGAAGCGAGGTTTCAGGGAACCAGGCAGAGGGCCTTCTCGGTGGTGGCGCCTGCCCTGTGGAACGCCCTCCCATCAGATGTCAAGGAAATCAACAACTATCTGACTTTTAGAAGACATCTGAAGGCAGCCCTGTTTAGGGAAGTGTTTGATGTTTTATTGTGCTTTTAATATTCTGTTGGGAGCCGCCCAGAGCAGCGGCGTAGCGTGAGTTGTCAGCACCCGGGGCAACGCAAGTAATTTGCGCCCCCTAACCCGGGGCAAGGCAAGTAATTTGCGCCCCCCCAACCCCTAACCTGCGAGTTGCCGCCGCTGGCGCTGCCGCGCAAACAACGCTGCTTGCCCGGAGGAGGATGGAGGCAGAAGCAGCCGCCGCCTGTGGCTGGGCCGAGGGGATGGCGGCGGCGGCAGGGTGCAGAGGCTGCCCGTGCCCGGCCAGGCGCCGGTGGCGGCGTCGGCGCTGCTGCAGCGGCTGCTCCTCCTGCGAGCAGTGAGCGGAGCGCAGCCACAGCGACGGCGGGGGGCGCGCGCGCTAGGGCGCAAGGCTGGCGGTGGCGGCGGGGAGCCCGGCGGAGGAAGGAACTTGTCCCTTCCCTCTGGACTCGCGCCCCCCCCAGATGTTGCGCCCGGTGCGGTCGGCACCCCTGGCACCCCCCACGCTACGCCACTGGCCCAGAGTGTCTGGGGGAAACCCAGTCAGATGAGCGGGGGATAAATTAATAATAATAATAATAATAATAATAATAATAATAATAATAATAATAATAATAATAATAATTTTCTTTTGCTCGTTGTGAGGAAGGACAGAGAGGATGCCCACCTGTGCCCAAGGAACACCTGGGAGGCCTAGCCGAGAGTCGTGGTGCAACAAATCTATTGATTTGCACTTATCTCCCACTTTAATTTCCAGGGAGCTCAAAGTAGTGTACATGGCTCTTGCCTCCTCATTTTAATCCCTACCAGAACCCTGTGAGGTAGGTTCAACCAGGAGGCACAGTGTCTGGCTCAACACAGAGTTCCTCATGGCCGAGTCAGGATTCGAACCCGGGTCTCCCTGGGTCCTAGTCCGAAACTCTAACCCAGCATTTCTGAACTGTGGGTCTCTAGATGTTGTTGGACTACAACTCCCATCATGAGGCCCAAGGTTGATCCAACCACTACAACACCCTGGAGGAATGAGCGATTCAACCATGAGCAGGAATGTCACAATGAGATACAGGGATCTGTGAAGGCGGAGAGGAGCAATGAGTGGTCCAAGGTCATCCCGGGAGCTTCAGCGTGGCTGAGCGTGGATTCGAACCTTGGTCTCGATGCACCAGGTCAGCCGTGGGGAACTTTTGGCCCTCCAGATGTTGTTAAACTACAGCTCCCAACATCCCTGGGTGCCGGCCATGCTTGCTAGGGCTGGGGGCGGGGCAGGGAGAATCGTAGTTCAATGATGCTTGGAAGGGCCAAAGGTTCCCCACTCCAAAAGATAAATGTACTGGTTCTGTGCATTTTGCAGAACCCACCTGCCTGTCTTTAGATGTGTTTTCACAGAACGGTAGAGTAGGAGGGGGTGCTGAGGGTCATCTAATCCAGCCCCCTTTAATGCAGGGATCTCAGCTGAAGTTTCCATGACAGACAGTCATCCAACCTCCTGCAAATGAGATTCCACAACCTCCAGAGGGAGTTGGTTCCACTGTCAAACAGCTCTCACTGTCAGAAAGTCCTTCCTGATGTTGAGTCGGAGTCTCCTATCTTGCAACTTGAATCCATTGGTTTGAGTCTTACCCTTCGGAGCAACAGAAAACAAGCTTGCTTCCTCTTGCAGCTCTTGTGAAGATGTTGATCGTATCTCCTCTCAAGTCTCCTTTACTTCTAGGCTAAACCTGCCCAACTCCCTCAACCGCTCCTCATAAGGCTTGGCTTCCAGACTGTCTCACCAGAGTGGTGCATGCTCCAGTTATCGCTTGGACTACTGCAATGCTCTCTACGTGGGGCTACCTTTGAAGGTGACCCTGAAACTACAATTAATCTAGAATGCAGCAGCTAGACTGGTGACTGGGAGTGGCCACCGGGACCACATAACACTGGTTCTGAGAGATCTGCATTGGCTCCCAGTATGTTTCAGAGCACAATTCAAAGTGTTGGTGCTGACCTTGAAAGCCCTAAACAGCCTTGGCTCAGTAGACCTGAAGGAGCGTCTCCACCCCCATCGTTCTGCCCGGACACTTGAGGTCCAGCTCCGAGGGCCTTCTGGCTGTTCCCTCCCTGTGAGAAGTGAGGTTGCAGAGAACCAGGCAGAGGGCCTTCTCGGTGGTAGCGCCCTCCCTGTGGAACGCCCTCTCTCCAGATGTCAAAGAGAAAAACGACTACCAGACTTTCAGAAGACATCTGAAGGCAGCCCTGTTCAGGGAAGCTTTTAATGTTTAATATGTTATTGTATTTTAATATTCTGTTGGAAGCCGCCCAGAGTGGCTGGGGAAGCCCAGCCAGGTGGGTGGGGTATAAATAATAAATTATTATTATCATTATATTATCTTGGTTGCCCTCTTCTGCACACCTTCCAGCTTGTCAACCTCTTAAATTGTGGTGCCCAGATCTCAACACAGGACTCCAGATGTGGTCCGACTGAGGCAGAATAGAGCAGCTCCCTTGATCTGGACACTGGACTTCTGTTGATGCAGCCTGGAAGAGGATTAGCTAATGTTCTCCTTATTGCAACTCCGAGGCCTGTGCAAATCCGTTCTCAGATTGCATAACGCAGCCTCTGTGTTATTTTGCAAGGATCTGTGGTTTCCTGGGCAGCTAAGGCTCCCGGTTCAGCCGTGCCCCAAACCCGGCCACCTGTTCCTCCAGAAGACCACCATTCTGCTGCCATTCCGGACCACGAAAGCCACGTTTGTTTCATTCAAGATACGAGACACTCAAAGCTTGCGGACGTGCTTCCTCTGTCGCCGGATCCGGCCGCGGTGTGCAGGCAGGGCGCTAGGGAGGAAGCAGGCTGAAGCATGTTCGAGGATGTTGCTGCCATGCGCCACGGCACCTGCTTCCCTTCTGCAGCCACAGGCCCGTCATTGTGGCCGACGCGGTTGCGCAGCAGGATTAAGCAAGACTCGCTTCCATTGCGTGGTTCCTGCCTGCCTGCTGCTTTTCGGTGAAATACCGCTAACAGGCGCCGCCGTCCCCAGTTTTTCTGCATGCTTTTTGGGGGAGGCAGGGCAGATGTGGTCAGAGCAAAAAGCCAGCAAGCCAAAGCAGCCTTAACTTGGTTCCTTCCCTTGGCTGGGGTGAAAGGGAGTCCACCACAGACAGGTGGCCATCTGTCATAAGAACAT
The DNA here is from genome assembly GCF_964188305.1 of Podarcis bocagei. Classification (NCBI taxonomy): domain Eukaryota; kingdom Metazoa; phylum Chordata; class Lepidosauria; order Squamata; family Lacertidae; genus Podarcis; species Podarcis bocagei. The sequence continues at coordinate 54,718,643 of NC_138139.1, read as the reverse complement.
AAGAGAAGCCCGCTGGATCAGGCCAATGGCCCGTCCAGTCCAGCACTCCGTTCTCACAGGGGTTGAACAGTTGCCTGTGCGAATCCAGAATGCAGGATTCTCCCATCCTGTGGTTTCCAGGGACTGGTCTTTTGAAGCATTGCTTGGAGGCGGTTGGGGGATGGATGGCGGCTAACAGATTGAGGCTGAATCCCGCCTGGTTCCCTGAAACCTCGCTTCTCGCAGGGAGGGAACCGCCAGAAGGCCCTCAGAGCTGGACCTCAGTGTCCGGGCAGAACGATGGGGGTGGAGACGCTTCTTCAGGTCTATAGGGTCGATGCCGAGCACCCCAAGCACCCCCAAAGTCGGTGTGTCAGTGGCCTGTTGCCTCCGATATTGGGACAGGAATTTCCGTAAACTGATGTTCTGGGATGAGGGCCCCTTTGTTTTCACTGTCCAGAATCTGTTTGCTGGGTGGCCTCAAGACCGAGGGGAGGATGAAAGCTTCTCTCTTTCCCAACAGGCAGAATTTCAAAGACTTCAGGCGCAGAAGGCATAGTCCATTTTGCAATTCTAGCCCGTTTCAGTCATCATTTAATAGCACCGCACGCAGGCGTTACATCAGATTCTCTCCCTCCTCATTCAATCCCCGCAACAACCCTCTGAGGCAGGCTAGGAGGAGAGTTGGTGACTGAGCTCAGGGTTACTGAGTGAGCTTCGTGGCCTAGTGGGGATTCGAATCCTGGTCTCTCCTAGATACGAGTCCGACATAATAACCTCTACGCTGCTCTCACTGAATGCATGAGATGAACACGGTGCTGAATGTATGGGGTGCCCAGAGGGACATTTGTGTGCGTTTGCAGCTCAGAAGCATTTCATTTTCTCGATTTCAACCATAGGGCTGGTTGGAATCGCACAAGTTAAATCAAAGCAAGACATGCGATTCCTGCATTGCAGGGGGTTGGAATAGATGACCTCTGGGGGTATCGTGCAACTCTGTGAAGCTTAAAACCTCTTTGGTTTAGGATGATCTCGCAAGATCTTGTGGGATGACCCCTAGCACTCCCGTTTAAAAACGTGGATGCCTTTTCTTCTGAATATTTTGTAATATTCTGGGAATACTTTCAGGCTAGTATCCCTGAAGCATTAGGGTATCCGACTACACCCTTAGAACCCAAAATATTTCTGCTGGATAATCTAAAAGATGTTATTCTGGAAAATAATCAACAAATAGTGTTAATAGCTGCTGCTAAGATTATAACACCAAAAATGCGGGGTGGGGAATATAATACTATACCTGAATGGATTAAGAACATTTTATCCTTAGTAATTTATGACTAAGGCAACTTATTACAAAATAATACATATAGACCGGCGTAACAGGTTCATGGGGGGAAAAGGGCATTTTTTTGGCAAAGTTTTGGAACAACAAAGTCAATGACAGCAGCCAACTTCATGCTGCTTTCAGCCTGCTGCGGCAGTATTTCTGCATGCTCTTTATCTTTGGTTTATTCTTCATCATAATAAAATTAGGAATGCATTTTTAGAACGTTCCTGTGCTGTGTTCTATGCTGGATTAAACGGATGTCGTTTAACCACTCTTGCGTGTCACTTTGAGTTGCATGGGTTTCTAAAAACCAATCAATGTGCTTAATTAATAATAATAATAATATTAATAATAATAATAATAAGGTTTACACCTGACTTTCCTCTATCTCTCCTTTCCAGGATTCTCCCACCTTCCCAACGGTCTGTATCCCTCATACATTCCTCTGAGCCACCTGGAGCCTCACAACAGTGGCAGCCCCTTGCTTGCTCAGCTGGGACAGCACAGCCTCTTTGAGTCTCCAAAAGGTGAGTTCGGCTCCCCCCCCCTCTTTGTCCTGTGCCCCCAAATGCCCCTGGGAAGCCCCCAAATGGCACAGATGCAGAACACACACAAACCCGCCCTGTGGTTGCTCACCATCACTGATGATGATGATAATCAGGGCTGCCTTCAGATGTCTTCTAAAAGTTTGGTGGTAGTTCTCTTTGACATCTGACAAGAGGGCGTTCATACGTCCGGATTTCTGCCAGGGCGCTGTTCACGAGGGTCGAATACTGGCTTTGTCAAGGGAATTCTGGACGTATGGCAACCCTAAATAGGAGCAGGCCTTGGAGATGGAGGTTAATTGGGAGAAGAAGAAGAAGAAGAAGAAGAATTTATTTATACCCCACACATCTGCCTGGGTTTCCCCAGCCACTCTGGGCGGCTTTCAACAAAATATTAAAATACAATAATATCCTTCAGATATTAAAAGCTTCCCTAAACAGGGCTGCCTTCAAATGTCTTCTAAAAGTTTGGTAGTTGTTTTTTCCTTTGACTGATAAGAGGGCGTTCCACAGGGTGGGTGCCACCACCAAGAAGGCCCTGTAACTTGGCTTCTTGCAGTGAGGGAACTGCCAGAAGGCCCTTGGAGCTGGACCTCAGTGTCTGGGCTGGATGATGGGGGTGGAGATGGTCTTTCAGGTCTACTGGACCGAGGCTGTTTAGGGCTTTCAAGGTCAGCACCAACACTTTGAATTGTGCTCGGAAACGTACTGGGAGCCAGTGTAGGTCTTTCAGGACCGGTGTTATGTGGTCTCAACAGCCACTCCCAGTCACCAGTCCAGCTGCCACATGACTGGGTGCCTCTGGTCCTGGAACTGCACCTGGGCACCATGAGGACTAGTGGCCTGAGATGGCTCCTTCCTTCTCCTTGCATTTGCCTGATCCTCCTTTTTGCAGCTGCCTAAGCTGGTCGCCTGTTGCCTCCCATCTTGGGGCAGGAATTTCTGCTCTGGGAGGAGGGCAGGCTCGCATTTCCCCATCCAGAATCTGTTTTCTGGGTGGCTTCCAGACTTATTGGAGGAGAAAAGCTGCTCTCTCTCCTCAATTTCCTCCCAAAACAGGCATAATTTCAAAGACTTTTGTCACAGAAGGCACGGTCCATTTCAGGCACATGGTCTTATCCCTCCCATTTGCTCCCCACAACAACCGTGAGGCAGGTTAGGCTGAGAGAGGCATTGACTGGCTCCAGGTCACACACTGAGCTTTGTCATGGCCAGGTGGGGAATTCGAACCCAGGTTTCTCCCAGCTCTTAGTACCGCCCTCTAACCATTGCACCCCACTGGCTGAATGAATATGGTGTTGAATGTATATGGAATGTGCATAGAGACATTTGCATGGTGCAGGATGAGTGCATCTCACATGGTTGAAATTGTGCAAATCATATCCAAATAAGGCAGAAAGCTTAACCCCTTTTCCCCACCACCTGCCAGGTCAACTTGGGGTTCCCCGACACATAACGATATTTTGTTGTATTTTTCCATTTTTTAATTATTGAATTTCAAAATACTAATCCACATGAAAAGGAAAAAGCAAGCGTCTCAGGGATACAGAAGCTAAAGTAAATGAAAGTCATTAGGGTCTGAGAACTCTGCCCCCCAAAACCAAACCAAAATAATCTCTCTTCAGTATTGGGAACTAACGGGGTACTAACCCAAGGCAAACTATAATACACTTTGCCATTAACGTTGCCGTGTTTGCTTTATTACATTAACTTGTTTACTTTCTGTGTTACAGGGTACAGATGGTGTGAAATAAAAAACCCAAAACCCCAAACCCATCTCTGCTCTCTATATGCCAATCTGTGCCATAAACAAATCCCTGCCATGTTCTTCATTGTTATGCATATACAATTAAGTCATGCCGCATTTCGTTGGAATTATCGCATTGTTTGGGTCCCTGTGGCACTTTGAATCTGTGCAATCATGTTTCCTGTGCAAGCTCTCGCCCTCGCTTGGGGTTGCCTAAGTCTGTTCCTTGTTTTTGCAGATGGGTTTTATCTTGGCGGCCACGCAGGGCAGCCCCCCTTGCACCCCCAGGCTGCCCCCTTGAGGACGGCAGCCGGCCACGGACCCAGCGCCCTCCACCGCGAGAAGGAGCTTGGGCACCTGCCCAGGGCCTCGAAGGATGGTGCCAGGGACGTTGGCAAGGAGCGGGCATGCCGGGGCGACGTCCTTTTGGCCGGCCCGAAGAAAGAGGGCAAGGCCCGGGAGGAGCCCAGGCCACACAGCGTGGTGGACCTCACCCAGGACGCCAAGCCCGACAGCGACAGGAAAGTGAGCGGCCCCGAGAAGGGTGCCAGGGCCGGGGAGCAGCCGCTGCCCCCCTTCCTGGCTGAGCACGTGCCGAGTCGCGGCGCCCACGGCGGAGAACCAAAGTTCAAGAACCCGCTGCAGACCTCCTCGCTCAGCAACTGCAATGGCGGAGGGGACCCTCTGGGGAAAGCGCTGGGCTCGGAGCAGGACCGCTGCGCCAGGGACCCCACGCGGCACGACGAGAACATGAGGCCTTCCTCGCACTCGGAGCGGCTGCGGAGGGGGGATTCCGGGGCGGGGGCCGCTGCCTTGCACGTGGCCTGCAGCTGCCCCTCTCCGGGCCAGCCGGGGAAGCTGGCCCCCGCTTCCTCCGCCTTCCCCCCGCAGCCGGTCCATTCCAACATGTACACCATCTTCCCTCTGGCGAAGGAGGCCGGCAGGGAGCACAAGGTCATTGCGCCCACCTTTGTGCCTTCCGTGGAGGCTTATGACGAGCGCACCGGGCCCATCCAGATCGCCTCGCAGGCCCGGGACAACGGCGGCGGCAAGGTGAAGGAGAAGGACCCGCCGGCCGCCCGGGTGGGCGTCCTCCAGGCCTTGCCTGAGAGGTGCCTGGGTGACGGCGCCCGCAGCCTGCTGCCCCCGGACTTTGCGGCACACGGCGAAGCCAAGAGGATGGAGGTTTTGCGCGAGAAGGGCTCCGTCATCCGAGCCACCTCCACGGCGCTCAGGAAGCAGGGGCCCCCAGAGACGTTCCTCAGCAGGCCCCGGCTCGGCTCCCCTGAAAGCAGGGGCAACTTCCTCGCCTCCAAAGACTTGCTCAAGCCGGGCTCGGAGTCAGAGCATCGCTCCTGCGAGCGGGAGCGGTTTCCGCGGCCCGGCTGCAAGGACGCGGCGAAGATCTATGGCACTTTGGACAGTTCTTCCTCCTCTTCCTCTTCTTCTTTGTCGTCCGCCTCATCCCGGGGGCAGCACCACGACCACGGCCAGCCCCCAAAGCCCTCCGAGCAGAAATGGAAGCCTTTCGACATGGGCAACTTTGCCACCACGCAGATGGCGGTCTTGGCGGCACAGCACAACCAGGCCAGCCGGGCGGAGGAGGAAGCCAAGAAGGCGTACCTCGACCCCGGAGGCCTGCAGAGGACCGTGGTGACGGCGACTCGGAGCGCGGAAGGCCTCCATCCTACCTCTCACGGAGAAGGCTCGGCCATGCAGAGCCTCATCAAGTACAGCGGCAGCTTTGCCAAGGAGGCGGCAGCGGCTCGGTCGGGCAGCGGCAAGAAGAGCCCCTTTGGCGGTTTGGGGCACATGAAGGCTGACCCCTCCCTGCAGGCCTCGGCCAGGATCCAGCAGCTGCTGCCCCACCAGGCCAGCAAACAGCTGAAGAAGGAGCCTGAACGCCCGGAGAGCGCCAAGTCCTTTGGGCGCGAGAGCATCGGGTCGCAGGGCGAGGGGGAGGTGCGCCACCTCCCGGTGGGCATTGCCGTGGCCGTGGCAAGGCAGAAGGACAACAGTGGCGGCGGTGGCAAGGTGGGGCCGGGATTGGCGGACCGCGATCGCGCCCTCTCCCTGGGCAACGTCAAAGGTAGGTCACCTGATGGGGAGGCTGGGTGGGCATTCTCTGGCAGGTAGCAGGTGATGGTAGAATTGTAGGAAAGGCCAGAGATTTTCCTGCCAGGAATACTGCCAATAGAAATAAAGCAAAATACAAGACCGCTGCTTACGTATTCAGTTACGGCAGCAAGAATACTGATAGCCACAAGTTGGAAATGTGAAACATCACCTACAATAATAGATCGGCAATCACTCATGCTAGAGTACTTTCAATTAGCAAAGCTGACCGGAAAAATCAGAGGGGCCTCAAATCAAAAAATATTTAGAGAATGGAGACTATTCAAAGAATATATAAGATTATATTGTAAAAATGACGTAATCCTAGCAGAACCGAATGATACTTTGTATATAATAAACAAATGGAATAAATATACTAGAAATGTAAACAGGAAAAGTTATAAAACAAGCTGTGCGATAAAATTAAGACAATAGAAAAAGTACAAGAAGAATGATTGGAAGTTTCTTTCAGAAGACTTCATTAGAAAAGACAGGATGTTATAGCCAATGTTCATCTCTTATTGTTAACTCTTCTTTGCTTTTTTATTTTCTTTATTTTTTTATTTTTTTTATTTTATATTTTTGTGTTTAATTTTGCTGTAACTATGTGTAATGTATATATAAGATGATATTTTAAATCAATAAAGATGAATTTATACATATATATATATTTTTAAAAGAATTGTCGGGTGGATGGAGGGGAACCGAAAGCTCAGCTCATGCAACTCCCTGCAATGCAGAAATTAGATCAGGGGTCAGCAGAGTTTTGTGGCTTGGGCCGGTTCGCAGTCCCGCAGATGCCATGGTGGGCTGGAGTGCGTGCGCATGCACAAACGCTATTTCCCAATGGGAAGCCAGCCACCATTGCAAAAAGCGGTCCCTGCTCTGCTCTGTGCCAGTTTAGATAGATGATAGAGTTTAGATGATAGATAGGTGTGTGTGTGTGTGTGTGTGTGTGTGTGTGTGTGTGTGTGTGTGTGTGTCTGGGCAAAATGGAGGCTTGTTCTTTTGTTGGTGCTGGGAAAATCCATTTCTGGGTGTCTTGTTCCATTTTCAATGTTCAGCTGTTGTCCAAGAGTGTTCTTTGCCTAACCATAGCTTGCCCAAGAGTGAAAAACAGGTCTGGCTCAAAACCTCTGCATTATTGCACGGGAGCCAACCAAGCGGGCAACGGGGGTCCACGGGCCGGTTAAATGACCCCCCATGAGCCGTTTGTGGCCCATGGGCCTTAGGTGGCTGACCCCTGAATTAGATGGATTGGGCTGGATGGGCGCTGCTTGTGGGGCTGTGCCCAGCGGGTGTGGCACAGCTGCTGTGGGTTCATAGATTCAGAAGGGGCCTCAGAGCTCACCCAGCTCACTGCCAAAGCTAGATGGCTGTGGCTGAGGCTGGCGGCCGGACACTCTAGTCCCCATGCCTAGGGAGTGTTAGGTAAGCCAAGACAGGTGTGTTGTGCTGCAGTGTCTAGCAGGTGTGGGGCGATGTGCTGGTGGGCTTCTGTTGGCCATGAGAGGGGGCTCTGGTGCCTAGCAAGGCCTGCTGGTCTTTCCCAGGACTGTACGATGCAAAACGAGTGATGCAAAAAAAAATGAGCTTTATGGACATTTGGGTTTGTAGTTTACAGGCAGATTTCAGTATTTTCATGTTGCGGAATTAAGATTATCCTTTCTTTTTGAGTTCACAGCACACACACACACACACCACATCCAACTCATTGATCCTACGGAATATATGGGTTTTTTTGTGGTTTCGCAAAGACGCCTTGAGTTGCCTGTGGCGAGAGAAGGCGGCTGATAAATTTAATAACCAATAGTGATAGTAATAACTCCCTAGGCCGGAAGGGTGTGTGTTTAAGTCTGAAAGCTCTCCTGGCATGCAAAGGGTTTGTTTCTGACCTTTGCAGACATCCCAAAGTCCTTGCGCAGAGACGTGGCTGGTCACTTGCGAAGGGCTCTCTCCTTTGTTTTTGAAAGGCTCTGAGCTCCTCTCTCAAACAAGCACCCCTTTATCTGTGAACTGCCACATTTAATTTTTATGAGAGGTGCTGTAATCACCCGTGGCTCTTCCCATACTGAGCGGAGGCTGGTCAGATTTTTATTTCCCACGAGGTAGAAACTGATGCAACAGGCCAGGAGGGCATCCCCTGAACTTGCAATGAATGAGACTGGCCATTGGGTGTCACTGCCGTATCACAAAAAGGAGTAAACGGTTATTATTTTTGAGAGAGAAAATATGTGCAGTATTCACTGTATATGAGAGAGACTGCCTGGCCGTATATATGCTTACTCATGAGAAAGCTCTACTGTGCTCAGTGGGGAATGATGCAAAATGACCGCCGGTTCCTTCTAGCTGGGTCAGTCCTACGTTTTGAAAAACAAATCTCCCCTTGACCACTGCTGCTAAAAACAAGCTGAAAATCTGCCGTTGGTGCCAGTAGCCATCTTTTAGCCTGAGTAATTGTGAGGGTTGTGTCTGTGTGCAGCTGCAAATGTCACTTAAGTTCTCTGTAATGTTGGTCACTCGCTGCTTCTTCTTCTTTTTTTGGAGAAAAGCAATTTATTGGAAGTGTTGGCTGAGCCAGGAGGCTGGCGTTCAGCTGGTTTTTGATGGGTCTGGGATATAGGCAGGGCCAGTGGATTTGGCAGGTTCACCCCGTGGCAAAGCCCAGCATTTTTTGGCCGGTTGTGGGGCACTTTGGGGTAGGTGTGGAGTGAAGCACAAAACCTGTTTATTCAGCTGATGTGCGTGTCTAAAGAAGTGGTTTTTTGGGGGGAGGGAGCAAGAATAAGACTTGATCTAGCAACTGGACCTAAAAAAACTGATTTGTTTTCTGTTTGCTTGGCTGACAACCTGTGTGCGCGTGTGTATTTTATTTTAATTTTTAAAGGCATAAACTCCAGCTGTGCATATTTATCCAGGACAGTCCCCGTTTCGCAGTCCTGCCTCTGGAATATCTGCATCCCTGTTCAGCTTTGCTGGGTCATTTGAGGAAAATTGTCTTGGAGCTGTGCCAAAGAGCCCCACTTCTTCCTCGAGAACTCCTAGTAGAAGTTAGGTTCCTGAATGATGTGTTGGCAGTGGTGGTGGAGCAGGGGTCAGCAACCACAAGCGGCCCCTGGACTCCCGCTGCCAGCTCGGTCGGCTCCCGTGCGCCACGCTAAATGGGTGCAGAGCAGAGCGGGCACCGCCTTCCGTGACGCTGGCTGGCTTCTCATTGGTTGCAGGAAGCTCCTGCAGCCAATGGGAAGCTGCGCGCACCTCCTCTGCACCAGACGAAGCGCCAGAAATAGCGTTTGTGCATGTGTACAAGCATGTGTCCCCCCTCTGGCCCACTGCGGCGTCTGAGGGACTGTGAACCCGCCCAAAGCTCAAAAACTTTGCCGACCCCTGTGGTAGAGGATAAACCTGATTTTTTGGTGTCAATGCAGCGTTCGGTGCACAGCCTGCCATTTTGCACTATACACGGGTACATTTTGAATGATAGATAGACAGGCAGACAGACAGACAGAGGGATGATAGATAGATGATAGATGTTAGAGTGAGTGAGTTGTTTCTGGGCAAAATGGAGACTAGATCTTTCGTTGGTGCTGGTAAAATCCATTTCTGGGTGTCCTTGTTCTGTTTTCAATGTTCAGCTGTTGTCCAAGAGTATTCTTTGCCTAACCGTAGCTTGCCCAAGAGTGAAAAACAGGTCTTGCTCAAAACCTCTGCATTATTGCACTTATTTTAAAGCCGGACGTAGCTATTTGCTGCATTTTGTGGAAACGGCCCTGAAATCACTTCAATGTGATGTGTACTATGTGGAGATCTTGAGCAACCGGCTCCTCCTAGCGAGGGAGTGGAAATGTGACCATGGGATGATCTGTGGCAATAGGCCGCTGAGAACAAAATGGCGCTGGTTGAGCTCAGGTGAGGAGCAAAAGGAAGTAGGAACATGACCAGAGAGCCTACCTACATACCACGAAAGGTCCCTCCTACCAGCGGCAACTGTGAACATTTAATGGGTTATTTTGTTAGACGGAGAATCTGGTTCAAATGTTGTCTGGCCTTTTTGGTCCCAGCAGCCCTGTGTGGGTACCACAAATAATAATAATAATAAAAATAATAAAAATCACATGAATGAGCCACACTGGATTCCACCATAAACTTGGAAGCAGCCCTAGAAGGGGAAGGCAGGAAGCTGCCATATAATGGGTGAACCCATTGAACCATCGAGCGCAGCATTCTTGGCCCTGAACGGCAGCAGCTCTGGAGAGTCTTGGCCAAGAGTCTTTTCACAGGGTTTGCGACTTGGTTCCTTTTAAACAACAGATGCTCAGAACCAAAGCTGGGATAGTCTATATGCAAACCATGTGGTCTACTGCTGAGCAGTGGTTTTAAAAAAATAATGTATTAGGGGACATGGGGTCCCCTTTTTCTAGCATAATGAGCCAAAATGAGCCGCTGTTTTGTGGCACTTGTAATAATAATAAAAAATTTTATTTATACCCCGCCCTCCCCAGCCAAGACCCGGGCTCAGGGCGGCTAATGCCAGGTATAAAAATCATTGATTTAAATACAACTTAAAAACAATATTAAAGTACAACATTAAAATGCAGCCTCATTTCAGTAGAAACTCAAATCAAAAACTTTTTGGGATGAGAACGTCAAATCTTCACCAGGGTTTTGAGTTGTACATAGGTGTGCTGTGCAACAGAGAAGGAAAAGGAAAGAGAGACATGATGAAAAAATCAAACCCGTAGCAGAATTAACTGACAACTCGCATTACTGTTGGGTTTGAAGGGTCAGGGAGTCCGGTCCATTTGCCAAATTGAACAGAAGCTTTGCACAAAATATTAGAGCGTGAATTATGTGCAGCAGCGCTGTGTGAGGCTGAAAGCCTTTGTGGTGTTAACATAACTGGATAGAACTCTCACAAAATTAAGACCGTGTGGTCTGTTCACCTCCCTACTCCGTGAGAAAAAGTATTTACAGTGGAACCTCGGTTTTCGAGTGTCTTGGTAGCCAAACATTTCGGCTTTCAAATGCCCAAAACCCGGAAGTAATTGCCTCTCTTTCTGAACGCTTTTCAGAAGCCGGACAGCTTCCGAGGTGCGTTTCTCAATGGAATTTGCTGACCGCCCTGTGCGCCTTGGTTGTCTGACGGTTCGGAAGTCGAATGGTCTTCTGGAAAGAATTACGTTTGACAACCGAGGTTCCACTGTGTTGCCCACTGGCTGGTTTTTAAGTTTAGGAGCCCCACATGAAAAATGACCCGTATTGTTAAAATGCACACAGGATTTGGCTCAGAAAGGGATTTTTGCACACTGACTGAGGTTGCTGAGATTTGGGAGCGGCTGGTGCATGCATTTGCGTGTGAGAGAGGTAGAGCCAAGAGCGAAGGCATCTTAATTCTAGAATTTGCAGAGCACTCCTTAAATTCCCAGTGGTACCTCTGGTTGCGAACAGGATCCGTTCTGGAGGCCTGTTCGCAACCTGAAAAGAACGCAACCTGCCTCTGCGCACGTGCGGGTCGCGATCTACTGCTTTTGCACATGCGCGTGATGTCATTTTGCACATCTGTGCATGTGTGAGCGGCGAAACCCAGAAGTAACCCATTCCATTACTTCCGGGTCACCGCGGGACGCAACCTGAAAATGCGCAACCCGAAGCAAACATAACTTGAGGTATGGCTGTATAGCCAAGAGGAGCAGGACTCTAGCCAGCCGAGGATGCTGTTCCTTGCCGCCAGCTCTCAAGGCATGCGCCTTCCCATGCTTGCTGGTGGCCCTGCAGGCTGCCTGCCTCTCCTTCCTTCCCTGGCCACTCCAAGATGCGCTGCTGACGCTCTCTGAGGCAGATGCGTTGGGCCTGGCAGAGCGAACCCTCCCTCCTTGCGCTTCAGAAAGGGAGAGGCAGACTTGGACGTATCCATCAGTCCGTCTGCCACCGACGGCCAGGCCAGCGCTTTTGTTCCGGGGCCTCGTTTTTTTCTGGCAGACGTCCCCCTGCTCCGCCTCGCACCCGGTTCCCACAGCACCCCCCTTCCCCGACCCACTGCTTTGGCTGGAGCCAGGAGACTGGGAGGGGTGGTGGCTGGGAGCCCACGGAGGGGATTTGTTTGTCTGAGCTGGTTTGGAGAGAGGGCCCCCCAACCCTTGCTCTGCACCGCAGCCCACCCCTCCCCGGCCGCGTTAAACATAATTTACTGAGCAGAACTAAAAGCCTGCAAACAAGGCTTGCATTCTGCCAGGCTGCCCGGGCCGTTGCTAAGCGATGGAATTGGCTTTCAGAAAGAAAACAAGGCCTGCCTTTCTCTCCAGCCACGTCCGCCCCCTTTCCCCTCGTCCCGGTGTGCCAAGAGACGTTTTCGCTAATAACATTAGTTCGCTTGCGCCGAGTGGAGGGCGCTTGAATGCTCTGAACCGTCCCCCCCCACCCTTAAGAGAAAAGCCCAGGCTTTACTTGGCTAATCTCCTCGTATTTGGCAAGTAAACCTATACTCCTTTAATGCCGGGCATCGGTTCCCGAGGCAACGGGGGCCAGGGTTGCTCCCCACCCCTCTGGCTTTAGCCTGCACATAACTGATTGAATCTCGAAGGCGCTTCGTGCGTCAAACGCCGGGCATATTTTATCGAGACAAGACCGGCCATTGAGTCGCCGGAGACAATTGCCAGCTTGTAAATTGCAGGGGGGGGGGCCTATCTTGTTGCAGGAATGGGGTGGGTGACATTTATGAGCAAGTGGGGGGGGAGAGCAAAGAGTATGCTGGCTGTTATCCACCCCCCCTCCTTATTTTTTGCAGTCAGACGTCACAATGAACCGCCGCAGCAACAAATAGTTTGGAATAATAATAATGTGTCTTGCAAAAATAAACACCGCGCCAGTTGTTTGTTTGGTTTCAGGCCATTTTGGCCCTTGTGAGAGTGGCAGGGAGTGTGTGTCTGTGTGCAGGAGACTGAGTCCAGGCTGACCCCAACCCAGCAGCCCCCCTGAGAAGCAGTTGAGCATTTCATTAAATAAATAAAGTACACTGCGTGGTGGGATGGGTTAGTGTGGTGGATGCGCCATTGCTGCGAGCGGCACCCCCGAGGCTTAGTTAGCAGGTGCAAAAATAACCCAAATCAGTTGGCACCAAGCACTCCACATTTGGGTTGTGGACTCCAGCATGTGTCGCAGGGAAGGTTTGGTGTCGCTGGTCAAAGAGGTTTGGGAGCCCGAAAGCAGCGTGAGTCAGTCCCTCATATGCTCTCCGTGTTTTCGCCAGCAAAACTAGGGAGGCTTTTCGAAAATCTTTTGCAAGGGAGCCCTGTTTATGACACAGTTATAGCCCGGTGTGCATTTCGCTCAGTCAGTAGAGATACTGACTCGGTTGTGGGTTCAAGTCCCACATTGGGCAAAAGATTCTTGCCCTGCAGAGGGTTGGGCTAGATGACCCTTGTCGACTCTTCCAGCTCTCCTCTCCTCTGATTCTATAATTTAATTTCCTTCTGACCTCACTATTTACCACTCTGTAATATATGTACCTTACGCAGGTGGCACTGTGGTGTAAACCACAGAACCATGGGCTTGCTGATCAGAAGGTCGTGGTTCGAATCCCAGCAACAGGGTGAGCTCCCATTGCTCAGTCCCTGCTCCTGCCAACCTAGCAGTTCGAAAGCACGTCAAAGTGCAAGTAGATAAATAGGTACCGCTCTAGTGGGAAGGTAAATGGCGTTTCCGTGCGCTGCTCTGGTTCGCCAGAAGCGGCTTAGTCATGCTGGCCACATGACCCAGAAAAACTGTGTTGGCTCCCTCCGCCAGTAAAGCGAGATGAACGCCGCAACCCCAGAGTCGTCTGCGACTGGACTTAACGGTCAGGGGTCCTTTACCTTTACCTTTAATATATGTACCTGCAACGCAGAATAGGACTTTGTGCTTCTGATGGAGTGGAGCCCATCTTGCCGTAAGAAATGTGCTAGACTTTGAAGGTGCTACAAGATTGTTTTTCCTGCAAAAGGAGATTCCCTCTGGAAATGGTGACTCTCCCTCTCTTCACACCAAAATCATTGCTTGTAGCCTCTGTGTGCTTCCTGGTCTCTATTTGCTGGGATGTCGCTCAACTTATTTTTTAGAGGGCGAAAAATATCTGTACCAAGAAAATCAGCAACAGATTTTCTCCTTGATTTGGTTTAAAAACAAACAAACCAACCAAAAAACCTTTCTTGGGATGCCTTGTTAAAATGTTAGCTGGACTCGTCATACTTTAGGGTTTGCCTCCCTTCAGCAGAATGAGCGACGAATTCAGCAGCGCAGAGAGTGAAGTCATACACATTTCCATCTCCAGAGGGCAGAGGGACTGTGAGAATCTCTGGGGAGTAATTGCGTCATGCACCTCATCCCTCCGAAAATGCATGAACGTTGAACACCAAAACACCAAGCAGCCTGCCAATTTGCACAGCGTAGCTGCCGAGTTGCACTTCACGTTTCTCTAGCATACTATATCTTCAATCTGAAGTCGAAACAAAAAAATAAAAAAAGATTCCTTCCATTGGCACCTTAGTGACCAACTAAGTTTGTTCTTGGTATGAGCTTTCGTGTGCATGCACACTTCTTCAGATACACTGAAACAGAAGTCACCAGACCCTTATATACCACAGGTTAAGAACCTAATTCGTTCTGGAGGTCTGTAAAGGTAAAGGTAAAGGTACCCCTGCCCGTACGGGCCAGTCGTGTCCGACTCTAGGGTTGCGCGCTCATCTCACTCTATAGGCCGGGAGCCAGCGCTGTCCGGAGACACTTCCGGGTCACGTGGCCAGCGTGACTAAGCGGCATCTGGCGAGGTCTTTACTTAACCTGAAACTGTTCTTAACCTGAAGCACCACTTTAATTAATGGGGCCTCCTGCTGCTGCCGCGCTGCCAGAGCACGATTTCTGTTCTCATCCTGAAGCAAAGTTCTTAACCCGATGTACTATTTCTGGGTTAGCGGAGTCTGTAACCTGAAGCGTATGTAACCTGAGGTACCACTGTATAATGAGAAGGTGGGGTGTGGTATTACAGTCATACCTCAAGTTACAGATGCTTCAGGTTATGTTTTTTGCGTTACTTCCAGATTTCGGTGGTCGCGCATGCACAGAAGCGCCAAATCGCAACCCACGCATGCACAGACGCACCGCTGCGGGTCGCGAACGTGCATCCCACATGGATCACATTTGCAACCCGAGTGTCCACTGTACTTAGAAGGGTGGTAGGAATGGGTGATTGGCTGATAGGTGTGGTAAACCTGTTGATGACTGTATCACCCATGAAAGCTCATACCAATAACAACTTAGCTGGTCTCTAAGGTGCTACTGGAAGGAATTTTTTATTTTGTTTTGACTACAGCAGACCAACACGGCCACCTACCTGTAACTTCAATCTGAAGGTGTGCTGTTTTCTTTTCCTTTAAATTAGTGCAAAGCAGGGCTGTTCCACAGCAAATCCATGCCGCATACAGCTGATGTTTCAGGAGCTTTCAGCTCCAGTAGAGTTGGAAGCGACGCACAAGGGTCATCTAGGGTCAACCCACTGCCAGTGCACAAATCACAACTAAAGATGGGGAGAGTGGTCCTCCATAGGAGAATCAAGCCCCACTTTTTGCCTGCAGAAGTTGGGCTCTCCCTTCCTTTTTCCAGTGCACCCGCTTGTCTGATTTCTGAACCTTTGGGTGCTCTCTTCGGCAGCACATATACTAAAAAAGATTTGTGAACCTTTGGGTCTTCATTTCCTTTATTCTTGCGAGGCTGTGCACATCAAAACCAGATCAAGTGTGTATCTCTCTGCTTAATGAATTTAAGACTTCTGAACATTTTAGGACTGCAGCCTGGGTACCAGTTCTTTCCCCCCAAGTGTGCATATGAGGCATTGAAATGTGAAAGAGAAGCATATTGTACTTTTTGTCCATCAAATAATTTTTGAAAAGAAATCTAAAAGTGCACATGCAGTTAATGATGCCATTAAAATGTGCTGATAGCTATTTTCTAAATATAAAGAGCTATACAAGTTTCGTTCTTCCCTGGTCTGCTGAACAGTGCAGTTTACTCCTCTAATTCTGGGAGTGCCTTGAATCTGCTCCTCCCCAGCATCCTAGACTCACTTTTCCGAGTGCAAGGCTGCAATCCTAATCCCATTTACCTGGGAGTAAACCCCATGGAAGTGAAGAGGATTTACTTTTGAGTAGACATAGGATTATCTTGTTAATCTGCCCCTTGACTTCCTCCAACCCTATTTTAAAAGCAATCACTTAGGTGTTACTGGTGTTATTTAGTAGGAAGCTAATACTGATTTTTAAACCATCATTTTGCATTAACCAACCAGTTTTTGCAATAATATAGTGGATGCATTTTTACATTTCCAGGGTTGTCAAGCCACTGAGCGAAAGATCAGGGATGTGGGGATGTTGCAGTACAAGCAAAGACAGCTGGTTTTCTGGCACTCTGGATGTTTATTTTTCTTTACCTGAATGGCATTACAATGGTACCTCTGGTTACGTACTTAATTCATTCTGGAGGTCAATTCTTAACCTGAAACTGTTCCTAACCTGAAGCACCACTTTAGCTAATGGGCCCTCCTGCTACTCCCGCGCCGCCAGAGCACGATTTCTGTTCTCACCCTAAAGCAAAGTTCTTAACCTGAGGTACTATTTCTGGGTTAGCGGAGTCTGTAACCTGAAGCGTATGTAACCCGAGGTACCACTGTATGTATTTGTATCTTTCTTTTGTCCCAGGAGCTCAAGGCTGTAAATAATAATAATAATAATAATAATAATAATAATAATAATAATAATTTATACCCCGCCCATCTGGCTGGGTTTCCCCAGCCACTCTGGGCTTGTTGTTGTTGTTGTTTAGTTGTTTAGTTGTGTCCGACTCTTCGTGACCCCATGGACCAGAGCACGCCAGGCCCTCCTGTCTTCCACTGCCTCCCACAGTTTGGTCAGACTCATGTTTGTAGCTTCGAGAACACTGTCCCACCATCTCGTCCTCTGTCGTCCCCTTCTCCTTGTGCCCTCCATCTTTCCCAACATCAGGGTCTTTTCCAGGGAGTCTTCTCTTCTCATGAGGTGGCCAAAGTCTTGGAGCCTCAGCTTCAGGATCTGTCCTTCCAGTGAGCACTCAGGGCTCCTTCAGAATGGAGAGGTTTGATCTTCTTGCAGTCCATGGGACTCTCAAGAGTCTCCTCCAGCACCATAATTCAAAAGCATCAATTCTTCGGCGATCAGCCTTCTTTATGGTCCAGCTCTCACTTCCATACATCAGAAGGTGCCACTCTGGGCACCTTCCAACAAAACATTAAAAATACAATCTTGCCTTCCCTCCATGCCGCCTTTAAAACTTTCACAGCAGTCCTTTGAGGTAGGCTAGACTTGGAGTCGGTAGCTCAGACACCAAAGTTGTGAAACTGCATGTACTTAGAGTATTTTTTTTGGTTGTTTTTATTTATCAGGGTTGCCAACTTTTCTTTGTTTTTGTCTTCTGTAAATATTCGGACCCTGAAGTCTTGCAGTTAAAGCAAAGGGCGGGGGCTGCTTCGTGGCTGTGTGCATGTTTTGTTTTCTTTCCATCCATGGCACTATATATTTAGAGCTTGCTTTTCCTCCCAGGAGCACAAAGTTGAGTATATTGCCTTCCCCACCCTCTGCTTTTATCTTTGCAACAGCCCTGTGAGGTAGGCTAGGGAAGGTTAATACATATGCCTAAGGAGCAGTTTGCCAGGGCCCAGGAAATCCTGTTGTCATCCCTGCAAGTGGGAACTGTAGCCCATCGCACAATCTTTTTTGTTGCATGAAAGCAGTCCTCTTATCAGGGGCACAAAATCATTTCCAGAAGCAAAATAAAAAAATTCCTTCTAGTAGCACCTTAGAGACCAACTAAATTTGTTATTGGTACGAGGTTTTGTGTGCATGCACACATTTTCAGACTTCATGCATGCACATGAAAGCTCATACCAATAACAAACTTAGTTGGTCTCTAAGGTGCTACTGGAAGGAATTTTTTTATTTTGTTTCAACTACGGCAGACCAACATGGCTAGCTACCTGTATCCAGAAGCAAAGATACACTTCCCAGCTGAGTTGCGTGAATCAGTCTTGGTTCTTTGCGACATTGAGTCCTGTGTGATCCAGAAGCTTGCACACCTTCACGCCTCCTGGTAGATAACCATACCTAATGCATAGCTTCCTGCGGGCCTGACATTGACACGTGGCAGCTGCCCGCAGGACCTACAGCCTACAAAAAACAAAAATTCCCAGGCGACTAGGCCTGGAAGCCAACTTATCAATGCCCTGCAGAGCTTCCTGATGTGAGATTGCTTTGGGACGTTGTGGGGGAATTGAAGGAGAGTGTTTGGGCTTCACATTCATTTCCCACAATGCGCTGAACTGATGTGTCAGAGGTCATTGTGGGAATTTTAAATGCCAGCTCCCAGCTGCTGTTACTGCCACCACCAAGTCAACCTAACCGGGTCGAATGATTTAGGAGGGGTCCCATCAGTGTCTCCAAAACCAGAAGCCCGTCTTGGCTCTCAGGACATTAATAATAATAATAATAATAATAGAATTTATTTATACCCCGCCCATCTCTGGGCGGCTTCCAACAAAGTATTAACATACAGTAGTCTGTTAAGCATTAAAAGCTTCCCTAAACAGGGCTGCCTTCAGATGTCTTTTAAAGATAAGATAGCTGCTTATTTCCTTCACATCTGATGGGAGGGTGTTCCACAGGGAGGGCGCCACTACCGAGAAGGCCCTCTGCCTGGTTCCCTGTAACTTTGCTTCTCGCAGTGAGGGAACCGCCAGAAAGCCCTCAATGCTGGACCTCAGTGTCCGGGCTGAACGATGGGGGTGGAGACGCTCCTTCAGGTATACAGTGGTACCTCAGGTTACAGACACTTCAGGTTACAGATGCTGCTAACCCAGAAATAGTACCTCGGGTTAAGAACTTTGCTTCAGGATGAGAACAGAAATCGCACGGCAGCAGGAGGCTCCATTAGCTAAAGTGGTACCTCAGGTTAAGAACAGTTTCAGGTTCAGAACGGACCTCCAGAATGAATTAAGTTCTTAACCCAAGGTACCACTGTTGGTCCTCCCATGCTCTGCTATGGCCTTCCCACAAAGAACCCTGGGAACCGCAGTTTTGTGGGAGCGGGGCGGAACTAGAGCGCTCAGCACCCACCTCAATTCCCCCAGCGTTGATCTTGCTCTCTTGCCAACTGTCCTCTGCTCGTGACTTCCAGGACACGGACGCTCCAGCGAGGAGTGTGGGGACGACCGCCCGCGCCACCGAGACAGCCACCTCCTGGCGAGTCGTCTGGAACGAGACCAGGAGAAGCTCCTCAGGTGACGCCCCTGTGGGTGGGCTGCTTGGAGCGGAAGTAGCGCTTGGGGGAGCTGCTTGGCAGCTGGGGATCCGGGAACGGTGGACTGCCGGGAAGACCTGGGCATGGAGGGCGGCTGCTGGGCGGCTTCTTCACAATTCCATTTCTCCGTTTGGTGGGTGGAGGAGGAACTGAATGGGGGGGTGGTGGAAATGCACCTGCCGCTAAATTGCTGCTTCTGGGAAACATGAGGTGTTGCCCCCTCTGTCCTGTTTTGGGGCTTCCGACTGGGACATCTGGCTGGCCACTGTGGAAAACAGGATGCTGGACTAGATGGGATCTCTCTGGTCTGTTCTCCTCCTCCGTCTCGCCCTTCTCCTCTTTCTCTTTCTCTCCTCCTCCTCCTCCTCCTCCTTTCCCTTCTCCTCCTCCTCTTTCTCTTTCTCTCCTTCTCTTTTTCTTTCTCTCCTTCTCCTCCCTCCTCCTCCTCCTCCTGCTGCTTCTTTCTCTTTCTCTTCTTCTCTTTCTCTCCTCCTCCTCCTTCTCCCCTTCTCCTCTTTCTCTTTCTCTCATTCTCCTCCTCCTCCTCTTTCTCTCCTTCTCTTTCTCTTTCTCTCCTTCTCCTCCTCCCTTCTCCTCCTCCTGCTTCTTTCTCTTTCTCTCCTCCTCTTTCTCTTTCTCCTTCTCCTTCTCCCCTCCTCCTCCTCCTCCTCTTTTTCCTTTTTCTTCTCTGCTCCTCCTCCTCTTTTTATTCATATATATCCCGCCCCCCCCCAACTGGACTCAAGGCGGCTCACAAAAATTTAAACAAAGGCAGATGAAACACATATAGATGAGAACATGTAAAAGGTTAATGTTAACGAGCAATTAAGCTACCTGTGGGGGTTAAAGCAATACAAAAACCAGATTCGTTAAAATACAGATAATATAACAGCAAAGCTCTTTCCTTAAAAAGCAGTCAGTTCCCAAAGGACTGCCAGAATAATACTAATAAAAATCTTCACCTGCCAGCGGAAGGGAGCAAGTCTGGCCTCTCTAAGGAGGAGTCCCAAAGCCTTATGTTCTTAGTTTAATTCCTGTGCCTTTGAATAAATGTCAGCTCTATAATACACCCCCAGTATACCAGTGCATTAAAGTTTCAAAGATACTTTCACTATTTTATCACTTGTGTTTTGCTGCCCTGGGCTACTTTGGGAGGTGGTCAGAATATACATTTAATAAATAAATGTGGAACTTGAAATTCAGATTTTGTTTTTAAAAAATAGCACAATGCATTTTAAGCTGCGGTTATGATTAATTTGGTATATGGTACCACATAATGACACTTCCCGGCACTTTATAACAAGGGGGCAGAAATTATCTACAGTTACTCTGACCCCCCCCCAACAAAACAACAAAAAAGCCAGAACACCCCCAATTTGGGCAGCTTAGGGTTGCATAGAACGGATATTTATAGGTGTGTCGGGACTGTGGAACTGAAAGTAAATTCTTGGGCTGAGTGTGTGCCCAGGGGATGATGTACATAGTGCCCAGAATTGGGCACAGGCCTCCAGGTGTGGTCTGAGGAAGACAGAATAGTGCGGTACTATGATTTCCCTTGATCAGGACTATATACTTCTGTTGATGCAGCCTAGAATAGCTATGGAGCCCTTGCAGCTGACGGGAGTTCTAATCTAATCACTTAGTGGGCACCAGGTTGGCAAAGGCTGCCCTCGCTCCTAATCCTTTCCCTCGTCTTTCCTCCCCTTAGAGAAAGCAAAGAGCTGGCCGACTTCGCGCGGATACATCCTGCCGGTTGCACTGCGAACGGTTTGAACTCCAACCTCATGGTGACTGGGGGCCCCCCCTTGACTGGCTCAGGGCGGTGGTCCGCTGACCCCGCGTCCCACCTAGCGACTCACCCGTGGCTCCCCAGGACCAGCAGCTCCTCCATGTGGTTGGCGGGGCATCCCTACGGTGAGTCTGCGGGGCAGGGGTTCCGCTCGCTGGCGGGATTGCAGGATTGGACCGGCACCTACTGAACTTGAGGGGCAGGTGGGTGGGCAGGCAGAAGGTCTCCGCTCTTGTGGGGAGGGGCAGCATCCGTCTGGGCGAATAATCTGTGAAGGCCTCACCTGGAGCAGTTTCTTTCCGGCGGCACCATTTCCTGGACTGCTGTTTCCAAAGACAGGGAGCCAGGTCATTCGTTCATTCATTCATTCATTCATTCATTCATACATTCATTCACTTATATGCCACTTTTCACTGGAAGATCATAGGGCGGTTTGCAATATACCGTATTGGCCCGAATATAAGCCGCACCGTTAAAATTCAAGGAAAAAAAGACAATACCCGAATATAAGCTGCTCCCTTAAAATTCCGCTGGTACTCACCCCTGTTCCATTTTACCGTATGTCTGTTTCAGCTGTGATATCGTAAAAGCCCATTTTTGTAAGGCCGTGACTTTCGACCCCACTTTAACTTTTCACGCTCGGAATTTTGAAAAAATTGCGGCTTATATTCAGGCCAATACGGTATAAACACAAAAATGCATCGCATAGTAAGAGACTTAAACAATACTCCCCGGTTTGAAAGGCCATAGGTGGTTTAATTAGCCAAAGGCCTGGGAGAGGAAGGAGGTTTTCTCCTTGCATCTGAAGATACGTAGTGAAGGTGCCAAGAGAGCCTCGAGAGGGAGAGTTTTCCACAAATGGTGAGCCACCGCAGAAAAGGCCCTGTTCTCGTGTTGCCACTCTCCGGACCACCTGCGGGGGAGGCACACAAAGAAAGGCCTTGGGTAGTGATCACAGGGTCTGGGGTGCTTCAGATGGGGAGAGGTGGTCCTTGAGAGAACTGTGGTCCGAAGCCCATTTAAGGCTTTTTAGGTCAGAACCAGCACTTTGAATTGGGCCCGGAAATTGATTGTCAGCCAGGGCAGTCAGGCTGGGATCAGTGTAATATGCTGAAGCCATCTTGCCCCGGTGAGCAACCCGGCCGCCGAATTCTGCACCGGCTGAAGTTTCCGAACCGTCTTCCGAGGCAGCCCCACGTATAGTAACCTCTAGTCCTATTTCTCTTAGGTCTCGGCCACCCTTCGTTGCACCAAGGCATGACTCCCGGCTTCCCCGCTGGCATGGGGGGAGCGCTCCCTTCCGCCTACCAGTTTGCCAGGGACCCTCAGTCTGGCCAGCTTGTCGTGATCCCCAGCGAGCACCTGCCGCACTTTGGTGAGTACCTAAGCCAGGAGGGATGGCTTGAAAGACTCTTTTCTGGGACGGAGGAGCTTTTGGGATGCTAGAACTCCCTTCTTCACCCTCAGGAGCCCAGGGCTCTTTCCCTTTCTTCCAGCTTGGCCCTAAGGCCATGTTTTCCCTAACCTCGCTCAGCTGTCCATCTCTGATGGGCAGAGTTCAATCCTGCAGGGAACACCGTGCCCAAGCAGATCCCTGCAGGCAGAAGGATTGAATCCTCTGTTTATCAGATACGATACGATAATCTTTATTGTCATTGTCCTGAAAAAATCGACATCAGACATTCAAAAACCAACAAGCTTGCTATCCCAGCCTGATTGATCCCCTAAAAACTCTGATACCCCATAATTAAATACAGTGGTGCCCCACAAGACGAATGCCTCGCAAGACGGAAAACTCGCTAGACGAAAGAGTTTTCCGTTTTGGAGGTGCTTCACAAAACGAATTTCCTATGGGCTTGCTTCGCAAGACGAAAAAGTCTTGCGAGTTCCTGCGGGTTTTTTCCCCTTCCCCCCCTTTTCCCCAAGCCGCTTATCCGCTTATCTGCTAAGCCGATAAGCCGCTAATAGCGCTAATCCGCTAATCCGTCAATGGGCTTGCTTCGCAAGACGAAAAAAATGCTAGACGAAGAGACTCACAAAACAGATTCTTTTCGTCTTGCGAGGCACCACTGTACAATATACTCCCATAGAGACTACCTTACACTGCGTTTAAAACCAAAATCGCATTTGGATAGAAACTGTTTCTCAGGTGGCTAGTCCTAGTCTTTATAGCCCTGTACCTTCTTCCAGAAGGCAGAAGCTGAAAGAGATCATTTCCGGGGTGCGCACTATCCTGCACTATCTCTGCAGCTTTCTTATGGCACCTGGAAGTGTAGATATGATCCAAGGTGGGAAGAGTGCACCCAATTATTCTCTCTGCAGTCTTTACAACCCTGGACAACATTGTTTTTTCCCTGACCGTGCAGCTCCCAAACCACACACACAGACCATAAGTTAATACACTCTCCACAGTACAATGGTAAAATGCCATCAACAGGTCCTTGGAGAGATTGTATTTCCGGAGGATTCTCAGAAAATATAACCGCTGCTGTGCTCTCTTCATCAGGTCTTTGCTGTTTTCTCCCCAGGTTAGGTCATCTCTCAACTCCATTCCCAGAAATTGAAACACAGAGACCTGTTCCACATACTTCCCCTCAATAATCAGTGGCTGAATATTCAGTTTAAATTTCCTAAAGTCAACAATAATCTCTTTTGTTTTCTTTAAGTTAAGGAGTAAGTTGTTTTTCCCGCACCACTCCCCCAACTGCTCAACTTCCTTCCTATAGGCCACCTCCCCCTCTCCAACCGTGATTAAACCAACCACTGTTGTATCATCTGCAAACTTAATGATCTTATTACTGGGGTATTTGGGGGCACAGTCAGCTGTGTAGAGCGTATATAAAAGTGGTCTCAACACGCACCCCTGTGGCGTCCCCATATTCGTGATGAGATCCGCAGGCATGGAGGGTTGAGCTGTCTTGCAAGCGAACAAGACCCCTCTTGCCAACTCTTGTGGGTCGGCTTTGACAGGCAGGTCAGATCACCCACCTACCAGACACCATGACACCAGTTGATTGACAGGTCAGTGACTCCTGTCAGAGTTGGCCCACTGGGGTGGAGGAGATAAAGATTTGGATAAAGATATGTTTTTTCAAAAAAGTGTGGTCAGGTGCGGGGGGTGGTGGTGGTGGAATTGTTTGTGGTCCTTTGGGTCCCAAGGGAGAAAATGCTCAGTCGGCAGAGCGCGAGACTCTTCATCTCAGGGCTGTGGGTTCGAGCCCAACGTTTGGCAAACAATTAAAGCAAAGATTATGGGACAATGCACACAGTGACTTGCGTTCTCGATCACACGCAGTCTGTAGTCCGCTGGCAGTAGGAGTACAATATGGGCATGTCTTTAAGTTAACACCTTACATTAAAAACCTGACAGTACCAAACTATCGAAGGCTTTTCACCAAAGCCAGACTCAACGTCTTTCCTTCTGTAGTGTTGGATGGCAGGTTGAGAGGAGTTCCCTACCAGGACAGACTTTGCTCATGTGCTCAAGACATCGATTCCATAAAACATATTTTGTTGCACTGTGCAAAATATGAGCAGGCCAGGGCTGAACTGATACTACCCTTGCTGGTACCTTTCCCGGGAAAATCAGAGGCTCACTATGTCAGGTTCCTATTGGAAGACCGGACAAATGCTAGAACATTAGCAGTGGCAAAGTTTTTATCGGTGGTTGCAAGAACAAATAATCCCTATATTCTGAACAAAATGCTTGTTTAACCTGGAGGTAGGGGGTATGAATTGTGTATTGCTTTGTAATGATTTGTTGGGTCTCTGGACCGTAATAAAGACTGATGATGATGATGATGAACAATTCCTGCATCATCATCCTCATTATTTATTGAATTTGTATTGTGCCCTAAACCCGCAGGTCTCATTGCAGGGGCTTGGAATGGATGACCCTCCCAGCTCTGTGCTTCTATGAACATGTTGTGGCTTTTTTTGTTTTTTGAGTAGCGGTGTTGTTGTGACTTCCTGTCCGCCTTGTCTCTCTCCACAGCGGCGGAGCTGATGGACCGTGCGCCGCCTCTCTGGCCCGCCATGTACCCCCCGGTGAGGAGCTCCTTGCAGCACGCGCAGCAGCTCCAGCTCCTCTCTCACCAGCAGCTGATCCGCCAGCACGAGCTGTACATCTTGCAGCAGCAAGCCGCCCACGCCATGGAGCTCCACCGGAGTGCCCAGCTGGTGGTAAGTCCCCCAGCGCAGGGGCGAAACTGGCAACCCGCTCTGGCGACGCCAAAGGCCCAAACCGCACCAGAGTTTTCTCCTTTCCGAAGCGGAAGGAACCGGCTTTGACCAACAAGCTGCCCCCTCAATGTTGGAAGCAACTCCCACTGTCCCCGACTGCTTTTGACCACTGGTGATGCAATCCAAAACAGGCCCCTGGTTGGGCAGCTTGTTGCTTGAAGGTTGGCCTGTCACCTTCATGTCGTGACTTTTTCGCAGCGCTTTAGCAGAAATGCTCAGAGTTCCAGGTTCTTCAGTGCACTATATTTATTGTGAGCTATATATACAAATAGGGACGCGGGTGGTGCTGTGGGTTAAACGACAGAGCCTGGGACTTGCTGATCAGAAGGTCGGTAGTTCGAAACCCCGCAATGGGGTGAGCTCCCGTTGCTCGGTCCCTGCTCCTGCCAACCTAGCAGTTCGAAAGCACGTCAAAGTGCAAGTAGATAAATAGGTACCACTCCAGCGGGAAGGTAAATGGCGTTTCCGTGCGCTGCTCTGGTTCGCCAGAAGTGGCTTAGTCCTGCTGGCCACATGACCCGGAAGCTGTACGCCGGCTCCCTTGGCCAGGAAAGCGAGATGAGTGCCACAACCCCAGAGTCAGCCACAACTAGACCTAATGGTCAGTGGTCCCTTTACCTTTAATCATTCTTTTGCACCCTTCTCCCTCCCCCCTCGCCCCCCATGCAGGAGAGGTTAAAAGCGAGTGAGCAGCGGGCAGAGATGGAGGAGAAGATGTCCAAGCGGAATCTGGACGGTGCCAAGCCCGGCCTCGCCACCTCCGCCTCGGGCCTCCTGCGCCGGAAGCCCCCCGTCCTGTCACCCAGCACCTCTGCCTCCTACAGCAAGGCCGGGAGCCCCCCTGCCCTGTCCCCCCGGGCATCCCCTGTGCCCGTCCTCAAGGCGGAGGTGATCCAGAAGATGGAGGAGCCCCCGCTGCAGCCGGCCTACTCCTACCCTGCCACCCCCATCTCCCACCCTTCCAGCCCGCCCCCCGCTTCTCCGCCCCCGGCCCCCGCCATCCCCCCCAAGGAAGAGGAGGAGCCTGACGGCGCCGAGAAGAAGGAGATGGAGAAAGAAGCCTCCAGTCCATACCAGGCTTTGTTCCCAGGTAAGGGAGCCCAAACCTGGGCAGCGAGCCCCCTTGCACTTTGATCCTGGCATCCTTGTCTTCGCTGCTTCCTTCCTTAGCTTTCTCCTGCTCTCCACCTCCCACCCCCCAAAAAGACTCCCCCTCCACCACTCAGAAGTCATTGGCATGTGAAAAATATGCGGCTGGGGTTCTCATGCGCCGCAGGACCCTGAGGGCGAAGCAGAAACGAGGGGAGACCCAGCAGGAGAAACCTATAAGATAGGCGCCAAATGGCTCCTCAAACCAAGGTTGCGGTCGCCAAAACAGAATGTCTTGTTTCCATTTTGGGGCAGGACCTTCTAAAGTCTTGTTTTTCAGTTGATGAGCTATCAGTTAAACATCTGGCTTAGTTCAGAGGACAACCTAATAATAGTAATAATAATAATAATAATAATACAGTCATACTTCAGGTTGAAGTTTCTTCAGGTTAAACGCTTTTCAGGTTGCGCTCCGCGGCGACCCGGAAGTAACGGAACGTGTTACTTCCGGGTTTCGCCGCTCGCGCATGCACAGATGGTCATAATGACGTCACGTGTGTGTGCGGAAGCAGCAAATTGCAACACGCGTACTCACAGATGTGTGTTGCGTTCGCTTCTGGGTGCAAATGGGACTCCGGAATGGATCCCGTTCGTATCCAGAGGTACCACTGTACAATGGTACCTCAGTTTACAAACTTAATCCGTTCCTAAAGTTCGTTCTTAAACCAAATCCATTCTTAAACTGAGGCACGCTTTCCCTAATGAGGCCTCTCACCACTGGTGCCCTCCACCGTTCGGCTTCCGTTCACAGACTGACGTAAAGTTCGCAAACCGGAACACTATTTCTGGTTTTGTGGAGTTCGTAAACCGAGGTACCACTGTAGTAGTGGTAGTAGTAGTAGTAGTAGTAGTAGTAGTAATAATAATAATAATAATAATAATAATAATAATAATAATAATAATAATATTTATACTCTGCTCATCTGGCTGGGTTTCCCCAGCCACTCTGCGTGGTTCCCAACAGAACACTAAAAACAGAATAAAACTTCAAACATTAAAAACTTCCCTAAACAGGGCTGCCTTCCGATGTCTTCTAAAAGTCAGGTAGTTGTTCCTTGACATCTGATGGGAGGGCGTTCCACAGGGCGGGTGCCACCACCAAGAAGGCCCTCTGCCTGGTTCCCTGTATCTTTGCTTCTCACAGGGAGGGAACCGCCAGAAGGCCCTCGGAGCTGGACCTCAGAGTCCGGGCTGAAGGATGGAGGTAGAGACGCTCCTTCAGGTATACTCAGGTATACCTCAGGTATAACCTTGAGCTAGGTTAAGAGCTTTGAGAACTTAAAGAAGAACAGTCACATGATCCAGGGACATTCTACATCTATATTGGCCTCTTCTGACCTCCTTTTCATAATGGTGACACAGACCATTCATAAGGTAGGGATATTTGTCACAACTGTGAGCAGGGCAGTGGGGGAAGGGAAGATAAAGGACAACAATTCACTATAACATTGTCAATCGGCAGGGAGTGTCAGGGTCTAGGGTCTGCCACACTAAACAATTGAGTTCTTACAATTCTGCCAATCAAAGCAGCCCAGGGGGCAGGTGTGGGGCAAGGTGATCTCAATGCATGCCTTAACTAAAAACAATATGGGTGCTTCCTGAGGAAGTATTTGCTTTCTCCCCCCCCCCATCTAATCGATTGATGAATAACATTTAAAACCGCTAAGACATACAGACCTCTGCCAAACCCTGCTCACTCTTCTCACACACATTCAAGCCTGTCTCTGCAAACAGAAGTGTTAGAAAATTGCCAGCCTTTTTAAAAAATGGTCCTGAATCCTGGCTTCTTGTTGGGCGCGATTAAGGAAAGCCTTCCAGGTCTGCTTTAGAGTTAAATGAGATTCAGGTGAGGGTCATATGCCTTGTCAATCCCAGCAGGTATATAGCAGCAAGACCCAGGCCGATGTTCCCTGTTTAGGGAAGCTTTTAATGTTTGATGCATTACTGTATTTTAATATTGTGTTGGAAGCCACCCAGAGTGGCTGGGGAAACCCAGCCAGACGGGTGCGGTATAAATAATAATAAATTATTATTATTATTATTATTATTATTATTATTATTATTATTATTGCAATTCTTCTCCCTTGGGAAGAAAGGGACTCCTTCTTCCCTTTCTTGCAGTAATTTTATTCAATTTCAGAAAAAGATTGTACAATATTTTGCAAAACACAAGAGTTCTCGCACAGGATCTGATGACAATGTGCATAGCCCCTGCACAGTTACAGATCTCTGTTGAACAAATGCAGGCATAAAATAAAACCGAAGTCAATAAATTACAGGTGCATGAGTATCTGGAACTATTCATGACGGTTAAACAAGACGTGGACCCTCTTTTCTGCCAGGGGAAAGTCATTAACGGTTGGGTGGCCATGTGTCATGGGTGCTTTAGCTGAGATATGTCAGCCATATTTGTTTGTAGGGCGAGGGGTCCTTGGGCGGCCTCCTTGCTTTCTGGCCATGATCCCAGCTTCTCTCTCCCTCCCCCTGCAGAGATTCCTTCGGGATACCCATTCCAGGCCCTCCCGGCTTCTTTCAGAAGACACTACCCATACCTCCTCCAGCCAACGGCCGCCTCGGACGCAGATGGCTTGGCGCCCGACGTCCCGCTGCCCGCTGGGGACCCCGAGGGCCTGGCCCTTTCCCCGGAGGTCAAGCCCACCCACCTCTCCCCGTCCAAAATCGTGAAGCCCATGCGGGCAGACGAAGAGGAGGAGGAGGAGGAGGAGGAGGAAGAAGAAGACGAGGAGGAACCTCTGGAAGAACGAGTGAAGACGGAGCTGGAGCTGGACGCAAACCATGACGGGGACATCTGCAAGCAGGACGTGGGAGCCCTGGACCTGGCGGCCTCCGTAGCTCGCCCGCTCCAGGACGTGGGTGGCCGAGGGCTCCTCATGTGCCACGGCAAGGCCTTGAGCAGCTTGAGGCATGAAGAAGAAGAGGAGGAAGAGGAAGAGGAGGAAGAAGAAGCTCTTCAGGACTGCCAGCCTGTGTACGAAGCGATGGCCTGCCCTGCAGATCTGGAGAGCCAAGCGGAGGCTGCAGATGCCAACACTTGCCCCGTCCACGTCGACTACGAAGGCGCGTTGTTGCACCGGCCGGCCGAGCAGGCGGAGGAGCCGTCACTGTCCCTGGAGCTGCCTCACATCTGCTCTCCGCAGGGGAGGGAATTCCCCGTCCTCGTTCCGGAAGAGGAGCCGCTCCCGGAGAGGCCCTGCTGCGGGAGCGAGCCGGTCTCCTGCCTCGTCCCAGCCCTGGATATCAAGCCGGAAGACCCCCTGGCCGGGATGAACGCCCTGGTGGCCGCGGCTGAGTTGCCCCAGGCGTGCCCGCTGCTGGTGGGTGACAGCGTTGCCCAAGAGGCGGTGGTGAACCTGGAGGTGTCCTCTAGCCTGTCGCCGGAACACACTTTCCTGCAAGGGATCACGCTGCTGAGCGAAATCGCTGAGCTGGAGCTGGAGAAGAGGAGGCAGGAGGCAGAAGGTGGGTTTTGGGGGGCAGAGGGCTGCGTTCCTTGTGCTGGGGAGAGAGAGAGACACAAATGCACAGAGGGCAAGGCACTTGCTGAACATTGCAGGACCTCAGCCTTGGACTGCATGGGCTTGGACTGCAAAAGTCCAACTGCTGCCTCCTAGAGCTGAAAGAGTTTCTGATGCTGCCTCTTTGCAGAGTCAGATCACTGGTCCATTTAGACAGGATTGCCTCCTCTGACTTAGCAGACTCCAGAATCACAGGCAAGGGTCTTGCTCATTCCCAGCCGCCCAAGATGCTTTTTAACTGGGTTGAACTGGGGAGTGGGGGCTGCATCATGCAAAACACCTTTTTTGCCTCTGAGGCATGGCTCCTCTTGAAGGCAAGGCGCGTTTGGGGGTCCTGCTCAGGAACAAGGCCTGGGTCAGTGCAAGGAACTGGAGAGGCTATGCTCAAAGACACATGCGCTCTACAGCCTTACGAGGGAGTCGGGTATGTTTAGCCTGGACAACTGCGAGCTGACATGAGAGCCACCTTCAGATATCTGGAGGACTGCTGTGTGGAGCAAGCTAGTTTTCTGCTGCTCCAGAAACCAATGTACTCAATTTATAAGGAAGGACTAAACATTAGGAATAACTTCCTGACACAGAGAGTCATTTGACAGCAGAACTGACTCCCAAGAGAGGTGGTATCTTTCCTTGGAGGTTTTTAAGCAAAGCTTGGAAGGCCATCTGTCAGGGATTCCTTAACTAAGATTTCAGGGGTTTTTATGATTGCTCTCCTTGGGCCCCCTCTTGACTGTTGGTTCATTGTGTGCCATAATTTCCTCTTACTGCTGAACTAGGTCAGTTACGGCTTTCTCAAACTATTGTTTTCTCGGAATGGCCAGGGACCCATCTAGACCAACACCTGTTCTCACAGGGGGCTAGGAGATGCCCACAAGCAACCCTTGAGCTCAACAGCTCTCTCTCCCCGCCTGTAGTTCCCAGTCCCTGGTGTTTCGGAGGCACGCTGTCTCCAGCAGTGGAGGTAGACCATAGCCATTGCATTTGGTAGCCATTGGTGCCCTTGTGCATTGTGGTTCCTATGAACCTCTTCTAAACCTGTGCAGGTCAGTGGCCACCCCTACGCCTTTGTACGGAAGCTGTGGAATCCACTGCCATAGTTGAAGACGCCCACCATTTAGCTCTACTGAATGAACCTGGGTTCTAGAGCTATGAGAAGGGGATAGGAAGTTTTCCCTGTGGTTCACTCCCCCCCCCCCCAATCCATGCATTTGTGCTTTGAAGCCGGTTTCCAGTTCTTGGTTTGTTGCCAAACTGTGTCCCAAACCCGGGAGAGTCGGGAGAGGGAATCGGAGCAAAGGCTGGGGACACACAGCCAAGTCATGATCTGGCTGTTTCATCCGAACCAGGCCATTGTGTGTTACGTGTGTGTGGCTTAGGGCTGCCCCTCTCTCTCTGTGAACCTGAGACTTCTCCATCCTTCTAACCGAAGCCCAAACTGCCTCCCAAGCAGGTCTGGAGAGCTTTGCCGCCCGCCCGACCCTGGAGAGCCTACTAGCTGCCAGCACTCAGATGCTCATGGAAGTCCTCTCGAACCCCTTCATGGACAGCTTGAAAAACATCCGCCTGCCCCGGGAACTGGATCCCAACAAAAAGTACAGCTGGATGCAGAAGAAAGACGAACCGGTGAGGAATTCTTTGCAGCTGACTTGGCTCTGAAAGGTGGCGGTGGGGGAGGCATCGGGTGGCGGCAGTAATAATAATAATAATAATAATAATAATAATAATAATAATAATAATAATAATTTATTTATTTATTTATACCCCACCCATCTGGCTGGGTTTCCCCAGCCACTCTGGGCGGCTTCCAACAGAATATTAAAATACAATAACCTATTAAACATTAAAAGCTTCCCTAAAGAGGGCTGCCTTCAGATGTCTTCTAAAAGTCTGGTAGTTGTTGTTCTCTTTGACATCTGATGGGATGGTGTTCCACAGGGCAGGAGCCACTACCGATAAGGCCCTTTGCCTGGTTCCCTGTAACTTGGCTTCTCGCAGTGAGGGAACCGCCAGAAGGCCCTTGGCGCTGGACCTCAGTGTCTGGGCTGAACGATGGGGGTGGAGACGCTCCTTCAGATATACTGGGCTGAGGCTGTCTAGGGCTTTAAAGGTCAGCACCAACACTTTGAATTGTGCTTGGAAACATACTGGGAGCCGGTGTAGGTCTTTCAGGACCGGTGTTATATGGTCTCAAGGAGCTCTGTGGGTGAGTGGGAGAACTCACTGAGTGACAAGATGCAGCTGAAGCAAGAGAACCTTCTGAATTATTTTGTTGTTGTTTTTGTTGTTGTTTAAATTTATATACCGCTGTCACCCAGAGATATCAAAGCAGTTTACAACATGAAAACAACATGCATAGCAACAGTAACAGAAATACTTCCCCTCTCCCCCAGTAATTAGCCAAAGTCCTGGGAAAAGACGAGTGTTTTCACTTGGCACCTACAGATGTGTAATGAGGGTGCCAGGTGAGCCTCCTTGGGGAGAGAATTCCTCAAATGTGGAGCCACTGCAGAAAAGGCCCCGTTCTCCTGTTGCCACCCTCCAGACCTCTCGTGGAGGAGGCATGAAGAAGGACCTCAGAGGATGACCACAGTCTCTTAGGCCTGTGAGCACTTTAAAAGTTAACACAAGCACATGATGTGGACTCTAGAAGCAAACTGGCAACTTGAAGTCACTCGCGCAGACTCAGTGTGTCATATGCTCTGAGCATCCTGCCCATTGCGGCCGTTGAGCTTCAAAGTGAACCACATCCTCAGGGCCTGCAAGACG
This sequence comes from Podarcis bocagei, assembly GCF_964188305.1. Taxonomy (NCBI): domain Eukaryota; kingdom Metazoa; phylum Chordata; class Lepidosauria; order Squamata; family Lacertidae; genus Podarcis; species Podarcis bocagei. Next base: position 54,686,095 of record NC_138139.1, on the reverse strand, counting down.
GAGCTGTTCTGCCAGGCCTTAGGGCAGGATGCAGTTTGACTTACTTTCTTTTGTATAAAACAAGCCCAAAGGAGGTCCCCAACCCGCTCACAGGTCATTGTGTGATCAGTGGAAACAGTTGGTCCTGGCAAGTATTAACCACTCTCAATTCCAAACTGATAATTGCCACCTGCCCAGATTTTAATTTGCCTGATTTAATTTTAAGATGTATTTTAATTAATTGATGTCCATTTTTATGCATATCGTGTTATTTTTATGATGTTAACTGGCTTCGGCCAGGGAGGGCAGGATACAAATAAAAATGAATTATTATTATTATTATTATTATTATTATTATTATTATTATTATTATTTTATTTTGAGTTGCAGATGCCCTCTCATCATTACCCTCACTATCCTCTCTTCTTCTTCTTCTTTTCCTTCCCCGCCTCCGTTCCTGCCGCATCCCCAACTCTTCTCCTCTCAGATGCACTCCATCAAGTCGGCCATCGAGAACATGGATCCCATGGAGCTGGACTTCAGGATGAGGCTGGCCGAGCTGCAGAGGAGGTACAAGGAGAAGCAGCGTGAGCTGGTGAAACTGCAGCGGCGGAGAGACTCAGAGTAAGTTGCCGTGGAGGAGCCCCCCTACGGCCTTCCACGGCTGCCTGGTTGGCGCCGCTGTCCCTAGACTCTCCTCCTTGGCTTTCCTCATTCTCCTCTTGGTGGCATCTGTTATTGGTGTGCTTTGAACTGAGCTTTGCAAAAACGTCGAGAGCAGGATGTGAATGTGGCCTTGAGTGCTCTCCACGTTTTGGATTTGCGGTGGCCTTCCTGGAGGCGTCAGATCTGAGCGTAGGGCAGTTTTAGATGTTTGGTGATGGATCTAGCTGGCTTTTGGCGGTCTCCTTCCCGTTTCTTCCTCTCTTTCTTTTGACGGCTTATTTTATTTTTGATGCCTGTGTCGCTTTTGGTTAACAGCCCAGCCTGTGGTTTCTTTTAAGGGAAAAGCATGACGAGAAAAGTAGAAGCTTGTCCAGACGAGGCCCAGGAAGGCCCAGGAAGAGGAAGCATGGACCGAGCGCAGTGCCGCCCCCTATGGAGAGAGGGAAGAGGGACAGCAGGAGCGGAAAGTAAGGCTGGACTGCGGGGAAAGCCGTGGGCAGCAGGGTCTCTTCGGCTCTCTCTCTCTCTCTTGCGTGCACACACACGCTCTCTTCCAGCGCAGGGCTGAGTCGGCAGGTGCATGCATCTCGGAGAAGGGTTGCCGCGCAAGGCGCCCATGGCTTGTGGCCACAGAGTGCGGCAGAAAGGGGTGGGCTGCTGCCACACATGGAGGGAACGCTGGATGAGCAAAGCAGGGTGGGAAGAGAGGTTGTTTTGGTAGCTGAACGGCAGACCAGCACACAAGACGAGTCCGCTTGCTTATTTGTGGGGCCCTGATCCTGGCAATGGCCTCTGCGCACTGTCGCCATTGTAGATCTGTGTAGAAGATACCTGGGTCTTCCTGGGTCCTGTCCAGGGCACCGATTCTTCTTTTGCTTCCGTCTTTGCTCCCTAATGGAGGATTTTTTTAAAAATTGCTTCGCCTCTGCTCAGGAGTCTGGGACATATTAGAAGTGCAGCGGCTTTAAGGAATCCTGCTTGGACATGGTGAACTTGTTCTTACTTTCCTTGAGTCTTTTGCCAAGACGGAGCCTTAATGGTTCTGCCAAGGGCTTAACAGGCAATGTGGGTGTGCAGCTCCTGCTCTCTCCCTCGGTCTCTCTCTCCTCCTCTTCCTCTCTCGCTGTTTGTCCAGTGTGTCTTCGCAAATCTCCGTCTCTTCGTAACCCTGTTCGTCTGCTTAGCTGGTTTGGGAAACATGGGGAAATTGCTGCTATCTGGGGCTTGTGTAAGTGTGTTTGATGTGTACAGTGGTCCCTCGGTTCTCAAACTTAATCCGTCCCGGAAGTCCGTTCCAAAACCAAAGCGTTCCAAAACCAAGGTGTGCTTTCCCATAGAAAGGAATGCAAAATGTGTTAATCCGTTCAAGACTTTTCAAAGCAACCCTGAAAACTGAAGTTTAACATGAATTTTACTATCTAACGAGGCCACTGATCCATCAAACGAAAGCAATCAACAATGTACTGCAGTCACACAATCTATCAATCATCAGTAGCTGAACTGCGTTCCACACAGTCACAAAAGCAGAAGGAGCCACAAAAACAAAAATGCAAAATAAATAGCAAAAACAGACAGATCTCAGCGTAACACTGAAATCTAAAGTGTTCGGCTTCCGGAAAAAGTTTGCAAACTGGAACACATGCTTCCGCATTTGCAGTGTTCAGGTTTCAAGTTGTTCAAGTACCAAGGTGTTTGAGAACCAAGGTACTGTTGTATATCTCTGTGTGGACAAACATGATGGGAATCTTAAAAGAAGCCATATTCTGCATCGAGAGGGTCTGGAATTATCCATTTCCTTAAAGGCAGAATACCGAATTTGGCCACCCAGATCCATGTGTGTTGCTGCACAGATCCTTTACTTCCTCCTCCGCTATTCCATACCGCTTAGTTCAAGACTATTGATTCATTCATTTATTTGGAGTGTTTACACCTGGCCTCAAGGCAGCATGCAATATATTTTAAATTCGTTAAAAATAATTAAGAGCTGCTAGGGGAAGGGGAATGTCTGCAGTACGGCCGCATCTGATGTGCACTTAAGTTGCGAGATTTCAAATCTACGGGCTCGAAGGCTGGCTGGAAGCCCTCAAGCTCAGTGTGGGGACAGGACCAAGCCTGCCGCTCTCCTCCCTCTGGGCCTGGGATGCTCCTGCAAGATCTTGCGGGAACGTAGGCGGCCTCTCAAAATCTAGCAACGGCATCAAATGCTTGCACAGGGTTTCGGTTCCAAGTGTGTGAGTATGCACTATTTCATACCTTGGTTTTGGAACAGCTTAGTTCCCAAACATTTTGGCTCCTGAACTCCACAAACCTGGAAGTGACGATTCCAGTTTGCAAACTGTTTTTGGAAGCTGAACGTCCGGCAGGGCTTCCGCAGCTTCCGGTTGGCTGCAGGAGCGTCCTGCAGCCAATCAGAAGCCACGCTTTGGTTTCCAAACGTTTTGGATGTCGAACGGACTCCTGGAATGGATTCCGTTTGACTTCCAAGGTACGACTTTGGAGGTCTTTAAGCAGAGGCTTGACAACCATATGTCAGGAGTGCTCTGATGGTGTTTCCTGCTTGGCAGGGGGTTGCACTCGATGGCCCTTGTGGTCTCTTCCAACTCTATGATTCTATGATTCTATGACTGTATTTGCAGGAGTCTTGGAACTGAAAACACACACACACCCCGTAAGATGCAATTGCACGATATGCAGAGGGCCTGCAACTTATGCTCATCTGTGCTTAACATGATTGCAGCTTTGTGAGGATGGTGGTAAAACTAAATAATTGGAGAATGGGGGGACATGCACCACGGAAAAAAAGCTTTTTAAGAGGCTGATAAAACCTTTTATTTCCAGCAAAGAGGTGCGGGGGCTCTGGGGCCCTGTTTAGGGAAGTTTTAATGTGTGACATTTTAATGTATTTTTAATCTTTGCTGGAAGCCGCCCAGAGTGACTGGGGAAACGCAGCCAGATAGGTGGGGTACAAATAATACATTATTATTATTATTATTATTATTATTATTATTATTATTATTCAAACATCCCAGAGCCCAGTAAGTGATATGGAGGGCAAAACCTGCTCTGGACAGGTAGGAATGTCTGTGTGTGTTTCTGGGGGCTTTTATACAATTTTGTCTTTGTGCGTGGACCTCGGAGCCGGAACTCCGCCCCCCAATACATGGTGGGTGGACACACCGTGTGCTTTTTTGTGTATATGTGGAGCCTTAGAACTGAACCCATATCTTGTAAGATAGGGTTGTACGTTATATAAATTACTCCTTAGTTTGCAGATGTCCCCAGTGCTGCCTTGCAGCTGAATCTGGCTTGGAAAGCTGCCCCACCCCCAAAGAAAAGAAACTGCTGGTGGGCCTCAGGATAGCTTCTGTCTCTCAGGCTGGAGTAAAACATAGCAGGGAGTAAAGGGGTTTCAAGACTCCCCAGACATAACTCCACATAACTCCATCCTGATTTCAGACATCGTGACATCGCGATATACATCACGATGTTTAGCTGGTGATAATAATAAATAACTAATAATAAATTTTTATTTATACCCCACCCTTCCTGGTTCAGAAAACTGGGCTCAGGGCAGCTAACAACAAATTTAAAACACTTAATTGATGCAACAAAAAACAGCATAAAATACAGTATAAAATATAACAATAAATTCAGAATTTGAAAATCAATTTAGGGGGGAAATCCATCCAATAAACATTAGATGACCACCAGGGCTAGCTGGCTAAATTAGTCCCACTTGGGCCAGCGAGGAGACCAGGGGAGAACCAGCTGTGGGATCCCAGAGCGGGTAATAAAATGGGGAGGGGGAGGAAAGGAAGGGGAATAAAAGACCAGCCTAGTTCAAATTGAAAGCCAGGCGGAATAGCTCTGTCTTACAGGCCCTGCGGAAGGAGGTTAAATCCTGTAGGGCCCTGGTCTCATGGGACAGAACATTCCACCAGGTCGGAGCCATCACTGAGAAGGCCCTGGCCCTGGCGGAGGATAATATCACAGTGTTGAAAACCAGATATTGCCCAGCTCTACCCATGTGGCCTCAGATCTCCAAGCTGCCACTCTGCCACTAAATTCCTGGGCCACGGCAGGTCTCGTATGAACATAATCCTGGCCCAGAAATATATATAGTTTGTAGCCATTCTGTGCAGATGCATCAATGGGTACCAAATGCTGAATTAAAACATCCTGAGAATTTATGTACAGAGAGAGAGAGAGAGAGAGAGAGAGAGAGAGAGAGAGAGAGAGAGAGAGAGAGAGTCTGTAGATTTTCAAAGTCTGGAGGTGTGTAAATGCCTGGTGGAATCTTGAAAGTCAGAGCAGGGGTTGTTTGTTCATTTGCAATATTTCTAGACTGCCTTTCAACATCTCGTTGCCTTCCCAGTTTCAGTATATGGGGGGGTGGAGAGCAGAATCCCCCTTGCCCCTCCCCTGTGACTAGCAAAAGCCAAATAAACAGAGAATCAGCTGTTCTTGATGGTGCAAGATTATGATTGTTTCACCAGAGAACTTTTAATTGCCGTTTCAAAGCGCCAAGGACATACTGTCCTGGGAGTGGCTGAACTTAATTACGGATAAGGTCCCTGCAGAATGTCTTGCTGCTCCCTGCTAGCTCAGAACAGAGTTCTGCTGTGCTAAATTTAAGCAGTTGGATTGGAATAACATTTGCAAGAATGTGATTTATTTATTTTCTGCAGAATTTCTTCTGCCTGAGGCACAATTTATTGAATTAGGCTTACCTCTCCTTGGGATTTTTGCTCCCAGGGTGCCCTAAACCAACGCCTCTGGCAGCGCCCCCTGTTCCTTTGCTGCAACAGCTGCCAGCCAGCTCTCTATTGACAAAATAATTGGGGATTCAGGTACGTAGCTATGTTGGTCTGACGCAGTTGAAATATATATAAAAATTGTCCAGTAGCACCTTAGATAAAGGTAAAGGTACCCCTGACTGTTAGGTCCAGTCGTAGACGACTCTGGGGTTGCGTGCTCATCTTGCTAGATTGGCCGAGGGAACCGCCGTTGTCCGCAGACAGCTTCCGGGTCATGTGGCCAGCATGACTAAGCCGCTTCTGGCGAACCAGAGCAGCGCACGGAAACGCCACTTACCTTCCCGCTGGAGTGGTACCTATTTATCTACTAGCACTTGACATGCTTTCGAACTGCTAGGTTGGCAGGAGCAGGGACTGAGCAACAGGAGCTCACCCCATCGCGGGGATTCGAACTGCTGACCTTCTGATCGGCAAGCCCTAGGCTCTGAAGAAGTGTGCCCAAGAGTGGCTGGAAAAAGAAAGAGGCAAAGGATGAAATAAAAATTGCACGCAAGGGCGCCGTTCTGTGTAACAACCACAAAAAGTGCTACGGGCTTTTCTCCACTGGGGATTTCTAAGTAGAGGGGGCACCCCCATCTGTCAGAGATGCTATAGTTGAGGTTCCTGAATTGCAGGGGGTTTGGACTCAATGACCCTTCAGGGATACCCCACAACTCTTTATTTACAGTGGTAACTTGATTCTCAAACTTAATCCGTTCCAGAAGTCTGTTCCAAAACCAAAGCGTTCCAAAACCAAGGTGTGTTTTCCCATAGAAGGGAATGCACAACGGATCAATCCATTCCAGACTTTTAAAAACAACCCCTAAAACAGCAATTTAACATGAATAAAATAAAATGAAAGCAACAATCAATGTACTGTACTGTAAAATAAATAAGGCAACATTGTAGATGATAAAAATTAAAATTACTTTTTTTTATTACCTGCACTGATGATAGTCGTTGTTTGGATGGGGGGCTTTTATCCATTTCCACAGTCACACAATCCATCAATCTGTAGCTGCGCTTGGTTCCACACAGTCACAAAAACAAACTAACCGAAAAAGCCTTAAAAACGCAAAATAAATAGCAAAAACAAAAGTGCCAAACTTAATCTGTTCCGGAAGTCAGTTTATCTTCCGAAATGTTCAAAAACCAAGGCGCAGCTTCTGATTGGTGCAGGCACCCTGGAAACAATAGCCGACAGCCGCATTGGATGTTTGACTTCCAAAAAACTATCGAAAACTGGGACACTTCTGGGTTTTTGGCGTTTGAGAACCAAGGTACCACTTTATATGATTCTACGGCTGTAACAAGACTATATTGACAAGGAGATGATCTTTGCGATCAAGTAAGACAAAATCCCGTTGCAATTGCAAAGTGTGGATTTCAGCAAGGGTCCAACTCAACTATTCTATGCCTCTAGCCTTTACCTTCCTTTTGCCCTCAACTTTGCAGAAACACAGAGCGATGTCTCCACGACTTCCCATCCCGCCGGAGGTACCGAATGTCGTAAATAACCGCCGCGCCTTTGTTTTTAGGAACTCTCTAGCCACAGCCCTCCCGTCACTCTTACTGGTTGCCACCAAAGTGCCAGATCCCAAGGGGAATCTACAGTTTGTCTCCCGTGACCCTGCGAGGGAAGGTAAAGGGAGATCCGGTCACCAACTATTTTCTATCTGGCTTCTAGGCTGAGCAAATCCTTGCTGCTCTCCGAAGACTCTGAGGCTGGCGAAGGAACCAGGAAAAGGCACAGGGGCCTCATCCTTGAAGAGGACGATGCGGAGAGCAGGAGCGGGAAGCTGAGAGGACGGAATCGCAGCTGGGATGAGCAGGACGTGCTGGCAAACTTCTCCAACGAGGTTGGTAGTTAATAATTTTTATTATTATTTAAACCCCGTCTATCCGTCTTGGTGGCCTCAGTCACTCTGGGTGGCTTCCAGCACATACAACAACAAAAAGTTTAACAATTAAGATTTCCCTATTCAGGGCTGCCTTCAGATATCTTCTAAAAGTTAGATAATTGTTTATTTCCTTGAAATCAGCTGGGAGGGCGTTCCACAGGGTGGGTGCCACCACCGAGAAGGCCCTCTGCCTGGTTCCCTGTATCCTCGCTTCTCACAGGGAGGGAACTGCCAGAAGGCCCTCGGAGCTGGACCTCAGTGTCCAGGCAGAACGATGGGGGTGGAGACGCTCCTTCAGGTATACTGGACCGAGGCCATTTAGGGCTTTAAAGGTCAGCACCAACACTTTGAATCGTGCTCGGAAACGTACTGGGAGCCAATGCAGATCTCTCAGAACCGGTGTTATGTGGTCTTGGCGGCCGCTCCCAGTCACCAGTCTAGCTGCCGCATTCTGGATTAGTTGTAGTTTCCGGGTCACCTTCAAAGGTAGCCCCACGTAGAGCGCGTTGCAGTAGTCCAAGCGTGAGATAACTAGAGCATGCACCACTCTGGCAAGGCAGTCTACAGACAGGGAGGGTCTCATCCTGTGTACCAGGTGGAGCTGGACACAGAACTGACCTGCACCTCCATGGACAGCTGTGAGTCCAAAATGACTCCCAGGCTGCACACCTGGTTCTTCAAGGGCATAGTTACCCCGCTCAGGACCAGGGAAGACAAGGCTCTTTGCTGACTATTACCCATCTTCCCTGGCGAAGTGTAGATGTTCTCAGGCCATGTGGGTTTTTGGGCAAGGTCCAGTAGCAGTAGTAGGTGCCATGCATGAGCCGTGCCCAAGTACATGCCCCAAAATTCCTCGTGATGCTCTTGGGTCCCATGACTGACATCGAAGGGTTCCTCAGTGAGGAAAAGTTGCCCCAAAGGCAGAAAGTTCAAAAGTGACCTCAGTGTAGTCAGAAGGGCCAAACCGGAGACATCTGTGCCACGAATTCACCTGTGCCCCGTTGCGTTTCCTCCTTTTTTCCGCCAGCTGAAGATTAAGAAGAAGAAGCTGGCGTCCGAGCAGGAGCAGCTGGTGAGCAAGCTTGACAAAGCGCTGTCCCTCGGCAGGCACAGCAAGCTGAAATCCCCTTTTAAGTTTGCCAACGGCTTGGCGGGGAGGCCGAGAAATGGCGGCTGTTACGGCGGCAGATACGCGGCCTTGCTGGGCAGGGATGAGAAGAGGAGCTTGGCCGACACGCTGAGCTACTCGCTGAAAGACCCCAAAGAAGGTAAAAACAAAATGGCTGCCAAAATGAAGAAGATGGAGGTGGGGCTCAAGGGTCACCTGAAGGCATCCATTTCACCAGCAATATCTGAAGCTAGCAGTTATTCGTACAGTAAGTAACATGGCTATTTCTGCTCTTCCTCAGCTGTTGCGTTTCTGATGGGCTTTGCAAACGTTTAATCCTGCTTCATCCAACCTGCTGCCCTCTGGATGTTTTTGGACGGCCGCCCCCTTGACCCATGATGGCTGGGGCTGATGGGAGCTGGAGTCCATCAGCCTTCGGAGGGCACCAGGCTGGGGAATATTGGATCAACGTCTCTGGGCTCACAGTGGCAGTGACAGAGCCCTGCTTCACCACGGGGTTGTGGGCAAATAGATCGAGGGACGATCAGACCAGAGGGATCTTAGAAAGGAGTTCCACCAAGATGTCCGGTGGATTTCCGTTCAGCATTTGGCACACTGGAGAGATCTGTGAATGGCGATCGGCCACCATCTTGCCTCTGGATCTGCACTAATGGGGATCCGCGGTGAGAGACAAAGGCTGTTTTCCGTCTCTGCCTGTGTGCTTCTCAGAGCATGGTGGGCAGGGTGAGAGAGATCTTTAGGCTGATCCCACAATCCGTGCCGCGTGGGACCAACGGCTCTCCAAATGTCGTTGGACTCCAGCTCCAAGCACCTCCAGCCACGCAGGGCCCAACAGTGACATGACAGAAATTTAGGGAATGGTGCCTGGCAAGGAGAAAAAGGACAAGGAACCGATTTCTCCCTCTCTCATAACCCTAAAACATTCAATGAAGCTGAGCGTTGGAAGATTCAGGACAGAGAAAAGGAGGTATTTCCTCACGCAGTGCAGTTAAACTGTGGAACTCCTTCCCACAGGACGCAGGGATGGCAGGTTTCCCACAGGCGCCTGCTTGGCCGCTGTGAGAACAGGATTCTGGACGGCATGGGCCAGGATCCTGCTCCAGCCGGGTCTTCTGACGTTCTTCATATTGAGAGATGGTGGCCGTTGGAGTCCCACAATGTCCGCAGGGCCACAAATTCCCGATTGCTGCCCTTTTGAATTCTGTAGACTCTTCTTCTACAGCGGGACCTTGGTTGTTGAATGTAATCCGTTCCGGAAGACCGCTCGACTTCCGAAATGTTTGACAACTGAGGATCAAAGGGCTGTTGGCAAAATCCATTGGAAAAAATGGAGAAACACACATCGGAAGCCGTTTGACTTCTGAACATCGTTCGAAGATGGAAGCATTCATTTCCGGGTTGTCTGTGTTCGGGTTCCGAAATGTTCGGCTTCCGAAGCGCTCAGCAGCCGAGGTTCCGCTGTATAGGTGAAGGAGAAGTTTCTTGCTTACAAATATACTGCCTAAAGATTCATACATTGCTGGGCTGGGGCAGTTTCCTCTTCGAACTGTCTGAATCCCACACCATTCCAGTACCTCCACGTGAATTGTTTGAGAAAATGGCGCATCGACCACCATTTGCACGTGAAAGAACCATGCCGTGTCCCCACGTGGTGGTTTTTCACAGAAATTACTAGAACGGTGTGGGATACAGTTGTGTGTAGCATCAGCACAACTCCCTCAGCAATCTAGGAGCCAAGCGTTGGTCCTGAAGAACATTTTGCTTCACACCCGCAACAGATAGGTAGTCTCCTTGCCTTCTCCAATGGCGTGCAGCCAAACTGAAGCGAGGAATAATAATTTTACTATTTATACCTCGCCCGTCTGTCTGGGCTGCCTCAGCCAATCAGGGCGGCTGGTGGGTTCCTTCACCCTCTGCAAATTATTCTGTTACCTTGTTTTGAACACCCCACCAAATTAATTACGTTGGCTGCAGATACAGACTCTGAGGAAGACGAGGGATCCCTGAAGGACGAGTGGTCTTCTCACGGCTCCAGAACAAGACCCCCCAGCCTGTACGGTGTGATGGCCCCCAAGAGTGGCCGAATCGCCGGAGGAGGCCTCAGGGCGGCAGCCAAGAAGGGCATCTGTGCCGCCAGGACTCTCAAATCTAAACTGGCCGCCACGGCAAGCAGGAAGCCGCAGTTTTGCTTGCTGCCCGGAGAGGGGTCTTCCTTCAGCGATTCTTCAGAGGACTCGTTCGATCAAGGTTACTAGATTATAACAAACCAAACAAAGCGTCCGTGTTTGAGTGAATGAGGGGCGTGTTGGCAGCAGGGAGAGGGGCTCCGGCCGGCCATCTGGGTCCTCATGGTGCTTTTGTTGGTATTCTTTTTTGCCAAACAACAACATCTGCTTTTACCTCTAGCTCTTATTATTATTATTATTACAGTGGTACCTTGGTTCTCAGACTTAATCCGTTCTGGAAGTCCGTTCCAAAACCAAAGCGTTCCAAAACCAAGGCGCGCTTTCCCATAGAAAGTAATGCAAAATGGGTGAATCTGCTCCAGCAACCCCCCAAACAGCAATTGAACATGAATTTTACTGTCTAACGAGACCATGGATCCCTGAAATGAAAGCAATCCACAATGTACTGCAGTCACACAATCAGGAGCTGAACTGGGTTCCACACTGTCACAAAAATTAAAAAGAGCCCCCCAAAACAAACAAACATGCAAAATAAATAGCAAAGACTTCAGCGTAACACTCAAAATGGAGCACGTTTGGCTTCCGAAAAAAGTTTGCAAACCGGAACACTTGCTTCTGGGTTTGCAGCGTTCGGGTTCCAAGTTGTTTGAGTACCAAGGCGTTTGAGAACCAAGGTACCCCTGTGTTTTATTACTGACTCACCCTTCTAAGAGTTCTAAGATCCCTTGGAGCGTTTAGCCTTTGCTGTCCACCCCGACCCTTCCCAAATCTGTTCCCTTCCTTTTTTTTAACCCTCCATCTCTTGCCGCCATCGCTGTTGTTGTATGTGGTTCTTTGCTTTTTTTGCATGTGTTAGAGGTCTTGGGGGGGGGGGAGGTTTGTAACTTAGATGCCACGTTGTGTGGGAGTGCCCCCTCGATGTCTGTACTGCAATTTGGTACCAAGCTTTCTATTAAAAGTATCCAGTTTGTATTTAACTAAACCAGTCTGCCTCGTCTCTCTTGCTGCATCTCTCGCTAGTGGGGGGGGGGGGGATTTTTTTAGCTTGCTGCTTCTTCGCCCCATTCCGCTGTCCCCTCATCGCTCCCGGAGACTTAGCACCAAAGAAAAAGAGAGAATTAACAAAATTGTGGCGTTCTTTGCATTATCCAAATATCCCTGGCTTGCAGATTCTCTGAAGGTGCTTTGTTTTCCAGGAGGAAAATCACATTATGCATCAATCTCTCCTCCCCCCACCAACTCCAAAACACAGCTTGTCATGTTCTGCACAGATTATTCCACAGTGGGCTGTTTCCCCAGCCCCCCCCCCCGCAAATTCACTTTTATAAAGGAAGAAAGACGTAGCTTGGGAAAAGAAAAAAGGAATGATTAAGCTTAGTAATTTTTGCTTCTAAAAATGGCTTAATTCTATAAAATGAAACCGATTTTTCTTTGTCAGTTCCAATTGGGCTCTAATAATTTTAAGGCTTCCCTCCACCCCTATTAATTCTGCTTTTTGAAAATTAAATAAATAAAGCAGGTTATGAATATTTCAGACCTTGCAACAAATGTACAGGAGCAAAGGAATTACTTAATATGAGATCAGGGTAGAGGGAGAGATCTGAATGCAATGCCTTGGGGGGGGAACAGGAATTTTATTAGTGCCCTTTGCCCCTTGGCAAAGAGGGAGGGAGGGAAGGAGGGAGGGAGGGAGAAGGAAGGAAGGAAGGAAGGAAGGAAGGAAGGAAGGAAGGAAGGAAGGAAGGAAGGAAGGAAGGAAGAAAAAGGGGTGAAAGGAGAAATGTTTGGGACTAGGCTGCTAAACCACAAATGTCCCTGCCCCCTCCTCTTCCCGATTTTAGAGCAACTCATTCAATAATTGTAACAGGGAAAGGTCATTGGAGAGAGACCTCAATTTTGGATCCCTCAAGGACCAGCAAGAGGGAAGAGGGAGATGCAGAATGCAGCTGTTACCTTCAAAGTAAAGACTTTATCTGATGAGCTGGGTTCAAATCCTACTTGTGGTCATTGAGCGGCTATTTTTGGCACTGGATCTTCCTTTTAATCCAGTTCTGCTGCCTCCCCCACCCTAGCTGTCAACGTTTCCCTTTTTTTAAGGAAAATCCCCTTATTCCGAATAGGATTCCTCGCAAGAAAAGGGAAAAGTTGACAGCTATGACCCCCACCCTCAATCCAAGTTTGCTCACTTCTGGAATAGAAAACTATAAAATGGGGTTGCAGAAACATGAAATCAGTGGCAGCGTTGAAGAACCATTATATTTTTTTAAAAAAAGCAATTGAGAGAAAAGATGGAACCCGAGGGGGAGGGCTTTCCAGTAAAGATATCTAACGTAACTTCTATTAAGCTGCAATCCTTTGCACACTTACCTGAAAGTAAGGGCCACTGACTACAAGGGGAATGGCTTTTAAGTAAGTGTGCCTTGGCTCGCGCTGTAAATGTTCCTTCCTGTTCTGTAGTTTAGAACTAGCCCGCCTCCTTGCCCCATTAGCTGTATTTCTGCAAGGCTTTTTAGAGTAAACCTCGAACCTTGAAGAAATCTATTCCCTCCTTTAAAAAAAGAAAGAAATTTTGTTTAATCTTTGCTCTGGAGGATCAAATAGAGAATTTGCTCTAAAGCAGGCATCACCCAAACTCAGCCCTCCAGATGTTTTGGCACTACAACTCCCATCATCCCTAGCTAACGGGACCAGCGGTCAGGGATGCTGGGAGTTGTAGTCACAAAACATCTGGAGGGCCGAGTTTGGGGGTGGCTGCTCTAAAGTGTCAAAAAAATAATAATTCACTGTTTCCCTTTTACTTCTTTGCCCCCAAACGTCTTCCTGGCTAGGGTTTTTGGGGGGAACGAGAGATGAAGAGAGATGACTCCTCGCCACCACCAAAATAACAACAATAATAAAAATTTGGTGTTGGTTCCGTGATGAAAACAGAACTCTTGAAATGTGCATTATTGGCGTAATCTTGGTGGGGAGGGGAGGGAGGGAAGAGCGCTTTACGACGAGGGATATTTGGGTAGCGGCATTTCTAATGGCTTTCCCTGATTTTACTAAAACCATGAATTAACCTCAGCTTTTCTAGCATTGCTCGCTTTCTCCTTGCAGCCCCTCTGCCCCTGACCCCTCCCCATGACGCTTTCCATGTCTGTGTCGGTCCCTCGCATTTGTTCTCGCGCTCCGCTCAAGAGGCAAAGCGATTGGCTTGGAGCAGGGCAGGCACTCTGCAGCGAAAGGTCCCTAAACCTTGTTATGTAGGTAGGCAAAAAACGCTTTTGTTCCCCCCTTTTGACGTCCTCTTTGAACCTCGGCAGCCTCGTGGTCTTTTCAGTTTTCGATGACAAAAACGCTGAAATTTTCTGGTTCCCCCTCCCGGTCCTTCTCTTCCATAAAAAGTTAAGCGTGCCCATTTCGATTGCCGCAAGGAACTTTTGCGAACAGCCAGCTGTTTCTTGCTGAGGGCTCCAGAAAAAACGACAATTATCGGGGAGTGGGTTATTATCTGTTGTGAACGTTTCCACCCGAGGCAACGCGAGAATGGAGAAAGTTTTTCGGGAACAAAGGATATCCCTCGAGGGAAAACACGAGACCTCCTTTGCCGGCCTCATTTTCTACGCCCCTCGGAAGTTTCCTACTTACCCAACGCACAAAAATTGAGTGAGGATTTCTGCTTCCCCGCCCTTTGAACGAGAAGTAGGCCGCTGCCCTAAAAAAAGATGAACTCCAGTTGCGCCGACTTCTTTGCTTGGAAAGTAGGTCGGTGTTTCTGCAAGGCGGAAACTCAGCTTCTGGCAGAGGAGCTCTGTGGCCGTGTTTGCATGTCACAACAGAATCACAGAATTGTGGAGGTGGAAGAGACACCAAGGGTCATCTAGCCCACCCCGCTGCGGAACTCAAACCCATGACCCAATGAGCTTCATTATGGCCAAATAGGGGAGATTTGAACCCTGGTGTCTCCCAGACCCTAGTCTGACCCTCTAACCTCCGCACCACACTTGCCTGTAATTATCACCGTATTTTTCACTCTGTAAGATGCACCAGACCACAAGACACACCTAGTTTTTGGAGGAGGAAAACAAGAAAAAAAATATTCTGAATCTCAGAAGCCAGAACAGCAAGAGGGATTGCTGTGCAGTGAAAGCAGCGATCCCTCTTGCTGTTCTGGCTTCTGGGATAGCTGCGCAGCCTGCATTCACTCCATAAGATGCACACACATTTCCCCTTACTTTTTAGGAGGGAAAAAGTGAGTCTTATAGAGCAAAAAATACGGTATATTATAGTAAATATTGCGTCACTCCTAGAGACAAAATAATAATAGCAATGCCACCATCTGAAACAGAGTTAATAATATAATAACAGTGGTGGTTGATTATTATTATTATTATTGTTGCTGGTGGGAAGTCTATTTCTGGAGTTGGCAGTATGTAAACGCAAATGGAAAAATAACGGAGGCTTGTTATGCCTTCTGCAAATGCGTGTAAGACTCTGAAAGGAAAACCCCAAAGTTACTGGAATTTGGACCGGCCAATTTAAAACCAGATGTGGAGGACCCCATAGCTGTCTAACGTCTGCCTGCACTTAGCCAGCTTTGTACACTGCAAGTCTGCTTGGCTCTGTGATGAAACCGTCCTGTCTTTGCTGCGATATCGATATTGCCAAATTAATCTTCCGTGTGCATTGCTCGCCCTCCGCTCCCCTCATCCCGCACCCCTTGTTGCATTTATGTGGTGACTTAACAAATGTCTGTCTGTTGCTTGGTCAAACTTTCGCTTCCCTTATTTTTGCTGCTCTGTTGGGGGTGGGGTGGGGCTATCAAAAGCGGATTTTGGTCGTGATGGTACCGCAAAAAAAGGCGTCCTCTTAATCTCATTAACGAGGGTGACTTTTAGCACATCTATGTGTTACGTTGACTTTTTAGCTTATTTTACAGCGGCTCTTAGCTACCCTGAGGATCCTTTTTGGGATACGATGCTGTCGGCCACTTGCTGGAGATGCTGTAGCTGTGGGTTGGGATAGATGGCCTTTGGGGGTTCCCTTTCCAGTGCTGGTTTCTATTTTAGAATGCGAATGTGGGGTGTAAATAACAAAAATAGATCAACGTCCAGGATACTTCCATAAAGTTTTGGGCCACTCACTCAGCAATCCAGTGTGTGTGTGTGTTATAAGCCTTACTAAAATAAACTCCCACTCATTTGAAATCCACACTAAGCGAGCAGTTTTGGAGGTGCTCAACGCAGGTCACTCACAACTTGTGCAGCAGTTAAAATTTAAATCACTAGTCATTAAGACTTGATTTAAATCATTATTATTATTTTACAGAAAGACTCATCCTTGCTGATATAATCTTAATATTTACAACCAGATGAAGGTTTCATTTTTGGAGTAATAAATTTTCAGAGTAGTTTTTACAGTTCTGTCAAAAATTACTGATGTGGTTATACTATTAGAAATACATAGACCGATAATTATGAAATTATTGAGAGGTTTAATACGTTAGCTGTTTTTGTTTGGACAAACTTTTCTGCTGCGCTTTATTGGAAGGAGAAAAATAATCCTTAATAACAATGTAAACAATTTATTTAACTGAAACGATAACATTATAGCATATGTATCCATGTTTGTTAACTGATGTGGTTAAACAATTATTAAATTCATGAGGGGAGGGCAGTGTTAGCCCAGAATTGTTGGCCTTCTCTTGCCCTATAACTCCTCACGAGTCTCCTGTCTCTACTGAGCCCCTCTTCTAGCAAATAATAATAATAATAATAATAATAATAATAATAATAATAATAATACAGTGGTGCCTCGCAAGACGAAAAGAATCCATTCTGTGATTCTCTTCGTCTAGCGGTTTTTTCGTCTTGCAAAGCAAGCCCATTGACGGATTAGCGGATTAGCGCTATTAGCGGCTATTAGCGGCTTTTAGCGGCTTATCGGCTTATCGGATCAGCTGATAAGTGGCTTAGCGGCTTAGAAAAGGGGGGGGGAGAAAAAAAACCCGCAGGAACTCGCAAGACATTTTCGTCTTGCGAAGCAAGCCCATAGGAAATTTGTTTTGCGAAGCACCTCCAAAACGGAAAACTCTTTCGTCTAGCGAGTTTTCCGTCTTGCGAGGCATTTGTCTTGCGGGGCACCACTGTAATAATTTATTATTTATACCCCACCCATCTGTCTGGGCTCCCCCAGCCACTCTGGGCAGCTTCCAACAAAATATTAAAATACAGAAATAGGTGGGCAGTTTTTGGGAAATGGCCTCTGGGCCGAAGTGGTGAGCCAAAATCGGCCTGAGGTCTTAGAGGTCCTTCACTCTGTTCTGTAAATCTCACTGATTCAAGGATGGAGCCTGGGCAAAAGGAGGGCCGGGTGCTCTGCATTTCTGCCCCCATATGCCTACCCATTCCTCAAACCTCACGTTTCTCAAACTTGGGTCTTGTTGGACTACAACTCCCACCATCCCTAGCCAGCAGAACCAGCTGCCAGGGATGATGAGAACCGCGGTCCAAAAAGAGCCGGCAATGCAAAGACAACAACCCAACGCTGAACCTTCTGTGGCCTGAGAGCTTGCAAGATGGGTGGCTGCTGTGATCTGCTGAGAGGCTGCTTGGCTGCGCCACGCTTCAGATTGGTAACGCCATCTTGTCTTCTACCAGATTCCAGCTCGGAAGAGGAGGAGGAGGAAGAAGAGGAGGAGGAAGCGGGGGACTATGGAGTGGGGAACGGCGCCAGGCTTTCGTCCCCCGCCTTGGATGAGAGCGGCTTGGGGCTTCTGGCAAGGTTTGCGGCCAGCGCCCTCCCCAGCCCCATCATCCCACCCTCTCTTTCCATCGTCCAGCTGGAAGCCAAGCAGAAAGCCAAGAAGAAGGAAGAGAGGCAGAGCTTGATGGGTGAGTTTGCATTGATGGGTCAGGCTCAGTTCTGGCGCTCCGAACTAATCCCCGCGCTCTGCAGACGCTCAGAGGCACCGCACTCTTCAGCTCTAAGCGCCTGTATGTCTTTTGCACTGCGCTCTGGGTGTTGGCTTCAAGTTCCTAGGAGACAGGCACCCCCAAACGTGGCCCTCCAGATGTTTTGGGACTACAGTTCCCATCATCCCTGACCACTGCTTCAGTTAGCTAGGGATGATGGGAGTTGTAGTCCCAAAACAACTGGAGGGCCGAGTTTGGGGATGCCTGCTAGGAGAACACAAAACAGAACCCACAAGTTTAAAATTTGTTCTTCCTCCAACCTGAATAATAATAATAATAATAATAATAATAATAATAATAATAATAATAATAAAAAATTTATATCCCACCCATCTGGCTGGGTTTCCCCAGCCACTCAGGGTGGCTCCCAACAGAATATTTAAAAACATGATAAAACATCAAACATTAAAAACTTCCCTAAACAGATGTCTTCAGATGTCTTCTAAAAGTCAGATAGTTGTATCCTTGACATCTGATGGGAGGGCCTTCCACAGGGTGGGTGCCACTACCGAAAAGGCCCTCTGCCTGGCTCCCTGTAACCTCACTTCTCGCAGAAGGCCCTCGGAGCTGGACCTCAGGGTCTGGCAAAACGATGGGGGTGGAGACGCTTCTTCAGGTATACAGGACCGAGGCCATTTAGGGCTTTCAAGGTCAGCACCAACACTTTATTGTGCTTGGAAATGTACTGGGAGCCAACATAGGTCTTTAAGGACTGGTGTTATGTGGTCTCAGGGCTGCTCCCAGTCACCAGTCTGGCTGCCACATTCTGGATCAGTTGTAGTTTCTGAGTCACCTTCAAAGGTAGTCCCACATAAAGTGCATTGCAGTAGTCCAAGTGGGAGATAACCAGAGCATGCACCACTCTGGCGAGACAGTCCACGGGCAGGTAGGGTCTTAGCCTGTGTACCAGATGGAGCTGGTAGACAGCTGCCCTGGATACAGAATTGACCTGCGCCTCCATGGACAGCTGTCCAAAATGACTCCCAGGCTGCGCACCTGGTCCTTCAGGGGCACAGTTGCCCCCAAACCTGCCCGCCTCCTGTCCCCCAAAACAGTACTTCTGACTTGTCAGGATTCAACCTCAATCTCTTAGCCGCCATCCATCCTCCAACCGCCTCCAGGCACTCACACAGGACCTTCGCCACCTTCACTAGTTCTGATTTGAAAGAGAAGTAGAGCTTGGCTGGACAGAATGACCTTCATCTGGGCAACCAGGACCTCCAGTTAAAGAGGGTGGGATGAAGGTCTTCCATAAATCCTGGTGGCAGTAAGAGGAAACCCAGGACATATCTAGATGGGCCAGTGGTCTGACCCAGGGCAGGGCTCATTCCTACATTAACCTATCCTGGTTTAAAGGTAAAGGGACCCCTTGTAGCCATTAGGTCCAGTTGTGGACGACTCTGGGGTTGTGGCACTCATCTCGCTTTATTGGCCGAGGGAGCCGGCGTACAGCTTCCCGGTCATTTGACCAGCATGACTAAGCCGCTTCTGGCGAACCAGAGCAGCGCACAGAAACACCATTTACCTTCCCGCCGGAGTGGTACCTATTTATCTACTTGGACTTGACGTGCTTTTGAACTGCTAGGTGGGCAGGAGCAGGGACCAAGCAACGGGAGCTCACCCCGTCGCGGGGATTCGAACCGTCAACCTTCTGATCGGCAAGTCCTAGGCTCTGTGGTTTAACCCACAGCGCCACCCGCGTCCCATCCTGGTTTAGGTCTATGCAAAAGTCCGGGGATGAATCCTGGGACAGGGGAGCTGGGCTGGAGAGGCGGCCCCATCTGGCAACAGCTCACCACCGCCTGTCTGGGGCTTCCTCCATGAATAATGGAAATTTCACTTTTTCAAATTCCCTCGTGTGCCCGTGGCTGGATAAGTCCCCCCAGGGCAACATCTTTCGAAGGCAGGCAGCTCTGCAAAAAGGCTCCATTTATAGTCCCCCTTTATTAATATGTATTAAATGATAATGGAATTATAGCGGAATTTGGAATGGGAAAGGACGCCTGCCTTATTTTTAGCCTCTCGCTTCTCGCTGCTCTATCTTTGCACATCTCCCTCCGTTGCAAGGAGATAGAAACCTGGGTTTGGTCTGAGATGCTCTCCTGTGGCATCTCAATGTCCCCAAAGGTATATAGGTGTGGCAAAGGCCCTAAAGGGGGATTAAAGGGGGATGGAGAAGGAGGTTGTGGGTGCAAGGGGGTCTTACCTCCTCCCTCCTTTTCCAGCTGCTCCATTCTGTTCTCCATTCTGTCCCTGGTTTTCAGTTTCCATCATCTCAACACTCAGGTCAACATTCAATAACCACAGAGCAATAACCCAGGGCTATTTCAGGGGTAATTATGATGATTATTGAATGTATTTCTGCCCTTTCTCTCCGGTTCCAGGTGGCCCCTACAACAATAGGGCCTGTTGAATTTCTCACTTTCAAATTGCAAAAAAGTGAGGGGTGCAAAAAAGTCAGAACATGTCTTGGGAATTCATAGTATATTTTGGCTAAGTTAATATAAGTTAGTCTTGCTTGGTAAGTAAATGCATGTAAAATTGCACAGAAATCATTAAAAACGATTGCAAGTGCTTGCAGTCATATATTAATATTATCAACATATTATTAAACTTCCAACGTATTATTAAACTATATTGAACTATACTGGAGGACAGCTAGAGATGGTTGTAAAAATAGATTATTATTATTATTATTATTTATTTTTTGAAATATTTTTTATTTGATTTTACAAATATCATTTTAAAACAAAACCAATTATATATCCATATGTAATGTAACTCTGAATCTCGAGACTTCCCCCCAACCCCTCCTTGGGTCTTCGTGTCGACATTTACAACTGCATTATCATTCCATTATCCACATGATAAAATCCATCTAAATTGTCCATAGTCTTTGTTACCTTACAAGTGTGATTACAATCCTGCTAATGTTTTCATCTGCTTACAATGGTCTCCTAAGTAAATTAAAAACTCCCCATTCTTTTTTAAAGTTCTTGTCCTCTTGGTTTCTGAGCCTTCCAGTTAGTTTTGCCATTTCAGCATAGTCCATCAACTATTATTTTGACTTCAGCAAAGGCACACATCTCTTTGTATTGGAAATACCCCATTTCCGAACGATTTTTTAAAAAAAGATTTTGGATACAGCAGTGATGTATAAATGGACTTACCATAACTGTGCAAGGGCAAACATTTTGGAAGCAAACAGATTTGTGGGGAAACGGGTTGTCTGCATCTTCCTCCTCCCTTCTTATTGATTACCTGCCCTTCACCCTAAGGCCCTGAATTATTCACCTTCATTTGGTGATCAGGAAGCTTCAGCCCCCAGATCCTTCAGTGTCCGGCTTCTTAACCGGAAGATTAAATTATGCAAAAATGTGAGGGTTTGAATTCTTCATATGGATTGCAAAATTCATTTTTTTTTCATAATCAAGGACACCTTGGCGCAGATTCCCCCCTCCCTCTTAGGCTTTAAGCCTTTATAATAATTACAATTGAGTAATATTCAGGGAAGTTTTTAATGTGTGACATTTTAGTGTATTTCTGGTCTCTGTGGAAGCCGCCCAGAATGGCTTTTGAAACCCAGCCAGATGGGTGGGGTACAAATAATAAATTATTATTATTATTATTATTATTATTATTATTATTATTATTATTATTATTACCTAATGCAACTTTGTCCTTCAGGCTTTGAAAAAAAATGTGTGGGAAAGTCTTTGTTTTGCTCTCTTCCTGGCCCCAGGTGAGCACTGCTGATTTTGGGCGGCTGGGGATTCTGGTCGGAACTAGAGATCGGAAGGTCTGGAAAAAAACCAGGGAAATGGGGGGGGGGCTTTTTTTGGGCATTTCCCCCCCCCCAGGATTTTCCATCTCTAGTTGGGGGATGAATCGATTTAGGTATTTTCTTTGCCCCTGTTCCAGAGTGATCTAGATCTCCTCAATCCCTCAGTAATGTCCGCAGCAGAAACTTTATATAAATTTTTTACCAACCACTAAAACACAGTGAAACCCTCCATGCGGCTGATACATTGGGTATACAATATTCAATAATATACATATTCAATAATATACATATTCAATAGTATTCAATAATAACATATTCATATGTACACTTCTATATACCTTAACACTCCTCCTTCCACAAGGTTTATTTAAACTTTTAACATTTTAATTGCCCCCAAATTGTTCAGACCTACTCAAATAATTCAGTATCTTCTCAAACCAATCCTCACTCTTTCTTACTCTGGTTTCGCCTCAGATCGTATAAATCTTTCGCCTTTTACGCAGCGGAAACTTAATTTTGAAAATACGCATTTGAGAATAAGGGAGCGAGAGAGCCCACCGTCGGAACAGAGCCAAGGGGGATTTCTGAGAAAAATACCCGTGGCTTGGAGAAAACAAAGGCTTAGGTCTCCGCCTCAAAAGCAGAAGGACCTTGTGACCCATTTGTGGGTCCGAGAGCGGCGCTGGGGGGGGGGGGGGATTTCCACAGTCTCATTTCCTGAATTTGGCCTTCCTTCTGGATGTGGAAACGGAGATGTCGGTTCAGGCTAGCAAAAGACTTTCTGGTAGAAGGAAGCCAGAGAGATTCATGGGGTCCAGTAATTCCTTGGGGGGGTCTCTCCCCCCTCAGTCTGTGAGGTAAGGGGGAGAAACAGGGGGTGCAAGGGTGGGGATCCGGCATTGGGAAGCTCAACCAGGTAGACGGCTTTCTTTAGATTCACACCTTCCAGCTGGTCCAGTTTCCCCTTCCTCTCTTTTGCCGCTGCACACTGGAAGGAGAGACCCCCATCCGGAGGCTTACGAGCTCTGACTTCCACTCTGGGGCCAAAAATGATTCTTTTAGGGGCTTGCTTGGTTTTGATTTTGCTTCAAAACCAACCAACCGCTTGTCCAGGAGACTGCGGCTCAAAGCACGACTCGCGGTTGAAAGAGAATGCAAGGAAAGAGCCAGTAAAACGACTTTGGGCTTTAGGGTATTGGGACAGACAACTGGCCTTCTGTTTGATTGTAAACACACATTATTATTATTATTATTATTATTATTATTATTATTATTATTATTATTATTTATACCCTGCCCTCCCCGGCCAGAGTCGGGCTCAGGGCGGCTAACACCAGTAAAATATACAGTAAAAACATAATGGAGGGGGGGAACCAATTTAAAATACAGGTTAAAATACAACTTAAAATGCAGCCTCATTTTAAATGTAGCCCATAGATCAAAACCATAAGGGGAGGGAAGCATAACAAACTTCTACAAACTTCAAAGAGGTTCCTAGAAGAAGAAGAAACAGTAAAGTTATCAATAACAAATATGAACCACAATTATTTAAAACTTCAGAACGTTTATAAAGCAATAGGCAACAAGATTAAAACTCTCATTAACTTTCTAAACATCTGGCTAGGCGTGTCAAAATAAGGTCCGAGCTCCTGAAAGTCAAACCTTTTCCACATAAATATCTTCAAAGAAGAGAGAGAGAGAGAGAGAGAGAGAGAATTTGGGGGCAGTTCCCCTTGTTTCAGATGTCTTCTGAATGGTTTGACACACACGCCAAAGTCTGAGAATCCGTATTTTTTTCTATTTTCCCCGGGGGAGGGATGTGCAATGTGTGTTTTTGCAACATAAGCCATCTTCCTGAGCTGCCAGGTGCCTTGGAGCTATGCTGTGAAAGGTGGTACGTATATATAATATTGTTATATACTGCCTTTCCTAGCCTCTTGGCTGTTTACATAGAAATGCAATGGGGCAATATAAAACCACCGCAGCAAATTCAGCAGCCGGGAAACAGCGAGTCAAAGCGGTTACCTATCAAGCCAGCCTCCGAAAGACCTTTTCGAAGGTCGTATAAGGGAGGAGCTGGTCGTTTATTGTGTTTATTTTAAAAATGCTGGTAGCCTTAAGCTAAATCCAACGGTGTAAATAAGTTTTGATGGATGTAACAATGGATTACTGAATGGTTTAGTTAGTTCATGTAAAATATGCAGGGATGTATGGTAAACAAAATGAACCACGGAAGGAGAAGAAGGGAAGTCATTGCTTTAAGGTTGTTTAAATGAATATTTCAAAATGTAATTTAGAAAATTTAATTGAAAAATATATACAGTGGTGCCCCGCAAGACGAATGCTTCGCAAGATGGAAAACCCGCTAGACGAAAGAGTTTTCCGTTTTGGAGGTGCTTCGCAAAATGAATTTCCTATGGGCTTGCTTCGCAAGACGAAAATGTCTTGCGAGTTCCTGCTGGTTTTTTTTCCTCCCCCCCTTTTTCTAAGCCGCTAAGCCGCTTTTCAGCTGATCCGATCAGCAGATAAGCCGCTAATAGCCGCTAATAGCTCTAATCCGCTAATCCTTCAATGGGCTTGCTTCGCAAGACGAAAAAACCGCTAGACGAAGAGAATCACAGAACGGATTCTTTTCGTCTTGCGAGGCACCACTGTGTGTGTGTGTGTGTGTGTGTATCTATATATATATATATATCTAAAGGGAGGAGCCGGCCGCTGTAGAGGCCATTACAGAGGCCACCTCAGCAAAGGCCCTGCTTCTTTGCTTCCAAAACAAAAATGCAGATTTTGGCCCTTGACCAGGAACGCACCTTGCCAAGTTCAGTCGAGTTGCTTGGTTTGACTGCCCCTTTTCTCCACGTTTAGGGACGGAGTTTGAATACACGGACTCTGAGAGTGAGGTGAAGATCAGGAAGAAGTCTCCCTCCGGCCTCCTGCGTGGGAAGAAGGGGCTGGCGGAAGCTGGCAGTGCCCCAGGCACCCAGCCAGGGAGCGCAATGGACGCTACCTCTGCAGGCAGCTTGGAGAGGGCCAAGATGGCGTCCGAGAAGAGCAGCAGGAAGCTGAAGAAGTTGAAGTCCCCAAAGGACCTGAGCTTCGAGTTCGGGCTGGAGGCGAGCGACGACGACCTCTGGAGCCGCCGGCGCAGCGAGCGGATCTTCCTCCACGACGCCACGGCCTCTTCGGCCGGGCTGGCCTCCACAGCGCAGACCAGCTCCACCCCCGTGGCCAAAGCCGCCGGGCGCTGCGTGAAGGGAACGCCCCTCAGCCCCAAGAAAGACGGAGGCAAAGGGAAAGAAAGGAAGGAGCTCAGCAAGGTACGAACCACGAGGTGCAAAAGGGAAAGGCTGTACAAAATTCTGCAAAACGCAGTGTTAGCAGACAGGATCTGGCGACAATATACATAGAGTGGACACTTGGGTTGCAAACGTGATCCGTGCGGGATGCACGTTCTCAACCCACAGCATTCTCAACCCACGTCTGCGCATGCACGGGTTGCGATTCGGCGCTTTTGCCCATGCACATGCGCGACTGCTGAAACCCAGAAGTAACCCATTCCAGTACTTCCGGGTTTTGGTGGTCCATAATCCAAAAAACCACGGCTGTAACCCGAGGTATGACTGTAGTCCATATGCAATTATGGATTGTTGTCAGGGGGAAACGAGACATAAAACCCAAAGGTATGTGAATTTGTTGGAGGTAGCGACTGGGACTGTTTGTAGTAGAGTCGTACCTCGGAAGTCGAACAGAATCCGTTCCAGAAATCTGTTTGACTTCCAAAACGTTTGGAAAGCAGAGCGCGGCTTCTGCAGGAGCTTCCTGCAGCCAATCGGAAGCCCCATCTGATATTTCGGCTCCCGAAAATAGTTGGCAAACCGGAACACTCACATCCGGGTTTGTGGCGTTTGGGAGGCAAAACGTACGAGAACTAAGCTGTTCGAAAACCAAGGTACGGCTGTGTAGGCATAATATTTAAACAGGGCAGGGGTGCAGAACATAATTAAAGCATTTGATTGCCTTGAGTTCCCCGCACCTTGGAGCAAATCACAGGCAGCCACCCCACACCTGAGACTAGGGCTGGGCAAGGTAAAAAGGGATAGGAGTCCCAGGCAGATTTTGTTCCCCCTGCTCCTCTTGAGTCGCACTCACTGACCACCTGCCTTTCCCTTCCTGCTGACCAGCAAGACTGATTGACAGAGAACTTTCTTTCCCTTCTTATTTCCATTGTGCAGAAGAAGAAAAGCAAAGAAGGCCCCTTCTGCTCTTCCTCCTCCTCCTCCTCCTCGTCTTCCTCGTCCTCGTCCTCCTCCCTCTCGCCTCCGGGCATTGCCAGCTCCATGCCTGACGCCCGAGGCAGCCTGACCAGCTCCCTGGGCTCCAGCAAGAAAAGCAAAAGCAAGGCCAAAGCCAAAGAAGTGAAGAAAGAGGTGAGGTCTTCACACAGGCTGGCAGCGCCTCTTAGATGTGTGGAGGAGCATTTGAAAACGGCACCTCCATCCACCCCCACCCCCCGGTTCGAAGTGGTAGAATCCACTTCAGCAACCAGCTGCCCCACAAAAAATGTGTAGGTCAGATCTGAAGTATTCATACAGGGTAGCTCTGCAAATTTCCCCGCTCTTACTTTGCATAATGCATTCTGCCGTTTTGCATAATTTATTCTGAATAATATCAATGTTGGGAGGGGGGAATTTGCACACGTTTCTGCTGTGTTGCATAATTCACTCTGCAGTTTTTGTTGTTTTGCATGATGGGCTTCTGGTTTTGCTAGTTACGGGGGGGGGGCGGTACAGTCAAGGTTGCTCAAACTGCCCCCTGCCCCCGGACTTTGCCCCCCCCCGTAGCTTGTGAGATTTCAGAAAGCATCTAATTCAGGGGTCAGCAACCTTTTTCAGCAGGGGGCCGGTCCACCGTCCCTCAGAACTTGTGGGGGGCCGGACTAGATTTTTTTTGGGGGGAGGAATGAACAAATTCCTGTGCCCCACAAATAACCCAGAGATGCATGTTAAATAAAAGGACACATTCTACTCATGTAAAAACACACTGATTCCATGGGCTGGATTGAGAAGGCGATTGGGCCACATCCGGCCCCCAGACCTTAGTTTGCCTACCCCGATCTAATTGCACCTATGGGTTGGAATTCCATAGAAAAATAAAGGAAGGTTCCATGGGAAGGTTGATTTGGTGCCCACTGTGATTTTGGACACCTTTTCTGCGCTCTCGGCCCTTAGTATATTGCACCCGCAAGGAATGCCACCCTGATCCCTGCACCCCAGTCCATCCTCAGAGGAGTTTCCTGGTCTTCTGGGTCTTGGGTACCACTGGGGAAGCAGCAGCTGTTTCCAAAGCCTCCTCGGAGCCGGCGCTGGGCAGCCCCCATGCGCCACCCTGGGTGCTTCTCCTGCTCCACAACCACACAGGGGGCTGCAGAAGCATCTCTGTCCCTCCCAGAATTCGGCTATTACCACACCATACATTTAAAGCACAGCGGTGCCAAAACAGCCATGGCTCCCCACCCCAAAGGATTCTGGGAGCTGTAGTTGGTTACGTGCGCTGAGGTTTGTGAGGAGACCCCTATTCATTTCCCAGAGTTCCCTGGGCGGAAGAGGGGAATGGCTGTTAAGCTACCCTAGGGATTGTCGGACTTGCGTTCGACCGAGCGATTCTTCTGGTTGAGTCCTCCGACGTGATTAACAACCTGAGCCTTTGATGAGTCTCCAAGCACGTTTCCCCATCACACAGAGTATCCAGCACGCAGGGAAGGAGCCGAGATAGTATGAGCCACATTGCAAAGAGCATTTTATTTCTAACTATGCAGACAGAAAAGAAACATCCTCTCTCTGTGAGAGCAGAGAGCAACTGAAATACAAAGGAACAGGAAACCAGTAACATCACATCCGTCTCCTGTCTTCCGTGAGACTTCCAATAGCCTGGAATCTCTGGAATGCAAAACAGAGTCCTGTGACCCCAAGCAACTGCACAGTGGCAGCTCACAGAAACCAACATCCTCCCCCTTTCTGTGAACACCACTGGGCAGTGTGTCCGTACAATCTCAGTACAAACCCAGTTTCTGTACATAGGTACAGTGTTGATCCCTTGGAACAACCTTGGACAATAAATCAGCAGGAATTTCATTACCTGGCATGTAGGACAGCGTTACGAGTCCTTTCCGAACACATTCCCTAGCACTGCACAGTGGCAACACATATAAACCAACAGGGATAGCCCTGTTCTTGAGTTAGTTTAAAATCTAAAACAACTTATCTTGTATTCCTTTCTTCGAATTTGTACATTTAGGGTGTTTTTTTAAAAAAACCTTTTTGTAAAGGCAATACAAAAATTTTCGCAGCTGAGTCCTCAACTCTTTATTACTGTGCTTGGCTTCCTCTAAGTTGGGCTTTGTCTAAAACTTGCCATTTAGGTTTTCAAACCTTTTTTGTAAACTCAGTTTTAGAAACTGTACCTCTGAGTCCTCAATCCTTTATTACTGCGCTTTGCTTCACCTAGGTTGAGCTAGGATTATAGTACTTCAGACCTTTTGGGAGATTTACCCCCTTTCTTTGAATTTGGTCATTTAAGGTTTATGATTTCTCTATTTCCTTCTGAGGAAACTGAATAGTTCAGTGAAACGAGGTTTGTAGCCGGCATCCCGTTAAGGCTTTGTTCAATTCTAGGTTTTTCTAATTTTTTTCCTTAAACTTTTTGATTTTTGTTATTTAGTTTAATTCTATAAGATAATATTTCGTGTTGATTACTTCTCGTTTTGGGGATTTTCACGGTATTGCATTTGTTTTGCATAAACCCTAGGGATTCTGGCTCCACAAGGAGAATTGGGGCCCCTAGCCAAGATTGGTGCCCTTCACAAACCACGGTGCCATTTCAGTCGAGGGGAGGGAAATAAACGCAGATAACGGAGAGATTTGGAAAAGCTAGAGGATGGAATGGGGGTTGCTGGGGAGGAAGAGGAGAGTTGGTGCTTCAGGAAAAGTTTTGCCCCAGGGCTGTGGGTCTTGGCAGAAAGGCTTTTCTAACCCCCGCTTGCTCTGTCCCTTGCCCAGAACCGAGGGAAAGGAGGCGCCGTCAGCAAACTGATGGAGAGCATGGCTGCCGAAGAGGATTTTGAGCCCAACCAGGACAGCAGCTTCTCGGAGGATGAGAATGTGCCACTCAGTTTGCTCCTGGAGAGGCCGCTGACTCCGGGTGAGAGATGGTTCCTGGTTCCTTAGATTTCTTCCTGCCCCGTCCAAAAGGCTGCAAACAGTTCCAAGAACTTTCAGTCCACATGGAGTGTTTGTATTCTCCCCCCACCTCTTTTTTATTTTATTATTATTATTATTATTATTATTATTATTATTATTATTATTATTATTATTTTGCAGGGCTGGGGGTAGCCATCTTTGTGATCCTTTAAACAAAAATTATTTGGTTTTTCAGATTAAAATCTTACAGTCATATATCAAACACAGATCATAAAAACCAGATTGCGAGGAATCTCTTGGATTTCCCTCGTCCCCTTTGTGGGTCCTATTATTATTATTATTAATGATGATCCAAATATTTTACCTCTCCACTGTGTCCAAAATTCACCATTAAACTACAAGTGATCATTCCAATCCTCATGATTTTAACTGTTTACAATGGTCTTTAAGATAAGTTATCAGTTTCCCCCGTTCCTTATTAAAATTTTGGTCTTCCTGATTTCTTATCCTTCCAGTCACTTTAGCCATTTTGGCATAATCATTGTGGTCCTTCAGTTTCACCCGGCAGTTACAGGGGCTGCTTTCAGACGTAGTTCAGGAACGTTGTTCCAAAGACAGTGGAACTCCCTGCCACAGGAGGCAGTGTGGCCACCAACTCGGTTGGCTTTAAGAGAGAATTAGACAAATTCAGAGGAGAGGAGAGGGCTATGGATAGCTCTGCTCCTCTGCCAGGATAACTCTGCTCCTCTGCCTCCACAGTTGAGGGCATCAGTGCTTCTGAATGCCAGGTGCTGGAGACCCCAGGAGGCAAGAGTTGCTCTTGTGTTTTTGTAATTTTATAATTCATTTAAATGTTTTCTTCTTTGTATGTATGTAAAAAAATAAATAAAAAAGGAGAAGGCTGCGTATGCCATAGGTAACATGGGTGCAGATTTCTGCTGCCTTTGAAAGTGCTGCTAATTCCCTCCCTCCCTCCCTCTGTCGCCCTCCAGCCCCCCGTTCTTGCATCATCGACAAAGACGAGCTAAAGGATGGTTTGAGAGTCCTCATCCCCATGGATGACAAGCTCCTCTACGCCGGCCACGTGAAGACCGTCCACTCTCCTGACATGTAAGAAAAAGGACGGGCGCTACGTGCTTGGAAAGTCATGGTGCCTTGGGAGTTGTTGTCCAGCAACATCTTAAGCCCAAAGCTCTCTGATCCCTGGGGATGGTGGGCACGGAAATAACCCACCGAGATTCCTGCCTGTGACTTACCGTATTTTTCACTCCATAAGACGCACGTTTTTCCTCCTAAAATGTGAGGGGGAATGTCTGTGCATCTTATGGAGCGAATGTGTGGTCCCTGGAGCCAAATTTTCCAGGGGCGAAAAGCAGATCGTGCTTTTTTTTAAAAAAAAAAAAAAAGAGGGAAGGGGGTGTTGAAACGAAGCCTCTGAGCAGCTGATCAGCAAGCGATCAGGAGGGAGATAAGGGATGCTAGAGATAAAGGAGGCTGCCTGGGAGGGGGGAGGTAAAAGCCCATGGATCTTCAGGATTTTTGCATTGGGTCACCCCAAACTCACCATCACATCACATATCATGTCTGTGGCCACAGCATGAACCACAAAAATCATACATCCACTGTTTCGTTCAGAATATTTTTTTTCTTGTTTTCCTCCTCTAAAAACTAAGTGTGTCTTACGGTCAGGTGCGTCTTATGGAGCGAAAAATACAGTATAATCCGAAGTAGGGCAAAATGATGACAATCAACTGTCCTGGAATTCTACTCAATAGTGATCCAGAACAGAACTCCAGTGTATAGTTAGCAAAGTAGAAACTTGAAACACGTTGCAGGATTCCCCCAAAATAGACCAGAGGCAATTGTATTTCATCCAGCAGAGCTTTACTGCTACCACAGCCAGATTTAGGTTTGATGAGGCCCTCAGCTACTGAAGATAATGGGGCCCTTTCTATGTCCAGCTGTCCTTTGTCAACAACAAATTGTCGCTGTTTTTTGCGTTGAATATATGCTATATGGTAATTGATGGACCTAATAGGTATCTAAAGCCATTTGCACATAACAAAATATGTATTTTATAAAGTAATTGTTGAACTTATTTTGTATTTTGAAAATGTACATCCAGGTGTGTTTTTTCCCTTTAATTTTTTTTGGGAGCCTCCAAGAGAGTGGAGCCCTAAGCTATAGCTTGTTTAGCTTATACGGAAATCCATCACTGACTGCTACTGAAGGCGAATGAGCATAATGATTACAAATCCAATAAATTCAGGATTGGCACCGTCCATAAGAAATCCAGTTGCAGCAGACTTAACTTAAACTTGTAATAATTTATAATAAGACTAAACCTTAACACTATATATAGAACACCACAACCGAAGGAAGAGATATTGAGAAAGTGAAACCCGGGCTCCTTCTGGCCTTACTTTTATAGTCAGCATGACCTTGACAGAAGAGATAACAGAACCAGCTTAAGCCAACTGTACTCAGCTTCTCGGAAGGAATAACCCAAACATCAGGAACCTTCTGCTGGTCTCTTTCACACAGAGAAGCTTCCAGAATCCTCTTGAATTAATTAGAATAGGAAAGATCTCTACACATCAGATCAATACTTTCTGCACCAAGAAATGCAAACTGACAGCAACCTGTTGAAGGCAAATGCCATTAAGCAGTACAAACCTCGCTCACTTTATTTACTGATTAAACTCCCAGGCCACTTTTTGACACAGTGGTCCCTGCAGCCATCGAGAAACCATAAAGACCCACATAGCAGATGAACCAGCTGCCTTTAACCCTGTTGCAGAAACAAGCTGTTAGAATATAGTAGTGTATTTTGCATCCAACATCACATTGAATAGACATCTCTCCCACCCCGCAGCTCCTACTGTATTTTCATCTACTGCCATTTTAAGATAGATGCAAAACAATTTTTTTTTGCCACTTGCACAATTATGAACGTGCTTTATCTGTGCAAGGCCATTGAGTCCAGCTTTGATTAACGCAGAGTTTGGGCTTTTACATGGTTCTCTTAAGCGCACAATAACATACCTTGGTGCCTGCATACGTTCGCAGCAAAAATTCCAGCAGGCTTTGTGCAAAAGCGAGCCACATGCTAAATGCCATGACAGCCTCTGGCTCTTAATTTTTTTTTAAAAAAAAAATCTAGCTTTGTAGTTTTGGGTCTATTTCTATCTGTTTCTAATTATCAACCAGGGGAGTACCACTAAATATCCACTGCTTCTGACTTTGGGGCCAAAAGACAGCTTTTTCCCGTTTATCTCCGCCCATAATCTCTGGCTTAAGAATGACGAACCATGCTGCAAATATTTCCAGCTTGATAAATATCTCCTCCTGCAACTGGAAATTGGGTGGCTCGAATTGCCATTCTGCACAGATCGGCCCGAAGCAATTGTTTCCCAAGGAAACCGGCTTGCAAAGCGTTCTTGGGCATCAAAAATCTCTCTCTGATGGTTTTGTTTTGACTTTTCGATGTTTCTTAGCCTCCTCCTCCTCCTTCACTGTTGCTTTTTGGGTTTCTGCGTTTCAGATACCGAGTGGTGGTGGAAGGAGAGCGAGGAAACCGACCCCACATTTATTGTCTGGAACAGCTGCTGCAGGAAGCAGTAAGTGGGACCCCTTAGTTTTCTAGGAAGACGGACACTCCATGTTGCCTTTGGGGAAAGGAGGTGGGAAGAGCAGGGAGGGGCGTCACAAGACACCTGGGCTGGTGTTGGTGGAGCTCCGGCTTTTATTCTTATTTATTAGATTTCTTAGTTGCTTTCTACAAATACAAAAAGTCCCCAAGTGACTTAACAGTACAAAATACAACCAGATAAATTCAGTTAAAAATTAGGAATTGCCCCCCCAAAAAACATTAAAAGGATAAAAGGATAGTTAAGAGCCGCAGGCTTGATTGTAGAGGAATGTATCTGCCTGGCATCTAAAGACATGTAATGATGGTGCCAGGTGAGCCTCTGGGGAGAGCATTGCACAAACGGGGAGCCACCACTGAAAAGGCCCTGTTCCCGTGTTGCCACCCCGATCTACCTTTTGCTCACCCCTGGGCAAAAAACAAGAGCTAACGGATGCCTCCTTCTGCACAGATCATTGACGTGAAACCTCCTTCGGTGCGATTCCTCCCGGAAGGCACGCGAATCGCCGCCTACTGGAGCCAACAGTATCGTTGCCTCTACCCAGGGACAGTCGTACGAGGTGAGACCGTAATTCAGTCAGGTGACGAGGGAGTCAAAGGTGCTCTAAAGCAGGGTGGATTTGATTTAAATCAAATCGATTTAAATCACGATTTAAATCACTAGTCAGTAAGACTTGATTTACATCTTTTTTTCTTTTCTTTTTTACAAAAATACTCATCCTTGCTGGTATAATCTTAATATTTACAACCAGATGAAGGTTTCATTTCTGGAATAATAAATTTTCAGAGTAGTTTTTACAGTTATATCAAAAATTACTGATTCGGTTATACTATTAGAAATACATAGGCCGATAATTATGAAATTATTGTGAGGTTCAATAAGTTAACTGTTTATATTTGGACAACTTTTCTGCTGTGCTTTAGTGGAAGGAGAAAAATAACCATTAGTAACAATTTCAACAATTTATTTAGCTAAAACAATAACATTATAGCATATGTATCCATGTTTGTTAAGTGATGTGGTTAAGCATTTAAAAACAAACAAACTTGGACTGAGTTTTAGCACATGGAAAACTTAAAACAAATCCTTATTTCCTGATGAATAGCCTTTGGACTAAAATGTAACTTAAATAGAAAGCTATCTTTAGAAAGATTTTTCCTCCAAAAGCATTTCGTTTTAAAAATCCGATTTAAATAATAATAAAATCTGCAGAGTGAACTTAGCAGTCAGAAGGTGTGTGTGTTCTGACGACAATCATTTCCTTTTCTATCCAAAGGGGCTCATGATCAGGAGGAAGACGGGGATCTGATAACAGTGGAGTTCGATGATGGCGACACAGGCCGGATCCCCTTGTCCCACATCCGGCTCCTTCCGCCGGATTACAAGATCCAGTGTGAGTTTGGCCCTTCTGTTGCAGAATAGGATTATCGGGCATTTAGAAGAGAGGTTGGAGAGCCCATCTCTCCTCTCAGCCCTCCTCACTGCCCCACAACAGGACAGAAGCCCAGTTCCCTTTTCCCTCCTGATGCCCCTCATTTCCCCACAATAGGCTGGTAATGGGAACCCAGAAACATACGATCCCCTTGTGTGTCTCCCCCCCAAAAAAGCATTCACTTTGCCTCCCCAAGAAAGCTTTATGTCATCAGCACATTCAAAGCATATTCATAGGACCTGATTGCAGCAGGAACAGAGTGAAGAAAAGGGATTCAATATGTGTTATTCCTACATTGCAGGGTTAGACTAGATAACATCTGGGGTTCTTTCCCAGCTCAGTGATTCTAATTCATACACCCATCATGTCTAAAAGAACCAGATGTGCATTGGGTTGGAGCTAGTCTATTAGTGGTTTGCACATTCACATATTCATAGAATCATAGAGTTGGAAGAGACCACAAGGGCCATCGAGTCCAACCCCCTGCTAAGCAGGAAACACCATCAGAGCACTCCTGACATATGGTTGTCAAGCCTCTGCTTAAAGACCTCCAAAGTAGGAGACTCCACCACACTCCTTGGCAGCAAATTCCACTGTCAAACAGCTCTTACTGTCAGGAAGTTCTTCCTAATGTTTAGGTGAAATCTTCTTTCTTGTAGTTTGGATCCATTGCTCCGTGTCCGCTTCTCTGGAGCAGCAGAAAACAACCTTTCTCCCTCCTCTATGTGACATCCTTTTATATATTTGAACATGGCTATCCTATCACCCCTTAACCTCCTCTTCTCCAGGCTAAACATGCCCAGCTCCCTTAGCCGTTCCTCATTCAATAAAGGATCTCCACAAATGGATTTCCTTTTTCTTATTTATTGAATTTATATATCGCCCTAAACCCGGGAGTCTCAGGGCAGTTCACAGAATGAAATCAATATATAAAACCACAGAATACATAATAAAAATTAAAACAACTCAATAGCTCCTCACCCCCTACAAAAAAAAAAACACATATTAAAAGGGCATAGGGTGTAAATCAACCAAAGGCCTGTGCTTTCTTTGACCTCTTTGCATTCTCATCTTACAGGTTCACTTCTCAAAGAAAGCCACTCTCCAAACCCTTTGCTTACCAGTAACCCAAATTAGAAAAATCTAAATTTCTTCCAGAATTCGGCTACGATGGGCTAGGCTGCTAATCAAAGCTGGGGAATCAATTTGTGATCATTTGGGTCCTTAGCAGGCCTATCACATAAGCCTAATAAGGTCTGCATTGGAGGTCCGGGGACGTTTTGATCTGTAATCCCTTAATAAATGGAACCCCAGAACTTGTGGGTCTCCATGCAGGTTCTGAGCTGCTGGCCACCCCACATTGAACACCTGCTTGCATTCCCTCCGCAGGTGGGAGTCTCAGTTTGAATAAATCCTTGTTGAGCTGGGGGGAGTGGAGTGCGTGTCTCTCTCTGTGTGTCTTTGCAGCGCATGCCAAGAGTAGCTGTTGGTCTCTTTCAGGTGCCGAGCCTTCTCCCGCTCTCCTGGTGCCCAGCACAAAACGCCGCAGCCGCAAGTCCAGCAAGGATACCGGGGAAGGGAAGGAGGGCAGTGGCCCGGGGTCCGAGGAGCCAGCGGCGTCCAAAGGCAAAGGGCGTGGGAGAAAACCAAGCACTAAACAGAAAGCTGGTACGAGGCGGCAGCTTCTTTAGCGGGTGGAAATACTGAGGGACGTATAGATGTTTAAAAGCTTGGCCTAATTTTGCAGCTGCCCCTTACTTAACTAACATCACTAACGAAGCCTATAGATGGGCTTTCTCTAGAGCCCGCTTTGAGACAATGCCCTCAGCAGTGCTGTACGGCAAATTCACGCGGGTTCCAATGCATGCACGTCTCTGCCCTTGTATGTCTAATAAGGTAGAATCTGTCACACACATTCTTCTATTTTGCGAATTTTATAGTGAAGAACGAGTTCAACTAATTTTACCGCTTCTATCAAAATTTATACCCCTTCAATATTATTTGGAATCCTCCCCTGAAATTCTTCGAAAATACCTCCTGGAAGATTCCTCAAGCTCAATATCATATGAGGTGGCTAAATTTTGCACTTTAGTAATTAGGAAGCGTAAATCTCTTCTGTTGAATGGCACACTGCGAAGTTCCCTTGTGTAACCTTTTTTCTTTTCTGAGGTTGTTGTTGATTTCTTGTTGTCTGATCTTGTGGTGTTTAGTGTCACTGGCTTTGGCCGCAATAAAACTTGACTTGACTTGACTTGAATACTGAGGGCAAAACCCTGGGGAATGCGGGAAATGGCCTTAGGCCAGGTTAGTCTAGCCCAGGCCAATGGGAGTTGGAGTCAGGAACTGCCAGTGGTTCTCCAGGGTCGGAAACAGAGAGAGAAGGATTTCTTTCCCATCACCTGCTCTTTGCTGATGCCTTTGGGGACTGAACCTGGGACTTTCTGCATACTGCCCTCTCCGTAGCTGGGAACTTTGGAACTCCCAGCCTAGGGAAGCCAGACTGGCTCCCTCCTCGTTGTCCTTCTGCCGGAAGGTGAAGACTGTTTTATTCCAACATGCCTTCAGGAGCTGTTTCTTAAGGAAAGGCCTTTGGAGCTGCTTTTACTGCCTCTATTTTAAGAGATAAGCTTTTATAGTGTTTTAATTGTATTTAATTGCTTTTAAATGATTACATTGGATCTGTTTTTAGCTTTTTTATTTTATCTATGTTGTTTCAATGTGTTCTAAGCTGCCTTGAGTCCTAGACTGGGGGAAAGGCGGGACAGAAATGTAATAATAATAGCAAAAATTTCTGATCGTCTAGGTTGGCGTGTTAAAAAGCTTTCGATTGACTGAAAAGGCACCTTCAGTTAATCAGGCAACATACTGTTATAAAAAAGTTGATTGTTTTTAATAGAACTGTAAATGGCAGAGGCTACCTTGGAAGAGCATTGCTTTTTTTGTGGGAAGGAATACTCCTTCTCAGAAGAGTGTCTGCAGAGAGCATAAATAGTCATGCCATCTAAAAGTATAGCGAGGGAGCATTTTTCTCCTTCAAATCTATTGTTGTATTCAAATGATTAAATCAACTAGGATTTTCTTCCATATGTACCTGGGTATCTCTTCACCTCTCTCTGTATATCACAGTCAACTGAACTGCACTTCAGAAATGGATCTTGGAAAGGCACTCTCAAACATCACATCATAATATATGCAGATAACAGAGTTAATGTGTTCGTTATGCATGTCAGCTTCTGCATTCTTTGTAACACTATTTGGATTTTAGTATTTTGAGAGAGGTCTCTGTTCACTTACCTCTTTCTGTGCCTGGGTCTTCAGCTCTGCCTTCTCCAATCCAGATGTTCTCCAGATCTTTTGCTGGGCTACGATGCCCATCAGCCGTAGTCATAGCACGGCCAGTAGCTGGAGCACTATGGGAGAGCTGGAGTCCCAACAATGATCGGAAGGGTACCAGGTTGGGGGCTGGGGGAGCTGGAGATGCCTGCCTCATTGTTTGACAACATCCTTCCAGGATCCAGATTAGAGGCACTCTGGCCTTGGGCAAAGGCCATTTCCCCCCAAAATGTTTTAATTTTATTTTTTCTGCTTTCCAGAAGATGCTGTCCTCAAGGAAGAAGCAAGCCAGGGGGAAGCTTCAACAAGCCCGTCCCTTGTGCCGGAGAAGCCCGTTTGCCTTAGCAAGCAAAGCACAAAAGGCTCAAAGAAAGTGCAGCAGATCCCCGCCAGGACCTCCTCCCAGACAGAAGAAAAACGTCACAGCAAAGGCGGCAAAGTGAAGCTCTCCTCCAAGATGCCCGGCCCGGCCCAGACCGCCTTCCAGCCTCCGGCATTCAGCAACACCCGGGGGGACGAGTCCTATACCGAGATCCCGGGCGTCCTGGGGGCCTTCAGCTCTTCAGACACCTCCTCTGGCAAAGCCCGGTCCAAGAAGGAGAAATCTGCAGAGGAGTCACCAGAGTTTGGTTCGGCGGCCAAAGCCCAGAGGAAGATCCCCGACAGTGATATCCTCATCAAGCTGGACCACGAAGGAGTGATGTCTCCCAAAACCAAGAAGACGAAGGAGGCCATGCGGATGCTGAGCAGCTCCAGCCTGGCTGGCAGGAGGGAGACCAAAAGCATACTGGGCCTGAGCTACACCCCCGTGGCCGACGCCAAGCGGCAGAAAGCGTCCAGGGCCAAGGGGGCCGGTGGTGAATCTCCGGCCCCGAACTTTGGGGGGAAGTTTGGTGGCTCCGGAGAGAACTCTGCGAAGCAACAAGAGGACAAGGCACAGGCTGGACCGGCAGGAGACGAGTCGGAAAGCAACAGCAGCGGCAGCAGCTCCGATTCGGAAGGGGAGGAGGAGGCGGAGAAGAACGGAGGGGGAGCCCCCGACAGCAGCTCGGCCAGCTCGCGGGCCTCCACGCCTGTCTCCTCCTCCAACTCCTCGTCCTCCTCTTCTTCCAGCAGCTCCAGCTCTTCTTCTTCCTCCTCCTCGTCCTCCACTTCTTCCTCCTCGTCCTCCAGCTCCAGCTCTTCCTCCTCTTCGTCGTCGTCTTCCTCCGCCACGGACGAAGACTCCTCCTGTAGCTCGGACGACGAGGTGGCCGACTCCCAGGCGGGGGCCTCTTCCGCCCAACAGACCCTCCCCGCCAAGGCAGCCAAGCAAGCAGGGAAGTCTCGCTCGGCCGCAAACCCCCAAAGCCCCAAGCAGGAGCAGCAAGCGGCACAGAAACAGCAGCAGCAGCAGCAGGCGGGGGGCAAGACCCGCCCCAAGAAGCGCGAGGGGATCCATCTGCCCACCACCAAGGAGTTGGCCAAGCGGCAGAGGCTGCCCTCCGTGGAGAACCGGCCCAAGATTGCGGCCTTCCTGCCTGCGAGGCAGCTCTGGAAATGGTTTGGGAAGCCCACCCAGGTTAGCTCCTTCTCCTGCCAGGGGGTCTTTCCTTTTATCTCTGCGTCTTCGGCTGGGACCTTTTGCCCCCCCCCCACTTTCTCAGGGGTGTTATCTTAGCACACATTACAAAGGTTGCATGACACAGGATGTGACTGAATGTAAATACAGCCTTGGTGAACAACAACAACAATAATAATAATATATTATTTATATCCTGCCCATCTGGCTGGGTTTCCCTAGCCACTCTGGGCGACTCCCAACAGAGTATTAAAAAACAGAATAAAACATAAAACTTTAAAAACTTCCCTTCAGGTGTCTTCTAAATGTCAGACAGTTGTTTATTTTCTTGACATCTGATGGGAGGGTCTTCCACAGGGCGGGAGCCACTACTGAGAAGGCCCTCTGCCTGGTTCCCTGCAGCCTCGCTTCTTGCTTGGAGGGAACTGCCAGAAGGCCCTCGGAGCTGGACCTCAGTGTAAATAAGTTATGATGGATGTAATAATGGAATACTGAATGGTATCGTTTCTGTAAAATATACAGGAATTTATGATATGCAAAATGAACCATGGAAGGAGAAGAACGGAAGTTGTTGATATCTTAAGGATGTAAAAATGAGTACAGTCATACCTCGGGTTAAAGACACTTCAGATTGCGTTTTTTCAGGTTACGGACGCACCAAAACCCGGAAGTACCGGAACGGGTTACTTCTGGGTTTCGGCTGTTGTGCATGGACAGAAGCGCAAAATCACACTTTGCACGTGCAGAGAAGCGCCGGATTGCAACCTGTGCGTGCTCAGACGCGGTGCTGCGGGTTGTGAACGTGCCTCCTGCATGGATCACGTTCGCAACCCGAGCTTCTACTGTGCTTTAAATTGTAAAACAGAAAATTTAATATATATTAAATTTTCTATTTTACAATTTGAGGTACTCATTTTTACACCCTTAAGATATCAATGAACCTGAACACATACACTAAAAAAACCATGAGTAGAGACTCTGAGCTCACGCCACTCTGCCCTCTCTCGATTCCACAGAGGCGTGGGATGAAGGGAAAAGCCCGGAAGCTCTTCTACAAAGCCATTGTCCGCGGAAAGGAGATCATCCGCATTGGAGACTGTGCCGTCTTCCTGTCGGCCGGCCGCCCCAACCTGCCCTACATCGGCCGCATCCAGAGCATGTGGGAATCCTGGGGGAACAACATGGTTGTCCGAGTGAAATGGTTTTACCACCCAGAAGAGACCAACCCTGGCAAGAAGCTCAACGAAGGCAAGGTAGGAGACCCAGGCGTGATCTCGCAGCACCATCAACCAAGGATTCCTTGAGAAACGAGCCAAGGATCACTGGGGGGGTTGCTCGATGGGTGGAGGTCTCTATATATTAGCTCGGAGCGAAACTTACCGGAAGAATAAGAAATCAAGATAACAGACGTTTTATAAACGAATGGTTTATTGAATGTTCACACATAAATTGCAAACAGATAAAAACTAGCATTGGCAGGATTATTGTAATAACCTGCAGTTTTCTAAGAGTATATATTTAAAGTAGATAAATGAACCGCAGAAAGAGAGGGAGGGAAGTCAAGTTTTGAAATGTTAAAATGATTTGAACAGTTCTGGGCTTTGCCTCCTAATCTCGTTTTCCCTTTCTTGTTCCTCTCTTCTCCTCGCCAACCCCAACCGTCCCATCACTCTGCTTGGTGGCAGCGCTGGGATCAGAAATCCAACAGGAGCCTTTCTACTGCTCTCCAGGCCTCCAGCCAGAGGAAGGACTTCATGGAGGTGTGTAATCATAATGATGATGATGATGATGAAGAATTTATAACCCGCCCATCTGGCTGTAAGAGAAGGCAGCTGGCGTGGGTGGTTGAAACTGGTCTTTGGGATGTGTTCCAGGGTCTTTTGACTCTTCGCAGAGCTGTACTCCTTCCTGAAGATTGCAGGGGGGGGGGGGCTTTCCTCTGGGGCGGCTCTTCATTTGCAGTATGTTCACCTGGTGCCTTCATTACATTACCCAACTGATGCAGGCTAGAGTTTCAAACTGCATCACCACCAAAATGAAAAGGGTCTCCCATATGAATCCTTATTTTGTGAACCGCCCTGAGACCTCCAGGTATAGGGCGGTAGATCAATAATAATAATAATAATAATTTTTTATTTCTACCCCACCTATTCGGCTAGCCACTCTGGGCGGCTCCCAACAAAATATTAAAAACACGATAAAACATCAAACATGAAAAACTTCCCCAAACAGGGCTGCCTTCAGATGTCTTCGAAAAGTCAGATAGTTGTTTATCTCCTTGACATCTGATGGGAGGGTGTTCCACAGGGCGGGCGCCACCACCGAGAAGGCCCTCTGCCTGGTTCCCTGTAACCTCGCTTCTCGCAGGGAGGGAACTGCCAGAAGACCTCAGTGTCTGGGCTGAATGATGGGGCTGGAGAGGCTCCTTCAATATAACAGCAGCAGCAGCAGCAATATCTTTAGGCACCAGACGAAAACTGTTAAACTATCTATGGCCACTGTGAAGAAGGGCCTTGTCCTGCACACCATTTCTCTTGGCGAGGCTGTCTGGCATCTCCTGCCAGTCCTATGCAGGATAGGTACTTAAGAGGCCTAAGGGACCAAAAAAAGCCAAGATTCCCTGCCGCCACCAAGAGGGGAGTGAGCCTCCCACTGCCTGAGGCCATTGGCTCATTTTGTCCAATAGGTGGACCGGTTCTGGTATTTCTCCCCCCCTCCCTCTTTGGATACCCGCAGCCCAGAGGTGTGTTCCAAACTGCCTGCTGACTCTCTCCTCCCTCTCTCTCCCTTTGTCATTCCTCCCCCAGCGAGCGCTGTACCAGTCCTCGCACGTGGACGAGAACGACGTCCAGACCATCTCGCACAAATGTCTGGTGGTCGACCTGGAGGAGTACGAGCAGATGTTGAAGACCAAGAAGTACCAGGACAGCGAGGACCTCTACTACCTAGCGGGGACGTACGAGCCCACCACGGGCATGATCTTCAACACGGACGGGGTGCCGGTCATCTGCTAACCGCTTCTGGGAAAGGGAATTCCGGGAGGCACCCCGGCACTCCCAAAGCATTCGGATCAATACAGCCCACCCACCCCTGTCCGAGGGGGGGGGAGGGAGCAGAGCGGGGCAGAAGAGAAGTTAATGTGCCTGTTTCCGACGACAGCATGATTGTTTAAGCGCCAAGCCGCATTGCGACTAGACAGGTTCCGTAAAACGAAAGAGGTTCGCCTTGCCCAAAGGGATTTCCCGAAATCAGCTGAGATCCAACCGCTTGTCTCTCCTGTAGAAGAAGGGAACAGATTTGCAGGAGAAGAAATGGCAGATCGGATTCTGCCCCTTGGCTTTGTGACCACAACCCCTGAACTTTTCCCTCGGGTTCAGACTTCCATAGGATATTTCAGGACACTGGTCATGTTTTTTTCTGGACTTTCCGATTCCAAGGCGACCCGTCCCACCTTCCCTCGCCAGCCGACTTTTGCCAGGGCAGGGAGGGGGCAAACCGTGCGTTGACTGCCAGTTAAGGAACACTTTGTTGTTGACTCTCTCTCCTCAAAGGACCTCCTCTCCGCTCTCTAGCAGGGCACTGATACAGGGGAGCAGCCCCGAAATCTCCGGTCGCAAGAGGGGCAGGGGGTCGCTTGGGCGCAAAGAACTGTGAGCCGACATCCCTCTTAGGTTACGAGGAGCTGAGCAGACAGGCGAGGAGATAAGGTGCTGAACCATTTTCACAGCATGGAGAGAACCCCCCCCCTCTATTTTTGGGCCAGCCCCACTTCTCCAACCATTGGGGGGTTGTCTCCCAAACAACAGCATTTCCCTTCCTCGTGTAAGTTGAATGTAAGTCGCCCAGTCCTGCTTGGAAACATCAGATATTCTCTGAATAATATTACACAGTTTGGGAGGAGAAGAATCGTGTTTTGCTGCTGGTCATTTGCTGCTGCCTCTTCAGGAACCCAGAAAAACACTTTTTCCTCCTATTTTTCTTTTCTTTTTTACGTCTTCTGGACCCACAGAAAGATGCCTCAGCTCGCCTCCCACCCCACTTCTCCGTGCCCCCCCCGGCACTACTTACGAAGGGCAAGGAGGAGACTGGCACTTGCAGAAACCTCACGTTTCCTCCCTCCCGCCCTCTGCAGGATGGCGGGATCCTGCGCTGAGCTAAGTGCGGACCCAGCACACGCCGAATCAGATTGTTTTCCTCCCCCAAAGTTTGTGAGTGTCCATTAATTCGCCCCTGGATCTCTGCCATTTTCCACCTCCCTTTCTGGGTCAACAGCTCTGGACTTTGCAGGGTAAGAAGCCCACTTGAAGTAGGGACGACCAGAGAGTAGGTTGGTTTTGAGGGACGGAGGCAGAGGACTCGAATGACGACACAGTGTTTTTGCACTTAAGAAACCTCACACACTACAAGCCCAAGACGCCACGATTGTTTCTGCCCTGAACAGAGTGTACAATTCGAACACTACAGAGGGAAGTTACTTCACTTAACTCGGACAGATGTATTTTTTTTTAAAACTACCTGGTACAAAGAGAAATACCACAGACCTGTAGCCGTGGAGAGAGGCGCCATCCCATCTCCCCAAATTTTGCAATCCCCTCCTTTTAAAGAACCACAGTGGTGCTCTACTTCCTGCCTTCTCCCGGCTTTCCGAAGACTTTGGTGGATAATATTTCTAAAAGCAACATCAGTCACTCTGTACAGTTTTAACGTACCAAAAGACTCGTAATGTGCCCCTTTCACACACACACACTCACTCACACACCCACACCATCCCTGTATTATAAGCTCTTTAAAGAAAACAAATCAAAACTTTAAAAACAGAGAAAGGAAAGGAGAGGGGGGAAAAGAGAAGAAGCAAAAATGGATTCAACTTTTTAATTATAAATATAAAGTATAAATATATAAATATATATAAATATATAAACTTTTTTAAAAAAAACTGTGAAAAAAAATTATGAAATTATAAAAGCAAAACACAGTCTGACATTTAGAGTCTTATTTTTTATTTCCCGTTGGATTGTGACTGTAAAAAGAGAGAGAGAGAAGAGAACACAGGGGAAACAGGAGATCCAAAACGTTGCTTACACACGAACTGCGTACTGTATCTGTGGAAGCAAACCTTGCGTGAGCAGATGTTTGAAGAGAGATGCAGAGAGAGAGAGAGAGAGAGAGAGAAAGAGAATTTATGTGAATGTTAAATAGAAAGCACTTAACTGCCCATTGCCTTCTATGGAACACAAGGATATTTTGCAGACAATCGAGAGGAAAGGAGCCAGGTTTTTTGTCCCTTTCTCCCCCCCTGTTGTTTTATGTTTTTGATTCGCACCCCCCCCTTTTTGCATTCTGTTTGTTGCCGAATTATGTGCGATCCTTTTTCATAAAAAAAGCAATTGAAAAACAAAACAAAAAAACAACCCGAGCTCTGCCTTTCTTTTGTCGTCTTGCTTTCCCCCCTCCCTTTTAAAAAAATAAATGATGAGGGTGCGATCCTGTATTTGCTGAAGCCGAAGGAGCTGTTAAGATGGGGCAGAAGGCTCGTGGAGGTGGCTGCCCCACGCTGAGAAAGAGGTCCATTGAAAGCCCCTGTGGAGAGGGTGGAAGGAGTTGGGTTTGGAGCACGCGGGAACAGGATCCCAAACACCCACACAGTCCCAAGGACACAACAGAAATCCACACCGGGACAGGCTCTGGTTAAGGAATTCCTTGGGCTCCAACGGGAGCCAGGGAAAGGCTCTCCGTGGCAGCCACGATAGCAACGCTCTCCCTTTATAGCTGGCAGCAGTAAACTCTTCTGAAGACCAGCTCCTGGAAAC
This sequence comes from Podarcis bocagei, assembly GCF_964188305.1. Classification (NCBI taxonomy): domain Eukaryota; kingdom Metazoa; phylum Chordata; class Lepidosauria; order Squamata; family Lacertidae; genus Podarcis; species Podarcis bocagei. Next base: position 54,641,716 of record NC_138139.1, on the reverse strand, counting down.
TGCAGGAGGGGAGACGGCTCCTATGCCAGGATCCTGCCTGCGGGCATCCCTTTGGGGCAACCGGTGGACCCCTGTGAGAACAGAATGCTGGGCAGTGGCCGCATCCACCAGGGCTGTTACGTTCTTATTGTGGGAACATTCAGGGTGGCAGAAGAGGATATATTGTTTATTAATATCCTTCCTAACTTGTGCTAGCAAGTTCCTTTAACTAGCAGAGTTTACATTCCCCTTTTTACATCCACAGCCGATAGCTGGTTGCAGGCTCGTGTGAGCCTCTCACTATTCTACAATTCAGTCTGTCTCAGATTGAATCATACGTTCGTGGTAAATTCCCCTGAATCCCTCTTCAAAGAAAAAAGATGTGGCAATCTTATTCAAAGTCAATAAAAGAAGTTTACTCACATCAGTTCACAGTTGGATTCCGGAAGGCAGACTTAGTTACAAAGATGTACATGTGGGTCTACCCCATATGGGGGAATAATCCCAGTGCTTCTGCTAGCTGAGAGCTGACAGAGCAGCTCTAGCTAAAAGCTGGTCAAATGAAGAAGGAAGTCAAAGAGAGAGAGAGGGAGGTTGCTGTGTAACTCGTCCTTTTGTTATGTTCCATTGAGCGTTCAGAACTTGGGCACACGCAACTTGGGCCTCCATAACCTGTTCCGTTGAGTGTCCGCCTCGGCTGCAAGCGGCGGGACTGTTATGGCGTCCAGTCCGCTTCCACTGCGCCAACCTGCTTCTCCCGGCTATAGCAGAGTATCTTGCGCAGCGGTGCCTGTGTGGAAGGAATCTCAGCCATGCAGTAAAACTCTCGTACAACAGCTGCTTCTATTCTATGAAGCTTTATTGTACAGCAGCAAAACAACAACCAGGAGATAGCGAAGGCATGATGCTTCTCCTGTTCGCAGCCAAAACAGAAAGTAAAACCATTCTAATAATAATAATAATAATAATAATAATAATAATAATAATAATAATAATAATTTATTATTTATACCCCACCCATCTGGCTGAGTTTCCCTAGCTAAAAACAGTGTTAAAAACAGTACAGCATTAAATATTAAAAACTTCCCTGAACAGGGCTGCCTTAAGATGTCTTCTGAATGTCAGGTAGTTGTTTATCTCTTTGACATCTGATGGGAGGGCGTTCTACAGGGCGGGCGCCACTACCGAGAAGGTCCTCTGCCTGGTTCCCTGTAGCTTTGCTTCTCTCAGTGAGGGAACCGCCAGAAGGCCCTCGGCGCTGGACCTCAGTGTCTGGGCTGAATGATGGGGGTGGAGACGCTCCTTCAGGTATACAGGACCAAGGCCGTTTACATAACAAAGTACAACAGCCGTATGGGAACACATCCCAGTGACAGGACGTTATTTCCCTTGAGGTGTTAACCCTGTAAGCTCTGGGTATCCTCACATGTTACCTGGACTGGGGCTGTTGTGTTCAGAGGCCTGGTTGGCCCTCAGCCTTCTTCCCCCCATACCTCCACCCACCCCACTAAGGGTTACGGCGCAAATGAGCCAAGCAGCCTGGAAGCAAGGAATAAATGCCACCTCTCCACAGTGGGGGTGTGTGTGGAGAAACCCCACAGTTCACCTTGGCAGTTCCCGCAAAATGTGCTCCCGGCATGAGCATTTGAGCCACACCATGTCTGCTGCAAGCTGCCTGCTGCATCTGTTCACAATCCAGCCCACTGGGGCAACGCCACCTTGTTTTCTGCAGCGACCCCCTTTTTCCAAGTGGGAGTGGGGGTAATGTTGGCTATTTGGAGGGGGCGAAAGCAAATTTCAAGGAGAGATGCAAAAGGCAATGGGATGGCCTGGGACTCGGAGCCAGACAAGTCTCAGTCTACATGGGATCCTTTGCCTCAGGCGGCATCTGAACCTAGTCTGGGCCTGATTCTGAAGAGTCCCAGTCTGCACAGGTTCCCCTGCAACAAGCACCATCTGGGCCGAGTCAGGGGCCTGATCCTGCCCTGGCTCCAGATGTGGGGATTACCTTGTTGCCTCCAGCTGGGCCATCGCTTACAGCTGCTCCACTACCGGTTTCGTCAGGAGAGGCTGAGGCGGCCTCTGGGTCTAGTAACCCACCAATGTCTCCTGAGCTGCAGAGTCTGAGGTCTGAGAGAAAGAGAGACCTGAGTACTCACAGGAGGAGTGTTCGCCTTCGGGCGAGACAGGGAGGTGAGTCGCTGGGGGATCAGGACTGGCCGTTACCCTGACAGAGATAAAAGGCTGTCAGACCCTGTCCCAGGTTGCAGAAGCAACATTGTTGTTTGTCAGAACCTGCCTGAGATCCTGTGCCTGACCTTGCCTGGTTTCCTGCCTTGGCTCTGTCAGACTGACTCCTCTCAGAACCCTTGGATTCGGGACCGGACCTGGACCGCGTTACCCGGGTTACCCCCGGGCCCAGCACAGGCAAGGGCACTTTCCTACCTCCTTCCCACTGTCTTTAGTTGGCCAAAATATGCCCCAACTCTCAAAAGGCTGTATCATCATCATCATCATCCTGGGGAATAAAAGGTGTTCGGAGGAAGGAGCTGGCAGGGGGCAGCGAATACCCCCACCTTGAAATTCACCCTATCCTGAAATTGCTCCCATAACCTTTCAGATTACAATAATCCAATGAGCTCAACGTGGGGCTGCCCTGGAGGACAACATGGAAGCTTTGACTGGTCCCATAAATCTGTCGGGGCTTCCCTTTACAGTCCCTATATCCCCCATTTTCAAACAGCTGCCCTGGTTGCCAGTTTGTTTCTGGGCCCAATTCAAGGTGCTGATGTCAGAAGCCCTGAAGGACTCGGACCCCAAAGACCTTCAAGGTTGCCTGCTTCCCTACAGACCTTCTCGGGTGCTGAGATTGGCAGAGGGGACCCTCTTGGTTGTTCCTCCATCCTCAAAGGCTTTGGGGGGGGCGAAGGGGAGAAGGCCTTCTCTGTGGTGGCCCCTGAATTGTGGGACTGCCTTCTCACAGAGGAGTGCCTGGTGCCTTCATTGCACAGCTTCTGGAGAAGGCAGAAGACACACCTCTTGATAGCCTTTGACATTTCAAGTGTCTCTTTTTAGGACGTACCTTATTGGGGGGGGGGAAGATTCCAGTTTGCTTTAAATGTTTATATATATGCCCCAGGAGCTTAGGGTTTGTAAATAATTACTCTCTTTTATTACAGAGGTGATTTAATTTTGCCCTGCCTTAGATTACCAAAGACTTTCTTTGAATTGGCTCAAATGTTAAATTTGATAGATATATGGAGAGTAAGAAATCTGTTTGATAAACAGTTCACTTACTATTCTCATGTGTATTTTAGCAGTTCAAGAATAGTCTCTTTATGGATCTCTGCAAATTCAGGCAGACCTTTTTTGTCCTGCTGAAAAGCACGCCCCAAACTTTGGTCTTCCTTTGGTGTGTGTGCCCTGCCCCAGCAAAAAACAACCACTCCATTTGTCAATCTTTTAGAAACATCACAAGTTTGGGTTTGGGGTTAAGTGCGAAGGGTATCATATACCATCGCCTGATCTTTAAAGGGACAGCCATAAGCTCTGCCGCTTTGGCAAGAAACATCACAGTACCAAAACAGGAAGAATGAACCAGAATCATCAGTCAGTACATTATGCCAAGGTGTGTCTTCCAGCTGCAGTGCCCACTGGCACAGCTTCCTAAACATTAGGAAGACCTTCCTGACAGTAAGAGCTGTTCGACAGTGGAATTTGCTGCCAAGGAGTGTGGTGGAGTCTCCTTCTTTGGAGGTCTTTAAGCAGAGGCTTGACAACCATATGTCAGGAGTGCTCTGATGGTGTTTCCTGCTTGGCAGGGGGTTGGACTCAATGGCCCTTGTGGTCTCTTCCAACTCTAGGATTCTATGATTCTAGCTGTGTGGTGGAGGCCCAGCCCTGCTAGGCAGGTGGGCAGCTGCTTCTGAGTCCACACACCTGTATGAAGTCCTTTGCCCCACATCCACAGCAGACTTTTCTCCTCTGCCAGCTGAGCAAGCTTCGAGTGGCGGCGGCTAAGTTCCCAGTTCCCAACACCTTCCTCCCAAGCAGCACCCACTAGGACAGTGTTTCCCAACCGGTGTTCCACGGCACACTAGTGTGCCGCGAGACGTTGCCTGGTGTGCCATGGGAGGGAGGCGGGCGAGTCGGGCGGCGAGAGGCAGGGCGGCGGCGGCGAGGAGAGGCCGCCCAGCGCGGGGCTCTCGCCGTCTGCCTGCCTGGCTGCCTGCATGGCGCTGACGTCACGGGGCTGTAACGTGCCCCACATAGGCACACGCGGGGCGGCGAGCGAGCAAGCTCCCACATCCCATTGCCGCTCGCTTCGGCCGGCCTACTGGGCTGTCGCAGGCGGAAGGCCTGCGCATGCGCGAGGTTTTCGCGCCTTCGGGATTCCCTTCACGCCTTCCTCCTCCCGGGTCCTTGAGAGCGCGGGAAGCGGCAGCGCGAGACCGGCGTTGAGCCTGGTAGGTATTGCGCTTGCCAAGGCAGTCATTTGGGAAATGAAAACTTGCAAAGCAAGCAACCAGTTCAATCTGAAGTACGTGTATGCTTAATATCCTGTATCTGAAACCTGTTCTGCCCCCTCCCCCACACTTGGTGCCATTTTCATCTACACATGCAGCAGAGTAAGTTGACCCAGAATAGTACCAATTCAGATGGCAGATGGGAGAATGACAGTGCTGAATGCTTTCCCATGTAGAACAGTCCCTGCAAATAAAAACCTAGCATATTTGGAAGAGGGATGCTAGCCTAACCATTACCTTCTATGCTGTTACTATTTTTTTATTTTTTATTTTTACATAAGTAAAAAGTGACCTTTCCCCATCTGGCATGGTGGTGTGCCTCGAGATTTTTTTCATGAAACAAGTGTGCCTTTGCCTAAAAATGGTTGGGAAACACTGCACTAGGAGACACTAGGCTATGGGTGCCTACAACGTCGCCATCTGGTGGTTAAAGGGCCACAGCCTCCTCCATTCTTCCTTGCAGGCCAGTCTGATGTGTAATTTGCACAACTTTTGCCTTTCCTTGCCTGCTCCTTTCCAGGGCACTTGCAGATAAAATGTATTTTTTTGTTTCTCTGCACTGCATCCACCTGCATGCATACTTGGGGCTGCATATTCAGATGCAGGCCAAGTGGTTTATTGGAACATAGAAAGCTTTATACAGACCCACCTGGTCCATCGAGCTCAGCACTGACTGGCAGGATTTCAGGTATCAGTCTCTCCCAACCCTACCTGTGACCTGCTTGCAAGGAAGACCCTCTGCCGCTGAGCTGCAGGCCTTCTGTTCGATCCCAAACTGCCTTCTCACACAGGGACAGGGAACCTGCGGACGTCCCAATGTCGTGGGAGTCCCGCCAGGCCCCCTCAGCATGGCTGGCTGGATCTGGAAGGCCACAAGGTCCCTGCCTCCCAGCCCCTTGGCATCGACATGACCTGTCCAACATCCAGCCAAGCCTCCTGTGGTTGACTTACAAAATCCACTTTCGGGGCCGAGTCAGGCTACTGCCCCATGGTGCTCAGAATCACTTTTCTGTTGACGGCTCTCTGATTATCCTGCCTCACTCCCTTCCCTGCAAGACCCAACCGCCTGTGCTGGCAAGGGGCAGCCGTGGGCCCTTTGCTGCCCCCAGAGCAGGTGTCTTGCCCCTTGCCAGAATCCTAAAAGGAGCAACCGGGACGCTTCTTTCTGGCAGAGGTCTTTGCCAGTCCTGTCTGCTCTACCACTGCGCGATGACCTTTCACCATGAAAATGAAAATGTCTGGATCAGACCAGCAGTCCTGCAAGCAATGCCTGGGTCCTCCTCCTTTTCGTTTATTTGTTTCAAGAGCTGCAGTGGGGCTGGTTGGGGGGAATCAACTAGACACACAGGTGTCTGGTTGCAGAAAAGAAACATGGCTGGAGATTAATCTTAGGTGGTGGTGGAAATCAACAGGAGCCTTTGAAATGCACGGGGATCGTTGGTCCAGATGGGCGGGATATAAATAATAAAATTGTTGTTGTTGTTTGCACACAGAGGAGTAGTGCTTAGAGTGTCAGATGTGGGCGACACAAGGGTTCAAATCCACACTTCCCACGTGTTGAGGGCACCTCTGCAGGAAGAACGAAGTCTGTGCACCCCCAGTTTTATGCTCCACCAACCCTCCTTGAGAAAGAAAAACTGAACTGCACGTGCGTTTTCTTTAGGGGGGACATACCCAACCCAACAGTTTTATTTGTCAGCAAACACACATGCACACGCCACACGCACACAAGACTTCACAACGCCCTGCCCTCCTGGAAGAACCTGTTCTGTGGCCCGGCCCGTGGCTCTCATGGGTGCAGGCCACGGAGGGCTGGCTGTGTTGAACAAGAGACACACATAGCTGGGTGCGAGGGGGGACCTGGCAACGGCGTCCAGGCTGCAGCGCTTCAATGAGGGTGTGCCACGCTAACCGGATTAGCAAAACCGGTGCCACGCCGAGTGCAGAAATGAGGCCGACAGCGGGACTTTGGGGGCCAGGGAGAGGGGTGGTTGCACATGTGGGAGAAAGAGACAAAAACAGACCTTTGGCAGAAGACACAGAAATGTGGGAGCCTAGTGGACGAAACGGCTGCCAAACAGCCGAGGGGAGGATACAGCTTGAGGGCGGGAGGGAAGGGGTGCTTCCCCTCCGGCACCCTTCCCCACCCGCCATTTTCCTCTCCACATCATATCCGAGCAACCCTCCCCGTGCACACACACCCCTTTTTCCGTCTGCAGCTATTGGGAGGGGTTTCCCCAGATGTCCAAGACAATTGCTGAAGGCAATCTGCATCTTGGACATTCTCGGTGCGAAAAGCAAGCCGCTATTAGCAGCTATCTGGCTTCAGAGAGGCTGTCCGCCATCACGATGGCACTGCACCCAGAGATACAGGTTTGGTGCTTCTACAAAGCGAGGAGATCCATCCTGACTTGTGAAGAGATACATCTCGTCCATCTCTGCTTCAGGCAAGCTCATTTTGGAGACAGCCCAATGGAGAGGGGTCTGCAACTAGGACAGAAGAGGCCTTGGGAATAAAACTGTCCACCTGGGTGCAGGATCAGAAGGTTTTTGGGGTTTAGCTGGTTTGCTTCCTCAATAAAAAGGCATGGCGGAGATACAGAACCACTAGCTTGCTTCTCCCATCCTTTAATACTTTGGAGTAAAGATTCCTAAAACTCTTATGACCAGATAATTTATCCATGTGGCCTTTCTGGCCCCCGAGAGATAACAGCCAATTTATACTTCCGGCAGGGCAGTCTCTGCTTTAGAAACTTGTGGAGGTGGGAAATCTCCTGTTTGAATTCTCAGTTTTCACATAACTGCCCTGCACTTAGAAAGGTAGCAAGTAAGGCCTTTTTTCACCCAGAACTCCCTGGAACTCAGTTCCAGCCCCTCTTGGGTTGGCATCATTGCCATTCTAAGAGAACAAGGGTGAGTTCCAGCACTTCTTTTTCTAGAAAAATTGCACCGGTAGCAAGTCAGGGAGAAGACCTGGCTAGGCCCTTCAACATGCTAGCTTTCTGTGTGAAGGGAGCTGTTGATTCTGAACTGAATATTTTTCAAATTAAAAAAAAAAACGCTCCCCTGCAGCCTTGCGCAGTGTGAGCCAGACAAAGCCAAACCACACACTTACTCTCCTCTGCAACGTAAAAGCACTGCGCCTATTTTAATTTCGATTGGACAAGTCTCACGACAGGACAAAATTTACGACGACGGGACCAATCGGCTTCAGGGAGGAAAGGCTGGTGTGTGAACAAGCTGTCTCGGGGTTCCTGCCTCCACCCCAGTCAAAGCCCCCTCCAAAGTCAGGGGGGACAAAGCCATACCCCTCCCCACTTTGGGACAAAGCCAAACCCTTTCTGAACCCCTTCCCCACAAATTCACAGAAGCCGGGCCGCCCCCAAGCCCAGCGAGCGGCAGCACTCGTCAGGGGTCCTACCTCTCAAGGGTGGCAGGAGAACTTGCATCGGGGTGGGAGGTGTTCCACCTACCCCTGAGGAAAGGGGCCAGATGGGAGCAGGGATCTGGCCCCTGGGGGAATTATCCTGCACCGAACAGTAAGAGCTGATTGACACTGGAATGGAGTTCCTCAGAAGGCAGTGGACTCTGTTTCTGTGGAGGTTTTCTTTTGGATGGCCGCTTGTCAGGGACTCTTCAGTTCCAGCTCCTGCACTGTAGGGGGTTGGGATGGATGACCCCTGACGGTCCCCTCCCAATTCCAAGAAGCCTTGCGGAGGAGAGCTTCCCGCTGCTGGTCCTTCCCCTTCTCAGCCGGAGCGAGGAGGAAGATGGTCGCTTTGCGTTTCCTAACACGGTCCAGCGGTAGCTGCTCCTGCAGAACGGCAGCCTCGTGGGAGACCCCTCCTCTCTCTCTCTCCCCCTCCCCACCTTGCCTGGGACCCTGCCAGTCGGAGGAGGAAGTGGAGGCGGCCCTGGGGGGAACCTCCTCTCAGTACCCTGGCGTGATGGAGCTGTTGTAGGTCTCGGTGCGGAAGCAGGTGCTGTGGGACAGGCTGGTGAGGCTGTAAGCGAAATAGGCCACGGCCGAGCCCAGAGTCAAGCCCGACATGTAGGAGACGGTCATGGTGTTACCTGGGAAGGAGGGAAAGGAGATAAGGAGGGCAAAGGGTTAAACAGGGCAGCACCCCAAGAGTCATCCAGTCCAGCCCTGGGCAATGCAGGAGCCACAGCTAAAATCTCCCTGACGGATGGCCAGCCAAAAAAACGATAAAAATTATTATTACAGTGGTACCTTGGTTCTTGGGATGCGGGTGGCGCTGTGGGTTAAACCACAGAGCCTAGGGCTTGCCGATCAGAAGGTCGGCAGTTCGAATCCCCGCGACGGGGTGAGCTCCCGTTGCTCAGTCCCAGCTCCTGCCAACCTAGCAGTTTGAAAGCACGTCAAAGTGCAAGTAGATAAATAGGTACCACTCCGGCGGGAAGGTAAACGGCATTTCCATGCGCTGCTCTGGTTTGCCAGAAGCGGCTTAGTCATGCTGGCCACCCGACCTGAAAGCTGTAAGCCAAATGTGGACTTGAAAGGAGTAAGAAACAAGATTTGGGCTCCACTTTTAAGTATGGAGGTCTGGCTGGAAGAAACATTATCCCTATCGAGCCAGAGCGTCTCCGAGATCTGGTGTTTAATACTAAGGACTATCAAAAAAACCGGCAGAGAGGAACTGAGAGAGAATTAAGAGCCTCAGACATGAGATCTCCAGGCTGATAGCAGGTTAAGACTGATGGACATTTGTTGGGGATTGAAACCGGGAAAGGGGACGGGGTGGGGTTTGGGGATCCAAAGGGTGCATAATTATAATTCGTCTTTTTCTTTTTATTCTGTTTTGTTATTAGTATGAAAAGTGGGGAATTCGTGGAAGGGAATTTGGGTCGACTTTAGAAAAAGGATTTAAGAATGAGCATTGATGTATAAATTTTGACGTTGTATTTTTTTAAAAAACATTTTTTATTGCATTTTTTCCAGATAAAAATACACAGTCAGATATACAAAGACATAAGAGCATCAAGAAAAGAAAAGAAAGAAAGATGAGTCATTTAAAAAAAAAAATTCAATCTTCTACCGGACTTCCCCACATCTCCCTCACCGTGCATTCTTAACAATAAAAATATCAGCAAATTATAACCTTGTTTCATGCGTTTCTTTTGTACTTTCAGCTAATTGCTTTTTAAGTTTAAATTACTTAATTAATTTACTCCAAAAACCAATATAGTGTTATTTTAAACATTTAAACATTGGACCTTTCATTAATATTGCTTAGTTTCATATATCATCCACTCTCATTGCAAGAGCTAACCTTTCCAAATCATGCAAATTCTTATAATTCATATAACTTATAGAATTTTTGCAGGTAGTCCTTAAATTTTTTCCAGTCCTCCTCCATTGCTTCTTCTCTGGTTTTTTAAAAAATTGAACTAAATATAAAATGGTTAAAAATTGGGGATAAGAACTTGTTGAACTAACAATTTGAATCGGAATATAAGAAGGGGAGGTGTGGGGAAGTCAGGGAAATATGTTATAGAAAATAAGGATTGTAAACTGTATATTTTTTTTTTGTTTTTTTGTTTTTGGTTTTTTTTGGAAAATTCTCAATAAATATCTATTAAAAAAAAGAAGAAGCTGTAAGCCGGCTCCCTCAGCCAATAAAGCGAGATGAGCGCCGGTGCAATGGGACCCCGGTGCGAATCTTCCCTTTGTGGCTACTCAGGCCCAGACAGAGGGGGGGGGCCATATGGGCCACTCGGCCCTGACCTCCGATTCCAAAAGGGGCCTCGGTCAGCATATTCACAATCGCCGGAGATGCACGGGGGAGAACACGGAGGCACAAAGGAGGCGGCAGCAGTGGGCAGGTTCCTTGGGGCCCTGGCTGGCAGCGCGAGAGAAAAGCTCCCCCAGCGTCCAGGGCAGGGCCTGCGATTGGCTCCGCAGAGGAGCGCAGAATGGGCGCTGGGTGTTTGGAGGTGACCAAGGCCCCAGCAGCCAGGGCGCCGCGAACGTGATGGTGGACCATGTTTTTCATGCTGTTAAAAGTTGGTGAGTTTTTGTTTGAAATCTTGTTTGCCAAAAATTAAAACCACATGTACCTTAAAGATAAGTGTGTTGGCTTTCTTATCGCTAATTTTAAAAAAAAAAATTGTGAAAAATTGATGAAGATGTGGCCATTTGTTTAAAATTTTGTTGACTAGGCCAGGAATATTGCCTACACCCGAGGAGTACCATATTTTTCGCTCTATAAGACGCACTTTCCCCCTCCTAAAAAGTAAGGAGAAATGTGTCTGTGTCTTATGGAGCGAATGCAGGCTGCGCTGCTTTCGCTGACGCCAGGAGAGCAAGACGGATCGATCCCTCTTGCTCTCCTGGCTTCAGGGATAGCAGCTTTCCCTCTCTGCGCAGCGCCCCTTCAGCGAAGCAGGAGGAGAAATGGAGCCCCTTCCGTTTCTCCTCCCGCTTTGCTGGAGAGGCGCTGAGCAGAGAGGGAGAGAACATTTTTTCCCTTGCTCTCCTCCTCTAAAACTAGGTGCGTCTCCGGTGCATCTTATAGAGCAAAAACTACGGTACGTAGAATTCAAGAATTTGCAGAAAAGAAAGCTAGGAAAGCATTTTTAAATGTAAATACATAAAATAATCCTTTTCCCTGTGTATTTTTAGAAAGCACTATTGTATATCTCTATTTTCCATTTTGTCTTTATATGCAGATACGGTTCAAGCCTTGAAATAAAATTATTTGTCAGCATAACTTTTGTGAAAATTATTTATATACTTACTTATTTATAAGACTTCAGTTATCCCCATGCTTAAAAAAGGGGGGGGGGCACATTATCTACCTGGCCCGGGCCTCTGCCTGGCTCTGCAAGGCCCTGCGGATACTCTGTCAGCCCCTTCCTCCACGATGACCCCCCTGCAGGGCAGGGCAGCAGGCTCCCCCCCCCCCGCTTACCTGCCAGCTCACGCTGCTCGGGGCTCACTTTGCCTGCTGCCAGGATCATGGGCACGCTGCCAAAGTAGCCGTTGGTGATGCCCATCAGGAGGGAGAAGATGCAGGGCCAGGCCGGGTGGCCGAAGGTGGGCTTCCCGCTGGGGTAGACGCACATGATGAAGAGCGGGATGAAGACGACCCTCAGGCAGGAATAGATGAGGAGGTGTGTGCCCCTCCAGTCGTAAGGCAAGGCAGCCAGGATCTGGAAGGGCAAAGAGGAAGGTGGCATATTAAGCAGTTGGCCCCTTCCCTTTCTCGCCCCGATCTGGCCACAGTGATCCACACGACGGTCACCTCCAGGCTTGACTACTGTAACTCGCTCTACGTGGGGCTGCCCTTGAGACTGACCCAGAAACTCCAGCGGGTGCAGAATGCTGCGGCGAGACTCCTTACGGGGTCCTTGTCACGGGATCACATTCACCCGGTACTATACCAGCTGCACTGGCTCCCAGTAGAGTACAGGGTCAGGCTTAAGGTGCTGGTTTTGACCTTTAAAGCCCTATACGACCTAGGACCCTCGTACCTATGGGACCGCCTCTCCTGGTATGCCCCGTGGAGGATCTTGCGGTCCACAAATGACAACATTTTGGAGGTCCCAGGTCGCAAGGTGGTTAGATTGGTCTCAGCTAGAGTCAGGGACCTTTCAGTACTGGCCCTGACTTGGTGGAACGCTCTGTCACAAGAGACCAGGGCCCTGCGGGACTTGACATCTTTCTGCAGGGCCTGCAAGACAGAGCTGTTCCGCCTGGCCTTTGGTTTGGACTCACTCTGACCCTTAGGTTTCCCTCCCCTTACGATTTTGATCTATGGGCTACTTTAAAAATGAGGCTGCATTTTAAATTGCATTTTAACCTGTATTTTAAAATGGGTTTTTTTCTATTATGTTTTTACTTGGAGAAAAAGGTGGCGCATGAATGGAGTAAATAAATCAGGCATAGGCAAACTCTGGCCCTCCAGATGTTTGGGACTACAATTCCCATCATCCCTAGCTAACAGGACCAGTGGTCAGGGATGATGGGAACTGTAGTCCCAAACATCTGGAGGGCCAGAGTTTGCTTATGCCTGATTTATTTACTAATGTTTGCTAATGTCTGGAATAAATTAACTCAAAATCCCTCTTCTCAGTGGGGCTCTGGGTACCTACTTCAGATGGGGGGGGCAGCCAGTTCCTACCTTGCCCACAAAGTCGGAGAGGTTGAAGATGGCCATGATGAGAATGGGAAGCCACTCCCCGAGGGTGCAGTTCCGGATTTCTGACTCCAGTCCGGGGAAGAGGCACAGCGTGATGAAGTACGTCATGGCGATGGAGAGCATGTATGCCCAGATGACTCTCGAGACGATGTATCGGTGGAGCATCATGTCTGCAAAGGAGGGGCGGCAAAGGAGATGGGGGTCGCGGTGTGACTGGGACTGGGGAGTTTGCATCCTTTTTACAAAGGGGCAGACAGGGGTTTCCACAGCAGGGAACAACATCGTGGGGAAAGGCCAGGCAGCGGCTGAACCCACAAAAGTCTTGGGCACCTTTCTCCCCAGGAGGGATCCAGTGGCGTAGCGTGGGGGGTGCAGGGGGGGCAGCCGCACAGGGCGCAACATCTGGGGGTTAGGGTTAGGGGGCGCAAATCCACGGGTTAGGGGGCGCAAATTACTTGCCTTGCCCCGGGTGCTGACAACCCACGCTACGCCACTGGAGGGATCAGAGGCGTAGCAAGGTCAGGTGGTACCTGGTGCAATATTTTTTTTGTGTCACCCCCCCCCCCCATTGCAATTTTGGGGAACGTTGCCCAGAGTTATTGTTGAACTTTTTTCAGTTGAGCTTTTTTTAGGGAAGGTTACCCAGCGCTGCCCACCAAGCAAGAAAATCCAACTGCCGATCATATAAAACTGCCTGCCGGGGATGCGAGAGCCTCCCATGGGGGGGGGGGTACAAACACTGTCTGCCGGGGGGGTGCCAGACTGATCGCTGGGCATATTTGCACTATCAGCGGACGTATTTTCGCGCCAACAACTGGGCCAATCCCCAAAATCTGCCCGGCGGGAGTGCGAGCACCGCCACGCCGATCCGCCCGGGGAGATTTTGTCACACACCCCCAGGCCTGACACCCGGGGTGGACCGCACCCCCACACACCCCTTGCGACGCCCCTGGGAGGGACCCCTCGCCCTTACCTCTGAAGCTGGGCCAGCTCCTCTGAAATTTGGCCCGAGGGACGTCAAATCTCACATAGGTGCCTCCGCCGCCGCCAGCCAGCTCCCCCTCCTGTCCAAAGGCTTCTGGGGGGGAGGCCTCTTGCCCGACCGGCCGGTTCTCCTGAGAGAGCAAAAGAGGAGGAAACAACCAGCCTCCGCACCGGTCAGGCTGCAGGGAATCTGACCCCCCCCTCCCTCACGGCTTACCAAGGTCTTTAATTCAATATTCACAGAGAGAGAGAGACGTAGAAATGATTAGGTGGAAGATAATCATACCATGGACAAAATTTCCTTATTGTGGCCAGATTATTCTGTCGCTCGATATCATATACGCGCTGTCTATTTAAATTATTTGCTCAAGACACGGCTGCTTTAAAATTAAAAACAACAATAATCTGAATTTTCAGATGCGATAGAGAAAAAGTGGTTCCATCCTGACACCCCCTGCCCAACACGTGGGCTCACTTTGCACGGGGAAGGGGCCACTTACAAATCGGATGTCTTCGGCCGTGACGTCGTGGTGGACCCTGTACCCGGAGCCGTGGACCCCAGCCCCCCTGCACTCGGGGCCCCCCCTGTCCCGAGAGCGGGCCGTGTAGTACTTCACAAAGTGCGTCCGCTTCACCAGGAGGTGGAGGATGAAGCAGAGGAGCTCAAGGGTGATGGAGATGAAGAAGAAGATGATGGTGTTCTCCTTCTCGTCCGACAGGAGGAGTTTGGTGAAGATGCGGCTCAGCGAAATGATGACCCCGGCGGTGCCTGAGGAAGCGAGAGCAGAAAAGCGGGCGGTTATTATTATTGCTGTTACTAAATGCATATACCGCCCTATACCCTCAGGTCTCACAGGATAAAGTTACAATATAAAAACACAAATACAGTGGTACCTCTGGTTGTGTACAGGATCTGTTCCGGAGGCCCATTCGCAACCTGAAAATAACGCAACCCGCGGGTCACGATTTGCTGCTTCTGCGCATGCGCGTGATGTCATTTTGTGTGTCTGCGCATGCGCAAGCGATGAAACCTAGAAGTAACCCTTTCCGGTACTTCCTGGTCACCGCAGGACACAACCTGAAAACGCGCAACCTGAAGCAAATGTAACATGAGGTATGACTGTACAGTAGACCCTTGGGTTACGTTTCGCAACTTTGGGTTGCGAAAGCGGCAAACCCGGCGCCTCTGGATACAGATTTTTCAGGGTGCGCACAGGCCCCCGGAAAAAATTAAATTCGTATCCAGAGAGTCCACTGCACACAATGAAAATAAAAACAGAAACAACCGAAGAACACCCAGACCCCGATTACTGCAAAGCAGGGGGTGGGACTAGATGACCCTCAGGGTCCCTTCCAACTCCACAGTGTGGGACGTAATCCGCTGGTGCAGTCAAATGCAACATTCCTCATTTCCCTAGAGTTGGCACAGGCAGGGGGACGTCCAGTCAGGGTAACTTCCTGGAGCATCTCCCCCCTGCATGTGACCTGGGAGATGGGCTGACTCCATAAAGAGCCAAGTCATGCAGCCAGCTTCTCATTCTGTTTTGTCTTTCTATTGTCTTGCTCTGTCTTTTGCTGCCAGGCTGCCCTCCTGCAGCCATTTTGTTATTTCAACATAATTTCGCTGTCTGCTTGCTCTCGGCCGGCAGCACCTGAGTTCAGTCTCCATATGAGATCAACTCACAGTTTCTTTGTGTAACTACCAAGCACAGTGGTACCTCGGGTTACAGACGCTTCAGGTTACAGACTCTGCTAACCCAGAAATAGTACCTCGGGTTAAGAACTTTGCTTCAGGATGAGAACAGAAATCGCGCGGCGGCAGCGGGAGGCCCCATTAGCTAAAGTGGTGCTTCAGGTTAAGAACAGTTTCAGGTTAAGAACAGACCTACAGAATGAATAATAATAATAATAATAATAATAATAAATTTTTATTTATACCCCGCCCTCCCCACCCAAGGCCGGGCTCAGAGCGGCTTACAAGCAATAATAAAAACAAGATGAATGATTACAACTTAAAAACAAAAATAAAATACAACATTAAAATAATGGAACATTAAAATATTAAAATGTAGCCTCATCGCAGGAGGAGAGGGAAAAGAAAAAAGAAAGAGAGGGAGGGAGGGAATCAAATTGGCTCCAAGCCAAAGGCCAGGCGGAACAACTCTGTCTTACAGGCCCTGCGGAAAGAAATCAGATCCCGCAGGGCCCTGGTCTCATGAGGCAGAGCGTTCCACCAGGCTGGAGCCAGTGTTGAAAAGGCCCTGGCTCTGGTTGAGGCTAATCTGACTTCCTTAGGGCCCAGGACCTCAAAGTGTTGCTATTTATGGATCTTAAGGTCCTCTGTGGGGCATACCGGGAGAGGCGGTCCCGTAGGTACGAGGGTCCTAGGCCGTGAAAGGCTTTAAAGGTCAAAAGCAGCACCTTAAATCTGACCCTGTACTCTACCGGGAGCCAGTGCAGCTGGAAAAGCACTGGGTGAATATGCTCCCATGGCAGAGACCCCGTGAGGAGCCTCGCTGCAGCATTCTGCACTCGCTGGAGTTTCTGGGACAGCTTCAAGGGCAGCCCCACGTAGAGTGAATTACAGTAGTCAAGCCTGGAGATGACCGTCGCATGGATCACTGTGGCCAGGTCGGGATGGGAAAGGTAAGGGACCAACTGCTTGATGCAGAATTAAGTTCTTAACCCAAGGTACCACTGTAAATTCTGCCTTTCAGGGATCAAATCGTGAACTAAAATGTGAGTAAACTTTTTGTCACTTTACAGTGGGGCCTCCAGTTACAAACTTAATCCCTTCCAGAGGTCCGTTCTTGAGTGGAAACTGCTCATAACTTGAGGCACGCTTTCGCTAATGGTGCCTCCCGCTGCTGGCACTGGCGAATGACTTCTACTCGCACCCCGGGGCAAAGTTCGCAACCGTGAGCATCTACTGAACAACTTGTTGCTGAACAACTCCAGGCACGCCTGGAAGAAGCGGACCATTTGGATCCCTTCCAATCGGGATTCAGGCCTCATCACGGGACTGAAACCGCCTTGGTCGCACTAGTTGATGATCTCCGGCGGGCTAGGGACAAAGGTGAGAGCTGTTTCCTAGTTCTGCTGGATCTCTCAGCGGCGTTTGATACCATCGACCATAACATCCTTCTGGACCGTCTTGAGGGGCTGGGAGCTAGGGGCACTGTCATACAGTGGTTCCGCTCCTTCCTCCTGGGCCGTGTTCAGAAAGTGGTGGTGGGGGATGAGTGTTCAGACCCCTGGGCTCTCACTTGTGGGGTGTCTCAGGGTTCTGTCCTCTCCCCCATGCTTTTCAACATCTACATGCAGCCGCTGGGAGAGATCATCAGGGGGTTTGGGCTGGGTGTTCATCAGTATGCAGATGATACCCAGCTCTACCTCTCTTTCAAATCAGAACCAGTGAAGGCAGTGAAGGTCCTGTGTGAGTGTCTGGAGGCGGTTGGAGGATGGATGGCGGCAAACAGATTGAGATTGAATCCTGACAAGACAGAAGTACTGTTTCTGGGGGACAGGAGGCGGGCAGGTGTGGGGGATTCCCTGGTCCTGAATGGGGTAACCCTGCCCCTGAAGGACCAGGTGCGCAGCCTGGGAGTCATTTTGGACTCACAGCTGTCCATGGAGGTACAGGTCAATTCTGTGTCCAGGGCAGCCGTCTACCAGCTCCATCTGGTACGTAGGCTGAGACCCTATCTGCCCGCGGACTGCCTCGCCAGAGTGGTGCATGCTCTGGTTATCTCCCGCTTGGACTACTGCAATGCGCTCTACGGGGGGGCTACCTTTGAAGGTGACCCGGAAACTACAAGTAATCCAGAATGCAGCAGCCAGACTGGTGACTGGGAATGGCCGCCAAGACCATATAACACCGGTCTTGAAAGACCTGCATTGGCTCCCCGTACATTTCCGAGCACAATTCAAAGTGTTGGTGCTGACCTTTAAAGCCCTAAACGGCCTCGGTCCAGTATACCTGAAGCAGCGTCTCCACCTCCATCGTTCTACCCGGACACTGAGGTCCAGCTCTGAGGGCCTTCTGGCGGTTCCCTCCCTGCGAAAAGCCAAGTTACAGGGAACCAGGCAGAGGGCCTTCTTGGCAGTGGCGCCCGCCCTGTGGAACGCCCTCCCATCAGATGTCAAAGAGAACAACAACTACCAGACCTTTAGAAGACATCTGAAGGCAGCCCTGTTTAGGGAAGCTTTTAATGTTTGATGTATCATAGTATTTTAATATTCTTTTGGAAGCCGCCCAGAGTGGCTGGGGAAACCCAGCCAGATGGGCGGGGTATAAATAATAAATTATTATTATTATTATTATTATTATTATTATTATTATTATTATTATTATTTCCAGCTTAGTGGAGCTCGTAACCTGCAGCGTTCACAAGGAGGATGGTACATAAGACGAGCTTCCACTGTACTCAGAAAGACTCCCATGTCCTTATTCTTTTAAGTGGGATTAAAGGGGACACCGGGGAATAATATTATCTAAGAGATTCAAACAAATCTTCACACTAGCTTCCAGCTATATTGAGGGGAATCTGCTCTGCTACATCACTTACTAACGTGAGTGAAGGAAGGATAATACTTATTTAAGATAACCTTTTTTTACTATCCTTAACTTTCCCACACACAGTTCTACAAAGAAGGGGGAAGGAGGTAGGGAATACAGCAAGGGGACCCCAGCAAGCCAGATGCAACCCTGAGCCTCATCTGTGCTGCAGAAACCTCCGACTTTAAGACTTCAATATGGTCGCATCTTGCACAGGGGTTACGTTCCAAAGATATTATTATTATTATTACATGCATGTGCAAAAACACTTGTATTTGGCCTCTGTACTAGCATCCTTGGGACGCGGGTGGCTCTGTGGTCTAAACCACAGAGCCTAGGGCTTGCTGATCAGAAGGTCGGTGGTTCAAATCCCCGCGACGGGGTGAGCTCCCGTTGCTCGGTCCCTGCTCCTGCCAACCTAGCAGTTCGAAAGCATGTCAAAGTGCAAGTAGATAAATAGGTACCACTCCAGCGGGAAGGTAAACGGCGTTTCCGTGCGCTGCTCTGGTTCGCCAGAAGTGGCTTAGTCATGCTGGCCACATGACCTGGAAAAACTGTCTGTGGACAAACACCAGCTCCCTTGGCCAGTAAAGCGAGATGAGCGCCGCAATCCCAGAGTCGGTCACGACTGGACCTAATGGTCAGGGGCTTCTTTAACTTTACCTTTGCTAGCATCCTTACCTTTAATAATAATAATAATACCACACCTTTTTCCCTGGCAGGGACTCAAAGTAGCTCAAAGATAAGACAAAAACAGCCAAAAACATGGGGGGGACCAGACCCGCAATCATTTAAAATAATTAAACATTAATACAATCTCCCAGTGTCTGAATTGATCTATTAAAATAGCACAGCACCAGGGCTTTCCTGAAAGCAGTCAGTTCCCCAAAAGCAGTTGGAACAATATGGTCTTCACCTGCTGGCAGAAGGATGGCAAGAGCCAGTCTGGCTTCCCTAGGCAGGGAGTTCCAAAGTTGCCTGGGAGGAGCCACCACCAAGGAGGCCCTCTCCCGCCACCCCACCAAGTGGTCCTCTGAGGGTGTCGGGTGCATGACAGAAGATAGTCCTTCTCAGGGTTTCTCAAACTTGGTCTCCAGTTGATTTGGGGTTACAATTCCCATCATCCCTGAGCACTGGTCCTGCTAGCTAGGAATGATGGGAGTTGTAGTCCAAAAACAGCTGGAGGGTCAAGTTTGGGAAACCCTGGTCTTTCTGATAGCCTGGACATAAGCAGCGCAGAGCTTTATAGGCGACAGCCAGCATTTTGAATTGTGCCTGGAAACAGACCAGTATTCTATTCCATTTACAAATTAGAAAATGCCTCAAAGCCAGGAACGTCCTCTTCCCAATCTGCTGGGTTTGCCTTATTTAACTGCAGCCCCAGAATCTAGATTTCTTTGGGGCCAAAATTTGGGTCAGCTGGGCTCAGAGGTTGACTCTTCTGCCGCAGGGCTGTGACGCTCTCAAGAACCAGCCCCGTAAGACGACCTCCCTCGCGAGACAGAGAAACGGCAGGTTTCCTAGCAGCCTGCTGCAGAAATCTAACAACCTTCCCCTCTTCTCCGGAGTTTCAGTTGATTAATCTTCCAGCTCAAGCTCATTATTAGTCAGATTAATATTGCACTACTGAGGAGCATTTACTGCCCACGGAAATCAATGGCAGCTCCAGCAGCAGCTTCTCTGTATGAGAGAAATCTAGGAATCTACAGTCACATACCTACAGAAGTGCAGCAGAGGAAAATACCAATTCCTTCTCCTCTAGTAACTCATTGTTCATGGTAAGAAGAGCACTTACCATTCTAGTTCCTCCCTGGGGGAAGGCATTTGCCCCACACAAAAAGCAGGGAAGTTTTGAGTGTGTGAAGTTGTATTGTGTTTTTACTGTTTGTTGTCGTTGTTGGGAGCCGCCCAGAGTGGCTGGGGAAACCCAGTTGAATGGGTGACATATAAATAAAGTATTATTATTATTATTATTATTATTATTATTATTATTATTATTGGGAGCGAGGAAGAGTGATTTTGATCAGGGAAGGATTTCACCTGCACACAAACACACCTGGGCTGTTTCCCAGCCCTCCCTGCACAATCGTTTTAAGACAGCGGTTCTCCACCTGTGAGTCCCCAGATGTTGTTGGACTACAACTCCCATTATCCCTGAGCTCTGGCCTTGCTAGCTAGGGGTGATGGGAGTTGTAGTCCAACAACATCTGGGGACCCACAGGTTGAGAACCGCTGGTTTAAGAAAAGCATCATCAGGAGATCTCGATATCCAGACACAGAGCTGGTCCTGAGGAAACAGGACTTCAGATCTCCTTCCTCACCTGATGACGGCTGCACGGCTGACATAAGATCACAAGGAGAGGCTCCTGTGTGGGGCCAATGGCTGATCCAGTCCAGCATCCTGATTTCACAGTGGCTGAACAGATCCCATGATCAGGGATGGTGGGCACCTGGAATGGGCACCTGGAGGGCATTGTGTTGGCAGTTTCTCCCCTGGAGTAGCCATGTGTTTACATTCACACACACTATTGAAATAAGTACTTCAAATGATTGCTTGTCATCTCCAACAGTCATCTATTCCAACCCCCTTGCGATGCAGGAATCACAGATAAACAGTCCCTGACAGATGGATTGTTGAATATTGATTCTTGCTTCTTATATACTGTATTGGCCTGGATATAAGCTGCACCCGCAAATAAGCCGCACCTTTAAAATTCAAGGTGGGGGGAGACAGTACCCAAATACAAGCCGCTCCCTTAAAATTGGGTTACAGGCCGAGAATTGCTGCGGTTTGTAGAATTGTAACTCCGAGCCAATTTAAGCCTTTGATCTTGCAAGCCCGCAAAAGTTGCTGTACAATCGCTAACATCGCAAATCGCTATTCAGTTGCTACAATTCCGCAGGCACCCCCACCCGCAAATGGCAGAGGAACAGTCTCGAGCTTGCAAATCAGCAACAAAACATTTTTCTGTTCTGTTTTACCGCACGTCTGTTTCAGCAGCGATATCATAAAAGCCCATTTTTGTAAGGTCGTGAATTTAAGCTGCACTTTAACTTTTCACGGTTGGAATTTTTTTTTGGGGGGGGGGGAGAGAAAAGTGTGGCTTATATTCGGGCCAATATGGTAAATAAGTGAAAGCAACTAAAAATGGGGGTTTGGATTTTGGGCAATACTCACTCTCGCCGGTCATCACCCCCTGGGTGTAGCGCTTTGGTAACATCCCGGTGTAGCCATAAAAGCTGGATTGCTGCACTTAAGAGGAGAGAGACAGACAGACACACAGAAGAAAGGATTAGGATATGATTACCAGATTTTTTTCAATGAATCCGCGGACACTTTTTTTTTTTTTTTTGAAGCTGAGTAGCAACAGGGAGTCAGTAGTGCGGACTGTGAAACATAAATGTGCAGTTTTTTAAAAACTGGGCAACAGCCGCCCGCCCGCAACTCCCGAGCCTCCCCCAATCAGTCAAGACAAAGGGGGAAGGGGGCAGGAGATCTGTACCACCGGACGTCCCCGGTTCTCCATCAGCAGTGGCAGCAGCAGCACAGTTGGCTCTGGCTGGCTTCAGGAGCTGCTCGCTGCCTACTGCTCACTGCAGTGGCAACCGCCAGTTTGCCTCCCAGAAGTCCCCATATGATGTGTCTTGTGTGCAACACATCATATGGGGACTTCCGGCGAGGAAAAATGGTGGGGCCATGGCAGCGAGCAGCTCCTGAAGCCAGCCAGAGCCAACTGCACTACCAGACTGGCTCCGGGCTGCTGAGGCTGCCGCTGCAACGTTTTATGGGGACAGATTTGCAAATCTGGGGACATTCCGGGGACAGATTTGCAAATCCAGGGACTGTCCCCGGGGACGTCTGGTAACCCTAGATTAGGAGCACGGCTATTCTGTCAGCCTTCCCAGCCTAGTGGCTTCCAGCTGTTTTTGGACAGCAATGGCTTGGCCGCCTGGGGCTGATGGGAGCAGAATTCCACAAATCTGGAGGGAACTGAGTTGGAGAAAGCTGCCAGCAAGTTGAAGCTTGAATCCAGACTTATTCCAGAAACGGCTTTCTGGATTCGTTTTGTGACACTTAAATCCTGCCTTTGATCTGGGCTGTGTCTACAGGAAGTAGAGGAAGTAGATCATTAAGCAAACAGTCTGTGAGCACCTAGAAAGGAATGCTGTGATCACCAATAGTCAGCATGGATTTCTGAAAAATAAGTCATGTCAGACTAACCTGATCTCATTTTTTGACAGAATTACAAGCCTGGTAGATGAAGGGAACTCAGTGGATATAGCCTACCTTGATTTCAGTAAGGCATTTGACAAGGTGCCCCATGATATTCTTGTAAAGAAGCTGGTAAAATGTGGTCTTGACTCTGCTACCACTCAGTGGATTTGTAACTGGCTGACTGACCGAACCCAAAGGGTGCTCATCAATGGTTCCTCTTCATCCTGGAGAAGAGTGACTAGTGGGGTGCCACAGGGTTCTGTCTTGGGCCCGGTCTTATTTAACATCTTTATCAACGACTTGGATGATGGACTCAAGGGCATCCTGATCAAATTTGCAGATGACACCAAACTGGGAGGGGTGGCTAACACCCCAGAGGACAGGATCACACTTCAAAACGACCTTGACAGATTAGAGAACTGGGCCAAAACAAACAAGATGAATTTTAACAGGGAGAAATGTAAAGTATTGCACTTGGGCAAAAAAAATGAGAGGCACAAATACAAGATGGGTGACACCTGGCTTGAGAGCAATACATGTGAAAAGGATCTAGGAGTCTTGGTTGACCACAAACTTGACATGAGCCAACAGTGTGACGCGGCAGCTAAAAAAGCCAATGCAATTCTGGGCTGCATCAATAGGAGTATAGCATCTAGATCAAGGGAAGTAATAGTGCCACTGTATTCTGCTCTGGTCAGACCACACCTGGAGTACTGTGTCCAGTTCTGGGCACCACAATTCAAGAAGGACACTGACAAACTGGAACGTGTCCAGAGGAGGGCAACCAAAATGGTCAAAGGCCTGGAAACGATGCCTTATGAGGAACGGCTAAGGGAGCTGGGCATGTTTAGCCTGGAGAAGAGGAGGTTAAGGGGTGATATGATAGCCATGTTCAAATATATAAAAGGATGTCACATAGAGGAGGGAGAAAGGTTGTTTTCTGCTGCTCCAGAGAAGCGGACACGGAGCAATGGATCCAAACTACAAGAAAGAAGATTCCACCTAAACATTAGGAAGAACTTCCTGACAGTAAGAGCTGTTCGACAGTGGAATTTGCTGCCAAGGAGTGTGGTGGAGTCTCCTACTTTGGAGGTCTTTAAGCAGAGGCTTGACAACCATATGTCAGGAGTGCTCTGATGGTGTTTCCTGCTTGGCAGGGGGTTGGACTCGATGGCCCTTGTGGTCTCTTCCAACTCTATGATTCTATGATTCTATGATTCTATGAATTCAGGGAGGAAAATGGCAGAATTGTGGAATCGTAGAATTGGGAGAGACCCCAAGGGTCATCTAGTCCAACGCTCTGCCATGTAGGAATCTCAGCTAAAGCAATGAAAGGGGAGGGGAAACGGCCTGAGCCCAGTATACCCGAAGGAGTTAGGATCCTTTCTCCATGTTTGTAGTCATGGGATTGTTGTCTATCACATGGCGGCATATATTTTCATTCCACAGAGTGGGAAGTGATGCAGACAGGCTGTTTTGGTATTATTGTGTTCTGTGAAGTGGGACTATTGTCCTTTGTTTTTCTCTCTCTTTGCTGTCTGATGAGGAAGAGGAAGGAGCTAAGTCAGAATGCTCCAAGTGTATTATATGTAAATAAAGTAGATTAGCCAAAATGCTGAGCTACTGAGTTCTGTTACGCAATACTCTGCAGAATCGTAAGTGTGCTGATGCCTTTTGGTATCAGCTGCTGTGATGTTCAGGCTGAAGAAAGCTTTTGAAGCTCCCAAACGATCGACCAGGAGGGAGAGAACATGCTAGTCAGGCATGTGTCTCTACCAGGGTCCTACACGAGAGTAGGACGATTCTAACAGTCTCCACCCCCATCGTTCAGCCCGGACACTGAGGTCCAGCTCTGAGGGCCTTCTGGCAGTTCCTTCCCTGTGAGAAGCGAGGTTACAGGGAACTAGGCGGAAGGCCTTCTCGGTGGTGGAGCCCGCCCTGTGGAACACCCTCCCATCAGATGTCAAGGAAATAAATAACTATCCGACTTTTAGAAGACACCTATAAACAACTATCCAACTTTTAGAAGACATCTGAAAGCAGCCCTGTTTAGGGAAGTTTTTAATGTTTGGTGTTTTATGCTGTTTTTAATCTGCTGGGAGCTGCCCAGAGTGGCTAGGGAAACCCAACCGGATGGGCAGGGTAGAAATAATAAATTATGATTATTGTGTCCGTTGTGAGGCTGGCTGCCCCCTGCCCGCCCCCCGCCTACCTGTGCAACCAAAGGCCACCACGCCCACGGCAATGAGGTTGATGGCGTAAGCTTGCGCCTGGGTGAAGAGGTCCAGCCAGACGTCACAGATGCTGACGAAGAGGAGGGGTCCCAAGGCAAACAGGTACCCTGGAACAGAGAAGGGGGCGGGAATCATGGGGAGCTGGCTTCAGGCACCAGGCCTGTTGGCAGACCAACTCTGTGTTACAAAAATGTCTACAAGCATGACATGAAGGCTGGCGACATCAACCCTGCTGTGTGGGATTCCCTTGCAGACAACCACAACTCCTGGATCCACAGAAGTGACCTGAGGAGGAATGACCGCTGGGAGGAACACAGAGAGAAGAAACACCTTGGTGCATCTGAATCAGCGCAACCGGACGCCTACATCTGCCCCGGCTGCAACAAAACATGTCTCTCCCCTATCGGTCTCTACAGCTGCAGCAGGTGCTGCAATTGTCCAACAGCTTGACCTCACCCTCAAAGGCACACTCCTCCATTGTCTCCTGAGGCAGATGGATGTCAACCAGATTATATTTTGCTGGAAGCTGTTCTGAGTGGCTGGGGCAACCCACTTAGATGGGCAGCATATATATATATATATATATATATATATATATATGTTTTGGTGTCTTCGGGTGTCTTCCCGTGTAAGAGTTGGGGTGTCTAGGCGACGTTTCGACGAGGTCTCACTCGTCATCTTCAGGCTGGTGCTTTCGGCTTCTTGTTACTAGAACAGAGCAGGATCTCAGTGTTTGAGTTCCTATAAATACTGTTGAGGGGGTGTGGTGTATGGCCTCCAACGTTCTGGGCAGATAGGAAGTTCCTAGGTTAATGTGCCTTTTCTTCTTTTGTTCATTAATTACTTGAGGGATATCTTGAGTGATTACTTGAGTGATATTCTGAGTACCACTTAGGAGGGTCATTAGGTGTGGATTAGTTGCTAAAGCTTTCGTGTCTTGACCTCTTGACCTTGTGAAGAGTTTTTCTGAGAAGATGGCTGTACTGCACTTAGTTGTGCTCTGGCTTGGCTTCGTGTATAGGGGCGAGCTGTGGTTTTGTGCCCTGTGCCAGCCAGATCTGTGTAGGGATTGCAGGGGGGTGCAGCATCCGGAGGTGCCACTATGGTTTGGCTACTGGATGGTGTCTGTAATTTATCTGTGGAGAGGGTCTGGGTTTGGGTCTGGTGTGGTTGATTGGAGATGGCGTTCTGTGTGCCTCTGGTTCTGGTGTCGGTTTTTGTGGGGAGGGCTAATTTCCAGATGTCTGGCAGGCGGGACGTGTCGTCACGCTTGTTCATGTTGTGAGGGTGTTTCTCTATCTCGATGGCTTCCATGATTATTCTCTTGTGGTGATGTTCCATGTTAAAGAGCAATTTGGAATCTGCAAAATTAATTTCGTGTCCTGTTTCTTTCATGTGTTGGTAAAGAGAGGAAGTTTTTTCTTCTTTTTTGACGGCATTCTTGTGTTCTGCGATACGTGCATTTATTCGTCTGTTTGTTTGTCCAATGTACGTGGCTGGGCAGACTTTGCAGGGTATTTCATAGACCCCTTGGTTTTCTAACTGGATTTTATCTTTTGGGTTTCTGAGGATATTGGCTATTTTTTGGTTGGTGCAAAAGGCTGTTTTGATATTGTGTTTATGGAGGATTTTGCTAATTTTATCTGTAGTGCCCTTGATATAAGGAAGGAGGGCCATGCCATTGTTTTCTTCTGTGTCTTGGTTTTTGGGGGGTGTTTCTTTTTGGATTAGCTTCGTAACCCTGTTTTGCTGGTATCCGTTGGCGATTAACACATTTGAGAGATTCTGTAACTCAGTTGTCAAGTGGTCTTTGTCAGCCAGGCGTTTGGTTCTGGAGATGAGAGTCTTGGCTACGGAGTTTATTTGTGCAGGGTGGTGGTGTGATTGTGCATGTAAGTAGCGGTTGGTGTGTGTTTTTTTCCGGTAGATAGTGTGTCCTAGGGAGCCATCAGGTTTTTTGTAGATTAGGACGTCAAGGAAGGGAAGTTGGTTGTTGGCTTCTATTTCCATAGTGAATTGTATTTTGGGGTGTAGGCTGTTGAGATGTGTGAGGAAGCTATCTAGTTTTATGCTTTCGTAGATTTTCACGGGTACAGGAATGCAGGTTTTGGTGTCTTCGGGTGTCTTCCCGTGTAAGAGTTGGGGTGTCTAGGCGACGTTTCGACGAGGTCTCACTCGTCATCTTCAGGCTGGTGCTTTCGGCTTCTTGTTACTGGAACAGAGCAGGATCTCAGTGTTTGAGTTCCTATAAATACTGTTGAGGGGGTGTGGTGTATAGCCTCCAACGTTCTGGGCAGAGAGGAAGTTCCCAGGTTAGTGTGTCTTTTCTTCTTTTGTTCATTAATTACTTGAGGGATATCTTGAGTGATTTCTTGAGTGATATTCTGAGTACCACTTAGGAGGGTCATTAGGTGTGGATTAGTTGCTGAAGCTTTCGTGTCTTGACCTCTTGACCTTGTGAAGAGTTTTTTCTGAGAAGATGGCTGTACTGCACTTAGTTGTGCTCTGGCTTGGCTTCGTGTATAGGGGCGAGCTGTGGTTTTGTGCCCTGTGCCAGCCAGATCTGTGTAGGGATTGCAGGGGGGTGCAGCATCCGGAGGTGCCACTATGGTTTGGCTACTGGATGGTGTCTGTAATTTATCTGTGGAGAGGGTCTGGGTTTGGGTCTGGTGTGGTTGATTGGAGATGGCGTTCTGTGTGCCTCTGGTTCTGGTGTCGGTTTTTGTGGGGAGGGCTATTTTCCAGATGTCTGGCAGGCGGGACGTATCGTCACGCTTGTTCATGTTGTGAGGGTGTTTCTCTATCTCGATGGCTTCCATGATTATTCTCTTGTGGTGGTGTTCCATGTTAAAGAGCAATTTGGAATCTGAAAAATTAATTTCGTGTCCTGTTTCTTTCATGTGTTGGTAAAGAGAGGAAGTTTTTTCTTCTTTTTTGACGGCATTCTTGTGTTCTGCGATACGTGCATTTATTCGTCTGTTTGTTTGTCCAATGTACGTGGCTGGGCAGACTTTGCAGGGTATTTCATAGACCCCTTGGTTTTCTAACTGGATTTTATCTTTGGGGTTTCTGAGGATATTGGCTATTTTTTGGTTGGTGCAAAAGGCTGTTTTGATATTGTGTTTATGGAGGATTTTGCTAATTTTATCTGTAGTGCCCTTGATATAAGGAAGGAGGGCCATGCCATTGTTTTCTTCTGTGTCTTGCTTTTTGGGGGGTGTTTCTTTTTGGATTAGCTTCGTAACCCTGTTTTGCTGGTATCCGTTGGCGATTAACACATTTGAAAGATTCTGTAACTCAGTTGTCAAGTGGTCTTTGTCAGCCAGGCGTTTGGTTCTGGAGATGAGAGTCTTGGCTACGGAGTTTATTTGTGCAGGGTGGTGGTGTGATTGTGCATGTAAGTAGCGGTTGGTGTGTGTTTTTTTCCGGTAGATAGTGTGTCCTAGGGAGCCATCAGGTTTTTTGTAGATTAGGACGTCAAGGAAGGGAAGTTGGTTGTTGGCTTCTATTTCCATAGTGAATTGTATTTTGGGGTGTAGGCTGTTGAGATGTGTGAGGAAGCTATCTAGTTTTTTCTTCCCGTGTGGCCAAATTACAAAGGTGTCGTCAACATACCTGAGCCAAAGTTTGGGTTTGTGTTCTGACTTGTCTAAAGCATTGGTTTCAAAGTGTTCCATGTACAGATTTGCGATGACCGGTGAGAGGGGTGATCCCATAGGTGCTCCTTCTATCTGTTTGTATCTTTGTCCATTGTGGATGAAGTACGTGTTGGTTAGGCAGTGGTTGGTCAGGTCCAGGATGTATTCGGGGGGATTGTATTTGTTTTGAATGGCTGTCAAGGCTTCATTAATGGGCTCTTGTTCCTACGCAACTGCCGAGACAACAACTTAATTCCCACATGCTTCCAACTTAAATTCCACTCTAAAACCCCAGCTACCGAAAGGATCCTGAAACGAACTGAACTATCCCTAATCAGGAACGAACTACATAAGAAAAGATACCTACTAAACCAAACCAACAAAGATCTGCTCACTCTTCACCTCAAACTTTGTAACAAAATCCACCCTGCACTCTGGGACAAATGCAAACAACTAGCCGTTTGGAGAGCAGAAACGGAGTCCGCACATAAGACAGACACACACACCAACAAACTCCACAAACTAGAGAAACGCCAGAAGCCCAGCCACCCTCCACAACAACCCATGAAACAAACAGTACATAACATATCAGACAGGATCCTCACCTCAACTGAAACCAAAGTACTCTCCAAAGGTTTCAACTTTGCAGTCGCCCCGAGACGCATCCCCACGGAAAACATCATATGCGGAGTCGAAGCTAGCCTAACCAAAATCAACCCAGATGAAGCCAATAAAATCAGACTTGAAGTCACCAACATCCTCTGCTCCAGAAAACCACCCAGAAGCAATTTACACAAAGAAGAACAGAAAGCACTCACCAACCTGAGGAAAGACAACAACATAATCATTCTCCCAGCAGACAAAGGTAATGCCACTGTTGTGATGAACACATCGGACTACCAAGCAAAACTATCAAATCTACTCCAAGACCCTACCTACCAACCTATAAAAACAGATCCCACCACCTATCTGGAAAAAACCACCAAATCCAAAATAAAAGCCTCTCCTATCAGTGAAGAAATCCAGCTAAGAATCATCCCCAGAGAAAAATCATCCAGATGCCCCAAACTCTACGGTCTCCCCAAGATACACAAAGAAGGAACACCACTCAGACCAATAGTCAGCTCCATAGGCTCACCTCTACAAAATCTCGCTAAATTTCTCGCTAAGCAACTTCAGCCCTATGCAGAATCTATCGCTTCACACGTCACAAACTCCTTCCAGTTCATAGAAACAATAAAGAAGCAAAACCTACATCCCGACGACCTACTTGTGAGCTTCGATGTTGTATCTCTCTTCACACAAGTGCCCATTAATGAAGCCTTGACAGCCATTCAAAACAAATACAATCCCCCCGAATACATCCTGGACCTGACCAACCACTGCCTAACCAACACGTACTTCATCCACAATGGACAAAGATACAAACAGATAGAAGGAGCACCTATGGGATCACCCCTCTCACCGGTCATCGCAAATCTGTACATGGAACACTTTGAAACCAATGCTTTAGACAAGTCAGAACACAAACCCAAACTTTGGCTCAGGTATGTTGACGACACCTTTGTAATTTGGCCACACGGGAAGAAAAAACTAGATAGCTTCCTCACACATCTCAACAGCCTACACCCCAAAATACAATTCACTATGGAAATAGAAGCCAACAACCAACTTCCCTTCCTTGACGTCCTAATCTACAAAAAACCTGATGGCTCCCTAGGACACACTATCTACCGGAAAAAAACACACACCAACCGCTACTTACATGCACAATCACACCACCACCCTGCACAAATAAACTCCGTAGCCAAGACTCTCATCTCCAGAACCAAACGCCTGGCTGACAAAGACCACTTGACAACTGAGTTACAGAATCTTTCAAATGTGTTAATCGCCAACGGATACCAGCAAAACAGGGTTACGAAGCTAATCCAAAAAGAAACACCCCCCAAAAAGCAAGACACAGAAGAAAACAATGGCATGGCCCTCCTTCCTTATATCAAGGGCACTACAGATAAAATTAGCAAAATCCTCCATAAACACAATATCAAAACAGCCTTTTGCACCAACCAAAAAATAGCCAATATCCTCAGAAACCCCAAAGATAAAATCCAGTTAGAAAACCAAGGGGTCTATGAAATACCCTGCAAAGTCTGCCCAGCCACGTACATTGGACAAACAAACAGACGAATAAATGCACGTATCGCAGAACACAAGAATGCCGTCAAAAAAGAAGAAAAAACTTCCTCTCTTTACCAACACATGAAAGAAACAGGACACGAAATTAATTTTTCAGATTCCAAATTGCTCTTTAACATGGAACACCACCACAAGAGAATAATCATGGAAGCCATCGAGATAGAGAAACACCCTCACAACATGAACAAGCGTGACGATACGTCCCGCCTGCCAGACATCTGGAAAATAGCCCTCCCCACAAAAACCGACACCAGAACCAGAGGCACACAGAACGCCATCTCCAATCAACCACACCAGACCCAAACCCAGACCCTCTCCACAGATAAATTACAGACACCATCCAGTAGCCAAACCATAGTGGCACCTCCGGATGCTGCACCCCCCTGCAATCCCTACACAGATCTGGCTGGCACAGGGCACAAAACCACAGCTCGCCCCTATACACGAAGCCAAGCCAGAGCACAACTAAGTGCAGTACAGCCATCTTCTCAGAAAAAACTCTTCACAAGGTCAAGAGGTCAAGACACGAAAGCTTCAGCAACTAATCCACACCTAATGACCCTCCTAAGTGGTACTCAGAATATCACTCAAGAAATCACTCAAGATATCCCTCAAGTAATTAATGAACAAAAGAAGAAAAGACACACTAACCTGGGAACTTCCTCTCTGCCCAGAACGTTGGAGGCTATACACCACACCCCCTCAACAGTATTTATAGGAACTCAAACACTGAGATCCTGCTCTGTTCCAGTAACAAGAAGCCGAAAGCACCAGCCTGAAGATGACGAGTGAGACCTCGTCGAAACGTCGCCTAGACACCCCAACTCTTACACGGGAAGACACCCGAAGACACCAAAACCTGCATATATATATATATATATATACACACACACACACACTTATCATCAACATCTGCATCATCATCTAGGAGGCTGCATGCATTCTCCCTAACCTGGTGCCCCCAGATGTTCTGGACTACAAAACATCCGGCTGGGACTGATGTGATTTGTAGTACAAAACACTTGGGGTGGATCTACACACTGGGGGGAAAGTGCTATAAATGTCAGAAATTAAATTGTTATAACAAAGGGGGGGGGAACCACAATGGAAAATTGCAAAGAATCTTTTTATTTTTTTATTTTTTGCCATCTGGTGTTGCATGTTTATAACCCATTCAAAATGCTGTTTTTTAACTAATGTAGCTGAGCCCTCGGAGCGCTCGAGGTTGGCGAAACATGGCCTACATCTTTCCCGAGATCTGCGCTTTTAAAGGAAGATGTTGACAAACGGAAGAAAGCTGTGCACAGAGGTTCGCTGCATTAGCGGTAAGCCTAACATGAGCTTTGCATGGCCAGACTTACCCACCGCAATCCTGGTGTGGAGGCTCAACATTTCCACCAGCGCGTTGTTGAGGATGACGGCTGCCAAAGCGACCAAGATGTAGGTAAGGCTCATATCAAACACGATAGAGGTCCCTGCAGAGGAGAGGAAGGCAGCAAGGAGGGCAAAATAAGCTTTCAGGATACAGGCCCCGGGTGCACGAGATTTGCTTTCTCTTGGCTGCCAGCTCTGCCTTCAAACCAGAAGCAAGACGGGAGCAACTCCATCATAGCTGTCAACATTTTCCTTTCTTAAAGGGAAATTCCCTTATTGCGGAATAGGATTCCTCACAAGAAAAGGGAAAAGTTGACAGCTATGAAGTCCACCCATCAGCTGGACCTCCTCAAATTATCTCCATGGAGCTTTGAGTGTTTTCACACCTGGTGATTTCAGCTTCAACACACTGATATCACTGCAAGGTTTTTGGCATTTAGTTTTTAAAGAAACAACAAATATTACAATAGAAACTAATAATACTATCAATTTTCCTTGCTTACATCATCCAAACTGAAATCCTACATCCCATAAACCCTTTTGTCTCTGCCCACTAGCACACAGCTGGAGGAGGGGCATATTTCCTCTGGCATATTTCTCGGGATGATTGCTTTATTATTAGGTTGCCTATCAGTTTTTCTACTACATTTCTTATTATGTTTTTATCATTGATGTTCTGTGATGTGTTTCTAATGTTGCACACCGCCCTGGGATCTTTTGATAAAGGGCGGTATATAAATTGAATAAACAAGAATAAATAATAATATTGTCGCTGCATCGTCTCGATGATACCAATAATCAAAAGAACTCGTCTCATATACGATCTTAGCAGCTTTAGAACTTCTTTTTGTAAATGTTAACATCCCACGCCAGCCTGGAATGATTCGGTTTAGTTTTCACGTGTTTGTCTCATGTTTTGTTATTTGGATAATATGGATAGAATTAAATAAAAATACTTAAGAAGGAAAGGAGGGAGGGGGGATATATCTGAAGGAGTGTTGAATGCCTGGGGATGGAATGACTGGCTCTGGGAAAACAGCCTAAACTTGAATTTTTGGACCTTCCAGAATGTTCTTCTGAAATATTGAGGAAACAGTACCTGGGTATTTGTGATGGAGATAGTCCACGTCTGTGATAAAGCTATTGTAAGGCAAGAGGAAACCAACCCCTGCTAGCAGCATGGCGAAGTAAATCCCATGGTAGCTGTCCTGGGGCTCAGGGTCTTCGCAGACTATAGCCAGGAAAGAAGAGAGAAAATGAGAGTGACGTGATTGCGGGAGACCTAGAAAAGGTCGCTTCACCTCAAAAGGGAAGTTGCAGAGTTGGAGAAAGGGGTTCAGAAAAGGGCACCCAAAATTATCAAAAGGATGGAGTGATAATGAGAAAACGTCGCAACGTCTGGAGCTTTTTTTAGTTTGGAGAAATGGTGAGCAAGAGGCTACATTTATTTATTTTGTGGCGTTTATAGTGAAGAAAAGCTCAAAGCAGCTCACAAAGAGAATAGGGCAATTAAATGATTCGTAAAAACAATGCATTCAAAAATTGAAAGCCAGCAATAAACAAAAAAAACACACCAGCATTCTGGATATCTGGGTAGGCTTGCCCAAGCAGGGATGTTTTTTGCAGCTGCCGAACAGAGTATAGTGGTTTTTGAATGTAATCCACTCTGGAAGAGCGTTCGACTTCTGAAACATTCGAAAACCAAGGCGCAAAGGTCTGGCTCCAAGTTCAGTTGAAAAAATTGAGAAACACACAGCGGAAGCCGTTCGATTTCCGAGGTGCGTTCGAAAACAGAAGCAATTACTTCCGGGTTTTTGGCGTTCGGGTTCCGAAACATTCAGCTTCCGAGATGCTTGAAAACCAAGGTACCACTGTACAGTGTGCAGGTGCCGTCACAATAAAATATTTAATTCATTCAGCCAACTAAACATTGCAACCCTGCTCACAAATAACGCCTACTCTGCTCACTGGGCCTTCTCCTGAGTAAGCGTGCACAGGATTGGAGCTGTTATGAAGAAGGCAGGGGTATAAATCTCTGTTCATGGGCTCCCAGAGGATAAAAACGGAAGACGTTCCAGAGCAGAAAACTCATTCCAGCTTGGAAAAGGGATTTAACCACCCCTCTCTGCGTTTAATTTTTAAGATGCTGGCATTAATGTTCGGAAGCGGCAGGCTCTTGCAGGGTATCTAGCGCCTGAGGGGATGATGCACGCTCAAGACGATAAATACCAGTCTGATTAAATTCCATTCAGCAAATTGCAACCTTTCGGCGGATACTCAGGAGGTGTTCAAATACCAGATCTTAGCTGTGCAACGTCTCCAAAACACATATCACGGAGCGTGGAAAGACCAGCGTATATGCAGAGAGATTAACAGAGTCTAACAAACAGAGGAAACGCAAAATCCGTTGTTCACGCTGTACCGGAGTTATGTGGTTTAGCATCACCCAGAAGAAGCAAATCACAATCCCTGGCTAAGTTTTCCACAACCAAACCAAGGTTTCTGCTTCGTTTTGCTCCAAGAAACCACCATCAGTAAACCAAGAGCAAATCTGGGCTGCGGGTCACAGTTTCCTGGGAGAAAACAAAAAACCACTATCCTGCGCTAGGCTCTAAGGCTGAGCTGGGGAGCGTGGTTTCCTTCATCCCGGCCTGAGAGGAGCAAAGTGGTTTGGATCCACAGCAAAATGTGACGTTTACTGTGCCAGGCAAGGGAGACCCACGTCTCCTTTTGGGAAATATAGAAAGGTGGCAAATTTCTCATTACAGGTTTTTGGACAACCCTGTTACAGTGGCGGAGGAACCCTCTCAGGCACCTGTGGTGGGACGCCGAGGGGGGGGCAAACCACCTGGTGACGCACGCGCAACATCCGTACGGACTGCGCATGTGTGGCGACTGTATGGCCCTCCAGATGTTTTGATCGCACTACAGTGGTACCTCTGGATACAAACGGGATCCGTTCCGGAGCCCTGTTCGCATCCTGAAGCAAATGCAACCCGTGTCTGGGGTCGTGATTCGCCGCTTCTGCGCATGCGCGTGACGTCATTTTGACGGTCTGCACATGTGTGAGCGGCGAAACCTGGAATTAATATGTTCTGTTACTTCCGGGTTGCCGCGGAGTGCAACCCAAAAACGCTCAACCTGAAGCAACTTCAACCCAAGGTATGACTGTATTATTATTATTATTATTCTGTTGGGAGACACCCAGAGTGGTTGGGGAAACCCAGCCAGATGGGAGGGATATATTATATTATTATTATTATTATTATTATTATTATTATTATTATTATTATTATTATTATTATTACAGGGCCCCCATGTGTGGTCCAAAGCGTCTGCAGTCTGCAAAAGTGGACATTATTGAGGAAGCATAAGGTGAAGAGTTTGATCACGACCCACGACACCCTGCGTGGAAACGACATCCGGGGCTCTTACCTGGTTCCATGAAGGTGAGGACTCCTTTGGCCTGGCAGCCTTTGGCCTGAAGCTCCTCTTCCTCCAGCTGGTAGCTGTCGAAGCTGAAGCTCATCACCACGTTCCCCTCGGGAGTCACCACGGGGCTGAGGTCCTTGAAGTGCTCGCCCCCCACGGAACCCATGACTGGTTGGCCCTATGCGTGGGGAGAGAGAATACGAGAGCAGAAGTAGAGACAGCTAGGCGGGCAATGTGCTCCCAACACACCTTGCAAATCACTGAGCTGCTCAGTTGCACTTGGGGCAGCAATTGGCAGCCCGTGGACTGTCTCACCAGAGTGGTGCATGCGCTGGTTATCTCCCGCTTGGACTACTGCCATGCGCTCTACATGGGGCTACCTTTGAAGGTGACCCGGAAACTACAACTAATCCAGAATGCGGCAACCAGACTGGGGACTGGGAGCGGCCACCGAGACCACATAACACTGGTCTTGAAAGACCTACATTGGCTCCCAGGACGTTTCCGAGCACAGAAGTGTTGGTGCTGACCTTTAAAGCCCTAAATGGCCTCGGCCCAGTATACCTGAAGGAGCGTCTCCACCCCCATCGTTCTGCCCGGACCCTGAGGTCCAGCTCTCAGGGCCTTCTAGTGGTTCCCTCGCTGAGAGAAGCCAAGTTACAGGGAACCAGGCAGAGGGCCTTCTCGGTGGTGGCGCCCGCCCTGTGGAACACCCTCTTGTCAGATGTCAAAGAGAAAAACTACCAGACTTTTAGAAGACATCTGAAGGCAGCCCTGTTTATGAAAGCTTTTAATGTATAACAGACCACTGTATTCTAATACTTTGTTGGAAGCTGCCCCAGAGTGGCTGGGGAAACCCAGCCAGATGGGCGAGGTGTAAATAATAAATTATTATTATTATTATAGAAAAGAGCAAACCAGTGCTATTTTAGGGAGCAGGCTAGCAGGCAGGGCCCATGATTTACATCATAGGAGCCTATACAACACAAAACATTGTTGCTCTATGTAGATTTTATTTTATTTGTTTTTTATCTTATCTTTTGGAAATATACCGTATTTTTTGCTCTATAAGACTCACTTTTTCCCTCCTAAAAAGTAAGGGGAAATGTGTGTGCGTCTTATGGAGCGAATGCAGGCTGCACAGCTATCACAGAAGCCAGAACAGCAAGAGGGGTTGCTGCTTTCTCTGCGCCGCGATCCCTCTTGCTGTTCTGGCTTCTCGGATTCAGAATATTTTTTTTCTTGTTTTCCTCCTCCAAAAACTAGGTGCGTCTTATGGTCTGGTGAGTCTTATAGAGTGAAAAATACGGTGCATCCAGTCTTTTCCCTTTAAATTTTTTGGGGGCTCCCAAGAGAGTGGGACCCTAAGCTATAGCTTGTTTAGCTTCTACATAAATCTGGCACTGGCCACAGTGGCCAACCAGATGTCCTAACCGGGAAGCATGCAAGCAGGAATCGAACTCAAGAGCAACTCTCCCCCCTGTGTCTTCCAGCAACTGGGATTCAAAAGCATTGCTGCCTCTGACCGTGGAGGCAGAACACAGTCGTTGTGACTAAAAGCCATCGATAGCCTGCTTTCTCCATGAATTTGTCAAATCCTCTTCTGAAGACATCCATGTTGGTGGCCATCCCTGATTCCAGCGGCAGTGAGTTCCATAGTTTTATGAGTTAAGAGCATGGGTGGGCAACCTAAGGCCCGGGGGCCGGATGCAGTCCAATCGCCTTCTCAATCCAGCCCCCAGACAGTCCTGGAATCAGTGTGTTTTTACATGAGTCGAATGTGTCCTTTTATTTAGAATGCATCTTTGGGTTAGTTGTGGGGCACAGGAATTCGTTCATTATTATTTTTTCAAAATATAGTCTGGCCCCCCACAAGGTCTGAGGGACAGTGGACCGTCCCCCTGCTGAAAAAGTTTGCTGACCCCTGGTTCAGAGCGTCCATACGTAGCTCCTTGGCTCTCTCCAAGGCCAGCCCGAACAGGCCTGTTATGCAGATCACAGATGCAAAAACTGCACCATTTACACAACTATAAATGCAAGTAGCGTTTTGGCGTGAGATTTGCACTACTTTTCTTGTAAATATTAGCGTGTGGGAGTGAGTGCAAAGTGTGTGGACCAGCGGATACAGAAAAGCTTTCCTCCCTCCAACTTGTGGGCACAGAGCTGAATGCCGGGAGATTCAGGAGAGATAAAGTCTAAGCGGAACTATGGAGACTGTGGAACTCCCTGCCACAGGAGCGATGGCCACCAACTTGGATGGCTTTAGAAGACGACTGGGCAAATTCACGGAGGAGGAGAGGGCCATCAAAGGCTCCTTACCTCAATGCTTTTTAAAAATCTGTATTAGGTAACAAATTTATTTCATCTATCAGAAAGCGGGAGCATCAGGCAAGCCTCTTTCTCTACCTTATCTAGCAAGCTTTGCTGGTCTCTACCAGAAAAGCAGCCTTGGTTGTTGTTTTTTTTACAGCCTCAGCTGTCGCTAGGAAGGAGTACAGATGTTCTCTGCGCTTTTTCCTGGATGTGCTTAATTAACCCCACGTTAACTCCCTTCAGCTGAAGAATAAAAGCACACAAACAGCCAGTATTAAGAGAGGCGGGGGGGGGGGAGAGAGAGAGAGAGAGAGAGAGAGAGAGAGAGAGAGAGAGAGATTGCTGCCTGCAAATCCTCGATAGGAAAATAAAAAGAAAAGCCGTAACCAAGATAAGGCCAGACAGGAAATGATTTCCATACACAGCAACCGCAAAAGAGGTGTGGGGCTGTTTGCTTTTTATATTGCAACCCTATTTTAAAACCTGTTATCTAACGCTCGTTGTCAATATTCAGGCAACTGGGATGTGTTTTGTTCCGCGGACACATTTGACAAACTCCCTTTGGTTATCCTCGATTCCAATCTGAGGCTGGAGCCGATTCTCCGCTGCTGCCCAGTTTGAGATCAGACGCAGCAGAATAATGGCCGGGAAGGTGGCAGACACACAGATATCGCAGGCATGAACCAGGCGCATTTCACGGGCACAGCCCTGGAAATGGGTATGGTGGATGGGATGTCAAACCCCTAGCACTGCTCCTCGTTGGCGTGAAAAATCGGGCACGTCTTATCACACCTGTTCAGCCCTGATATTTCAGCCAAGCTGTCCTGGAAGGACAGAATGTACCTGTCCCCAAAAGTCTGAGCTTTGGAGAAAGCAAAAGGTTCTGGTAGCCTGAAGCAGAAGCCAGCTGTGTAAGCTACCTATTTGTTATTAAATTTATTTATTTATTAAATTTGTATCCCACCCTGTGCCCGTGGATCTCAGGAACGGTTCACACAACATCTCAGGGCGGTTCAGAACTGATGGACTGACCCCCCCCCCGTCATGTCATCAAGCAGCTGCCCCCACTCCTCCCCGCCGCAGTTTTACACTTTCAAAAAGAGTCGTTTTACCAAATGGGTTTAAAAAAATAATAATCCAGAGGGGTAGCCATGTTAATCTCTTGCGACAAGAAGAAGGCTGCAGTTCCTTGGCACTTTAAAAGATATTTATTAGAGTTTCAAAAATAAAAAAGAAGTCACAATAGTATTAATAAGAAAAGAAAAACACACCCACAAGATTTACCCACCAGGGAAGAATGGCAGATGAAGGTGATGGACTACATGGAACTGGCGGAAATAACTGGCAGAATCCGAGACCAGGGAGAAGAGTCGGTGGAAGAAGACTGGAAAAAGTTTAAAGGCTATTTACAGAAATACTGTAAAATTAATGAATGTTAGAATGATGTTGGAATGAAGCTAAGGGGTTTTTAGTAGTAATGCTACAAGGAGTATGTAAAAATGGACTGCTAACAGATGAGAATATACAGTTATTACATATTAAGACAAAGGTCTAAGATAAAAACAAAGAGGGAAAGGATTTGCTGAATTAACTTACTGAACTGGAATACAAAAAAGGGGAGGTGTGAGGAGGTCAGGGAAACAAGTGAATGAAAGACAAGATATGGAAAGATTGATTTGTTTTGTTTTTTTTAATTGGAGGCACCAAGTCTTAAGCCTGTCCTGTTGGGCTCCAAGCCCATCAGAGCTTATGCCAGGGGTCAGCAACCTAGGGCCCATGGGCCACAAGCGGCCTACGGGGGTCATTTAACCAGCCCACGAGCCACCCCTTCGCTTCCATGGTGCCGGAAATCGCATCTGCACAGATGCAGATGCCAGAAATCACAGGCACGGGCGCAAGCCAGCCCACGGAAGGATCTCCACTGGAGTGAACCAGCCCATGCTGAAATATGCTTGGAGTCGAGAGTGGATTTCATGCTCTTTATTCAGCTCATAGTGGCAAGGAATGCAAGTTTCCCCAAAACGTCTGCTTTATATACATTATTTACACAATGGGCCCCGCGTGATTGGCTAATTCTGGGATTCTCCTGTAGGCCAATCAGGTTGCAGAATCACTTCCACCTGGAGCTGGATTGGGTGGCTCCTGCGGACCAATCAGACTGCTGCTTTCTGAATCCTATTGTTCTAGGACCAATCAGACTGCTGCATTTTGGATCCTGTTCAACTCAGTACATAACACAGGCCATGACAAATGTGTTAAGTCTTTAAGGTGCCACAGGACTTTTCTGCTTATTTGTTAAGTAATAAGGTGGGCAAATACATAAGCTAATTGTGCTTTTCAGGCACTGATTTTTTAAAATTCCCCCTTCATGGGTAGTCTAGACCGGGGCATCATGCAGAAAGAATGAATGCATGAATCAATGTAGCACCCTGCTTGTGGTTAACGCTTAGCTGGAATGAAATATTCAACGCAGCAATAGAGAAATTAAAATAATTATTTATTTGTCAGACAAATAAATGAGAGGCACAGTGGTATATGGTTACCAAGCTCTGGCCTGGCTCCTGCCATTATGGCCAGCCCTTATATTCCCTTAATCCAGCCCCCTTTGCTCCTCCTGTGGCTGCCTCTGTCCAATCAGCCTAGTTGGATTTCCTATTGGCTGATTGCTATATCCAATCCTAAAAGATACACCCACATCCTCCTGTCCTTATATGGAACACAAACAGCTATATATTGTTACATCTATAAATGACAAATAAGTAGTAATATATCTTACATGTGTCTCAACAAGGAATCTTAATTACCAGCTCACCTCTTGCCCTCCCTGCCCTATTGCCTTCTAAAACAAATGGTTAATCTTAAATTTTTATCTTAAACATATGTCAAGGATCTTGAGTTTCACATCAACATTGAAAGATATCCTTCATTTGAAGGTTTCTAAACAAATGTCTGACAGCCATATATCAGGACAGCATTTGATGGCGTCTTCTTGTCTGGCAAGAGGCTGGGCTCAATGGCCCCTGTAGTCTATTCCAACTCTAGGACTCTATGATTCTATGAAATAAGAATCTAACATCTAAATTTGTTACTTTCTAAATCCTTTGCATAGTTACATTTAAGCCAATACATTTAATACACAACACAAGTAGCCTCTTAAAAAGAATAAGGTCTTTGTAAAAAGGGAACTCAGTTTAAAACAGTTTCAGAAGAAACCTCTTCAGTTTACATCCCCCCCTTCTCCAGCCAGCTGCTTTTCCCATTAGCTCTTCCCAAACTCTCTCAGTTTAAGAAAGAAACAGTTTTAAAAAGACTTCCCAAAAAAAAAAAGCCTCTCTTTCTCTGTCAGCTAGATGCTTCTCCCCATTTGCCTCTGGCCTTAGAAAATACAGCTCAAGGTTTAAGAGAGGCCCATGGTATCATTTTACTATTTGCCCATTCCTAATTATATTTATCTCTGCCTTTGTTATCTTCTGTAACATGTAGGGTCAATGTCCTGCTCTTAGTCTGTATTTTCAGCTTTTACGACTTTGAGAATTGTTTTCTGCTATCAATCAAAGGGGCCCCTTGTCTTAGGAGAATGGCCAAGGTTTTCTCTGCCTGGCATGAAACGTTTGAAAATTAAGCCCTCTTTAATATACAAGTCCTGATCAAACATTAATAAAATGCAGGCTTATGCCTGATGCCTCATTCCCCCCTTTCAAGCTCAAGGACCTTCATCCCAAGTGTCCTTGATAGCTTGACCTTCATCATATTCCTGAGGTAAAGCTCTGTATAGGGCCATGATATGAGGTAGAGTTTCATTTGAAACCATCTTGCTAATTGTACTTCTAAAACATGAAATGATACATGGCATCATACATAAGACCATTACCACTACTGTCAAGAAAAACAAGCAAGACAATAGTATCCCTTTGAGTCCTGTGACATTAGGTAACCAATTGGTGAGCCATCCCATATCCCATCCTTCCCATGTTTGTACTGGGACATGTGCTATATTCTCCATCTTTGTGGCCAACACACGGATTGCCTCACCATTATCTGAAATGTTAAAGCAACAGGCATTCCCTGTCAAGTTCAAGACTCCACATAGGCCTCCCTGCTTGGCAAGTACATAATCCATTCCCATTTTCAGCTGCAAAATGGCGGCTCTACTTTCATCCAACTGTTGTGCAATAAGTCTCAAACTCTTGGCCGTTGCATTGGTTACAAGTTCCACTACTGCTTGCAATCGAATTATTCTGTTTAGATTATAAATAGGATCCCATGCCCCTTGTATGAGCTCACCAGGATTCCAGGAGGCAGGATCATAATAGGCTATAATGCGCTCTGGTGGCCAATCATCAGTACCGCTCCAACTTTGGGTACTTCCTCCTGCTATATGAGAAATATCAGCGTTTCTTCGTGTACGCTTGGGCAAATTAGTGGGCATAATCCACATTGGTGGCAATACCCATCCCAGGAAACAAGTCCCACTCCATTTGGAGGGGAGTTTCTTGTATGCCCATTCTCCACATATCCACCACAACCATCGGGTCTGAGGTCTTTGGTACGTGGAGTACAGAAGGCGAAATAGCAAAAGAGGTAGAGAGTTCACAGTGCAGTATGTTAGATTGCCTTTTTCTGTCACAGTTATGTTCCATACCACTTTCCATGCATGAATAAAAGGAGGTGCACAGGGCAAGGCATCCCGAGTTCGATAGGTAGTATCGTGTGCCCAGGTATTCTTAATATTATCCCAAGTATAGTGACAATGAGAAGAGCCTATCATGGTAGAATCAGCTGCATCTGATGATCTATGTACACAGAATTCCCCTTGTACAGGTATAACTCGTAATGGTTTAGTTGAGTTCCATCCGGGGAAATTCTGTACTTCTGTTTGTTGTGGTATTTCGCTTACCATACCAATGGCATCTAATGGTATCGGTAATAAGGGCATACCTCCCTCTGAATCATCTGGCCCGAGAGAGCAAACAAGGCAATTGGTCCTATTTG
Organism: Podarcis bocagei; assembly: GCF_964188305.1. Taxonomy (NCBI): domain Eukaryota; kingdom Metazoa; phylum Chordata; class Lepidosauria; order Squamata; family Lacertidae; genus Podarcis; species Podarcis bocagei. The sequence goes on along the minus strand of NC_138139.1, from coordinate 54,599,106 downwards.
CAACATTGGCTACCATTTCAGCTAAACCTACCCACATATTGTGGTCATGGTGGAATCCATATTTAGTCAATTTGGCCAGATTTAAGGACCCTTCCCCTTCCCAAGGGATCAGGATTAATAATAGAATCATGTTGATGTCTAGCATATGCATTCCTTCCACAAAAGATTACCTTATAGTGATAGCAAATAAATATTAGTCCCAATATAATTCCCCCAGTGACAGAAATGGGGAACCACCAAGACCAAAACATATATCCCGAGGATCCCCAATGAGTAATATCTCTGATAATTGTTCCACAAGGGGGGGGCAGTCAATCAATTGTGGGGCAGTCAATCAATTGTATAAGAGAATCTTTCCTTTCACAATCGCTGGTTCAGATGCTCCTCAAGCTTCAGGCGTGCGCAGGTCAGCCAGCTTCCAGGTTGTGGCTGCAGCAGGCCGGTCGTCTAATGTTGCCCGTGACCTAGCCCGTTCCCGGTAGGGCTAGATACAGGGGTTTTTGGAGAGAGTCAGTTTAAGAGGATTAGAGGGGTCACCTTTGCACGTCCAACTGCCTTCGGACTTCTTCAAACGGGAGTGATGAATCCAGGGGGTCACCTCAGCTACCTTCACCGCTGTTGGAGTAGAGAGCAAGACGGTGTAAGGTCCACGCCACTTAGGTGCAAGTGGATCACGTTTCCACTCTTTCACCCATACGCTATCGCCAGCCTGGAACTGATGAATCGGCTCGGCAATGCTGCACGGCGTGCGCTCGAGGGCCCACCTGTTAAGAGAAACAAAAACACGGGAGAGAGATTGCACTTGTCCCTGTGTCACATGGTCTCCTATTTGTTTAAGATCAGCTGAAATATCCTGAACAAAGGAGGGCGGTCTCCCATACAGGAGCTCAAAAGGTGACAACTTAAGTCTTTTTGTGGGTGCACACCGAACACGAAACAGTGTTATGGGTAACACATCTACCCATCCCAATCCCGTTTCCTGGGTTAATTTTGCCAATTGGGTTTTCAGAGTCCGATTCATTCTTTCAGTTTTCCCTGAACTCTGAGGCCTATAGGCTGCATGCAGTCTCCATTTCACTTGTAGGACTCGACATACTTCTTGTACTACTTGATCAATGAACGCTGGCCCATTGTCACTTCCAATGCATCTAGGTAATCCAAACCTCGGGATCAATTCAGTGAGGAGTCTCTTAGTTACCTCTCGTGCCTTTTCAGTTCGGGTGGGAAAAGCTTCAACCCATCCGGTAAGAGTATCTACAAACACAAGGAGATACTTGAATCCCTTAGAAGGGACCAGCTCTGTGAAGTCCACAATTAGGCTTTCCATGGGGACATATCCCACATGTTGGATTCCAGGAGGTTGTACCGGTCCCTGCCTGGGATTGTTTTTAGCACAAAGAACACATTTCTGTGAAATGCAAGTTGCTAATTGTGATAGATTAATAATATACAACTTCCGACTGAGACTCTCTCTGGTTGCAGTACCGCCAAGGTGAGTAGATTCATGATAATTTCTTACAATTGTGCCTGCTAGATGATGAGGTACATAAATCCTATTGTCTGGCAGGATCATCCAACCGTCCTTCACAACTGCTCCTTCCTGTTCAGCCCACTTCCTCTCTTCTGGGGTATAGTGAGGTTTAACTTCTTCTGGAACTACCTCTGGTATGAGGGCTGCTATAAATCCTCCCACAGGCTTTTGGGCTGCCTCTCGAGCTGCTTTGTCAGCAGCATGATTTCCTCTGGTTATTGGATCCCTTCCTCGTCCATGACCTTTGCAGTGCATTACAGCAATCTGTTCTGGAGCCCATACTGCTTCTAACAGGATTTCTACTTCAGGTCCATATTTCAAGGCTTTCCCGTGGGCTCCTATTAGACCTCTTTCTTTCCATAGAGCACCATGTGCATGCAGGGTTAAGAAGGCATATTTAGAATCAGTATAGATGTTTGCCTTACATCCGGCTGCCAATTGCAGAGCTCTAGTTAAACCTATAAGTTCAGCTTTTTGTGCCGAGGTGCCAGCAGGCAAAGCTTCAGCTTCCACAACTTCCTCATTGGTGACCACAGCATATCCTGCTCGTCTGGCACCTTCATGCAGGTAACTGCTACCATCAGTATAATATACAACATCTGGATTTTTCAATGGTTCATCTTTCAGATCGGGTCTACTGGAATAAACTTCATCCATTATTTGGAGACAATCATGTGATTCTTCATCATCTACCTCTGGTAGGGGCAGCAAAGTCGCTGGATTGAGCATATTCACTACTCGTAGATGAATCCTGGGATTTTCACACAATAGGCCTTGGTACCTAGCCATCCTTGGGTTCGTTAGCCAATAACTACCCTTATATTCCATGAGTGTCAGAACAGCATGAGGTACATTCACATACATCGTCTGGCCGAAGGTAAATTTATCAGCTTCTTTGACAAGGCTTGCAGTGGCCGCTACTGCCCTTAGGCATGGAGGCCATCCTTTTGCTACTGAGTCCAATTGTTTTGACAAATAAGCTACTGGACGGTTCCAACTTCCTAATCTCTGGGTCAGGACTGCCGCTGCAATCCCATTCTGTTCATGTACATACAGCTGAAAGGGTTTTTCCGAATTAGGCAGTCCAAGGGCTGGGGCCTCCATAAGTCGTTGTTTGATAACTAAAAAGGCTTGTTGCTGCTCAGGTCCCCATACGAATGGGTCCTTTTCTGCACCTCGAGTGCTTTCATGTAAGGGTTTGGCCAGACTGCTGAAATCAGGTATCCATAGTCTACAAAACCCTGCTGTTCCCAGGAATCCTCTGAGTTGTTTCCTTGTGGTAGGTTCCTTGATAAGGCAAATAGCTTCTTTCCTCTCTGGCCTCAATGCTCGTTGTTGGTGTGAGATGTCAAAGCCCAAATATTTGACCTTTTCTAAACATATCTGTGCCTTTTTCTGGGAAACTCGGTAGCCAGCTTCCCAGAGCAAGTGGAGCAGTTCCTCTGTACCTTCTTTACAGGTATCAAAATCCTTTGCTGCTAGTATAAGGTCATCTACATATTGCAGAACCACCTTTTCTCCAGGTATTGAGGGGTAACTTGTTAGATCCTTCGCCAAGGCAGTGCCAAATAAAGTTGGGGAATTTTTGAATCCCTGGGGCAATCTCGTCCAGGTTAGCTGGCCTTTTGTTCCTGTTAAAGGGTCTTCCCACTGGAAGGCAAATATAGGTTGGCTCTGTGGTGCCAGCCGGCAACAGAAGAATGCATCTTTCAAGTCCAATACAGTAAAAAATGTTGCTTCTGGTGGGATCAAACTCAGCAGGGTGTATGGGTTTGGTACATTTGGGTGCAAGGTCTCGATAGCCTGGTTTACGAGCCTCAAGTCCTGCACTGGCCTGTATTCATCTGTCCCAGGTTTTCGAACAGGCAAAAGGGGTGTGTTCCATTCTGATTGGCAGGGCTTAAGCAGACCATATTTTAATAGGCGGTCCAAATGTTTCTGGATGCCCTCTGCTGCTCGCCGGGGTAAAGGATATTGCTTTACAGATACAGGGGTAGCCATAGGTTTTAAGGTTACTACAACTGGAGCTATATTCTTGGCCATTCCTGGTGGGCTATTTTCGGCCCATACTCCTGGTGGCACCTGTAGAGTTCGGAGGAGCTTGTTTAACTCTGTATCCAATGTGGGTTGGACTTGCAGGGCTGACATTAGGCGCCATGATTGTTCCTTAGGTACTGAGAGGGAAATTATTCCTGCTGCCTTTGATGGCAGTTTCATTTCTGGACCTCGAGGAGTGAAGGTGATTTGGGCCTGCAATTTGGACAGCATATCTCTACCTAAGAGAGGTATTGGACACTCGGGTATATACAAAAACTGATGGGTTAAACGATGTCCCCCAATCTGGCATTCCAAAGGTTGGAGGAAAGACCTCTTAGCTGACTGACCAGTGGCACTTTTAATGACTACACTTTTGGATGCCTTTTTCTGCAATAGTTCTGGGAGTACTGAGTATTCAGCCCCAGTATCAATCATAAAGTCTATTAAATGGCTTCCTAATTGGATCGTGACCGTGGGCTCCTGGAAGCCTAACTTTATGGAGTCCGGTCTTTCCTAGTCTTGGGTAAAATCCTCCTCTGCCAGTCCAATGACATTGTCCCTACTCCGTCCTTGTCCAGGTCTCTGATATCTTCCATCTCGGATCATTCCCCGTCCCCGTCCCTGGTTTCTTGGGCCGGAGCCTGGGCCTGGGCCTGGGCCTGGGCGTACTTCTTCCAACCTCAGGGGTTCAGGACACTCCCGCTTCCAATGACCCTCCTTCTTGCAATTTGCACATTGATTCCTTCCCAGTGGTGGATTCCTTCCCCGCCCTCTTCCTCCATTTAAGGGGCGGTAGTCTTGCTTCACTGCTGTGGCTAGCATTACCATCTTTTCCTTCTGCCACTTCTTCTTCTCTTGTTTCTCAGCCTCATCCCTATTCCGATAAACTCGGCGTGCAATGGCCATAATTTGGCTCATCAGCATCCCTTCCCATCCTTCTGATTTCTGAATTTTCTTACGAATGTCAGAAGCGCACTGGGCCACAAATGTAGCAGTAATCATTCTGCTGTTTTCAGGGGCTTCAGGGTCAAAAGGAGTCCATATACGATAGGCTTCTTGCAGCCTCTCTAAAAAGTCTCCTGGACTCTCATTTGGTTTCTGTTCTACTTCTGAGACTTTAGACATATTAGTGGGCTTCTGGCATGCCCTGCGGATACCTTGCACAAGCGTCTGGCGGTAGGTGGTAAGTCTGGCCAGGTGAATTACATTGTTTGGATCCCAATTAGGATCTTCCAAGGGAAAGTTGTCTTGGAGATGACGGTCAATATTAAAAATATTTCCCACTCTGGCCTGCTCACGCAAATATATCTGTGCCTTTTCAATTATGTCTCTCCTTTCCTCAGTGGTGAACAGAGTATTCAGGAGCTGGCGGCAATCTGTCCAAGTAGGACTATGAGTATTTATTATTGAAGTCACCAAGTCCATCATAGCCTGAGGTTTTTCTGCAAAAGATGGGGTGTGTGTTTTCCAATTCATCAGATCCGTAGTTGTGAATGGAATATATTGCAGGGTCGAAGTTCGAGGTGGCCGTGGTCCGAGTTGCCCGTTAACCAGCACAGGCTCCTCAAGTGCATCAAATATTCTTCTGAGAGGGGCTACTACGTGATCTTTCTCTTCGCTTTGCTCTAGGGGCCTCAAATCATAGGGGATGGTATTTGTCCCAAGGCGTTCTTTTAGCAGCTTTATACGCCTGGCTGTATTGCTTGCTGACCGATTAAGGTCTCCCTGTAACTTCTGTAATAATTCTCTAGGACTTGGATGTACAGGGGTTTGGGGTAGGCAATCAGTTGTTTCACTAAAAGAGACTGTAGATGGAGTTCTACTGGGACTCACAGATGGAATAACCACTTCTGCTTGGGCTTTATTATAGGCCTCCAATGCCTCCTGAAGATATTTATCATAATCTATCAAGGAATCAAGTTCTGTGACTCCAGCCCCATTATTCATTCCACTTTCTTGCCTTGGGGTTACAACTGGTGGAGTGTTTGGATTAGGCTCCCTTCGATGTGGAGCATAAGGTGGAGGTGGAAGCAGCTCTTCCTCTGGTCCCTCAAAAATGGGTTTGAGTTTATTTGGCAAGATTCCTTTCCTAGCTTCGGCTTTTACAGCCAATAATTTGCATCGTTGGACTTTGCATTCCCTTATCCATGGAGGATTTTTATTTAATGTGCTCAGCCAGGAATCTATATATGAAAATTGTTCTGGGCACCCTCCAATTTCTTTGGCGATGTTAGACCAAAGTTTGCTTACTAAATTTATATCAAAGGTTCCTTGAGATGGCCATTCAGTATTTTGCTTCGGCCACTCTAATTCACATAACGTTCTCAGGCGCTCTGGCGTCATTTTGACTCCATACGCCCCTGAGAAGGCTTTCTTAAAATTATTTAACATACATTCAAGAGGTGTATTTTCCCCTTTTGAACCCCCAACTCCCATTGTATGGCCCTGTGAAGTATCCACTCAGTCACTCACACACACGCTTCGTGGGTTTCCTTGCCCAGATGGAGTCGCCTCACTGGGAACCGAAGTACTACCCACTCCACACTCAGGTCAGCTACAGATTGCTCTGTACTTTCTCACACATACAATGCGTTAGATACTTCACCACACACTACCTCCCATTCTTCCCTTTTCCCCCACCAGATCACCATCTGATGTATCCAACCACCTAGCGTACTCAGTTCCCACTTACTGAGACGCAGAAGTTTGATCAAGACTTCTCTTCCTCCCAGTTAATTGGAGGGCCAAAAATCCCTTCGTGCACTTACCCCTGGTTGGTTCCGTTTCCCCCCGGTCCGTCGCCGCCAGTGAGCAGGGTATCAGACAGACGAGACTTCTGCGTTCCCCCTGGAAAAATTTACCAGTGCGCGCTTGGGTAAGCAGTTTAAAGATCCTCTCTCTTGTACCCTGCTCAGTAGAGCGAAGGGGCTGCGTTCCAGCAGACCACTTATCCGAGTCACAGGGCACCATAAAATGTAGCACCCTGCTTGTGGTTAACGCTTAGCTGGAATGAAATATTCAACGCAGCAATAGAGAAATTAAAATAATTATTTATTTGTCAGACAAATAAATGAGAGGCACAGTGGTATATGGTTACCAAGCTCTGGCCTGGCTCCTGCCATTATGGCCAGCCCTTATATTCCCTTAATCCAGCCCCCTTTGCTCCTCCTGTGGCTGCCTCTGTCCAATCAGCCTAGTTGGATTTCCTATTGGCTGATTGCTATATCCAATCCTAAAAGATACACCCACATCCTCCTGTCCTTATATGGAACACAAACAGCTATATATTGTTACATCTATAAATGACAAATAAGTAGTAATATATCTTACATGTGTCTCAACAAGGAATCTTAATTACCAGCTCACCTCTTGCCCTCCCTGCCCTATTGCCTTCTAAAACAAATGGTTAATCTTAAATTTTTATCTTAAACATATGTCAAGGATCTTGAGTTTCACATCAACATTGAAAGATATCCTTCATTTGAAGGTTTCTAAACAAATGTCTGACAGCCATATATCAGGACAGCATTTGATGGCGTCTTCTTGTCTGGCAAGAGGCTGGGCTCAATGGCCCCTGTAGTCTATTCCAACTCTAGGACTCTATGATTCTATGAAATAAGAATCTAACATCTAAATTTGTTACTTTCTAAATCCTTTGCATAGTTACATTTAAGCCAATACATTTAATACACAACACAAGTAGCCTCTTAAAAAGAATAAGGTCTTTGTAAAAAGGGAACTCAGTTTAAAACAGTTTCAGAAGAAACCTCTTCAGTTTACATCCCCCCCTTCTCCAGCCAGCTGCTTTTCCCATTAGCTCTTCCCAAACTCTCTCAGTTTAAGAAAGAAACAGTTTTAAAAAGACTTCCCAAAAAAAAAAAGCCTCTCTTTCTCTGTCAGCTAGATGCTTCTCCCCATTTGCCTCTGGCCTTAGAAAATACAGCTCAAGGTTTAAGAGAGGCCCATGGTATCATTTTACTATTTGCCCATTCCTAATTATATTTATCTCTGCCTTTGTTATCTTCTGTAACATGTAGGGTCAATGTCCTGCTCTTAGTCTGTATTTTCAGCTTTTACGACTTTGAGAATTGTTTTCTGCTATCAATCAAAGGGGCCCCTTGTCTTAGGAGAATGGCCAAGGTTTTCTCTGCCTGGCATGAAACGTTTGAAAATTAAGCCCTCTTTAATATACAAGTCCTGATCAAACATTAATAAAATGCAGGCTTATGCCTGATGCCTCATCAACTCCTTGTGATATAGAATGTGCAAACAATAGGATTTGTGCAATAAGCAAAAGGCATGTGAAATAGAATGGGTAAACTATTTTTTAATTTTCATGCACCTCTTTTAAAAATTCACAGAGCCGGTTTATATAACCTTTTGCTTGGGATGTGGCTGTTTGCTTGTGTTCTGATCTCAAAAGGCATCAGTGGTGAACTGGTTGTGCAAATGCTTCGCCCCAAACACGGGCCTCAGTTTGTTTCTGTCCAGTGCCATTGCAAAGCAACCCAGCGGAGCCTGGTTTGGGGCCCAAGCGTGACCTTTAGAGTAGTTCCACCATCCCTTCATATTCTTTTATGCCTTCTCTAGAATTCAGCCCTTCAAAAGCGATTCCCGGGTGGAATACACAGCGACATAGATAATAAATTAGGAAGAACAATGCAGCAAAACACTCACGTCAGCAACTGTAATAAAAGGCAGCAGACAAAAAAAATATTACAAATTGGAGACACATTAAAATGTCTGGGTAAATAAAACATCTTAACCTGGTGCCAGAAAAGAAGTCATGTGCAGATCAAGGGAAGTGATAGCACCACTCTATTCTGCCCTGGCTGGACCCCACCTAGAATACTCTGTCCAATTCTGGGCACCCCAGTTGCAGGAAGGGAACAAGGATAATAAAGGGTCTGGATAATTATTATTATTATTATTATTATTATTATTATTATTATTATTATTATACCCCGCCCATTTGTCTGGGTTTCCCCAGCCACTCTGGGCGGCTTCCAACAAAAGATTAAAAATACACTAAAGCACCAGGCATTAAAAACGTCCCTAAACAGGGCTGCCTTCAGATGTCTTCAAAACATCAGATAGTTGTTTATTTCCTTGACATCTGATGGGAGGGTGTTCCACCACTACCGAGAAGGCCCTCTGCCTGGTTCCCTGCCAGAAGGCCCTCAGTGCTGGACCTCAGTGTCCAGGGTTGAACGATGGGGGTGGAGATGCTCCTTCAGGACTACTGGGCCGAGGCCGTTTAGGGCTTTCAAGGTCAGCACCAACACTTTGAAGTGTGCTTTGAGACGTACTTAGGACAAGTCTTAGAAGGAACGTTGGAGACAGTTGGGTATGTTTAGCCCGGACAAAAGGAGACAGAGGTGGTATCAGAGCCATCTTCAAATATCTGAAAGGCTGTCACATGGAAGATGTTATTTTCTCCTGCTCCAGAGGGGAAGACCAATGGCTTCAAGTCAGAAGAAAAGAGATTCCAGCTCAACGTCAGGAAGAACTTTTAAAGCAGAGGTTGGATGGCCATCTGTCCCTGATGGTCTTGAGACGACTGTGCTGGGCCTGGGGGTAACCTGCGAAATGCTGTCTAGGACCAGTTCAGAATCTGGAGGTTCCGCTAGGAGTCAGTCCGACAGGGCCAAGGCAGGACACGAGACAGGAAACCAGGCAAGGTCAGGCACAGGATCTCAGGCAGGATCTGGCATACAGCAATGTTGTTCCCTCAACCTGGGGCAGGGTCCGACAGCCTGTTATCTCTGTCGGGGTAGCGGCCGGTCCTGATCCCCAGTGACTTACCTCCCTGTTTCGCCTGAAGGCGAGCACTCCTCCTGCGAGTACTCGGGTCTCTCCTTCTCTCAGACCTCAGTCTCTGCAGCTTGGGAGACATCGGTGGGTTACTAGACCCAGAGGCCGCCTCAGCCTCCCCTGACCCAACCGGTAGTGGAGCAGCTGTAAGTGATGGCCTTGCTGGAGGCAAGGAGGTAATCCCCGCATCTGGAGCCAGGGCAGGCTCAGGCCCCTGACTCGGCCCAGCTGGTGTTTGCTGCAGGGGAACCTGTGCAGACTGGGACTCTTCAGGATCAGGCTCCAGACTTGGTTCAGATGCCACCTGAGGCAAAGGATCCGGTGCGGACTGAGACTCCTCTGGTTCCGAGTCCGAGCAGAGTCCCAGGCCATCACAACGACGTTCTGCTCTTCCTCAAGTGCTGCTGCTCTTAGTTCTCAGTGTGGGACCCAAGAGGTTTTTTGTTGCTTCCAAAATGTCACTTCTATGATCTTAAAATACGTGTGGTTAGGAAGGGCAGTTTTCTGTGTGGAAGAGCGCAGCACTTAAGATCGGGCATCGATGCACATCTTGATACAGAAGGCAAAAAACACCTAAGCCACGATTCTTTACCCTGGTGCCCTCCAGGTGTTTTGGACGACAGTTCCCACTGGTCTTAGCCAACACACCTGGAGAGCATCTGGTCAGCAGGTGCTGGTCCAGGGGACCATCCCACATACAGAAGCCACCAAGACAGCATCTCACAAACTAAAATTATCTCATGAATTAGAAGTATCAAAAGCGCAGAGCTCAAATGACCCTTTTTATATATATATATGACATGATTTTATTTCTTATAGAAATATTGCGGCACGTGGTATATGCAGATGTCTGGCTCATTTGAGATTATATAGAACCTTTATTCTCAAGAATGATGGAACAGCATTTCTGCATTGCAGGGGTCTGTTTTCACGTATCTTTTGTATTTGCAAAGGGGATATTCATATGAGTTAATACTTTTATTATCCATTTTGGAGCTGTGCTGAACCTTTGTACTTTTGTCCTTCCGGGTTGTGATGCTTTGTGGCTTAACTTCTTGAATGTTCATCCCTTTTGTTCCATTTGCGCGCTCTCTCTTTTTGTTAACAAATCCATATTTATTTATTTTGAGAGTCAGCTAGGCAGGCAGTGGTACCTCTGACTGCACTGTCCACCATACAGTAGCTGGGGTTAGAGACCCATGGAGCAGACTGCTCTGTGCCCAGCGCAGCCTATTGCTTGTGAACCTGTTGCCAGAGGCAGGTGCCTCATTCTGTCTAATGATAGGGCCGGCTGTGTTGAGTGGGGTGGCAGGGATTGATGCCGGACGCCCATTCTCCTTCAGAGCTAAGGCCCCTTGCCATCCTTCCATTTTTCTGTGGGGCTATGAGACCCACTCTATCAGGGGGGATCACTTTGCCTTTTGGGGCAACTCAGAAGGGAGGGGGGTCTCCAACTTCACCAAGGCCCTGAAGACATTATAGTTGCTCCAACACCCCTTGAACAGGTGAATCAGGGAGAGCGAAGGTGCCAGTCTCTAGAGCAGTGTTTCCCAACCTTTTTTGGGCAAAGGCACACTTGTTTGATGAAAAAAATCTCGAGGCACACCACCATTACAGCCCCGTGACGTCAGCGCGCAGCGTCACGCCGGGAGGGACACACGAAAGTGTAAGTTTCAATTTTTTTCCCTCCCCCTTGCCGGGGAACCTCCAAGCTTTGGGGGTGGGGGGGGAGGAGGCAGCAAAGCGAGGCAGGAAGGAGAGCGCGGCTTGGCTGGGTGAGCTTTGGCAGGGAATGAGAGCCGCGAGGCGGGCGCTGCGGACGGAGGCGCTGCCCGCCGAGCTCGCAGGCAGCCAGGCAGGCAGACGGCGAGAGCCCCGCGCTGGGCGGCCTCTCCTCGTCGCCGCCGCCCCGCCTCTCGCCGCCCGACTCGCCTGCCTCCCTCCAGGCAACATCTCGCGGCACACCAGGCAACATCTCGCGGCACACTAGTGTGCCGCGGAACAGTGGTTGGGAAACACTGCTCTAGAGACCACAAGCCTACAGTTCCCCTCATACCTGGCAGGGGGTTAAGGATGTTGGGAGTCCAGTGGTGGAAGAGAAGCACTGTGAGGTTGCTGGGAATTTGCTATTTCTTCCTCGGCTGTATTTTGGAATTTATTAAGGTATCGGTCCCGAAAACATGGGAGGCAGATGGCCTAAGGGCACCCCAAATAAATAAAAGGTGACGCTTCTGTTTGGGTGGTCACAAGAAAACAAAACGTTTACCCAAGACTGGAACACACGGGGAACAAGACCCCATACATTTTAAGGCCTCGACACAGCCAGAAGACCCCTTGGTTTGCAAAATTGGCCATATGGAGTGAATGCAGGCTGCGCAGCTATCCCAGAAGCCAGAACAACAAGAGGGATTGCTGCTTTCGCTGCGCAGAAATCCCTCTTGCTGTTCTGGCTTCTGAGATTCAGAATATTCCCCCCCCCTTGATTTCCTCCTCCAAAAATTAGGTGCGTCTTGTGGTCTGGTGCATCTTATACAGCGAAAAATACGGTAAGCATAAAACCAGAAAGCGTGTTTCTCTCTTTTAGACTTTTCGGAGAACTGTGTAAATCGCAGGGAGGGAACCTAACAGAGCCCCAATCCATTCCCAGAGGAGTGCCCTAGGTTGCTCTGTTGCAACTACAGAGTCTTGCGGCAACTTAAACATGAATGCATTGGTTCCTGCACTTTGGAACTCCCTGCCTCATGATGTCGAGCAGGTGCCTTCCCTGTTCTCGTTTAGGTGCCTGCTAAAATACATTCTTGTTTAGCGAAGCCTACTTAGAAAGTTAAGGACACTTTAGTCTGTTTTAGCATTTCAAACTTTTGCATGCTTTAAAGTATCGTTGTACTTTGTTAATAATAATAATATTTTGTTCCTTTTATCTTTCTGTAAACCACTTTGACCGTTGCTTGTATACAGCCCAGCAAGGTGGATTAATGCATTCATTGTGGCACAAACTTCAGTGGGTGATATCCAAGCCACCTTACAAATGCCAACCATCTAAATAGCCACTTCCTTGTTCGCCTATGGAGAATGGAGATCACCTACAGTGGTGCCCCGCAAGACGAATGCCTCGCAAGACGGAAAAATCGCTAGACGAAAGAGTTTTCTGTTTTGGAGGTGCTTCGCAAAACGAATCTCCTATGGGCTTGCTTCGCAAGACAAAAATGTCTTGCGAGTTCCTGCGGGTTTTTCCCCCTCCCCCCCTTTTCTAAGACACTAATCCGCTTATCAGCTGATCCGATAAGCCGATAAGCCGCTAAAAGCCGCTAATAGCGCTAATCCGTCAATGGGCTTGCTTTGCAAGACGAAAAAACCGCTAGATGAAGAGAATCACAGAATCGTCTTGCGAGGCACCACTGTACTCACAATCAGCTTTTTTAAAGTAAGAAGGGGATGAGGTCCTCCTTCTATCTCCCCCTCTACCCACGCTGAGCCTGCAAGTCCATGCGCGTGCCGCAAGCAACCAATATAAACCCGCTTAAGGCAAACTGGCTAATAAAAATCCTGACTGGTGAGCAACTTTTTGTGCATGTGGTGTGGGTTTGCAAACCTGATGTGATGTCACCCCAAAACCCGTACGAACCTTAACTTGGGAATTTATTAAGAGAAGGTGATGGGAGTTGTAGTCCAACACATCTGGAAGGTGCCAGGCCAGGTGAGAT